>NC_064638.1:7512500-8762500 GCF_023864345.2 Schistocerca serialis cubense | reverse complement strand
CGTCCTTCAGCCGACTTGTCTCCATGCGTCCATTGCTGCCTCGGGCACCTTATGGTCGTTCTCCTGTGAGTCTACATTTTCGATTCCGACACATAACTGATAGTTAATTGTAACGTTCAGGGCCTCCTAATGACGATGGAACACTCAAATTGCGTCGAGATTGAATACATCGTCCTCCAGCCGACTTGTCTCCATGGTCTATTGCTACCTCGGTCACCTTATCGTCGTTCTCCTGTGAGTCCAGATATTCGAATCCGACGCAAAACGGACTGCTAATTGTAACGTTCAGAGCCTCCTCATGACGATGGAACACACAAAATGCATCGAGATTCAATACATCGTCTTCCAGCCGACTTGTCTACAAGGGGATATTGCTGCCTCGGGCACCTTATGGTCCGCCTCCTGTGAGTCTAGATTTTCGAATCCGACGCAAAACTGATAGTTAATTGTAACGTTCATGGCCTCCTAATGACGATGGATCACTCAAATTGCGTCGCAATCCAATACATCGTCCTCCAGCCGATTTGTCTCCAAGGGGTATTGCTGCCTCGGGGTCCACGTGGTCCGTCTCCTGTGAGTCTAGATTTTCGAATCCGACGCGAAACAGAAGTTAATTGTAACGTTCAGATCCTCCAAATGATGATGGAACTCTCAAATTGCGTCGTGATTCACTACATCGGCCTCCAACCGACTTGTCTCCAAGGGTCTATTGCTGCCTCGGGCACCTTATGATCGTTCTCCTGTGAGTCTAGATTTTCGAACCCGACGCAAAACTGATAGTTAACTGTAACGTTAAGGGCCTCCTAATGACGATAGAATACTCAGAGTGCGTCGAGATTCAATTCATCGTATTCCAGCAGACTTCCTGCATGGGGATATTGCTGCCTCAGGCTCCTTATGGTCGTTCTCCTGTGAGTCTAGATTTTCGAATCCGACGCGAAACTGATAGTTAATTGTAACGTTCAGGGCCTCCTATTGACGATGGAACAGTCAAATTGCGTCGAGTTCAATTCATCGTATTCCAGCAGACTTCCTCCATGGGGATATTGCTGATTCAGGCTCCTTATGGTCGTTCTCCTGTGAGTCTAGATTTTCGAATCCGACGCGAAACTGATAGTTAATTGTAACGTTCAGGACCTACTAATGACGATGGAACACTCAAATTGCGTCGAGATACAATACATCGGCCTCCAGCCGACTTGTCTCCAAATGTCTATTGCTGCCACGGGCACCTTTTGGTCGTTCTCCTGTGATTCTAGATTTTCGAATCCGACGCATAACTGATCCTTAATTGTGAAGTTCTGGGCTTCCTAATGACGATGGCACACTCAAATTGCGTCGAGATTCAATACATCGTCCTCCAGCCGAATTATGTCCAACTGGATATCGCTGCCTCGGGCACCACATGGTCCGTCTCCGGTGCTTCTACATTTTCGAATCCGACGCAAAACTGATAGTTAATTGTAACGTTCAGGGCCTCCTAATGACGATGGGGCACTCAAATTGCGTCGCGATTGAATACATCGTCCTCCAGCGGATTGGTCTCCAAGGGGATATTGCTGCCTCGGGCACCTCATGGTACGTCTACAGTTTGTCTAGATTTTCGAATCCGACGAAAAACTGATAGTTAATTGTAACATTCAGGGCCTCCTAATCACGATGGAACACTCAAATTGCGTCGCGAAACAATACATCGTCCTCCAGCCGACTTGACTCCAAGGGTCTATTGCTGCCTCGGGCACCTTATGGTAGTTCTCCTGTGAGTCTAGATTTTCGTTTCCAATGCGGAACTGATAGTTAATTGTAGCTTTCAGGGCCCCCTAACGACGATGGAGCACTCAAATTGGGTTGAGATTCAATACATCGTCCTTCAGCCGACTTGTCTCCAAGGTTCTATTGCTGCCTCGGGCACGTTATGGTCGTTCTCCTGAGAGTCTCGGTTTTCGACCCGACGCAAGACTGATATTTAATTGCAACGTTCAGGGCCTCCTAGTGACGATGGAACACTCAAATTGCGTCGAGGTTCAATACATCGTCATCCAGCCGACTTGCCTCCAAGGGGATATTGCTGCCTCGGGCACCATATGGTCCGTCTCCCGTGAGTTTAAATTTTACCATCCGACGCAAAAATGATAGTGAATTGTAACGTTCAGCGCCTCCTAATGACGATGGAACACTCAAATTGGGTCGAGAGTCAATACATCGTCTTCCAGCCGACTTGTCTACAAGGGGATAATGCTGCCTCGGGCTCCATGTGGTCCGTCTCCTGTGAGTCTAGATTTTCGAATCCGACGAAAAAATGATAGTTAATTCTAACGTTCATTGCCTCCTAATGACGATGGAACACTCAAATTGCGTCGAGATTCAATACATTGTCCTCCAGCCGACTTGTCTCTAAGGGGATATTGCTGCCTCGGGCATCTTATCGTCGTTCTTCTGTGAGTTTAGATTTACATATCCGACACAAAACTAATAGTTAATGGTAACGTTCCGGGCCTCCTAATGACGATAGAACACTTAAATTGCGTCGAGATTCAATACGACGTCCTCCAGCCGACTTGTTTCCAAGGGGATATTGCTGCCAGGGCACCGTATGTTCCGTCCCCTGTGAGTCTAGATTAATGAATCCGACGCATAACTTGTAGTTAATTGTAACGTTCCGGGCCTCCTAATGACGATAGAACACTCAAATTGCGTCGAGATTCAATACGTCGTCCTCCAGCCGACTTTTCTCCAAGGGGATATTGCTGCCTCGGGCACCTTATGGTCGTTCTCCTGTGAGTCTAGATTTTAGAATCAGAGGCATAACTGATAGTTCATTGTAACATTCAGCGACTCCTAATGACGATGGAACACTCAAATTGCGTCGTGATTCAACACAGCGGCCTCCAGCCGACTTGTCTCCAAGTGTCTATTGCTGCCTGGGGCACCCCATGGTCCGTTCTCCTGTGAGCCTAGATTTTCGAATCCGACGCATAACTGATAGTTAATTGTTACGTTCAAGGCCTCCTAATGACGATGGAACACTGAAATTGCGTCGAGATTCAATACATCGTCCTTCAGCCGACTTGTCTCCAAGCGTCGATTGCTGCCTCGGGCACCTTATGGTCGTTCTCCTGTTAGTCTACATTGTCGATTCCGACACATAACTGATAGTTAATCGTAACGTTCAGCGCCTCCTAATGATGATGGAACACCCAAATTGCGTCGAGATTCAATACATCATCCTCCAGCCAACTTGTTTCCATGGGTTTACTGCTGCCTCGGTCATTTTATTGTCGTTCTCCTGTGAGTCCAGATATTCAAATCCGACGCTAAACGGACTGCTAATTGTAACGTTCATAGCCTCCTAATGGTGATGGAACACTCAAATTGCGTCGAGATTCAATACATCGTCCTCCAGCCGACTTGTCTCCAAAGGGATATTGCTGTCTCGGGCGCCTTATGCTCCGTCTCCTGTGAGTCCAGATTTTCGAATCCGACGCAAAAATGGTGGTTAATTGTAACGGTCAGGGCCTCATAATGACGATGGAACACCAAAATTGCGTCGCGATTCAATACATCGTCCTCCAGCCGACTTGTCTCCAAGGGTCATTTGCTGCCACGGGTACCTTATGGTCGTTCTTCTGTGAGTCTAGATTTTCGGATCCGACGCTTAACTGATAGTTAATTGTAACGTTCAGCGCCTTCTAATGACGGTAGAACACTCAACTTGTTTCGAGATTCAATACATCGTCCACCCGCCGCCTTGTCTCCAACAGGACATTGCTGCCTCGGGCACCATGTGGTCCGTCTCCTGAGATTCTAGATTTTCGAATCCGACGCAAAACTGATAGTTAATTGTAACGTTCACGAAATCCTAATGACGATGGAACACTCAAATTGCGTCGAGATTCAATACATCGTCCTCCAGCCGACTTGTCTCCAAGGGTCTATTGCTGCATCGGCCACCTTAAGATCGTTCTGCTCTGAGTCTAGATTTTCGGATCCGACGCATAACTGATAGTTAATTGTAACGTTTAGCGCTTCCTAATGACGATAGAAGACTCAAATTGAGTCGATATTTCATACATCGTACTCCAGCCGACTTGTCTACAAGGGGATATTGCTGCCTCGGGCACCTTTTTGTCCGCCTCCTGTGAGTCTCGATTTTCGAATCCGACGCAAAACTGATGGTTAATTGTAACGTTCATGGCCTCCTAATGACGATGGAACACTCAAATTAAGTCGAGATTCAATACATCGTCCTCCAGCCGACTTGTCTCCAAGGAGATATTGCTGCCTCGGGCACCATGCGGTCCGTCCCCTGTGAGTCTAGATTAACGAATCCGACGAATAACTTGTGGTTAATTGTAACGTTCAGGTCCTCCTAATGACGATGGAAAACTCAAATTGCGTCGAGATTCAATACATCGTCCTCCAGCGGATTGGTCTCCAAGGGGGTATTGCTGCCTCGGGCACCTCATGGTACGTCTACAGTTTGTCTAGATTTTCTAATCCGACGAAAAACTGATAGTTAATTGTAACATTCAGGGCCTCCTAATCACGATGGAACACTCAAATTGCGTCGCGATACAATACATCGTCCTCCAGCCGACTTGACTCCAAGGGTCTATTGCTGCCTCGGGCACCTTAAGGTAGTTCTCCTGTGAGTCTAGATTTTCGAATCCGACGCGAAACTGATTGTTTATTGTATCGTTCAGGGCTTCCTATTGACGATGGAACACTGAAATAGCGTCGAGATTCAATACATCGTCCTTCAGCCGACTTGTCTCCAAGGTTCTATTGCTGCCTCGGGCACGTTATGGTCGTTCTCCTGAGAGTCTCGGTTTTCGAATCCGACGCAGGACTGATATTTAATTGCAACGTTCAGGGCCTCCTAGTGACGATGGAACACTCAAATTGCGTCGAGGTTCAATACATCGTCATCCAGCCGACTTGCCTCCAAGGGGATATTGCTGCCTCGGGCACCATATGGTCCGTCTCCCGTGAGTTTAAATTTTAGCATCCGACGCAAAAGTGATAGTGAATTGTAACGTTCAGCGCCTCCTAATGACGATGGAACACTCAAATTGCGTCGAGAGTCAATACATCGTCTTCCAGCCGACTTGTCTACAAGGGGATATTGCTGCCTCGGGCTCCATGTGGTCCGTCTCCTGTGAGTCTAGATTTTCGAAATCGACGAAAAAATGATACTTAATTCTGACGTTCAGGGCCTCCTAATGACGATGGAACACTCAAATTGCGTCGCGATTCAATACATCGTCCTCCAGCCGACTTGCTTCCGAGGGTCTATTGCTGCCTCTGGCACCTAATGTTCTTGCTCCTGTGAGTCTAGATTTTCGAATCCGACGCAAAACTGATATTTAATTGTAACGTTAAGGGCCTCATAATGACGATGGAACACTCAAATTGCGTCGAGATTCAATACATCGTCCTCCCGCTGACTTGTCTCCAACGGGATATTGCTGCCTCGGGAACCATGTGGCCCTTGTCCTGTGAGTCTTGATTTTCGAATCCGACGAAAAACTGATAGTTAATTGTAACTTTCAGGGCCTCCTAATGACGATGGAACACTCAAATTGCGTGGCGATTCAATACATCGTCCTCCATCCGACTTGTCTCCTTGGATCTATTGCTACCTCACTCTCCTTATGGTAGATCTCCTGCGAGTGCAGACATTCGAATCCGACGCAAAACGGACTGCCAATTGTAACGTTCAGAACCTCGTAACGACGATGGAGCACTCAAATTGCATCAAGATTCAATACATCGTTCTCCAGCCGACTTGTCTCCAAGGGTCTGTTGCTGCCTCGGGCACCTAATGGTCCGTCTCCTGTGAGTCTAGATTTTTAAATCCGAAGCCAACATGATAGTTAATTGTAACGTTCAGGGACTCCAAATAACGGTGGAACACTCAAATTGCGTCGAGTTTTAATACATCGGCTCCCAGCCGACTTGTCTTCAAGGTGATATTGCCTCCTCGGACACCTTATGGTCGTTCTCCTGTGAGTCTAGATTTTAGAATCAGACGCATAACTGATAGTTAATTGTAACGTTCAGGTTCTCCTAATGACGATGGAACACTCAAATTGCGTCGAGATTCAATACATCCTCCTCCAGCCGTCTTGTCTACAAGGGGATATTGCTGCCTCGGGCACCTTATGGTACGTCCCTGTGACTCTAGATTTTCCAATCCGACGCAAACCTGATGGTTAATTGTAACGTTCAGACCCTCCTAATGACGATGGAACACTCAAATTGCGTCGAGATTCAATACATCTTCTTCCTGCCGACTTGTCTTCAAGGGGATATTGCTGCCGCGGGCAATTTATGGTCGTTCTCCTGTGAGTCTTGATTTTTGAATCCGACGCAAAACTGATAGTTATTTGTCACGTTCATGGCCTCCTAATGACGATGGAACACTCAAATTGCGTCGAGATTCAATACATCTTCCGCCGGCCGACTTGTCTCCAAGGTGATATTGCTGCATCGGGCACCATATGATCCTTCTCCCGTGAGTCTAGTTTTTCGAATCCGACGCGAAACTGATAGTTAGTTGTAACATTCAGCGCCTCCTAATGACGATGGAACACTCAAATTGCGTCGTGTTTCAACACAGTCGCCTCCAGCCGACTTGTCTCCAAGTGTCTATTGCTGCCTGGGGCACCGCATGGTCGTTCTCCTGTGAGTCTAGATTTTCGAATCGGACGCATAACTGTTAGTTAATTGTAACGTTCAGGGCCTCCTAATGACGATGGAACACTGAAATTGCGTCGAGATTCAATACATCGTCCTTCAGCCGACTTGTCTCCAAGCGTCCATTGCTGCATCGGGCACCTTATGGTCGTTCTCCTGTGAGTCTACATTTTCAATTCCGACACATAACTGATAGTTAATTATAACGTTAAGGGCCTCCTAATGACGACGTAACACTCAAATTGCGTCGAGATTCAATACATCGTCATCCAGCCGACCTGTCTCCAAGGGGATATTGCTGCCTCGGGCACCATATGGTCCGTCCCCTGTGGGTATAGATTTTCGAATCCGACGCAAACCTTGTAGTTAAAAGTAACGTTCAGGGCCTCCTAATGACAAAGGAACACTCAAATTGCGTCGAGATTCAATACATTCTCCTCCAGCCGACTTGTCTACAAGGGGATATTGCTGCCTCGGGCACCTTATGGTACGTCTCCTGTGAGTCTAGATTTTCGAATCCGACGCAAAAGTTGTAGTTAATCGTAACGTTCGGGGCCTCCTAATGACGATAGAACACTTAAATTGCGTCGCGATTCAATACATCGTGATCCAGCCGATTTGTCTCCAAGGGTCTATTGGTGCCTGTGGCACCTTATGCTCCGGCTGCTGTGAGTCTAGATTTTCGAATCTGACGCAAACCTGATGGTTAATTGTAATGGTCAGGGTCTCCTAATGACGATGGAACACTCAAATTGCGTCGCGATTCAATAAATCGTCCTCCAGGCGACTTGTCTCCAAGGGTCATATGCTGCCTCTGGCACCTAATGGTCTTGCTCCTGTGAGTCTAGATTCTCGTATCCGACGAAAAACTGATGGTTAATTGTAACGTTCAAGGCCTCCTAATGACGATAGAACACTCAAATTGCGTCGAGATTCAATACGTCGTCCTCCAGCCGACTTGTCTCCAAGGGTCTATTACTGCTTCGGGTATTTTATCGTCGTTTTCCTGTGAGTCTAGATTTTCGGTTCCGACCCATTACTGATAGGTAATTGTAACGTTTAGCGCCTCCTAATGACGATGGAGCACTCAAATTACGTCGAGATTCAATACATCGTTCTCCAGGTGACTTGTCTACAAGGGGATATTGCTGCCTCGCGCACCTTATGGTGCGCATCCTGTGAGTCTAGATTTTCGAATCCGACGCAAAACTGATGGTTAATTGCAACGTTCATTGCCTCCTAATGACGATGGAACACTCAAATTGCGTCGAGATTCAATACATTGTCCTCCAGCCGACTTGTCTCTAAGGGGATATTGCTGCCTCGGGCATCTTATCGTCGTTCTTCTGTGAGTTTAGATTTACATATCCGACACAAAACTAATAGTTAATGGTAACGTTCCGGGCCTCCTAATGACGATAGAACACTTAAATTGCGTCGAGATTCAATACGACGTCCTCCAGCCGACTTGTTTCCAAGGGGATATTGCTGCCAGGGCACCGTATGTTCCGTCCCCTGTGAGTCTAGATTAACGAATCCGACGCATAACTTGTAGTTAATTGTAACGTTCCGGGCCTCCTAATGACGATAGACCACTCAAATTGCGTCGTGATTCAACACAGCGGCCTCCAGCCGTCTTGTCTCCAAGTGTCTATTGCTGCCTGGGGCACCCCATGGACCGTTCTCCTGTGAGTCTAGATTTTCGAATCCGACGCATAACTGATAGTTAATTGTAACGTTCAGCGCCTCCTAATGATGATGGAACACCCAAATTGCGTCGAGATTCAATACTTCATCCTCCAGCCAACTTGTTTTCATGGGTTTACTGCTACCTCGGTCATTTTATTGTCGTTCTCCTGTGAGTCCAGATATTCAAATCCGACGCTAAACGGACTGCTAATTGTAACGTTCAGAGCCTCCTAATGATGATGGAACACTCAAATTGCGTCGAGATTCAATACATCGTCCTCCAGCCGACTTGTCTCCAAGGGGATATTGCCGCCTCGGGCACCATATATTCCATCTCCTGTGAGTCTTGAATTTCGAATGCGTCGCAAAACTGATAGTTAATTGTAACGTTCAGGACCTCCTAATGACGATGGAACACTCAAATTGCGTCGAGATTCAATACATCGTCCTCCAGCCGACTTATCTCCAAAGGGATATTGCTGTCTCGGGCGCCTTATGCTCCGTCTCCTGTGAGTCCAGATTTTCGAATCCGACGCAAAAATGGTGGTTAATTGTAACGGTCAGGGCCTCATAATGACGATGGAACACCAAAATTGCGTCGCGTTTCATCACATCGTCCTCCAGCCGACTTTCTCCAAGGGTCATTTGCTGCCACGGGTACCTTATGGTCGTTCTTCTGTGAGTCTAGATTTTCGGATCCGACGCTTAACTGATAGTTAATTGTAACGTTCAGCGCCTTCTAATGACGGTAGAACACTCAACTTGTTTCGAGATTCAATACATCGTCCACCCGCCGCCTTGTCTCCAACAGGACATTGCTGCCTCGGGCACCATGTGGTCCGTCTCCTGAAATTCTAGATTTTCTAATCCGACGCAAAACTGATAGTTAATTGTAACGTTCACGAAATCCTAATGACGATGGAACACTCAAATTGCGTCGAGATTCAATAAATCGTCCTCCAGCCGACTTGTCTCCAAGGGGATATTATTGCCTCTGGCACCTTATCGTCGTTCTTCTGTGAGTCTAGATTTTCCAACCCGACGCAAAACTAATAGTAAACTGTAACATTCAGGGCCTCCTAATTTCGATGGAACACTCAAATTGCGTCGAGATTCACTACGTCGTCCTCCAGCCGACTTGTCTCCAAGGGGATTTTGCTGTCTCGGGCACCATATGGTCCGCCTCCTGTGAGTCTAGATTTTCAAATCCGACGCAAAAGTTGTAGTTCATTGTAAAGTTCAGGGCCTCCTAATGACGATGTAACACTCAAATTACGTCGAGATTCAATACATCGTCCACCAGCCGCCTTGTCTCCAATGGGATATTGCTGCCTCGGGCACCATGAAGTCCGTCTCCTGTGACTCTAGATTTTCGAATCCGACAGAAAACTGATAGTAAATTGTAACTTTGAGGACCTCCTAATGACGATGGAAAACTTAAATTGCGTCGAGATTCAATACATCGTCCTTCAGCCGACTTGTCTCCAAGGGTCTATTGCTGCATCGGCCACCTTAAGATCGTTCTCCTCTGAGTCTAGATTTTCGGATCCGACGCATAACTGATAGTTAATTGTAACGTTCAGCGCTTCCTAATGACGATAGAAGACTCAAATTGCGTCGAGATTTCATACATCGTACTCCAGCCGACTTGTCTACAAGGGGATATTGCTGCCTCGGGCACCTTATTGTCCGCCTCCTGTGAGTCTCGATTTTCGAATCCGACGCAAAACTGATGGCTTAATTGTAACGTTCATGGCCTCCTAATGACGATGGAACACTCAAATTAAGTCGAGATTCAATACATAGTCCTCCAGCCGACTTGTCTCCAAGAAGATATTGCTGCCTCGGGCACCATATGGTCCGTCCCCTGTGAGTCTAGATTAACGAATCCGACGCATAACTTGTAGTTAATTGTAACGTTCAGGGCCTCCTAATGACGATGGTACACTCAAATTGCGTCGAGATTCAATGCATCGTCCTCCAGCCGACTTGTGTACAAGGGGATATTGCTGCCTCGGGCACCTTATGGTCGTTCTCCTGTGAGTCTATATTTTAGAATCAGACGCATAACTGATAGTTAATAGTAACATTCAGCGCCCCCTAATGACGATGGAACACTCAAATTGCGTCGTGATTCAACACGGCGGCCTCCAGCCGACTTGTCTCCAAGTGTCTATTGCTACCTGGGGCACCGCATGGTCGTTCTCCTGTGAGTCTAGTTTTCGAATCCGACGCATAACTGATAGTTAATTGTAACGTTCAGGGCCTCCTAATGACTATGGAACACTGAAATTGCCTCGAGATTCAATACATCGTCCTTCAGCCGACTTGTCTCCAAGCGTCGATTGCTACCTCGGGCACCTTATGGTCGTTCTCCTGTGAGTCTACATTTTCGATTCCGACACATAACTGATAGTTAATTGTAATGTTCAGCGCCTCCTAATGACGATGGAACACTCAAATTGCGTCGAGATTCAATACATCGCCCTCCAGCCAACTTTTTTCCATGGGTTTACAGCTACCTCGGTCACCTTATGGTCGTTCGCCTGTGAGTCCAGATATTCAAATCCGACGCAAAACGGACTGCTAATTGTAACGTTCAGAGCCTCCTAATGATGATGGAACACTCAAATTGCGTCGAGATTCAATACATCGTCCTCCAGCCGACTTGTCTCCAAGGGAATATTGCTGCCTCGGGCACCATATAGTCCTTCTCCTGTGAGTCTAGAATTTCGAATCCGACGCAAAACTGATAGTTAATTGTAACGTTCAGGACCTCCTAATGTCGATGGAACACTCAAATTGCGTAGAGATTCAATACATCGTCCTCCAGGCGACTTGTCTCCAAAGGGATATTGCTGTCTCGGGCACCTTATGCTCCGTCTCCTGTGAGTCTAGATTTTCGAATCCGGCGCAAAACTGATAGTTAATTGTTACGTTCAGGACCTCCTATCGACGATGGAACAATCAAATTGCTTCTAGGTTCAATACACCGTCCTCCAGCCGACTTGTCTCCAAGGGGATATTGGTGCCTCGGGCACCTTATCGTCGTTCTTCTGTGAGACTAGATTTTCGAATCCGACGCAAAACTAATAGTTAATTGTAACGTTCAGGGCCTCCTAATTACTATAGAACACTCAAATTGCTTCGAGATTCAATACGTCGTCCTCCAGCCGACTTGTCTCCAAGGGTCTATTGCTGCTTCGGGTACCTTACGGTGCTTCTCCTGTGACTCTAGATTTTCGGATCCGGCGTTAACTGATAGTTAATTGTAATGACGATGGAACACTCAAATTGCGTCGAGATTCAATACATCGTCCTCCAGCCAACTTGTCTCCAAAGGGATATTGCTGTCTCGGGCACTTTATGCTACGCCTCCTGTGAGTCTAGATTTTCGAATCCAACGCAAAACTGATTTTTAATTGTAACGTTAAGGGCCTCCTATTGACGATGGAGCACTCAAATTGCGTCGAGATTCAATACGTCGTCCTCCAGCCGATTTGTCTCCAAGAGGATTTTGCTGCCTCGGGCACCATATGGTCCGTCTCCTGTGAGTCTAGATTTTCGAATCCGACGCAAACGTTGTAGTTAATTGTAACGTTCAGGGCCTCGTAATGACGATGGAACACTCAAATTACGTCGAGATTCAATACATCGTCCACCAGCCGCCTTGTCTCCAACAGGATATTGCTGCCGCGGGCACAATGGGATCCGTCTCCTGTGACTCTAGATTTTCGAATCCGACGCAAAACTGATAGTTAATTGAAACGTTGAGGTCCTCCTAATGACGATGGAAAACTCAAATTGCGTCGAGATTCAATACATCGTCCTTCAGCCGACTTGTCTCCAAAGGGATATAGCTGTCTCGGGCACCCTGTGCTCCGTCTCCTGTGAGTCTCGATTTTCGAATCCGACGAAAAACTGATGGTTATTTGTAACACTAAGGACCTCCTAATGACAATGGAACACTCAAATTGCGTCGAGATTCAAGACATCGTCCACCCGCCGCCTTGTCTCCAACGGGATATTGCTGCCTCGGGCACCAAGTGGTCCGTCTCCTGAGAGTCTAGATTTTCGAATCCGACGAAAAACTGATAGTTAATTGTTACGTTCAGGACCTCCTAATGACGATGGAACACTCAAATTGCGTCGAGATTCAATACATCGTCCTCCAGCCAAATTGTCTCCAATGGGATATTGCTGTCTCGTGCACCTTATGCTCCGTCTCCTGTGAGTCTAGATTTTCGAATCCGACGCAATACTTGTAGTTAATTGTAACGTTCAGAGCCTCCTAATAACAATGGAACACTCAAATTGCGTGGAGATTCAATATATCGTCCTCGCGCCGACTTGTCTCCAACGGGAAATTGCTGCCTCGGGCACCATGTGGTCCGTCTCCTGTGAGTCTAGAATTTCGAATCTGACGCAAAATTGATAGTTAATCTTAACGTTCAGGGACTCCTAATGACGAAGGAACACTCAAATAGCGTCGGGATTCAATACATCGTCCTCCAGCCGACTTGTCTCCAAGGGTCTATTTCTGCCTCGGGCACCTTTTTGTCGTTCTCCTGTGAGTCTAGATTTTCGGATGCGACGCATAACTGATAGTTAATTGTAACGTTCAGCGCCTCCTAATGACGATAGAACACTCAAATTGCGTCAAGATTCAATTCATCGTCCTCCAGCCGACATGACTCCAACGGTGTATTGCTGCATCGGGCACCTTATGGTCGTTCACCTGTGAGTCTAGATTTTCAGATCCGACCCATAACTGATAGTTAATTGTAACGTTCAGCGCTTCCTAATGACGATAGAGCACTCAAATTTCGTTGAGATTCAATACATCGTCCTCCAGCCGACTTGTCTCCAAGGGGATATTGCTGCCTCGGGCATGTTATCCTCGTTCATCTGTGAGTCTAGATTTTCGAATCCGACGCAAAACTAATAGTAAATTGTAACGTTTAGGGCCTCCTAATGACAATAGAACACTCAAACTGCTTCGAGATTCAATACGTCGTCCTCCAGCCGACTTGTCTCCAAGGGTCTATTGCTGCTTCGGATACCTTATGGTCCGTCTCCTGTGAGTCTAGATTTTCGGATCCGACGCGTAACTGATAGTTAATTGTAACGTTCAGCGCCCCCTAATGACGATTGAACATTCAAATTGCTTCGAGATTCAATACATCGTCCATCCGCCGCCTTGTCTCCAACGGGGTATTGCTGCCTCGGGCAACATGTGGTCCGTCTCTTGTTAGTCTAGATTTTCGAATCCGACGCAAAAATGATAGTTAATGCTAACGTTCAGGGACTCCTAATGACGAAGGAACACTCAAATTGCGTCGAGATTCAATACATCTTCCTCCAGCCGACTTGTCTCCAAGGGGATATTGCTGCCTGGGGCACCTTATCGTCGTTCTTCTGTGAGTCCAGATTTTCGAATCCGACGCAAAACTAATAGTTAATTGTAACGTTCAGGGCCTCCTAATGACTATAGAACACTCAAATTGCTTCGAGATTCAATACGTCGTCCTCCAGCCGACTTGTCTCCGAGGGGATATTGCTGCCTCGGGCACCATATGGTCCGTCTCCTGTGAGTCTAGATTTTCGAATCCGACGTAAGAGTTGTAGTTAATTGTAACGTTCAGGGCCTCCTAATGACGACGGAACACTCAAATTACGTCGAGATTCAATACATCGTCCACCCGCCGCCTTGTCTCCAACGGGATATTGCTGCCTCGGGCACCATGTGGTCCGTCTCCTGTGACTGTAGATTTTGGAATCCGACGCAAAACTGATAGTTAATTGTAACCTTCAGGACCTCCTAATGACGATGGAAAACTCAAATTGCGTCGAGATTCATTACATCGTCCACCAACCGACTTGTCTCCAAAGGGATATTGCTGTCTCGGGCACCTTGTGCTCCGTCTCCTGTGAGTCTCGATTTTCGAATCCGACGAAAAACTGATGGTTCATTGTTACGTTAAGGGCCTCCTAATGACCATGGAACACTCAAATTGTGTCGAGATTCAATACATCGTCTTCCAGCCGACTTGTCCCCAAGGGGATATTGCTGCCTCGGGCACCATATGTTTCGTCTCCTGTGAGTCTAGATTTTCGAATCCGACGCAAAACTTGTAGTTAATTGTAACGATCAGGGCCTCCTAATGACGATGGAACACTCAAATTGCGTCGAGATTCAATACATCGCCTCGCGCAGAGTTGTCTCCAACGGGATATTGCTGCCTCGTGCACCATGTGGTCCGTCTCCTGTGAGTCTAGATTTTCGAAACCGACGCAAAAGTTATAGTTAATGGTAACGTTCAGGGACTCCTAATGACGAAGGAACACTAAAATTGCGTCGTAATTCAATACATAGTCCTCCAGCCGACTTGTCTCCAACGGTCTATTGCTGCATCGGGCACCTTATGGTCGTTCTCCTGTGAGTCTAGATTTTCGAATCCGACGCAAAACTAATAGTGAATTGTAACGTTCAGGGCCTCCTAATTACAATAGAACACTCAAATTGCTTCGAGATTCAATACGTCGTCCTCCAGCCGACTTGTCTCCAAGGGTCTATTGCTGCTTCGGATTCGTTATGGTCGTTCTCCTGTGAGTCTAGATTTTCAGATCCGACGCAAAACTGATAGTTAATTGTAGCCTTGAGGACCTCCTAATGACGATGGAAAACTCAAATTGCGTTAGGATTCAATACATCGCCCTCCAGCCGACTTGTCTCCAAGGGGATATTGCTGCCTCGGGCATCTTATCCTCGTCCATCTGTGAGTCTAGATTTTCGAATCCGACGCAAAACTAATAGTGATTTGTAACGTTCAGGGACTCCTAATGACAATAAAACACTCAAAGTGCTTCGAGATTCAATACGTCGTCCTCCAGCCGACTTTACTCCGTAGGGTCTATTGCTGCTTCGGATACCTTATGGTCGTTCTCTTGTGAGTCTAGATTTTCGAATCCGACGCAAAACTGATGGTTATTTGTAACGTTCATGGCCTCCTAATGACGATGGAATTCTCAAATTGCGTCGAGATCCAATACATCGTCCTCCAGCCGACTTGTCTCCACGAGGATATTGCTGCCGCGGGCACCATATCGTCGTTCTTCTGTGAGCCTAGATTTTCGAATTCGACGCAAAACTAACAGTTAATTGAAACGTTCAGGGCCTCCTAATGACTATAGAACACTCAAATTGCTTCGAAATTCAATACGTCGTCCTCCAGCCGACTTGTCTCCAAGGGGATATTGCTGCCTCGGGCACCATATGGTCCGTCACCTGTGAGTCTTGATTTTCGAATCCGACACAAAACTGATATTTAATTGTAACGTTAAGGGCCTCCTAAGGACGATGGAACAGTCAAATTGCGTCGCCATTCAATACATCGTCTTCCAGCCGACTTGTCTCCAAAGGGATATTGCTGTCTGTGGCATCTAATGGTCTTGCTCCTGTGAGTCTAGATTTTCGAATCCGACGCAAAACTGATGGTTAATTGTAACGGTCAGGGCCTCCTAATGACGATGGAACACTCAAATTGCGTCGTGATTCAATACATCGATCTACAGCCGACTTGTCTCCAAGGGTCAATTGCTGCTTTTGGCACTTAATGGACTTGCTGCTGTGAGTCTAGATTTTCGAATTCGACGCAAAACTGATGGTTGTAACGGTCAGGGCCTCCTAATGACGATGGAACGCTCAAATTGCGTCGCGGTTCAATACATCGTCCTCCAGCCGATTTGTCTCCAGGGTTCTATTGCTGCCTGTGGCAACTAATTGTCGTTCTTCTGGGAGTCTAGATTTTCGAATCCGACGCAAATCTGATAGTTAATTGTAATGTTCAGGGCCTCCTAATGACGATGGAACACTCAAATTGCGTCGAGATTCAATACATCGTCCTCCAACCGACTTGTCTCCAAAAGGGATATAGCTGTCTCGGGCACCTTATGCTCCGTCTCCTGTGAGTCTATATTTTCGAATCCGACACAAAACTGATGGTTAATTAAAACGGTCAGGGCCTCCTAATGACGATGGAACACTCAAATTGCGTCGCGATTCAATACATCGTCCTCCAGCCGATTTGTCTCCAAGGGTCTATTGCTGCCTGTGGCACCTAATTGTCGTTCTCCTGTGAGTCTAGATTTTCGAATCCGACGCGAAACTGATAAATAATAGTAACATTCAGCGCCTCCTAATGACGATGGATCACTCAAATCGCGTCGTGATTCAACACAGCGGCCTCCAGCCGACTTGTCTCCAAGTGTCTACTGCTGCCTGGGGCACCGCATGGTTGTTATCCTGTGAGTCTAGATTTTCGAATCCGTCGCATAACATAGTTAATTGTAACGTTCAGGGCCTCCTAATGACGGTGGAACACTCAAATTGCGTCGTGATTCAATACATTGATCTCCAGCCGACTTGTCTCCAAGGGTCAATTGCTGATTTTGGCACCAAATGGACTTGCTGCTGTGAGTCTAGATTTTCGAATCCGACGCAAAACTGATATTTAATTGTAACGTTAAGGGCCTCCTAATGACGAAGGAACACTCAAATTGTGTCGAGATTTAATACGTCGTCCTCCAGCCGACTTGTTTCCAAGGGGATACTGCTGCCTCGGGCACCATAGGTTCGTCTCCTGTGAGTCTAGATTTTCGAATCCGATGCAAATCTGATACTTATTTGTAACGTTCAGGGCCTCCTAAACACGATGGAACACTCAAATTGCGTCGAGATTCAATACGTCTTCCTCAGGCCGACTTGTCTCCAAAGAGATATTGCTGTCTCGGGTACCTAATGCTCCGTCTCCTGTGAGTCTAGATTTTCGAACCCGACCCAAATCTGATGGTTAATTGTAACGGTCAAGGCCTCCTAATGACGATGGAACACTAAAATTGCGTCGATATTCAATACATCGTCCTCCAGCCGACTTGTCTCTAAGGGGATATTGCTGCCTCGGGCACCTTATGGTCGTTCTCCTGTGAGTCTAGATTATCGAATCAGACGCATATCTGATAGTTAATTGTAACGATCAGGGCCTCCTAATGACGATGGAAGACTCAAATTGCGTCGCTATTCAATACATTGTCCTTCTGCCGACATGTCTCCAAGGGTCAATTGCGGCCTCTGGCAAATAATGGTCTTGCTCCTGTGAGCCTAGCTTTTCGAATCCGTCGCAAAACGGATATTTGATTGTAACGTTAAGGGCCTCCTAATGACGATGGAACACTCAAATTGCGTCGAGATTCAATACATCGTCCTCCAGCCGACTTGTCTCTAAGGGGATATTGCTGCCTCGGGCACCTTATGGTCGTTCTCCTGTGAGTCTAGATTATCGAATCAGACGCATATCTGATAGTCAATTGTAACGATCAGGGCCTCATTATGACGATGGAAGACTCAAATTGCGTAGTGATTTAATACATCGTCCTCCAGCCGACTTGTCTCCAAGGGGATATTGCTGCCTCTGGCACCATATAGTCCTTCTCCTGTGAGTCTAGATTTTCGGATTCGACGCATAACTGATAGTTAATTGTAACGTTCAGCGCCTCCTAATGACGATAGAACACTCAAATTGCGTCGAGATCCAATACATTGTCCTCCAGCCGACTTGTCTACAAGGGGATATTGCTGCCTCGGGCACCATATAGTCCTTCTTCTGTGAGTCTAGAATTTCGAATCCGACGCAAAACTGATGGTTAATTGTTATGTTCATGGCCTTCTAATGACGATGGAACACTCAAATTGCGTCGAGAATCAATACATCGTCCTCCAGCCGACTTGTCTCCAAGGGGATATTGCTGCCTCGGGCACCTTATGGTCGTTCTCCTGTGACTCTCGATTATCGAATCCGACGCAAATCTGATAGTTAATTGCAACGTTCAGGACCTCCTAATGACGATGGAACACTCAAATTGCGTCGAGATTCAATACATCGTTCTCCAGCCGCCTTGTCTCCAAAGGGATATTGCTGTCTCGGGCACTTTATGCTCCGTCTCCTGTGACTCTAGATTTTCGAATTCGACGCAAAACTGATGGTTGTAACGGTCAGGGCCTCCTAATGACGATGGAACGCTCAAATTGCGTCGCGATTCAATACATCGTCCACCCGCCGCCTTGTCTCCAACGGGATATTGCTGCCTCGGGCACCATGTGGTCCGTCTCCTGTTAGTCTAGATTTTCGAATCCAACGCAAAACTGATGGTTAATTGTAACGTTCATGCCCTCCTAATGACTATGGAACACTCAAATTGCGTCGAGATTCAATACATCGTAATGCAGCCGACTTGTCTCCAAGGGGATATTGCTGCCTCGGGCACCTAATCGCCATTCTTCTGTGAGTCTAGATTTTCGAATCCGGCGCAAAACTAATAGTTAATTGTAACGTTCAGGGCCTCCTAATGACGATAGAACACTCAAATTGGGTCGAGATTTAATACGTCGTCCTCCAGCCGACTTGTCTCCAAAGGGGATACTGCTGCCTCGGGCACCATAAATTCGTCTCCTGTGAGTCTAGATTTTCGAATCCGACGCAAATCTGATAGTTAATTGTAACGTTCAGGGCCTCCTAATGACGATGGAACACTCAAATTACGTCGAGATTCAATACATCGTTAACCCGCCGCCTTGTCTCCAACGGGATATTGCTGCCTCGGGCAGCATGAGGTCTGTCTCCTGTGAGTCTAGATTTTCGAATCCGACGCTAAACTGATAGTTAACTGTAACGATCAGGACCTCCTAATGACGATGGAACACTCAAATTGCGTCGAGATTCAATACGTCTTCCTCCGGCCGACTTGTCTCCAAAGAGATATTGCTGTCTCGGGTACCTAATGCTCCGTCTCCTGTGAGTCTAGATTTTCGAATCCGAACCAAAACTGATGGTTAATTGTAACGGTCAAGGCCTCCTAATGACGATGGAACACCAAAATTGCGTCGCGATTCAATACATCGTCCTCCAGCCGATTTGTCTCCAAGGGTCTATTGGTGCCTGTGGCATCTTATGCTCCGTCTCCTGTGAGCCAAGATTTTTGAATCCGACGCAAAACTGATGGTTAATTGTAACGGTCAGGGCCTACTAATAACAATGGAACACTCAAATTGCGTCGCGATTCAATACATCGTCCTTCTGCCGACATGTCTCCAAGGGTCAATTGCGGCCTCTGCCAAATAATGGTCTTGCTCCTGTGAGTCTAGCTTTTCGAATCCGACGCAAAACTGATATTTAATTGTAACGTTAATGGCCTCCTAATGTAGATGGAACACTCAAATTGCGTCGAGATTCAATACATCGTCCTCCAGCCGACTTGTCTGTAAGGGGATATTGCTGCCTCGGGCACCTTATGGTCGTTCTCCTGTGAGTCTAGATTATCGAATCAGACGCATATCTGATAGTTAATTGTAACGTTCCGGGCCTCCTAATGACGATGGAAGACTCAAATTGCGTAGCGATTCAATACATCGTCCTCCAGCCGACTTGTCTCCAAGGGGATATTGCTGCCTCGGGCACCTTATGGTGGTTCTCCTGTGAGTCTCGATTATGGAATCCGACGCAAATATGATAGTCAATTGTAACGTTCAGGACCTCCTAATGACGATGGAACACTCAAATTGCGTCGAGATTCACTACATCGTCCTCCAGCCGCCTTGTCTCCAAAGGGATATTGCTGTCTCGGGCACTTTATGCTCCGTCTCCTGTGACTCTAGATTTTCGAATCCGACGCAAAACTGATGGTTGTAACGGTCAGGGCCTCCTAATGACGATGGAACACTCAAATTGCGTCGCGATTCAATACATCGTCCTCCAGCCGATTTGTCTCCTGGGTTCTATTGCTGCCTGTTGCACCTAATTGTCGTTCTTCTGGGAGTCTAGATTTTCGAATCCGACGCAAATCTGATAGTTAGTTGTAATGTTCAGGGCCTCCTAATGACGATGGAACACTCGAATTGCGTCGAGAGTCAATACATTGTCCTCCAGGCGACTTGTCTCCAAGGGTCTATTGCTACCTCGGGCACTTTATGGTCGTTCTCCAGTGAGTCTAGATTATCGAATCCGACGCAAAACTGATAGTTAATTGTAACGTTCATGGCCTCCTAAAGACGATGGAAAACTCAAATTGCGTCGAGATTCAATACATCGTCTTCCATCCGACTTGTCTGCAAGGGTCTACTGCTGTCTCTGGCACCTAACGGTCTTGCTCCTGTGAGTCTAGATTTTCGAATCCGACTCAAAACTGATAGTTAATTGTAACGTTCAGGACCTCCTAATGACGAAGGAACACTCAAATTGCGTCGAGATTCAATACATCGTCCTTCAACCGAGTTGTCTCCAAAAGGGATATAGCTGTCTCGGGCACCTTATGCTCCGTCTCCTGTGAGTCTAGATTTTCGAATCCGACACAAAACTGATGGTTAATTGTAACGGTCAGGGCCTCCTAATGACGATGGAACACTCAAATTGCGTCGTGATTTAATACATCGATCTCCAGCCGACTTGTCTCCAAGGGTCAATTGCAGCTTTTGGCACCAAATGGACTTGCTGCTGTGAGTCTAGATTTTCGAATCCGACGCAATACTGATATTTAATTGTAACGTTAAGGGCCTCCTAATGACGATGGAACACTCAAATTGCGTCAAGATTCAATACATCGTCCACCCGCCGCCTTGTCTCCAACGTAATATTGCTGCCTCGGGCACCATGTGGTCCGTCTCCTGTTAGTCTAGATTGTCGAATCCAACGCAAAACTGATGGTTAATTGTAACGTTCATGCCCTCCTAATGACGATGGAACGCTCAAATTGCGTCGCGATTCAATACATCGTAATGCAGCCGACTTGTCTCCAATGGGACATTGCTGGTTCGGGCACCTAATCGCCGTTCTTCTGTGAGTCTTGATTTTCGAATCCGGCGCAAAACTAATAGTTAATTGTAACTTTCAGGGCCTCCTAATGACGATAGAACACTCAAATTGCGTCGAGATTTAATACGTCGTCCTCCAGCCGACTTGTCTCCAAGGGGATACTGCTGCCTCGGGCACCATAGGTTCGTCTCCTGTGAGTCTAGATTTTCGAATCCGACGCAAATCTGATAGTTAATTGTAACGTTCAGGGCCTCCTAATGACGATGGAACACTCAAATTACGTCGAGATTCAATACATCGTTCACCCGCCGCCTTGTCTCCAACGGGATATTGCTGCCTCGTGCGCCATAGGTCCGTCTCCTGTGAGTCTAGATTTTCGTATCCGACGCAAAACTGATAGTTAATTGTAACGATCAGGACCTCCTAATGACGATGGAACACTAGAATTGCGTCGAGATTCAATACGTCTTCCTCCGGCCGACTTGTCTCCAAAGAGATATTGCTGTCTCGGGTACCTAATGCTCCGTCTCCTGTGAGTCTAGATTTTCGAATCCGAACCAAAACTGATGGTTAATTGTAACGGTCAATACCTCCTAATGACGATGGAACACCAAAATTGCGTCGCGATTCAATACATCGTCCTCCAGCCGATTTGTCTCCAAGGGTCTATTGGTGCCTGTGGCATCTTATTCTCCGTCTCCTGTGAGCCAAGATTTTTGAATACGACGCAAAACTGATGGTTAATTGTAACGGTCAGGGCCTACTAATAACAATGGAACACTCAAATTGCGTCGCGATTCAATACATCGTCCTTCTGCCGACATGTCTCCAAGGGTCCATTGCGGCCTCTGCCATATAATGGTCTTGCTCCTGTGAGTCTAGCTTTTCGAATCCGACGCAAAACTGATATTTAATTGTAACGTTAATGGCCTCCTAATGTAGATGGAACACTCAAATTGCGTCGAGATTCAATACATCGTCCTCCAGCCGACTTGTCTGTAAGGGGATATTGCTGCCTCGGGCACCTAATGGTCGTTCTCCTGTGAGTCTAGATTATCGAATCAGACGCATATCTGATAGTTAATTGTAACGTTCCGGGCCTCCTAATGACGATGGAAGACTCAAATTGCGTAGCGATTCAATACATCGTCCTCCAGCCGACTTGTCTCCAAGGGGATATTGCTGCCTCGGGCACCTTATGGTCGTTCTCCTGTGAGTCTCGATTATGGAATCCGACGCAAATATGATAGTCAATTGTAACGTTCAGGACCTCCTAATGACGATGGAACACTCAAATTGCGTCGAGATTCAATACATCGTCCTCCAGCCGCCTTGTCTCCAAAGGGATATTGCTGTCTCGGGCACTTTATGCTCCGTCTCCTGCGGTTCTTGATTTTCGAATCCGACGCAAAACGGTCAGGGCCTCCTAATGACGATGGAACACTCAAATTGCGTCGCGATTCAATACATCGTCCTCCAGCCGATTTGTCTCCTGGGTTCTATTGCTGCCTGTTGCACCTAATTGTCGTTCTTCTGGGAGTCTAGATTTTCGAATCCGACGCAAATCTGATAGTTAGTTGTAATGTTCAGGGCCTCCTAATGACGAAGGAACACTCAAATTGCGTCGAGATTCAATACATCGTCCTCCAACCGACTTGTCTCCAACGGGATATTGCTGCCTCGGGCACCATGTGGTCCGTCTCCTGTAAGTCTAGATTTTCGAATCCGACGCAAAACTGATAGTTAATTGTAACGTTCAGGACCTCCTAATGACGAAGGAACACTCAAATTGCGTCGAGATTCAATACATCGTCCTCCAACCGACTTGTCTCCAACGGGATATTGCTGCCTCGGGCACCATGTGGTCCGTCTCCTGTAAGTCTAGATTTTCGAATCCAACGCAAAACTGATAGTTAATTGTAACGATCAGGACCTCCTAATGACGATGGAACACTAGAATTGCGTCGAGATTCAATACGTCTTCCTCCGGCCGACTTGTCTCCAAAGAGATATTGCTGTCTCGGGTACCTAATGCTCCGTCTCCTGTGAGTCTAGATTTTCGAATCCGACACAAAACTGATGGTTGTAACGGTCAGGGCCTCCTAATGACGATGCAACACTCAAATTGCGTCGAGATTCAATACATCGTCCACCCGCCGCCTTGTCTCCAACGGGATATTGCTGCCTCGGGCACCATGTGGTCCGTCTCCTGTAAGTCTAGATTTTCGAATCCAACGCAAAACTGATGGTTAATTGTAACGTTCATGCCCTCCTAATGACGATGGAACACTCAAATTGCGTCGAGATTCAATACATCGTAATGCAGCCGACTTGTCTCCAAGGGGATATTGCTGCCTCGGGCACCTATTCGCCGTTCTTCTGTGAGTCGAGATTTTCGAATCCGGCGCAAAACTAATAGTTAATTGTAACTTTCAGGGCCTCCTAATGACGATAGAACACTCAAATTGCGTCGAGATTTAATACGTCGTCCTCCAGCCGACTTGTCTCCAAGGGGATACTGCTGCCTCGGGCACCATACGTTCGTCTCCTGTGAGTCTAGATTTTCGAATCCGACGCAAATCTGATAGTTAATTGTAACGTTCAGGGCCTCCTAATGATGATGGAACACTCAAATTACGTCGAGATTCAATACATCGTTCACCCGCCGCCTTGTCTCCAACGGGATATTGCTGCCTCGGGCAGCATGAGGTCCGTCTCCTGTGAGTCTAGATTTTCGAATCCGACGCAAAACTGATGGTTAATTGTAACGGTCAGGGCCTCCTAATGACGATGGAACACTCAAATTGCGTCGCGATTCAATACATCGTCCTTCTGCCGACATGTCTCCAAGGGTCAATTGCGGCCTCTGCCAAATAATGGTCTTGCTCCTGTGAGTCTAGCTTTTCGAATCCGACGCAAAACTGATATTTAATTGTAACGTTAATGGCCTCCTAATGACGATGGAACACTCAAATTTCGTCGAGATTCAATACATCGTCCTCCAGCCGTCTTGTCTGTAAGGGGATATTGCTGCCTCGGGCACCTTATGGTCGTTCTCCTGTGAGTCTAGATTATCGAATCCGACGCAAAACTGATAGTTAATTGTAACGTTCATGGCCTCCTAAAGACGATGGTACACTCAAATTGCTTCGCGATTCAATACATCGTCTTCCATCCGACTTGTCTGCAAGGGTCTACTGCTGTCTCTGGCACCTAACGGTCTTGCTCCTGTGAGTCTAGATTTTCGAATCCGACGCAAAACTGATAGTTAATTGTAACGTTCAGGACCTCCTAATGACGAAGGAACACTCAAATTGCGTCGAGATTCAATACATCGTCCTCCAACCGATTTGTCTCCAAAAGGGATATAGCTGTCTCGGGCACCTTATGCTCCGTCTCCTGTGAGTCCAGATTTTCGAATCCGACACAAAACTGATGGTTAATTGTAACGGTCAGGGCCTCCTAATGACGATGGAACACTCAAATTGCGTCGTGATTCAATACATCGTCCACCCACCGCCTTGTCTTCAACGGGATATTGCTGCCTTGGGCACCATGTGGTCCGTCTCCTGTTAGTCTAGATTTTCGAATCCAACGCAAAACTGATGGTTAACTGTTACGTTCATGCCCTCCTAATGACGATGGAACGCTCAAATTGCGTCGAGATTCAATACATCGTAATGCAGCCGACTTGTCTCCAAGGGGATATTGCTGCCTCGGGCACCATATGGCCCTTCTCCTGTGAGTCTAGATTTTCGAACCCGACGCAAAACTTGTAGTTAATAATAGCGTTCAGGGCCTCCTAATGACGATGGAACACTCAAATTGCGTCGAGATTCAATACATCGTCCTCCAGCCCACATGTCTCCAAAGGTCTATTGCTGCCTCGGGAACCTTATGGTCGTTCTCCTGTGAGTCTAGAATTTCCTATCCGACGCATATCTGATAGTTAATTGTAACGTTCAGCGCCTCCTAATGACGATAGAACACTGAAATTGCGTCGAGATTCAAAACATTGTCCTCCAGCCGACTTGTCTACAAGGGGATATTGCAGCCGTGGGCACCTTATGGTCAGCCTCCAGTGAGTCTAGATTTTCTCATCCGACTCAAAACTGATGGTTAATTGTAACGTTCATGGCCTCCTAATGACGATGGAACACTCAAATTGCGTCGAGATTCAATACATCGTTCTCCAGCCTACTTGTCTCCAAGTGGATATTGCTGCCTCGGGCACCTTATCGTCGTTCTTCTGTGAATCTAGATTTTCGAATCCCACGCAAAACTAATAGTTAATTGTAACGTTCATGGCCTCCTAATGACGATGGAACCCTCAAATTGCGTAGAGATTCAATACATCGTTCTCCAGCCTACTTGTCTCCAAGTGGATATTGCTGCCTTGGGCACCTTATCGTCGTCCTTCTGTGAATCTAGATTTTCGAACCCGACGCAAAACTAATAGTTAATTGTATCGTTCAGGGCCTCCTAATTACGATAGAACACTCAAATTGCGTCGAGATTCAGTACGTAGTCCTCCAGCCGACTTGTCTCCAAGGGGATATTGCTGCCTCGGGCACCATATGGTCCGTCTCCTGTGAGTCAGGATTTTCAAATCCGACACATAACTGATATTTAATTGTAACGTTAAGGGCCTCCTAATGACGATGGAACACTCAAATTGCGTCGAGATTCAATACATCGTCCTCCAGCCGACTTGCCTCAAAGGGGATATTGCTGCCTCGGGCACCATATGGTTCGCCTCTGTGAGTCTAGATTAAAGAATCCGACGCATAACTTGTAGTTAATTGCAACGTTCAGGGCCTCCTAATGACGATGGAGCACTCAAATTGCGTCGAGATTCAATTCATCGTCCTCCCGCCGACTTGTCTCCAACGGGATATTGCTGCCTCGGGCACCATATCGTCGTACTTCTGTGAGTCTCGATTTTCTCATCCGACTCAAAACTAATAGTTAGTTGTAACGTTCATGGTCTCCTAATGACGATGGAACACTCAAATTGCGTCGACATTCAATTCATCGTCCTCCAGCCGACTTGTCTCCAAGGGTCTATTCCTGCCTCGGGCACCTTATGGTCGTTCTCCTGTGAGTCTAGATTTTCGAATCCGACGAATAACTGTTAATTAACTGTAACGTTCAGCGCCTCCTAATGACGCTGGAACACTCGAATTGCGTCCAGAGTCAATACATCGTCCTCCAGGCGACTTGTCTCAAAGGTTCTATTGCTATCTCGGGCACCTTATGGTCGTTCTCCAGTGAGTCTAGATTTTCGAATCCGACGCAAAACTGATAGTAAATTGTAGCGTTCATTGTCTATTAATGACGATGGAACACTCAAATTGCGTCGCGATTCAATATATCGTCTTCCAGCCGACTTGTCTGCAAGGGTCTATTGCTGTCACTGGCACCTAATGGTCCTGCTCCTGTGAGTCTAGATTTTCGAATCCGACGCAAAACTGATAGTTAATTGTAACGTTCAGGACCTCCTAATGACGATGGAACACTCAAATAGCGTCGAGATTCAATACATCGTCCTCCAGCCGACTTGTCTCCAAAGGGATATTGCTGTCTCGGGCACTTTATGCTCCGTCTCCTGTGAGTCTAGATTTTCGAATCCGAAGCAAAACTGATAGTTAATTGTAACGTTCAGGGCCTCCTAATGACGATAGAACACTCAAATTGCGTGGAGATTCAATACGTCGTCCACCAGGCGATTTGTCTCCAAGGGGATATTGCTGCCTCGGGCACCACATGGTCCGTCTCCTGTGACTCTAGAATTTCGAATCCGACACAAAACTGATATTTCATTCTAATGTTTAGGGCCCCCTAATGACGATGGATCACTCAAATTGCGTCGAGATTCAATACATCGTTTTCCAGGCGACTTGTCTCCAAGGGGTTATTGCTGCCTCGGGCACCATATGGTCCGTGTCCTGTGAGTCTAGATTTTCGAACCCGACGCAAAACTTGTAGTTAATTGTAACGTTCAGGGCGTCCTAATGACGATGGAACACTCAAATTGCGTCGAGATTCAATACATCGTCCTCCAGCTCACATGTCTCCAAGGGTCTATAGCTGCCTCGGGCACCTTATGGTCGTTCTCCTGTGAGTCTAGATTTTCGGATCCGACGCATATCTGATAGTTAATTGTAACGTTCAGCGCCTCCTAATGACGATAGAACACTCAAATTGCGTCGAGATTCAATACATTGTCCTCCAGCCGACTTGTCTACAAGGGGATATTGCTGCCGCGGGCACCTTATGGTCAGCCTCCTGTGAGTCCAGATTTTCTCATCCGACTCAAAACTGATGGTTAATTGTAACGTTCATGGCCCCCTAATGACGATGGAACACTTAAATTGCGTCGAGATTCAATACATCGTTCTCCATCCTACTTGTTTCCAAGTGGATATTGCTGCCTCGGGCGCCTTATCGTCGTTCTTCTGTGAATCTAGATTTTCGAATCCAACGCAAAACTAATAGTTAATTGTAACGTTCATGGCCTCCTAATGACTATGGAACACTCAAATTGCGTCGAGATTCAATACATGGTTTTCCAGGCGACTTGTCTCCAAGGGGATAATGCTGCCTCGAGCACCTTATGGTCGTTCTCCTGTGAGTCTAGATTTTCGAATCCGACACAAAACTGATATTTCATTCTAATGTTTAGGGCCCCCTAATACCGATGGAACCCTCCAATTGCGTCGAGATTCAATACACCGTCCTCCAGAAGACTTGTCTCCTAGGGTCTATTCCTGCCTCGGGCACCTTATGGTCGTTCTCCTGGGAGTCTAGATTTTCGAATCCGACGCAAATCTGATACTTAATTGTAACGTTCAGAGCCTCCTAATGACGATGGAACACTCAAATTCCGTCGCGATTCAATACATCGTCCTAAAGAGGACTTGTCTCCAAGGGTCTATTGCTGCCTATGGCAACTAATGGTCTTGCTCCTGTGAGTCTAGATTTTCGAATCCGACGCAAACGTTGTAGATAATTTTAACGTTCAGGGCCTTCTAATGACGATGGAACACTCGAATTGCGTCGAGAGTCATTCCATCGTCCTCCAGCCTACTTGTCTCCAAGGGTATGTTGCTGCCTCGGGCAACTTATCGTCGTTCTTGTGTGATTCTAGATTTACGCATCCGACGCAAAACTAATAGTTAATTGTAACGTTCATGGCCTCCTAATGACGATGGAACACTCAAATTGCGTCGAGATTCAATACATCGTACACCAGCCGACTTGTCTCCAAGGGTCTATTCCTGCCTCGGGCACCTTATCGTCGTACTTCTGTGAGTCTAGATTTTCGCATCCGACGCAAAACTAATAGTTAATTGTAACGTTCATGGCATCCTAATGACTATGGAACACTCAATTTGCGTCGAGATTCATTACATCGTCCTCCAGCCGACTTGTCTCCAAGGGGATATTGCTGCCTCGGGCACCTTATCGTCATTCTTCTGTGAGTCTAGATTTTCGAACCCGACGCAAAACTAATAGTTAATTGTAACGTTCTGGGCCTCCTAATGACGACAGAACACTCAAATTGCGTCGAGATCCAATACGTCGTCCTCCAGCCGACTTGTCTCCAAGGGGATATTGCTGCCTCGGGCACCATATGGTCCGTCTCCTGTGAGTCTAGATTTTCGAATCCGACACAAAACTGATATTTAATTGTAACGTTAAGGGCCTCCTAATGACGATGGAACACTCAAATTGCGTCGAGATCCAATACATCGTCCTCAAGCCGACTTGCCCTCAAGGGGATATTGCTGCCTCTGGCACCATATGGCTCGACCCCTTTCAGTCTAGATTAACGGATCCGACGCATAACGTGTAGTTAATTGTAAGTTTCAGGGCCTCCTAATGACGATGGAGCACTCAAATTGCTCCTAGATTCAATACATCGTCCTCCCGCCGACTTGTCTCCAACGGGATATTGCTGCCTCGGGCACCTTATCGCAGTTCTTCTGTGAGTCTAGATTTTCGAAACCGACGCAAAACTAATAGTTAATTGTAACGTTCATGGCCTGCTAATGTCGATGGAACACTCAAATTGCGTCGTGATTCAATACATCGTCTACCAGCCTACTTGTCTCCAAGGGTCTATTCTTGCCTCGGGCACCTTATGGTCGTTCTCCTGTGAGTCTAGATTTTCGAATCCGACGAATAACTGATAGTTAATTGTAACGTTCAGCACCTCCTAATGACGATGGAACATTCAAATTGCGTCGAGATTCAATACAACGTCCTCCAGCCGACTTATCTACAAGGGGATATCGCTGCTTCAGGCACCTTATGGTCTTTCTCCTGTGAGTCTAGATTTTCGGATCCGACGCATAACTGATAGTTAATTATAGCGTTCAGCGCCTACTAAAGACGATATAACACTCAAATTGCGTCGAGAATCAATACATCGTTCTCCAGCCGACTTGTCTACAAGGGGCACTGCCTTGGGCACCTTATGGTCCGCCTCCCGTGAGTCTAGATTTTGAAATCCGACGCAAAACTGATGGTTAATTGTAACGTTCATGGCCTCCTAATGGCGATGGAACACTCAAATTGCGTCGAGATTCAATACATCGTCCTCCAGCCGATTTGTCTCTAAGGGGATATTGCTGCCTCGGGCACCATATGCTCCATCTCGTGTGAGTCTAGA
The DNA here is from genome assembly GCF_023864345.2 of Schistocerca serialis cubense. Classification (NCBI taxonomy): domain Eukaryota; kingdom Metazoa; phylum Arthropoda; class Insecta; order Orthoptera; family Acrididae; genus Schistocerca; species Schistocerca serialis. The sequence continues at coordinate 8,732,572 of NC_064638.1, read as the reverse complement.
TTTTCTAATCCGACACAAAACTGATATTTAATTGAAACGTTATGGGCCTCCTAATGACGATTGAACACTCAAATTGCGTCGAGATTCAATACATCGTTCTCCAGCCGACTTGTCTCCATGGGGATATTACTGCCTCGGGCACCATATGTTTCGTCCCCTGTGAGTCTAGATTAACGAATCCGACGCATAACTTGTAGTTAATTGTAACGTTCAGGGCCTCCTAATGACGATAGAACACTCAAATTGCGTCGAGATTCAATACGTCGTCCATCAGCCGACTTGTCTCCAAGGGGATATTGCTGCCTCGGGCACCATATGGTTCGTCCCCTGTCAGGCTAGATTAACGAATCCGACGCATAACTTGCAGTTAATTGTAAGGTTGAGGGCCACCTAATGACGATGGAGTACTCAAATTGCGTCTAGATTCAATACATCGTCCTCCCGCCGAATTGTCTCCAACGGGATATTGCTGCCTCGGGCACCTTATCGTAGTTCTTCTGTGAGTCTAGATTTTCGAATCCGACGCAAAACTAATAGTTAATTGTAACGTTCATGGCCTCCTAATGACGATGGAACACTCAAATTGCGTCGAGATTCAATACATCGTCCACCAGCCGACTTGTCTCCAAGGGTCTATTCCTGCCTCGGGCACCTTATGGTCGTACTCCTGTGAGTCTAGATTTTCGAATCCGACGAATAACTGATAGGTAATTGTAACGTTCAGCGCCTCCCAATGACGATGGAACATTCAAATTTCGTCGAGATTCAATACATCGTCCTCCAGCCGACTTGTCTACAAGGGGATATTGCTACCTCGGGCACCTTATTGTCGTTCTCCTGTGAGTCTAGATTTTCGAATCCAACGCAAATCTGATACTTAATTGTAACGTTCAGAGCCTAATAATGACGATGGAACACTCGAATTGCGTCGCGATTCAATACATCGTCCTAAAGCCGACTTGTCTCCAAGGGTCTATTGCTGCCTATGGCACCTAATGGTCTTGCTCCTGTGAGTCTAGATTTTCGAATCCGACGCAAAACCGATATTTCGTTCTAACGTTTAGGGCCTCCTAATGACGATGGAACACTCAAATTGCGTCGAGATTCAATACATCGTTTTCCAGCCTACATGTCTCCAAGGGTCTATTGCTGCCTCGGGCACCTTATGGTCGTTCTCCTGTGAGTCTAGATTTTCGGATCCGACGCATAACTGATAGTTATTTGTAACGTTCAGCGCCTCCTAATGACGATAGAACACTCAAATTGCGTCGAGATTCAATACATTGTCCTCCAGCCGACTTGTCTATAAGGGGATACTGCTGCCGCGGGCACCTTATGGTCCGCCTCCTGTGAGTCTAGATTTTCGAATCCGTCGCAAAACTGATGGTTAATTGTAACGTTCATGGCCTCCTAATGACGATGGAACACTCAAATTGCGTCGTCCTCCAGCCGACTTGTCTCCAAGGGGATATTGCTGCCTCGGGCACCATATGGTCCGTGTCCTGTGAGTCTAGATTTTCGAATCCGACACAAAACTGATATTTCATTGTAACGTTAAGGGCCTCCTAATGACGATGGAACACTCAAATTGCGTCGAGATTCAATACATCGTCCTCCAGCCGACTTGCCTCCAAGGGGATATTGCTGCCTCGGTTACCATATGGTTCGTCAACTGTCAGTCTAGATTAACGAATCCGACGCATAACTTGTAGTTAATTGTAACGTTCAGGGCCTCCTAATGACGATGGAGCACTCAAATTACGTCTAGATTCAATACATCGTCCTCCCGCCGACTTGTGTCCAACGGGATATTGCTGCCTCGGGCACCTTATGGTCCGCCTCCTGTGAGTCTAGATTTTCGTATCCGACGCAAAACTGATGGTTAATTGTAACGTTCATGGCCTCCTAATGACGATGGAACAGTCAAATTGCGTCGCAATTCAAGCCATCGTCCTCCAGCCGACTTGTCTTCAAGGGTCTATTGCTGTCTCTGGCACCTAATGGTCTTGCTCCTGTGAGTCTAGATTTTCGAATCCGACGCAAATCTGATACTTAATTGTAACGTTCAGAGCCCCTTAATGACGATGGAACACTCGAATTGCGTCGCGATTCAATACATCGTCCTAAAGCCGACTTGTCTCCAAGGGTCTATCGCTGCCTATGGCACCTAGTGGTCTTGCTCCTGTGAGTCTAGATTTTCGATTCCGACGCAAAACTGGTATTTCATTCTAACGTTTAGGGCCTCCTAATGACGAGGGAACATTCAAATTGCGTCAAGATGCAATACATCGTCCTCCAGCCGACTTGTCTACAAGGGGATATTGCTTCCGCGGGCACCTTATGTTTCGCCTCCTGTGAGACTATATTTGCGAATCCGATGCAAAACCCATGGTTAATTGTAACGTTCAGGGCCTCCTAATGACCATGGAACACACAAATTGCGTCGAGATTCAATACGTCGTCCACCAGCCGACTTGTCTCCAAGGGGATATTGCTGCCTCGGGCACCATATGGTCCGTCTCCTGTGGGTCTAGATTTTCGAATGCGACGCAAACGTTGTAGTTAATTGTAACGTTCAGGGGCTCCTAATGACGATGGAACACTCGAATTGAGTCGAGATTCAATACATCGTCTCCAGCCGACTTGTCTCTAAGGGGATACTGCTGCCTCGGGCATCTTATCGTCGTTCCTGTGTGTGTCTAGATTTTCGAATCCGACGCAAATCTGATAGTTAATTGTAACGTTCAGGGCCTGCTAATGACGATAAAACACTCAAATTGCGTCGAAATTCAATACGTCGTCCACCAGCCGACTTCTCTCCAAGGGGATATTGCTGCCTCGGGCACCATATGGTTCGTCTACTGTCAGTCTAGATTAACGAATCCGACGCATAACTTGTAGTTAATTGTAACGTTCATGGCCTCCTAATTACGATGGAGCACTCAAATTGCGTCTAGATTCAATATATCGTCCTCCCGCCGACTTGTCTCCAACGGGACATTGCTGCCTCGGGCACCTTATGGTCCGCCTCCTATGAGTCTAGATTTTCGTATCCGACGAAAAACTGATGGTTAATTGTAACGTTCATGGCCTCCTAATGACGATGGAACAGTCTAATTGCGTCGCAATTCAATCCATCGTATTCCAGCCGACTTGTCTCCAAGGGTCTATTGCTGTCTCTGGCACGTAATGGTCTTGCTCCTGTGAGTCTAGATTTTCGAATCCCACGCAAACGTTGTAGTTAATTGCAACGTTCAGGGCCTCCTAATGACGATGGAACACTCGAATTGCGTCGAGAGTCAATATATCGTCCTCCAGCCGACTTGTCTCCAAATGGATATTGCTGTCTCTGGCACCTTATGCTCCGTCTCCTGTGAGTCTAGATTTTCGAATCCGACGCAATACTGATGGTTAATTGTAACGGTCAGGGCCTACTAATAACGATGGAACACTCAAATTGCGTCGCGAATCAATACATCGTCCTCCAGCCGATTTGACTCCAAGGGTATATTGCTGCCTGTGGCACCTATTTGTCGTTCTCCTGGGAGTCTAGATTTTCGAATCCGACGCAAAACTGATAGTTAATTGTAACGTTCAGGGCCTACTAATGACGATGGAACACTCGAATTGCGTCGAGAGTCAATACATCGTCCTCCAGGCGACTTGTCTCAATGGGTCTATTGCTACCTCGGGCACCTTATGGTCGTTCTCCTGTGAGTCTAGATTTTCGAATCCGACGCAAAACTGATATTTCATTCTAACGTTTTGGGGCCTCCTAATGACGATGGAACACTCAAATAGCGGCTAGATTCAATACATCGTTTTCCAGGCGACTTGTCTCCAAGGGGATATTGCTGCCTCGGGCACCATATGGTCCGACTCCTGTGAGTCTAGATTTTCGAACCCGACGCAAAACTTGTAGTTAATTGTAACTTTCAGGGCCTCCTAGTAACGATGGAACACTGAAATTGCGTCGAGATTCAATACATCGTCCTCCAGCCGACTTGTCTCTAAGGGGATATTGCTGCCTCGGGCATCATATCGTCGTTCTTCTGTGAGTCTAGATTTTCGAATCCGACGCAAAACTAATTGTTAATGGTAACGTTCAGGGCCTCGTAATGACGATAGAACACTCAAATTGCGTTCAGATTCAATACGTCGTCCTCCAGCCGACTTGTCTCCAAGGGGATATTGCTGAATCGGCACCATATGTTCCGTCTCCTGTGAGTCTAGATTTTCTAATCCGACACAAAACTGATATTTAATTGTAACGTTAAGGGCCTCCTAATGACGATGGAACACTCAAATTGCGTCGAGATTCAATACATCGTCCTCCAGTCGACTTGTGTACAAGGGGATATTGCTGCCTCGGGCACCTTATGGTCGTTCTCCAGTGAGTCCAGATTTTCGAATCCGACGCATAACTGATAGTTAATTGTATCGTTCAGGACCTCATAGTGACGAAGAACACTAAAATAGCGTCGAGATTCAATACATCGTCCTCCAGCCGACTTGTCTCCAAGGGGATATTTCTGCCTCGGGCACCATATGGTCCGTGTCCTGTGAGTCTAGATTTTCCAATCCGACACAAAACTGATATTTCATTGTAACGTTAAGGGCCTCCTAATGACGATGGAACACTCAAATTGCGTCGAGATTCAATACATCGTCCACCAGCCGACTTGCCTCCAAGGGGATATTGTTACCTCGGACACCGTATGGTTCGTCAACTGTCAGTCTAGATTAACGAATCCGACGCATAACTTGTGGTTAATTGTAACGTTCAGGGCCTCCTAATGACGATGGAGCACTCAAATTACGTCTAGATTCAATACATCGTCCTCCCGCCGACTTGTCTCCAACGGGATATTGCTGCCTCGGGCACCTTATGGTCCGTCTCCTGTGAGTCTAAATTTTCGTATCCGACGCAAAACTGATGGTTAATTGTAACGTTCATGGCCTCCTAATGACGATGGAACAGTCAAATTGCGTCGCAATTCAATCCATCGTCCTCCAGCTGACTTGTCTCCAAGGGTCTATTGCGGTCTCTGGCACCTAATGGTCTTGCTCCTGTGAGTCTAGATTTTCGAATTCGACGCAAAACTGATAGTTAATTGTAACGTTCAGGACCTACTAATCACGAAGGAACACTCAAATTGCGTCGAGATTAAATACATCGTCCTCCAACCGACTTGTCTCCAAAGGGATATTGCTGTCTCGGGAACCTTATGCGCCGTCTCCTGTGTGTCTAGATTTTCGAATCCGACGCAAAACTAATGGTTACTTGTAACGGCCAGGGCCTCCTACTGACGCTGGAACACTCAAATTGCGTCGCGATTGAATGCATCGTCCTCCAGCCGATTTGTCTCCAAGGGTCTACTGCTGCCTGTGGCACCTTATTGTCGTTCTCCTGTGAGTCTAGATTTTCGAATCCGACGCAAAACTGATATTTCATTCTAACGTTTAGTGCCTCCTAATGACGATGGAACACTCAAATTGTGTCTAGATTCAATACATCGTATTCCAGGCGACTTGTCTCGAAGAGGATATTGCTGCCTCGGGCACCATATGGTCCGTCTCCTGTGAGTCTAGACTTTAGAACCCGACGCAAAACTTGTAGTTAATTGTAACGTTCAGGGCCTCCTAATGACGATGGTACACTCAAATTGCGTCGAGATTCAATACATCGTCCTCCAGCCCACTTGTCTCCAAGGGTCTATTGCTGCTACGGGCAGCTTATGGTCGTTCTCCTGTGAGTCTAGACTTTCGGATCCAACGCATAACTGATAGTTAATTGTAACGTTCAGCGCCTCCTAATGACGATAGAACACTCAAATTGCGTCGAGATTCAATACATTGTCCTCCAGCCGACTTGTCTACAAGGGGATATTGCTGCCTCGGGCACCTTATGGTCCACCTCCTGTGAGGTCTAATCCGACGCAAAACTGATGGTTAATTGTAACATTCATGGCCTCCTAATGACGATGGAACACTCAAATTGCGTCGAGATTCAATACATCGTTCTCCAGCCGACTTGCCTACAAGTGGCACTGCCTTGGGCACCTTATGGTCCGCCTACTGTGAGTCTAGATTTTGGGATCCGAAGCAACACTGATGGTTAATTGTAACGTTCAGGACCTCCTTATGACGAAGAACACTCAAATTGCGTCGAGATTCAATCCATCGTCCTCCAGCCGACTTGTCTCCAAAGGGATATTGCTGCCTGTGGCACCTTATTGTCGTTCTCCTGTTAGTCTAGATTTTCGAATCCGACGCAGATCTGATACTTAATTGTAACGTTCAGGGCCTCTTAATGACGATGGAACACTCAAATTGCGTCGCGATTCAATACATCGTCCTCCAGCCGATTTGTCTCAAAGGGTCTATTGCTGCCTGTGGCACCGAATTGTCGTTCTATTGGGAGTCTAGATTTTTGAATCCGACGCAAATCTGATAGTTAATTGTAACGTTCAGGGCCTACTAATGACGATGGAACACTCGAATTGCGTCGAGAGTCAATACATCGTCCTCCAGGCGACTTCTCTCAAAGGGTCTACTGCTGCCTCGGGCACCATATGGTCGTTCTCCTGTGAGTCTAGATTTTCGAATCCGACGCAAAACTGATATTTCATTCTAACGTTTAGGGCCTCGTAATGACGATGGAACACTCAAATTGTGTCTAGATTCAATACATCGTTTTCCAGGCGACTTGTCTCGAAGAGGATATTGCTGCCTCGGGCACCATATGGTCCGTCTCCTGTGAGTCTAGACTTTAGAACCCGACGCCAAACTTGTAGTTAATTGTAACGTTCAGGGCCTCCTAATGACGATGGAACACTCAAATTGCGTCGAGATTCAATACATCGTCCTCCAGCCCACTTGTCTCCAAGGGTCTATTGCTGCTTCGGGCAGCTTATGGTCGTTCTCCTGTGAGTCTAGACTTTCGGATCCAACGCATAACTGATAGTTAATTGTAACGTGCAGCGCCTCCTAATGACGATAGAACACTCAAATTGCGTCGAGATTCAATACATTGTCCTCCAGCCGACTTGTCTACAAGGGGATATTGCTGCCTCGGGCACCATATGGTCCGTCTCCTGTGAGTCTAGACTTTAGAACCCGACGCAAAACTTGTAGTTAATTGTAACGTTCAGGGCCTCCTAATGACGATGGAACACTCAAATTGCGTCGGGATTCAATACATCGTCCTCCAGCCCACTTGTCTCCAAGGGTCTATTGCTGCTTCGGGCAGCTTATGGTCGTTCTCCTTTGAGTCTAGACTTTCGGATCCAACGCATAACTGATAGTTAATTGTAACGATCAGCGCCTCCTAATGACGATGGAACACGCATAATTGCGTCGCGATTCAATACATCGTCCTCCAGCCGATTTGTCTCCAAGGGTCTATTGCTGGCTGTGGCACCTAATTGTCGTTCTCCTGGGAGTCTAGATTTTCGAATCCGACTCAATTCTGAAAGTTAATTGTAACGTTCAGGGCCTCCTAAAGACGATGGAACACTCGAATTGCGTCGAGAGTCAATACATCGTCCTCCAGGCGACTTGTCTCCAAGGAGATATTGCTGCCTGTGGCACCTTATTGTCGTTGTCCTGTGAGCCTAGATTTTCGAATCCGACGCAAATCTGATACTTAATTGTAACGTTCGGAGCCTCCTAATGACGATGGAACACTCGAGTTGCGTCGAGAGTCAATACATCGTCCTCCAGGCGACTTGTCTCCAATGGTCTATTTCTGCCTCGGCACCTTATAGTCGTTCTCCAGTGAGTCTAGATTTTCGAATCCGACGCAAAACTGATAGTTAATTGCAACGTTAAGGGCCTCCTAATGACGATGGAACACTCAAATTGCGTCGAGATCCAATACGTCGTCCTCCAGACGACTTGTCTCCAAGGGTATATTGCTGCCTCGGGCACCTTATCGTCGTTCTTCTGTGAGTCTAGATTTTTGATTCCGACGCAAATCTAATAGTTAATTGTAACGTTCAGGGCCTCCTAATGACAATGGAACACTCAAATTGCGTCGAGATCCAATACGTCGTCCTCCAGACGACTTGTCTCCAAGGGTCTATTGCTGCTTCAGGCACCTCATGGTCTTTCTCCTGTGAGTCAAGATTTTCGGATCCGACGCATAACTGATAGTTAATTATAGCGTTCAGCGCCTACTAATGACGATAGAACACTCAAATTGAGTCGAGATTCAATACATCGTTCTCCAGCCGACTTGTCTACAAGCCTAGATTTTGGAATCCGACGCAAAACTGATGGTTAATTGTAACGTTCATGGCCTCGTAATGACGATGGAACACTCTAATTGCGTCGAGATTCAATACATCGTCCTCCAGCCGACTTGTCTCCAAAGGGATATTGCTGTCTCGGGCACCTTATGCTCCGTCTCCTGTGTGTCTAGATTTTCGAATCCGACGCAAAAGTAATGGTTAATTGTAACGGCCAGGGCCTCCTACTGACGCTGGAACACTCAAATTGCGTCGCGATTGAATGCATCGTCCTCCAGCCGATTTGTCTCCAAGGGTCTATTGCTGCCTGTGGCACCTTAATGTCGTTCTCCTGTGAGTCTAGATTTTCGAATCCGACGCAGATCTGATACTTAATTGTAACGTTCAGGGCCTCCTAATGACAATGAAACACTCAAATTGCGTCGAGATCCAATACGTCGTCCTCCAGCCGACTTGTCTCCAAGGGTCTATTGCTGCTTCAGGCACCTTATGGTCTTTCTCCTGTGAGTCTAGATTTTCGGATCCGACGCATAACTGATAGTTAATTATAACGTTCAGCGCCTACTAATGATAGAACACTTGAATTGCGTCGAGATTCAACACATCGTCCTCCCGCCGACTTTTCTACAACGGGCACTGCCTTGGGCACCTTATGGTCCGCCTCCTGTGAGTCTAGATTTTGGAATCCGACGCAAAAGTGATGGTTAATTGTAACGTTCATGGCCTCCTAATGACGATGGAACACTCAAATTGTGTCGAGATTCAATACATCGTTCTCCAGCCGACTATTCTACAAGGGGCACTGCCTTGGGCACCTTATGGTCCGCCTCCTGTGAGTCTAGATTTTGGAATCCGACGCAAAACTGATGGTTAATTGTAACGTTCATGGCCTCCTAATGACGATGGAACACTCAAATTGCTTCGAGATTCAATACATCGTCCTCCAGCCGACTTGTCTGTAAGGGGATATTGCTGCCTCGGGCATCTTATCGTCGTTCTTCTGTGAGTCTAGATTTTCGAATCCTACATAAACTAATGGTTAATGGTAACGTTCAGGGCATCCTAATGACGATAGAACACTCAAATTGCGTTCAGATTCAATACGTCGTCCACCAGCCGACTTGTCTCCAAGGGGATATTGCTGCCTCGGGCACCATATGGTCCGTCTCCTGTGAGTCTAGATTTTGGAATCCGACGCAAAACTTGTAGTTAATTGTAACGTTCATGGCCTCCTAATGACGATGGAACACTCAAATTGCGTCGAGATTCAATACATCGTCCTCCAGCCGACTTGTCTCCAAGGGTCTATTCCTGAATAGGGCACCTTATGGTCGTTCTCCTGTGAGTCTAGATTTTCGAATCCGGCGAATAACTGATAGTTAATTGTAACGTTCAGCGCCTCCTAATGACGAAGGAACACTCAAATTGCGTCGAGATTAAATACATCGTCCTCCAGCCGACATGACTCCAAAGGGCTATTGCTGTCTCGGGCACCTTATGCTCCGTCTCCTGTGTGACTAGATTTCCGAATACGACGCAAAACTAATGGTTAATTGTAACGGTCAGGGCCTCCTACGGACGATGGACCACTCAAATTGCGTCGCGATTGAATGCATCGTCCTCCAGCCGATTTGTCTCCAAGGGTCTATCGCTGCCTGTGGCACGTTATTGACGTTCTCCTGTGAGTCTACATTTTCGAATCCGACGCAAATCTGAAACTTAATTGTAACTATCAGAGCCTCCTAATGACGATGGAATACTCGATTTGCGTCGAGAGTCAATACTTCGACCTCCAGGCGACTTGTCTCCAAGGGTCTATTTCTGCCTCGGCACCTTATGGTCGTTCTCCAGTGAGTCTAGATTTTCGAATCCGACGCAAAACTGATAGTTAATTGCAACGTTAGGGGCCGCCTAATGACGATGGAACACTCAAATTACGTCGCGATTCAATACATCGTCCTAAAGCCGACTTGTCTCCAAGGGTCTATTTCTGCTTCAGGCACCTTATGGTCTTTCTCCTGTGAGTCTACATTTTCGGATCCGACGCATAACTGATAGTTATTTATAGCGTTCAGCGCCTGCTACTGACGATAGAAGACTCAAATTGCGTCGAGATTCAATACATCGTTCTCCAGCCGATTTGTGTACAAGGGGCACTGCCTTGGGCACCTTATGGTCCGTCTCCTGTGAGTCTAGATTTTGGAATCCGACGCAAAACTGATGGTTAATTGTAACGTTCATGGCCTCCTAATGACGATGGAACACTCAAATTGCGTCGAGATTCAATACATCGTTCTCCAGCCGACTTGTGTACGAGGGGATACTGCTGCCTCGGGCACCATATGTTCCGTCTCCTGTGAGTCTAGATTTTCGAATCCGACACAAAACTGATATTTAATTGTAACGTTCAGGGCCTCCTAATGACGAAGGAACTCTCAAATTGCGTCGACATTTAATACATCGTCCTCCAGCCGACTTGTCTCCAAGGGTCTATTCCTGCCTCGGGCACCTTATGGTCGATCTCCTGTGAGTAGATTTTTGAATCCGACGAATAACTGAAAGTTAACTGCAACGTCAGCGCCTCCTTATGACGATGGAACACTCAAATTGCGTCGAGATTCAATACATCGTCCTCCAGCCGACTTGTCTACAAGGGGATATTGCTGCCTCGGGCACCTTATGGTCCGCCTCCTGTGAGTCTAGATTTTCGAATCCGGCGCAAACTGATGGTTAATAGTAACGTTCATGGCCTCCTAATGACGATGGAACACTCAAATTGCGTCGCGATTCAATACATCGTTCTCTAGCCGATTTGTCTCCAAGGGTCTATTGCTGCCTGTGGTACCTAATTGTCGTTTTTCTGGGAGTCTAGATTTTCGAATCCGACGCAAATCTGATAGTTAATTGTAACGTTCAGGGCCTCCTAATGACGATGGAACACTCGAATTACGTCGAGAGTCAATACAACGTCCTCCAGGCGACTTGTCTCCAAGGGGCTATTGCTGCCTCGGGCACCTTATGGTCGTCCTCCAGTGAGTCTAGATTTTCGAATCTGACGCAAAACAGATAGTTAATTGTAACGTTAAGGGCCTCCTAGTGACGATGGAACACTCAAATTGCGTCGGGTTTCAATACATCGTCCTCCAGCCGACTTGTCTCCAAGGGACTATTTCTGCCTCGGCACATTATGGTCGTTCTCCAGTGAGTCTAGATTTTCGAATCCGACGCAAAACTGATAGTTAATTGCAACGTTAAGGGCCTCTAATGACGATGGAGCACTCAAATTGCGTAGCGATTCAATACATCGTCCTAAAGCCGACTTGTCTCAAAGGGTCTATTGCTGCCTCGGGCACCATATGGTCCGTCTCCTGTGAGTCTAGATTTTCGAACCCGACGCAAAACTTGTAGTTAATTGTAACGTTCAGGTCCTCCTAATGACGAAGGAACACTCAAATTGCGTCGAGATTCAATACATCGTCCTCCAGCCGACTTGTCTCAGAAGGGATATTGCTGTCTCGGGCTCCTTATTCTCCGTTTCCTGTGAGTCTGGATTTTCGAATCCGACGCAACACTGATAGTTAGTTGTAACGTTTAGCGCCTCCTAATGACGATAGAACACTCAAATTGTGTCGAGATTCAATACATTGTCCTCCAGCCGACTTGTCTACAAGGGGATATTGCTGCCGCGGGCATCTTATGGTCCGCCTCCTGTGAGTCTAGATTTTCGAATCCGACGCAAAACTGATAGTTAATTGTATCGTTCAGGACTTACTAATGACGAAGGAACACTCAAATTGCGTCGAGAATCAATACATCGTCCTCCAGCCGACTTGTCTCCAAAGGGATATTGCTGTCTCGGGCACCTTATGCTCCGTCTCCTGTGAGTCTAGATTTTCGAATCCGACGCAAAACTGATGGTTAATTGTAACGGTCAGGGCCTACTAATGACGATGGAACACTCATATTGCGTCGCGATTCAATACATCGTCCTTCAGCCGATTTGTCTCCAAGGGTCTATTGCTGCCTGTGGCACCTAATTGCCGTTCTCCTGGGAGTCTAGATTTTCGAATCCGACGCAAATCTGATAGTTAATTGTAAGGTTCATGGCCTACTAATGACGATGGAACACACAAATTGCGTCGAGAGTCAATACATCGTCCACCAGCCCACTTGTCTCCAAGGGTATATTGCTGCCTCGGGCACCTTATCGTCGTTCATCTGTGAGTCTAGATTTTCGGATCCGACGCATAACTGATGGATAATTATAGCGTTCAGCGCCCACTAATGACGATAGAACACTCAAATTGCGTCGAGATTCAATACATCGTTCTCCACCCGACTTGTCTACAAGGGGCACTGCGTTGGGCACCTTATGGTCCGCCTCCTGTGAGTCTACATTTTCGAATTCGACGCAAAACTGATGGTTAATTGTAACGTTCATAGCCTCCTAATGACGATGGAACACTCAAATTGCGTCGAGATTCAATACATCGTGCTCCAGCCGACTTGTCTCTAAGGGGATATTGCTGCCTCGGGCATCTTATCGTTGTTCTTCTGTGAGTTTAGATTTTCGAATCCGACGCAAAACTAATGGTTAATGGTAACGTTCAGGGCATCCTAATGGCGATAGAACACTGAAATTGCGTTCAGATTCAATACGTCGTCCTCCAGCCGACTTGTCTCCAAGGGAATATTGCTGCCCCGGGCACCATTATGTTCCGTCTCCCGTGAGTCTATATTTTCTAATCCGACACAAAACTGATATTTAACTGTAACGTTAAGGGCCTCCTAATGACGGTGGAACACTCAAATTGCGTCGTGATTCAATACATCATCATCCAGCCGACCTGTCTCCAAGGGGATATTCCTGCCTCGGGCACCATATGTTTCGCCCTCTGTGAGTCTAGATTAACGAATCCGACGCATAACTTGCAGTTAATTGTAACGTTCAGGGCCTCCTAATGACGATGGAATACTCAAATTGCGTCGAGATTCAATACATCGTCCTCCCACCGACTTGCCTCCAACGGGATATTGCTGCCTCGGGCACCATGTGGTCCTTCTCCTGTGATCTAGATTTTCGAACCCGACGCAAAACTTGTAGTAAATTGTAACGTTCAGGGACTCCTAATGACGATGGAACACTCAAATTGCGTAGAGATTCAATACATCGTCCTCCAGCCCACTTGTCTCCAAGGGTCTATTGCTACCTCGGGCAGCTTATGGTCGTTCTCCTATGAGTCTAGACGTTCGGATCCAACGCATAACTGATAGTTAATTGTAACGTTCAGCGCCTCATAATGACGATAGAACACTCAAATTGCGTCGAGATTCAATACATTGTTCTCCAGCCGACTTGTCTACAAGGGGATATTGCTGCCTCGGGCACCTTATGGTCCACCTCTTGTGGGTCTTGATTTCCGAATCCGACGCAAAACTGATGGTTAATTGTAACGTTCATGGCCTCATAATGACGATGGAACTCTCAAATTGCTTCGAGCTTCAATACATCATCCTCCAGCCTACTTGTCTCCAAGGGTATATTGCTGCCTCGGGCACCTTATCGTCGTTCTTCTGTGAGTCTAGATTTTCGAAACCGACGCCAGTCTAATAGTTAATTGTAACGTTCAGGGCCTCCTAATGACGATGGAACACTCAAATAGCCTCAAGATCCAATACGTCGACCTCCAGCCGACTTGTCTCCAAGGGTCTATTGCTGCTTCAGGCACCTTATGGTCTTTCTCCTGTGAGTCTAGGTTTTCGGATAGGACGCATAACTGATAGTCAATTATAGCGTTCAGCGCCTACTAATGACGATAGAACACTCAAATTGCTTCGAGATTCAACACATCGTTCTCCACCCGACTTGTCTCCAAGGGGATATTGCTGCCTCGGGCACCATTTGGTCCGTCTCCTGTGAGTCTAGATTTTCGAACCCAACGCAAAACTTGTAGTTAATTGTAACGTTCAGCGCTTCCTAATGACGAATGAACACTCAAATTGCGTCGAGATTCAATACATTGTCCTCCAGCCGACTTAACTACAAGGGGATATTGCCGCCGAGGGCACCTTATGGTCCGCCTCCTGTGAGTCTAGATTTTCGAGTCCGACGCAAAACTGATGGTTAATTGTAACGTTCATGGCCTCCTAATGACGATGGAACACTCCAATTGCGCCGCGATTCAATACATCGTCCTCCAGCCGCCTTGGCTCCAAAGGGATATTGCTGTCTCGGGCACCTTATGCTCCGGCTCCTGTGAGTCTACATTTTCGAATCCGACGCAATACTGATGGTTAGTTGTGACGGTCAGGGCCTACTAATTACGATGGAACACTCAAATTGCGTCGAGAGTCAATACATCGTCCTCCAGGCGACTTGTCTCCAAGGGACTATAGCTGCCTCGGGCACCTTATGGTCGTCCTCCAGTGAGTCTAGATTTTCGAATCCGACGCAAAACTGATAGTTAATTGTAACGTTAAGGGCCTACTAGTGACGATGGAACACTCAAATTGCGTCGCGATTCAATACATCGTCCTAAAGAAGACTTGTCTCCAAGGGTCTATTGCTGCCTATGGCACCTAATGGTCTTGCTCCTGTGAGTCTAGATTTTCGAATCCGACGAAAAACTGATAGTTTAATTGTAACGTCCAGGACCTCCTAATGACGAAGGAACACTCAAATTGCGTCGAGATTCAATACATCGTCCTCCAGCCGACTTGCCTCCAAAGGGATATTGCTGTCTCGGGCACCTTATGCTCCGGCTCCTGTGAGTCTAGATTTTCGAATCCGACGCAAATCTGATGGTTAATTGTAACGTTCAGGGCCTACTAATGACTATGGAACACTCAAATTGCGTCTAGATTCAATACATCGTTTTCCAGGCGACATGTCTCCAAGGGTCTATTGCTGCCTCGGGCAGCTTATGGTCGTTCTCCTGTGAGTCTAGACGTTCGGATCCAAAGCGTAACTGATAGTTAATTGTAACGTTCAGTGCCTCCTAATGACGATAGAACACTCAAATTGCTTCGAGATTCAATACATCGCTCTCCAGCCGACTTGTCTACAAGGGGCACTGCCTTGGGCACCTTATGGTCCGCCTCCTGTGAGTCTAGATTTTGGAATCCGACGCAAAACTGATGGATAATTGTATCGTTCATGGCCTCCTAATAACCATGGAACACTCAAATTGCGTCGAGATTCAATACATCGTCCTCCAGCCGACTTGTCTCCAGGGGTCTATTGCTGTCTCTGGAACCTAATGGTCTTGCTCCTGTAAGTCCAGATTTTCAATCCGACGCAAAACTGACAGTTAATTGCAACGTTCAGGACCTCCTAATGACGAAGGAACACTCAAATTGCGTCGAGATTCAATACATCGTCCTCCAGCCTACTTGTCTCCAAGGGGATATTGCTGCCTCGGGCACCTTATCGTCGTTCTTCTGTGAGTCTAGATTTTCGAATCCAACGCAAAACTAAAAGTTAATTGTATCGTTCAGGGCCTCCTAATGACGATAGAACACTCAAATTGCGTCGAGATTCAATACATCGTTCTCCAGCTGACTTGTCTACAAGGGGATATTGCTGCCTCGGGCACCTTATGGTCCAGCTCCTGTTAGTGTAGATTTTCGAATCCCACGCAAAACTGATGGTTAATTGTAACGTTCATGGTCTCCTAATGACGATGGAACACTCAAATTGCGTCGCGATTCAATACATCGTTCTCCAACCGATTTGTCTCCAAGGGTCTATTGCTGCCTGTGGCACCTAATTGTCGTTCTCCTGGGAGTCTAGATTTTCGAATCCGAAGCAAATCTGATAGTTAATTGTAATGTTCAGGTCCTCCAAATGACGATGGAATACTCGAATTGCGTCGAGAGTCAATACATCGTCCTCCAGGCGACTTGTCTTCAAGGGACTATCGCTGCCTCGGGCACCTTATGGTCGTCCTCCAGTGAGTCTAGATTTTCGAATCCGACGCAAAACTGATAGTTAATTGTAACGTTAAGGGCCTCCTAATGACGATGGAACACTCAAATTGCGTCGCGATTCAATACATCGTCCTAAAGCCGACTTGTCTCCAAGGGTCTATTGCTGCCTATGGCACCTAATGGTCTTGCTCCTGTGAGTCCAGATTTTCGAATCCGACGCAAAACTGAGAGTAGTTGTAACGTTCAGGACCTCCTGATGACGAAGGAACACTCAAATTGCGTCGAGATTCAATACATCGTCCTCCAGCCGACTTGTCTCCAAGGGGATATTGCTGCCTCGGGCAGCTTATGGTCGTTCTCCTGTGAGTCTAGACGTTCGGATCCAAAGCGTAACTGATAGT
This sequence comes from Schistocerca serialis cubense, assembly GCF_023864345.2. Classification (NCBI taxonomy): domain Eukaryota; kingdom Metazoa; phylum Arthropoda; class Insecta; order Orthoptera; family Acrididae; genus Schistocerca; species Schistocerca serialis. The sequence continues at coordinate 8,715,990 of NC_064638.1, read as the reverse complement.
TAATTGTAACGTTCAGTGCCTCCTAATGACGATAGAACACACAAATTGCATCGAGATTCAATACATCGCTCTCCAGCCGACTTGTCTACAAGGGGCAATGCCTTGGGCACCTTATGGTCCGCCTCCTGTGAGTGTAGATTTTGGAATCCGACGCAAAACTGATGGATAATTGTATCGTTCATGGCCTCCTAATGACCATGGAACACTCAAATTGCGTTGAGATTCAATACATCGTCCTCCAGCCGACTTGTCTCCAAGGGTCTATTGCTGTCTCTGGCACCTAATGGTCTTGCTCCTGTAAGGCCAGATTTTCGAATCCGACGCCAAACTGACAGTTAATTGCAACGTTCAGGACCTCCTAATGACGAAGGAACACTCAAATTGCGTCGAGATTCAATACATCGTCCTCCAGCCTACTTGTCTCCAAGGGGATATTGCTGCCTCGGGCACCTTATCGTCGTTCTTCTGTGAGTCTAGATTTTCGAATCCGACGCAAAACTAATAGTTAATTGTAACGTTCAGGGCCTCCTAATGACCATAGAACAATCAAAATGCGTCGAGATTCAATACATTGTCCTCCTGCCGACTTGTCTACATGGGGATATTGCCGCCGCGGGCACCTGATGGTCCGCCTCCTGTGAGTCTAGATTTTCGAATCCGACGCAAAACTGATGGTTAACTGTAACGTTCATGGCCTCCTAATGACGATGGAACACTCAACTTGCGTCGAGATTCAATACATCGTCATCCAGCCTACTTGTCTCCAAGGGGACATTGCTGCCTCGGGCACCTTATCGTCGTGCTTCTGTGAGTCTAGATTTTCGAATCCGACGCAAAACTTATGGTTAATTGTAACGTTCGTGGCCTCCTAATGACGATGGAACACTCAAATTGCGTCGAGATTCAATACATCGTCCTCCAGCCGACTTGTCTCCAAGGGGTTATTGCTGCCTCGGGCACGATATGTTTCGTCCCCTGTGAGTCTAGATTAACGAATCCGACGCATGACTTGTAGTTAATTGTAACGTTCAGGACCTCCTAATGACGATGGAACACTCAAATTGCGTCGAGATTCAATACATCGTCCTCCCACCGACTTGTCTCCAACGGGAAATTGCTGCCTCGGGCACCAAGTGGTCCTTCTCCTGTGAGTCTAGATTTTCGAATCCGACGAAAAATGATAGTTAATTGTAACGTTCAGGACCTCCTAATGACGAAGAACACACAAATTGCGTCGAGATTCAATACATCGTCCTCCAGGCGACTTGTCTCCAAGGGGATATTCCTGCAGCGGGCACCTTATGGTCCGCCTCATGTGATTCTAGATTTTCGAATCCGACGTAAAACTGATGGTTAATTGTAACGTACATGGACTCCTAATGACGATGGAACACTCAAATTGCGTCGACATTCAATACATCGTCCTCCAGCCTACTTGTCTCCAAGGGGATATTGCTGCCTCGGGCACCTTATCGTCGTTCTTCTGTGAGTCTAGATTAACGAATCCGACGCATAACTTGTAGTTAATTGTAACGTTCGTCGCCTCCTAATGACGATGGAAATTCAAATTGCGTCGAGAATCAATACATCGTCCTCCAGCCGACTTGTCTACAAGGGGATATTGCTGTTTCGGGCACGTTATGGTCCGCCTAGTGTGAGTCTAGATTTTGGAATCCGACGCAAAACTGATGGTTAGTTGTAACGTTCATGGCCTCCTAATGACGATGGAACACTCGAATTGCATCGAGAGGTATACATCGTCCTCCAGGCGACTTGTCTCCAAGGGTCTATTTCTGCCTCGGCAACTTATGGTCGTTCTCCAGTGAGTCTAGATTTTCGAATCCGACGCAAAACTGATAGTTAATTGCAACGTTAGGGGCCTCCTAATGACGATGGAACACTCAAATTGCGTCGCGATTCATTACATCGTCCTAAAGCCGACTTGTCTCCAAGGGTCTATTGCTACCTATGGCGCCTAATGGTTTTGCTCCTGTGAGTCTAGATTCTCGAATTTGACGCAAAACTGATATTTCATTCTAACGTTTAGGGCCTCCTAATGACGATGGAACACTCAAATTGCGTCGAGATTCAATATATCGTTTTCCAGGCGACTCGTCTCCAAGGGGATATTGCTGCATCAGGCACCATATGGTCCACCTCCTGTGAGTCTAGATTTTCGAATCCGACGCAAATCTTATGGTTAATTGTAACGTTCGTGGCCTCCTAATGACGATGGAACACTCAAATTGCTTCGAGATTCAATACATCGTCCTCCAGCCGACTTGTCTCCAAGGGGTTATTGCTGCCTCGGGCCCCATATGTTTCGTCCCCTGTGAGTCAAGATTAACGAATTGGACGCATAACTTGTAGTTAATTGTAACGTTCAGGGCCTCCTAATGACGATGGAACACTCAAATTGCGTCGAGATTCAATACATCGTCCTCCAGCCGACTTGTCTACAAGGGGATATTGCTGTTTCGGGCACGTTATGGTCCGACTGGTGTGAGTCTAGATTTTGGAATCCGACGCAAAACTGATGGTTAATTGTAACGTTCATGGCCTCCTAATGACGATGGAACACTCGAATTGCGTCAATACATCGTCCTCCAGGCGACTTGTCTCCAAGGGTCTATTTCTGCCTCGGCACCTTATGGTCGTTCTCCAGTGAGTCTAGATTTTCGAATCCGACGCATAACTGTTAGTCAATTGTAACGTTCAGCGCCTCCTAATGACGATAGAACACTCAAATTGCGTCGAGATTCAATACAATGTTCTCCAGCCGACTTGTCTACAAGGGGATATTGCTGCCTCGGGCACCTTATGGTCCGCCTCATGTGTTTCTAGATTTTCGAATACGACGTAAAACTGATGGTTAATTGTAACGTACATGGACTCCTAATGACGATGGAACACTCAAATTGCGTTGCGATTCAATACATCGTCCTAAAGCCGACTCGTCTCCAAGGGTCTATTGCTACCTATGGCGCCTAATGGTCTTGCTCCTGTGAGTCTAGATTTTCGAATCCGACGCAAAACTGATATTTCATTCTAACGTTTAGGGCCTCCTAATGACGATGGAACACTCAAATTGCGTCGAGATTCAATATATCGTTTTCCAGGCGACTCGTCTCCAAGGGGATATTGCTGCATCAGGCACCATATGGTCCGTCTCCTGTGGGTCTAGATTTTCGAATCCGACGCAAACGTTGTAGTTAATTGTAACGTTCAGGGCCTCCTAATGACGATGGAACACTCGAATTGCGTCGAGAGTCAATACATCGTCCTCCAGCCCACTTGTCTCAAAGGGTCTATTGCTGCCCTGGGCAGCTTATGGTCGTCCTCCTGTGAGTCTAGACGTTCAGATCCAACGCATAACTGATAGTCAATTGCAACGTTCTGCGCCTCCTAATGACGATAGAACACTCAAATTGCGTCGAGATTCAATACATTGTTCTCCAGCCGACTTGTCTACAAGGGGATATTGCTGCCTCGGGCACCTTATGGTCCAACTCCTGTGAGTCTAGATTTTCGAATCCGACGCAAAACTGATGGTTAATTGTAACGTTCGTGGCCTCCTAATGACGATGGAACACTCAAATTGCGTCGAGATTCAATACATCGTCCTCCAGCCGACTTGTCTCCAAGGGTCTATTGCTACCTATGGCGCCTAATGGTCTTGCTCCTGTGAGTCTAGATTTTCGAATCCGACGCCAAACTGTTATTTCATTCTAACGTTTAGGGCCTCCTAATGACGATGGAACACTCAAATTGCGTCGAGATTCAATATATCGTTTTCCAGGCGACTCGGCTCCAAGGGGATATTGCTGCATCAGGCACCATATGGTCCGTCTCCTGTGAGTCTAGATTTTCGAATCCGACGCAAACGTTGTAGTTAATTGTAACGTTCAGGGCCTCCTAATGACGATGGAAGACTCGAATTGCGTCGAGAGTCAATACATCGTCCTCCAGCCCACTTGTCTCAAAGGCTCCATTGCTGCCCTGGGCAGCTTATGGTCGTCCTCCTGTGAGTCTAGACGTTCAGATCCAACGCATAACTGATAGTCAATTGTAACGTTCAGCGCCTCCTAATGACGATAGAACACTCAAATTGCGTCGAGATTCAATACATTGTCCTCCAGCCGACTTGTCTACAAGGGGATATTGCTGCCTCGAGCACCTTATGGTCCGCCTCATGTGATTCTAGATTTTCGAATCCGACGTAAAACTGATGGTTAATTGTCACGTACATGGACTCCTAATGGCGATGGAACACTCAAATTGCGTCGACATTCAATACATCGTCCTCCAGCCTACTTGTCTCCTAGGGGATATTGCTGCCTCGGGCACCTTATCGTCGTTCTTCTGTGAGTCTAGATTAACGAATCCGACGCATAACTTGTAGTTAATTGTAACGTTCAGCGCCTCCTAATGACGATGGAACATTCAAATTGCGTCGAGATTCAATACATCGTCCTCCAGCCGACTTGTCTACAAGCGGATATTGCTGTTTCGGGCACGTTATGGTCCGCCTGGTGTGATTCTAGATTTTGGAATCCGACGCGAAACTGATAGTTAATTGTAACGTTCATGGCCTCCTAAAGACGATGGAACACTCGAATTGCGTCGAGAGTCAATACATCGTCCTCCAGCCGACTTGTCTACAAGGGGATATTGCTGTTTCGGGCACGTTATGGTCCGCCTGGTGTGAGTCTAGATTTTGGAATCCGACGCAAAACTGATAGTTAATTGCAACGTTAGGGGCCTCCTAATGACGATGGAACACTCAAATTGCGTCGCGATTCAATACATCGTCCTAAAGCCGACTTGTCTCCAAGGGTCTATTGCTACCTATGGCGCCTAATGGTCTTGCTCCTGTGAGTCTAGATTTTCGAATCCGACGCAAAACTGATATTTCATTCTAACGTTTAGGGCCTCCTAGTGACTATGGAACACTCAAATTGCGTCGAGATTTAATATATCGTTTTCCAGGCGACTCGTCTCCAAGGGGATATTGCTGCATCAGGCACCATATGGTCCGTCTCCTGTGAGTCTAGATTTTCGAATCCGACGCAAACGTTGTAGTTAATTGTAACGTTCAGGGCCTCCTAATGACGATGGAACACTCGAATTGCGTCGAGAGTCAATACATCGTCCTCCAGCCCACTTGTCTCAAAGGGTCTATTGCTGCCCTGGGCAGCTTATGGTCGTCCTCCTGTGAGTCTAGACGTTCAGATCCAACGCATAACTGATAGTCAATTGTAACGTTCAGCGCCTCCTAATGACGATAGAACACTCAAATTGCGTCGAGATTCAATACATTGTTCTCCAGCCGACTTGTCTACAAGGGGATATTGCTGCCTCGGGCACCTTATGGTCCACCTCCTGTGAGTCTAGATTTTCGAATCTGACGCAAAACTGATGGTTAATTGTAACGTTCGCGGCCTCCTAATGACGATGGAACACTCAAATTGCGTCGAGATTCAATACATCGTCCTCCAGGCGACTTGTCTCCAAGGGGATATTGCTGCATCGGGCATCATTTGGTCCGTCCCCTGTGAGTCTAGATTTTCGAACCCGACGCAAAACTTGTAGTTAATTGTAACGTTCAGCACCTCCTAATGACGATAAAACACTTAAATTGCGTCGAGTTTCAATACATTCTCCTCCAGCCGACTTGTCTACAAGGGGATATTGCTGCCGCGGGGACCTTATGGTCCGCCTCATGTGAGTCTAGATTTTCGAATCCGACGCAGAAATGATAGTTAATTGTAACGTTCAGTGCCTCCTAATGACGAAGGAACACTCAAATTGCGTCGAGATTCAATACACCGTCCTCCAGCCGACTTGTCTACAAGGGGATCTTGCTGCCTCGGGCACCTTATGGTCGTTCTCCAGGGAGTCTAGATTTTCGAATCCGACGCAAAACTGATAGTTAATTGTAACGTTCATGGCCTCCTAATGACGATGGAACACTCAAATTGCGTCGCGATTCAATACATCGTCCTCCAGCCGACTTGTCTCCAAGCGTCTATTGCTGTCTCTGGCACCTAATGGTCTTGCTTCTGTAAGTGCAGATTTTCGAATCCGACGCAAAACATAGTTAATTGTAACGTTCAGGACCTCCTAATGACGAAGAACACACAAATTGCGGCTAGATTCAATACATCGTCCTCCAGGTGACTTGTCTCCAAGGGGATATTGCTGCAGCGGGCACCTTATGGTCCTCCTTATGTGATTATAGATTTTCGAATCCGACGTAAAACTGGTGGTTAATTGTAACGTTCATGGCCTCCTAATGACGATGGAACACTCAAATTGCGTCGACATTCAATACATCGTCCTCCAGCGTACTTGTCTCCAAGGGGGTATTGCTGCCTCGGGCACCTTATCGTCGTTCTTCTGTGAGTCTAGATTAACGAATCCGACGCATAACTTGTAGTTAATTGTAACGTTCAGCGCCTCCTAATGACGATGGAACATTCAAATTGCGTCGAGATTCAATACATCGTCCTCCAGCCGACTTGTCTACAAGGGGATATTGCTGCCTCGGGCACCTTATGTTCCGCCTGGTGTGAGTCTATATTTTGGAATCCGACGCAAAACTGATGGTTAATTGTAACGTTCATGGCCTCCTAATGACGATGGAACACTCGAATTGCGTCGAGAGTCAATACATCGTCCTCCAGGCGACTTGTCTCCAAGAATCTATTTCTGCATCGGCACCTTATGGTCGTTATCCAGTGAGTCTAGATTTTCGAATCCGACGCGAAACTGATAGTTAATTGCAAAGTTAGGAGCCTCCTAATGACAATGGAACAATCAAATTGCGTCGCGATTCAATACATCGTCATAAAGCCGACTTGTCTCCCAGAGTCTATCGCTGCCTATCGCGCCTAATGGTCTTGCTCCTTTGGGTCTAGATTTTCGAATCCGACGCAAAACTGATATTTCATTCTAACGTTTAGGGCCTCCTAATGACGATGGAACACTCGAATTGCGTCGAGAGTCAATACATCGTCCTCCAGGAGCCTTGTCTCCAAGGGTCTATTGCTGCCTCGGGAACCTTATGGTCGTTCTTCAGAGAGTCTAGATTTTCGAATCCGACGCAAAACTGATAGTTAATTGTAACATTCATGGCCTCCTAATGACGATGGAACACTCAAATTGCGTCGAGATTCAATACATCATCCTTTAGCCGACTTGTCTCCAAGGGGATTTTGCTGCCTCGGACACCATATGGTACGTTTCCTGTGAGTCTAGATTTTCGAATCCGACGCGAAATTGATAGTTAATTGTAACGTCGAGGGCCTCCTAATGACGATGGAACACTCAAATTGCGTCGAGATTTAATACATCGTCCTTCAGCCGACTTGTCTCCAAGGGTCTATTGCTGCCTCGGGCACCTTATCGTCGTTCTCCTTCGAGTCTAGATTTTCGAATCCGACGCAAAACTGATAGTTAATTATAACGTTCAGGGCCTCCTAATGACGATGGAACACTCAAATTGCGTCGAGTTTCAATACATCGCCCTCCAGCCGAATTGTCTCCAAGGGGATATTGCTGCCTCGGACACCATATGGTCCGTCTCCTGTGAGTCTAGATTTTCGAATCCGACGCGAAACTGATAGTTAATTGTAACGTCCAGAGCCTCCTAATGACGATGGAACACTCAAATTGCGTCAAGATTCAATACATTTTCCTTCAGTCGACTTGTCTCCAAGGGTCTATAGCTGCCTCGGGCACCTTATGGTCCGTCTCCTGTGAGTCTAGATTTTCGAATCCGACTCGAGACTGATAGTTAATTGTAACGTTCAGGGTCTCCTAATGACGATGGAACACTCTAATTGCGTCGAGATTCAATACTTCGTCTATCAACCGACTTGTCTCCAAGGGTCTATTGCTGCCTCGGGCACCTTACGGTCCTTCGCCTTTGAGTCTAGATATACGAATCCGCCCAAAACCTGATAGTTAATTGTAACGTTCAGGGCCTCCTAATGACGATGGAACACTCAAATTGCGTCGAGATTCAATACATCGTCCTCCAGGCGACTTGTCTCAAAGGGGATATTGCTGCATCGGGCATCATTTGGTCCGTCCCCTGTGAGTCTAGATTTTCGAACCCGACGCAAAACTTGTAGTTAATTGTAACGTTCAGCACCTCCTAATGACGATAAAACACTCAAATTGCGTCGAGTTTCAATACATTCTCCTCCAGCCGACTTGTCTACAAGGGGATATTGCTGCCGCGGGGACCTTATGGTCCGCCTCATGTGAGTCTAGATTTTCGAATCCGACGCAGAAATGATAGTTAATTGTAACGTTCAGTGCCTCCTAATGACGAAGGAACACTCAAATTGCGTCGAGATTCAATAAACCGTCCTCCAGCCGACTTGTCTACAGGGGGATCTTGCTGCCTCGGGCACCTTATGGTCGTTCTCCAGGGAGTCTAGATTTTCGAATCCGACGCAAAACTGATAGTTAATTGTAACGTTCATGGCCTCCTAATGACGATGGAACACTCAAATTGCGTCGCGATTCAATACATCGTCCTCCAGCCGACTTGTCTCCAAGCGTCTATTGCTGTCTCTGGCACCTAATGGTCTTGCTTCTGTAAGTGCAGATTTTCGAATCCGACGCAAAACATAGTTAATTGTAACGTTCAGGACCTCCTAATGACGAAGAACACACAAATTGCGTCGAGATTCAGTACATCGTCCTCCAGGTGACTGGTCTCCAAGGGGATATTGCTGCAGCGGGCACCTTATGGTCCTCCTTATGTGATTCTAGATTTTCGAATCCGACGTAAAACTGATGGTTAATTGTAACGTTCATGGCCTCCTAATGACGATGGAACACTCAATTTGCGTCGACATTCAATACATCGTCCTCCAGCGTACTTGTCTCCAAGGGGGTATTGCTGCCTCGGGCACCTTATCGTCGTTCTTCTGTGAGTCTAGATTAACGAATCCGACGCATAACTTGTAGTTAATTGTAACGTTCAGCGCCTCCTAATAACGATGGAACATTCAAATTGCGTCGAGATTCAATACATCGTCCTCCAGCCGACTTGTCTACAAGGGGATATTGCTGCCTCGGGCACCTTATGGTCCGCCTGGTGTGAGTCTATATTTTGGAATCCGACGCAAAACTGATGGTTAATTGTAACGTTCATGGCCTCCTAATGACGATGGAACACTCGAATTGCGTCGAGAGTCAATACATCGTCCACCAGGCGACTTGTCTCCAAGAATCTATTTCTGCATCGGCACCTTATGGTCGTTATCCAGTGAGTCTAGATTTTCGAATCCGACGCAAAACTGATAGTTAATTGCAAAGTTAGGAGCCTCCTAATGACAATGGAACAATCAAATTGCGTCGCGATTCAATACATCGTCATAAAGCCGACTTGTCTCCCAGAGTCTATCGCTGCCTATCGCGCCTAATGGTCTTGCTCCTTTGGGTCTAGATTTTCGAATCCGACGCAAAACTGATATTTCATTCTAACGTTTAGGGCCTCCTAATGACGATGGAACACTCAAATTGCGTCGAGATTCAATATATCGTTTTCCAGGCGACTCGTCTCCAAGGGGATATTGCTGCATCAGGCACCATATGGTCCGTCTCCTGTGAGTCTAGATTTTCGAATCCGACGCAAACGTTGTAGTTAGTTGTAACGTTCAGGGCCTCCTAATGACGATGGAACACTCGAATTGCGTCGAGAGTCAATACATCGTCCTCCAGGCGCCTTGTCTCCAAGGGTCTATTGCTGCCTCGGGAACCTTATGGTCGTTCTTCAGAGAGTCTAGATTTTCGAATCCGACGCAAAACTGATAGTTAATTGTAACATTCATGGCCTCCTAATGACGATGGAACACTCAAATTGCGTCGAGATTCAATACATCATCCTTTAGCCGATTTGTCTCCAAGGGGATTTTGCTGCCTCGGACACCATATGGTACGTTTCCTGTGAGTCTAGATTTTCGAATCCGACGCGAAATTGATAGTTAATTGTAACGTCGAGGGCCTCCTAATGACGATGGAACACTCAAATTGCGTCGAGATTTAATACATCGTCCTTCAGCCGACTTGTCTCCAAGGGTCTATTGCTGCCTCGGGCACCTTATCGTCGTTCTCCTTCGAGTCTAGATTTTCGAATCCGACGCAAAACTGATAGTTAATTATAACGTTCAGGGCCTCCTAATGACGATGGAACACTCAAATTGCGTCGAGATTCAATACATCGCCCTCCAGCCGAATTGTCTCCAAGGGGATATTGCTGCCTCGGACACCATATGGTCCGTCTCCTGTGAGTCTAGATTTTCGAATCCGACGCGAAACTGATAGTTAATTGTAACGTCCAGATCCTCCTAATGACGATGGAACACTCAAATTGCGTCGAGATTCAATACATTTTCCTTCAGCCGACTTGTCTCCAAGGGTCTATAGCTGCCTCGGGCACCTTATGGTCCGTCTCCTGTGAGTCTAGATTTTCGAATCCGACGCGAGACTGATAGTTAATTATAACGTTCAGGGTCTCCTAATGACGATGGAACACTCTAATTGCGTCGAGATTCAATACTTCGTCTATCAACTGACTTGTCTCCAAGGGTCTATTGCTGCCTCGGGCACCTTATGGTCCTTCGCCTTTGAGTCTAGATTTACGAATCCGCCGAAAACCTGATAGTTAATTGTAACGTTCAGGGCCTCCTAATGACGATGGAACACTCAAATTGCGTCGAGATTCAATACATCGTCCTCCAGGCGACTTGTCTCCAAGGGGATATTGCTGCATCGGGCATCATTTGGTCCGTCCCCTGTGAGTCTAGATTTTCGAACCCGACGCAAAACTTGTAGTTAATTATAACGTTCAGCACCTCCTAATGACGATAAAACACTCAAATTGCGTCGAGTTTCAATACATTCTCCTCCAGCCGACTTGTCTACAAGGGGATATTGCTGCCGCGGGGACCTTATGGTCCGCCTCATGTGAGTCTAGATTTTCGAATCCGACGCAGAAATGATAGTTAATTGTAACGCTCAGTGCCTCCTAATGACGAAGGAACACTCAAATTGCGTCGAGATTCAATACACCGTCCTCCAGCCGACTTGTCTACAAGGGGATCTTGCTGCCTCGGGCACCTTATGGTCGTTCTCCAGGGAGTCTAGATTTTCGAATCCGACGCAAAACTGATAGTTAATTGTAACGTTCATGGCCTCCTAATGACGATGGAACACTCAAATTGCGTCGCGATTCAATACATCGTCCTCCAGCCGACTTGTCTCCAAGCGTCTATTGCTGTCTCTGGCACCTAATGGTCTTGCTTCTGTAAGTGCAGATTTTCGAATCCGACGCAAAACATAGTTAATTGTAACGTTCAGGACCTCCTAATGACGAAGAACACACAAATTGCGTCGAGATTCAATACATCGTCCTCCAGGTGACTTGTCTCCAAGGGGATATTGCTGCAGCGGGCACCTTATGGTCCTCCTTATGTGATTCTAGATTTTAGAATCCGACGTAAAACTGATGGTTAATTGTAACGTTCATGGCCTCCTAATGACGATGGAACACTCAAATTGCGTCGACATTCAATACATCGTCCTCCAGCGTGCTTGTCTCCAAGGGGGTATTGCTGCCTCGGGCACCTTATCGTCGTTCTTCTGTGAGTCTAGATTAACGAATCCGACGCATAACTTGTAGTTAATTGTAACGTTCAGCGCCTCCTAATAACGATGGAACATTCAAATTGCGTCGAGATTCAATACATCGTCCTCCAGCCGACTTGTCTACAAGGGGATATTGCTGCCTCGGGCACCTTATGGTCCGCCTGGTGTGAGTCTATATTTTGGAATCCGACGCAAAATTGATGGTTAATTGTAACGTTCATGGCCTCCTAATGACGATGGAACACTCGAATTGCGTCGAGAGTCAATACATCGTCCTCCAGGCGACTCGTCTCCAAGGGGATATTGCTGCATCAGGCACCATATGGTCCGTCTCCTGTGAGTCTAGATTTTCGAGTACGACGCAAACGTTGTAGTTAGTTGTAACGTTCAGGGCCTCCTAATGACGATGGAACACTCGAATTGCGTCGAGAGTCAATACATCGTCCTCCAGGCGCCTTGTCTCCAAGGGTCTATTGCTGCCTCGGGATCCTTATGATCGTTCTTCAGAGAGTCTAGATTTTCGAATCCGACGCAAAACTGATAGTTAATTGTAACATTCATGGCCTCCTAATGACGATGGAACACTCAAATTGCGTCGAGATTCAATACATCATCCTTTAGCCGACTTGTCTCCAAGGGGATTTTGCTGCCTCGGACACCATATGGTACGTTTCCTGTGAGTCTAGATTTTCGTATCCGACGCGAAATTGATAGTTAATTGTAACGTCGAGGGCCTCCTAATGACGATGGAACACTCAAATTGCGTCGAGATTTAATACATCGTCCTTCAGCCGACTTGTCTCCAAGGGTCTATTGTTGCCTCGGGCACCTTATGGTCGTTCTCCTGTGAGTCTAGATTTTCGAATCCTACGCAAAACTGATGGTTAATTGTAACGTTCGGGGCCTCCTAATGACGATGGAACACTCAAATTGCGTCGAGTTTCAATACATCGTCCTTCAGCCGACTTGTCTCCAAGTGGATATTGCTGCCTAGGGAACCATATGGTCCGTCTCCTGTGAGTCTAGATTTTCGAATCCGACGCGAGACTGATAGTTAAATGTAACCTTCAGGGCCTCCTAATGACGATGGAACTCTCAAATTGCTTCGAGATTCAATACACCGTCCTTCAGCCGACTTGTCTCCAAGGGTCCATTGCTGCCTCGGGCACCTTATCGTCGTTCTCCTTCGAGTCTAGATTTTCGAATCCGACGCAAAACTGATAGTTAATTATAACGTTCAGGGCCTCCTAATGACGATGGAACACTCAAATTGCGTCGAGATTCAATACATCGCCCTCCAGCCGAATTGTCTCCAAGGGGATATTGCTGCCTCGGACACCATATGGTCCGTCTCCTGTGAGTCTCGATTTTCGAATCCGACGCGAAACTGATAGTTAATTGTAACGTCCAGAGCCTCCTAATGACGATGGAACACTCAAATTGCGTCGAGATTCAATACATTTTCCTTCAGCCGACTTGTCTCCAAGGGTCTACAGCTGCCTCGGGCACCTTATGGTCCGTCTCCTGTGAGTCTAGATTTTCGAATCCGACGCGAGACTGATAGTTAATTGAAACGTTCAGGGCCTCCTAATGACGATGGAACACTCGAATTGCGTCGAGATTCAATACATCGTCCTCCAGCCGACTTGTCTCCAAAGGTCTATTGGTGCCTCGGGCACTTTATGGTCGTTCTCCTGTATTCTAGATTGTCGAATCCGACGCGAAACTGATAGGTAATTGAAACATTCAGGGCCTCCTAATGACGATGGAACACTCAAATTGCGTCGAGATTCAATACATCGTCCTTCAGCCGACTTGTCTCCAAGGGTCTATTGCTGCCTCGGGCACCTTATGGTCGATCTCCTGTGAGTCTAGATTTTCGAAACCTACGCAAAACTGACGGTTAATTGTACCGTTCAGGGCCTCGAAATGTCGATGGAACACTCAAATTGCGTCGAGATTCAATACAACGTCCTCCAGCCGACTTGACTCCAAGTGGTTATTGCTGTCTCGGGAACCATATGGTTCGTCTCCTGTGAGTCTAGATTTTCGAATCCGACGCGAAACTGACAGTTAATTGTAACGTTCTCTGGCCTCATAATGACGGGGAAACACTCTAATTGCGTCGATATTCAATACTTCGTCCTTCAGCCGACTTGTCTCCACGGGTCTATTGCTGCCTCGGGCACCTTATGGTCGTTCTCCTTTGAGTCAAAATTTTCGAATCCGACGCAAAACTGATAGTTAATTGTAACGTTCAGGGCCTCCTAACGACGATGGAACACTCAAATTGCGTCGAGATTCAATACATGGTCTTTCAGCCGACTTGTCTCCAAGGGGATATTGCTGCCTCGGGCACCATATGGTCCGTCTCCTGTGAGTCTAGATTTTCGAATCCGACGCGAAACTGATAGTTAATTGAAACATTCAGGGCCTCCTAATGACGATGGAACACTCAAATTGCGTCGAGATTCAATACATCGTCCTTCAGCCGACTTGTCTCCAAGGGTCTATTGTTGCCTCGGGCACCTTATGGTCGTTCTCCTGTGAGTCTAGAATTTCGAATCCTACGCAAAACTGATAGTTAATTATAACGTTCAGGGCCTCCTAATGACGATGGAACACTCAAATTGCGTCGAGATTCAATACATCGTCCTCCAGCCGAATTGTCTCCAAGGGGAAATTGCTGATTCGGACACCATATGGTCCGTCTCCTGTGAGTCTAGATTTTCGAATCCGACTAGAAACTGATAGTTAATTGTAACGTCCAGAGCCTCCTAATGACGATGTAACACTCAAATTGCGTCGAGATTCAATACATTTTCCTTCAGCCGACTTGTCTCCAAGGGTCTATAGCTGCCTCGGGCACCTTATGGTCCGTCTCCAGTGAGTCTAGATTTTTGAATCCGACGCGAGACTGATAGTTAATTGTAACGTTCAGGGTCTCCTAATGACGATGGAACACTCTAATTGCGTCGAGATTCAATACATCGTCCTCCAGCCGACTTGTCTCCAAGGGTCTATTGGTGCCTCGGGTACTTTATGGTCGTTCTCCTGTATTCTAGATTGTCGAATCCGACGCAAAACTGATAGATACTCGCAACGTTCAGGGCCTGCTAATGACGATGGAACACTCCAAATGCGTCGAGATTCAATACGTCGTCCTCCAGCCGACTTGTCTCCAAGTAGATATTGCTGCCTCGGGCACCATATGGTCCGTCTCCTGTGAGTGTAGATTTTCGAATCCGACGCAAAACGTAACGTCCAAAGCCTCCTAATGACGATGGAACACTCAAATTGCGTCGAGATTCAATACATCGTCCTTCAGCCGACTTGTCTCCAAGGGTCTATTGCTGTCTCGGGCACCTTATGATCGATCTCCTGTGAGTCCAGATTTTCGAATCCTACGCAAAACTGATGGTTAATTGTAACGTTCAGGGCCTCCTAATGACGATGGAACACTCAAATTGCGTCGAGATTCAATACATCGTCCTTCAGCCGACTTGTCTCAAAGGGTCTATCGCTGCCTCGGGAACCATATGGTCGTCCTCTTTTGAGTCTAGATTTTCGAATCCGACACAAAACTGATAGTTATTTGTAACGTTCAGGGCCTCCTAATGATGATGGAACACTCAAATTGCGTCGAGATTGAATACATCGGCCACCAGCCGACTTGTTTCATAGGGTCTATTGCTGCCTGTGGCACCTTTTCATGTCAGTCTAGATTTTCGAATCCGACGCAAAACTGATAGTTACTTGTAACGTGCAGGGCATCCTAATGTCGATGGAACACTCAAATTGCGTCGAGATTCAATACATCGTCCTCCAGCCGACTTGTCTCCTAGTGGATATTGCTGCCTCGGGAACCATATGGTCCGTCTCCTGTGAGTCTAGATTTTCGAATACGACGCGAGACTGATAGTTAATTGTAACGTTCAGGGACTCCTAATTACGATGGAACACTCAAATTGCGTCGAGATTCAATACATCGTCCTCCAGCGGACTTGTCTCCAAGGGTCTATTGCTGCCTCCTGCACTTTATGGTCGTTCTCCTGTAAGTCTAGATTGTCGAATCCGACACATAACTGATAGTTAATTGTAACGTTCAGTTCCTCCTAATGACGATGGAACACTCAAATTGCGTCGAGATTCAATACATCGTCCTCCAGCCGACTTGTCTCCAAGGGGATATTGCTCCCACAGGCACCATATGGTCCGTTTCCTTTGAGTCTAGATTTTCGAAACCGACGCGAAACTGATAGTTAATTGTGACGTCCAGGGCCTCCTAATAATGATGGAACACTCAAATTGCGTCGAGATTCAATACATCTTCCTTCAGCCGACTTGTCTCCAAGGATCTACTGCTGCCTCGGGCATCTTATAGTCGTTCTACTGTGAGCCTAGATTTTCCGAATCCTACGCAAAACTGATGGTTAATTGTAACGTTCAGGGCCTCCCAATGACGATGGAACACTCAAATTGCGTCGAGATTCAATACATCGTCCTTCAGCCGACTTGTCTCCAAGTGGATATTGTTGCCTCGGGAACCATATGGTCCATCTCCTGTGAGTCTAGATTTTCGAATCCGACGCGAGACTGATAGTTAATTGTAACGTTCAGGGCCTCCTAATGACGATGGAACACTCAAATTGCGTCGAGATTCAATACATCGTCCTCCAGCCGAATTGTCTCCAAGGGGAAATTGCTGATTCGGACACCATATGGTCCGCCTCCTGTGAGTCTAGATTTTCGAATCCGACTAGAAACTGATAGTTAATTGTAACGTCCAGAGCCTCCTAATGACGATGTAACCCTCAAATTGCGTCGAGATTCAATACATTTTCCTTCAGCCGACTTGTCTCCAAGGGTCTATAGCTGCCTCGGGCACCTTATGGTCCGTCTCCTGTGAGTCTAGATTTTTGAATCCGACGCGAGACTGATAGTTAATTGTAACGTTCAGGGTCTCCTAATGACGATGGAACACTCTAATTGCGTCGAGATTCAATACATCGTCCTCCAGCCGACTTGTCTCCAAGGGTCTATTGGTGCCTCGGGTACTTTATGGTCGTTCTCCTGTATTCTAGATTGTCGAATCCGACGCAAAACTGATAGATACTCGCAACGTTCAGGGCCTGCTAATGACGATGGAACACTCCAAATGCGTCGAGATTCAATACGTCGTCCTCCAGCCGACTTGTCTCCAAGTAGATATTGCTGCCTCGGGCACCATATGGTCCGTCTCCTGTGAGTGTAGATTTTCGAATCCGACGCGAAACGTAACGTCCAAAGCCTCCTAATGACGATGGAACACTCAGATTGCGTCGAGATTCAATACATCGTCCTTCAGCCGACTTGTCTCCAAGGGTCTATTGCTGTCTCGGGCACCTTATGATCGATCTCCTGTGAGTCCAGATTTTCGAATCCTACGCAAAACTGATGGTTAATTGTAACATTCAGGACCTTCTAATGACTATGGAACACTCGAATTGCGTCGAGATTCAATACACCGTCCTCCAGCCGACTTGTCTTCAA
This sequence comes from Schistocerca serialis cubense, assembly GCF_023864345.2. Classification (NCBI taxonomy): domain Eukaryota; kingdom Metazoa; phylum Arthropoda; class Insecta; order Orthoptera; family Acrididae; genus Schistocerca; species Schistocerca serialis. The sequence continues at coordinate 8,698,791 of NC_064638.1, read as the reverse complement.
GCGTCTATTGCTGCCTCGGGCGCTGTATGGTCGCTCTCCTGTAAGTCTACATTGTCGAATCCGACGCAAAACTGATAGATACTTTTAACGTTCAGGGCCTCCATATGACGATGGATCACTCAAATTGCGTCGAGATTCAATACATCGTCCTCCAGCCGACTTGTCTCCAAGGGGATATTCCTCCCACAGGCACAATATGGTCCGTCTCCTGCGAGTCTAGATTTTCGAATAAACCGCGAAACTAATAGTTAATTGTAATGTCCAAGGCCTCCTAATAATGATGGAACACTCAAATTGCGTCGAGACTCAATTCATCTTCCTTCAGCCGACTTGTCTCCAAGGGGCCATTGCTGCCTCGGGCACCTTATAGTCGTTCTCCTGTGAGTTTAGATTTTCCGAATCCTACGCAAAACTGATGGTTAATTGTAACGTTCAGGGCCTCCCAATGACGATGGAACACTCAAATTGCGTCGAGATTTAATACATCGTCCTCCAGCCGACTTATCTCCAAGTGCATATTGCTGCCTGGGGGGACCATATGGTCCGTCTCCTGTGAGTCTAGATTTTCGAATCCGACGCGAAACTGATAGTTTATTGTAACGTTCAGGGCCTCCTAATGACGATGAAACACTCAAATTGCGTCGAGATTTAATACATCGTCCTCCAGCCGACTTGTCTCCAAGTGGATATTGCTGCCTCGGGAACCATATGGTCCGTCTCCTGTGAGTCTAGATTTTCGAATCCAAAGCGAGACTGATAGTTAATTGTAACATTCAGGACCTTCTAATGACTATGGAACACTCGAATTGCGTCGAGATTCAATACACCGTCCTCCAGCCGACTTGTCTTCAAGCGTCTATTGCTGCCTCGGGCGCTGTATGGTCGTTCTCCTGTAAGGCTACATTGTCGAATCCGACGCAAAACTGATAGATACTTTTAACGTTCAGGGCCTCCATATGACGATGGATCACTCAAATTGCGTCGAGATTCAATACATCGTCCTCCAGCCGACTTGTCTCCAAGGGGATATTCCTCCCACAGGCACAATATGGTCCGTCTCCTGCGAGTCTAGATTTTCGAATACGACGCGAAACTAATAGTTATTTGTAATGTCCAAGGCCTCCTAATAATGATGGAACACTCAAATTGCGTCGAGACTCAATTCATCTTCCTTCAGCCGACTTGTCTCCAAGGGGCCATTGCTGCCTCGGGCACCTTATAGTCGTTCTCCTGTGAGTTTAGATTTTCCGAATCCTACGCAAAACTGATGGTTAATTGTAACGTTCAGGGCCTCCCAATGACGATGGAACACTCAAATTGCGTCGAGATTTAATACATCGTCCTCCAGCCGACTTATCTCCAAGTGCATATTGCTGCCTGGGGGGACCATATGGTCCGTCTCCTGTGAGTCTAGATTTTCGAATCCGACGCGAAACTGATAGTTTATTGTAACGTTCAGGGCCTCCTAATGACGATGAAACACTCAAATTGCGTCGAGATTTAATACATCGTCCTCCAGCCGACTTGTCTCCAAGTGGATATTGCTGCCTCGGGAACCATATGGTCCGTCTCCTGTGAGTCTAGATTTTCGAATCCGACTCGAGACTGATAGTTTATTGTAACGTACAAGGCATCCTAATGACGATGGAACACTCAAATTTCGTCGAGATTCAATACATCGTCCTCCAGCCGACTTGTCTCCAAGGGGATATTGTTGCCTCGGGCACCATATGGTCCGTCTCCTGGGAGTCTAGATTTTCGAATCCGACGTGAAACAGATAGTTAATTGTAACATTCAGGGCCTCCTAATGACTATGGGACACTCGAATTCCGTCGAGATTCAATACATCGTCCTCCAGCCGACTTGTCTCCAAGGGTCTATTGCTGCCTCGGGCACTTTATGGTCGTTCTCCTGTAAATCTAGATTGTCGAATCCGACGCAAAACTGATAGATTCTTGTAACGTTCAGGGCAGCCTAATGACGATGGAACACTCAAATTTCATCGAGATTCAATACATCGGCCTCCTGCCGACTTGTCTCCATGGGGATATTTCTGCCTCGGACACCATATGGTCCGTTTCCTGTTAGTCTAGATTTTCGAATCCGACGCGAAACTGATAGTTAATTGTAGCGTCCAGGGCCTCCTAATAATGATGGAACACTCAAACTGCGTCGAGATTCAATACATCTTTCTCCAGCCGACTTGTCTCCAAGTGGATATAGCTGCCTCGGTAACCATATGGTCCGTCTCCTGTGAGTCTAGATTTTCGAATCCGACTCGAGACTGATAGTTTATTGTAACGTACAAGGCATCCTAATGACGATGGAACACTCAAATTTCGTCGAGATTTAATACATCTTCCTTCAGCCGTTTCGTATCCAAGGTTCTATTGCTGCCTCGGGCACCTTATGGTCGTTCTCCTGTGAGTGTAGATTTTCGAATCCTACGCAAAACTGATACTTAATTGTAACGTTCAGGGCCTCCTAATGACGATGGAACACTCAAAGTGCGTCGAGATTCAATACATCTTTCTCCAGCCGACTTGTCTCCAAGTGGATATTGCTGCCTCGGGAACCATATGGTCCGTCTCCTGTGAGTCTAGATTATCGATTCCGACGCGAGACTGATAGTTAATTGTAACGTTCAGCGCCTCCTAATGACGACGGAACACTCAAATTGCGTCGAGATTCAATACATCGGCCACCAGCCGGCTTGTCTCCAAGGGTCTATTGCTGTCTCGGGCACCTTATGATCGATCTCCTGTGAGTCTAGATTTTCGAATCCTACGCAAAACTGATGGTTAATTTTAACGTTCAGGGCCTCCTAATGACGATGGAACACTCAAATTGCGTCGAGATTCAATACATCTTCCTTCAGCCGACTTGTCTCCAGGGGTCTACTGCTGCCTCGGGCATCTTATAGTCGTTCTACTGTGAGCCTAGATTTTCCGAATCCTACGCAAAACTGATGGTTAATTGTAACGTTCAGGGCCTCCCAATGACGATGGAACACTCAAATTGCGTCGAGATTCAATACATCGTCCTTCAGCCGACTTGTCTCCAAGTGGATATTGTTGCCTCGGGAACCATATGGTCCATCTCCTGTGAGTCTAGATTTTCGAATCCGACGCGAGACTGATAGTTAATTGTAACGTTCAGGGCCTCCTAATGACGATGGAACACTCAAATTGCGTCGAGATTCAATACATCGTCCTCCAGCCGAATTGTCTCCAAGGGGAAATTGCTGATTCGGACACCATATGGTCCGCCTCCTGTGAGTCTAGATTTTCGAATCCGACTAGAAACTGATAGTTAATTGTAACGTCCAGAGCCTCCTAATGACGATGTAACACTCAAATTGCGTCGAGATTCAATACATTTTCCTTCAGCCGACTTGTCTCCAAGGGTCTATAGCTGCCTCGGGCACCTTATGGTCCGTCTCCTGTGAGTCTAGATTTTTGAATCCGACGCGAGACTGATAGTTAATTGTAACGTTCAGGGTCTCCTAATGACGATGGAACACTCTAATTGCGTCGAGATTCAATACATCGTCCTCCAGCCGACTTGTCTCCAAGGGTCTATTGGTGCCTCGGGTACTTTATGGTCGTTCTCCTGTATTCTAGATTGTCGAATCCGACGCAAAACTGATAGATACTCGCAACGTTCAGGGCCTGCTAATGACGATGGAACACTCCAAATGCGTCGAGATTCAATACGTCGTCCTCCAGCCGACTTGTCTCCAAGTAGATATTGCTGCCTCGGGCACCATATGGTCCGTCTCCTGTGAGTGTAGATTTTCGAATCCGACGCGAAACGTAACGTCCAAAGCCTCCTAATGACGATGGAACACTCAAATTGCGTCGAGATTCAATACATCGTCCTTCAGCCGACTTGTCTCCAAGGGTCTATTGCTGTCTCGGGCACCTTATGATCGATCTCCTGTGAGTCCTGATTTTCGAATCCTACGCAAAACTGATGGTTAATTGTAACGTTCAGGGCCTCCTAATGACGATGGAACACTCAAATTGCGTCGAGATTCAATACATCGTCCTTCAGCCGACTTGTCTCAAAGGGTCTATCGCTGCCTCGGGAACCATATGGTCGTCCTCCTTTGAGTCTAGATTTTCGAATCCGACACAAAACTGATAGTTATTTGTAACGTTCAGGGCCTCCTAATGATGATGGAACACTCAAATTGCGTCGAGATTGAATACATCGGCCACCAGCCGACTTGTTTCATAGGGTCTATTGCTGCCTGTGGCACCTTTTCATGTCAGTCTAGATTTTCGAATCCGACGCAAAACTGATAGTTACTTGTAACGTGCAGGGCATCCTAATGTCGATGAAACACTCAAATTGCGTCGAGATTCAATACATCGTCCTCCAGCCGACTTGTCTCCTAGTGGATATTGCTGCCTCCTGCACTTTATGGTCGTTCTCCTGTAAGTCTAGATTGTCGAATCCAACACATAACTGATAGTTAATTGTAACGTTCAGTTCCTCCTAATGACGATGGAACACTCAAATTGCGTCGAGATTCAATACATCGTCCTCCAGCCGACTTGTCTCCAAGGGGATATTGCTCCCACGGGCACCATATGGTCCGTTTCCTTTGAGTCTAGATTTTCGAATCCGACGCGAAACTGATAGTTAATTGTGACGTCCAGGGCCTCCTAATAATGATGGAACACTCAAATTGCGTCGAGATTCAATACATCTTCCTTCAGCCGACTTGTCTCCAAGGGTCTACTGCTGCCTCGGGCATCTTATAGTCGTTCTACTGTGAGCCTAGATTTTCCGAATCCTACGCAAAACTGATGGTTAATTGTAACGTTCAGGGCCTCCTAATGACGATGGAACACTCAAATTGCGTCGAGATTCAATACATCGTCCTTCAGCCGACTTGTCTCCAAGTGGATATTGTTGCCTCGGGAACCATATGGTCCATCTCCTGTGAGTCTAGATTTTCGAATCCGACGCGAGACTGATAGTTAATTGTAACGTTCAGGGCCCCCTAATGACGATGGAACACTCAAATTGCGTAGAGATTCAATACATCGACCTTCAGCCGACTTGCCTCCAAGGGTCTATTGCTGCGTCGGGCACCTTATGGTCGTTCTCCTTTGAATCTAGATTTTCGAATCCGACGCGAAACTGATAGTTAATTGCAACGTTCAGGGCCTCCTAATGACGATGGAACACTCAAATTGCGTCGAGATTGAATACATCGGCCACCAGCCGACTTCTTTCATAGGGTCTATTGCTGCCTGTGGCACCTTCTCATGTCAGTCTAGATTTTCGAATCCGACGCAAAACTGATAGTTAATTGTAACGTGCAGGGCATCTTAATGACGATGGAACACTCAAATTGCGTCGAGATTCAATACATCGTCCTCCAGAGGACTTGTTTCCTAGTGGATATTGCTGCCTCGGGAACCATATGGTCCGTCTCCTGTGAGTCTAGATTTTCGAATCCAAAGCGAGACTGATAGTTAATTGTAACATTCAGGACCTTCTAATGACTATGGAACATTCGAATTGCGTCGAGATTCAATACACCGTCCTCCAGCCGACTTGTCTTCAAGCGTCTATTGCTGCCTCGGGCGCTGTATGGTCGTTCTCCTGTAAGTCTACATTGTCGAATCCGACGCAAAACTGATAGATACTTTTAACGTTCAGGGCCTCCATATGACGATGGATCACTCAAATTGCGTCGAGATTCAATACATCGTCCTCCAGCCGACTTGTCTCCAAGGGGATATTCCTCCCACAGGCACAATATGGTCCGTCTCCTGCGAGTCTAGATTTTCGAATACGACGCGAAACTAATAGTTAATTGTAACGTCCAAGGCCTCCTAATAATGATGGAACACTCAAATTGCGTCGAGACTCAATTCATCTTCCTTCAGCCGACTTGTCTCCAAGGGGCCATTGCTGCCTCGGGCACCTTATAGTCGTTCTCCTGTGAGTTTAGATTTTCCGAATCCTACGCAAAACTGATGGTTAATTGTAACGTTCAGGGCCTCCCAATGACGATGGAACACTCAAATTGCGTCGAGATTTAATACATCGTCCTCCAGCCGACTTATCTCCAAGTGCATATTGCTGCCTGGGGGGACCATATGGTCCGTCTCCTGTGAGTCTAGATTTTCGAATCCGACGCGAAACTGATAGTTTATTGTAACGTTCAGGGCCTCCTAATGACGATGAAACACTCAAATTGCGTCGAGATTTAATACATCGTCCTCCAGCCGACTTGTCTCCAAGTGGATATTGCTGCCTCGGGAACCATATGGTCCGTCTCCTGTGAGTCTAGATTTTCGAATCCGACTCGAGACTGATAGTTTATTGTAACGTACAAGGCATCCTAATGACGATGGAACACTCAAATTTCGTCGAGATTCAATACATCGTCCTCCAGCCGACTTGTCTCCAAGGGGATATTGTTGCCTCGGGCACCATATGGTCCGTCTCCTGGGAGTCTAGATTTTCGAATCCGACGTGAACCAGATAGTTAATTGTAACATTCAGGGCCTCCTAATGACTATGGGACACTCGAATTCCGTCGAGATTCAATACATCGTCCTCCAGCCGACTTGTCTCCAAGGGTCCTTTGCTGCCTCGGGCACTTTATGGTCGTTCTCCTGTAAATCTAGATTGTCGAATCCGACGCAAAACTGATAGATTCTTGTAACGTTCAGGGCAGCCTAATGACGATGGAACACTCAAATTTCGTCGAGATTCAATACATCGGCCTCCTGCCGACTTGTCTCCATGGGGATATTTCTGCCTCGGACACCATATGGTCCGTTTCCTGTTAGTCTAGATTTTCGAATCCGACGCGAAACTGATAGTTAATTGTAGCGTCCAGGGCCTCCTAATAATGATGGAACACTCAAACTGCGTCGAGATTCAATACATCGTCCTCCAGCCGACTTGTCTCCAAGGGGATACTGCTCCCACGGGCACCATATTGTCCGTCTCCTGTGAGTCTAGATTTTCGATCCGACGCGAAACTGATAGTTAATTGTAACGTCCAGGGCCTCCTAATAATGATGGAACACTCAAATTGCGTCGAGATTCAATACATCTTCCTTCAGCCGACTTGTCTCCAAGGGTCTACTGCTGCCTCGGGCATCTTATAGTCGTTCTCCTGTGAGTCTAGATTTTCCAAATCCTACTTAAAACTGATGGTTAATTGTAACGTTCAGGGCCTCCTAATGACGATGGAACACTCAAATTGCGTCGAGATTCAATACATCGTCCTTCAGCCGACTTGTCTCCAAGTGGATATTGTTGCCTCGGGAACCATATGGCCCGTCTCCTGTGAGTCTAGATTTTCGAATCCGACGCGAGACTGATAGTTAATTGTAACGTTCAAGGCCCCCTAATGACGATGGAACACTCAAATTGCGTCGAGATTCAATACATCGTCCTTCAGCCGACTTGTCTCCAAGAGTCCATTGCTGCCTCGGGCACCTTATGGTCGTTCTCCTTTGAATCTAGATTTTCAAATCCGACGCGAAACTGATAGTTAATTGCAACGTTCAGGGCCTCCTAATGACGATGGAACACTCAAATTGCGTCGAGACTGAATACATCGGCCACCAGCCGACTTGTTTCATAGGGTCTATTGCTGCCTGTGGCACCTTCTCATGTCAGTCTAGATTTTCGAATCCGACGCAAAACTGATAGTTAATTGTAACGTGCAGGGCGTCCTAATGACGATGGAAAACTCAAATTGCGTAGAGATTCAATACATCGTCCTCCAGAGGACTTGTTTCCTAGTGGATATTGCTGCCTCGGGGACCATATGGTCCGTCTCCTGTGAGTCTAGATTTTCGAATCCAAAGCGAGACTGATAGTTAATTGTAACGTTCAGGGCCTCCTAATGACGATGGAACATTCAAATTGCGTCGAGATTCAATACATCGTCCTTCAGCCGACTTGTCTCCATGGGTCTATTGCTGCCTCGGGCACCGTATGGTCGTTCTCCTTTGAATCTAGATTTTTGAATCCGACGCGAAACTGATAGTTAATTGCAACGTTCAGGGCCTCCTAATGACGATGGAACACTCAAATTGCGTCGAGATTCAATACATCGTCCTCCAGCCGACTTGCCTCCAAGGGTCTATTGCTGCCTCGGGCACTTTATGGTCGTTCTCCTGTAAGTCTAGATTGTCGAATCCGACGCAAAACTGATAGATACTTGTAACGTTCAGGGCCTCCTAATGACGACGGAACACTCAAATTTCGTCGAGACTCAGTTCATCGGCCTCCTGCCGACTTGTCTCCATGGGGATATTGCTGCCTCGGGCACCATATGGTCGTTCTCCGGTCAGTTTAGATTTTCGAATCCGACACATAACTGATAGTTAATTGTAACGTTCAGTTCCTCCTAATGACGATGGAACACTCAAATTGCGTCGAGATACAATACATCGTCCTCCAGCCGACTTGTCTCCAAGGGGATATTGTTGCCTCGGGAACCATATGGTCCGTCTCCTGTGAGTCTAGATTTTCGAATCCGACGCGAGACTGATAGTTAATTGTAACGTTCAGGGCCCCCTAATGACGATGGAACACTCAAATTGCGTCGAGATTCAATACAACTTCCTTCAGCCGACTTGTCTCCAAGGGTCTACTGCTGCCTCGGGCATCTTATAGTCGTTCTCCTGTGAGTCTAGATTTTCCGAATCCTACGCAAAAGTGATGGTTAATTGTAACGTTCAGGGCCTCCTAATGACGATGGAACACTCAAATTGCGTCGAGATTCAATACATCGTCCTTCAGCCGACTTGTCTCCAAGTGGATATTGCTGCCTCGGGAACCATATGGTCCGTCTCCTGTGAGTCTAGATTTGCGAATCCGACGCGAGACTGATAGTTAATTGTAACGTTCAGGGCCCCCTAATGACGATGGAACACTCAAATTGCGTCGAGATTCAATACATCGTCCTTCAGCCGACTTGTCTCCAAGGGTCTATTGCTGCCCTGGGCACCTTATGGTCGTTCTCCTTTGAATCTAGATTTTCGAATCCGACGCGAAACTGATAGTTAATTGCAACGTTCAGGGCCTCCTAATGACGATGGAACACTCAAATTGCGTCGAGATTGAATACATCGGCCACCAGCCGACTTGTTTCATAGGGTCTATTGCTGCCTGTGGCACCTTCTCATGTCAGTCTAGATTTTCGAATCCGACGCAAAACTGATAGTTAATTGTAACGTGCAGGGCATCCTAATGACGATGGAACACTCTAATTGCGTCGAGATTCAATACATCGTCCTCCAGAGGACTAGTTTCCTAGTGGATATTGCTGCCTCGGGAACCATATGGTCCGTCTCCTGTGAGCCTAGATTTTCGAATCCAAAGCGAGACTGATAGTTAATTGTAACGTTCAGGGCCTCCTAATGACGATGGAACACTCAAATTTCGTCGAGACTCAGTTCATCGGCCTCCTGCCGACTAGTCTCCATGGGGATTTTGCTGCCTCGGGCACCATATGGTCGTTCTCCGGTGAGTTTAGATTTTCGAATCCGACACATAACTGATAGTTAATTGTAACGTTCAGTTCCTCCTAATGACGATGGAACACTCAAATTGCGTCGAGATTCAATACATCGTCCTCAGCCGACTTGTCTCCAAGGGGATACTGCTCCCACGGGCACCATATTGTCCGTCTCCTGTGAGTCTAGATTTTCGAATCCGACGCGAAACTGATAGTTAATTGTAACGTCCAGGGCCTCCTAATAATGATGGAACACTCAAATTGCGTCGAGATTCAATACATCTTTCTTCAGCCGACTTGTCTCCACGGGTCTACTGCTGCCTCGGGCATCTTATAGTCGTTCTCCTGTGAGTCTAGATTTTCCAAATCCTACGCAAAACTGATGGTTAATTGTAACGTTCAGGGCCTCCTAATGACGATGGAACACTCCAATTGCGTCGAGATTCAATACATCGTCCTCCAGAGGACTTGTTTCCTAGTGGATATTGCTGCCTCGGGAACCATATGGTCCGTCTCCTGTGAGTCTAGATTTTCGAATCCAAAGCGAGACTGATAGTTAATTGTAACGTTCAGGGCCTCCTAATGACGATGGAACACTCAAATTGCGTCGAGATTCAATACATCGTCCTTCAGCCGACTTGTCTCAAAGGGTCTATTGCTGCCTCGGGCACCTTATGGTCGTTCTCCTTTGAATCTAGATTTTTGAATCCGACGCGAAACTGATAGTTAATTGCAACGTTCAGGGCCTCCTCATGACGATGGAACACTCAAATTGCGTCGAGATTGAATACATCGGCCACCAGCCGACTTGTTTCATAGGGTCTATTGCTGAATGTGGCACCTTCTCATGTCAGTCTAGATTTTCGAATCTGACGCAAAACTGATAGTTAATTGTAACGTGCAGGGCATCCTAATGACGATGGAACACTCTAATTGCGTCGAGATTCAATACATCGTCCTCCAGAGGACTAGTTTCCTAGTGGATATTGCTGCCTCGGGAACCATATGGTCCGTCTCCTGTGAGTCTAGATTTTCGAATCCAAAGCGAGACTGATAGTTAATTGTAACGTTCAGGGCCTCCTAATGACGATGGAACACTCAAATTGCGTCGAGTTTCAATACATCGTCCTCCAGCTGACTTGCCTCCAAGGGTCTATTGCTGCCTCGGGCATTTTATGGTCGTTCTCCTGTAAGTCTAGATTGTCGAATCCGACGCAAAACTGATAGATACTTGTAACGTTCAGGGCCTCCTAATGACGATGGAACACTCAAATTTCGTCGAGACTCAGTTCATCGGCCTCCTGCCGACTTGTCTCCATGGGGATATTGCTGCCTCGGGCACCATATGGTCGTTCTCCGGTGAGTTTAGATTTTCGAATCCGACACATAACTGATAGTTAATTGTAACGTTCAGTTCCTCCTAATGACGATGGAACACTCAAATTGCGTCGAGATACAATACATCGTCCTCCAGCCGACTTGTCTCCAAGGGGATATTGCTCCCACGGGCACCATATGGTCCGTCTCCTGTGAGTCTAGATTTTCGAATCCGACGCGAGACTGATAGTTAATTGTAACGTTCAGGGCCTCCTAATAATGATGGAACACTCAAATTGCGTCGAGATTCAATACATCTTCCTTCAGCCGACTTGTCTCCAAGGGTCTACTGCTGCCTCGGGCATCTTATAGTCGTTCTCCTGTGAGTCTAGATTTTCCGAATCCTATGCAAAAGTGATGGTTAATTGTAACGTTCAGGGCCTCCTAATGACGATGGAACACTCAAATTGCGTCGAGATTCAATACATCGTCCTTCAGCCGACTTGTCTCCAAGTGGATATTGTTGCCTCGGGAACCATATGGTCCGTCTCCTGTGAGTCTAGATTTTCGAATCCGACGCGAGACTGATAGTTAATTGTAACGTTCAGGGCCCCCTAATGACGATGGAACACTCAAATTGCGTCGAGATTCAGTACATCGTCCTTCAGCCGACTTGTCTCCAGGGGTCTATTGCTGCCTCGGGCACCTTATGGTCGTTCTCCTTTGAATCTAGATTTTCGAATCCGACGCGAAACTGATAGTTAATTGCAACGTTCAGGGCCTCCTAATGACGATGGAACACTCAATTTGCGTCGAGATTCAATACATCGTCCTCCAGCCGACTTGTCTCCAAGGGGATACTGCTCCCACGGGCACCATATTGTCCGTCTCCTGTGAGTCTAGATTTTCGAATCCGACGCGAAACTGATAGTTAATTGTAACGTCCAGGGCCTCCTAATAATGATGGAACACTCAAATTGCGTCGAGATTCAATACATCTTCCTTCAGCCGGCTTGTCTCCAAGGGTCTACTGCTGCCTCGGGCATCTTATAGTCGTTCTCCTGTGAGTCTAGATTTTCCAAATCCTACGCAATACTGATGGTTAATTGTAACGTTCAGGGCCTCCTAATGACGATGGAACACTCAAATTGCGTCGAGATTCAATACATCGTCCTTCAGCCGACTTGTCTCCAAGTGGATATTGTTGCCTCTGGAACCATATGGTCCGTCTCCTGTGAGTCTAGATTTTCGAATCCGACGCGAGACTGATAGTTAATTGTAACGTTCAAGGCCCCCTAATGACGATGGAACACTCAAATTGCGTCGAGATTCAATACATCGTCCTTCAGCCGACTTGTCTCCAAGAGTCCATTGCTGCCTCGGGCACCTTACGGTCGTTCTCCTTTGAATCTAGATTTTCGAATCCGACGCGAAACTGATAGTTAATTGCAACGTTCAGGGCCTCCTAATGACGATGGAACACTCAAATTGCGTCGAGATTCAATACAACGTCCTCCAGCCGACTTGCCTCCATGGGTCTATTGCTGCCTCGGGCACTTTATGGTCGTTCTCCTGTAAGTCTAGATTGTCGAATCCGACGCAAAACTGATAGATACTTGTAACGTTCAGGGCCTCCTAATGACGATGGAACACTCAAATTTCGTCGAGACTCAGTTCATCGGCCTCCTGCCGACTTGTCTCCTTGATGATATTGCTGCCTCGGGCACCATATGGTCGTTCTCCGGTGAGTTTAGATTTTCGAATCGGACACATAACTGATAGTTAATTGTAACGTTCAGTTCCTCCTAATGACGATGGAACACTCAAATTGCGTCGAGATACAATACATCGTCCTCCAGCCGACTTGTCTCCAAGGGGATATTGCTCCCACGGGCACCATATGGTCCGTCTCCTGTGAGTCTAGATTTTCGAATCCGACGCGAAACTGATAGTAAATTGTAACGTCCAGGGCCTCCTAATAATGATGGAACACTCAAATTGCGTCGAGATTCAATACATCTTCCTTCAGCCGACTTGTCTCCAAGGGTCTACTGCTGCCTGGGGCATCTTATAGTCGTACTCCTGTGAGTCTAGATTTTCCGAATCCTACGCAAATGTGATGGTTAATTGTAACGTTCAGGGCCTCCTAATGACGATGGAACACTCAAATTGCGTCGAGATTCAATACATCGTCCTTCAGCCGACTTGTCTCCAAGTGGATATTGTTGATTCGGGAACCATATGGTCCGTCTCCTGTGAGTCTAGATTTTCGAATCCCACGCGAGACTGATAGTTAATTGTAACGTTCAGGGCCCCCTAATGACGATGGAACACTCAAATTGCGTCGAGATTCAATACATCGTCCTTCAGCCGACTTGTCTCCAAGGGTCTATTGCTGCCTCGGGCACCTTATGGTCGTTCTCCTTTGAATCTAGATTTTCGAATCCGACGCGAAACTGGTAGTTAACTGCAACGTTCAGGGCCTCCTAATGACGATGGAACACTCAAATTGCGTCGAGATTGAATACATCGGCCACCAGCCGACTTGTTTCATAGGGTCTATTGCTGCATGTGGCACCTTCTCATGTCAGTCTAGATTTTCGAATCCGACGCAAAACTGATAGTTAATTGTAACGTGCAGGGCATCCTAATGACGATGGAACACTCTAATTGCGTCGAGATTCAATACATCGTCCTCCAGAGGACTAGTTTCCTAGTGGATATTGCTGCCTCGGGAACCATATGGTCCGTCTCCTGTGAGTCTAGATTTTCGAATCCAAAGCGAGACTGATAGTTAATTGTAACGTTCAGGGCCTCCTAATGACGATGGAACACTCAAATTGCGTCGAGATTCAATACATCGTCCTCCAGCCGACTTGCCTCCAAGGGTCTATTGCTGCCTCGTGCACTTTATGGTCGTTCTCCTGTAAGTCTAGATTGTCGAATCCGACGCAAAACTGATAGATACTTGTAACGTTCAGGGCCTCCTAATGACGATGGAACACTCAAATTTCGTCGAGACTCAGTTCATCGGCCTCCTGCCGACTAGTCTCCATGGGGATTTTGCTGCCTCGGGCACCATATGGTCGTTCTCCGGTGAGTTTAGATTTTCGAATCCGACACATAACTGATAGTTAATTGTAACGTTCAGTTCCTCCTAATGACGATGGAACACTCAAATTGCGTCGAGATTCAATACATCGTCCTCCAGCCGACTTGTCTCCAAGGGGATACTGCTCCCACGGGCACCATATTGTCCGTCTCCTGTGAGTCAAGATTTTCGAATCCGACGCGAAACTGATAGTTAATTGTAACGTCCAGGGCCTCCTAATAATGATGGAACACTCAAATTGCGTCGAGATTCAATACATCTTCCTTCAGCCGACTTGTCTCCAAGGGTCTACTGCTGCCTCGGGCATCTTGTAGTCGTTCTCCTGTGAGTCTAGATTTTCCGAATCCTACGCAAAAGTGATGGTTAATTGTAACGTTCAGGGCCTCCTAATGACGATGGAACACTCAAATTGCGTCGAGTACCAATACATCGTCCTTCAGCCGACTTGTCTCCAAGTGGATATTGTTGCCTCGGGAACCATATGGTCCGTCTCCTGTGAGTCTAGATTTTCGAATCCGACGCGAGACTGATAGTTAATTGTAACGTTCAGGGCCCCCTAATGACGATGGAACACTCAAATTGCGTCGAGATTCAATACATCGTCCTTCAGCCGACTTGTCTCCAAGGGTCTATTGCTGCCTCGGGCACCTTATGGTCCTTCTCCTTTGAATCTAGATTTTTGAATCCGACGCGAAACTGATAGTTAATTGCAACGTTCAGGGCCTCCTAATGACGATGGAGCACTCAAATTGCGTCGAGATTGAATACATCGGCCACCAGCCGACTTGTTTCATAGGGTCTATTGCTGAATGTGGCACCTTCTCATGTCAGTCTAGATTTTCGAATCTGACGCAAAACTGATAGTTAATTGTAACGTGCAGGGCATCCTAATGACGATGGAACACTCTAATTGCGTCGAGATTCAATACATCGTCCTCCAGAGGACTAGTTTCCTAGTGGATATTGCTGCCTCGGGAACCATATGGTCCGTCTCCTGTGAGTATAGATTTTCGAATCCAAAGCGAGACTGATAGTTAATTGTAACGTTCAGGGCCTCCTAATGACGATGGAACACTCAAATTGCGTCGAGATTCAAAACATCGTCCTCCAGCCGACTTGCCTCCAAGGGTCTATTGCTGCCTCGGGCACTTTATGGTCGTTCTCCTGTAAGTCTAGATTGTCGAATCCGACGCAAAACTGATAGATACTTGTAACGTTCAGGGCCTCCTAATGACGATGGAACACTGAAATTTCGTCGAGACTCAGTTCATCGGCCTCCTGCCGACTTGTCTCCATGGGGATATTGCTGCCTCGGGCACCATATGGTCGTTCTCCGGTGAGTTTAGATTTTCGAATCCGACACATAACTGATAGTTAATTGTAACGTTCAGTTCCCCCTAATGACGATGGAACACTCAAATTGCGTCGAGATACAGTACATCGTCCTCCAGCCGACTTGTCTCCAATGGGATATTGCTCCCACGGGCACCATATGGTCCGTCTCCTGTGAGTCTAGATTTTCGAATCCGACGCGAAACTGATAGTAAATTGTAACGTCCAGGGCCTCCTAATAATGATGGAACACTCAAATTGCGTCGAGATTCAATACATCTTCCTTCAGCCGACTTGTCTCCAAGGGTGTACTGCTGCCTCGGGCATCTTATAGTCGTTCTCCTGTGAGTCTAGATTTTCCGAATCCTACGCAAAAGTGATGGTTAATTGTAACGTTCAGGGCCTCCTAATGACGATGGAACACTCAAATTGCGTCGAGTTCCAATACATCGTCCTTCAGCCGACTTGTCTCCAAGTGGATATTGTTGCCTCGGGAACCATATGGTCCGTCTCCTGTGAGTCTAGATTTTCGAATCCGACGCGAGACTGATAGTTAATTGTAACGTTCAGGGCCCCCTAATGACGATGGAACACTCTAATTGCGTCGAGATTCAATACATCGTCCTCCAGAGGACTAGTTTCCTAGTGGATATTGCTGCCTCGGGAACCATATGGTCCGTCTCCTGTGAGTATAGATTTTCGAATCCAAAGCGAGACTGATAGTTAATTGTAACGTTCAGGGCCTCCTAATGACGATGGAACACTCAAATTGCGTCGAGATTCAAAACATCGTCCTCCAGCCGACTTGCCTCCAAGGGTCTATTGCTGCCTCGGGCACTTTATGGTCGTTCTCCTGTAAGTCTAGATTGTCGAATCCGACGCAAAACTGATAGATACTTGTAACGTTCAGGGCCTCCTAATGACGATGGAACACTGAAATTTCGTCGAGACTCAGTTCATCGGCCTCCTGCCGACTTGTCTCCAAGTAGATATTGCTGCTTCGGGCACCATATGGTCCGTCTCCTGTGAGTGTAGATTTTCGAATCCGACGCGAAACGTAACGTCCAAAGCCTCCTAATGACGATGGAACACTCAAATTGCGTCGAGATTCAATACATCGTCCTCCAGCCGACTTGCCTCCAAGGGTCTATTGCTGCCTCCTGCACTTTGTGGTCGTTCTCCTGTAAGTCTAGTTTGTCGAATCCGACACATAACTGATAGTTAATTGTAACGTTCAGTTCCTCCTAATGACGATGGAACACTCAAATTGCGTCGAGATTCAATACATCGTCCTCCAGCCGACTTGTCTCCAAGGGGATATTGCTCCCACGGGCACCATATGGTCCGTTTCCTTTGAGTCTAGATTTTCGAATCCGACGCGAGACTGATAGTTAATTGTAACGTTCAGGGCCCCCTAATGACGATGGAACACTCAAATTGCGTCGAGATTCAATACATCGTCCTTCAGCCGACTTGTCTCCAAGTGGATATTGTTGCCTCGGGAACCATATGGTCCATCTCCTGTGAGTCTAGATTTTCGAATCCGACGCGAGACTGATAGTTAATTGTAACGTTCAGGGCCCCCTAATGACGATGGAACACTCAAATTGCGTCGAGATTCAATACATCGTCCTTCAGCCGACTTGCCTCCAAGGGTCTATTGCTGCCTCGGGCACTTTATGGTCGTTCTCCTGTAAGTCTAGATTGTCGAATCCGACGCAAAACTGATAGATAGTTGTAACGTTCAGGGCCTCCTAATGCCGATGGAACACTCAAATTTCGTCGAGACTCAGTTCATCGGCCTCCTGCCGACTTGTCTCCATGGGGATATTGCTGCCTCGGGCACCATATTGTCGTTCTCCGGTGAGTTTAGATTTTCGAATCCGACACATAACTGATAGTTAATTGTAACGTTCAGTTCCTCCTAATGACGATGGAACACTCAAATTGCGTCGAGATACAATACATCGTCCTCCAGCCGACTTGTCTCCGAGGGGATATTGCTCCCACGGGCACCATATGGTCCGTCTCCTGTGAGTCTAGATTTTCGAATCCGACGCGAAACTGATAGTAAATTGTAACGTCCAGGGCCCCCTAATGAAGATGGAACACTCAAATTGCGTCGAGATTCAATACATCGTCCTTCAGCCGACTTGTCTGAAAGGGTCTATTGCTGCCTCGGGCACCTTATGGTCGTTCTCCTTTGAATCTAGATTTTTGAATCCGACGCGAAACTGATAGTTAATTGCAACGTTCAGGGCCTCCTAATGACGATGGAGCACTCAAATTGCGTCGAGATTGAATACATCGGCCACCAGCCGACTTGTTTCATAGGGTCTATTGCTGAATGTGGCACCTTCTCATGTCAGTCTAGATTTTCGAATCTGACGCAAAACAGATAGTTAATTGTGACGTCCAGGGCCTCCTAATAATGATGGAACACTCAAATTGCGTCGAGATTCAATACATCTTCCTTCAGCCGACTTGTCTCCAAGGGTCTACTGCTGCCTCGGGCATCTTATAGTCGTTCTACTGTGAGCCTAGATTTTCCGAATCCTACGCAAAACTGATGGTTAATTGTAACGTTCAGGGCCTCCTAATGACGATGGAACACTCAAATTGCGTCGAGATTCAATACATCGTCCTTCAGCCGACTTGTCTCCAAGTGGATATTGTTGCCTCGGGAACCATATGGTCCATCTCCTGTGAGTCTAGATTTTCGAATCCGACGCGAGACTGATAGTTAATTGTAACGTTCAGGGCCCCCTAATGACGATGGAACACTCAAATTGCGTCGAGATTCAATACATCGTCCTTCAGCAGACTTGCCTCCAAGGGTCTATTGCTGCGTCGGGCACCTTATGGTCGTTCTCCTTTGAATCTAGATTTTCGAATCCGACGCGAAACTGATAGTTAATTGCAACGTTCAGGGCCTCCTAATGACGATGGAACACTCAAATTGCGTCGAGATTGAATACATCGGCCACCAGCCGACTTCTTTCATAGGGTCTATTGCTGCCTGTGGCACCTTCTCATGTCAGTCTAGATTTTCGAATCCGACGCAAAACTGATAGTTAATTGTAACGTGCAGGGCATCCTAATGACGATGGAACACTCAAATTGCGTCGAGATTCAATACATCGTCCTCCAGAGGACTTGTTTCCTAGTGGATATTGCTGCCTCGGGAACCATATGGTCCGTCTCCTGTGAGTCTAGATTTTCGAATCCAAAGCGAGACTGATAGTTAATTGTAACGTTCAGGGCCTCCTAATGACGATGGAACACTCAAATTGCGTCGAGATTAAATACATCGTCCTCCAACCGACTTGTCTCCAAGATGATATTGTTGCCTCGGGCACCATATGGTCCGTCTCCTGTGAGTCTAGATTTTCGAATCCGACGCGAAACGGATAGTTAATTGTAAGATTCAGGACCTTCTAATGACTATGGAACACTCGAATTGCGTCGAGATTCAATACACCGTCCTCCAGCCGTCTTGTCTTCAAGCGTCTATTGCTGCCTCGGGCGCTGTATGGTCGTTCTCCTGTAAGTCTACATTGTCGAATCCGACGCAAAACTGATAGTTACTTTTAACGTTCAGGGCCTCCATATGACGATGGATCACTCAAATTGCGTCGAGATTCAATACATCGTCCTCCAGCCGACTTGTCTCCAAGGGGATATTCCTCCCACAGGCACAATATGGTCCGTCTCCTGCGAGTCTAGATTTTCGAATACGACGCGAGACTAATAGTTAATTGTAACGTCCAGGGCCTCCTAATAATGATGGAACACTCAAATTGCGTCGAGACTCAATTCATCTTCCTTCAGCCGACTTTTCTCCAAGGGGCCATTGCTGCCTCGGGCACCTTATAGTCGTTCTCCTGTGAGTTTAGATTTTCCGAATCCTACGCAAAACTGATGGTTAATTGTAACGTTCAGGGCCTCCCAATGACGATGGAACACTCACATTGCGTCGAGATTTAATACATCGTCCTCCAGCCGACTTGTCTCCAAGTGCATATTGCTGCCTGGGGGGACCATATGGTCCGTCTCCTGTGAGTCTAGATTTTCGAATCCGACGCGAAACTGATAGTTTATTGTAACGTTCAGGGCCTCCTAATGACGATGAAACACTCAAATTGCGTCGAGATTTAATACATCGTCCTCCAGCCGACTTGTCTCCAAGTGGATATTGCTGCCTCGGGAACCATATGGTCCGTCTCCTGTGAGTCTAGATTTTCGAATACGACTCGAGACTGATAGTTTATTGTAACGTACAAGGCATCCTAATGACGATGGAACACTCAAATTTCGTCGAGATTCAATACATCGTCCTCCAGCCGACTTGTCTCCAAGGGGATACTGTTGCCTCGGGCACCATATGGTCCGTCTCCTGTGAGTCTAGATTTTCGAATCCGACGTGAACCAGATAGTTAATTCTAACATTCAGGGCCTCCTAATGACTATGGGACACTCGAATTGCGTCGAGATTCAATACATCGTCCTCCAGCCGACTTGTCTCCAAGGGTCTATTGCTGCCTCGGGCACTTTATGGTCGTTCTCCTGTAAATCTAGATTGTCGAATCCGACGCAAAACTGATAGATTCTTGTAACGTTCAGGGCAGCCTAATGACGATGGAACACTCAAATTTCGTCGAGATTCTATACATCGGCCTCCTGCCGACTTGTCTCCATGGGGATATTTCTGCCTCGGACACCATATGGTCCGTCTCCTGTTAGTCTAGATTTTCGAATCCGACGCGAAACTGATAGTTAATTGTAGCGTCCAGGGCCTCCTAATAATGATGGAACACTCAAACTGCGTCGTGATTCAATACATCTTTCTCCAGCCGACTTGTCTCCAAGTGGATATAGCTGCCTCGGTAACCATATGGTCCGTCTCCTGTGAGTCTAGATTTTCGAATCCGACTCGAGACTGATAGTTTATTGTAACGTACAAGGCATCCTAATGACGATGGAACACTCAAATTTCGTCGAGATTTAATACATCTTCCTTCAGCCGACTTGTATCCAAGGGTCTATTGCTGCCTCGGGCACCTTATGGTCGTTCTCCTGTGAGTGTAGATTTTCGAATCCTACGCAAAACTGATACTTAATTGTAACGTTCAGGGCCTCCTAATGACGATGGAACACTCAAATTGCGTCGAGATTCAATACATCTTTCTCCAGCCGACTTGTCTCCAAGTGGATATAGCTGCCTCGGTAACCATATGGTCCGACTATTGTGAGTCTAGATTTTCGAATCCGACGCGAGACTGATAGTTAATTGTAACGGTCAGGGCCTCCTAATGACAAAGGAACACTCTAATTGCGTCGAGATTCAATACATCGTCCTTCAGCCGACTTGTCTCCAAGTGGATATTGCTGCCTCGGGATCCATATGGTCCGTCTCCTGTGAGTCTAGATTATCGATTCCGACGCGAGACTGATAGTTAATTGTAACGTTCAGCGCCTCCTAATGACGATGGAACACTCAAATTGCGTCGAGATTCAATACATCGGCCACCAGCCGACTTGTCTCCAAGGGTCTATTGCTGTCTCGGGCACCTTATGATCGATCTCCTGTGAGTCTAGATTTTCGAATCCTACGCAAAACTGATGGTTAATTGTAACGTTCAGGGCCTCCTAATGACGATGGAACACTCAAATTGCGTCGAGATTCAATACATCGTCCTTCAGCCGACTTTTATCCAATGGTCTATCGCTGCCTCGGGAACCATATGGTCGTTCTCCTTTGAGTCTAGATTTTCGAATCCGACGCAAAACTGATAGTTATTTGTAACGTTCAGGGCCTCCTAATGACGATGGAACACTCAAATTGCGTCGAGATTGAATACATCGGCCACCAGCCGACTTGTTTCATAGGGTCTATTGCTGCCTGTGGCACCTTTTCATGTCAGTCTAGATTTTCGAATCCGACGCAAAACTGATAGTTAGTTGTAACGTGCAGGGCATCCTAATGACGATGGAACACTCAAATTGCGTCGAGATTCAATACATCGTCCTCCAGCCGACTTGTCTCCTAGTGGATATTGCTGCCTCGGCAACCATATGGTCAGTCTCCTGTGAGTCTAGATTTTCGAATCCGACGCGAGACTAATAGTTAATTGTAACGTTCAGGGCCTCCTAATGACGATGGAACACTCAAATTGCGTCGAGATTCAATACATCGTCCTCCAGCCGACTTGCCTCCAAGGGTCTATTGCTGCCTCGGGCACTTTATGGTCGTTCTCCTGTAAGTCTAGATTGTCGAATCCGACGCAAAACTGATAGATAGTTGTAACGTTCAGGGCCTCCTAATGCCGATGGAACACTCAAATTTCGTCGAGACTCAGTTCATCGGACTCCTGCCGACTTGTCTCCATGGGGATATTGCTGCCTCGGGCACCATATTGTCGTTCTCCGGTGAGTTTAGATTTTCGAATCCGACACATAACTGATAGTTAATTGTAACGTTCAGTTCCTCCTAATGACGATGGAACACTCAAATTGCGTCGAGATACAATACATCGTCCTCCAGCCGACTTGTCTCCAAGGGGATATTGCTCCCACGGGCACCATATGGTCCGTCTCCTGTGAGTCTAGATTTTCGAATCCGACGCGAAACTGATAGTAAATTGTAACGTCCAGGGCCTCCTAATAATGATGGAACACTCAAATTGCGTCGAGATTCAATACATATTCCTTCAGCCGACTTGTCTCCAAGGGTCTACTGCTGCCTCGGCCATCTTACAGTCGTTCTCCTGTGAGTCTAGACTTTCGAATCCGGCGCGAAACTGATAGTTAATTGCAACGTTCAGGGCCTCCTAATGACGATGGAACACTCAAATTGCGTCGAGATTCAATACATCGTCCTTCAGCCGACTTGTCTCCAAGTGGATATTGTTGCCTCGGGAACCATATGGTCCGTCTCCTGTGAGTCTAGATTTTCGAATCCGACGCGAGACTGATAGTTAATTGTAACGTTCAGGGCCCCTTAATGACGATGGAACACTCAAATTGCGTCGAGATTCAATACATCGTCCTTCAGCCGACTTGTCTCCGAGGGTCTATTGCTGCCTCGGGCACCTTATGGTCGTTCTCCTTTGAATCTAGATTTTCGAATCCGGCGCGAAACTGATAGTTAATTGCAACGTTCAGGGCCTCCTAATGACGATGTAACACTCAAATTGCGTCGAGATTGAGTACATCGGCCACCAGCCGACTTGTTTCATAGGGTCTATTGCTGCCTGTGGCACCTTCACATGTCAGTCTAGTTTTTCGAATCCGATGCAAAACTGATAGTTAATTGTAACGTTCAGTTCCTCCTAATGACGATGGAACACTCAAATTTCGTCGAGACTCAGTTCATCGGCCTCCTGCCGACTAGTCTCCATGGGGATTTTGCTGCCTCGGGCACCATATGGTCGTTTTCCGGTGAGTTTAGATTTTCGAATCCGACACATAACTGATAGTTAATTGTAACGTTCAGTTCCTCCTAATGACGATGGAACACTCAAATTGCGTCGAGATTCAATACATCGTCCTCCAGAAGACTTGTCTCCAAGGGGATACTGCTCCCACGGGCACCATATTGTCCGTCTCCTGTGAGTCTAGATTTTCGAATCCGACGCGAAACTGATAGTTAATTGTAACGTCCAGGGCCTCCTAATAATGATGGAACACTCAAATTGCGTCGAGATTCAATACATCGTCCTTCAGCCGACTTGTCTCCAAGAGTCCATTGCTGCCTCGGGCACTTTATGGTCGTTCTCCTTTGAATCTAGATTTTCAAATCCGACGCGAAACTGATAGTTAATTGCAACGTTCAGGGCCTCCTAATGACGATGGAACACTCAAATTGCGTCGAGACTGAATACATCGGCCACCAGCCGACTTGTTTCATAGGGTCTATTGCTGCCTGTGGCACCTTCTAATGTCAGTCTAGATTTTCGAATCCGATGCAAAACTGATAGTTAATTGTAACGTGCAGGGCGTCCTAATGACGTTGGAACACTCTAATTGCGTAGAGATTCAATACATCGTCCTCCAGAGGACTTGTTTCCTAGTGGATATTGCTGCCTCGGGAACCATATGGTCCGTCTCCTGTGAGTCTAGATTTTCGAATCCAAAGCGAGACTGATAGTTAATTGTAACGTTCAGGGCCTCCTAATGACGATGGAACATTCAAATTGCGTCGAGATTCAATACATCGTCCTTCAGCCGACTTGTCTCCAAGGGTCTATTGCTGCCTCGGGCACCTTATGGTCGTTCTCCTTTGAATCTAGATTTTTGAATCCGACGCGAAACTGATAGTTAATTGCAACGTTCAGGGCCTCCTAATGACGATGGAACGCTCAAATTGAGTCGAGATTCAATACATCGTCCTCCAGCCGACTTGCCTCCAAGTGTCTATTGCTGCCTCGGGCACTTTATGGTCGTTCTCCTGTAAGTCTAGATTGTCGAATCCGACGCAAAACTGATAGATACTTGTAACGTTCAGGGCCTCCTAATGACGATGGAACACTCAAATTTCGTCGAGACGCAGTTCATCGGCCTCCTGCCGACTTGTCTCCATGGGGATATTGCTGCCTCGGGCACCATATGGTCGTTCTCCGGTGAGTTTAGATTTTCGAATCCGACACATAACTGATAGTTAATTGTAACGTTCAGTTCCTCCTAATGACGATGGAACACTCAAATTGCGTCGAGATACAATACATCGTCCTCCAGCCGACTTGTCTCCAAGTGGATATTGTTACCTCGGAAACCATATGGCCCGTCTCCTGTGAGTCTAGATTTTCGAATCCGACGCGAGACTGATAGTTAATTGTAACGTTCAAGGCCCCCTAATGACGATGGAACACTCAAATTGCGTCGAGATTCAATACATCGTCCTTCAGCCGACTTGTCTCCAAGAGTCCATTGCTGCCTCGGGCACTCTATGGTCGTTCTCCTTTGAATCTAGATTTTCAAATCCGACGCGAAACTGATAGTTAATTGCAACGTTCAGGGCCTCCTAATGACGATGGAACACTCAAATTGCGTCGAGACTGAATACATCGGCCACCAGCCGACTTGTTTCATAGGGTCTATTGCTGCCTGTGGCACCTTCTCATGTCAGTCTAGATTTTCGAATCCGACGCAAAACTGATAGTTAATTGTAACGTGCAGGGCGTCCTAATGGCGTTGGAACACTCTAATTGCGTAGAGATTCAATACATCGTCCTCCAGAGGACTTGTTTCCTAGTGGATATTGCTGCCTCGGGAACCATATGGTCCGTCTCCTGTGAGTCTAGATTTTCGAATCCAAAGCGAGACTGATAGTTAATTGTAACGTTCAAGGCCCCCTAATGACGATGGAACACTCAAATTGCGTCGAGATTCAATACATCGTCCTTCAGCCGACTTGTCTCCAAGAGTCCATTGCTGCCTCGGGCACTTTATGGTCGTTCTCCTTTGAATCTAGATTTTCAAATCCGACGCGAAACTGATAGTTAATTGCAACGTTCAGGGCCTCCTAATGACGATGGAACACTCAAATTGCGTCGAGACTGAATACATCGGCCACCAGCCGACTTGTTTCATAGGGTCTATTGCTGCCTGTGGCACCTTCTCATGTCAGTCTAGATTTTCGAATCCGACGCAAAACTGATAGTTAATTGTAACGTGCAGGGCGTCCTAATGACGTTGAACACTCTAATTGCGTAGAGATTCAAAACATCGTCCTCCAGAGGACTTGTTTCCTAGTGGATATTGCTGCCTCGGGAACCATATGGTCCGTCTCCTGTGAGTCTAGATTTTCGAATCCAAAGCGAGACTGATAGTTAATTGTAACGTTCAGGGCCTCCTAATGACGATGGAACATTCAAATTGCGTCGAGATTCAATACATCGTCCTTCAGCCGACTTGTCTCCAAGGGTCTATTGCTGCCTCGAGCACCTTATGGTCGTTCTCCTTTGAATCTAGATTTTTGAATCCGACGCGAAACTGATAGTTAATTGCAACGTTCAGGGCCTCCTAATGACGATGGAACGCTCAAATTGAGTCGAGATTCAATACATCGTCCTCCAGCCGACTTGCCTCCAAGTGTCTATTGCTGCCTCGGGCACTTTATGGTCGTTCTCCTGTAAGTCTAGATTGTCGAATCCGACGCAAAACTGATAGATACTTGTAACTTTCAGGGCCTCCTAATGACGATGGAACACTCAAATTTCGTCGAGACGCAGTTCATCGGCCTCCTGCCGACTTGTCTCCATGGGGATATTGCTGCCTCGGGCACCATATGGTCGTTCTCCGGTGAGTTTAGATTTTCGAATCCGACACATAACTGATAGTTAATTGTAACGTTCAGTTCCTCCTAATGACGATGGAACACTCAAATTGCGTCGAGATACAATACATCGTCCTCCAGCCGACTTGTCTCCAAGGGGATATTGTTGCCTCGGGAACCATATGGTCCGTCTCCTGTGAGTCTAGATTTTCGAATCCGACACGAGACTGATAGTTAATTGTAACGTTCAGGGCCCCCTAATGACGATGGAACACTCAAATTGCGTCGAGATTCAATACAACTTCCTTCAGCCGACTTGTCTCCAAGGGTCTACTGCTGCCTCGGGCATCTTATAGTCGTTCTCCTGTGAGTCTAGATTTTCCGAATCCTACGCAAAAGTGATGGTTAATTGTAACGTTCAGGGCCCCCTAATGACGATGGAACACTCAAATTGCGTCGAGTTTCAATACATCGTCCTTCAGCCGACTTGTCTCCAAGGGTCTATTGCTGCCCCGGGCACCTTATGGTCGTTCTCCTTTGAATCTAGATTTTCGAATCCGACGCGAAACTGATAGTTAATTGCAACGTTCAGGGCCTCCTAATGACGATGGAACACTCAAATTGCGTCGAGATTGAATACATCGGCCACCAGCCGACTTGTTTCATAGGGTCTATTGCTGCCTGTGGCACCTTCTCATGTCAGTCTAGATTTTCGAATCCGACGCAAAACTGATAGTTAATTGTAACATGCAGGGCATCCTAATGACGATGGAGCACTCTAATTGCGTCGAGATTCAATACATCGTCCTCCAGAGGACTAGTTTCCTAGTGGATATTGCTGCCTCGGGAACCATATGGTCCGTCTCCTGTGAGTCTAGATTTTCGAATCCAAAGCGAGACTGATAGTTAATTGTAACGTTCAGGGCCTCCTAATGACGATGGAACACTCAAATTGCGTCGAGATTCAATACATCGTCCTTCAGCCGACTTGTCTGAAAGGGTCTATTGCTGCCTCGGGCACCTTATGGTCGTTCTCCTTTGAATCTAGATTTTTGAATCCGACGCGAAACTGATAGTTAATTGCAACGTTCAGGGCCTCCTAATGACGATGGAACACTCAAATTGCGTCGAGATTGAATACATCGGCCACCAGCCGACTTGTTTCATAGGGTCTATTGCTGAATGTGGCACCTTCTCATGTCAGTCTAGATTTTCGAATCTGACGCAAAACTGATAGTTAATTGTAACGTGCAGGGCATCCTAATGACGATGGAACACTCTAATTGCGTCGAGATTCAATACGTCGTCCTCCAGAGGACTAGTTTCCTAGTGGATGTTGCTGCCTCGGGAACCATATGGTCCGTCTCCTGTGAGTCTAGATTTTCGAATCCAAAGCGAGACTGATAGTTAATTGTAACGTTCAGGGCCTCCTAATGACGATGGAACACTCAAATTGCGTCGAGATTCAATACATCGTCCTCCAGCCGACTTGCCTCCAAGGATCTATTGCTGCCTCGGGCATTTTATGGTCGTTCTCCTGTAAGTCTGGATTGTCGAATCCGACGCAAAACTGATAGATACTTGTAACGTTCAGGGCCTCCTAACGACGATGGAACACTCAAATTTCGTCGAGACTCAGTTCATCGGCCTCCTGCCGACTTGTCTCCATGGGGATATTGCTGCCTCGGGCACCATATGGTCGTTCTCCGGTGAGTTTAGATTTTCGAATCCGACACATAACTGATAGTTAATTGTAACGTTCAGTTCCTCCTAATGACGATGGAACACTCAAATTGCGTCGAGATTGAATACATCGTCCTCCAGCCGACTTGTCTCCAAGGGGATATTGCTCCCACGGGCACCATATGTTCCGTCTCCTGTGAGTCTAGATTTTCGAATCCGACGCGAGACTGATAGTTAATTGTAACGTTCAGGGCCTCCTAATAATGATGGAACACTCAAATTGCTTCGAGATTCAATACATCTTCCTTCAGCCGACTTGTCTCCAAGGGTCTACTGCTGCCTCGGGCATCTTATAGTCGTTCTCCTGTGAGTCTAGATTTTCCGAATCCTACGCAAAAGTGATGGTTAATTGTAACGTTCAGGGCCTCCTAATGACGATGGAACACTCAAATTGCGTCGAGATTCAATACATCGTCCTTCAGCCGACTTGTCTCCAAGTGGATATTGTTGCCTCGGGAACCATATGGTCCGTCTCCTGTGAGTCTAGATTTTCGAATCCGACGCGAAACTGATAGTTAATTGCAACGTTCAGGGCCTCCTAATGACGATGGAACACTCAATTTGCGTCGAGATTCAATACATCGTCCTCCAGCCGACTTGTCTCCAAGGGGATACTGCTCCCACGGGCACCATATTGTCCGTCTCCTGTGAGTCTAGATTTTCGAATCCGACGCGAAACTGATAGTTAATTGTAACGTCCAGGGCCTCCTAATAATGATGGAACACTCAAATTGCGTCGAGATTCAATACATCTTCCCTCAGCCGACTTGTCTCCAAGGGTCTACTGCTGCCTCGGGCATCTTATAGTCGTTCTCCTGTGAGTCTAGATTTTCCAAATCCTTCGCAATACTGATGGTTAATTGTAACGTTCAGGGCCTCCTAATGACGATGGAACACTCAAATTGCGTCGAGATTCAATACATCGTCCTCCAGAGGACTTGTTTCCTAGTGGATATTGCTGCCTCGGAAACCATATGGTCCGTCTCCTGTGAGTCTAGATTTTCGAATCCGACGCGAGACTGATAGTTAATTGTAACGTTCAGGGCCTCCTAATGACGATGTAACACTCAAATTGCGTCGAGACTCAATACATCGTCCTTCAGCCGACTTGTCTCCAAGGGTCAATTGCTGCCTCGGGCACCTTATGGTCGTTCTCCTTTGAATCTAGATTTTTGAATCCGACGCGAAACTGATAGTTAATTGCAACGTTCAGGGCCTCCTAATGACGATGGAACACTCAAATTGCGTCGAGATTCAATACATCGTCCTCCAGCAGACTTGCCTCCAAGGGTCTATTGCTGCCTCGGGCACTTTATGGTCGTTCTCCTGTAAGTCTAGATTGTCGAAACCGACGCAAAACTGATAGATACTTGCAACGTTCAGGGCCTCCTAATGACGATGGAACACTCAAATTTCGTCGAGACTCAGTTCATCGGCCTCCTGCCGACTAGTCTCCATGGGGATTTTGCTGCCTCGGGCACCATATGGTCGTTCTCCGGTGAGTTTAGATTTTCGAATCCGACACATAACTGATAGTTAATTGTAACGTTCAGTTCCTCCTAATGACGATGGAACACTCAAATTGCGTCGAGATTCAATACATCGTCCTCCAGCCGACTTGTCTCCAAGGGGATACTGCTCCCACGGGCACCATATTGTCCGTCTCCTGTGAGTCAAGATTTTCGATCCCGACGCTGAAACTGATAGTTAATTGTAACGTCCAGGGCCTCCTAATAATGATGGAACACTCAAATTGCGTCGAGATTCAATACATCTTCCTTCAGCCGACTTGTCTCCAAGGGTCTATTGCTGCCTCGGGCACCTTATGGTCGTTCTCCTTTGAATCTAGATTTTTGAATCCGACGCGAAACTGATAGTTAATTGCAACGTTCAGGGCCTCCTAATGACGATGGAGCACTCAAATTGCGTCGAGATTGAATACATCGGCCACCAGCCGACTTGTTTCATAGGGTCTATTGCTGAATGTGGCACCTTCTCATGTCAGTCTAGATTTTCGAATCTGACGCAAAACTGATAGTCAATTGTAACGTGCAGGGCATCCTAATGACGATGGAACACTCTAATTGCGTCGAGATTCAATACATCGTCCTCCATAGGACTAGTTTCCTAGTGGATATTGCTGCCTCGGGAACCATATGGTCCGTCTCCTGTGAGTATAGATTTTCGAATCCAAAGCGAGACTGATAGTTAATTGTAACGTTCAGGGCCTCCTAATGACGATGGAACACCCAAATTGCGTCGAGATTCAATACATCGTCCTCCAGCCGACTTGCCTCCAAGGGTCTAGTGCTGCCTCGGGCACTTTATGGTCGTTCTCCTGTAAGTCTAGATTGTCGAATCCGACGCAAAACTGATAGATACTTGTAACGTTCAGGGCCTCCTAATGACGATGGAACACTCAAATTTCGTCGAGACTCAGTTCATCGGCCTCCTGCCGACTTGTCTCCATGGGGATATTGCTGCCTCGGGCACCATATGGTCGTTCTCCGGTGAGTTTAGATTTTCGAATCCGACACATAACTGATAGTTAATTGTAACGTTCAGTTCCTCCTAATGACGATGGAACACTCAAATTGCGTCGAGATACAGTACATCGTCCTCCAGCCGACTTGTCTCCAATGGGATATTGCTCCCACGGGCACCATATTGTCCGTCTCCTGTGAGTCTAGAATTTCGAATCCGACGCGAAACTGATAGTAAATTCTAACGTCCAGGACCTCCTAATAATGATGGAACACTCAAATTGCGTCGAGATCCAATACATCTTCCTTCAGCCGACTTGTCTCCAAGGGTCTACTGCTGCCTCGGGCATCTTATAGTCGTTCTCCTGTGAGTCTAGATTTTCCGAATCCTACGCAAAAGTGATGGTTAATTGTAACGTTCAGGGCCTCCTAATGACGATGGAACACTCAAATTGCGTCGAGTTCCAATACATCGTCCTTCAGCCGACTTGTCTCCAAGTGGATATTGTTGCCTCGGGAACCATATGGTCCGTCTCCTGTGAGTCTAGATTTTCGAATCCGACGCGAGACTGATAGTTAATTGTAACGTTCAGGGCCCCCTAATGACGATGGAACACTCAAATTGCGTCGAGATTCAATACATCGTCCTTCAGCCGACATGTCTCCAAGGGTCTATTGATGCCTCGGGCACCTTATGGTCGTTCTCCTTTGAATATAGATTTTCGAATCCGACAGTGAAACTGATAGTTAATTGCAAAGTTCAGGGCCTCCTAAAGACGATGGAACACTCAAATTGCGTCGAGATTGAATACATCGGCCACCAGCCGACTTGTTTCATAGGGTCAATTGCTGCCTGTGGCACCTTCTCATGTCAGTCTAGATTTTCGAATCCGACGAAAAACTGATAGTTAATTGTAACGTGCAGGGCATCCTAATGACGATGGAACACTCTAATTGCGTCGAGATTCAATACATCGTCCTCCAGAGGACTAGTTTCCTAGTGGATATTGCCGCCTCGGGAACCATATAGTCCGTCTCCTGTGAGTATAGATTTTCGAATCCAAAGCGAGACTGATAGTTAATTGTAACGTTCAGGGCCTCCTAATGACGATGGAACACTCAAATTGCGTCGAGATTCAATAGATCGTCCTCCAGCCGACTTGCCTCCAAGGGTCCATTGCTGCCTCGGGCACTTTATGGTCGTTCTCCTGTAAGTCTAGATTGTCGAATCCGACGCAAAACTGATAGTAAATTGTAACGTCCAGGGCCTCCTAATAATGATGGAACACTCAAATTGCGTCGAGATTGAATACATCGGCCACCAGCCGACTTGTTTCATAGGGTCTATTGCTGCCTGTGGCACCTTCTCATGTCAGTCTCGATTTTCGAATCCGACGCAAAACTGATAGTTAATTGTAACGTTCAGCTCCTCCTAGTGACGATATAACACTCAAATTGCGTCGAGATATAATGCATCGCCCATCAGCCGACTTGTCTCCAAAGGTCTATTGCTGCCTCGGGCACCTTATGGTCCGTCTCCTGTGATTCCAGATTTTCGAATCCGACGCAAAACTGATAGTTAATTGTAACGTTCAGGGCCTCTTATTGACGATGGAACATTCAAATTGCGTCGAGTTTCAATACATCGCCCTCCAGCCGACTTGTCTCCAAGGGGATATTGCTGCCTCGGGCACCTTATGGTCGCCCTCCTGTAAGTCTAGATTGTCGAATCCGACTTAAAACGGATAGTTAATTGTAACGTTCAGGGCTAATAATGACGATGAAACACTCAAATTGCGTCGAGATTCAATACATCGCCCTTCAGCTGACTTGTCTCCAAAGGTCTATTGCTTACTCAGGCACCTTATGGTTCTCCTCCTGTGAGTCTAGATTTTCGAATCCGACGCATAACTGATAGTTAATTTTAACGTTTAGCGCCTCCTGATGACGATAGAACACTCAAATTGCGTCGAGATTCAATACATCGTCCTCCAGCCGACTTGTCTACAAGGGGATATTGCTGCCTCAGCCACTATATTGTCCTTCCCTGTGATTCTAGATTTTCGAATCCGACGCGAAACTGATAGTTAATTGTAACGTTCAGGGCCCCCGAATGACGATGGAACACTCAAATTGCGTCGAGATTCAATACATCGTCCTCCAGCCGACTTGTCTCCATGGTCATATTGCTCCTACGGGCAGCATATGGTCCGTCTCCTGTGAGTCTAGATTTTCGAATCCGACGCGCAACTGATAGTTAATCGTAACGTTCAGGGTCTCCTAATGACGAACATTCAAATTGCGTCGAGATTCAATACATCGTCCTCCAGCCAACTTGTCTCCAAGGGTTTTTGCTGCCTCGGGCACCTTATGGTCGATCTCCTGTGAGTCTAGATTTTCGTATCCGACGCAAAACTGATAGTTAATTGTAACGTTCAGAGCCTCCTAATTACGATGGAACACTCAAATTGCGTCGATATTTAATACATCGTCCTTCAGCCGACTTGTCTCCATAGGTCTATTGCTGCCTCGGGCACCTTATGGTCGTTCTCCTTTTCATTGAGTCTGGATTTTCGAATCCAACGCAAAAATGATTGTAACGTTCAGGGCCTCCCAATGACGATGGGACACTCTAATTCCGTCGATATTCAATACATCGGCCTCCAGCCGACTTGCCTCCAAGGGGATATTGCTGCCTCGGGCACCATATGGTCCGTCTCCTGTGAGTCTAGATTTTCGAATCCGACACGTAACTGATAGTTAAATGTAACGTTCAGGGCCTCCTAATGACGATGGAACACTCAAATTGCGTCGAGATTCATTACATCGTCCTCCAGCCGATTTGTCTCCAAGGGTATGTTGCTGCTTCGGGCACCGTATGTTCCGTCTCCTGTGAGTCTAGATTTTCGTATCTGACGCGAAACTGATATTTAATTCTAACATTCAGGGCCACCTAATGACGATGGAACCCTTAAATTGCGTCTAGATTCGGTACATCGTCCTTCAGCCGACTTGTCTCCAAGGGTCTATTGCTGCCTCGGGCACCTTATGGTCGTTCTCCTGTGAGTCTAGATTTTCAAATCCGTCGCAAAACTGATAGTTAATTATATCGTTCAGGGCCTCCTAATGACGATGGAACATTCGAATTGTGTCGAGATTCAATACAACGTCCTCCAGCCGACTTGTGTCCGGGTATATTGGTGCCTCGGGCACTTTATGGTCGTTCTCCTGTAAGTCTAGATTGTCGAATCCGACGCGAAACTGATAGATACTTGTAACGTTCAGGGCCTCCTAATAACGATGGAACACTCAAATTGCGTCGAGAATCAATACATCGGCCACCAGCCGACTTGTTTCATAGGGTCTATTGCTGCCTGTGGCACCTTCTCCGGTGAGTCTAGATTTTCGAATCCGACGCAATACTGATAGTTAATTGTAACGTGCAGGGGGATCCTAATGACGATGGAACACTCAAATTGCATCGAAATTCAATACATCGTCCTCCAGCCGACTTGTCTCCAAGGGGATATTGCTGCCTCGGTCACCTTATGGTCCTTCTCCTGTAAGTCTAGATTGTCGAATCCGACGCAAAACTGATAGTTAATTGTAACGTTCAGGGCCTCCTAATGACGATGGAACACTCAAATCGTGTCGTGATTCAATACATCGCCCTTCAGCCGACTTTTCTCCAAAGGTCTATTGGTGCCTGTGGCACCTAATGGACTTTCTCCTGTGAGTCTAGATTTTCGAATCCGACGCAAAACTGATGGTTAATTGTAACGTCCAGGGCCTCCTAATAATGATGGAACACTCAAATTGCGTCGAGATTCAATACATCTTCCTTCAGCCGACTTGTGTCCAAGGGTCTATTGCTGCCTCGGGCACCTTATAGCCGTTCTCCTGTGAGTCTAGATTTTCCAAATCCTACGCAAAACTGATGATTAATTGTAACGTTCAGGGCCTCCTAATGACGATGGAACACTCTAATTGCGTCGAGATTCAGTACATCGGCCACCAGCCGACTTGTTTCATAGGGTCTATTGCTGCCTGTGGCACCTTCTCATTTCAGTCTAGATTTTCGAATCCGACGCAAAACTGATAGTTAATTGTAACGTGCAGGGCATCCTAATGACGATGGAACACTCAAATTGCGTCGAGATTCAATACGTCGTCCTCCAGCCGACTTGTCTCCAAGGGTCTATTGCTTCCTCGGGCACTTTATGGTCGTTCTCTTGTAAGTCTAGATTGTCGAATCCGATGCAAAACTGATAGATACTTGTAGCGTTCAGGGCCTCCTAATGACGATGGAACACTCAAATTTCGTCGAGATTCAATACATCGGTCTCCTGCCGACTTGTCTCCATGGGGATATAGCTGCCTCGGACACCATATGGTCCGTCTCCTGTGAGTCTAGATTTTCGAATCCGACGCGAAACTGATAGTTAATTGTAACGTCCAGGGCCTCCTAATAATGATGGAACACTCAAATTGCGTCGAGATTCAATACATCTTCCTTCAGCCGACTTGTATCCAAGGGTCTATTGCTGACTCGGGCACCTTATGGTCGTTCTCCTGTGAGTCTAGATTTTCGGATCCTACGCAAAACTGATGGTTAATTGTAACGTTCAGGGCCTCCTAATGACGATGGAGCACTCAAATTGCGTCGAGATTCAATACATCGTCCTTCAGCCGACTTTTCTCCAAAGGTCTATTGCTGCCTCGGGTAACTTATGGTCGTTCTCCTTTGAGTCTGGAATTTCGAATCCAACGCAAAACTGATTGTAACGTTCAGGGCCTCTTAATGACGATGGAACACTCAAATTCCGTCGAGATTCAATACATCGGCCTCCAGCCGACTAGTCTCCAAGGGGATATTGCTGCCTCGGGCACCATATGGTCCGTCTCCTGTGAGTGTGGATTTTCGAATCCGGCACGAAACTGATAGTTAAATGTAACATTCAGGGCCTCCTAATGACGATGGAACACTCGAATTGCGTCGAGATTCAATACATCGTCCTCCAGGCGACTTGTGTCCAAGGGTATATTGGTGCCTCGGGCACTTTCTGATCGTTCTCCTGTAAGTCTAGAATGTCGAATCCGACGCAAAACTGATAGTTAATTGTAACGTTCAGGGCCTCCTAATGACGATGGAACACTCAAATTACGTCGAGATTCAATACATCGCCCTTCAGCCGACTTGTCTCCAAAGTTCTATTGGTGCCTGTGGCACCTAATGGACTTTCTCTTGTGAGTCTAGATTTTCGAATCCGACGCAAAACAGATAGTTAATTGTAACGTTCTGGGCCTCCTAATGACGATGGAACACTCAAATTGCGTCGAGATTTATTTCATCGTCCTCCAGCCGATTTGTCTCCAAGGGTATATTGCTGCTTCGGGCACCGTATGTTCCGTCTCCTGTGAGTCTAGATTTTCGTATCCGACGCGAAACTGATATTTAATTGTAACGTTCAGGGCCACCTAATGACAATGGAACCCTTAAATTGCGTCCACATTCAGTACATCGTCCTTCAGCCGACTTGTCTCCAAGGGTCTATTGCTGCCTAGGGCACCTTATGGTCGTTCTCCTGTGAGTCTAGATTTTCGAATTATGACGCAAAACTGATAGTTAATTGTAACGTTCAGGGCTTCCTAATGACGATGGAACACTCAAATTGCGTCGAGATTCAATACAACGTCCTTCAGCCGACTTGTCTCCAAGGGTCTATTGCTCCCTCGGGCACCTTATGGTCGTTCTCCTTTGAGTCTAGATTTTCGAATCCGACGCAAAACTGATAGTTAATTGTATCGTTCAGGGAGTCCTAATGACGATGGAACATTCGAATTGTGTCGAGATTCAATACAACGTCCTCCAGCCGGCTTGTGTCCGGGTATATTGGTGCCTCGGGCACTTTATGGTCGTTCTCCTGTAAGTCTAGATTGTCGAATCCGACGGAAAACTGATAGATACTTGTAACGTTCAGGGCCTCCTAATAACGATGGAACACTCAAATTGCGTCGAGATTCAATACATCGGCTACCAGCCGACTTGTTTCATAGGGTCTACTGCTGCCTGTGGCACCTTCTCCTGGGAGTCTAGATTTTCGAATCCGACGCAAAACTGATAGTTAATTGTAACGTGCAGAGCATCCTAATGATGATGGAACACTCAAATTGCGTCGAGATTCAATACATCGTCCTCCAGCCGACTTGTCTCCAAGGGGATATTGCTGCCTCGGTCACCTTATGGTCGTTCTCCTGTAAATCTAGGTTGTCGAATCCGACGCAAAACTGACAGTTAATTGTAACGTTCAGGGCCTCTAAATGACGATGGAACACTCAAATTGTGTCGTGATTCAATACATCGCCCTTCAGCCGACTTTTCTCCAAAGGCCTATAGGTGCCTGCGGCACCTAATGGACTTTCTCCTGTGAGTCTAGATTTTCGAATCCGACGCAAAACTGACAGTTAATTGTAACGTTCAGGTCCTCCTAATGACGATGGAACACTCAAATTACGTCGAGAATCAATACATCGGCCACCAGCTGACTTTTCTCCAAGGGTCTATTGCTGCCTCGGGCATCTTATGTTTGTTCTCCTGCGAGTCTAGATTTTTGAATCCGACGCATAACTGATAGTTAATTTTAACGTTTAGCGCCTCCTGATGACGATGGGACACTCAAATTGTGGCGAGATTCAATACATCGTCCTCCAGCCGACTTGTCTACAAGGGGATATTGCTGCCTCGGGCACCATATTGTCCTTCCCTGTGAGTCTAGATTTTCGAATGAGACGCGAAACTGATAGTTAATCGTAACGTTCAGGGTCTCCTAATGACGAACATTCAAATTCCGTCGAGATTCAATACATCGTCCTCCAGCCGACTTGTCTCCAAGGGGATACTGCTCCCACGGGCACCATATTGTCCGTCTCCTGTGAGTCAAGATTTTCGAATCCGACGCTGAAACTGATAGTTAATTGTAACGTCCAGGGCCTCCTAATAATGATGGAACACTCAAATTGCGTCGAGATTCAATACATCTTCCTTCAGCCGACTTGTCTCCAAGGGTCTATTGCTGCCTCGGGCACCTTATGGTCGTTCTCCTTTGAATCTAGATTTTTGAATCCGACGCGAAACTGATAGTTAATTGCAACGTTCAGGGCCTCCTAATGACGATGGAGCACTCAAATTGCGTCGAGATGGAATACATCGGCCACCAGCCGACTTGTTTCATAGGGTCTATTGCTGAATGTGGCACCTTCTCATGTCAGTCTAGATTTTCGAATCTGACGCAAAACTGATAGTCAATTGTAACGTGCAGGGCATCCTAATGACGATGGAACACTCTAATTGCGTCGAGATTCAATACATCGTCCTCCATAGGACTAGTTTCCTAGTGGATATTGCTGCCTCGGGAACCATATGGTCCGTCTCCTGTGAGTATAGATTTTCGAATCCAAAGCGAGACTGATAGTTAATTGTAACGTTCAGGGCCTCCTAATGACGATGGAACACCCAAATTGCGTCGAGATTCAATACATCGTCCTCCAGCCGAC
Organism: Schistocerca serialis cubense; assembly: GCF_023864345.2. Classification (NCBI taxonomy): domain Eukaryota; kingdom Metazoa; phylum Arthropoda; class Insecta; order Orthoptera; family Acrididae; genus Schistocerca; species Schistocerca serialis. The sequence continues at coordinate 8,661,462 of NC_064638.1, read as the reverse complement.
TTGCCTCCAAGGGTCTTGTGCTGCCTCGGGCACTTTATGGTCGTTCTCCTGTAAGTCTAGATTGTCGAATCCGACGCAAAACTGATAGATACTTGTAACGTTCAGGGCCTCCTAATGACGATGGAACACTCAAATTTCGTCGAGACTCAGTTCATCGGCCTCCTGCCGACTTGTCTCCATGGGGATATTGCTGCCTCGGGCACCATATGGTCGTTCTCCGGTGAGTTTAGATTTTCGAATCCGACACATAACTGATAGTTAATTGTAACGTTCAGTTCCTCCTAATGACGATGGAACACTCAAATTGCGTCGAGATACAGTACATCGTCCTCCAGCCGACTTGTCTCCAATGGGATATTGCTCCCACGGGCACCATATTGTCCGTCTCCTGTGAGTCTAGAATTTCGAATCCGACGCGAAACTGATAGTAAATTCTAACGTCCAGGACCTCCTAATAATGATGGAACACTCAAATTGCGTCGAGATCCAATACATCTTCCTTCAGCCGACTTGTCTCCAAGGGTCTACTGCTGCCTCGGGCATCTTATAGTCGTTCTCCTGTGAGTCTAGATTTTCCGAATCCTACGCAAAAGTGATGGTTAATTGTAACGTTCAGGGCCTCCTAATGACGATGGAACACTCAAATTGCGTCGAGTTCCAATACATCGTCCTTCAGCCGACTTGTCTCCAAGTGGATATTGTTGCCTCGGGAACCATATGGTCCGTCTCCTGTGAGTCTAGATTTTCGAATCCGACGCGAGACTGATAGTTAATTGTAACGTTCAGGGCCCCCTAATGACGATGGAACACTCAAATTGCGTCGAGATTCAATACATCGTCCTTCAGCCGACATGTCTCCAAGGGTCTATTGATGCCTCGGGCACCTTATGGTCGTTCTCCTTTGAATATAGATTTTCGAATCCGACAGTGAAACTGATAGTTAATTGCAAAGTTCAGGGCCTCCTAAAGACGATGGAACACTCAAATTGCGTCGAGATTGAATACATCGGCCACCAGCCGACTTGTTTCATAGGGTCAATTGCTGCCTGTGGCACCTTCTCATGTCAGTCTAGATTTTCGAATCCGACGAAAAACTGATAGTTAATTGTAACGTGCAGGGCATCCTAATGACGATGGAACACTCTAATTGCGTCGAGATTCAATACATCGTCCTCCAGAGGACTAGTTTCCTAGTGGATATTGCCGCCTCGGGAACCATATAGTCCGTCTCCTGTGAGTATAGATTTTCGAATCCAAAGCGAGACTGATAGTTAATTGTAACGTTCAGGGCCTCCTAATGACGATGGAACACTCAAATTGCGTCGAGATTCAATAGATCGTCCTCCAGCCGACTTGCCTCCAAGGGTCCATTGCTGCCTCGGGCACTTTATGGTCGTTCTCCTGTAAGTCTAGATTGTCGAATCCGACGCAAAACTGATAGATACTTGTAACGTTCAGGGCCTCCTAATGACGATGGAACAATCAAATTTCGTCGAGACTCAGTTCATCGGCCTCCTGCCGACTTGTCTCCATGGGGATATTGCTGCCTCGGGCACCATATGGTCGTTCTCCGGTGAGTTTAGATTTTCGAATCCGACACATAACTGATAGTTAATTGTAACGTTCAGTTCCTCCTAATGACGATGGAACACTCAAATTGCGTCGAGATACAGTACATCGTCCCCCAGCCGACTTGTCTCCAATGGGATATTGCTCCCACGGGCACCATATGGTCCGTCTCCTGTGAGTCTAGATTTTCGAATCCGACGCGAAACTGATAGTAAATTGTAACGTCCAGGGCCTCCTAATAATGATGGAACACTCAAATTGCGTCGAGATTGAATACATCGGCCACCAGCCGACTTGTTTCATAGGGTCTATTGCTGCCTGTGGCACCTTCTCATGTCAGTCTCGATTTTCGAATCCGACGCAAAACTGATAGTTAATTGTAACGTTCAGCTCCTCCTAGTGACGATATAACACTCAAATTGCGTCGAGATATAATGCATCGCCCATCAGCCGACTTGTCTCCAAAGGTCTATTGCTGCCTCGGGCACCTTATGGTCCGTCTCCTGTGATTCCAGATTTTCGAATCCGACGCAAAACTGATAGTTAATTGTAACGTTCAGGGCCTCTTATTGACGATGGAACATTCAAATTGCGTCGAGTTTCAATACATCGCCCTCCAGCCGACTTGTCTCCAAGGGGATATTGCTGCCTCGGGCACCTTATGGTCGCCCTCCTGTAAGTCTAGATTGTCGAATCCGACTTAAAACGGATAGTTAATTGTAACGTTCAGGGCTAATAATGACGATGAAACACTCAAATTGCGTCGAGATTCAATACATCGCCCTTCAGCTGACTTGTCTCCAAAGGTCTATTGCTTACTCAGGCACCTTATGGTTCTCCTCCTGTGAGTCTAGATTTTCGAATCCGACGCATAACTGATAGTTAATTTTAACGTTTAGCGCCTCCTGATGACGATAGAACACTCAAATTGCGTCGAGATTCAATACATCGTCCTCCAGCCGACTTGTCTACAAGGGGATATTGCTGCCTCAGCCACTATATTGTCCTTCCCTGTGATTCTAGATTTTCGAATCCGACGCGAAACTGATAGTTAATTGTAACGTTCAGGGCCCCCGAATGACGATTTAACACTCAAATTGCGTCGAGATTCAATACATCGTCCTCCAGCCGACTTGTCTCCATGGTCATATTGCTCCTACGGGCAGCATATGGTCCGTCTCCTGTGAGTCTAGATTTTCGAATCCGACGCGCAACTGATAGTTAATCGTAACGTTCAGGGTCTCCTAATGACGAACATTCAAATTGCGTCGAGATTCAATACATCGTCCTCCAGCCAACTTGTCTCCAAGGGTTTTTGCTGCCTCGGGCACCTTATGGTCGATCTCCTGTGAGTCTAGATTTTCGTATCCGACGCAAAACTGATAGTTAATTGTAACGTTCAGAGCCTCCTAATTACGATGGAACACTCAAATTGCGTCGATATTTAATACATCGTCCTTCAGCCGACTTGTCTCCATAGGTCTATTGCTGCCTCGGGCACCTTATGGTCGTTCTCCTTTTCATTGAGTCTGGATTTTCGAATCCAACGCAAAAATGATTGTAACGTTCAGGGCCTCCCAATGACGATGGGACACTCTAATTCCGTCGATATTCAATACATCGGCCTCCAGCCGACTTGCCTCCAAGGGGATATTGCTGCCTCGGGCACCATATGGTCCGTCTCCTGTGAGTCTAGATTTTCGAATCCGACACGTAACTGATAGTTAAATGTAACGTTCAGGGCCTCCTAATGACGATGGAACACTCAAATTGCGTCGAGATTCATTACATCGTCCTCCAGCCGATTTGTCTCCAAGGGTATGTTGCTGCTTCGGGCACCGTATGTTCCGTCTCCTGTGAGTCTAGATTTTCGTATCTGACGCGAAACTGATATTTAATTCTAACATTCAGGGCCACCTAATGACGATGGAACCCTTAAATTGCGTCTAGATTCGGTACATCGTCCTTCAGCCGACTTGTCTCCAAGGGTCTATTGCTGCCTCGGGCACCTTATGGTCGTTCTCCTGTGAGTCTAGATTTTCAAATCCGTCGCAAAACTGATAGTTAATTATATCGTTCAGGGCCTCCTAATGACGATGGAACATTCGAATTGTGTCGAGATTCAATACAACGTCCTCCAGCCGACTTGTGTCCGGGTATATTGGTGCCTCGGGCACTTTATGGTCGTTCTCCTGTAAGTCTAGATTGTCGAATCCGACGCGAAACTGATAGATACTTGTAACGTTCAGGGCCTCCTAATAACGATGGAACACTCAAATTGCGTCGAGAATCAATACATCGGCCACCAGCCGACTTGTTTCATAGGGTCTATTGCTGCCTGTGGCACCTTCTCCGGTGAGTCTAGATTTTCGAATCCGACGCAATACTGATAGTTAATTGTAACGTGCAGGGGGATCCTAATGACGATGGAACACTCAAATTGCATCGAAATTCAATACATCGTCCTCCAGCCGACTTGTCTCCAAGGGGATATTGCTGCCTCGGTCACCTTATGGTCCTTCTCCTGTAAGTCTAGATTGTCGAATCCGACGCAAAACTGATAGTTAATTGTAACGTTCAGGGCCTCCTAATGACGATGGAACACTCAAATCGTGTCGTGATTCAATACATCGCCCTTCAGCCGACTTTTCTCCAAAGGTCTATTGGTGCCTGTGGCACCTAATGGACTTTCTCCTGTGAGTCTAGATTTTCGAATCCGACGCAATACTGATGGTTAATTGTAACGTCCAGGGCCTCCTAATAATGATGGAACACTCAAATTGCGTCGAGATTCAATACATCTTCCTTCAGCCGACTTGTGTCCAAGGGTCTATTGCTGCCTCGGGCACCTTATAGCCGTTCTCCTGTGAGTCTAGATTTTCCAAATCCTACGCAAAACTGATGATTAATTGTAACGTTCAGGGCCTCCTAATGACGATGGAACACTCTAATTGCGTCGAGATTCAGTACATCGGCCACCAGCCGACTTGTTTCATAGGGTCTATTGCTGCCTGTGGCACCTTCTCATTTCAGTCTAGATTTTCGAATCCGACGCAAAACTGATAGTTAATTGTAACGTGCAGGGCATCCTAATGACGATGGAACACTCAAATTGCGTCGAGATTCAATACGTCGTCCTCCAGCCGACTTGTCTCCAAGGGTCTATTGCTTCCTCGGGCACTTTATGGTCGTTCTCTTGTAAGTCTAGATTGTCGAATCCGATGCAAAACTGATAGATACTTGTAGCGTTCAGGGCCTCCTAATGACGATGGAACACTCAAATTTCGTCGAGATTCAATACATCGGTCTCCTGCCGACTTGTCTCCATGGGGATATTGCTGCCTCGGACACCATATGGTCCGTCTCCTGTGAGTCTAGATTTTCGAATCCGACGCGAAACTGATAGTTAATTGTAACGTCCAGGGCCTCCTAATAATGATGGAACACTCAAATTGCGTCGAGATTCAATACATCTTCCTTCAGCCGACTTGTATCCAAGGGTCTATTGCTGACTCGGGCACCTTATGGTCGTTCTCCTGTGAGTCTAGATTTTCGGATCCTACGCAAAACTGATGGTTAATTGTAACGTTCAGGGCCTCCTAATGACGATGGAGCACTCAAATTGCGTCGAGATTCAATACATCGTCCTTCAGCCGACTTTTCTCCAAAGGTCTATTGCTGCCTCGGGCAACTTATGGTCGTTCTCCTTTGAGTCTGGAATTTCGAATCCAACGCAAAACTGATTGTAACGTTCAGGGCCTCTTAATGACGATGGAACACTCAAATTCCGTCGAGATTCAATACATCGGCCTCCAGCCGACTAGTCTCCAAGGGGATATTGCTGCCTCGGGCACCATATGGTCCGTCTCCTGTGAGTGTGGATTTTCGAATCCGGCACGAAACTGATAGTTAAATGTAACATTCAGGGCCTCCTAATGACGATGGAACACTCGAATTGCGTCGAGATTCAATACATCGTCCTCCAGGCGACTTGTGTCCAAGGGTATATTGGTGCCTCGGGCACTTTCTGATCGTTCTCCTGTAAGTCTAGAATGTCGAATCCGACGCAAAACTGATAGTTAATTGTAACGTTCAGGGCCTCCTAATGACGATGGAACACTCAAATTACGTCGAGATTCAATACATCGCCCTTCAGCCGACTTGTCTCCAAAGTTCTATTGGTGCCTGTGGCACCTAATGGACTTTCTCTTGTGAGTCTAGATTTTCGAATCCGACGCAAAACAGATAGTTAATTGTAACGTTCTGGGCCTCCTAATGACGATGGAACACTCAAATTGCGTCGAGATTTATTTCATCGTCCTCCAGCCGATTTGTCTCCAAGGGTATATTGCTGCTTCGGGCACCGTATGTTCCGTCTCCTGTGAGTCTAGATTTTCGTATCCGACGCGAAACTGATATTTAATTGTAACGTTCAGGGCCACCTAATGACAATGGAACCCTTAAATTGCGTCCACATTCAGTACATCGTCCTTCAGCCGACTTGTCTCCAAGGGTCTATTGCTGCCTAGGGCACCTTATGGTCGTTCTCCTGTGAGTCTAGATTTTCGAATTATGACGCAAAACTGATAGTTAATTGTAACGTTCAGGGCTTCCTAATGACGATGGAACACTCAAATTGCGTCGAGATTCAATACAACGTCCTTCAGCCGACTTGTCTCCAAGGGTCTATTGCTCCCTCGGGCACCTTATGGTCGTTCTCCTTTGAGTCTAGATTTTCGAATCCGACGCAAAACTGATAGTTAATTGTAACGTTCAGGGCCTCCTAATAACGATGGAACACTCAAATTGCGTCGAGATTCAATACATCGGCTACCAGCCGACTTGTTTCATAGGGTCTACTGCTGCCTGTGGCACCTTCTCCTGGGAGTCTAGATTTTCGAATCCGACGCAAAACTGATAGTTAATTGTAACGTGCAGAGCATCCTAATGATGATGGAACACTCAAATTGCGTCGAGATTCAATACATCGTCCTCCAGCCGACTTGTCTCCAAGGGGATATTGCTGCCTCGGTCACCTTATGGTCGTTCTCCTGTAAATCTAGGTTGTCGAATCCGACGCAAAACTGACAGTTAATTGTAACGTTCAGGGCCTCTAAATGACGATGGAACACTCAAATTGTGTCGTGATTCAATACATCGCCCTTCAGCCGACTTTTCTCCAAAGGCCTATAGGTGCCTGCGGCACCTAATGGACTTTCTCCTGTGAGTCTAGATTTTCGAATCCGACGCAAAACTGACAGTTAATTGTAACGTTCAGGTCCTCCTAATGACGATGGAACACTCAAATTACGTCGAGAATCAATACATCGGCCACCAGCTGACTTTTCTCCAAGGGTCTATTGCTGCCTCGGGCATCTTATGTTTGTTCTCCTGCGAGTCTAGATTTTTGAATCCGACGCATAACTGATAGTTAATTTTAACGTTTAGCGCCTCCTGATGACGATGGGACACTCAAATTGTGGCGAGATTCAATACATCGTCCTCCAGCCGACTTGTCTACAAGGGGATATTGCTGCCTCGGGCACTATATTGTCCTTCCCTGTGAGTCTAGATTTTCGAATGAGACGCGAAACTGATAGTTAATCGTAACGTTCAGGGTCTCCTAATGACGAACATTCAAATTGCGTCGAGATTCAATACATCGTCCTCCAGACAACTTGTCTCCAAGGGTTTTTGCTGCCTCGGGCAACTTATGGTCGTTCTCCTGTGAGTCTAGATTTTCGTATCCGACGCAAAACTGATAGTTAATTCTGGAGTTCAGGGCCTCCTAATTACGATGGAACACTCATATTGCGTCGAGATTCAATACATCGTCCTTCAGCCGACTTGTCTCCAAACGTCTATTGCTGCCTCGGGCACCTTATGGACGTTCTCCTTTGAGTCTGGATTTTCGAATCCAACGCAAAACTGATTGTAACGTTCAGGGCCTCCTAATGACGCTGGAACACACAAATTCCGTCGAGATTCAAAACATCGGCCTCAAGCCGACTTGTCTCCAAGGGGATATTGCTGCCTCGGGCACCATATGGTCCGTCTCCAGTGTGTCTAGATTTTCGAATCCGACGCGAAACTGATAGTTAAATGTAACATTCAGGGCCTCCTAATGACGATGGAACACTCGAATTGCGTCGAGATTCAATACATCGTCCTCCAGGCGACTTGGGTCCAAGGGTATATTGGTGCCTCGGGCACTTTATGGTTGTTCTCCTGTAAGTCTAGATTGTCGAATCCGACGCAAAACGGATAGTTAATTGTAACGTTCAGGGTCTCCTAATGATGATGGGACACTCAAATTGCGTCGAGAATTAATACATTAACCTCCAGCCGACTCGTCTCCAAGGGGATATTGCTGTCTCGGGCAGCTTATGGCCCGTGTCATGTGAGTCTAGATTTTCGAAACTGACGCAAAACTGATGGTTCATTGTAACGATCAGGGTCTCCTATTGATGATGGAACACTCAAATTGTTTCGAGATTCAATACATCGTCCTTCAGCCGACTTGTCTCCATAGGTCTATTGCTGCCTCGTGCAGCTTTTGGTCGTCTTCCTGTGAGAATAGATTATCGAATCCGACGCAAAACAGATAGTTACTTGTAACTTTCAGGGTCTCCTATTGACGATAGAACACTCAAATTGCGTCGAGATTCAATACATCGTCCTCCAGCCGATTTGTCTCCAAGGGTATATTGCTGCTACGGGCACCGTATGTTCCGTCTCCTGTGAGTCTAGATTTTCGTATCCGACGCGAAACTGATATTTAATTGTAACGTTCAGGGCCGCCTAATGACGATGGAACACTTAAATTGCGTCTAGATTCAGTATATCGTCCTTCAGCCGACTTGTCTCCAAGGGTCTATTGCTGCCTCGGGCACCTTATGGTCGTTCTCCTGTGAGTCTAGATTTTCGAATTATGACGCAAAACTGATAGTTCATTGTAACGTTCAGGGCTTCCTAATGACGATGGAACACTCAAATTGCGTCGAGATTCAATACATCGTCCTTCAGCCGACTTGTCTCCAAGGGTCTATTGCTGCCTCGGGCACCTTTTTGTCGTTTTCCTTTGAGTCTAGATTTTCGAATCCGTCGCAAAACTGATAGTTAATAGTAACGTTCAGGGCCTCCTAATGACGATGGAACACTCAAATTGCGTCGAGATTCAATACATCGTCGTTCAGCCGACTTGTCTCCAAGGGTCTATTGCTGCCTCGGGCACTTTATGGTCGTTCTCCTGTAAGTCTATATTGTCGAATCCGACGCAAAACTGATAGTTAATTGTAATGTTCAGGGCCTCCTAATGATGATGGAACACTCAAATTGCTTCGAGAATCAATACATTAACCTCCAGCCGACTCGGCTCCAAGGGGATATTGCTGTCTCGGGCACCTTATGGTCCGTGTCATGTGAGTCTAGATTTTCGAATCAGACGCAAGACTGATAGTTAATTGTAACGATCAGGGTCTCCTAATGATGATGTAACACTCAAATAGTGTCGAGATTCAATACATCACCCTTCAGCCGACTTGTCTCCATAGGTCTATTGCTGCCACGTGCAGCTTTTGGTCGTCTTCCTGTGAGAATAGATTTTCGAATCCGACGTAAAACAGATAGTAAATTGTAACGTTCATGCCCTCCTAATGACGATGGAACACTCAAATTGCGTCGAGATTCAATACATCGTCCTCCAGCCGACTCGTCTCCAAGGGGATTTGCTGCATCGGGCATCATATTTTCCGTCTCCTGTGAGTCTAGATTTTCCAATCCGACGAGAAAGTGATAGTTAATTGTAACGTTCAGCGCCTCCTAATGACGATGGAACACTCAAATTGCGTCGAGATTCAATACATCGTTCTCTAGCCGACTTGTCTCCAAGTGTCTATTGCTGCCACGGGGACCATTTGGTCGTTCTCCTGTAAGTCTAGATTGTCGAATCCGACGCTAAACTGATAGTTACTTGTAACGTTCAGGGCCTCCTAATGACGATGCAACACTCAAATTGCATCGAGATTCAATACATCGTCCTCCAGCCGACTTGTCTCCAAGGGGATATTGGTGCCTCGGGCACCATATGGTCCGTCTCCTGTGAGTCCCGATATTCGAATTCACGCGAAACTGATAGTTAATTGTAACATTCAGGGCCTCCAAATGACAATGGAACACTCAAATTGCGTCGAGATTGAACACATCGTCCTTGTGCCGATTTGTCTCCAAGAGTCTATTGGTGCCTCGGGCACTTTATGGTCGTTCTCCTGTGTCTAGATTTTCGAATCCAACGCAAAACTGATAGTTGATTGCAATGATCAGGGCCTCCTAATGACGATGGAACACTCAATTGGCGTCGAGATTCAATACATCGTCCTCCAGCCGACTTGTCTCCAAGGGGATATTGCTGCATCGGGCATCATATGGTCCGTCTCCTGTGAATCTAGATTTTCGAATACGACGCGAAACTGATAGTTAAATGTAACATTCAGGGCCTCCTAATGACGATGGAACACTCGAATTGGGTCGAGATTCAATACATCGTCCTCCAGCCGCCTTGTCTCCAAGGGGATATTGCTGCCTCGGTCACCTAATGGTCGTTCTCCTGTAAATCTAGATTGTCGAATCCGACGCAAAACTGATAGTTAATGGTAACGTTCAGGGCCTCCTAATGTCGATGGAACACTCAAATTGTGTCGTGATTCAATACATCGCAGTTCAGCCGACTTTTCTCCAAAGGTCTATTAGTGCCTGTGGCACCTAATGGACTTTCGCCTGTGAGTCTAGATTTTCGAATCCGACGCCTAACTGATAGTTAATTGTAACGTTCAGGTCCTCCTAATGACGATGGAACACTCAAATTACGTCGAGATTCAATACATCGGCCACCAGCTGACTTTTCTCCATGGGTCTTTTGCTGCCTCTGGCACCTTATGGTCGTTCTCCTGTCAGTCTATTTTTTCGAATCCGACGCATAAGTGATAGTTAATTGTAACATTCAGCGCCTCCTAATGACGATGGAACACTTAAACTGTGTCGAGATTCAATACATCGTCCTCTAGCCGACTTGTCTACAAGGCGATATTGCTGCCTCGGGCACTATATAGTCCTTCCCTGTGTGTCTATATTTGCGAATCAGACGCGAAACTGATAGTTAATTGTAACGTTCACGGCTTCCTAATGACGATGGAACACTCAAATTGCTTCGAGATTCAATACATCTTCCTTCAGCCGACTTGTATCCAAGGGTCTATTGTTGACTCGGGCACCTTATGGTCGTTCTCCTGTGAGTCTAGATTTTCGAATCCTACGCAAAACTGATGGTTAATTGTAACGTTCAGGGCCTCCTAATGACGATGGAGCACTCAAATTGCGTCGAGATTCAATACATCGTCCTTCAGCCGACTTGTCTCCAAAGGTCTATTGCTGCCTCGGGCACCTTATGGTCGTTCTCCTTTGAGTCTGGAATTTCAATTCCAACGCAAAACTGATTGTATCGTTCAGGGCCTCTAAATGACGATGGAACACTCAAATTCCGTCGAGATTCAATACATCGGCCTCCAGCCGACTTGTCTCCAACGGGATATTGCTGCCTCGGGCACCATATGGTCCGTCTCCTGTGAGTGTAGATTTTCGAATACGACACGAAACTGATAGTTAAATGTAACTTTCAGGGCCTCCTAATGACGATGGAACACTCGAATTGCGTCGAGATTCAATACATCGTCCTCCAGGCGACTTGTGTCCAAGGGTATATTGGTGCCTCGGGCACTTTTTGGTCGTTCTCCTGTAAGTCTAGAATGTCGAATCCGACGCAAAACTGATAGTTAATTGTAACGTTCAGGGCCTCCTAATGACGATGGAACACTCAAATTACGTCGAGATTCAATACATCGCCCTTCAGCCGACTTGTCTCCAAAGGTCTATTGGTGCCTGTGGCACCTAATGGGCTTTCTCTTGTGAGTCTAGATTTTCGAATCCGAAGCAAAACAGATAGTTAATTGTAACGTTCTGGGCCTCCTAATGACGATGGAACACTCAAATTGCGTCGAGATTTATTTCATCGTCCTCCAGCCGATTTGTCTCCAAGGGTATATTGCTGCTTCGGGCACCGTATGTTCCGTCTCCTGTGAGTCTAGATTTTCGTATCCGACGCGAAACTGATATTTAATTGTAACGTTCAGGGCCACCTAATGACGATGGAACCCTTAAATTGCGTCCACATTCAGTACATCATCCTTCAGCCGACATGTCTCCAAGGGTCTATTGCTGCCTCGGGCACCTTATGGTCGTTCTCCTGTGAGTCTACATTTTCGAATTATGACGCAAAACTGATAGTTAATTGTAACGTTCTGGGCTTCCTAATGACCATGGAACACTCAAATTGCGTCGAGATTCAATACAACGTCCTTCAGCCGACTTGTCTCCAAGGGTCTATTGCTACCTCGGGCACCTTATGGTCGTTCTCCTTTGAGTCTAGATTTTCGAATCTGTTGCAAAACTGATAGTTAATTGTATCGTTCAGGGCCTCCTAATGACGATGGAACATTCGAATTGTGTCGAGATTCAATACAACGTCCTCCAGCCGACTTGTGTCCGGGTATATTGGTGCCTCGGACACTTTATGGTCGTTCTCCTGTAAGTCTAGATTGTCGAATCCGACATAAAACTGATAGATACTTGTAACGTTCAGGGCCTCCTAAAAACGATGGAACACTCAAATTGCGTCGAGATTCAATACATCGGCTACCAGCCGACTTGTTTCATAGGGTCTATTGCTGCCTGTGGCACCTTCTCCTGGGAGTCTAGATTTTCGAATCCGACGCAAAACTGATAGTTAATTGTAACGTGCAGGGCATCCTAATGATGATGGAACACTCAAATTGCGTCGAGATTCAATACATCGTCCTCCAGCCGACTTGTCTCCAAGGGGATATTGCTGCCTCGGTCACTTTATGGTCGTTCTCCTGTAAATCTAGATTGTCGAATCCGACGCAAAACTGACAGTTAATTGTAACGTTTAGGGCCTCTAAATGACGATGGAACACTCAAATTGTGTCGTGATTCAATACATCGCCCTTCAGCCGACTTTTCTCCAAAGGCCTATAGGTGCCTGCGGCACCTAATGGACTTTCTCCTGTGAGTCTAGATTTTCGAATCCGACGCAAAACTGATAGTTAATTGTAACGTTGAGGTCCTCCTAATGACGATGGAACACTCACATTACGTCGAGAATCAATTCATCGGCCACCAGCTGACTTTTCTCCAAGGGTCTATTGCTGCCTCGGGCATCTTATGTTTGTTCTCCTGCGAGTCTAGATCTTTGAATCCGACGCATAACTGATAGATAATTTTAACGTTTAGCGCCTCCTGATGACGATGGGATACTCAAATTGTGGCGAGATTCAATACATCGTCCTCCAGCCGACTTGTCTACAAGGGGATATTGCTGCCTCGGGCACTATATTGTCCTTCCCTGTGAGTCTAGAATTTCGAATGAGACGCGAAACTGATATTTAATCGTAACGTTCAGGGTCTCCTAATGACGAACATTCAAATTGCGTCGAGATTCAATACATCGTCCTCCAGACAACTTGTCTCCAAGGGTTTTTGCTGCCTCGGGCAACTTATGGTCGTTCTCCTGTGAGTCTAGATTTTCGTATCCGACGCAAAACTGATAGTTAATTGTGGAGTTCAGGGCCTCCTAATTACGATGGAACACTCAAATTGCGTCGAGATTCAATACATCGTCCTTCAGCCGACTTGTCTCCAAACGTCTATTGCTGCCTCGGGCACCTTATGGACGTTCTCCTTTGAGTCTGGATTTTCGAATCCAACGCAAAACTGATTGTAACGTTCAGGGCCTCCTAATGACGCTGGAACACACAAATTCCGTCGAGATTCAAAACATCGGCCTCCAGCCGACTTGTCTCCAAGGGGATATTGCTGCCTCGGGCACCATATGGTCCGTCTCCAGTGTGTCTAGATATTCGAATCCGTCGCGAGACTGATAGTTAAATGTATTACTCAGGGCCTCCTAATGACGATGGAACACTCGAATTGCGTCGAGATTCAATACATCGTCCTCCAGGCGACTTGGGTCCAAGGGTATATTGGTGCCTCGGGCACTTTATGGTCGTTCTCCTGTAAGTCTAGATTGTCGAATCCGACGCAAAACGGATAGTTAATTGTAACGTTCAGGGTCTCCTAATGATGATGGGACACTCAAATTGCGTCGAGAATTAATACATTAACCTCCAGCCGACTCGTCTCCAAGGGGATATTGCTGTCTCGGGCAGCTTATGGCCCGTGTCATGTGAGTCTAGATTTTCGAAACTGACGCAAAACTGATGGTTCATTGTAACGATCAGGATCTCCTAATGATGATGGAACACTCAAATTGTTTCGAGATTCAATACATCGTCCTTCAGCCGACTTGTCTCCATAGGTCTATTGCTGCCTAGTGCAGCTTTTGGTCGTCTTCCTGTGAGAATAGATTTTCGAATCCGACGCAAAACAGATAGTTAATTGTAACTTTCAGGGTCTCCTATTGACGATGGAACACTCAAATTGCGTCGAGATTCAATACATCGTCCTCCAGCCGATTTGTCTCCAAGGGTATATTGCTGCTACGGGCACCGTATGTTCCGTCTCCTGTGAGTCTAGATTTTCGTATCCGACGCGAAACTGATATTTTATTGTAACGTTCTGGGCCGCCTAATGACGATGGAACACTTAAATTGCGTCTAGATTCAGTATATCGTCCTTCAGCCGACTTGTCTCCAAGGGTCTATTGCTGCTTCGGGCACCTTATGGTCGTTCTCCTGTGAGTCTAGATTTTCGAATTATGACGCAAAACTGATAGTTCATTGTAACGTTCAGGGCTTCCTAATGACGATGGAACACTCAAATTGCGTCGAGATTCAATACATCGTCCTTCAGCCGACTTGTCTCCAAGGGTCTATTGCTGCCTTGGGCACCTTTTTGTCATTCTCCTTTGAGTCTAGATTTTCGAATCCGTCGCAAAACTGATAGTTAATAGTAACGTTCAGGGCCTCCTAATGACGATGGAACACTCAAATTGCGTCGAGATTCAATACATCGTCGTTCAGCCGACTTGTCTCCAAGGGTCTATTGCTGCCTCGGGCACCTTATGGTCGTTCTCCTTTGAGTCTAGATTTTCGTATTGGTCGCAAAACTGATAGTTAATTGTAACATTCAGGGCCTCCTAATGACGATGGAACACTCGAAATGTGTCGAGATTCAATACGACGTCCTCCAGCCGACTTGTGTCCAAGGGTATATTGGTGCCTCGGGCACTTTATGGTCGTTCTCCTGTAAGTCTAGATTGTCGAATCCGACGCAAAACTGATAGATACTTGTAACGCTCAGGGCCTCCTAATAACGATGGAACACTCAAATTGCATCGGGATTCAATACATCGTCCTCCAGCCGACTTGTCTCCAAGGGCATATTGCTCTCACGGGCAACATATGGTCCGTCTCCTGTGAGTCTAGATTTTCGAATCCGACGCAAAACTGATAGTTAAATGTAACTTTCAGGGCCTCCTAATGACGATGGAACACTCGAATTGCGTCGAGATTCAATACATCGTCCTCCAGGCGAATTGTGTCCAAGGGTATATTGGTGCCTCGGGCACTTTATGGTCGTTCTCCTGTAAGTCTATATTGTCGAATCCGACGCAAAACTGATAGTTAATTGTAACGTTCAGTGCCTCCTAATGATGATGGAACACTCAAATTGCGTCGAGAATTAATACATTAACCTCCAGCCGACTCGGCTCCAAGGGGATATTGCTGTCTCGGGCACCTTATGGTCCGTGTCATGTGAGTCTCGATTTTCGAATCTGACGCAAGACTGATGGTCAATTGTAACGATCAGGGTCTCCTAATGATGATGGAACACTCAAATTGCATCGAGATTCAATACATCGTCCTCCAGCCGACTTGTCTCCAAGGGGATATTGCTGCCTCGGGCACCATATGGTCCGTCTCCTGAGAGTCCCGATTTTCGAATTCACGCGAAACTGGTAGTTAATTGTAACATTCAGGGCCTCCAAATGACAATGGAACACACAAATTGCGTCGAGATTGAACACATCGTCCTTGTGCCGATTTGTCCCCAAGGGTCTATTGGTGCCTCGGGCACTTTATGGTCGTTCTCCTGTGTCTAGATTTTCGAATCCAACGAAAAACTGATAGTTAATTGCAATGATCAGGGCCTCCTAATGACGATGGAACACTCAATTTGCGTCGAGATTCAATATATCGTCCTCCAGCCGACTTGTCTCCAAGGGGATATTGCTGCCTCGGTCACCTTATGGTCGTTCTCCTGTAAATCTAGATTGTCGAATCCGACGCAAAACTGATAGTTAATGGTAACGTACAGGGCCTCCTAATGACGATGGAACACTCAAATTGTGTCGTGATTCAATACATCGCAGTTCAGCCGACTTTTCTCCAAAGGTCTATTGGTGCCTGTGGCACCTAATGGACTTTCTCCTGTGAGTCTAGATTTTCGAAACCGACGCCAAACTGATAGTTAATTGTAACGTTCAGGTCCTCCTAATGACGATGGAACACTCAAATTACGTCGAGATTCAATACATCGGCACCCAGCTGACTTTTCTCCATGGGTCTTTTGCTGCCTCGGGCACCTTATGGTCGTTCTCCTGTGAGTCTATTTTTTCGAACCCGACGCATAACTGATAGTTAATTGTTACGTTCAGGGCCCCCGAGTGACGATGGAACACTCAAACTGTGTCGAGATTCAATACATCGTCCTCTAGCCGACTTGTCTACAAGGCGATATTGCTGCCTAGGGCACAATATAGTCCTTCCCTGTGTGTCTATATTTTCGAATCAGACGCGAAACTGATAGTTAATTGTAACGTTCACGGCTTCCTAATGACGATGGAACACTCAAATTGCTTCGAGATTCAATACATCGTCCTTCAGCCGACTTGTCTCCAAGGGTCTATTGCAGCCTCGGGCACCTTATGGTCGCTCTCCTGTGAGTCTAGATTTTCAAATCCGACGCAAATCTGATAGTTAATTGTTACGTTCAGGGCCCCCGAGTGACGATGGAACACTCAAATAGCGCCGAGATTCAATACATCGTCATCCAGCCGACTTGTCTCCACGGGTCTATTGCTGCCTCGGGCACCTTATGGTCGTTCTCCTGTGAGTGTAGATTTTAAAATCCGACGCCAATCTGATAGTTAATTGTTACGTTCAGGGCCCCCGAGTGACGATGGAACACTCAAATTGCGACGGGATTCAATACATCGTCATCCAGCCGACTTGTCTCCAAGGGTCTATTGCTGCCTCGGGGTCCATTTGGTCGTTCTCCTGTAAGTCTAGATTGTCGAATCCGACGCTAAACTGATAGTTACTTGTAACGTTCAGGCCCTCCTAATGACGATGGAACACTCAAATTGCATCGGGATTCAATACATCGTCCTCCAGCCGACTTTCGAATCGCGCGAAACTGATAGTTAATTGCAACATTCAGGGCCTCCAAATGACAATGGAACACTCAAATTGCGTCGAGATTGAACACATCGTCCTTGTGCCGATTTGTCTCCAAGGGTCTATTGCTGCCTCGGGCACCATATGGTCCTTCTCCTATGAGTCTAGATTTTCGAATCCGACGCGAAACTGATAGTTAATTATAACGTCCAGGGCCTCCTATTGACGAAGGAACACCCAAATTGCGTCGATATTCGTTACATCGACCTTCAGCCGACCTGTCTCCAAGGGTCTATTGCTGCCTCGGGCACCTTATGGTTGATCTCCTGTGAGTCTAGATTTTCGAATCGTACGCAAAACTGATAGTTATAATTGTAACGTTCAGGGCCTCCTAATGACGATGGAACACTCAAATTGCGTCGAGATACAATATTCGTCCTCCATCCGACTTGTCTCCAAGTGGATATTGCTGCCTCGGGCACTTAATGGTCGTTCTCCTGTAAGTCTAGATTGTCGATCCGACGCAAAACTGATAGTTACTTGTATCGTTGAGGGCCTCCTAAAGACGATTTAACACTCAAATTGCGTCGACATTCAATACATCTTCCTCCAGCCGACTTGCCTCCAAGGGCATATTGCTCCCACGGGCAGCATATGGTCCGTCTCCTGTGAGTCTAGATTTTCGAATCCGACGCAAAACTGATAGTTAAATGTAACATTCAGGGCCTCCTAATGACGATGAAACACTCGAATTGCGTCGAGATTCAATACATCGCCCTCCAGGCGACTTGTGTCCAAGGGTATATTGGTGCCTCGGGGACTTTATGGTCGTTCTCCTGTAAGTCTATATTGTCGAATCCGACGCAAAACTGATAGTTAATTGTAATGTTCAGCGCCTCCTAATGATGATGGAACCCTCGAATTGCGTCGAGAATTAATACATTAACCTCCAGCCGACTCGGCTCCAAGGGGATATTGCTGTCTCGGGCACCTTATGGTCCGTGTCATGTGAGTCTAGATTTTCAAATCTGACGCAAGACTGATGGTTAATTGTAACGATCAGCGTCTCCTAATGATGATGGAACACTCAATTGTGTCGAGATTCAATACATCGTCCTTCAGCCGACTTGTCTCCATAGGTCTATTGCTGCCACGTGCATCTTTAGGTCGTCTTACTGTGAGAATAGGTTTTCGAATCCGACGTAAAACAGATAGTTAATTGTAACGTTCAGGCCCTCCTAATGACGATGGAACACTCAAATTGCGTCGAGATTCAATACATCGTCCACCAGGCGACTTGTCTCCAAGGGGATTTGCTGCATCGGGCATCATATTTTCCGTCTCCTGTGAGTCTAGATTTTCGAATCCGACGCGGAACTGATAGTTAATTGTAACGTTCAGCGCCTCCTAATGACGATGGAACATTCAAATTGTGTCGAGATTCAATACATCGTCCTATGCGACTTGTCTACAAGGGGATATTGCTGCCTCGGGCACTATATAGTCCTTCCCTGTGAGTCTAGATTTTCGAATCAGACGCGAAACTGATAGTTAATTGTAACGTTCACGGCTTCCTAATGACGATGGAACACTCAAATTGCTTCGAGATTCAATACATCGTCCTTCAGCCGAGTTGTCTCCAAGGGTCTATTGCTGCCTCCGGCACCTTATGGTCGCTCTCCTGTGAGTCTAGATTTTCAAATCCGACGCAAATCTGATAGTTAATTGTTACGTTCAGGGCCCCCGAGTGACGATGGAACACTCAAATAGCGTCGAGATTCAAAACATCGTCATCCAGCCGACTTGTCTCCAAGGGTCTATTGCAGCCTCGGGGGCCATTTGGTCGTTCTCCTGTGACTCTAGATTGTCGAATCCGACGCTAAACTGATAGTTACTTGTAACGTTCAGGGCCTCCTAATGACGATGCAACACTCAAATTGCATCGAGATTCAATACATCGTCCTCCAGCCGACTTGTCTCCAAGGGGATATTGCTACCTCGGGCACCATATGGGCCGTCTCCTGTGAGTCCCGATTTTCGAATTCACGCGAAACTGATAGTTAATTGTAACATTGAGGGCCTCCAAATGACAATGGAACACTCAAATAGCGTCGAGATTGAACACTTCGTCCTTGTGCCGATTTGTCTCCAAGGGTCTATCGGTGCCTCGGGCACTTTATGGTCGTTCTCCTGTGTCTAGATTTTCGAATCCAAAGCAAAACTGATAGTTAATTGCAATGATCAGGATCTCCTAATGTCGATGGAACACTCGAATTGGGTCGAGATTCAATACATCGTCCTCCAGCCGACTTGTCTCCAAGGGGATATTGCTGCCTCGGTCACCTTATGGTCGTTCTCCTGTAAATCTACATTGTCGAATCCGACGCAAAACTGATAGTTAAATGTAACATTCAGGGCCTCCTAATGACGATGAAACACTCGAATTGCGTCGAGATTCAATACATCGTCCTCCAGGCGACTTGTGTCCAAGGGTATATTGGTGCCTCGGGCACTTTATGGTCGTTCTCCTGTAAGTCTATATTGTCGAATCCGACGCAAAACTGATAGTTAATTGTAATGTTCAGCGCCTCCTAATGATGATGGAACCCTCGAATTGCGTCGAGAATTAATACATTAACCTCCAGCCGACTCGGCTCCAAGGGGATATTGCTGTCTCGGGCACCTTATGGTCCGTGTCATGTGAGTCTAGATTTTCAAATCTGACGCAAGACTGATGGTTAATTGTAACGATCAGCGTCTCCTAATGATGATGGAACACTCAAATTGTGTCGAGATTCAGTACATCGTCCTTCAGCCGACTTGTCTCCATAGGTCTATTGCTGCCACGTGCAGCTTTAGGTCGTCTTACTGTGAGAATAGGTTTTCGAATCCGACGTAAAACAGATAGTTAATTGTAACGTTCAGGCCCTCCTAATGACGATGGAACACTCAAATTGCGTCGAGATTCAATACATCGTCCACCAGGCGACTTGTCTCCAAGGGGATTTGCTGCATCGGGCATCATATTTTCCGTCTCCTGTGAGTCTAGATTTTCGAATCCGACGCGGAACTGATAGTTAATTGTAACGTTCAGCGCCTCCTAATGACGATGGAACATTCAAATTGTGTCGAGATTCAATACATCGTCCTATGCGACTTGTCTACAAGGGGATATTGCTGCCTCGGGCACTATATAGTCCTTCCCTGTGAGTCTAGATTTTCGAATCAGACGCGAAACTGATAGTTAATTGTAACGTTCACGGCTTCCTAATGACGATGGAACACTCAAATTGCTTCGAGATTCAATACATCGTCCTTCAGCCGAGTTGTCTCCAAGGGTCTATTGCTGCCTCCGGCACCTTATGGTCGCTCTCCTGTGAGTCTAGATTTTCAAATCCGACGCAAATCTGATAGTTAATTGCTACGTTCAGGGCCCCCGTGTGACGATGGAACACTCAAATAGCGTCGAGATTCAAAACATCGTCATCCAACCGACTTGTCTCCAAGGGTCTATTGCTGCCTCGGGGGCCATTTGGTCGTTCTCCTGTGACTCTAGATTGTCGAATCCGACGCTAAACTGATAGTTACTTGTAACGTTCAGGGCCTCCTATTGACGATGCAACACTCAAATTGCATCGAGATTCAATACATCGTCCTCCAGCCGACTTGTCTCCAAGGGGATATTGCTACCTCGGTTACCATATGGGCCGTCTCCTGTGAGTCCCGATTTTCGAATTCACGCGAAACTGATAGTTAATTGTAACATTGAGGGCCTCCAAATGACAATGGAACACTCAAATAGCGTCGAGATTGAACACTTCGTCCTTGTGCCGATTTGTCTCCAAGGGTCTATCGGTGCCTCGGGCACTTTATGGTCGTTCTCCTGTGTCTAGATTTTCGAATCCAAAGCAAAACTGATAGTTAATTGCAATGATCAGGGTCTCCTAATGTCGATGGAACACTCGAATTGGGTCGAGATTCAATACATCGTCCTCCAGCCGACTTGTCTCCAAGGGGATATTGCTGCCTCGGTCACCTTATGGTCGTTCTCCTGTAAATCTACATTGTCGAATCCGACGCAAAACTGATAGTTAATGGTAACGTTCAGAGCCTCCTAATGACGATGGAACACTCAAATTGTGTCGTGATTCAGTACATCGCAGTTCAGCCGACTTTTCTCCAAAGGTCTATTGGTGCCTGTGGCACCTAATGGACTTTCTCCTGTGAGTCTAGATTTTCGAATCCGACGCCTAACTGATAGTTAATTGTAACGCTTAGGTCCTCCAAATGATGATGGAACACTCAAATTACGTCGAGATTCAATACATCGGCCACCAGCTGACTTTTCTCCATGGGTCTTTTGCTGCCTCGGGCACCTTATGGTCGTTCTCCTGTGAGTCCATTTTTTCGAATCCGACGCATAACTGATAGTTAAATGTAACGTTCAGCGCCTCCTAATGACGATGGAACACTCAAACTGTGTCGAGATTCAATACATCGTCCTCTACCCGACTTGTCTACAAGGCGATATTGCTGCCTCGGGCACTATATAGTCCTTCCCTGTGTGTCTAGATTTTCGAATCAGACGCGAAACTGATAGTTAATTGTAACGTTCTCGGCTTCCTAATGACGATGGAACACTTAAATTGCGTCGAGATTCAATACATCGTCCTTCAGCCGACTTGTCTCTAAGGGTCTATTGCTGCCTCGGGCACCTTATGGTCGTTCTCCTGTGAGTGTAGATTTTCAAATCCGACGCAAATCTGATAGTTAATTGTTACGTTCAGGGCCCCCGAGTGACGATGGAACACTCAAATTGCGTCGAGATTCAATACATCGTCATCCAGCCGACTTGTCTCCAAGGGTCTATTGCTGCCTCGGGGACCATTAGGTCGTTCTCCTGTAAGTCTAGATTGTCGAATCCGACGCTAAACTGATAGTTACTTGTAACGTTTAGGGCCTCCTAATGACGATGCAACACTCAAATTGCATCGAGATTCAATACATCGTCCTCCAGCCGAATTGTCTCAAAGATGATATTGCTGCCTCGAGCACCATATGGTCCGTCTCCTGTGAGTCCCGATTTTCGTATCCGCGCGAAACTGATAGTTAATTGCAACATTCAGGGCCTCCAAATGACAATGGAACACTCAAATTGCGTCGAGATTGAACACATCGTCCTTGTGCCGATTTGTCTCCAAGGGTCTATTGCTGCCTCGGGCACCATATGGTCCTTCTCCTGTGAGTCTAGATTTTCGAATACGACGCGAAACAGATAGTTAATTATAACGTCCAGGGCCTCCTATTGACGAAGGAACACCCAAATTGCGTCGATATTCGTCACATCGACCTTCAGTCGACCTGTCTCCAAGGGTCTATTGCTGCCTCGGGCACCTTATGGTTGTTCTCCTGTGAGTCTAGATTTTCGAATCGTACGCAAAACTGATAGTTATAATTGTAACGTTCAGGGCCTACTAATGACGATGGAACACTCAAATTGCGTCGAGATACAATACATCGTCCTCCATCCGCCTTGTCTCCAAGTGGATATTGCTGCCTCGGGCACTTAATAGTCGTTCTCCTGTAAGTCTAGATTGTCGATCCGACGCAAAACTGATAGTTACTTGTATCGTTCAGGGCCTCCTAAAGACGATGGAACACTCAAATTGCGTCGAGATTCAATACATCGGCCACCAGCCGAGTTGTTTCATAGTTTCTATTGCTGCCTGTGGCACTTTCTCCTGTGGGTCAAGATTTTCGAATCCTACGCATAACTGATAGTTAATTGTAAGGTTCAGGGCCTCCTAATGACGATGGAACACCTAGATTGTGTCGAGATCTAATACATCGTCCTCCAGCCGACTTGTCTCCAATGGGATATTGCTGCCTCGGGCACCATCTGGTCCTTCTCCTGTGCGTCTGGATTTTCGAATCCGACGCGAAACTGATAGTTAATTGTAACGTCCAGGGCCTCCTAATGACGATGGAACACCCATATTGCGTCGAGACTCAATACATCGTCTTTCAGGCGACTTGTCTCCAAGGGTCTATTGCTGCCTCGGGCACCTTATGGTTGTTCTCCTGTGAGTCTAGATTTTCAAATCCTACGCAAAACTGATGGTTAGTTGTAGTGTTCAGGGCATCCTAACGACGATGGAACACTCAAATGGCGTCGGGATTCAATACATCGTCCTCCAGCCGACTTGTCTCCAAGGGGATATTGCTGACTCGGCACCTTATGGTCCGTCTCCTATGGGTCTAGATTTTCGAATCCGACGCGAAACTGATAGTTAATTGTAACGTTCAGGGCGTCCTAATGACGATGGAACACTCAAATTGTGTCGAAATTCAATACATCGCCTTTCAGCCGACTTGTCACCAAAGGTCTAATGGTGCCTGTTGCACCTAATGGACTTTCTCCTGTGAGTCTAGATTTTCGAATCCGACGCTAAACTGATACTTGATTGTAACGTTCAGGTCCTCCTAATGACGATGGAACACTCAAATTACGTCGAAATTCAATACATCGGCGACCAGCTGACTTTTCTCCCGGGGTCTATTGCTGCCTCGGGCACCTTATGGTCGTTCTTTTGTCAGTCTAGATTTTCGAATCCGACACATAACTGATAGTTAATTGTAACGTTAGCGCCTCCTAAAGACGATGGAACACTCAAATTGTGTCGAGATTCAATACATCGTCCTCTAGCCGACTTGTCTACAAGGGGATATTGCTGCCTCGGGCACTATATTGTCCTTCCCGGTGAGTCTAGATTTTCGAATCCGACGTGAAACTGATAGTTAATTGTAACGTTCAGGGTCTCCTAATGACGAACATTCAAATTGCGTCGAGATTCAATACATCGTCCTCCAGCCGACTTGTCTTTAAGGGTTTTTGCTGCGTCGGGCACCTTATGGTCGACCTCCTGTGAGTCTAGATTTTCGAAACCGACGCAAAACTGATAGTTATTTGTAACGTTCAGGGCCTCCTAATGACGATGGAACACTCAAATTGCGTCGAGATTCAATACATCGTACTCCAACCGACTTGTCTCCAAAGGGATATTGCTGCTTCGGGCACCATATGGTCCGTCTCATGTGAGTCTAGATTATCGAATCCCACGCAAAACTGATAGTTAATTGTAACATTCAGGGCCTCCTAATGACGATGGAACACTCTAATTGCGTCGAGATTCAATACATCGTCATCCAGCCGACTTGCATCCAAGGGTATATTGCTGCCTCGGGGACCATTTGGTCGTTCTCCTGTAAGTCTAGATTATCGAATCCTATGCTAAACTGATAGTTACTTGTAACGTTCAGGGCCTCCTAATGACGATGCAACACTCAAATTGCGTCGAGATTCAATACATCGTCCTCTAGCCGACTTGTCTCCAAGGGAATATTGCTGCCTCGGGCACCAGGTCCGTCTCCTGTGAGTCCCGATTTTCGAATCCGCGCGAAACTGATAGTTAAATGTAACTTTCAAGGGCCTCTAAATGACGATGGAACACTAAAATTGCGTCGTGATTAAACACATCGTCCTCCTGCCGATTTGTCTCCATGGGTCTATTGTTGCCTCGGGCACTTTATGTTCGTTCTCCTGTAAGTCTAGATTGTCGAATCCGACGCAAAACTGATAGTTACTTGTAAGGTTCAGGGCCTCCTAATGACGATTGAACACTCAAATTGCGAAGAGATTCAATACATCAGCCACCAGCCGACTTGTTTCATAGTATCTATTGCTGCCTGTGGCACCTTCTCCTGTGAGACTAGACCTTCGAATCCGACGCAAAACTGATAGTTAAATGTAACGTGCAGGGCATCCTAATGACGATGGAACACTCAAATTGCGTCGAGATTCAATACATCGTCCTCCAGCCGACTTGTCACCATGGGGATATTGCTGCCTGAGGCACCTTAAGTTCGATCTCCTGTGAGTCTGAATTTTCGAATCCGACGCAAAACTGATAGTTAATTGTAACGTTCAGGGCCTCCTAATGACGATGGAACACTCATATTGCGTCGAGATTCAGAGCATCGTCCTTCAGCCGACCTGTCTCCAAGGGTCTATTGCTGCCTCGGGCACCTTATGGTCGTTCTCCTGTGTGTAGATTATTGAATCCAACGCAACACTGATAGTTAATTGCAATGATCAGGGCCTCCTAATGACAATGGAACACTCATGTTGCGTAGAGATTCAATTCATCGTCCTCCAGCCGACTTGTCTCCAAGGGGATATTGCTGCCTCGGGCACCATATGGTCTTTCTCCTGTGGGTCTAGATTTCCGAATCCGACGCGAAACTGATAGTTGATTGTAACGTCGAGGGCCTCCTAATGACGATGGAACACCCAAATTGCGTCGAGATTCAATACATCGTCCTACAGCCGACTTGTCTCCAAGAGTCTATTGCTGCCTCGGGCACCTTATGGTCGTTCTCCAGTGAGTCTAGATTTTTGAATCCTACGCAAAACTGATGGTTAATTGTAACGTTCAGGGCCTCCTAATAACAATGGAACACTCAAATAACTTCGAGATTCAATACATCGTCCTTCAGCCGACTTGTCTCCAAGGCTCTATTGCTGCCTCGGGCACCTTATGGTCGTTTTCCTGTGAATCTAGATTTTCGAATCCGACGCAAAAGTGATAGTTAATTGTAACGTTCAGGGCCTCCTAATGACGATGGAACACACAAATTGCGTCGAGAATCAATACATCGTCCTCCAGCCGACTTGTCTCCGAGTGGATTTGCTGCCTCGGGAACAAAATGGTCCGGCTACTGTGACTCTAGATTTTGGAATCCGACGCGACACTGATAGTTAATTGTAACGTTCAGGGCCTCCTAATGAAGATGGAACACTCAAATTGCGTCGAGATTCGTTACATCGACCTTCAGCCAACCTGTCTCCAAGGGGATATTGCTGCCTCGGGCATCATATGGTCCGTCTCCTGTGAGTCTAGATTTTCGAATCAGACGCGAAACTGATAGTTAATTGTATCGTTCAGGGTATCCTAATGACGATGGAACACTTAAATTGCGTCGAAATTCAATACATCGTCCTTCAGCCGACTCGTCTCCAAGTGTCTATTGCTGCGTCGGGCACCTAATGGTCGTTCTCCTGTGAATCTAGATTTTCGAATCCGACGCAAAACTGGTAGGTAATTGTAACATTCAGGGCCTCCTAATGACGATGGAACACTCAAATATCGTCGACATTCAATACATCGTCCTCCAGCCGACTTGTCTCCAAGGGGATATTGCTGCTTCGGGCACCATAGGGTCCGTCTCCTGTGAGTCTTGATTTTCGAATCCGACGCGAAACTGATAGTTAATTGTAAAGTTCAGGGCCTCCTAATGACGATGGAACACTCAAAACGTGTCGAGATTCAATACATCGTCCTCCAGCCGACTTGCCTCCAAGGGGATATTGCTGCCTCGGGCATCATATGGTCCGTCTCCTGTGAGTCAAGATTTTCGAATCCGACGCTAAACTGATAGTTAAATGTAACATTCAGGGCCTCCTAATGACGATGGATCACTCGAATTGCGTCGAGATTCAAAACATCGTCCTCCAGCCGACTTGTGTCCAAGGGTATATTGGTGCGTCGGGCACTTTATGGTCGTTCTCCTGTATGTCTAGATCGTCGAATCCGACGCAAAACTGATAGTTAATTGTAACGTTCACGGTTTCCTAATGACGATGGAACACTCAAATTGCGTCGAGATTCAATACATCGTCCTTCAGCCGACTTGTCGCCAAGGGTCTATTGCTGCCTCGGGCACCTTATGGTCGTTCTCCTGTGAGTCTAGATTATCAAATCCGACGCAAATCTGATAGTTAATTGTAACGTTCAGGGCCCCGAATGACAATGGAGCACTCAAATTGCGTCGAGATTCAATACATCGTCCTCCAGCCGACTTGCCTCCAAGGG
The DNA here is from genome assembly GCF_023864345.2 of Schistocerca serialis cubense. Lineage (NCBI taxonomy): Eukaryota > Metazoa > Arthropoda > Insecta > Orthoptera > Acrididae > Schistocerca > Schistocerca serialis. The sequence goes on along the minus strand of NC_064638.1, from coordinate 8,634,470 downwards.
CATGTTGCTTCCACGGCCTCCATATGGTCCGTCACCTGTGAGTCTAGATTTTCGAATCCGACGCAAAACTGAGAGTTAATTGTAACGTTCAGGGCCTCCTAATAACGATGGAACACTCAAATTGCGTCGAGATTCAATACATCGTACTCCAACCGACTTGTCTCCAAACGGATATTGCAGCCTCGGGCACCATGTGGACCGTCTCCTGTGAGTCTAGATTTTCGAATCCGACGCAAAGCTGATAGTTAATTGTAACATTCAGCGCCTCCTAATGACGATGGAACACTCAAATTGCGTCGGAATTCAATACATCGTCATCCAGCCGACTTGTATCCAAGGGTCTATTGCTGCCTCGGGGACCATTTGGCCGTTCTCCTGTAAGTCTAGATTGTCGAATCCGACGCTAAACTGATAGTTACTTGTAACGTTCAGGGCCTCCTAATGACGATGCAACACTCAAATAGCGTCGAGATTCAACACATCATCCTCCTGCCGATTTGTCTCCATGGGTCTATTGGTGATTCGGGCACTTTATGTTCGTTCTCCTGTATGTCTAGATTGTCGAATCCTACGCAAAACTGATAGATACCTGTAAAGTTCAGGGCCTCCTAATGACGATGGAACACTCAAATTGCGACGAGATTCAAAACATAAGCCACCAGCCGACTTGTTTCATAGTACCTATTGCTGCCTTTGGCACCTTCTCCTGTGAGTCTAGATTTTCGAATCCGACGCAAAACTGAATGTTAAATGTAACGTGCAGGGCATCCTAATGACGATGGAACACTCAAATTGCGTCGAGATTCAATACATCGTCCTCCAGCCGATTTGTCTTTATGGGGTTGTTGCTGCCTCGGGCACCTTATGGTCGTTCTCCTGTAAGTCTAGATTGTCGAATCCGACGCAAAACTGATAGTTAATTGGAACGTTCAGGGCCTCTTAATGACGATGGAACACTCGAATTGCGTCGAGATTCAATACATCGTCTTCCACCCGACTTGTGCCTCGGGCACTTTATGGTCGTTCTCCTGTAAGTCTAGATTGTCGAATCCGACGCAAAACTGATGGATACTTGTAACGTTCATGGCCTCCTAATAACGATGGAACACTCAAATTGCGTCGAGATTTAATACATCGCCACCAGCCGACTTGTTTCATAGGGTCTATTGCTGCCTGTGCCACCTTCTCCTGTGAGTCTAGATTTTCGAATCCGACGCAAAACTGATAGTTAATTGTAACGTGCAGGGCATCATAATGACGATGGAACACTCAAATTCCGTCAAGATTCAATAAGTTTTCCTCAAGCCGACTTGTCTCCAAGGGGATATTGCTGCCTCGGTCACCTTATGGTCGTTCTCCTGTAAGTCTAGATTGTCGAATCCGACGCAAAACTGATAGTTTAATGTAACGTTAAGGGCCTCCTAATGGCGATGGAACATTCAAATTGTGTCGAGATTCAATACATCGCGCTTCAGCCGACTTGCCTCCAAAGGTCTAATGGTGCCTGTAGCTCCTAATGGACTTTCTCCTGTGAGTCTAGATTTTCGAATCCGACGCAAAACTGATAATTAATTGTAACGTACAGCTCCTCCTAATGACGATGGAACACTCAAATTACGTCGAGATTCAATACATCGGCCACCAGCTGACTTTTCTCCTAGGGTCTATTGCTGCCTCGGGCACCTTATATTCGTTCCCCTGTGAGTCTAGATTTTCGGATACGACGCATAACTGTTAGTTAATTGTAACGTGCAGGGCATCCTAATGACGATGGAACACTCAAATTGCGTCGAGATTCAAAAAATCGTCCTCCAGCCGACTTGTCTCCAAGGGGATATTGCTGCCTCGGCACCTGATGGTCCGTCTCCTATGAGTCTAGAATTTCGAATGCGACGCTAAACTGATAGTTAATTGCAACGTTTGGGGCCCCCTAATGACGATGGAACACCCAAATTGCGTCGAGATTCAATACATCTTCCTCCAGCCGAATTGTCCCGTCTCCTGTCCGTCTAGATTTTTGAATCCGACGCGAAACTCATAGTTAATTGTAACGTAGTTAATTGTAACGTTGGGTTCCTCCTAATGACGATGGAACACTCATATTGCGTCGAGATTCAGTACATCGTCCTTCAGCCGACTTATTCTCCAAGGGTCTATTGCTGCCTCGGGCACCTGATGGTCGTTCACCTGTGAGCCTAGATTTTCGAGTCCGACGCAAAACTGATAGTTAATTGTAACGTTCGGGGCCTCTTAATGACGATGGAACACTCAAATCGTGTCGAGATTCAATGCATCGTCCTCCAGCCGACTTGTCTACAAGCGGATATTGCTGCCTCGGGCACCTTATGGTCGATCTCCTGTAAGTCTAGATTTTCGAATCCGACGCAAAACTGATAGTTAATTGTAACGTGCAGGGCATCCTTTTGACGATGGAACAGTCAAATTGCGTCGAGATTCAATACATCGTCCTCCAGCCGACTTCAGTCCAAGGGTATATTGGTGCCTCGGCACTTTATGGTCTTTCTCCTGTAAGTCTAGATTGTCGAATCCGACGCAAAATTGATAGATACTTGTAACCTTCAGGGACTCCTATTAACGATGGAACACTCAAATTGCGTCGTGATTCAATACATCGGCCACCAGCCGACTTGTTTCATAGGGTCTATTGCTGCCTGTGGCACCTTCTCCTGTGAGCCTAGATTTTCGAGTCCGACGCAAAACTGATAGTTAATTGTAACGTTCAGGTCCTCCTAATGACGATGGAACACTCAAATTACGTCGAGATTCAATACATTGGCAACTAGCTGACTTTTCTCCCAGGGTATATTGCTGCCTCGGGCACCTTATGTTCGTTCTCCTGTGAGTCTAGATTTTCGAATACGACGCATAACTGTTAGTTAATTGTAACGTTCAGCGCCTCCTAATGACGATGGAACACTCAAATTGTGTCGAGATTCAATACATCGTCCTCTAGCCGACTTGTCTACTAGGGGATATTGCTGCCTCGGGCACTATATTGTCCTTCCCTGTGAGTCTAGATTTTCGAATTAGACGCGAAACTAATAGTTAATTGTAACGTTGAGTTCCTCCTAATGACGATGGAACACTCATATTGTGTCGAGATTCAATACATCGCCCTTCAGCCGACTTGTCTCCAAAGGTCTAATGGTGCCTGTGGCACCTAATGGACTTTCTCCTGTGAGTCTAGATTTTCGAATCCGACGCAAAACTGATAGTTAATTGTAACGTACAGGTCCTCCTAATTACGCTGGAACACTCAAATTACGTCGAGATTCAATACTTCGGCCACTAGCTGACTTTTCTCCTAGGGTCTATTGCTGCCTCGGGCACCTTATGTTCGTTCTCCTGTGAGTCTAGATTTTCGAATACGACGCATAACTGTTAGTTAATTGTAACGTGCACTTCATCCTAATGACGATGGAACACTCAAATTGCGTCGAGATTCAATAAATCGTCCTCCAGCCGACTTGTCTCCAAGGGGATGTTGCTGCCTCGGCACCTTATGGTCCGTCTCCTATGAGTCTAGATTTTCAAATCCGATGCGAAAGTGATAGTTAATTGTAACGTTTTGGGCCCCCTAATGATGATGGAACACTCAAATTGCGTCGAGATTCAATTCATCTTCCTCCAGCCGATTTGTCCCGTCTCCTGTCCGTCTAGATTTTCGAATCCGACGCGAAACTGATAGTTAATTGTAACGTAGTTAATTGTAACGTTGAGGGTATCCTAATGACGATGGAACACTCATATTGCGTCGAGATTCAGTACATCGTCCTTCCGCCGACTTGTCTCCAAGGGTCTATTGCTGCCTCGGGCATTGATGGTCGTTCACCTGAGAGCCTAGATTTTCGAATCCGACGCGAAACTGATAGTTAATTGTAACGTTCGGGGCTTCTTAATGACGATGGAACACTCAAATCGTGTCGAGATTCAATACATCGTCCTCCAGCCGACTTGTCTACAAGCGGATATTGCCGCGCCGGGCACTATATGGTCCATCCCTGTGAGTCTAGATTTTAGAATGAGACGCCAAACTGATAGTTAATTGTAACGTTCAGGGACTCCTAATGACGATGGAACACTCAAATTGCGCCGAGATTCAATACATCGTCCTCTAGCAGACTTGTCTCCAAGGGGAAATTGCTGCCTAGGGCACCATAGGGTCCGTCTCCTGTGAGTCTAGATTTTCGAATCCGACGCGAAACTGATAGCTAATTGTAACGTTCGGGGCCTCTCAATGATGATGGAACACTCAAATTGTGTCGAGATTCAATACATCGCCCTTCAGCCGACTTGTCTCCAAAGGTCTAATGGTGCCTGTGGCACCTAATGGACTTTCTCCTGTGAGTCTAGATTTTCGAATCCGACGCAAAACTGATAGTTAATTGTAACGTACAGGTCCTCCTAATTACGCTGGAACACTCAAATTACGTCGAGATTCAATACATCGGCCACCAGCTGACTTTTCTCCTAGGGTCTATTGCTGCCTCGGGCACCTTATATTCGTTCCCCTGTGAGTCTAGATTTTCGGATACGACGCATAACTGTTAGTTAATTGTAACGTGCAGGGCATCCTAATGACGATGGAACACTCAAATTGCGTCGAGATTCAAAAAATCGTCCTCCAGCCGACTTGTCTCCAAGGGGATATTGCTGCCTCGGCACCTGATGGTCCGTCTCCTATGAGTCTAGAATTTCGAATGCGACGCTAAAGTGATAGTTAATTGCAACGTTTGGGGCCCCCTAATGACGATGGAACACCCAAATTGCGTCGAGATTCAATACATCTTCCTCCAGCCGAATTGTCCCGTCTCCTGTCCGTCTAGATTTTCGAATCCGACGCGAAACTCATAGTTAATTGTAACGTAGTTAATTGTAACGTTGGGTTCCTCCTAATGACGATGGAACACTCATATTGCGTCGAGATTCAGTACATCGTCCTTCAGCCGACTTATTCTCCAAGGGTCTATTGCTGCCTCGGGCACCTGATGGTCGTTCACCTGTGAGCCTAGATTTTCGAGTCCGACGCAAAACTGATAGTTAATTGTAACGTTCGGGGCCTCTTAATGACGATGGAACACTCAAATCGTGTCGAGATTCAATGCATCGTCCTCCAGCCGACTTGTCTACAAGCGGATATTGCTGCCTCGGGCACCTTATGGTCGATCTCCTGTAAGTCTAGATTTTCGAATCCGACGCAAAACTGATAGTTAATTGTAACGTGCAGGGCATCCTTTTGACGATGGAACAGTCAAATTGCGTCGAGATTCAATACATCGTCCTCCAGCCGACTTCAGTCCAAGGGTATATTGGTGCCTCGGCACTTTATGGTCTTTCTCCTGTAAGTCTAGATTGTCGAATCCGACGCAAAATTGATAGATACTTGTAACCTTCAGGGACTCCTATTAACGATGGAACACTCAAATTGCGTCGTGATTCAATACATCGGCCACCTGCCGACTTGTTTCATAGGGTCTATTGCTGCCTGTGGCACCTTCTCCTGTGAGCCTAGATTTTCGAGTCCGACGCAAAACTGATAGTTAATTGTAACGTTCAGGTCCTCCTAATGACGATGGAACACTCAAATTACGTCGAGATTCAATACATTGGCAACTAGCTGACTTTTCTCCCAGGGTATATTGCTGCCTCGGGCACCTTATGTTCGTTCTCCTGTGAGTCTAGATTTTCGAATACGACGCATAACTGTTAGTTAATTGTAACGTTCAGCGCCTCCTAATGACGATGGAACACTCAAATTGTGTCGAGATTCAATACATCGTCCTCTAGCCGACTTGTCTACTAGGGGATATTGCTGCCTCGGGCACTATATTGTCCTTCCCTGTGAGTCTAGATTTTCGAATTAGACGCGAAACTAATAGTTAATTGTAACGTTGAGTTCCTCCTAATGACGATGGAACACTCATATTGTGTCGAGATTCAATACATCGCCCTTCAGCCGACTTGTCTCCAAAGGTTCAATGGTGCCTGTGGCACCTAATGGACTTTCTCCTGTGAGTCTAGATTTTCGAATCCGACGCAAAACTGATAGTTAATTGTAACGTACAGGTCCTCCTAATTACGCTGGAACACTCAAATTACGTCGAGATTCAATACTTCGGCCACTAGCTGACTTTTCTCCTAGGGTCTATTGCTGCCTCGGGCACCTTATGTTCGTTCTCCTGTGAGTCTAGATTTTCGAATACGACGCATAACTGTTAGTTAATTGTAACGTGCACTTCATCCTAATGACGATGGAACACTCAAATTGCGTCGAGATTCAATAAATCGTCCTCCAGCCGACTTGTCTCCAAGGGGATGTTGCTGCCTCGGCACCTTATGGTCCGTCTCCTATGAGTCTAGATTTTCAAATCCGATGCGAAAGTGATAGTTAATTGTAACGTTTTGGGCCCCCTAATGATGATGGAACACTCAAATTGCGTCGAGATTCAATTCATCTTCCTCCAGCCGATTTGTCCCGTCTCCTGTCCGTCTAGATTTTCGAATCCGACGCGAAACTGATAGTTAATTGTAACGTAGTTAATTGTAACGTTGAGGGTATCCTAATGACGATGGAACACTCATATTGCGTCGAGATTCAGTACATCGTCCTTCCGCCGACTTGTCTCCAAGGGTCTATTGCTGCCTCGGGCATTGATGGTCGTTCACCTGAGAGCCTAGATTTTCGAATCCGACGCGAAACTGATAGTTAATTGTAACGTTCGGGGCTTCTTAATGACGATGGAACACTCAAATCGTGTCGAGATTCAATACATCGTCCTCCAGCCGACTTGTCTACAAGCGGATATTGCCGCGCCGGGCACTATATGGTCCATCCCTGTGAGTCTAGATTTTAGAATGAGACGCCAAACTGATAGTTAATTGTAACGTTCAGGGCCTCCTAATGACGATGGAACACTCAAATTGCGCCGAGATTCAATACATCGTCCTCTAGCAGACTTGTCTCCAAGGGGAAATTGCTGCCTAGGGCACCATAGGGTCCGTCTCCTGTGAGTCTAGATTTTCGAATCCGACGCGAAACTGATAGCTAATTGTAACGTCCGGGGCCTCTCAATGATGATGGAACACTCAAATTGTGTCGAGATTCAATACATCGCCCTTCAGCCGACTTGTCTCCAAAGGTCTAATGGTGCCTGTGGCACCTAATGGACTTTCTCCTGTGAGTCTAGATTTTCGAATCCGACGCAAAACTGATAGTTAATTGTAACGTACAGGTCCTCCTAATTACGCTGGAACACTCAAATTACGTCGAGATTCAATACATCGGCCACTAGCTGACTTTTCTCCTAGGGTCTATTGCTGCCTCGGGCACCTTATGTTCGTTCTCCTGTGAGTCTAGATTTTCGAATACGACGCATAACTGTTAGTTAATTGTAACGTGCATTTCATCCTAATGACGATGGAACACTCAAATTGCGTCGAGAATCAATAAATCGTCCTCCAGCCGACTTGTCTCCAAGGGGATATTGCTGCCTCGGCACCTTATGGTCCGTCTCCTATGAGTCTAGATTTTCGAATCCGATGCGAAAGTGATAGTTAATTGTAACGTTTTGGGCCCCCTAATGATGATGGAACACTCAAATTGCGTCGAGATTCAATTCATCTTCCTCCAGCCGATTTGTCCCGTCTCCTGTCCGTCTAGATTTTCGAATCCGATGCGAAACTGATAGTTAATTGTAACGTAGTTAATTGTAACGTTGAGGGCCTCCTAATGACGATGGAACACTCATATTGCGTCGAGATTCAGTACATCGTCCTCCCGCCGACTTGTCTCCAAGGGTCTATTGCTGCCTCGGGCATTGATGGTCGTTCACCTGAGAGCCTAGATTTTCGAATCCGACGCGAAACTGATAGTTAATTGTAACGTTCGGGGCTTCTTAATGACGATGGAACACTCAAATCGTGTAGAGATTCAATACATCGTCCTCCAGCCGACTTGTCTACAAGCGGATATTGCCGCGCCGGGTACTATATGATCCATCCCTGTGAGTCTAGATTTTAGAATCAGACGCCAAACTGATAGTTAATTGTAACGTTCAGGGCCTCCTAATGACGATGGAACACTCAAATTGCGCCGAGATTCAATACATCGTCATCCAACCGACTTGTCTCCAAGGGTCTATTGCTGCCTCGGGCACCTTATGGTCGATCTCCTGTTGGTCTACATTTTTGAATCCGACGCAAAACTGATAGTTAATTGAAACGTGCAGGGCATCCTTTTGACGATGGAACACTCAAATTGCGTCGAGATTCAATACATCGTCCTCCAGCCGACTTGGGTCCAAGGGTATATTGGTGCCACGGCACTTTACGGTCGTTCTCCTGTAAGTCTAGATTGTCGAATCCGACGCAAAACTGATAGATACTTGTAACGTTCAGGGCCTCCTAATAACAATGGAACACTCAAATTGCGTCGTGATTCAATACATCGGCCACCAGCCGACTTGTTTCATAGGGTCTATTGCTGCCTGTGGCACCTTCCCCTGTGAATCTAGATTTTCGAATCCGACGCAAAACTGATAGTTAATTGTAACGTGCAGGGCATCCTTTTGACGAAGGAACACTCAAATTGCAACGAGATTCAATACATCGCCCTTCCGCCGACTTGTCTCCAAAGGTCTAATGGTGCCTGTGGCACCTAATGGACTCTCTCCTGTGAGTCTAGATTTTCGAATCCGACGCGAAACTGATAGTTAATTGTAACGTGCAGGGCATCCTTTTGACGATGGAACACTCAAATTGCGTCGAGATTCAATACATCGTCCTCCAGCCGACTTCAGTCCAAGGGTATATTGGTGCCTCGGCACTTTATGGTCGTTCTCCTGTAAGTCTAGATTTTCGAATCCGACGCAAAACTGATAGTTAATTGGAACGTTCAGGGTCTCTTAATGACGATGGAACACTCGAATTGCGTCGAGATTCAATAAATCGTCTACGACCCGACTTGTGCTTCGGGCACTTTATGGTCGTTCTCCTGTAAGTCTAGATTGTCGAATCCGACGCAAAACTGATAATTAATTGTAACGTACAGTTCCTCCTAATGACGATGGAACACTCAAATTGCTCCGAGATTCAATACATCGTCATCCAACCGACTTGTCTCCAAGGGTCTATTGCTGCCACGGGCACCTTATGGTCGATCTCCTGTAAGTCTAGATTTTTGAATCCGACGCAAGACTGATAGTTAATTGTAACGTGCAGGGCATCCTTTTGACGATGGAACACTCAAATTGCGTCGAGATTCAATACATCGTCCTCCAGCCGACTTGACTCCAAGGGTATATTGGTGCCTCGGCACTTTATGGTCGTTCTCCTGTAAGTCTAGATTGTCGAATCCGACGCAAAACAGATAGATACTTGTAACGTTCAGGGCCTCCTAATAACGATGGAACACTCAAATTGCGTCGTGATTCAATACATCGGCTACCAGCCGACTTGTTTCATAGGGTCTATTGCTGCCTGTGGCACCATCTCCTGTGAGTCTATATTTTCGAATCCGACGCAAAACTGATAGTTAAATGTAACGTGCAGGGCATCCTTTTGACGATGGAACACTCAAATTGCGTCGAGATTCAATACATCGCCCTTCAGCCGATTGTCTCCAAAGGTCTAATGGTGCCTGTGGCACCAAATGGACTTTCTCCTGTGAGTCTAGATTTTCGAATCCGACGCGAAACTGATAGATAATTGTAACGTTCGGGTCCTCCTAATGACGATGGAACACTCAAATTACGTCGAGATTCAATACATTGGCCACCAGCTGTCTTTTCTCCCAGGGTCTATTGCTGGCTCGGGCACCTTATGTTCGTTCTCTTGTGAGTCTAGATTTTCAAATACGACTCATAACTGTTAGATAATTGGAACGTTCAGCGCCTCCTAATGGCGATGGAACACTCAAATTGTGTCGAGATTCAATACATCGTCCTCTAGCCGACTTGTCTACTAGGGGATATTGCTGCCGCGGGCACTATAATGTCCTTCTCTGTGAGTCTAGATTTTTGAATCCGACGCAAAACTGATAGTTAATTGGAACGTACAGGACCTCTTAATGACGATGGAACACTCGAATTGCGTCGAGATTCAATACATCGTCTTCCACCCGACTTGTGCCTTGGGCCCTTTATGGTCGTTCTCCTGTAAGTCTAGATTGTCGAATCCGACGCAAAACTGATTGTTAATTGTAACGTTAAGGGCCTCCTAATGACGATGGAACACTCAAATTGTGTCGAGTTTCAATACATCGCGCTTCAGCCGACTTGTCTCCAAAGGTCTAATGGTGCCTGTTGCACCTAAAGGGCTTTCTCCTGTGAGTCTAGATTTTCGAATCCGACGCAAAACTGATAATTAATTGTAACGTACAGGTCCTCCTAATGACGATGGAACACTCAAATTACGTCGAGATTCAATACATCGGCTACCAGCCGACTTGTTTCATAGGGTCTATTGCTGCCTGTGGCACCTTCTCCTGTGAGTCTAGATTTTCGAATCCGACGCAAAACTGATAGTTAATTGTAACGTGCAGGGCATCCTTTTGACGATGGAACACTAAAATTGCGTCCAGAATCAATTCGTCGTCCTCCAGCCGACTTCAGTCCAAGGGTATATTGGTGCCTCGGCACTTTATGGTCGTTCTCCTGTAAGTCTAGATTGTCGAATCCGACGCAAAACTGATAGATACTTGTAACGTTCAGGGCCTCCTAATAACGATCGAACACTCAAATTGCGTCGTGATTCAATACATCGGCCACCAGCCGACTTGTTTCATAGGGTCTATTGCTGCCTGTGGCACCTTCTCCTGTGAGTCTAGATTTTCGAATCCGACGCAAAACTGATAGTTAATTGTAACGTGCAGGGCATCCTTTAGACGTTGGAACACTCAAAATTGCGTCGAGATTCAATACATCGTCCTCCAGCCTACTTGTCTCCAAGGGGATATTGCTGCCTCGGTCACCTTATGGTCATTCTCCTGTAAGTCTAGATTGTCGAATCCGACGCAAAACTGATAGTTAATTGGAACGTACAGGGCCTCTTAATGACGATGGAACACTCGAATAGCGTCGAGATTCAATACATCGTCTTCCACCGGACTTGTGCCTCGGGCCCTTTATGGTCGTTCTCCTGTAAGTCTAGATTGTCGAATCCGACGCAAAACTGATAGATACTTGTAACGTTCAGGGCCTCCTAATAACGATGGAACACTCAAATTGCGTCGAGATTTAATACATCGCCACCAGCCGACTTGTTTCATAGGGTCTATTGCTGCCTGTGCCACCTTCTCCTGTGAGTCTAGATTTTCGAATCCGACGCAAAACTGATAGTAAATTGTAACGTGCAGGGCATCTTAATGACGATGGAACACTCAAATTCCGTTAAGATTCAATAAATCGTCCTCCAGCCGACTTGTCTCCAAGGGGATATTGCTGCCTCGGTCACCTAATGGTCGTTCTCCTGTAAGTCTAGATTGTCGAATCCGACGCAAAACTGATTGTTAATTGTAACGTTAAGGGCCTCCTAATGACGATGGAACACTCAAATTGTGTCGAGTTTCAATACATCCCGCTTCAGCCGACTTGTCTCTAAAGGTCCAATGGTGCCTGTTGCACCTAATGGACTTTCTCCTGTGAGTCTAGATTTTCGAATCCGACGCAAAACTGATAATTAATTGTAACGTACAGGTCCTCCTAATGACGATGGAACACTCAAATTACGTCGAGATTCAATACATCGGCCACCAGGTGACTTTTCTCCTAGGGTCTATTGCTGCCTCGGGCACCTTATGTTCGTTCTCCTGTGAGTCTAGATTTTCGGATACGACGCATAACTGTTAGTTAATTGTAACGTGCAGGGCATCCTAATGACGATGGAACACTCAAATTGCGTCGAGATTCAATAAATCGTCCTCCAGCCGACTTGTCTCCAAGGGGATATTGCTGCCTCGGCACCTTATGGTCCGTCTCCTATGAGTCTAGATTTTCGAATCCGACGCTAAACTGATAGTTAATTGCACCGTTCAGGGCCCCCTAATGACGATGGAACACTCAAATTGCGTCGAGATTCAATACATCCTCCTCCAGCCGATTTGTCCCGTCTCCTGTCCGTCTAGATTTTCGAATCCGACGCGAAACTCATAGTTAATTGTAACGTAGTTAATTGTAACGTTGAGTTCCTCCTAATGACGATGGAACACTCATATTGCGACGAGATTCAGTACATCGTCCTTCAGCCGACTTGTTCTCCAAGGGTCTATTGCTGCCTCGGGCACCTTATGTTCGTTCTCCTGTGAGTCTAGATTTTCAAATACGACGCATAACTGTTAGTTAATTGTAACGTGCACTTCATCCTAATGACGATGGAACACTCAAATTGCGTCGAGATTCAATAAATCGTCCTCCAGCCGACTTGTCTCCAAGGGGATATTGCTGCCTCGGCACCTTATGGTCCGTCTCCTATGAGTCTAGATTTTCGAATCCGATGTGAAAGTGATAGTTAATTGTAACGTTTTGGGCCCCCTAATGATGATGGAACACTCAAATTGCGTCGAGATTCAATTCATCTTCCTCCAGCCGATTTGTCCCGTCTCCTGTCCGTCTAGATTTTCGAATCCGACGCGAAACTGATAGTTAATTGTAACGTAGTTAATTGTAACGTTGAGGGCCTCCTAATGACGATGGAACACTCATATTGCGTCGAGATTCAGTACATCGTCCTTCCGCCGACTTGTCTCCAAGGGTCTATTGCTGCCTCGGGCATTGATGGTCGTTCACCTTAGAGCCTAGATTTTCGAATCCGACGCGAAACTGATAGTTAATTGTAACGTTCGGGGCTTCTTAATGACGATGGAACACTCAAATCGTGTCGAGATTCAATACATCGTCCTCCAGCCGACTTGTCTACAAGCGGATATTGCCGCGCCGGGCACTATATGGTCCATCCCTGTGAGTCTAGATTTTAGAATGAGACGCCAAACTGATAGTTAATTGTAACGTTCAGGGCCTCCTAATGACGATGGAACACTCAAATTGCGCCGAGATTCAATACATCGTCCTCTAGCAGACTTGTCTCCAAGGGGAAATTGCTGCCTAGGGCACCATAGGGTCCGTCTCCTTTGAGTCTAGATTTTCGAATCCGACGCGAAACTGATAGTTAATTGTAACGTTCGGGGCCTCTCAATGATGATGGAACACTCAAATTGTGTCGAGATTCAATACATCGCCCTTCAGCCGACTTGTCTCCAAAGGTCTAATGGTGCCTGTGGCACCTAATGGACTCTCTCCTGTGAGTCTAGATTTTCGAATCGAACGCAAAACTGATAGTTAATTGTAACGTACAGGTCCTCCTAATTACGCTGGAACACTCAAATTACGTCGAGATTCAATACATCGGCCACTAGCTGACTTTTCTCCTAGGGTCTATTTCTGCCTCGGGCACCTTATGTTCGTTCTCCTGTGAGTCTAGATTTTCGAATACGACGCATAACTGTTAGTTAATTGTAACGTGCACTTCATCCTAATGACGATCGAACACTCAAATTGCGTCGAGATTCAATAAATCGTCCTCCAGCCGACTTGTCTCCAAGGGGATATTGCTGCCTCGGCACCTTATGGTCCGTCTCCTATGAGTCTAGATTTTCGAATCCGATGCGAAAGTGATAGTTAATTGTAACGTTTTGGGCCCCCTAATGATGATGGAACACTCAAATTGCGCCGAGATTCAATACATCGTCATCCAACCGACTTGTCTCCAAGGGTCTATTGCTGCCTCGGGCACCTTATGGTCGATCTCCTGTTGGTCTACATTTTTGAATCCGACGCAAAACTGATAGTTAATTGAAACGTGCAGGGCATCCTTTTGACGATGGAACACTCAAATTGCGTCGAGATTCAATACATCGTCCTCCAGCCGACTTGGGTCCAAGGGTATATTGGTGCCACGGCACTTTACGGTCGTTCTCCTGTAAGTCTAGATTGTCGAATCCGACGCAAAACTGATAGATACTTGTAACGTTCAGGGCCTCCTAATAACAATGGAACACTCAAATTGCGTCGTGATTCAATACATCGGCCACCAGCCGACTTGTTTCATAGGGTCTATTGCTGCCTGTGGCACCTTCCCCTGTGAATCTAGATTTTCGAATCCGACGCAAAACTGATAGTTAATTGTAACGTGTAGGGCATCCTTTTGACGAAGGAACACTCAAATTGCAACGAGATTCAATACATCGCCCTTCCGCCGACTTGTCTCCAAAGGTCTAATGGTGCCTGTGGCACCTAATGGACTCTCTCCTGTGAGTCTAGATTTTCGAATCCGACGCGAAACTGATAGTTAATTGTAACGTGCAGGGCATCCTTTTGACGATGGAACACTCAAATTGCGTCGAGATTCAATACATCGTCCTCCAGCCGACTTCAGTCCAAGGGTATATTGGTGCCTCGGCACTTTATGGTCGTTCTCCTGTAAGTCTAGATTTTCGAATCCGACGCAAAACTGATAATTAATTGTAACGTACAGGTCCTCCTAATGACGATGGAACACTCAAATTGCTCCGAGATTCAATACATCGTCATCCAACCGACTTGTCTCCAAGGGTCTATTGCTGCCTCGGGCACCTTATGGTCGATCTCCTGTAAGTCTAGATTTTTGAATCCGACGTAAGACTGATAGTTAATTGTAACGTGCAGGGCATCCTTTTGACGATGGAACACTCAAATTGCGTCGAGATTCAATACATCGTCCTCCAGCCGACTTGACTCCAAGGGTATATTGGTGCCTCGGCACTTTATGGTCGTTCTCCTGTAAGTCTAGATTGTCGAATCCGACGCAAAACAGATAGATACTTGTAACGTTCAGGGCCTCCTAATAACGATGGAACACTCAAATTGCGTCGTGATTCAATACATCGGCTACCAGCCGACTTGTTTCATAGGGTCTATTGCTGCCTGTGGCACCATCTCCTGTGAGTCTATATTTTCGAATCCGACGCAAAACTGATAGTTAATTGTAACGTGCAGGGCATCCTTTTGACGATGGAACACTCAAATTGCGTCGAGATTCAATACATCGCCCTTCAGCCGATTGTCTCCAAAGGTCTAATGGTGCCTGTGGCACCAAATGGACTTTCTCCTGTGAGTCTAGATTTTCGAATCCGACGCGAAACTGATAGATAATTGTAACGTTCAGGTCCTCCTAATGACGATGGAACACTCAAATTACGTCGAGATTCAATACATTGGCCACCAGCTGTCTTTTCTCCCAGGGTCTATTGCTGGCTCGGGCACCTTATGTTCGTTCTCTTGTGAGTCTAGATTTTCAAATACGACTCATAACTGTTAGTTAATTGTAACGTTCAGCGCCTCCTAATGGCGATGGAACACTCAAATTGTGTCGAGATTCAATACATCGTCCTCCAGCCGACTTGTCTACTAGGGGATATTGCTGCCGCGGGCACTATAATGTCCTTCCCTGTGAGTCTAGATTTTCGAATCCGACGCAAAACTGATAGTTAATTGTAACGTGCAGGGCATCCTTTTGACGATGGAACACTCAAATTGCGTCCAGAATCAATTCATCGTCCTCCAGCCGACTTCAGTCCAAGGGTATATTGGTGCCTCGGCACTTTATGGTCGTTCTCCTGTAAGTCTAGATTGTCGAATCCGACGCAAAACTGATAGATACTTGTAACGTTCAGGGCCTCCTAATAACGATCGAACACTCAAATTGCGTCGTGATTCAATACATCGGCCACCAGCCGACTTGTTTCATAGGGTCTATTGCTGCCTGTGGCACCTTCTCCTGTGAGTCTAGATTTTCGAATCCGACGCAAAACTGATAGTTAATTGTAACGTGCAGGGCAACCTTTTGACGTTGGAACACTCAAATTGCGTCGAGATTCGATACATCGTCCTCCAGCCAACTTGTCTCCAAGGGGATATTGCTGCCTCGGTCACCTTATGGTCGTTCTCCTGTAAGTCTAGATTGTCGAATCCGACGCAAAACTGATAGTTAATTGGAACGTACAGGACCTCTTAATGACGATGGAACACTCGAATTGCGTCGAGATTCAATACATCGTCTTCCACCCGACTTGTGCCTTGGGCCCTTTATGGTCGTTCTCCTGTAAGTCTAGATTGTCGAATCCGACGCAAAACTGATAGATACTTGTAACGTTCAGGGCCTCCTAATAACGATCGAACACTCAAATTGCGTCGTGATTCAATACATCGGCCACCAGCCGACTTGTTTCATAGGGTCTATTGCTGCCTGTGGCACCTTCTCCTGTGAGTCTAGATTTTCGAATCCGACGCAAAACTGATAGTTAATTGTAACGTGCAGGGCATCCTTTTGACGTTGGAACACTCAAAATTGCGTCGAGATTCAATACATCGTCCTCCAGCCTACTTGTCTCCAAGGGGATATTGCTGCCTCGGTCACCTTATGGTCGTTCTCCTGTAAGTCTAGATTGTCGAATCCGACGCAAAACTGATAGTTAATTGGAACGTACAGGGCCTCTTAATGACGAAGGAACACTCGAATTGCGTCGAGATTCAATACATCGTCTTCCACCCGACTTGTGCCTCGGGCCCTTTATGGTCGTTCTCCTGTAAGTCTAGATTGTCGAATCCGACGCAAAACTGATAGATACTTGTAACGTTCAGGGCCTCCTAATAACGATGGAACACTCAAATTGCGCCGAGATTCAATACATCGTCCTCTAGCAGACTTGTCTCCAAGGGGAAATTGCTGCCTAGGGCACCATAGGGTCCGTCTCCTTTGAGTCTAGATTTTCGAATCCGACGCGAAACTGATAGTTAATTGTAACGTTCGGGGCCTCTCAATGATGATGGAACACTCAAATTGTGTCGAGATTCAATACATCGCCCTTCAGCCGACTTGTCTCCAAAGGTCTAATGGTGCCTGTGGCACCTAATGGACTTTCTCCTGTGAGTCTAGATTTTCGAATCGAACGCAAAACTGATAGTTAATTGTAACGTACAGGTCCTCCTAATTACGCTGGAACACTCAAATTACGTCGAGATTCAATACATCGGCCACTAGCTGACTTTTCTCCTAGGGTCTATTGCTGCCTCGGGCACCTTATGTTCGTTCTCCTGTGAGTCTAGATTTTCGAATACGACGCATAACTGTTAGTTAATTGTAACGTGCACTTCATCCTAATGACGATGGAACACTCAAATTGCGTCGAGATTCAATAAATCGTCCTCCAGCCGACTTGTCTCCAAGGGGATATTGCTGCCTCGGCACCTTATGGTCCGTCTCCTATGAGTCTAGATTTTCGAATCCGATGCGAAAGTGATAGTTAATTGTAACGTTTTGGGCCCCCTAATGATGATGGAACACTCAAATTGCGTCGAGATTCAATTCATCTTCCTCCAGCCGATTTGTCCCGTCTCCTGTCCGTCTAGATTTTCGAATCCGACGCGAAACTGATAGTTAATTGTAACGTAGTTAATTGTAACGTTGAGGGCCTCCAAATGACGATGGAACACTCATATTGCGTCGAGATTCAGTACATCGTCCTTCCGCCGACTTGTCTCCAAGGGTCTATTGCTGCCTCGGGCATTGATGGTCGTTCACCTGAGAGCCTAGATTTTCGAATCCGACGCGAAACTGATAGTTAATTGTAACGTTCGGGGCTTCTTAATGACGATTGAACACTCAAATCGTGTAGAGATTCAATACATCGTCCTCCAGCCGACTTGTCTACAAGCGGATATTGCCGCGCCGGGTACTATATGGTCCATCCCTGTGAGTCTAGATTTTAGAATCAGACGCCAAACTGATAGTTAATTGTAACGTTCAGGGCCTCCTAATGACGATGGAACACTCAAATTGCGCCGAGATTCAATACATCGTCATCCAACCGACTTGTCTCCAAGGGTCTATTGCTGCCTCGGGCACCTTATGGTCGATCTCCTGTTGGTCTACATTTTTGAATCCGACGCAAAACTGATAGTTAATTGAAACGTGCAGGGCATCCTTTTGACGATGGAACACTCAAATTGCGTCGAGATTCAATACATCGTCCTCCAGCCGACTTGGGTCCAAGGGTATATTGGTGCCACGGCACTTTATGGTCGTTCTCCTGTAAGTCTAGATTGTCGAATCCGACGCAAAACTGATAGATACTTGTAACGTTCAGGGCCTCCTGATAACAATGGAACACTCAAATTGCGTCGTGATTCAATACATCGGCCACCAGCCGACTTGTTTCATAGGGTCTATTGCTGCCTGTGGCACCTTCCCCTGTGAATCTAGATTTTCGAATCCGACGCAAAACTGATAGTTAATTGTAACGTGCAGGGCATCCTTTTGACGAAGGAACACTCAAATTGCAACGAGATTCAATACATCGCCCTTCCGCCGACTTGTCTCCAAAGGTCTAATGGTGCCTGTGGGACCTAATGGACTCTCTCCTGTGAGTCTAGATTTTCGAATCCGACGCGAAACTGATAGTTAATTGTAACGTGCAGGGCATCCTTTTGACGATGGAACACTCAAATTGCGTCGAGATTCAATACATCGTCCTCCAGCCGACTTCAGTCCAAGGGTATATTGGTGCCTCGGCACTTTATGGTTGTTCTCCTGTAAGTCTAGATTTTCGAATCCGACGCAAAACTGATAATTAATTGTAACGTACAGGTCCTCCTAATGACGATGGAACACTCAAATTGCTCCGAGATTCAATACATCGTCATCCAACCGACTTGTCTCCAAGGGTCTATTGCTGCCTCGGGCACCTTATGGTCGATCTCCTGTAAGTCTAGATTTTTGAATCCGACGCAAGACTGATAGTTAATTGTAACGTGCAGGGCATCCTTTTGACGATGGAACACTCAAATTGCGTCGAGATTCAACACATCGTCCTCCAGCCGACTTGACTCCAAGGGTATATTGGTGCCTCGGCACTTTATGGTCGTTCTCCTGTAAGTCTAGATTGTCGAATCCGACGCAAAACAGATAGATACTTGTAACGTTCAGGGCCTCCTAATAACGATGGAACACTCAAATTGCGTCGTGATTCAATACATCGGCTACCAGCCGACTTGTTTCATAGGGTCTATTGCTGCCTGTGGCACCATCCCCTGTGAGTCTATATTTTCGAATCCGACGCAAAACTGATAGTTAATTGTAACGTGCAGGGCATCCTTTTGACGATGGAACACTCAAATTGCGTCGAGATTCAATACATCGCCCTTCAGCCGATTGTCTCCAAAGGTCTAATGGTGCCTGTGGCACCAAATGGACTTTCTCCTGTGAGTCTAGATTTTCGAATCCGACGCGAAACTGATAGATAATTGTAACGTTCAGGTCCTCCTAATGACGATGGAACACTCAAATTACGTCGAGATTCAATACATTGGCCACCAGCTGTCTTTTCTCCCAGGGTCTATTGCTGGCTCGGGCACCTTATGTTCGTTCTCTTGTGAGTCTAGATTTTCAAATACGACTCATAACTGTTAGTTAATTGTAACGTTCAGCGCCTCCTAATGGCGATGGAACACTCAAATTGTGTCGAGATTCAATACATCGTCCTCCAGCCGACTTGTCTACTAGGGGATATTGCTGCCGCGGGCACTATAATGTCCTTCCCTGTGAGTCTAGATTTTCGAATCCGACGCAAAACTGATAGTTAATTGTAACGTGCAGGGCATCCTTTTGACGATGGAACACTCAAATTGCGTCCAGAATCAATTCATCGTCCTCCAGCCGACTTCAGTCCAAGGGTATATTGGTGCCTCGGCACTTTATGGTCGTTCTCCTGTAAGTCTAGATTGTCGAATCCGACGCAAAACTGATAGATACTTGTAACGTTCAGGGCCTCCTAATAACGATCGAACACTCAAATTGCGTCGTGATTCAATACATCGGCCACCAGCCGACTTGTTTCATAGGGTCTATTGCTGCCTGTGGCACCTTCTCCTGTGAGTCTAGATTTTCGACCCGACGCAAAACTGATAGTTAATTGTAACGTGCAGGGCAACCTTTTGACGTTGGAACACTCAAATTGCGTCGAGATTCGATACATCGTCCTCCAGCCAACTTGTCTCCAAGGGGATATTGCTGCCTCGGTCACCTTATGGTCGTTCTCCTGTAAGTCTAGATTGTCGAATCCGACGCAAAACTGATAGTTAATTGGAACGTACAGGACCTCTTAATGACGATGGAACACTCGAATTGCGTCGAGATTCAATACATCGTCTTCCACCCGACTTGTGCCTTGGGCCCTTTATGGTCGTTCTCCTGTAAGTCTAGATTGTCGAATCCGACGCAAAACTGATAGATACTTGTAACGTTCAGGGCCTCCTAATAACGATCGAACACTCAAATTGCGTCGTGATTCAATACATCGGCCACCAGCCGACTTGTTTCATAGGGTCTATTGCTGCCTGTGGCACCTTCTCCTGTGAGTCTAGATTTTCGAATCCGACGCAAAACTGATAGTTAGTTGTAACGTGCAGGGCATCCTTTTGACGTTGGAACACTCAAAATTGCGTCGAGATTCAATACATCGTCCTCCAGCCTACTTGTCTCCAAGGGGATATTGCTGCCTCGGTCACCTTATGGTCGTTCTCCTGTAAGTCTAGATTGTCGAATCCGACGCAAAACTGATAGTTAATTGGAACGTACAGGGCCTCTTAATGACGAAGGAACACTCGAATTGCGTCGAGATTCAATACATCGTCTTCCACCCGACTTGTGCCTCGGGCCCTTTATGGTCGTTCTCCTGTAAGTCTAGATTGTCGAATCCGACGCAAAACTGATAGATACTTGTAACGTTCAGGGCCTCCTAATAACGATGGAACACTCAAATTGCGTCGAGATTTAATACATCGCCACCAGCCGACTTGTTTCATAGGGTCTATTGCTGCCTGTGCCACCTTCTCCTGTGAGTCTAGATTTTCGAATCCGACGCAAAACTGATAGTTAATTGTAACGTGCAGGGCATCTTAATGACGATGGAACACTCAAATTCCGTCAAGATTCAATAAATCGTCCTCCAGCCGACTTGTCTCCAAGGGGATATTGCTGCCTCGGTCACCTTATGGTCGTTCTCCTGTAAGTCTAGATTGTCGAATCCGACGCAAAACTGATTGTTAATTGTAACGTTAAGGGCCTCCTAATGACGATGGAACACTCAAATTACGTCGAGATTCAATACATCGGCCACCAGCTGACTTTTCTCCTAGGGTCTATTGCTGCCTCGGGCACCTTATGTTCGTTCTCCTGTGAGTCTAGATTTTCGGATACGACGCATAACTGTTAGTTAATTGTAACGTGCAGGGCATCCTAATGACGATGGAACACTCAAATTGCGTCGAGATTCAATAAATCGTCCTCCAGCCGACTTGTCTCCAAGGGGATATTGCTGCCTCGGCACCTTATGGTCCGTCTCCTATGAGTCTAGATTTTCGAATCCGACGCTAAACTGATAGTTAATTGCACCGTTCAGGGCCCCCTAATGACGATGGAACACTCAAATTGCGTCGAGATTCAATACATCCTCCTCCAGCCGATTTGTCCCGTCTCCTGTCCGTCTAGATTTTCGAATCCGACGCGAAACTCATAGTTAATTGTAACGTAGTTAATTGTAACGTTGAGTTCCTCCTAATGACGATGGAACACTCATATTGCGTCGAGATTCAGTACATCGTCCTTCAGCCGACTTGTTCTCCAAGGGTCTATTGCTGCCTCGGGCACCTGATGGTCGTTCACCTGAGAGCCTAGATTTTCGAGTCCGACGCAAAACTGATAGATAATTGTAACGTTCAAGGCCTCCTAACGACGATGGAACATTGACATTGCGTCGAGATTCAATACATCGTCCTCGAGCCGACTTGTCCCCAAGGGGAAATTGCTGCCTCGGGCACCATAGGGTCCGTCTCCTGTGAGTCTAGATTTTCGAATCCGGCGCGAATCTGATAGTTAATTGTAACGTTCGGGGCCTCTTAATGACGATGGAACACTCAAATCGTGTCGAGATTCAATACATCGTCCTCCAGCCGACTTGTCTACAAGGGGATATTGCTGCCTCGGGCACTATATAGTCCTTCCCAGTGAGTCTAGATTTTAGAATCAGACGCCAAACTGATAGTTAATTGTAACGTTCAGGGCCTCCTAATGACAATGGAATACTCAAATTGCGCCAACATTCAATACATCGTCATCCAACCGACTAGTCTCCAAGGGTCTATTGCTGCCTCGGGCACCTTATGGTCGTTCTCCTGTAAGTCCAGATTTTCGAATCCGACGCAAAACTGAAAGTTAATTGTAACGTGCAGGGCATCCTCTTGACGATGGAACACTCAAATTGCGTCGAGATTCAATGCATCGTCCTCCAGCCGACTTGAGTCCAAGGGTATATTGGTGCCTTGGCACATTATGGTCGTTCTCCTGTAAGTCTAGATTGTCGAATCCGACGCAAAACTGATAGATACTTGTAACGTTCAGGGCCTCCTAATAACGATGGAACACTCAAATTGCGTCGTGATTCAATACATCGGAAACCAGCCGACTTGTTTCATAGGGTCTATTGCTACCTGTGACACCGTCTCCTGTGAGTCTAGATTTTCGAATCCGACGCAAAACTGATAGTTAATTGTAACGTGCAGGGCATCCTTTTGACGATGGAACACTCAAGTTGCGTCGAGATTCAATACATCGCCCTTCAACCGACTTGTCTCCAAAGGTCTAATGGTGCCCGTGGCACCTAATGGACTCTCTCCTGTGAGTCTAGATTTTCAAATCCGACGCGAAACTGATAGTTAATTGTAACTTTCAGGTCCTCCGAATGACGATGGAACATTCAAATTACGTCGAGATTCAATACTTTGGCCACCAGCTGACTTTTCCCCCAGGGTCTGCTGCTGCCTCGGGCACCTTATGTTCGTTTTCCTGTGAGTCTAGATTTTCGAATACGACGCATAACTGTTAGTTAATTGTAACGTTCAGCGCCTCCTAATGACGATGGAACACTCAAATTGTGTCGAGATTCAATACATCGTCCTCTAGCCGACTTGTCTACTAGGGGATATTGCTGCCTCGGGTACTATATTGTCCGTCCCTGTGAGTCTAGATTTTCGAATCAGACGCGAAACTGATAGTTAATTGTAACGTTCACGGCTTCCTAATGACGATGGAACACTCAAATTGCGTCGAGATTCAATACATCGTCCTTCAGCCGACTTGTCGCCAAGGGTCTATTGCTGCCTCGGGCACCTTATGGTCGTTCTCCTGTGAGTCTAGATTTTCATATCCGACGAAAATCTGATAGTTAATTGTAACGTTCAGGGCCCCCGAATGACGATGGAACACTCAAATTGCGTCGAGATTCAATACATCGTCCTCCAGCCGACTTGTCTCCAAGGGCATATTGCTTCCACGGGCTCCATATGGTCCGTCTCCTGTGAGTCTAGATTTTCGAATCCGACGCGAAACTGATAGTTAATTGTAACGTTCAGGGTCTCCTAATGACGAACATTCAAATTGCGTCGAGATTCAATACATCGTCCTCCAGCCGACTTGTCTTTAAGGGTTTTTGCTGCGTCGGGCACCATATGGTCAATCTCCTGTGAGTCTAGATTTTCGAATCCGACGCAAAACTGACAGTTAATTGCAACGTTCAGGGCCTCCTAGTGACGAAGGAACACTCAAATTGCGTCGAGATTCAATACATCGTCATCCAGCCGACTTGCATCCAAGGGTCTATTGCTGCCTCAGGGACCATTTGGTCGTTCTCCTGTAAGTCTAGATTGTCAAATCCGACCCTAAACTGATAGTTACTTGTAACGTTCAGGGTCTCCTAATGACGAACACTCAAATTGCGTCGAGATTCAGCACATCGTTCTCCTGCCGATTTGTCTCCAAGGGTTCTATTGCTGCCTCGGGCACCATATGGTCGTTCTCCTGTAAGTCTAGATTGTCGAATCCGACGCAAAACTGATAGTTAATTGTAACGTGCAGGGCATCATAAAGGCGATGGAACACTCAAATTGTGTCGAGATTCAATAAATCGTCCTCCAGCCGACGTGTCTCCAAGGGGATATTGCTGCCTCGGTCACCTTATTGTCGTTCTCCTGTAAGTCTAGATTGTCGAATCCGAGGCAAAACTGATAGTTAATTGTAACGTTAAGGGCCTCTTAGTGACGATGGAACACTCAAATTGTGTCGAGATTCAATACATCGCCCTTCAGCCGACTTGTCTCCAAAGGTCTAATGGTGCCTGTGGCACCTAAAGGACTTTCTCTTGTGAGTCTAGATTTTCGAATCCGACGCAAAACTGATAGTTAATTGTAACGTTCAGGTCCTCCTAATGACGATGGAACACTCAAATTACGTCGACATTCAACACATCGGCCACCAGCTGACTTTTCTCCTAGGGTCTATTGCTGCCTCGGGCACCTTATGTTCGTTCTTCTGCGAGTCTAGATTTTCGAATACGACGCATAACTGTTAGTTAATTGTAACGTGCAGGGCATCCTAATGACGATGGAACACTCAAATTGCGCCGAGATTCAATAAATCGTCCTCCAGCCGACTTGTCTACAAGGGGATATTGCTGCCTCGGGCACTATATGGTCCTTCCCTGTGAGTCTAGATTTTCGAAACAGACGCGAAACTGATAGTTAATTGTAACGTTCAGGGCCTCTTAATGACGATGGAATACTCAAATTGCGTCGAGATTCAATACATCGGCCACCAGCCGACATGTTTCCAAGGATCTTTCGCTGCCTGTGGCACCTTCTCCTGTGAGTCTAGCTTTTCGAATCCGACGCAAAACAGATAGTTACTTGTAACGCTCAGGGCCTCCTAATGACGATGGAACACTCAAATTGCCTCGAGATTCAATACATCTTCCTCCAGTCAATTTGTCCCGTCTCCTGTCCGTCTATGTTTTCGAATCCGACGCGAAACTGATAGTTAATTGTAACGTAGTTAATTGAAACGTTGAGGGCCTCCTAATGACGATGGAACACTCATTTTGCTTCCTTCTGCCGACTTGTCTCCAAAGGGATATTGCTGCCTCAGCACTACATGGTCCTTCCCTGTGAGTCTGGATTTTAGAATCAGACGCCAAACTGATAGTTAATTGTAACGTTCAGGGCCTCCTAATGACGATGGAACACTCAAATTGCGTTGAGATTCAATACATCGTCATCCAACCGACTTGCCTCCAAGGGTCTATTGCTGCCTCGGGCACCGTATGGTCGTTCTCCTGTAAGTCTAGATTTTCGTATCCGACGCAAAACTGATAGATACTTGTAACGTTCAGGGCCTCCTAATAACGATGGAACACTCAAATTGCGCCGAAAATCATTACATCGGCCACCAGCTGACTTTTCTCCTAGGGTCTATTGCTGCCTCAGGCACCTTATGTTCGTTCTTCTGTGAGTCTAGATTTTCGAATACGACGCATAACTGTTAGTTAATTGTAACGTGCAGGGCATCCTAATGACGATGGAACACTCAAATTGCGTCGAGATTCAATACATCGTCCTCCAGCCGACTTGTCTACAAGGGGATATTGCTGCCTCGGTCACCTTATGGTCGTTCTCCTGTAAGACTAGATTTTCGTATCCGACGCAAAACTGATAGATAATTGTAGCGTCAGGGCCTCCTAATGACGATGGAACACTCAAATTGTGTCGAGATTCAATACATCGCCCTTCAGCCGACTTGTCTCCAAAGGTCTAATGGTGCCTGTGGCACCTAAGGGACTTTCTCCTGTGAGTCTAGATTTTCGAATCCGACGCAAAACTGATAGTTAATTGTAACGTTCAGGGCCTCCTAATGACGATGGAACACTCAAATTGCGTCGAGATTCAGCACATCGTCCTCCTGCCGATTTGTCTCCAAGGGTCTATTGGTGCCTCGGGCACATTATGGTCGTTCTCCTGTAAGTCTAGATTGTCGAATCCGACGCAAACCTGATAGTTACTTGTAAGGTTCAGGGCCTCCTAATGACGATGGAACACTCAAATTGCTACGAGATTCAATACATCGGCCACCAGCCGACTTGTTTCATAGTATCTATTGCTGCCTGTGGCACCTTGTCCTGTGAGTCTAGATTGTCGAATCCGACGCAAAACTGATAGTTAATTGTAACGTTCAGGGCCTCCTATTGACGATGGAACACTCAAATTGCGTCGAGATTTAATACATCGTTTTCCAGCCGACTTGTCTCCAAGGGGATATTACTGCCTCGGGCATCATATGGTCCGTCTCCTGTGAGTCTAGATTTTCGAATCCGACGCGAAACTGATAGTTAAATGTAACATTCAGGGCCTCCAAATGGCGATGGAACACTCGAATTGCGTCGAGATTCAATACATCGTCCTTCAGCCGACTTGTCGCTAAGCGATTATTGCTGCCTCGGGCACCTTATGGTCGTTCTCCTGTGAGTCTACATTTTCAAATCCGACGCAAATCTGATAGTTACTTGTAACGTTCAGGGCCCCCGAATGACGATGGAACACTCAAATTGCGTCGAGATTCAATACATCGTCCTCCAGCCTACTTGTCTCCAAAGGTCTAACGGTGCACGTGGCACCTAATGGACTTTCTCCTGTGAGTCTAGATTTTCGAATCCGACGCAAAACTGATAGTTAATTGTAACGTTCAGGGCCTCCTAATGACGATGGAACACTCAAATTGCGTCGAGATTCAGCACATCGTCCTCCTGCCGATTTGTCTCCAAGGGTCTATTGGTGCCTCGGGCACTTTATGGTCGTTCTCCTGTAAGTCTAGATTGTCGAATCCGACGCAAACATGATAGTTACTTGTAAGGTTCAGGGCCTCCTAATGACGATGGACCACTCAAATTGCGACGAGATTCTATACATCGGCCACCAGCCGACTTGTTTCATAGTATCTATTGCTGCCTGTGGCACCTTGTCCTGTGAGTCTAGATTGTCGAATCCGACGCAAAACTGATAGTTAATTGCAACATTCAGGGCCTCCTATTGACGATGGAACACTCAAATTGCGTCGAGATTCAATACATCGTCCTCCAGCCGACTTGTCTCCAAGGGGATATTACTGCCTCGGGCATCATATGGTCCGTCTCCTGTGAGTCTAGATTTTCGAATCCGACGCGAAACTGATAGTTAAATGTATCGTTCAGGGTTTCCTAATGACGAACATTCAAATTGCGTCGAGATTCAATACATCGTCCTCCAGCCGACTTGTCTTTAAGTGTTTTTGCTGCGTCGGGCACCTTATGGTCGTTCTCCTGTGAGTCTAGATTTTCGAATCCGACACAAAACTGATAGTTAATTGTAACGTTCAGGGCCTCCTAATGACGATGGAACACTCAAATTGCGTCGAGATTCAATACATCGTCCTCCAACCGACTTGTCTCCAAAGGGATAATGCTACCTCGGGCACCTTATGGTCCGTCTCCTGTGAGTCTAGATTTTTGTATCCGACGCAAAACTGATACCTAATTGTAACATTCAGGGCCTCCTCATGACGATGGAACACTCAAATTGCGTCGAGATTCAATACATCGTCATGCAGCCGACTTGTATCCAAGTGTCTATTGCTGCCTCGGGGACCATTTGGTCGTTCTCCTGTCAGTCTAGATTGTCGAATCTGACGCTAAACTGATAGTTACTTGTAACTTTCAGGGCCTCCTAATGGCGATGCAACACTCAAATGGCGACGAGATTTAATACATCGGCCACCAGCCGACTTCTTTCATAGTTTCTATTACTGCCTGTGGCACCTTCTCCTGTGGATCAAGATTTTCAAATCCGACGCATAACTGATAGTTAATTCTAACGTTCAGGGTCTCCTAATGACGATGGAACACTCAAATTGTGTCGAGATTCAATATATCGTCCTCCAGCCGACTTGTCTACAAGGGGATATTGCTGCCTCGGGCACTATATGGTCCTTCCCTGTGAGTCTAGATTTTAGTATCACACGCCAAACTGATAGTTAATTGTAACGTTCAGGGCCTCCTAATGACGATGGAACACCCAAATTGCGTCGAGATTCAATACATCGTCATCTAACCGACTTGTCTCCAAGGGGATATTGCTGCCTCGGTCACATTATGGTCGTTCTCCTGTAAGTCTAGATTGTCGAATCCGACGCAAAACTGATAGGTAATTGTAACTTTAAGGGCCTCCTAATGACGATGGAACACTCAAATTGTGTCGAGATTCAATACATCGCCCTTCAGCCGACTTGTCTCCAAAGATCTAATGGTGCCTGTGGCACCTAATGGACTTTCTTCTGTGAGTCTAGATTTTCGAATCCGACGCAAAACTGATAGTTAATTGTTACGTTCAGGTCCTCCTAATGACGATGGAACACTCAAATTACGTCGAGATTCAATACATCATCCACCAGCTGACTTTTCTCCTAGGGTCTATTGCTGCCTCGGGCACCTTATGTTCGTTCTCCTGTGAGTCTATATTTTCGAATACGACGCATAACTGTTAGTTAATTGTAACGTGCAGGGCATCCTAATGACGATAGAACACTGAAATTGTGTCGAGATTCAATACATCGCCCTTCAGCCGACTTGTCTCCAAAGGTCTAATGGTGCCTGTTTCACCTAATGGACTTTCTCCTGTGAGTCTAGATTTTCGTATCCGACGCGAAACTGATAGTTAATTGTAACGTTCAGGTCCTCCTAATGACGATGGAACACTCAAATTACGTCGAGATTCAATACATTGGCCACCAGCTGACTTTTCTCCCAGGGTCTATTGCTGCCTCGGGCACCTTATGTTCGTTCTCCTGCGAGTCTAGATTTTCGAATACGACGCATAACTGTTAGTTAATTGTAACGTGCATTGCATCCTAATGACGATAGAACACTGAAATTGTGTCGAGATTCAATACATCGCCCTTCAGCCGACTTGTCTCCAAAGGTTAATGGTGCCTGTTTCACCGAATGGACTTTCTCCTGTGAGTCTAGATTTTCGTATCCGACGCGAAACTGATAGTTAATTGTAACGTTCAGGTCCTCCTAATGACGATGGAACACTCAAATTACGTCGAGATTCAATGCATTGGCCAGCAGCTGACTTTTCTCCCAGGGTCTATTGCTGCCTCGGGCACCTTATGTTCGTTCTCCTGTGAGTCTACATTTTCGAATACGACGCATAACTGTTAGTTAATTGTAACGTTCAGCGCCTTTTAATGACGATGGAACACTCAAATTGTGTCGAGATTCAATACATCGTCCTTTAGCCGACTTGTCTACTAGGGGATATTGCTGCCTCGGGCACTATATTGTCCTTCCCTGTGAGTCTAGATTTTCGAATCAGACGCGAAACTGATAGTTAATTGTAACGTTCAGGGTCCCCTAATGACGAACATTCAAATTGCGTCGAGATTCAATACATCGTCCTCCAGCCGACTTGTCTTTAAGGGTTTTTGCTGCGTCGGGCACCTTATGGTCGTTCTCCTGTGAGTCTAGATTTTCGAATCCGACGCGAAACTGATAGTTAAATGTAACATTCAGAGCCTCCTAATTACGATGGAACACTTAAATTGCGTCGAGGTTCAATACATCGTCCTTCAGCAGACTTGTCTCCAAGGGTCTACTGCTGCCTCGGGCACCTAATGGTCTTTCTACTGTGAGTCTAGATTTTCGAGTCCGACGCAAAACTGATAGTTAATTGTATCGATCAGGGCCTCTTAATGACGATGGAACACTCAAATTGCGTCGAGATTTAATACATCGGCCACCAGTCGACTTGTTTCATAGGGTCTATTGCTGCCTGTGGCACCTTCTCCTGTGAGTCTAGATTTTCGAATCCGACGCAAAACTGATAGTTAATTGTAACGTGCAGAGCATCATAATGACGATGGAACACTCAAATTGCGTCGAGGTTCAATACATCGTCTTCCAGCCGACTTGTTTCTCGAGCACTTTATGGTCGTTCTCCTGTAAGTGTAGAATCTCGAATCCGACGCAAAACTGATAGTTACTTGTAACGTTCAGGGCCTCCTAATAACGATGGAACACTCAAATTGCGTCGAGATTTAATACATCGGCCACCAGCCGACTTGTTTCATAGGGTCTATTGCTGCCTGTGGCACCTTCTCCTGTGAGTCTAGATTTTCGAATCCGACGCAAAACTGATGGTTAATATTAACGTGCAGGGCATCATAATGACGATGGAACACTCAAATTGCGTCGAGATTCAATAAATCGTCCTCCAGCCGACTTGTCTCCAAGGGGATATTGCTGCCTCGGTCACATTATGGTCGTTCTCCTGTAAGTCTAGATAGTCGAATCCGACGCAAAACTGATAGTTAATTGTAGCGTTAAGGGCCTCCTAATATCGATGGAACACTCAAATTGTGTCGAGATTCAATACATCGCCCTTAGGCCGACTTGTCTCCAAAGGTCTTATGGTGCCTTTGGCACCTAATGGACTTTCTCCTGTGAGTCTACATTTTCGAATCCGACGCAAAACTGATAGATAATTGTAACGTTCAGGTCCCCCTAATGACGATGGAACACTCAAATTACGTCGAGATTCAATACATCGGCCACCAGCTGACTTTTCTCCTAGGGTCGATTGCTGCCTCGGGCACCTTATGTTCGTTCTCCTGTGAGTCTAGATTTTTGAATACGACGCATAACTGTTAGTTAATTGTAACGTGCAGGGCATCCTAATGACGATGGAACACTGAAATTGCGTCGAGATTCAATACATCGCCCTTCAGCCGACTTGTCTCCAAAGGTCTAAAGGTGCCTGTTTCACCTAATGGACTTTCTCCTGTGAGTCTAGATTTTCGTATCCGACGCGAAACTGATAGTTAATTGTAACGTTCAGGTCCTCCTAATGACGATGGAACACTCAAATTACGTCGAGATTCAATACATTGGCCACCAGCTGACTTTTCTCCCAGGGTCTATTGCTGCCTCGGGCACCTTATGTTCGTACTCCTGCGAGTCTAGATTTTAGAAAACGACGCATAACTGTTAGTTAATTGTAACGTGCATTGCATCCTAATGACGACAGAACACTGAAATTGCGTCGAGATTCAATACATCGCCCTTCAGCCGACTTGTCTCCAAAGGTTTAATGGTGCCTGTTTCACCTAATGGACTTTCTCCTGTGAGTCTAGATTTTCGTATCCGACGCGAAACTGATAGTTAATTGTAACGTTCAGGTCCTCCTAATGACGATGGAACACTCAAATTACGTCAAGATTCAATACCTTGGCCACCAGCTGAATTTCCTCCCAGGGTCCATTGCTGCCTCGGGCACCTTATGTTCGTTCTCCTGTGAGTCTAGATTTTCGAATACGACGCATAACTGTTAGTTAATTGTAACGTTCAGCGCCTTTTATTGACGATGGAACACTCAAATTGTGTCGAGATTCAATACATCGTCCTTTAGCCGACTTGTCTACTAGGGGATATTGCTGCCTCGGGCACTATATTGTCCTTCCCTGTGAGTCTAGATTTTCGAATCAGACGCGAAACTGATAGTTAATTGTAACGTTCAGGGTCTCCTAATGACGAACATTCAAATTGCGTCGAGATTCAATACATCGTCCTCCAGCCGACTTGTCTTTAAGGGTTTTTGCTGCGTCGGGCACCTTATGGTCGTTCTCCTGTGAGTCTAGATTTTCGAATCCGACGCGAAACTGATAGTTAAATATAACATTCAGAGCCTCCTAATGACGATGGAACACTTAAATTGCGTCGAGATTCAATACATCGTCCTTCAGCAGATTTGTCTCCAAGGGTCTACTGCTGCCTCGGGCACCTAATGGTCTTTCTACTGTGAGTCTAGATTTTCGAATCCGACGCAAACTTGTAGTTAATTGTAACACTAAGGGCCTCCTAATGACGATGGAACACTCAAATTTCGTCGTGATTCAATACATCGTCCTCCAGCCGACTTGCATCCAAGGGTCTATTGCTGCCTCAGGGACCATTTGGTCGTTCTCCTGTAAGTCTAGATTGTCAAATCCGACCCTAAACTGATAGTTACTTGTAACGTTCAGGGTCTCCTAATGACGAACACTCAAATTGCGTCGAGATTCAGCACATCGTTCTCCTGCCGATTTGTCTCCAAGGGTTCTATTGCTGCCTCGGGCACCATATGGTCGTTCTCCTGTAAGTCTAGATTGTCGAATCCGACGCAAAACTGGTAGTTAATTGTAACGTGCAGGGCATCATAAAGGCGATGGAACACTCAAATTGTGTCGAGATTCAATAAATCGTCCTCCAGCCGACGTGTCTCCAAGGGGATATTGCTGCCTCGGTCACCTTATTGTCGTTCTCCTGTAAGTCTAGATTGTCGAATCCGAGGCAAAACTGATAGTTAATTGTAACGTTAAGGGCCTCTTAGTGACGATGGAACACTCAAATTGTGTCGAGATTCAATACATCGCCCTTCAGCCGACTTGTCTCCAAAGGTCTAATGGTGCCTGTGGCACCTAAAGGACTTTCTCTTGTGAGTCTAGATTTTCGAATCCGACGCAAAACTGATAGTTAATTGTAACGTTCAGGTCCTCCTAATGACGATGGAACACTCAAATTACGTCGACATTCAACACATCGGCCACCAGCTGACTTTTCTCCTAGGGTCTATTGCTGCCTCGGGCACCTTATGTTCGTTCTTCTGCGAGTCTAGATTTTCGAATACGACGCATAACTGTTAGTTAATTGTAACGTGCAGGGCATCCTAATGACGATGGAACACTCAAATTGCGCCGAGATTCAATAAATCGTCCTCCAGCCGACTTGTCTACAAGGGGATATTGCTGCCTCGGGCACTATATGGTCCTTCCCTGTGAGTCTAGATTTTCGAAACAGACGCGAAACTGATAGTTAATTGTAACGTTCAGGGCCTCTTAATGACGATGGAATACTCAAATTGCGTCGAGATTCAATACATCGGCCACCAGCCGACATGTTTCCAAGGATCTTTCGCTGCCTGTGGCACCTTCTCCTGTGAGTCTAGCTTTTCGAATCCGACGCAAAACAGATAGTTACTTGTAACGCTCAGGGCCTCCTAATGACGATGGAACACTCAAATTGCCTCGAGATTCAATACATCTTCCTCCAGTCAATTTGTCCCGTCTCCTGTCCGTCTATGTTTTCGAATCCGACGCGAAACTGATAGTTAATTGTAACGTAGTTAATTGAAACGTTGAGGGCCTCCTAATGACGATGGAACACTCATATTGCTTCCTTCTGCCGACTTGTCTCCAAAGGGATATTGCTGCCTCAGCACTACATGGTCCTTCCCTGTGAGTCTGGATTTTAGAATCAGACGCCAAACTGATAGTTAATTGTAACGTTCAGGGCCTCCTAATGACGATGGAACACTCAAATTGCGTTGAGATTCAATACATCGTCATCCAACCGACTTGCCTCCAAGGGTCTATTGCTGCCTCGGGCACCGTGTGGTCGTTCTCCTGTAAGTCTAGATTTTCGTATCCGACGCAAAACTGATAGATACTTGTAACGTTCAGGGCCTCCTAATAACGATGGAACACTCAAATTGCGTCGAAAATCAATACATCGGCCACCAGCTGACTTTTCTCCTAGGGTCTATTGCTGCCTCGGGCACCTTATGTTCGTTCTTCTGTGAGTCTAGATTTTCGAATACGACGCATAACTGTTAGTTAATTGTAACGTGCAGGGCCTCCTAATGACGATGGAACACTCAAATTGTGTCGAGATTCAATACATCGCCCTTCAGCCGACTTGTCTCCAAAGGTCTAATGGTGCCTGTGGCACCTAAGGGACTTTCTCCTGTGAGTCTAGATTTTCGAATCCGACGCAAAACTGATAGTTAATTGTAACGTTCAAGTCCTCCTAATGACGATGGAACACTCAAATTACGTCGAAAATCAATACATCGGCCACCAGCTGACTTTTCTCCTAGGGTCTATTGCTGCCTCGGGCACCTTATGTTCGTTCTTCTGTGAGTCTAGATTTTCGAATACGACGCATAACTGTTAGTTAATTGTAACGTGCAGGGCATCCTAATGACGATGGAACACTCAAATTGCGTCGAGATTCAATAAATCGTCCTCCAGCCGACGTGTCTCCAAGGGCAAATTGCTTCCACGGGCTCCATATGGTCCGTCTCCTGTGAGTCTAGATTTTCGAATCTGACGCGAAACTGGTAGTTAATGGTAACGTTCAGGGTCTCCTAATGACGAACATTCAAATTGCATCGAGATTCAATACATCGCCCTTCAGCCGACTTGTCTCCAAAGGTCTAATGGTGCCTGTGGCACGTAATGGACTTTCTCCCGTGAGTCTAGATTTTCGAATCCGACGCGAAACTGATAGTTAATTGTAACGTTCAGATCCTCCTAATGACGATGGAACACTCAAATTACGTCGAGATGCAATACATTGGCCACCAGCAGACTTTTCTCCCAGGGTGTATTGCTGCCTCGGGCACCTTATGTTCGTTCTCCTGTGAGTCTAGATCTTCGAATACGACGCATAACTGTTAGTTAATTGTAACGTTTACCGCCTCCTAATGACGATGGAACACTCAAATTGTGTCGAGATTCAATACATCGTCCTCTAGCCGACTTGTATACTAGGGGATATTGCTGCCTCGGGCACTATATTGTCCTTCCCTGTGAGTCTAGATTTTCGAATGAGACGCGAAACTGATAGTTAATTGTAACGTTCACGGCTTCCTAATGACGATGTAACACTCAAATTGCGTCGAGATTCAATACATCGTCCTTCAGCCGACTTGTCGCCAAGGGTCAATTGCTGCATCGGGCACCTTATGGTCGTTCTCCTGTGAGTCTAGATTTTCAAATCCGACGCAAATCTGATAGTTAATTGTAACGTTCAGGGCCCCCGAATGACGATGGAACACTCAAATTGCGTCGAGATTCAATACATCGCCCTCCAGCCGATTTGTCTCCAAGGGAAAATTGCTTCCACGGGCTCCATATGGTCCGTCTCCTGTGAGTCTAGATTTTCGAATCCGACGTGAAACTGATAGTTAATGGTAACGTTCAGGGTCTCCTAATGACGAACATTCAAATTGCATCGAGATTCAATACATCGTCCTCCGGCCGACTTGTCTTTAAGGCTTTTTGCTGCGTCGGGCACCTTATGATCGTTCTCCTGTGACACTAGATTTTCGAATCCGACGCAAAACTGATATTTAATTGTAACGTTCAGGGCCTCCTAGTGACGATGGAACACTCAAATTGCGTCGAGATTCAATACATCGTCCTCCAACCGACTTGTCTCCAAAGGGATATTGCTGCCTCGGGCACCATATTGTCCGTTTGCTGTGAGTCTAGATTTTCGAATCCGACGCAAACCTAATAGTTAATTGTAACATTCAGGGCCTCCTAATGACGATGGAACACTCAAATTGCGTCGAGATTCAATACAGCGTTATCCACCCGACTTGTATCCAAGTGTCTATTGCTGCCTCGGGGACCATTTGGTCGTTCTCCTGTAAGTCTAGATTGTCAAATCCGACACTAAACTGATAGTTACTTGTAAAGTTCAGGGCCTCCTAATGACGATGGAACACTCAAATTGCGTCGAGATTCAGCACATCGTCCTCCTACCGAATTGTCTCCAAGGGTCTATTGGTGCCTCGGGCACTTTATGGTCGTTCTCCTGTAAGTCTAGATTGTCGAATCCGACGCAAACCTGATAGTTACTTGTAAGGTTCAGGGCCTCCTAATGACGATGGAACACTCAAATTGCGACGAGATTCAATACATCGGCCACCCACCGACTTGTTTCATAGTATCTATTGCTGCCTGTGGCACCTTCTCCTGTGAGTCTAGATTTTCGAATCCGACGCAAAACTGATAGTTAAATGTAACGTGAAGGGTATCCTAATGACGATGGAACACTCAAATTGCGTCGAGATTCAATACATCGTCCTCCAGCCGACTTGTCCAAAAGGCGATATTGCTGCCTCGGGCACTATATGGACCTTCCCTGTGAGTCCAGATTTTAGAATCAGACGCGAAACTGATAGTTAATTGTAACGTTCAGGGCCTCCTAATGACGATGGAACACTCAAATTACGTCGAAATTCAATACATCGGCCACCAGCTGACTTTTCTCCTAGGGTCTATTGCTGCCTCGGGCACCTTATGTTCGTTCTTCTGTGAGTCTAGATTTTCGAATACGACGCATAACTGTTAGTTAATTGTAACGTGCAGGGCATCCTAATGACGATGCAACACTCAAATTGCATCGAGATTCAATAAATCGTACTCCAGGCGACGTGACTCCAAGGGGATATTGCTGCCTCGGTCACCTTATGGTCGTTCTCCTGTAAGTCTAGATTGGCGAATCCGACGCAAAACTGATAGTTAATTGTAACGTTCAGGGCCTCCTAATGACGATGGAACACTCAAATTGCGTCGAGATTCAGCACATCGTCCTCCTGCCGATTTGTCTCCAAGGGTCTATTGGTGCCTCGGGCACATTATGGTCGTTCTCCTGTAAGTCTAGATTGTCGAATCCGACGCAAACCTGATAGTTACTTGTAAGGTTCAGGGCCTCCTAATGACGATGGAACACTCAAATTGCTACGAGATTCAATACATCGGCCACCAGCCGACTTGTTTCATAGTATCTATTGCTGCCTGTGGCACCTTGTCCTGTGAGTCTAGATTGTCGAATCCGACGCAAAACTGATAGTTAATTGTAACGTTCAGGGCCTCCTATTGACGATGGAACACTCAAATTGCGTCGAGATTTAATACATCGTTTTCCAGCCGACTTGTCTCCAAGGGGATATTACTGCCTCGGGCATCATATGGTCCGTCTCCTGTGAGTCTAGATTTTCGAATCCGACGCGAAACTGATAGTTAAATGTAACATTCAGGGCCTCCAAATGGCGATGGAACACTCGAATTGCGTCGAGATTCAATACATCGTCCTTCAGCCGACTTGTCGCTAAGCGATTATTGCTGCCTCGGGCACCTTATGGTCGTTCTCCTGTGAGTCTACATTTTCAAATCCGACGCAAATCTGATAGTTACTTGTAACGTTCAGGGCCCCCGAATGACGATGGAACACTCAAATTGCGTCGAGATTCAATACATCGTCCTCCAGCCTACTTGTCTCCAAAGGTCTAACGGTGCACGTGGCACCTAATGGACTTTCTCCTGTGAGTCTAGATTTTCGAATCCGACGCAAAACTGATAGTTAATTGTAACGTTCAGGGCCTCCTAATGACGATGGAACACACAAATTGCGTCGAGATTCAGCACATCGTCCTCCTGCCGATTTGTCTCCAAGGGTCTATTGGTGCCTCGGGCACTTTATGGTCGTTCTCCTGTAAGTCTAGATTGTCGAATCCGACGCAAACATGATAGTTACTTGTAAGGTTCAGGGCCTCCTAATGACGATGGACCACTCAAATTGCGACGAGATTCTATACATCGGCCACCAGCCGACTTGTTTCATAGTATCTATTGCTGCCTGTGGCACCTTGTCCTGTGAGTCTAGATTGTCGAATCCGACGCAAAACTGATAGTTAATTGCAACATTCAGGGCCTCCTATTGACGATGGAACACTCAAATTGCGTCGAGATTCAATACATCGTCCTCCAGCCGACTTGTCTCCAAGGGGATATTACTGCCTCGGGCATCATATGGTCCGTCTCCTGTGAG
Organism: Schistocerca serialis cubense; assembly: GCF_023864345.2. Classification (NCBI taxonomy): domain Eukaryota; kingdom Metazoa; phylum Arthropoda; class Insecta; order Orthoptera; family Acrididae; genus Schistocerca; species Schistocerca serialis. Next base: position 8,596,789 of record NC_064638.1, on the reverse strand, counting down.
TCTAGATTTTCGAATCCGACGCGAAACTGATAGTTAAATGTATCGTTCAGGGTTTCCTAATGACGAACATTCAAATTGCGTCGAGATTCAATACATCGTCCTCCAGCCGACTCGTCTTTAAGTGTTTTTGCTGCGTCGGGCACCTTATGGTCGTTCTCCTGTGAGTCTAGATTTTCGAATCCGACACAAAACTGATAGTTAATTGTAACGTTCAGGGCCTCCTAATGACGATGGAACACTCAAATTGCGTCGAGATTCAATACATCGTCCTCCAACCGACTTGTCTCCAAAGGGATAATGCTACCTCGGGCACCTTATGGTCCGTCTCCTGTGAGTCTAGATTTTTGTATCCGACGCAAAACTGATACCTAATTGTAACATTCAGGGCCTCCTCATGACGATGGAACACTCAAATTGCGTCGAGATTCAATACATCGTCATGCAGCCGACTTGTATCCAAGTGTCTATTGCTGCCTCGGGGACCATTTGGTCGTTCTCCTGTCAGTCTAGATTGTCGAATCTGACGCTAAACTGATAGTTACTTGTAACTTTCAGGGCCTCCTAATGGCGATGCAACACTCAAATGGCGACGAGATTTAATACATCGGCCACCAGCCGACTTCTTTCATAGTTTCTATTACTGCCTGTGGCACCTTCTCCTGTGGATCAAGATTTTCAAATCCGACGCATAACTGATAGTTAATTCTAACGTTCAGGGTCTCCTAATGACGATGGAACACTCAAATTGTGTCGAGATTCAATATATCGTCCTCCAGCCGACTTGTCTACAAGGGGATATTGCTGCCTCGGGCACTATATGGTCCTTCCCTGTGAGTCTAGATTTTAGTATCACACGCCAAACTGATAGTTAATTGTAACGTTCAGGGCCTCCTAATGACGATGGAACACCCAAATTGCGTCGAGATTCAATACATCGTCATCTAACCGACTTGTCTCCAAGGGGATATTGCTGCCTCGGTCACATTATGGTCGTTCTCCTGTAAGTCTAGATTGTCGAATCCGACGCAAAACTGATAGGTAATTGTAACTTTAAGGGCCTCCTAATGACGATGGAACACTCAAATTGTGTCGAGATTCAATACATCGCCCTTCAGCCGACTTGTCTCCAAAGATCTAATGGTGCCTGTGGCACCTAATGGACTTTCTTCTGTGAGTCTAGATTTTCGAATCCGACGCAAAACTGATAGTTAATTGTTACGTTCAGGTCCTCCTAATGACGATGGAACACTCAAATTACGTCGAGATTCAATACATCATCCACCAGCTGACTTTTCTCCTAGGGTCTATTGCTGCCTCGGGCACCTTATGTTCGTTCTCCTGTGAGTCTATATTTTCGAATACGACGCATAACTGTTAGTTAATTGTAACGTGCACGGCATCCTAATGACGATAGAACACTGAAATTGTGTCGAGATTCAATACATCGCCCTTCAGCCGACTTGTCTCCAAAGGTCTAATGGTGCCTGTTTCACCTAATGGACTTTCTCCTGTGAGTCTAGATTTTCGTATCCGACGCGAAACTGATAGTTAATTGTAACGTTCAGGTCCTCCTAATGACGATGGAACACTCAAATTACGTCGAGATTCAATACATTGGCCACCAGCTGACTTTTCTCCCAGGGTCTATTGCTGCCTCGGGCACCTTATGTTCGTTCTCCTGCGAGTCTAGATTTTCGAATACGACGCATAACTGTTAGTTAATTGTAACGTGCATTGCATCCTAATGACGATAGAACACTGAAATTGTGTCGAGATTCAATACATCGCCCTTCAGCCGACTTGTCTCCAAAGGTTAATGGTGCCTGTTTCACCGAATGGACTTTCCCCTGTGAGTCTAGATTTTCGTATCCGACGCGAAACTGATAGTTAATTGTAACGTTCAGGTCCTCCTAATGACGATGGAACACTCAAATTACGTCGAGATTCAATGCATTGGCCAGCAGCTGACTTTTCTCCCAGGGTCTATTGCTGCCTCGGGCACCTTATGTTCGTTCTCCTGTGAGTCTACATTTTCGAATACGACGCATAACTGTTAGTTAATTGTAACGTTCAGCGCCTTTTAATGACGATGGAACACTCAAATTGTGTCGAGATTCAATACATCGTCCTTTAGCCGACTTGTCTACTAGGGGATATTGCTGCCTCGGGCACTATATTGTCCTTCCCTGTGAGTCTAGATTTTCGAATCAGACGCGAAACTGATAGTTAATTGTAACGTTCAGGGTCCCCTAATGACGAACATTCAAATTGCGTCGAGATTCAATACATCGTCCTCCAGCCGACTTGTCTTTAAGGGTTTTTGCTGCGTCGGGCACCTTATGGTCGTTCTCCTGTGAGTCTAGATTTTCGAATCCGACGCGAAACTGATAGTTAAATGTAACATTCAGAGCCTCCTAATTACGATGGAACACTTAAATTGCGTCGAGGTTCAATACATCGTCCTTCAGCAGACTTGTCTCCAAGGGTCTACTGCTGCCTCGGGCACCTAATGGTCTTTCTACTGTGAGTCTAGATTTTCGAGTCCGACGCAAAACTGATAGTTAATTGTATCGATCAGGGCCTCTTAATGACGATGGAACACTCAAATTGCGTCGAGATTTAATACATCGGCCACCAGTCGACTTGTTTCATAGGGTCTATTGCTGCCTGTGGCACCTTCTCCTGTGAGTCTAGATTTTCGAATCCGACGCAAAACTGATAGTTAATTGTAACGTGCAGAGCATCATAATGACGATGGAACACTCAAATTGCGTCGAGGTTCAATACATCGTCTTCCAGCCGACTTGTTTCTCGAGCACTTTATGGTCGTTCTCCTGTAAGTGTAGAATCTCGAATCCGACGCAAAACTGATAGTTACTTGTAACGTTCAGGGCCTCCTAATAACGATGGAACACTCAAATTGCGTCGAGATTTAATACATCGGCCACCAGCCGACTTGTTTCATAGGGTCTATTGCTGCCTGTGGCACCTTCTCCTGTGAGTCTAGATTTTCGAATCCGACGCAAAACTGATGGTTAATATTAACGTGCAGGGCATCATAATGACGATGGAACACTCAAATTGCGTCGAGATTCAATAAATCGTCCTCCAGCCGACTTGTCTCCAAGGGGATATTGCTGCCTCGGTCACATTATGGTCGTTCTCCTGTAAGTCTAGATAGTCGAATCCGACGCAAAACTGATAGTTAATTGTAGCGTTAAGGGCCTCCTAATATCGATGGAACACTCAAATTGTGTCGAGATTCAATACATCGCCCTTAGGCCGACTTGTCTCCAAAGGTCTTATGGTGCCTTTGGCACCTAATGGACTTTCTCCTGTGAGTCTACATTTTCGAATCCGACGCAAAACTGATAGATAATTGTAACGTTCAGGTCCCCCTAATGACGATGGAACACTCAAATTACGTCGAGATTCAATACATCGGCCACCAGCTGACTTTTCTCCTAGGGTCGATTGCTGCCTCGGGCACCTTATGTTCGTTCTCCTGTGAGTCTAGATTTTTGAATACGACGCATAACTGTTAGTTAATTGTAACGTGCAGGGCATCCTAATGACGATGGAACACTGAAATTGCGTCGAGATTCAATACATCGCCCTTCAGCCGACTTGTCTCCAAAGGTCTAAAGGTGCCTGTTTCACCTAATGGACTTTCTCCTGTGAGTCTAGATTTTCGTATCCGACGCGAAACTGATAGTTAATTGTAACGTTCAGGTCCTCCTAATGACGATGGACACTCAAATTACGTCGACATTCAATACATTGGCCACCAGCTGACTTTTCTCCCAGGGTCTATTGCTGCCTCGGGCACCTTATGTTCGTACTCCTGCGAGTCTAGATTTTAGAAAACGACGCATAACTGTTAGTTAATTGTAACGTGCATTGCATCCTAATGACGACAGAACACTGAAATTGCGTCGAGATTCAATACATCGCCCTTCAGCCGACTTGTCTCCAAAGGTTTAATGGTGCCTGTTTCACCTAATGGACTTTCTCCTGTGAGTCTAGATTTTCGTATCCGACGCGAAACTGATAGTTAATTGTAACGTTCAGGTCCTCCTAATGACGATGGAACACTCAAATTACGTCAAGATTCAATACCTTGGCCACCAGCTGAATTTCCTCCCAGGGTCCATTGCTGCCTCGGGCACCTTATGTTCGTTCTCCTGTGAGTCTAGATTTTCGAATACGACGCATAACTGTTAGTTAATTGTAACGTTCAGCGCCTTTTATTGACGATGGAACACTCAAATTGTGTCGAGATTCAATACATCGTCCTTTAGCCGACTTGTCTACTAGGGGATATTGCTGCCTCGGGCACTATATTGTCCTTCCCTGTGAGTCTAGATTTTCGAATCAGACGCGAAACTGATAGTTAATTGTAACGTTCAGGGTCTCCTAATGACGAACATTCAAATTGCGTCGAGATTCAATACATCGTCCTCCAGCCGACTTGTCTTTAAGGGTTTTTGCTGCGTCGGGCACCTTATGGTCGTTCTCCTGTGAGTCTAGATTTTCGAATCCGACGCGAAACTGATAGTTAAATATAACATTCAGAGCCTCCTAATGACGATGGAACACTTAAATTGCGTCGAGATTCAATACATCGTCCTTCAGCAGATTTGTCTCCAAGGGTCTACTGCTGCCTCGGGCACCTAATGGTCTTTCTACTGTGAGTCTAGATTTTCGAATCCGACGCAAAACTTGTAGTTAATTGTAACACTAAGGGCCTCCTAATGACGATGGAACACTCAAATTTCGTCGTGATTCAATACATCGTCCTCCAGCCGACTTGTCTCCAAGGGGATATTGCTGCCTCGGGCACCATAGGGTCCGTCTCCTGTGAGTCTAGATTTTCGAATCCGACGCGAAACTGATAGTTAATTGTATCGATCAGGGCCTCTTAATGACGATGGAACACTCAAATTACGTCGAGATTCAATACATTGGCCACCAGCTGACTTTTCTCCCAGGGTCTATTGCTGCCTCGGGCACCTTATGTTCGTTCTCCTGCGAGTCTAGATTTTCGAATACGACGCATAACTGTTAGTTAATTGTAACGTGCATTGCATCCTAATGACGATATAACACTGAAATTGTGTCGAGATTCAGTACATCGCCCTTCAGCCGACTTGTCTCCAAAGGTTAATGGTGCCTGTTTCACCTAATGGACTTTCTCCTGTGAGTCTAGATTTTCGTATCCGACGCGAAACTGATAGTTAATTGTAACGTTCAGGTCCTCCTAATGACGATGGAACACTCAAATTACGTCAAGATTCAATACATTGGCCACCAGCTGACTTTTCTCCCAGGGTCTATTGCTGCCTCGGGCACCTTATGTTCGTTCTCCTGTGAGTCTAGATTTTTGAATACGACGCATAACTGTTAGTTAATTGTAACGTGCAGGGCATCCTAATGACGATGGAACACTCAAATTGCGTCGAGATCCAATAAATCGGCCTCCAGCCGACTTGTCTCCAAGGGGATATTTCTGCCTCGGTCACCTTATGGTCGTTCTCCTGTATGTCTAGATTGTCAAATACGACGCATAACTGTTACTTAATTGTAACGTTCAGCGCCTCATAATGACGATGGAGCACTCAAATTGTGTCGAGATTCAATACATCGTCATCCAGCCGACTTGTATCCAAGGGTATATTGCTGCCTCTGGGACCATTTGGTCGTTCTCCTGTAAGTCTAGATTGTCAAATCCGACGCTAAACTGATAATTACTTTTAACGTACAAGGCCTCCTAATGACGATGGAACACTCAAATTGCGTAGAGATTTAGCACATCGTCCTCCTGCCGATTTGTCTCCAAGGGTGTATTGGTGCCTCGGGCACTTTATGGTCGTTCTCCTGTAAGTCTAGATTGTCGAATCCGACGCAAAACTGATAGTTACTTGTAAGGTTCAGGTCCTCCTAATGACGATGGAACACTCAAATTGCGACGAGATTCAACACATCGGCCACCAGCCGACTTGTTTCATGGTGTCTATTGCTGCCTGTGGCACCTTCTCCTGTGAGTCTAGATTTTCGAATCCGACGCAAAAGTGATAGTTAAATGTAACGTGCAGGGCATCGTAATCACGATGGAACACTCAAATAGCGTCGAGATTCAATTCATCGTCCTCCAGCCGACTTGTCACCATGGGGATATTGCTGCCTCGGGCACCTTATGGTCGTTCTCATGTGAGTCTGAATTTTCGAATCCGACGCAAAACCGATGGTTAATTATAACGTTCAGGGCCTCCTAATGACGATGGAACACTCATATTGCGTCGAGATTCAGTAATTCGTCCTTCAGCCGACTTGTCTCCAAGGGTCTATTGCTGCCTCGGGCACCTTATGGTCGTTCTCCTGTGAGTCTAGATTTTCGAATCCGACGCAAAACTGATAGTTAATTGTAACGTTCAGGGCTACCTAATGATGATGGAAACTCAAATTGCTTCGAGATTTGTTACATGGACCTTCAGCCGACCTGGCTCCAAGGGTCTAATTCTGCCTCGGGCACTTTATGGTCGCTCTCCTGTGTCTAGATTATCGAATCCAACGCAAAACTGATAGTTAATTGCAATGATCAGGGCCTACTAATGACGATGGAACACTCAATTTGCGTCCTGATTCAATACATCGTCCATCAGGCGACTTGTCTCCAAGGGTCTATTGCTGCCTCGGGCACCTTATGGTCCTTCTCCTGTGAGTCTAGATTTTAGATTCCGACGCGAAACTGATAGTTAATTGTAACGTTCAGGGCCTCCTAATGACGATGGAACACTCAAATTGCGTCGAGTTTGAATACATCGTCCTCCAACCGACTTGCCTCCAAAGTGGATATTGCTGCCTCGGGCACTTAATGCTCGTTCTCCTGTAAGTCTAGATAGTCGAATCCGACGCAAAACTGATAGTTACTTGTAACGTTCATGGCCTCCAAATGACGATGGAACACTCAAATTGCGTCGAGATTCAATACATCGGCCACCAGCCGACTTCTTTCATAGTTTCTATTGCTGCCTGTAGCACCTTCTCCTGTGGGTCACGATTTTCGAATCCGACGCAAAACTGATAGTTACTTGTAAGGTTCAGGTCCTCCTAATGACGATGGAACACTCAAATTGCGACGAGATTCAACACATCGGCCACCAGCCGACTTGTTTCATTGTGTCTATTGCTGCCTGTGGCACCTTCTCCTGTGAGTCTAGATTTTCGAATCCGACGCAAAAGTGATAGTTAAATGTAACGTGCAGGGCATCGTAATCACGATGGAACACTCAAATAGCGTCGAGATTCAATTCATCGTCCTCCAGCCGACTTGTCACCATGGGGATATTGCTGCCTCGGGCACCTTATGGTCGTTCTCATGTGAGTCTGAATTTTCGAATCCGACGCAAAACCGATGGTTAATTATAACGTTCAGGGCCTCCTAATGACGATGGAACACTCATATTGCGTCGAGATTCTGTAATTCGTCCTTCAGCCGACTTGTCTCCAAGGGTCTATTGCTGCCTCGGGCACCTTATGGTCGTTCTCCTGTGAGTCTAGATTTTCGAATCCGACGCAAAACTGATAGTTAATTGTAACGTTCAGGGCTACCTAATGATGATGGAAACTCAAATTGCTTCGAGATTTGTTACATGGACCTTCAGCCGACCTGGCTCCAAGGGTCTAATTCTGCCTCGGGCACTTTATGGTCGCTCTCCTGTGTCTAGATTATCGAATCCAACGCAAAACTGATAGTTAATTGCAATGATCAGGGCCTACTAATGACGATGGAACACTCAATTTGCGTCCTGATTCAATACATCGTCCATCAGGCGACTTGTCTCCAAGGGTCTATTGCTGCCTCGGGCACCTTATGGTCCTTCTCCTGTGAGTCTAGATTTTAGATTCCGACGCGAAACTGATAGTTAATTGTAACGTTCAGGGCCTCCTAATGACGATGGAACACTCAAATTGCGTCGAGATTGAATACATCGTCCTCCAACCGACTTGCCTCCAAAGTGGATATTGCTGCCTCGGGCACTTAATGCTCGTTCTCCTGTAAGTCTAGATAGTCGAATCCGACGCAAAACTGATAGTTACTTGTAACGTTCATGGCCTCCAAATGACGATGGAACACTCAAATTGCGTCGAGATTCAATACATCGGCCACCAGCCGACTTCTTTCATAGTTTCTATTGCTGCCTGTAGCACCTTCTCCTGTGGGTCACGATTTTCGAATCCGACGCAAAACTGATAGTTAATTGTAACGTTCAGGGCCTCCTAATGACGATGGAACACACAAATTGTGTCGAAATTCAATACATCGTCCTCCAGCCGACTTGTTTACAAGGGGATATTGCTGCCTCGGGCACTATGTGGTCCTTCCCTCTGAGTCTAGATTGTCGAAAAAGACGCGGATCTGATAGTTAATTGTAACGTTCAGGGCCTCTTAATGACGATGGAACACTCAAATTGCGTCGAGATTCAATACATCGGCCACCAGCCGACATGTTTCCAAGGGTCTATCGCTGTCTGTGGCACCTACTCCTGTGAGTCTAGCTTTTCGAATCCGACACAAAACTGATAGTTACTTGTAACGTTCAAGGCAACCTAATGACGATGGAACACTCAAATTGCGTCGGTTTTCGTTACTTCGACCTTCAGCCGACCTGTGTCCAAGGGTCTATTGCTGCCTCCTGCACCTTATGGTCGTTCACCTGTGAGTCTAGATTTTCGAATCCAACGCAAAACTGATAGTTAATTGTAACGTTCAGGGCCTCCCAATAACGATGGAACACATTCATATTGCGTCGAGATTCAGTTCATCGTCCTTCAGCCGATTTGTCTCCAAGGGTCTATTGCTGCCTCGGGCACCTTATGGTCGTTCTCCTGTGAGTCTAGATTTCCGAATCTGACGCAAAACTGATAGTTAATTGTAACGTTCATTGCCTCCTAATGACGATGGAACACTCAAATTGCGTCGATATTCGTTACATCGACCTTCAGCTGACCTGTGTCCAAGGGTCTATAGCTGCCTCGGGCACCTTATGGTCGTTCACCTGTGAGTCTAGATTTTCGAATCCAACGCAAAACTGATAGTTAATTGTAACGTTCAGGGCCTCCTAATGACGATGGAACACTCAAATTGCGTCGCGATTCAATACATCGTCCTCCAGCCGACTTGTCTCCAAGGGGATATGATGCCTCGTGCACCATAGGATCCGTCTCCTGTGAGTCTATATTTTTGAATCCGACGCAAAACCGATAGTTAAATGTAACATTCAGCGCCTCCTAATGACGATGGAACACTCGAATTGCGTCGAGATACAATACATCGACCTCCAGCCGACTTGAGTCCAAGGGTATTTAGGTGCCTCGGGCACTTTATGGTCTTTCTCCTGTAAGTCTAGATTGTCGAATCCGACGCAAAACTGATAGTTAATTGTAACGTTCAGGGCCTCCTAATGACGATGGAACACTCAAATTGTGTCGAGATTCAATACATCGACTTCAGCCGACTTTCTCCTCTGAGTCTAGATTTTCGAATCCGACGCGAAACTGATAGTCAATTGTAAGGTTCAGCGCCTCCTAATGACGATGGAGCACTGAAATAGCGTCGAGATTCAATACATCGTCATCCAGCCGACTTGTCTCCAAGGGTCTATTGCTGCCTCGGAGACCATTTGGTCGTTCTCCTGTAAGTCTAGATTGTCGAATCCGACGCTAAACTGATAGTTACTTGAAACGTTCAGGGCCTCCTAATGACGAAGGAACACTCAAATTGCGTCGAGATTCAATACATCGTCTTCCAACCAACTTGGCTCCAAGGGGATATTGCTGCCTCGGGCACCATATGGTCCGTCCCCCGTGAGTCCCAATTATCGAATCCGCGCGAAACTGATAGTTAATTGTAACATTCAGGGCATCCTAAAGAAGATGGAACACTCAAATTGCGTCGAGATTCATCACATCGCCCTCCTGCCGATTTGTCTCCAAGGGTCTATTGGTGCCTCGGGCACTTTATGGCCGTTCTCCTGTATGTCTAGATTGTCGAATCCGACGCAAAACTGATAGTTAATTGTAACGTTCAGGACCTCCTAATGACGATGGAACACTCAAATTGCGACGAGATTCAATACATCAGCCACCAGCCGACTTGTTACGTTGTATCTACTGCTGACTGTGGCACCTTCTCCTGTGAGTCTAGATTTTCGAATCCGACGCAATACTGATAGTTAAATGTAACGTGCAGGGCATCGTAATAACGATGGAACACTCAAATTGCGTCGAGATTCAATACATCGTCTTCCAGCCGACTTGTCTCCAAGGGGATATTGCTGCCTCGGGCACCTTATGATCGTTCTCCTGTGAGTCTGATTTTTCGAATCCGACTCAAAACTGATAGTTAATTGTAACGTTCAGGGCCTCCTAATGATGATGGTACACTCAAATTGCTTCGAGATTCGTTACATCGACCTTCAGCCGACCTGTCTCCAAGGGTCTATTGCTGCCTCGGGCACCTAATGGTCGTTCTCCTGTGTCTAGCTTGTCGAATCCAACGCAAAACAGATAGTTAATTGCAGTGATCAGGGCCTCCTAATGACAATGGAACACTCAATTTGCGTCGAGATTCAATACATCGTCCTCCAGCCGACTTGTCTTCAAGGGGATATTGCTGCCTCGGGCACCATATGGTCCTTCTCCTGTGAGTCTAGATTTTCGAATCCGACGCGAAACTGATAGTTAATTGTAACGTCCAGGGCCTCCTAATGACGATGGAACACCCAAATTGCGTCGAGATTCAATACATCGTCCTTTAGGCGACTTGTCTCCAAGGGTCTATTGCTGCCTCGGGCACCTATTAGTCATTCTCCTGTGAGTCTAGATTTTCGAATCCTACGCAAAACTGAGGGTTAATTGTAACGTTCAGGGCCTCCTAATGACGATGGAACACTCAAATTGCGTCGAGATTCAGCACACCGTCCTCCTGCGGATTTATCTCCAAGGGTGTATTGGTGACTCGGGCACTTTATGGTCGTTCTCCTGTAAGTCTAGATTGTCGAATCCGACGCAAAACTGATAGTTACTTGTAATGTTCAGGGCCTCCTAATGACGATGGAACACTCAAATTGCGACGAGATTCAATACATCGGCCACCAGCCGACTTGTTTCATAATGTCTATTGCTGCCTATGGCACCTTCTCCTGTGAGTCTAGATTTTCGAATCCGACGCAAAAGTGATAGTTAAATGTAACGTGCAGGGCATCCTAATCACGATGGAACACTCAAATTGCGTCGAGATTCAATTCATCGTCCTCCGGCCGACTTGTCACCATGGGGATATTGCTGCCTCGGGCACCTTATGGTCGTTCTCCCGTGAGTCTGAATTTTCGAATCCGACGCAAAACCGGTAGTTAATTATTACGTTCAGGGCCTCCTAATGACGATGGAGCACTCATATTGCGTCGAGATTCAGTACATCGTCCTTCAGTCGACTTGTCTCCAAGGGTCTATTGCTGCCTCGGGCACCTTATGGTCGTTCTCCTGTGAGTCTAGATTTTCGAATCCGATGCAAAACTGATAGTTAATTGTAACGTTCAGGGCTACCTAATGATGATGGAAACTCAAATTGCTTCGAGATTTGTTACATCGACCTTCAGCCGACCTGTCTCCAAGGGTCTAATGCTGCCTCGGGCACCTTATGGTCGCACTCCTGTGTCTAGATTATCGAATTCAACGCAAAACTGATAGTTAATTGCAATGATCAGGGCCTACTAATGACGATGGAACACTCAATATGCGACGAGATTCAATACATCGTCCTTCAGGTGACTTGTCTCCAAGGGTCTATTGCTGCCTCGGGCACCATATAATCCTTCTCCTGTGAGTCTAGATTTCCGAATCCGACACAAAACTGACAGTTAATTGTAACGTTCAGGGCCTCCTAATGACGATGGAACACCCAAATTGCGTCGAGATTCAATACATCGTCCTTTAGACGACTTGTCTCCAAGGGTCTATTGCTGCCTCGGGCACCTTATGGTCGTTCTGCTGTGAGTCTAGATTTTCGAATCCTACTCAAAACTGATCTTTAATTGTAACGTTCAGGGCCTCCTAATGACGATGGAACACTCAAATTGCGTCGAGATTCAATACATCGTCCTTCAGCCGACTTGTCTCCAAGAGTCTATTGCTGCCTCGGGCACCTTATGGTCGTTCTCCTGTGGGTCTAGATTTTCGAATCCTACGCAAAACTGATAGTTACTTATAACGTTCAGGGCCTCCTAATGACGATGGAACACTCAAATTGCGACGAGATTCAATACATCGGCCACCAGCCGACTTGTTTCATAGTATCTATTGCTGCCTGTGGCACCTTCTCCTGTGAGTCTAGATTTCGAATCCGACGCAAAAGTGATAGTTGAATGTAACGTGCAGGGCATCCCAATGACGATGGAACACTCAAATTGCGTCGAGATTCAATTCATCGTCCTCCAGCCGACTTGTCACCATGGGGATATTGCTGCCTCGGGCACCTTATGGTCGTTCTCCTGTGAGTCTGAATTTTCGAATCCGACGCAAAACTGATAGTTAATTATAACGTTCATGGCCTCATAGTGACGATGGAACACCCATATTGCGTCGAGATTCTGTAGATCGTCCTTCAGCCGACTTGTCTCCAAGGGTCTATTGCTGCCTCGGGCACCTTATGGTCGTTCTCCTGTGAGTCTAGATTTTCGAATCCGACGCAAAACTGATAGTTAATTGTAACGCTCAGGGCCTCCTAATGATGATGGAAACTCAAATTGCTTCGAGATTTGTTACATCGACCTTCAGCCGACCTGTCTCCAAGGGTCTATTGCTGCCTCGGGCTCCTTATGGTCGCTCTCCTGTGTCTATATTATCGAATCCAACGCAAAACTGATAGTTAATTGCAGTGATCAGGGCCTACTAATGACGATGGAACACTCAATTTGCGTCGAGATTCAATACATCGTCCTTCAGGCAACTTGTTTCCAAGGGTCTATTGCTGCCTCGATCACCATATGGTCCTTCTCCTGAGAGTCTAGATTTTAGAATCCGACGCGAAACTGATAGTTAATTGTAACGTTCAGGGCCTCCTAATGACGATGGAACACTCAAATTGCGTCGAGATTCAATACATCGTCCTGCAGCCGACTTGCCTCCAAAGTGGATATTGCTGCCTCGGGCACTTAATGGTCGTTCTCATGTAAGTCTAGATTGTCGAATCCGACGCAAAACTTATAGTTACTTGTAATGTTCATGGCCTCCTAATGACGATGGAACACTCAAATTGTGTCGAGGTTCAATACATCGGCCACCAGCCGACTTGTTTCCAAGGGTCTATCGCTGTCTGTGGCACCTACTCCTGTGAATCTAGCTTTTCGAATCCGACACAAAACTGATAGTTACTTGTAACGTTTAGGACATCATAATGACGATGGAACACTCAAATTGCGTCGATATTCGTTACATCGACCTTCAGCCGACCTGTGTCCAAGGGTCTATTGCTGCCTTGGGCACCCTATGGTCGTTCACCTGTGAGTCTAGATTTTCTAATCCAACGCAAAACTGATAGTTAATTGTAACGTTCAGCGCCTCCTAATGACGATGGAACACTCAAATTGTGTCGAGATTCAATACATCGTCCTCCAGCCGACTTGTCTCCATGGGCATATTGCTTCCACGGGCTCCATATGGTCCGTCTCCTGAGAGTCTAGATTTTCGAATCCGACGCGAAACTGATAGTTAATTGTGCCGTTCAAGTTCTCCTAATGACGAACATTCAAATTGCGTGAAGATTCAAAACATCGTCCTCCAACCGACTTGTCTCCAAAGGGATATTGCTGCTTCGGGCACCATATGGTCCGTCTCCTGTGAGTCTAGATTTTCGAATCCGACGCAAAACTGATAGTTAATTTTAACTTTCAGGGCCTCCTAATGACGATGGGGCACTCAAATTGCGTCGAGATTCAATACATCGTCATCCAGCCGACTTGTCTCCAAGGGTCTATTGCTGCCTCGGAGACCATTTGGTCGTTCTCCTGTAAGTCTAGATTGTCGAATCCGACGCTAAACTGGTAGTTACTTGTAACGTTCAGGGCCTCCTAATGACGATGCAACACTCAAATTGCGTCGATGTTCAATACATCGTCCTCCAACCGACTTGCCTCCAAGGGGATATTGCTGCCTCGGGCACCATATGGTCCGTCTCCAGTGAGTCCCGATTTTCGAATCCGTGCGAAACTGATAGTTAATTGTAACATTCAGGGCCTCCTACTCACGGTGGAACACTCAAATTGCGTCGAGATTCATCACATCGCCCTCCTGCCGATTTGTCTCCAAGGGTCTATTGGTGCCTCCGGCACTTTGTGGTCGTTCTCCTGTAAGTCTAGATTGTCGAATCCGACGCAAAACGGATAGTTACTTGTAACGTTCAGGACCTCCTAATGACGATGGAGCACTCAAATTGCGACGAGATTCAATACATCGGCCACCAGCCGACATGTTTCATAGTATCTATTGCTGCCTGTGGCACCTTCTCCTGTGAGTCTAGATTTTCGAATCCGACGCAATACTGATAGTTAAATGTAACGTGCAGGGCATCCTAATGACGATGGAACACTCAAATTGCGTCGAGATTCAATACGTCGTCCTCCAGCCGACTTGTCTCCATGGGGGTATTGCTGCCTCGGGCACCTTATGGTCGTTCTCCTGTGAGTCTGATTTTTCGAATCCGACTCAAAACTGATAGTTAATTGTAACGTTCAGGGCCTCCTAATGATGATGGAACACTCAAATTGCTTCGAGATTCGTTACATCGACCTTCACCCGACCTGTCTCCAAGGGTCTATTGCTGCCTCGGGGACCTAATGGTCGTTCTCCTGTGTCTAGATTATCGAATCCAACGCAAAACAGATAGTTAATTGTAGCGATCAGGGCCTCCTAATGACGATGGAACACTCAATTTGAGTCGAGATTCAATACATCGTCCTCCAGCCGACTTGTCTCCAAGGGGATATTGCTGCCATGTGCACCATATGGTCCTTCTCCTGTGAGTTTAGATTTTCGAATCCGACGCGAAACTGATAGTTAATTGTAACGTTCAGGGCCTCCTAATGATGGTGGAAACTCAAATTGCTTCGATATTTGTTACATCGACCATCAGCCGACCCGTCTCCAAGGGTCTATTGCTGCCTCGGGCAACTTATGGTCGCTCTCCTGTGTCTAGATTATCGAATCCAACGCAAAACTGATAGTTAATTGCAACGATCAGGGCCTACTAATGACGATGGAACACTCAATTTGCGTCTAGATTCAATACATCGTCCTTCAGGCGACTTGTCTCCAATGGTCTATTGCTGCCTCGGGCACCATATGGTCCTTCTCCTGTGAGTCTAGATTTTTGAATCCGACGCGAAAGTGATAGTAAATTGTAACGTTCAGGGCCTCCTAATGACAATGGAACACACAAATTGTGTCGAGATTCATTGCATCGTCTGCCAGCCGACATGTTTACAAGGGGATATTGCTGCCTCGGGCACCATATGGTCCTTCCCTGTGAGTCTAGATTTTCGAAACAGACGCGAAACTGATAGTTAATTGTAACGTTCAGGGCCTCTTAATGACGTTGGAACACTCAAATTGCGTCGAGATTCAATACATCGGCCACCAGCCGACATGTATCCAAGGGTCTATCGCTGTCTGTGGCACCTACTCCTGTGAGTCTACCTTTTCGAATCCGACACAAAACTGATAGTTACTTGTAACGTTCAGGGGATCCTAATGACGATGGAACACTCATATTGCGTCGATATTCGTTACATCGACCTTCAGCCGACCCTTGTCCAAGGGTCTATTGCTGCCTCGGCCACCTTATGGTCGTTCACCTGTGAGTCTAGATTTTCGAATCTGACGCAAAACTGATAGTTAATTGTAACGTTCAGGGCCTCCTAATGACGATGGGACACTCATATTGCGTCGAGAATCAGTACATCGTCCTTCAGCCGACTTCTCTTCAAGGGTCTATTGCTGCCTCGGGCACCTTATGGTCGTTCTCCTGTGAGTCTAGATTTCCGAATCCGACGCAAAAGTGATAGTTAATTGTAACATTCAGGGCCTCCTAATGACGATGGAACACTCAAATCGTGTCTAGATTCAATACATCGTCCTCCAGCCGACTTCTCTACAATGGGATATTGCTGCCTCGGGCACTTAATGGTCCTTTCCTGTGAGTCTAAATTTTAGAATCAGACGCGAAACTGATAGTCAATTGTAACGTTCAGGGCTCCCTAGTGACGATGGAACACTCAAATTGCGTCGAGATTCAATACATCGTCCTCCAGCCGACTTGTCTTTAAGGGTTTTTGCTGCCTCGGGCACCTTATGGGCGTTCTCCTGTGAGTCTAGATTTTCGAATCCGACGCAAAAGTGATAGTTAATTGTTACGTTCAGGGCCTCCTAATGACGATGGAACACTCAAATTGCGTCGAGATTCAATACATCGTCCTCCAACCGACTTGTCTCTAAAGGGAGATTGCTGCCTCGGGCACCATATGGTCCGTCTCCTGTGAGTCTAGATTTTCGAATCCGACGCAAAACTGATAGTTAATTGTAACATTCAGGGCCTCCTAATGACGATGGAGCACTCAAATTGCGTCGAGATTCAATACATCGTCATCCAGCTGACTTGTCTCCAAGGGTCTATTGCTGCCTAGGAGACCATTTGGTCGTTCTCCTGTAAGTCTAGATTGTCGAATCCGACGCTAAACTGATAGTTGCTTGTAACGTTCAGGGCCTCCTAATGACGATGCAACACTCAAATTGCGTCCAGATTCAATACATCGTCCTCCAGCCGACTTGTCTCCAAGGGGATATTGGTGCCTGTGGCACCTTATGGACTTTCTCCCGTGAGTCTTGATTTTGGAATCCGACGCAAAACTGATAGTTAATTGTAACGTTCACGGCTTCCTAATGACGATGGAACACTCAAATTGCGTCGAGATTCAATACATCGTCCGTCAGCCGACTTGACTCCAAGGGTCTATTGCTGCCTCGGGCACCTCATGGTCGTTCTCCTGTGAGACAAGATTTTGAAATCCGACGCAAATCTGATAGTTAATTGTAACGTTCAGGGCCCGAATATGACGATGGAACACACAAATTGCGTCGAGATTCAATACATCGTCCTCCAGCCGACTTGTATCCAAGGGCATATTGCTTCCACGGGCTCCATTTGGTCCGTCTCCTGTGAGTCTAGATTTTCGAATGCGATGCGAAACTGATAGTTAATTGTAGCGTTCAAGTTCTCCTAATGACGAACATTCAAATTGCGTCGAGATTCAATACATCGTCCTCCAGCCGACTTGTCTTTAAGGGTTATTGCTGCCTCTGGCACCTTATGGCCGTTCTCCTGTGAGTCTAGATTTTCGAATCAGACGCAAAAGTGATAGTTAATTGTAACGTTCAGGGCCTCCTAATGACGATGGAACACTCAAATTGCGTCGAGATTCAATACATCGTCCACCAACCGACTTGTCTCCAAAGGGATATTGCTGCCTCGGGCACCATATGGTCCGTCTCCTGTGAGTCTAGATTTTCGAATCCGACGCAAAACTGATAGTTAATTGTAACTTTCAGGAAATCCTAATGACGATGGAGCACTCAAATTGCGTCGAGATTCAATACATCGTCATCCAGCCGACTTGTCTCCAAGGGTCTATTACTGCCTCGGGCACTTTTTTGTCGTTCTCCTGTAAGTCAAGATTGTCGAATCCGACGCAAAACTGATAGTTGCTTGAAACGTTCAGGACCTCCTAATGGCGATGGAACACTCAAATTGCGACGAGATTCAATACATCGGCCACCAGCCGACTTGTTTCATAGTATCTATTGCTGCCTGTGGCACCTTCTCCTGTGAGTCTAGATTTTCGAATCCGACGCAATACTGATAGTTAAATGTAACGTGCAGGGCATCCTAATGACGATGGAACACTCAGATTGCGTCGAGATTCAACACATCGTCCTCCAGCCGACTTGTCTCCATGGGGATATTGCTGCTTCGGGCACCTTATGGTCGTTCTCCTGTGAGTCTGAATTTTCGAATCCGACTCAAAACTGATAGTTAATTGTAACGTTCAGGGCCTCCTAATGATGATGGAACACTCAAATTGCTTCGAGATTCGTTAATTCGACCTTCAGCCGACCTGTCTCCAAGGGTCTATTGCTGCCTCGGGCACCTAATGGTCGTTCTCCTGTGTCTAGATAATCGAATCCAACGCAAAACAGACAGTTAATTGCAGTGATCAGGGCCTCCTAATGACGATGGAACACTCAATTTGCGTCGAGATTCAATGCATCGTCCTCCAACCGACTTGTCTCCAAAGGGATATTGCTGCCTCGGGCACCATATGGTCCGTCTCCTGTGAGTCTAGATTTTCGAATCCGACGCAAAACTGATAGTTAATTGTAACATTCAGAGCCTCCTAATGACGATGGAGCACTCAAATTGCGTCGAGATTCAATACATCGTCATCCAGCTGACTTGTCTCCAAGGGTCTATTGCTGCCTCGGGCAACTTATGGTCGCTCTCCTGTGTCTAGATTATCGAATCCAACGCAAAACTGATAGTTAATTGTAACGATCAGGGCCTACTAATGACGATGGAACACTCAATTTGCGTCGAGATTCAATACATCGTCCTTCAGGCGACTTGTCTCCAAGGGTCTATTGCTGCCTCGGGCACCATATGGTCCTTCTCCTGTGAGTCTAGATTTTAGAATCCGACGCGAATCTGATAGTGAATTGTAACGTTCAGGGCCTCCTAATGACAATGGAACACACAAATTGTGTCGAGATTCAATACATCGTCTTCCAGCCGACATCTTTACAAGGGGATATTGCTGCCTCGGGCACTATATGGTCCTTCCCTGTGAGTCTAGATTTTCGAAACAGACGCGAAACTGATAGTTAAATGTAACGTTCAGGGCCTCTTAATGACGTTGGAACACTCCAATTGCGTCGAGATGCAATACATCGGCCACCAGCCGACGTGTTTCCAAGGGTCTATCGCTGTCTGTGGCACCTACTCCTGTGAGTCTACCTTTTCGAATCCGACACAAAACTGATAGTTACTTGTAACATTCAGGGCATCCTAATGACGATGGAACACTCAAATTGCGTCGATATTCGTTACATCGACCTTCAGCCGACCTGTGTACAAGGGTCTATTGCTGCCTCGGCCACCTTATGGTCGTTCACCTGTGAGTCTAGATTTTCGAATCCAACGCAAAACTGATAGTTAATTGTAACGTTCAGGGCCTCCTAATGACGATGGAACACTCATATTGCGTCGAGATTCAGTACATCGTCCTTCAGCCGACTTGTCTCCAAGGGTGTATTGCTGCCTCGGGCACCGTATGGTCGTTCTCCTGTGAGTCTAGATTTCCGAATCTGACGCAAAACTGATAGTTAAATGTAACATTCAGGGCCTCCTAATGACGATGGAACACTCAAATCGTGTCTAGATTCAATACATCGTCCTCCAGTCGACTTCTCTACAATGGGATATTGCTGCCTCGGGCACTTAATGGTCCTTTCCTGTGAGTCTAAATTTTAGAATCAGACGCGAAACTGATAGTTAATTGTAACGTTCAGGGCCTCCTAGTGACGATGGAACACTCAAATTGCGTCGAAATTCAATAAATCGTCATCCAAGCGACTTGTCTCCAAGGGTCTATTGCTGCCTCGGGCACCTTATGGTCGTTCTCCTGTAAGTCTAGACTTTCGAATACGACGCAAACCTGATAGTTAATTGTAACGTTCAGAGCCTCCTAATGACGATGGAACACTCAAATTGTGTCGAGATTCAGTACATTGACTTCAGCCGACTTGTCTCCAAAGGTCTATTGGTGCCTGTGGCACCTAATGGACTTTCTCCTGTGATTCTAGATTTTCGAATCCGACGCAAAATTGATAGTTAATTGTAACGTTCAGGTCCTCCTAATGACGATGGAACACTCAAATTACGTCGAGATTCAATACATCGGCCACCAGCTGACTTTTCTCCAAGGGTCCTTAGCTGCCTCGGGAACCTTATGGTCGTTCTCCTGTGAGTCTAGATTTTCGAATCCGACGCAAATCTGATAGTTAATTGTAACTTTCAGGGCCCGCGAATGACGATGGAACACTCAAATTACGTCGAGATTCAATACATCGTCCTCCAGCCGACTTGTCTCCAAGGGCATATTGCTTCCACGGTCTCCAAATGGTCCGTCTCCTGTGAGTCTAGATTTTCGAATCCGACGCGAGACAGATAGTTAATTGTAGCGTTCAAGTTCTCCTAATGACGAACATTCAAACTGCGTCGAGATTCAATACATCGTCCTCCAGCCGACTTGTCTTTAAGGGTTTTTGCTGCCTCGGGCACCTTATGGCCGTTCTCCTGTGAGTCTAGATTTTCGAATCCGACGCAAAAGTGATAGTTAATTGTAACGTTCAGGGCCTCCTAATGACAATGGAACACTCAAATTGCGTCGAGATTCAATACATCGTCCTCCAACCGACTTGACTCCAAATGGATATTGCTGCCTCGGGCACCATATGGTCCGTCTCCTGTGAGTCTAGATTTTCGAATCCGACGCAAAACTGATAGTTAATTGTAACATTCAGGGCCTCCTAATGACGATGGAGCACTCAAATTGCGTCGAGGTTCAATACATCGTCATCCAGCTGACTTGTCTCCAAGGGTCTATTGCTGCCTAGGAGACCATTTGGTCGTTCTCCTGTAAGTCTAGATTGTCGAATCCGACGCTAAACTGATAGTTGCTTGTAACGTTCAGGGCCTCCTAATGGCGATGCAACACTCAAATTGCGTCCAGATTCAATACATCGTCCTCCAGCCGACTTGTCTCCAAGGGGATATTGCTGCCTCGGAGACCATTTGGTCGTTCTCCTGTAAGTCTACATTGTCGAATCCGACGCTAAACTGATAGTTACTTGTAACGTTCAGGGCCTCCTAATGACGATGCAACACTCAAATTGCGTCGAGATTCAATACATCGTCCTCCAACCGACTTGTCTCCAAGGGGATATTGCTGCCACGGGCACCATATGGTCCGTCTCCTGTGAGTCCCGGTTTTGGAATCCGCGCGAAACTGGTAGTTAATTGTAACATTCTGGGCCTCCAAATGACGATGGAACACTCAATTTGCGTCGAGATTCAATACATCGTCCTCCAGCCGACTTGTCTCCAAGGGTCTATTGCTGCCTCGGGCACCATATGGTCCTTCTCCGGTGAGTCTAGATTTTCGAATCCGACGCGAAACTGATAGTTAATTGTAACGTTCAGTGCCTCCTAATAATGATGGAACACTCAAATTGCGTCGAGATTCAATACATCGTCCTTCAGCCGACTTGTCTCCAAGAGTCTATTGCTGTCTCGGGCACCTTATGGTCGTTCTACTGTAAGTCTAGATTGTCGAATCCGACGCAAAACTGATAGTTACTTGTAAAGTTCAGGGCCTCTTAATGACGATGGAACACTCAAATTGCGACGAGATTCAATACATCGGCCACCAGCCGACTTGTTTCATAGTATCTGCCTGTGGCAACTTCCCCTCTGAGTCTAGATTTCGAATCCGACGCATAAGTGATAGTGAAGTGTAACGTGCAGGGCATCCTAATGACGATGGAACACTCAAATTGCGTCGAGATTCAATTCATCGTCCTCCAGCCGACTTGTCTCCATGGGGATATTGCTGCTTCGGGTACCATATAGTCCTTCTCCTGTGAGTCTAGATTTTCGAATCCGACGCGAAACTGATAGTTAATTTTAACGTCCAGGGCCTCCTAATGACGATGGAAGACCCAGATTGCGTCGAGATTCAATACATCGTCCTTCAGGCGACTTGTCTCCTAGGGTCTATTGCTGCCTCGGGCACCTTATGGTCGTTCTCCTGTGAGTCTAGATTTTCAAATCCTACGCAAAACTGATGGTTAATTGTAACGTTCAGGGCCTCCTAATGACGATGGAACACTCAAATTGCGTCGAGATTCAATACATGGTCCTTCAGCCGACTTGTCTCCAAGAGCCTATTGCTGCCTCGGGCACCTTATGGTCGTTCTACTGAAAGTCTATATTATCGAATCTGACGCTAAACTGATAGTTACTTGTAAGGTTCAGGGCCTCCTAATGACGATAAAACACTCAAATTGCGACGAGATTCAATACATCGACTTCAGCCGACTTGTCTCCAAAGGTCTATTGGTGCCTGTGGCACCTAAAGGACTTTCTTCTGTGAGTCTAGATTTTCGAATCCTACGCAAAACTGATAGTTAATTGAAACATTCAGGGCCTCCTAATGACGATGGAGCACTCAAATTGCGTCGAGATTCAATACATCGTCCTAAAGCCGACTTGTCTTTAAGGGTTTTTGCTGCCTCGGGCACCTTATGGCCGTTCTCCTGTGATTCTAGATTTTCGAATCCGACGCAAAAGTGATAGTTAATTGTAACGTTCAGGGCCTCCTAACGAAGATGGAACACTCAAATTGCGTCGAGATTCAATACATCGTCCTCCAACCGACTTGTCTCCAAAGGGGTATTGCTGCCTCGGGCACCATATGGTCCGTCTCCTGTGAGTCTAGATTTTCGAATCCGACGCAAAACTGATAGTTAATTGTAACATTCAGGGCCTCCTAATGACGATGGAGCACTCAAATTGCGTCTAGATTCAATACATCGTCATCCAGCCGACTTGTCTCCAAGGGTCTATGGCTGCCTCGGAGACCATTTGGTCGTTCTCCTGTAAGTCTAGATTGTCGAATCCGACGATAAACTGATAGTTACTTGTAACGTTCAGGGCCTCCTAATGACGATGCAACACTCAAATTCCGTCGAGATTCAATACATCGTCCTCCAGCCAACTGGTCTCCAAGGGGATATTGCTGCCTCGGGCACCAAATGGTCCGTCTCCTGTGAGTCCCGATTTTCGAATCCCCGCGAAACTGATAGTTAATTGTAACATTCAGGGCCACGTAATGACGATGGAACACTCAAATTGCGTCGAGATTCATCACATCGCCCTCCTGCCGATTTGTCTCCAAGGTCCTATTGGTGCCTCGGGCACTTTATGGTCGTTCTCCTGTAAGTCTAGATTGTCGAATCCGACGCAAAACTGATATTTACTTGTAACGTTCAGGACCTCCTAATGACGATGGAACACCCAAATTGCGTCGAGATACAATACATCGTCCTTCAGGCGACTTGTCTCCAAGGGTCTATTGCTGCCTCGGGCACTTTATGGTCGTTCTCCTGTGAGTCTAGATTTTCGAATCCTACGCAAAACTGATGGTTAATTGTAACGTTCAGGGCCTCCTAATGACGATGGAACACTTAAATTGCGTCGAGATTCAATACATCGTCCCTCAGCCAAATTGTCTCCAAGGGTCTATTGCTGCCATGGGCACCTTATGGTCGTTCACCTGTGAGCCTAGATTTTCGAATCCTACGCAAAACTGATGGTTTATTGTAACGTTCAGGGCCTCCTAATGACGATGGAACACTTAAATTGCGTCTAGATTCAATACATCATCCCTCAGCCAAATTGTCCCCAAGGGTCTATTGCTGCCATGGGCACCTTGTGGTCGTTCACCTGTGAGCCTAGATTTTCGAATCCGACGCGAAACTGATAGTTAATTGTATCGTTCAATGCCTCCTAATGACGATGGAACACTTATATTGCGTCGAGATTCAATACATCGTCTGTCAGCCCACTTGTCGCCAAGGGGATATTGCTGCCTCGGGCACCATATGGTCCTTCCCTGTGAGTCTAGATTTTAGAATCAGACGCGGAACTGATAGTTAATTGTAACGTTCAGGGCCTCCTAAAGACGATGGAACACTCATGTTGCGTCGAGATTCACTACATCGTCATCCAACCGACTTGTCTACCTCGGGCACCTAATGGTCGTTCTCCTGTAAGTCTAGATTGTCGAATCCGACGCAAAACTGATAGTTACTTGTAACGTTCAGGGCCTCCTAATGACGATGGAACACTTGTGTCGAGGTTCAATACATCGTCCTCCAACCGACTTGTCTCCAAGGGTCTATTGCTGCTTCGGGGACCTTATGGTCAGTCTCCTGTAAGTCTAGATTGTCGAATCCGACGCAAAACTGATAGTTACTTGTAATGTTCAGGGCCTCCCAATGGCGATTGAACACTCAAATTGTGCCGAGATTCGTTACGTTGACCTTCAGCCGACTTGTCTCCAAGGGTCTATTGCTGCCTCGAGCACCTTATGGTCGTTCTCCTGTAAGTCTAGATTTTCGAATCCGAAGCAAAACTGATAGCTAATTGTAACGATCAGGGCCTCCTAATGACGACGGAACACTCAAATTACGTCGAGATTCAATAGATCGTCCTCCAGCCGACTTGTCTCCAAGGGGATATTGCTGCCTCGGGCACCATAGGATCCGTCTCCTGTGAGTCTAGATTCTCGAATCCGACGCGAAACTGATAGTTAATTGTAATGTTCAGGGATTCCTATTGACGATGGAACTCTTAAATTGCGTCGAGATTCAATACATCGTCCCTCAGCCAAATTGTCTCCAAGGGTCTATTGCTGCCTCGGGTACCTAATGGTCGTTCTCCTGTGAGTGTAGATTTTCGAATCCGACGCAAAACTGATAGTTAATTGTAACATTCAGGGCCTCCTAATGACGATGTAACACTCAAATCGTGTCGAGATTCAATACATCGTCCTCCAGGCGACTTGTCTACAAGGGGTATTGCTGCCTTGGGCACCATAGGGTCCGTCTCCTGTGAGTCTAGATTTTCGAATCCGACACGAAACTGATAGTTAATTGTAACGTTCAGGGCCTCCTAATGACGATGGAACACTCAAATCGTGTCGAGATTCAATACATCGTCCTCCACCCGACTTGTCTACAAGGGGATATTGTTGCCTCGGGCACTTTATGGTCCTTCCCTGTGAGTCTAGATTTTAGAATCAGACGCGAAACTGATAGTTAAATGTAACGTTCAGGGCCTTCTAATGACGATGGAACACTCAAATTGCGTCGAGATTCAATACATCGTCATCCAACCGACTTGTCTCCGAGGGTCTATTGCTACCTCGGGCACCTTATGGTCATTCTCCTGTAAGTCTAGATTGTCGAATCCCAAGCAAAACTGTAGTTACTTGTAACGTTCAAGGCCTCGTAATGTCGATGGAACACTCAAATGGCATCGAGATTCAATACATCGGCCACCAGGCGACATGTTTCCAAGGCTCCACTGCTGCCTGTGGCACCTTCTCCTGTGAGTCTAGATTATCGAATCCGACGCAAAACTGATAGTTGCTTGTGACGTTCAGAGCATCCTAATGACGATGGAACACTCAAATTGCGTCGAGAATCAATACATCGTCCTCCAGCCGACTTGTCTCCAAGGGGATATTGCTGCCTCGTACACCTTATGTTCCGTCTCCTGTGAGACTAGATTTTCGAATCCGACGCGAAACTGATAGTTAATTGTAACGTTCAGGGCCTCCTAATGACGATGGAACACTCAAATTGCGTCGAGAATCGTTACATCGACCTTCAGCCGACCTGTCTCCAAAGCTCTATTGCTACCTCGTGCACCTTATGGTCGTTCTCATGTGAGTCTAGATTTTCGAATCCGACGCAAAATTGATAATTAATTGTATTGTTCAGTTCCTCCTAATGACGATGGAACACTCAAATTGCGTCGAGGTTCAATACATCGTCCTAGAGCCGACTTGTCTCCAAGGGGATATTGCTGCCTCGGCCACCTTATGGTCCGTCTCCTGTTAGTCTAGATTGTCGAATCCGGCGCGAAACTGATAGTGAATTGTAACGTTCAGGGCCTCCTGATGTCGATGGAACACTGAAATTGCGTCGAGATTCAATACATCGTCCTCCAGCCGACTAGTTTCCAAGGGGATATTGCTGCCTCGGGCACCGCACGGTCCGACTCTTGTGAGTCTAGATTTTTGAATCCGACCCAAGACTGACAGTTAATTGTAACGTTCAGGGCCTCCTAATGACGATGGAACACTCAAATAGCGTCGAGATTCAATACATCGACCTTCAGGCGACTTGTCTCCAAGTGGATATTGCTGCCTCGGGAAGCAAATGGTCCGGCTCCTGTGAGTCTAGATTTTCGAATTCGACGCGAGACTGATAGTTGATTGTAACGTTCAGGGCCTCCTAATGACGATGGTACACTCAAATTGCGTCGAGATTGAATACATCGACCTTCAGCCGACCTGTCTCCAAGTGTCTATTGCTGCCTCGGGCACCTTATGGCCGTTCACCTGTGAGTCTAGAATTTCGAATCCGACGCAAAACTGATAGTTAATTGTAACGTTCAGGGCCTCCTAATGACGACGGACCACTCAAATTGCGTCGAGATTAAATACCTCGTCCTCCAGCCGACTTGTCTCCAAGGGGATATTGCTGCCTCGGGCACCATAGGATCCGCCTCCTGTGAGGCTAGATTTTCGAATCCGACGCGAAACTGATAGTTAATTGTAAAGATCAGGGCCTCCAATTGACGATGGAGCACTTAAATTGCGTCGAGATTCAATACATCGTCCCTCAGCCAAATTGTCTCCAAGGGTCTATTGCTGCCATGGGCACCTTATGGTCGTTCACCTGTGAGCCTAGAATTTCGAATCCGACGCAAAACTGATAGTTAATTGTATCGTTCAGGGCCTCCTAATGACGATGGAACATTGAAATTGCGTCGCGATTCAATACATCGTCCTCCAGCCGACTTGTCTCCAAGCTGATATTGCTGCCTCGGGCACAATATGGTGCGTCTCCTGTGAGTCTAGATTTTCGAATCCGACGCGAAACTGATAGTTAATTGTATCGTTCAATGCCTCCTAAGGACGAATGAACACTTAAATTGCGTCGAGATTCAATACATCTTCTTTCAGCCCATTTGTCTCCAAGGGGATATTGCTGCCTCGGGCACCATATGGTCCATCCCTGTGAGTCTAGATTTTAGAATCAGACGCGGAACTGACAGTTAATTGTAACGTTCAGGGCCTCCTAATGACGATGGAACACTCATATTGCGTCGAGATTCACTACATCGTCATCCAACCGACATGTCTACCTCGGGCACCTAATGGTCGTTCTCCTGTAAGTCTAGATTGTCGAATCCGACGCAAAACTGATAGTTACTTGTAACGTTCAGGGCCTCCTAATGACGATGGAACACTTGAATTGTGTCGAGGTTCAATACATCGTCCTCCAACCGACTTGTCTCCAAGGGTCTATTGCTGCTTCGGGGACCTTATGGTCGGTCTCCTGTAAGTCTAGATTGTCGAATCCGACGCCAAACTGATAGTTACTTGTAACGTTCAGGGCCTCCCAATGGCGATCGAACACTCAAATTGTGTCGAGATTCGTTACGTTGACCTTCAGCCGACTTGTCTCCAAGGGCCTATTGCTGCCTCGAGCACCTTATGGTCGTTCTCCTGTGAGTGTAGATTTTCGAATCCGAAGCAAAACTGATAGCTAATTGTAACGTTCGGGGCCTCCTAATGACGACGGAACACTCATATTACGTCGAGATTCAATAGATCGTCCTCCAGCCGACTTGTCTCCAAGGGGATATTGCTGCCTCGGGCACCATAGGGTCCGTCTCCTGTGAGTCTAGATTTTCGAATCCGACACGAAACTGATAGTTAATTGTAACGTTCAGGGCCTCCTAATGACGATGGAACACTCAAATCGTGTCGAGATTCAATACATCGTCCTCCAGCCGACTTGTCTACAAGGGGATATTGCTGCCTCGGGCACTATATGGTCCTTCCTTGTGAGTCTAGATTTTAGAATCAGACGCGAAACTGATAGTTGCTTGTGACGTTCAGAGCATCCTAATGACGATGAAACACTCAAATTGCGTCGAGAATCAATACAACGTCCTCCAGCCGATTTGTCTCCAAGGGGATATTGCTGCCTCGGACACCTTATGTTCCGTCTCCTGTGAGACTAGATTTTCGAATCCGACGCGAAACTGATAGTTAATTGTAACGTTCAGGGCCTCCTAATGACGATGGAACACTCAAATTGCGTCGAGATTCAATACATCGGCCACCAGCCGACATGTTTCCATGGGTCTATTGCTGCCTGTGTCACCTTCTCCTGTGAGCCTAGATTTTCGAATCCCACGCAAAAGTGATAGTTAATTGTAACGTTCAGGGCATCCTAATGCCGATGGAACACTCAAACTACGTCGAGATTCAGTACATCGTCCTTCAGCCGACTTGGCTCCAAGGGTGTATTGCTGCCTCGGGCACCTTATGGTCGTTCTCCTGTGAGTCTAGATTTTCGAATCCGACGCAAACCTGATAGTTAATTGTAACGTTCAGGGCCTCCTAATGACGATGGAACTCTCAAATTGATTCAAGATTCAATACATCGGCCTTCAGCCGACTTGTCTCCAAAGGTCTACTGCTGCCTCGGGCACCTTATGGTCGTTCTCCTGTAAGTCTAGATTGTCGAATCCGACGCAAAATTGATAATTAATTGTATTGTTCAGGGCCTCCTAATGACGATGGAACACTCAAATTGCGTCGAGATTCAATACATCGTCCTAGAGCCGACTTGTCTCCAAGGGGATATTGCTGCCTCGGGCACCTTATGGTCCGTCTCCTGTGCGTCTTGATTTTCGAATCCGACGCGAAACTGATAGATAATTGGTACGATCATGTCCTCCTTATGACGATGACACACTCATATTGCGTCCAGATTCAGTACATCGTCCTTCAGCCGACATGTCTCCTAGGATCTATTGCTGCCTCGGGCACCTTATGGTCGTTCTCCTGTGAGTCTAGATTTTCGAATCCAACGCAAGACTGATAGTTAATTGTAACGTTCAGGGCCTCCTAATGTCGATGGAACACTCAAATTGCGTCGAGATTCAATACATCGTCCTCCAGCCGACTAGTCTCCAAGGGGATATTGCTGCCTCGGGCACCGCACGGTTCGACTCCTGTGAGTCTAGATTTTTGAATCCGACCCAAGACTGACAGTTAATTGTAACGTTCAGGGCCTCCTAATGACGATGGAACACTCAAATTGCGTCGAGATTCAATACATCGGCCACATGCCGAATTGTCTCCAGGGGTCTATTGCTGCCTCGGGCACCTTATAATCGTTCTCCTTTGAGTCTAGAATTTCGTATCCGACGCATAACTGATAGTTAATTATTACGTTCAGGGCCTCCAAATGTCGATGGAACACTCAAATTGCGTCGATATTCAGTACACCGTCCTCCAGCCGACTTGTCTCCAATTGGATATAGCTGCCTCGGGATCCATTAGCTGATAGTTAATTGTAACATTCAGGGCCTCCTAATGACGATGGAACACTCAAATTGCGTCGAGATTCGGTACATCGACCTTCAGCCGACCTGGCTCCAAGGGTCTATTGCTGCCTCGGGCACCTTATGGTCGTTCTCCTGTGAGTCTAGAAATTCGAATCCGACGCAAAACTGGTAGTTAATTGTAACGTTCAGGGCATCCTAAAGAAGCTGGAACTCTCAAATTCCGTCGAGGTTGAATACATCGTCCTTCAACCGACTTGTCTCCAAAGGTCTATTACTCCCTCGGGCGCCTTATGGTCGTCCTCCTGTGTGTCTAGATTTTTGAATCCGACGCAAAAATGATTGTTAATTGTAACGTTCAGGGCCTTTAAATGACAATGGAACACTCAAATTGCGTCGAGATTCAATACATCGTCCTCCAGGCGACTAGTCTCCAAGGGGATATTGCTGCCTCAGGCACCGTATGATCCGACTCCTGTGAGTCTTGATTTTTGAATCCGACGCAAAACTGATAGTTAATTGTAACGTTCAGGGCCTCCTAATGACGATGGAACACTCAAATTGCGTCGAGATTCAATACATCGGCCACCAGCCGACTTGTCTCCAAGGGTCTATTGCTGCCTCGGGCACCTTATGGTCGTTCTCCTGTGAGTCTAGATTTTCGAATCCGACGCATAACTGATAGTTAATTGTAACGTTTAGCGCCTCCTAATGACGATGGAACACTCAAATTGTGTCGAGATTCAATACATCGTTCTCCAGCCGACTAGTCTCCAGGGGGATATTGCTGCCTCGGGCACCGTATGCTGCGACACCTGTGAGTCTAGATTTTTGAATCCGACGCAAAACTGATAGTTAATTGTAACGTTCAGGGCCTCCTAATGACGATGGAACACTCAAATTGCGTCGAGATTCAATACATCGGCCACCAGCCGACTTGTCTCCAAGGGTCTATTGCTGCCTCGGGCACCTTATGGTCGTTCTCCTGTGAGTCTAGATTTTCGAATCCGACACATAACTGATAGTTAATTGTAACGTTCAGGGCCTCCTAACGACGATGGAAAACTCAAATTGCGTCGATATTCAATATATCGACCTCCAGCCGACTTGTCTGCAAGGGTCTACTGCTGCCTCGGGCACCTTATGGTCGTTCTCCTGTAAGAAAATTGTCGAATCCGACTTAAAATTGATAGTTAATTGTAACGTTCAGGGTCTCCTAATGAGGATGGAACACTCAAATTGCGTCGAGATTCAATACATTGTCCTAGAGCCGACTTGTCTCCATGGGGATATTGCTGCCTCGGGCACCTTATGGTGCGTCTCCTGTGATTCTAGATTGTCGAATCCGGTGCGAAACTGATAGTGAATTGTAACGTTCAGCGCCTCCTAGTGACGATGGAACACTCAAATTGCGTCGAGATTCAATAAATCGCCCTCCAGCCGATTTGTCTCCAAGGGGGTATTGCTGCCTCGGGCACCATATGGTCCGTCTCCTGTGCGTCTTGATTTTCGAATCCGAAGCGAAACTGATAGATAATTGTAACGTTCAGGTCCTCCTAATGACGATGACACACTCAAATTGCGTCGAGATTCAATACATCGTCCTAGAGCCGACTTGTTTCCAATTGTCTATTGCTGCCTCGGGCACCGTATGGTCCGACTCCTGTGGGTCTAGATTTTTGAATCCGACGCAAAACTGATAGTAACTTGTAACGTTCAGGGTCTCCTAATGACGATGGACACTCAACATGCGTCGATATTCATTACATCGTCCTCCAGCCGACTTGTCTCTAAGGGTCTATTGCTGCCTCGGGCACCTTATGGTCGTTCTCCTGTGAGTCTAGATTTTCGAATCCGACGCAAAACTGATAGGTAATTGTAACGTTCAGGGCCTCCTAATGTCGATGGAACACTCAAATTGCGTCGAGATTCAATACATCGTCCTCCAGCCGACTAGTCGCCAAGGGGATATTGCTGCCTCGGGCACCGCACGGTCCGACTCCTGTGAGTCTAGATTTTTGAATCCGACCCAAGACTGACGGTTAATTGTAACGTTCAGGGCCTCCAAATGACGGTGTCACACTCATATTGCGTCGATATTCAGTACATCGTCCTCCAGCCGACTTGTCTCCATGGGGATATTGCTGCCTTGGGCACCTTATGGTCGTCCTCCTGTGAGTATAGATTTTCGAATTCGACGCAAAACTGATAGTTAATTGCAACGTTCAGGGCCTTCAAATGACAATGGAACACTCAAATTGCGTCGAGATTCAATACATCGTCCTCCAGCCGACTAGTCTCCAAGGGGATATTGCTGCTTCGGGCACCGTATGGTCCGACTCCTGTGGGTCTAGATTTTTGAATCCGACGCAAGACTGTTAGTTAATTGTAACGCTCAGGGCCACCTAATGACGATGGAACACTCAAATTGCATCGAGGTTCAATACATCGTCCTCCAGCCGACAAGTCTCCAAGGGGATATTGCTGCCTCGGTCACCGTATGGTTCGACTAATGTGAGTCTCGATTTTTGAATCGGACGCAAAACTGATAGTTAATTGTAACGTTCAGGGCCTCCTAATGACGATGGAACACTCAAATTGCGTCGAGATTCGTTACATCGACCTTCAGCCGACCTGTCACCAAGGGTCGTTCTCCTGTGTGTCTAGATTTTCGAATCCGACGCAAAACTGATTGTTAATTGTAACGTACAGTGCCTTCAAATGACAATGGAACACAGAAATTGCGTCGAGATTGAATACATCGTCCTCCAGCCGACTAGTCTCCAAGGGGATATTGCTGCCTCGGGCACCGTAAGGTCCGACTCCTGTGGGTCTAGATTTTTGAATCCGACTCAAAACCGATAGTTAATTGTAACTTTCAGGGCCTCCTATTGACGATGGAACACTTAAATTGCGTCAATATTCATTACATCGTTCTCCAGCCGATTTGTCTGTAAGGGTCTATTGCTGCCTCGGGCACCTTATGGTCTTTCTCCTGTGAGTCTAGATTTTCGAACCCTACGCGTAACTGATAGTTAATTGTAACGTTCAGGGCCTCCTAATGACGAAGGACAACTCAAATCGTGTCGAGATTCAATACATCGTCCTCCAGCCGACTTGTCTACAACTGGATATTGCTGCCTCAGGCACTATGTTGTCCTTCACTGTGAGTCTAGATTTTCGAATCCGACGCGATACTGATAGATAATTGTAACGTTCAGGTCCTCCTAATCACGATGGAACAGTCAAATTACGTCGAGATTCCATACATCGGCCACCACCTGACTTTTCAACAAGGGTCTATTACTGCCTCGGGCACCTTATGGTCGTTCTCCTGTGAGTCTAGATTTTCGAATCCGACGCATAACTGATAGTTAATTGTAACGTTCAGCGCCTCCTAATGACGATGGAACACTCAAATTGCGTCGAGATTCAATACATCGTACTTCAGCCGACTTGTCTCCAAGGGTCTAATGCTGCCTCGGGCACCTTGTGGTCGTTCTCCTGTAAGTCTAGATTTTTAAATCCGACGCAAATCTGATAGTTAATTCTAACGTTCAGGCCCCGCGAATGACGATGGAACACTCAAATTGCGTCGAGATTCATCACATCGCCCTCCTGCCGATTTGTCTCCAAGGGTCTATTGGTGCCTCGGGCACTTTATGGTCGTTCTCCTGTAAGTCTAGATTGTCGAATCCGACGCAAAACTGATAGTTAAATGTAACGTGCAGGGCATCCTAATGACGATGGAAAACTCAAATTGCGTCGAGATCAATACATCGTCCTCCAGCCGACTTGTCTCCAAGGGGATATTGCTGCCTCGGGTACCATATGATACTTCTCCTGTGGTTCTAAATTTACGAATCCGACGCGAGACTGATAGTTAAATGTAACGTGCAGGGCTTCCTAATGACGATGGAACACTCAAATTGCGTCGAGATTCGTTACATCGACCTTCAGCCGACCTGTCTCCAAGGGTCTATTGCTGCCTCGGGCACCTTATGGTCGTTCTCCTGTGAGTCTAGATTTTCGAATCCGACGCAAAACTGATAGTTAATTGTAACGTTCAGGGCATCCTAATGAAGATGGAACTCTCAAATTCCGTCGAGATTCAATACATTTTCCTTCAGCCGACTTGTCTCCAAAGGTCTATTACTCCCTCGGGCACCTTATGGTCGTCCTCCTGTGCGTCTAGATTTTTGAATCCGACGCAAAACTGATAGTTAATTGTAACGTTCAGGGCCTTCAAATGACAATGGAACACTCAAATTGTCTCGAGATTCAATACATCGTCCTCCAGCCGACTAGTCTCCAGGGGGATATTGCAGCCTCGGGCACCGTATGCTGCGACTCCTGTGCGTCTAGATTTTTGAATCCGACGCAAAACTGATAGTTAATTGTAACGTTCAGGGCCTCCTAATGACGATGGAACACTCAAATTGCGTCGAGATTCAATACATCGTCCTAGAGCCGACTTGTCTCCAAAAGGATATTGCTGCCTCGGGCACCTTATGGTCCCTCTCCTGTGAGTCTAGATTGTCGAATACGGCGCGAAACTGATAGTGAATTTTAATGTTCAGGGCCTCCTAATGACGGTGGAACAATCAAATTGCGTCGAGTTTCAATAAATCGTCCTCCAGCCGATTTGTCTCCAAGGGGGTATTGCTGCCTCGGGCACCATATGGTCCGTCTCCTGTGCGTCTTGATTTTCGAATGCAAGGCGAAACTGATAGATAATTGTAACGTTCAGGTCCTCCTAATGACGATGACACACTCATATTGCGTCCAGATTCAGTACATCGTCCTTCAGCCGACATGTCTCCAATGATCTATTGCTGCCTCGGGCACCTTATGGTCGTTCTCCTGTGAGTCTAGATTTTCGAATCCGACGCAAAACTTATTGTTAATTGTAACGTTCAGGGCCTTCAAATGACAATGGAAGACTCAAATTGCGTCGAGATTCAATACATCGTCCTCCAGGCGACTACTCTCCAAGGGGATATTGCTGCCTCGGGCACCGTATGATCCGACTCCTGTGAGTCTTGATTTTTGAATCCGACGCAAAACTGATAGTTAATTGTAACGTTCAGGGCCTCCTAAGGACGATGGAACACTCAAATTGCGTCGAGATTCGTTACATCGACCTTCAGCCGACCTGTCTCCAAGGGTCTACTGCTGCCTTGGGCACCTTATGCTCGTTCTCCTGTAAGTCTAAATTGTCGAATCCGACGCAAAATTGATAGTTAATTGTAACGTTCAGGGCCTCCTAATGACGATAGAACATTCAAATTGCGTCGAGATTCAATACATCGTCCTAGAGCCGACTTGTCTCCAAGGGGATATTGCTGCCTCGGGCACCTTATGGTGCGTCTCCTGTGAGCCTAGATTGTCGAATCCGGCGCGAAACTGATAGTGAATTCTAACGTTTAGGGCCTCCTAGTGACGATGGAACACTCAAATTGCGTCGAGATTCAATAAATCGTCCTCCAGCCGATTTGTCTCCAAGGGGGTATTGCTGCCTCGGGCACCATATGGTCCGTCTCCTGTGCGTCTTGATTTTCGAATCCGAGGCGAAACTGATAGATAATTGTAACGTTCAGATCCTCCTAATGACGATGACACACTCAAATTGCGTCGAGATTCAATACATCGTCCTAGAGCCGAATTGTCTCCAAGGGTCTATTGCTGCCGCGGGCACCGTATGGTCCGACTCCTGTGGGTCTAGATTTTTGAATCCGACGCAAAACTGACAGTTAATTGTAACGTTCAGGGCCTCCTAATGAGGATGTCACACTCATATTTCGTCGATATTCAGTACATCGTCCTCCAGCCGACTTGTCTCCAAGTGGATATAGCTGCCTCGGGAACCATTAGCTGATAGTTAATTGTAACATTCAGGGCCTCCTAATGACGATGGAATACTCAAATTGCGTCGAGATTCGTTACATCGACCTTCAGCCGACTTGTCTCCAAGGGTCTATTGCTGCCTCGGGCACCTTATAGTCGTCCTCATGTGAGTCTAGGTTTTCGTATCCGACGCAAAACTGATAGTTAATTGTAACGTGCAGGGCATCCTAATGAAGATGCAACACTCAAATTGCGTCGAGATTCAATACATCGTCCTCCACCCGACTTGTCTCCATGGGGATATTGCTGCCTTGGGCACCTTATGGTCGTCCTCCTTTGAGTATAGATTTTCGAATCCGACGCAAAACTGATAGTTAATTGCAACGTTCAGGGCCTTCAAATGACAATGGAACACTCAAATTGCGTCGAGATTCAGTACATCGTCCTCCAGCCGACTAGTCTCCAAGGGGATATTGCTGCTTCGGGCACCGTGTGGTCCGACTCCTGTGGGTCTAGATTTTTGAATCCGACGCAAAACTGATAGTTGATTGTAACGCTCAGGGCCTCCTAATTACGATGGAACACTCAAATTGCATCGAGGTTCAATACATCGTCATCCAGCCGACAAGTCTCCAAGGGGATATTGCTGCCTCGGTCACCGTATGGTTCGACTCCTGTGAGTCTAGATTTTTGAATCGGACGCAAACCTGATAGTTAATTGTAACGTTCAGGGCCTCCTAACGACGATGGAACACTCAAATTGCGTCGAGATTCAATACATCGGCAACCAGCCGACTTGTCTCTAAGGGTCTATTGCTGCCTCGGGCACCTTATGGTCTTTCTCCTGTGAGTCTAGATTTTCGAATCCGACGCATAACTGATAGTAAAATGTAAAGCTTAGCGCCTCCTAATGACGATGAAACACTCAAATAGTGTCGAGATTCAATACATCGTCCTCCAGCCGACTTGTCTCCAAGGGTCTATTGCTGCCTCGGTCACCTTATGGTCGTTCTCCTGTAAGTCTACATTGTCGAATCCGACGCAAAACTGATAGTTAATTGTAACGTACAGGGCCTCCTAATGACGATGGAACACTCAAATTGCGTCGAGAATCGTTACATCGACCTTCAGCCGACCTGTCTCCAAGGGTCGTTCTCCTGTGTGTCTAGATTTTCGAATCCGACGCAAAACTGGTTGTTATTTGTAACGTTCAGTGCCTTCAAATGACAATGGAACACTCAAATTGCGTCGAGATTGAATACATCGTCCTCCAGCCGACTAGTCTCCAAGGGGATATTGCTGCCTCGGGCACCGTAAGATCCGACTCCTGTGGGTCTAGATTTTTGAATCCGACTCAAAACTGATAGTTAATTGTAACGTTCAGGGCCTCCTAATGACGATGGAACACTCAAATTGCGTCAATATTCATTACATCGTTCTCCAGCCGATTTGTCTGTAAGGGTCTATTGCTGCCTCGGGCACCTTATGGTCTTTCTCCTGTGAGTCTAGATTTTCGAACCCTACGCGTAACTGATAGTTAATTGTAACGCTCAGGGCCTCCTAATGACGATGGAACACTCAAATTGCATCGAGGTTCAATACATCGTCCTCCAGCCGACGTGCCTCCAAGGGGATATTGCTGCCTCGGGCACCTTATGGTCCGTCTCCTGTGAGTCTGCAATTTCGACTCCGACGCAAAAATAATAGTGAGATATAACGATCAGCGCCTCCTAACGATGACGGAACAATCAAATTGCGTCGAGATTCAACACATCGTCCTCCAGCCGACTAGTCTCCAAGGGGATATTGCTGCCTCGGGCTCCGTATGGTCCGACTCCTGTGAGTCTAGATTTTTGAATCCGACTCAAAACTGATAGTTAATTGTAACGTTCAGGGCCTCCTATTGACGATGGAACACTCAAATTGGATCGAGATTCAATACATCGGCCACCAGCCGACTTGTCGCCAAGGATCTATTGCTGCCGCGGGCACCTTATGGTCGTTCTCCTGTGAGTCTAGATTTTTGAATCCCACGCATAACTGATAGTTAATTGTAACGTTTAGCGCCTCCTAATGACGATGGAACACTCAAATTGTGTCGAGATTCAATACATCGTCCTCCAGCCGACTTGTCTACAACTGGATATTGCTGCCTCGGGCACTATATTGTCCTTCACTGTGAGTCTAGATTTTCGAATCCGACGTGAAACTGATAGTTAAATGTAACGAGCAGGGCATCCTAATGACGATGGAAAACTCAAATTGCGTCGAGATTCAATACATCGTCCTCCAGCCGAATTGTCTCCAGGGGGATATTGCTGCCTCGGGTACCATATGGTACTTCTCCTGTGGGTCTAGATTTTCGAATCCGACGCGAAACTGATAATTAAATGTAACTTGCAGGGCTTCCTAATGACGATGGAACACTCAAAATGCGTCGAGATTCGTTACATCGACCTTCAGCCGACCTGTCTCCAAGGGTCTATTGCTGCCTCGGGCACCTTATGGTCGTTCTCCTGTGAGTCTAGATTTTCGAATCCGACGCAAAACTGATAGTTAATTGTAACGCCCGGGGCATCCTAATGAAGATGGAACTCTCAAATTCCGTCGAGATTCAATACATTTTCCTTCAGCCGACTTGTCTCCAAGGGTCTATTGCTGCCTCGGGCACCTTATGGTCGTTCTCCTGTGAGTCTAGATTTCCGAATCCGACGCATAACTGATAGTTAATTGTAACGTTTAGCGCCTCCCAATGACGATGGAACACTCAAATTGTGTCGAGATTCAACACATCGTCCTCCAGCCGACTAGTCTCCAGGGGGATATTGCTGCCTCGGGCACCGTATGCTGCGACTCCTGCGCGTCTAGATTTTTGAATCCGACGCAAAACTGATAGTTAATTGTAACGTTCAGGGCCTCCTAATGACGATGGAACACTCAAATTGCGTCGATATTCAATATATCGACCTCCAGGCGACTAGTCTCCAAGGGGATATTGCTGCCTCGGGCACCTTATGGTCGTTCTCCTGTAAGTCTAAATTGTCGAATCCACCGCAAAATTGATAGTTAATTGTAACGTTCAGGGCCTCCTAATGACGATGGAACACTCAAATTGCGTCCAGATTCAGTACATCGTCCTTCAGCCGAAATGTCACCAAGGATCTATTGCTGCCTCGGGCACCTTATGGTCGTTCTCCTGTGAGTCTAGATTTTCGAATCCGACGCAAAACTGATAGTTAATCGTAACGTTCAGGGCCTCCTAATGTCGATGGAACACTCAAATTGCGTCGAGATTCAATACATCGTCCTCCAACCGACTAGTCTCCAATTGGATATTGCTGCCTCGGGCACCGTATAGTCCGAATCCTGTGAGTCTAGATTTTTGAATCCGACGCAAAACTGACAGTTAATTGCAACGTTCAGGGCCTCCTAATGACGATGGAACACTCAAATTGCGTCGAGATTCAGTACATCGGCAACCAGCCGACTTCTCTCCAAGGGTCTATTGCTGCCTCGGGCATCTTATAGTCGTTCTCCTGTGAGTCTAGAATTTCGTATCCGACGCATAACTGATAGTTAATTGTAACGTTAAGCGCCTCCTAATGACAATGACACACTCAAATTGCGTCGAGATTCAGTACATCGTCCTCCAGCCGACTTGTCTCCAAGTGGATATTGCTGCCTCGGGAACCATTAGCTGATAGTTAGTTGTAACATTCGGGGCCTCCTAATGACGATGGAACACTCAAATTGCGTCGATATTCAACACATCGTCCTCCTGCCGACTTGTCTCCAAGGGTCTATTGGTTTCCTCGATCACTTTATGGTCGTTCTCCTGTAAGTCTAGATTGTCGAATCCGACGCAAAACAGATAGTTAATTGTAACGTGCAGGGCATCCTAATGAAGATGCAAAACTCAAATTGCGTCGAGATTCAATACACCCGACTTGTCTCCATGGGGATATTGCTGCCTTGGGCACCTTATGGTCGTCCTCCTGTGCGTCTAGATTTTCGTATCCGACGCATAACTCATAGTTAATTGTAACGTTGAGGGCTTTCAAATGACAATGGAACACTCAAATTTCGTCGAGATTCAATACATCGTCCTCCAGCCGACTAGTCTCCAAGGGGATATTGCTGCCTCGGGCACCGTATGGTCCGTCTCCTGTGAGTTTGGATTTTCGACTCCGACGCAAAAATAATAGTGAGATATATCGATCAGCGCCTCCTAATGATGACGGAACACTCAAATTGCGTCGAGATTCAATACATCGTCCTCCAGCCGACAAGTCTCCAAGGGGATATTGCTGCCTCGGGCACCGTATGGTCCGACTCCTGTGAGTCTAGATTTTTGAATCGGACGCAAAACTGATAGTTAATTGTAACGTTCAGGGCCACCTATTGACGATGGAACACTCCAATTTTGTTGAGATTCAATACATCGGCCACCAGCCGACTTGTCTCCAAGGGTCTATTGCTGCCTCGGGCACCTTATGGTCGTTCTCCTGTGAGTCTAGATTTTCGAGTCCGACGCATAACTGATAGTTAATTGTAAAGTTTAGCGCCTCCTGAGGACGATGGAACACTCAAATTGTGTCGAGATTCAATACATCGTCCTCCAGCCGACTTGTCTACAACTGGATATTGCTGCCTCGGGCACTATATTGTGCTTCACTGTGAGTCTAGATTTTCGAATCCGACGCGATACAGATAGATAATTGTAACGTTCAAGGTCTCCTAATGACGATGACACACTCATATTGCGTCGAGTTTCAGTACATCGTCTTCCAGCCGAGTAGTCTCCAAGGGGATATTGCTGCCTCGGGCACCATAGGTTGCGTCCCCTGTGAGTCTAGATTTTCGAATCCGACGCGAAACTGATAGTTAATCGTAACGTTCAGGGCCTCCAAATGACGATGGAACACTCAAATCGTGTCGAGATTCAATACATCGTCCACCAGCCGACTTGTCTACACGGGGATATTGCTGCCTCGGGCACTAAATGGTCCTTCCCTGTGGGTCTAGATTTTCAAATCTGACGCAAAACTGATAGTTAATTGTAACGTTCAGGGCCTCCTAATGACGATGGAACACTCAAATTTCGTCGAGATTCAATACATCATCCTCCAGCTGACTTGTCTCCAAGGGGATATTGCTGCCTCGGGCACTATATGGTCCTTCCCTGTGAGTCCAGATTTTAGAATCAGACGCGGAACTGATAGTTAATTGTAACGTTCAGGGCCTCCTAATGACGATGGAACACTCAAATTGCGTCGAGGTTCACTACACCGTCATCCAACCAACTTGTCTACCTCGGGCACCTTATGGTCGTTCTCCTGTAAGTCTAGATTGTCGAATCCGACGCAAAACTGATAGTTGCTTGTAACGTTCAGGTCCTCCTAATATCGACGGAACACTCGAATTGCGTCGAGATTCAATACATAGTCCTCCAGCCGACTTGTGTCCAAGGGTATATTGGTGCCTCGGGCACTTTATGTTCGTTTTCCTGTAAGTCTAGATTGTCGAATCCGACGCAAAACTGATAATTATTTGTAACGTTCAGGTCCTCCTAATCACGATGGAACACTCAAATTACGTCGAGATTCCATACATCGGCCACCACCTGACTTTTCAACGATGGCCTATTGCTGCCTCGGCCACCTTATGATAGTTCTCCTGTGAGTCTAGATTTTCGAATCCGACGCATAACTGATAGTTAATTGTAACGTTCAGCGCCTCCTAATGACGATGGAAGACTCAAAGTGTGTCGAGATTTAATTCATCGTCCTCTGGCCGACTTGTCAACAAGGGTATATTGCTGCCTCGGGCACTATATTGGCCTTCCCTGTGAGTCTAGATTTTGTAATCAGACTAGAAACTGATAGTTAATTGTAACGTTCAGGGCCTCCTAATGACGATGGAACACTCAAATTGCGTCGAGATTCAATACATCGTCCCTCAGCCAAATTGTCTCCTAGGGTTTATTGCTGCCTCGGGCACCTAATGGTCGTTCTCCTGTGAGTCAAGCTTTTCGATTCCGACGCAAAACCGATAGTTAATTGCAACGGTCAGGGCCTCCTAATGACGATGAAACACTCAAATTGCGTCGAGATTCAATACATTGTCCTTCAGCCGACTTGTCTCCAAGGGTCTATTGCTGCCCCGGGCACCTTATGGGCGTTCTCCAGTGAGTCTAGATTTTCGAATCCGACGCGAAACTGATTGTTAACTGTAACGTTCAGGGCTTTCTAATTATGATGGAACACTCAAATTGCGTCGAGACTCAATACATCGTCATTCAGCCGACTTGTCTGTAGGGGTCTAATGCTGCCTCGGGGACCTTATGGTCGTTCTCCTGTGAGTCTAGATTTAAGAATCCGACGCAAAACTGATAATTAATTGTAACGTGAAGGGCCACCTAATGACGATGGAACACTCAAATTGCGTCGAGATTCAATACATCGTCCTTCAGCCGACTTGTCTCCAAGGGTCTATTGCTGCCCCGGGCACCTTATGGTCGTTCTCCTGTGAGTCTAGATTTTCGAACCCGACGCCAAACTGATAGTTAATTATAACATTCAGGTCCTCCTGATGACGATGGAACACTCAAATTGCGTTGAGATTCAGTACATCGTCCTCCAGCCGACTTGTCTCCATGGGGATATTGCTGCCTCGGGTTCCATATGGTCCGTCTCCTGTGAGCCTAGATTTTTGAATCCGACGCGAAACTGATAGTTAATTCCAACGGTCAGGGCCTCCTAATGACGATGGAACACTCAAATTGCGTCGAGATTCAATACATTGTCCTTCAGCCGACTTGTCTCCAAGGGTCTATTGCTGCCCCGGGCACCTTATGGTCGTTCTCCAGTGAGTCTAGATTATCGTATCCGACGCGAAACTGATTGTTAATTGTAACGTTCAGGGCATCCTGATTACGATGGAACACTCAAATTGCGTCGAGATTCAATTCATCGTCATTCAGCCTACTTGTCTGCAGGGGTATATTGTTGCCTCTGTCTCCATATGGTCCGTCTCCTGTGAGTCTAGATTTTTGAATCTGAAGCGAAACTGATAGTTAATTGTTACGTCCAGGGCCTCCTAATGACGATGGAACAATCAAATTGCGTCGAGATTCAATACATCGTCGTTCAACCGACTTGTCTCCAAGGGTCTTATGCTGCCTCGGGCACCTTATGGTCGTTCTCCTGTGAGTCTAGATTTTGGAATCCGACGCAAAACTGATTGTTAGTTGTAACGTTTAGGGCCTCCTAATGACGATGGAACACTCAAATTGCGTCGAGATTCAATACATCGTCCTCCAGCCGAGTTGTATCCAAGGGGATATTGCTGTCTCGGGCACCATATGATCCTTCTCCTCAGCGTAGATTTTCGAATCCGTCCCTAAAATGATAGTTAATTGTAACTTTCAGCGCCTCCTAACGCCGATGGAACACTCAAATTGCGTCGAGAGTCAACACATCGTCCTCCAGCCGACTTGTATCTAAGGGGATATTGCTGTCCCGGGCACCAAATGATCCTTCTACTGTGAGTCTATATTTTCCAATACGACGCCAAAATGATAGTGAATTGTAACGTTCAGCGCTTCCTAAAGACGATAGAAAAATCAAATTGCGTCGAGATTCAATACATCGGTCTCCAGCCGACTTGTCTCCAAGGGGATATTGCTGCCTCGGGCACCTTATGGTCGTTCTCCAGTGAGTCTAGATTTTCGAATCCGACGCGAAACTGATAGTTAATTGTAACATTCAGGGCCTCCTAATGACGATGGAACACTCAAATTGCGTCGCGAACCAATACATCGTTCGCCAGCCGACTTGTCTCCAAGGGTCTATTGCTGATTCGGGCACCTTGTGGTCGTTCTCCTGTGAGTCTAGATTTTAGAATCCGACGCATAACTGGTAAATAATTGTAATTTTCAGGGCCACGTAATGGCGATGGAACACTCAAATTGCGTCGAGATTCAATGCATCGGCCTCCAGCCGACTTGTCTCCAAGGGGATATTGCTGTCTGGGGCACCAAATGATCCTTCCCTGTGAGTCTAGATTTTCGAAACCGACGCAAAAATAATAGTGCGATGTAACGATCAGCACCTCCTAATTATGATGAAGCACTCAAATTGCGTCGAGATTCAATACATAGTCCTCCAGCCGACTTGTCTCAAGGGGATATTGCTGCCTCGGGCTCCATATGGTCCGTCCCTGTGAGTCTAGATTTTTGAATCCAAAGCGAACCTGATAGTTAATTGTGACGTTCAGGGCCTCCTAATGACGATGGAACACTCAAATTGCGTCGAGATTCAATACATCGTCCTTCAGCCGACTTGCCTGCAATGGTCTATTACTGCCTCGGGCACCTTATGGTCGTTCTCCTGTGAGTCTAGATTTTGGAATCCATAGCAAAACTGATTGTTAATTGTAACGTTCAGGGCCTCCTAATGACGATGGAACACTCAAATTGCGTCGAGATTCAATACATCGTCCTCCAGCCGACTTGTCTCCAAATAGCTGCCTCGGGCACCAATTGGTCCGTCTCCTGTGAGTCTAGATTTTTGAATCCGACTCGAAACTGATGGTTAATTGTAACGTTCAGGGCCTCCTAATGCCGATGGAACATTCAAATTGCGTCGAGACTCAATACATCATCCTCCAGCTGACTTGTCTCCAAGGGGATATTGCTGCCTCGGGCACTATATGGTCCTTCCCTGTGAGTCCAGATTTTAGAATCAGACGCGGAACTGATAGTTAATTGTAACGTTCAGGGCCTCCTAATGACGATGGAACACTCAAATTGCGTCGAGGTTCACTACACCGTCATCCAACCAACTTGTCTACCTCGG
Source organism: Schistocerca serialis cubense (assembly GCF_023864345.2). Taxonomy (NCBI): domain Eukaryota; kingdom Metazoa; phylum Arthropoda; class Insecta; order Orthoptera; family Acrididae; genus Schistocerca; species Schistocerca serialis. The sequence goes on along the minus strand of NC_064638.1, from coordinate 8,552,698 downwards.
GCACCTTATGGTCGTTCTCCTGTAAGTCTAGATTGTCGAATCCGACGCAAAACTGATAGTTGCTTGTAACGTTCAGGTCCTCCTAATATCGACGGAACACTCGAATTGCGTCGAGATTCAATACATAGTCCTCCAGCCGACTTGTGTCCAAGGGTATATTGGTGCCTCGGGCACTTTATGTTCGTTCTCCTGTAAGTCTAGATTGTCGAATCCGACGCAAAACTGATAATTATTTGTAACGTTCAGGTCCTCCTAATCACGATGGAACACTCAAATTACGTCGAGATTCCATACATCGGCCACCACCTGACTTTTCAACGAGGATCTATTGCTGCCTCGGCCACCTTATGATAGTTCTCCTGTGAGTCTAGATTTTCGAATCCGACGCATAACTGATAGTTAATTGTAACGTTCAGCGCCTCCTAATGACGATGGAAGACTCAAAGTGTGTCGAGATTTAATTCATCGTCCTCTGGCCGACTTGTCAACAAGGGTATATTGCTGCCTCGGGCACTATATTGGCCTTCCCTGTGAGTCTAGATTTTGTAATCAGACTAGAAACTGATAGTTAATTGTAACGTTCAGGGCCTGCTAATGACGATGGAACACTCAAATTGCGTCGAGATTCAATACATCGTCCCTCAGCCAAATTGTCTCCAAGGGTTTATTGCTGCCTCGGGCACCTAATGGTCGTTCTCCTGTGAGTCAAGCTTTTCGATTCCGACGCAAAACCGATAGTTAATTGCAACGGTCAGGGCCTCCTAATGACGATGAAACACTCAAATTGCGTCGAGATTCAATACATTGTCCTTCAGCCGACTTGTCTCCAAGGGTCTATTGCTGCCCCGGGCACCTTATGGGCGTTCTCCAGTGAGTCTAGATTTTCGAATCCGACGCGAAACTGATTGTTAACTGTAACGTTCAAGGCTTTCTAATTATGATGGAACACTCAAATTGCGTCGAGACTCAATACATCATCATTCAGCCGACTTGTCTGTAGGGGTCTAATGCTGCCTCGGGGACCTTATGGTCGTTCTCCTGTGAGTCTAGATATAAGAATCCGACGCAAAACTGATAATTAATTGTAACGTGAAGGGCCACCTAATGACGATGGAACACTCAAATTGCGTCGAGATTCAATACATCGTCCTTCAGCCGACTTGTCTCCAAGGGTCTATTGCTGCCCCGGGCACCTTATGGTCGTTCTCCTGCGAGTCTAGATTTTCGATCCCGACGCCAAACTGATAGTTAATTATAACATTCAGGTCCTCCTGATGACGATGGAACACTCAAATTGCGTTGAGATTCAGTACATCGTCCTCCAGCCGACTAGTCTCCATGGGGATATTGCTGCCTCGGGTTCCATATGGTCCGTCTCCTGTGAGCCTAGATTTTTGAATCCGACGCGAAACTGATAGTTAATTCCAACGGTCAGGGCCTCCTAATGACGATGGAACACTCAAATTGCGTCGAGATTCAATACATTGTCCATCAGCCGACTTGTCTCCAAGGGTCTATTGCTGCCCCGGGCACCTTATGGTCGTTCTCCAGTGAGTCTAGATTATCGTATCCGACGCGAAACTGATTGTTAATTGTAACGTTCAGGGCTTCCTGATTACGATGGAACACTCAAATTGCGTCGAGATTCAATTCATCGTCATTCAGCCTACTTGTCTGCAGGGGTATATTGTTGCCTCTGTCTCCATATGGTCCGTCTCCTGTGAGTCTAGATTTTTGAATCTGAAGCGAAACTGATAGTTAATTGTTACGTCCAGGGCCTCCTAATGACGATGGAACAATCAAATTGCGTCGAGATTCAATACATCGTCTTTCAACCGACTTGTCTCCAAGGGTCTTATGCTGCCTCGGGCACCTTATGGTCGTTCTCCTGTGAGTCTAGATTTTGGAATCCGACGCAAAACTGATTGTTAATTGTAACGTTTAGGGCCTCCTAATGACGATGGAACACTCAAATTGCGTCGAGATTCAATACATCGTCCTCCAGCCGAGTTGTATCCAAGGGGATATTGCTGTCTCGGGCACCATATGATCCTTCTCCTCAGCGTAGATTTTCGAATCCGTCCCTAAAATGATAGTTAATTGTAACTTTCAGCGCCTCCTAACGCCGATGGAACACTCAAATTGCGTCGAGAGTCAACACATCGTCCTCCAGCCGACTTGTATCTAAGGGGATATTGCTGTCCCGGGCACCAAATGATCCTTCTCCTGTGAGTCTATATTTTCCAATACGACGCCAAAATGATAGTGAATTGTAACGTTCAGCGCTTCCTAGAGACGATAGAAAAATCAAATTGCGTCGAGATTCAATACATAGGTCTCCAGCCGACTTGTCTCCAAGGGGATATTGCTGCCTCGGGCACCTATGGTCGTTCTCCAGTGAGTCTAGATTTTCGAATCCGACGCGAAACTGATAGTTAATTGTAACATTCAGGGCCTCCTAATGACGATGGAACACTCAAATTGCGTCGCGAACCAATACATCGTTCGCCAGCCGACTTGTCTCCAAGGGGATATAGCTGTCTGGGGCACCAAATGATCCTTCCCTGTGAGTCTAGATTTTCGAAACCGACGCAAAAATAATAGTGCGATGTAACGATCAGCACCTCCTAATTATGATGAAGCACTCAAATTGCGTCGAGATTCAATACATAGTCCTCCAGCCGACTTGTCTCAAGGGGATATTGCTGCCTCGGGCTCCATATGGTCCGTCCCTGTGAGTCTAGATTTTTGAATCCAAAGCGAACCTGATAGTTAATTGTGACGTTCAGGGCCTCCTAATGACGATGGAACACTCAAATTGCGTCGAGATTCAATACATCGTCCTTCAGCCGACTTGCCTGCAATGGTCTATTACTGCCTCGGGCACCTTATGGTCGTTCTCCTGTGAGTCTAGATTTTGGAATCCATAGCAAAACTGATTGTTAATTGTAACGTTCAGGGCCTCCTAATGACGATGGAACACTCAAATTGCGTCGAGATTCAATACATCGTCCTCCAGCCGACTTGTCTCCAAATAGCTGCCTCGGGCACCAATTGGTACGTCTCCTGTGAGTCTAGATTTTTGAATCCGACTCGAAACTGATGGTTAATTGTAACGTTCAGGGCCTCCTAATGCCGATGGAACATTCAAATTGCGTCGAGACTCAATACATCGTCCTTCAGCCGACTTGTCTCCAAGGGGAGATTGCTGCCTCAAGCACCTTATGGTCCGTCTCCAGTGAGTCTAGATTTTCGAATCCGACAAAAAACTGATAGTTAATTGTAACATTCAGGGCCTCCTAATGATGATGGAACACTCAAATTGCGTCGCGAACCAATACATCGTTCTCCAGCCGACTTGTCTCGACGGGTCTATTGCTGCCTCGGGCACCTTATGGTCGTTCTCCTGTGAGTCCAGATTTTGGAATCCGACGCAAAACTGATTGTTAATTGTAACGTTCAGGGCCTCCAATTGACAATGGAACACTCAAATTGCGTCGAGATTCAATACATCGTCCTCCAGCCGACTTGTATCCAAGGAGATATTGCTGTCTCGGGCGGCAAATGATCCTTCTTCTGTGAGTCTAGATTTTCGAATCCGACGCCAAAATGATAGTGAATTGTAACGGTCAGCGCTTCCTAAAGACGATAGAAAAATCAAATTGCGTCGAGATTCAATACATCGGTCTCCAGCCGACTTGTCTCCAAGGGTATATTGCTGCCTCGGGCACCATATGGTCCGTCTTCTGTGAGTCCAGAATTTTGAATCCGACGCGAAACTGACAGTTAATTGTAACGTTCAGGGCCCCCTAATGACGATGGAACACTGAAATTGCGTCGAGACTCAATACATCGTCCTTCGGCCGACTTGTCTCCAAGGGTCTATTGCTGCCTCTGGCACCTTATGGTCCGTCTCCAATGAGCCTAGCTTTTCGAATCCGACGAAAAACTGATAGATAATTGTAACATTCAGGGCTTCCTAATGACGATGGAACACTCAAATTGCGTCGAGATTCAATTCATCGTCCTCCAGCTGACTTGTATCCAAGGGGATATTGCTGGCACGGGCACCTTAAGATTGTTCTCCTGCGAGTCTAGATTTTCGAACCCGACGCTAAACTGATAGTTAATTGTAACATTCCGGTCCTCCTGATGACGATGGAACACTCAAATTGCGTCAGGATTCAATACATCGTCCTCCAGCCGACTTGTATCAATGGGGATATTGCTGCCTCGGGCACCATATGGTCGTTCTCCAGTGAGTCTAGATTTTCGAATCCGACGCGAAACTGATAGTTAATTCTAACATTCAGGGCCTCCTAATGACGATGAAACACTCAAATTGCGTCACGAACCAATGCATCGTTCTCCAGCCGACTTGTCTCCAAGGGTCTATTTCTGCCTCGGGCACCTTAAGGTCGTTCTGCTGTGAGTTTAGATTTTCGAATCCGACGCGAAACTGATTGTTATTTGTAAATATCAGGGCTTCCAAATGACGATGGAACACTTAAAATTGCGTCAAGATTCAATACATCGTCATTCAGCCGACTTGTCTCCATGGGTCTATTGCCGCCTCGGGCACCTTATGGTCGCTCTCCTGTGAGTATCGATTTTCGAATAAGAAGCGAAACTGATTGTTAATTGTAACGTTCCGGTCCTCCTGATGACGATGGAACACCCAAATTGCGTCAGGATTCAATACATCGTATTCCAGCCGACTTGTATCCATGGGGATATTGCTGCCTGGGGCACCTTATGGTCGTTCTCCAGTGAGTCTTTATTTTCGAATCCGACGCGAAACTGATAGTTAATTGTAACATTCAGGGCCTCCTAATGACGATGGAACACTCAAATTGCGTCGCGAACCAATACATCGTTCTCCAGCCGACTTGTCTCCAAGGGTCTATTGCTGGCTCGGGCGCCTTGTGGTCGTTGTTCTGTGTGTCTAGATTTTAGAATCCGACGCATAACTGGTAATTAATTGTAACGTTCAGGGCCACCTAGTGACGATGGAACACTCAAATTGCGTCGAGATTCAATACATCGGCCTCCAGCCGACTTGTCTCCAAGGGGATATTGCTGTCTCGGGCACCAAATGATCCTTCCCTGTGAGTCTAGATTTTCGAAACCGACGCAAAAATAATAGTGCGATGTAACGATCAGCACCTCCTAATTATGATGGAGCACTCAAATTGCGTCGAGATTCAATACATAGTCCTCCAGCCGACTTGTCTCAAGGGGATATTGCTGCCTCGGGCTCCATATGGTCCGTCCCTGTGAGTCTAGATTTTTGAATCCAAAGCGAACCTGAAAGTTAATTGTGACGTTCAGGGCCTCCTAATGACGATGGAACACTCAAATTGCGTCGAGATTCAATACATCGTCCTCCAGCCGACTTGTCTCCAAATAGCTGCCTCGGGCACCATTTGGTCCGACTCCTGTGAGTCTAGATTTTTGAATCCGACGCGAAACTGATAGTTAATTGTAACGTTCAGCGCCTCCTAATGACGATGGTACACTGAAATTGCGTCAGGATTCAATACATCGTCCTCCAGCCGACTTGTATCCATGGGGATATTGCTGCCTGGGGCACCTTATGGTCGTTCTCCAGTGAGTCTAGATTTTCGAATCCGACGCGAAACTGGTAATTAATTGTAACGTTCAGGGCCACCTAATGACGATGGAACACTCAAATTGCGTCGAGATTCAATACATCGGCCTCCAGCCGACTTGTCTCCAAGGGGATATTGCTGTCTCGGGCACCATATGATCCTTCCCTGTGAGTCTAGATTTTCGAAACCGACGCAAAAATAATAGTGCGATGTAACGATCAGCACCTCCTAATTATGATGGAGCACTCAAATTGCGTCGAGATTCAATACATAGTCCTCCAGCCGACTTGTCTCAAGGGGATATTGCTGCCTCGGGCTCCATATGGTCCGTCCCTGTGAGTCTAGATTTTTGAATCCAAAGCGAACCTGAAAGTTAATTGTGACGTTCAGGGCCTCCTAATGACGATGGAACACTCAAATTGCGTCGAGATTCAATACATCGTCCTCCAGCCGACTTGTCTCCAAATAGCTGCCTCGGGCACCATTTGGTCCGTCTCCTGTGAGTCTAGATTTTTGAATCCGACGCGAAACTGATAGTTAATTGTAACGTTCAGGGCCTCCTAATGACGATGGAACATTCAAATTGCGTCGAGACTCAATACATCGTCCTTCAGCCGACTTGTCTCCAAGGGGAGATAGCTGCCTCAAGCACCTTATGGTCCGTCTCCAGTGAGTCTAGATTTTCGAATCCGACGAAAAACTGATAGTTAATTGTAACATTCATGGCCTCCTAATGATGATGGAACACTCAAATTGCGTCGCGAACCAATACATCGTTCTCCAGCCGACTTGTCTCGAAGGGTCTATTGCTGCCTCGGGCACCTTATGGTCGTTCTCCTGTGAGTCCAGATTTTGGAATCCGACGCAAAACTGATTGTTAATTGTAACGTTCAGGGCCCCCTAATGACGATGAAACACTGAAATTGCGTCGAGACTCAATACATCGTCCTTCGGCCGACTTGTCTCCAATTGTCTATTGCTGCCTCTGGCACCTGATGGTCCGTCTCCAGTGAGCCCAGCTTTTCGAATCCGACGAAAAACTGATAGATAATTGTAACATTCAGGGCTTCCTAATGACGATGGAACACTCAAATTGCGTCGAGAGTCAATACATCGTCCTCCAGCTGACTTGTCTACAAGGGGATATTGCAGACTCGGGCTCCATGTGGTCCGGCTCCTGTTAGTCTAGATTTTCGAATCCCACGCAAGAATGATTTTTAATTGTAACGATCAGGGCTTCCTAATGACGATGGAACGCTTAAAATTGCGTCAAGATTCAATACATCGTCATTCAGCCGACTTGTCTCCAAGGGTCTATTGCCGCCTCGGGCACCTTATGGTCGTTCTCCTGTGAGTATCGATTTTCGAATCCGAAGCGAAACTGATTGTTAATTGTAACGTTCCGGTCCTCCTGATGACGATGGAACACTCAAATTGCGTCAGGATTCAATACATCGTCCTCCAGCCGACTTGTATCCATGGGGATATTGCTGCCTCGGGCACCTTATGGTCGTTCTCCAGTGAGTCTAGATTTTCGAATCCGACGCGAAACTGATAGTTAATTGTTACATTCAGGGCCTCCTAATGACGATGGAACACTCAAATTGCGTCGCGAGCCAATACATCGTTCTCCAGCCGCCTTGTCTCCAAGGGTCTATTGCTGCCTCGGGCGCCTTGTGGTCGTTCTCCTGTGAGTCTAGATTTTAGAATCCGACGCATAACTGGTAATTAATTGTAACGTTCAGGGCCACTAAATGAAGATGGAACACTCAAATTGCGTCGAAATTCAATACATCGGCCTTAAGCCGATTTGTCTCCAAGGGGATATTGCTGTCTCGGGCACCAAATGATCCTTCCCTGTGAGTCTATATTTTCGAAACCGACGCAAAAATAATAGTGCGATGTAACGATCAGCACCTCCTAATTATGATGGAGCACTCAAATTGCGTCGAGATTCAATACATAGTCCTCCAGCCGACTTGTCTCAAGGGGATATTGCTGCCTCGGGCTCCATATGGTCCGTCCCTGCGAGTCTAGATTTTTGAATCCAAAGCGAACCTGAAAGTTAATTGTGACGTTCAGGGCCTCCCAATGACGATGGAACACTCAAATTGCGTCGAGATTCAACACATCGTCCTCCAGCCGACTTGTCTCTAAGGGGATATTGTTGCCTCGGGCTCCAATGGTCCGTCTCCTGTGAGTCTAGATTTTTGAATCCGAAGCGAAACTGATAGTTAATTGTTACGTTCAGGGCCTCCTAATGATGATGGAACACTCAAATTGCGTCGAGATTCAATACATTGTCATCCAGGCGACTTGTCTCCAAGGGGATATTGCTGCTTCGGGTTCCATATGGTCCGTCTCCTGTGAGCCTGGATTTTTGAATCCGACGCGAAACTGATAGTTAATTGTACGGTCAGGGCCTCCTAATGACGATGGAACACTCAAATTGCGCCGAGATTCAATACATTGTCCTCCAGGCGACTTGTCTCCAAGGGGATATTGCTGCTTCGGGTTCCATATGGTCCGTCTCCTGTGAGCCTGGATTTTTGAATCCGACGCGAAACTGATAGTTAATTGTAACGGTCAGGGCCTCCTAATGACGATGGAACACTCAAATTGCGTCGAGTTTCAATACATCGTCCTCCAGCCGACTCGTCTCCATTGGGATATTGCTGCCTCGGGCACCTTATGGTCGTTCTCTAGTGTGTCTAGATTTTCGAATCCGACGCGAAAGTGATTGTTAGTTGTAACGTTCAGGGCTTCCTAATCACGATCTAACACTCAAATATCGACGAGATTCAATACATCGTCATTCAGCCGACTTGTCTGCAGGGGTCCATTGCTGCCTCGGGCCCCTTATGGTCGTTCTCCTGTGAGTCTAGATTTTAGAATCCGACGCAAAACTGATAATTAATTATAACGTTCGGGGCCACTTAATGACGATGGAACACTCAAATTGCGTCGAGATTCAATACATCGGCCTCCAGCCGAATTGTCTCCATGGGGATATATCTGCCTCGGGCACCTTATGGTCGTTCTCCAGTGAGTCTAGATTATCGAATCCGACGCGAATCTGATTGTTAATTGTAACGTTCAGGGCTTCCTGATTACGATGCAACACTCAAATTGCGTCGAGATTCAATACATCGTCATTCAGCCGACTTGTCTGCAGGGGTCTATTGCTGCCTCGGGCACCTGTGAGTCTAGATTTTAGAATCCGACGCAAAACTGATAATTAATTGTACCGTTCAGGGCCACCTAATGACGATGGAACACTCAAATTGCGTCGAGATTCAATACATCGGCTTCCAGCTGACTTCTCTCCAAGGGGATATTGCTGTCTCTTTCACCTAATGATCCTTCCCTGTGCGTCTAGATTTTTGAATCCGACGCAAAAATAATAGTGAGATGTAAAATCAGCGCCTCCTAATGATGATGGAACACTCAAATTGCGTCGAGATTCAATACATCGTCCTCCAGCCGACTTGTCTCCAAGGGGATATTGTTGCCTCGGGCTCCATATGGTCCGTCTCCTGTGAGTCTACATTTTTGAATCCGAAGCGAAACTGATAGTTAATTGTTACGTTCAGGGCCTCCTAATGACGATGGAATACTCAAATTGCGTCGAGATTCAATAGATCGTCTTTCAACCGTCTTGTCTCCAAGGGTCTATTGCTGCCTCGGGCACCTTATGGTCGTTCTCCTGTGAGTCTAGATTTAGGAATCCAACGCAAAACTGATTGTTAATTGTAACGTTCAGGGCCTCCTAATGACGATGGAACACTCAAATTGCGTCAAGATTCAATACATCGTCATTCAGCCGACTTGTCTCCAAGGGTCTATTGCCGCCTCGGGCACCTTATGGTCGTTCTCCTGTGAGTATCGATTTTCGAATCCGACGCAAAACTGATAGTTAATTGTAACGTTCAGGACCTCCTAATGACGATGGAACACTTAAATTGAGTCGAAATTCAATACATCGTTATTTAGCCGACATGCCTCCAACGGGATATTGCTGCCTCGGGCACCAAATGTTCGGTATAATGTGAGACTAAATTTTCGATTCCGACGCAAAAATGATAGTGAGATGTAACGATCAGTGCCACCTAAAGATGATGGAACACTCAAATTGCGTCGAGATTCAATACATCGTCCTCCAGCAGACTTGTCTCTAAGGGGATATTGTTGCCTCGGGCTCCATATGGTCCGTCTCCTGTGAGTCTAGATTTTTGAATCCGACGCGAAACTGATAGTTAATTGTAACGGTCAGGGCCTCCTAATGACGATGGAACACTCAAATTGCGTCGAGTTTCAATACATCGTCCTTCAGCCGACTTGTCTCCAAGGGTCTATTGCTGCCCCGGGAACCTAATGGTCGTTCTCCTGTGAGTCTAGATTTTCGAACCCGATGCCAAACTGATAGTTAATTGTAACATTCAGGTCCTCCTGATGACGATGCGACACTCAAATTGCGTCGAGATTCAATTCATCGTCCTCCAGCCGACTTGTCTCCAAGGGTCTATTGCTGCCCAGGGAACCTAATGGTCGTTCTCCTGTGAGTCTAGATTTTCGAACCCGATGCCAAACTGATAGTTAATTGTAACATTCAGGTCCTCCTGACGACGATGCGACACTGAAATTGCGTCGAGATTCAATACATCGTCCTCCAGCCGACTCGTCTCCATTGGGATTTTGCTGCCTCGGGCACCTTATGGTCGTTCTCCAGAGTGTCTAGATTTTCGAATCCGACGCGAAACTGATTGTTAGTTGTAACGTTCAGGGCTTCCTAATCACGATCTAACACTCAAATAGCGTCGAGATTCAATACATCGTCATTCAGCCGACTTGTCTGCAGGGGTCTATTGCTGCCTCGGGCCCATAATGGTCTTTCTCCTGTGAGTCTAGATTTTAGAATCCGACGCAAAACTGATAATTAATTATAACGTTCAGGGCCACTTAATGACGATGGAACACTCAAATTGCGTCGAGATTCAATACATCGGCCTCCAGCCGAATTGTCTCCATGGGGATATTGCTGCCTTGGGCACCTTATGGTCGTTCTCCAGTGGGTCTAGATTATCGAATCCGACGCGAAACTGATTGTTAATTGTAACGTTCAGGGCTTCCTGATTACGATGCAACACTCAAATTGCGTCGAGATTCAATACATCGTCATTCAGCCGACTTGTCTGCAGGGATCTATTGCTGCCTCGGGCACCTGTGAGTCTAGATATTAGAATCCGACGCAAAACTGATAATTAATTGTACCGTTCAGGGCCACCTAATGACGATGGAACACTCAAATTGCGTCGAGATTCAATACATCGGCCTCCAGCTGACTTCTCTCCAAGGGGATATTGCTGTCTCGGTCACCAAATAGTCCTTCCCTGTGCGTCAAGATTTTTGAATCCGACGCAAAAGTAATAGTGAGATGTAAAATCAGCGCCTCCTAATGATGATGGAACACTCAAATTGCGTCGAGATTCAATACATCGTCCTCCAGCCGACTTGTCTCCAAGGGGATATTGTTGCCTCGGGCTCCATATGGTCCGTCTCCTGTGAGTCTACATTTTTGAATCCGAAGCGAAACTGATAGTTAATTGTTACGTTCAGGGCCTCCTAATGACGATGGAACACTCAAATTGCGTCGAGATTCAATACATCGTCTTTCAACCGACTTGTCTCCAAGGGTCTACTGCTGCCTCGGGCACCTTATGGTCGTTCTCCTGTGAGTCTAGATTTTGGAATCCGACGCAAAACTGATTGTTAATTGTAACGTTCAGGGCCTCCTAATGACGATGGAACACTCAAATTGCGTCGAGATTCGAAACACCGTCCTCCAGCCGACTTGTATCCAAGGGGATATTGCTGTCTCGGGCATCAAATGATCCTTTTCCTGTGAGTCTAGATTTTCGAATCTGACGCCAGAATGATAGTGAATTGTAACGTTCAGCGCTTCCTAACGACGATAGAAAAATTAAATTGCGTCGAGATTCAATACATCGGTCTCCAGCCGACTTGTCTCCGAGGGAATATTGCTGTCTCGGGCACCAAATGATCCTTCCCTGTGAGTCTAGATTTTCGAATGCGACGCAAAAATAATAGTGCGATGTAACGATTAGCGCCTGGTAATTATGATGGAGCACTCAAATTGCGTCGAGATTCGATACATCGTCCTCCAGCCGACTTGTCTCCAAGGGGATATTGCTGCCACGGGTTCCATATGGTCCGTCTCCTGTGAGCCTGGATTTTTGAATCCGACGCGAAACTGATAGTTAATTGTAACGGTCAGGGCCTCCTAATGACGATGGAACACTCAAATTGCGTCGAGATTCAATACATCGTCCTTCAGCCGTCTTGTCTCCAAGGGTCTATTGCTGCCCCGGGAACCTGATGGTCGTTCTCGTGTGAGTCTAGATTTTCGAACCCGATGCCAAACTGATAGTTAATTGTAACATTCAGGTCCTCCTGATGACGATGCAACACTCAAATTGCGTCGAGATTCAATACATCGTCCTCCAGCCGACTTGTCTCCATTGGGATATTGCTGCCTCGGGCACATTATGGTCGTTCTCCAGTGTGTCTAGATTTTCGAATCCGACGAAAAACTGATAGTAAATTGTAACATTCAGGGCCTCCTAATGACGATGGAACACTCAAATTGCGTCACGAACCAATGCATCGTTCTCCAGCCGACTTGTCTCCAAGGGTCTATTGCTGCCTCGGGCACCTTATTATCGTTAGCCTGCGAGTCTAGATTTTCGATCCCGACGCCAAACTGATAATCAATTGTAACATTCAGGGCCTCCTAATGACGATGGAACACTCAAATTGAGTCGAGACACAATACATCATCCTCCAGCCGACTTGACTCCATGGGGATATTGCTACCTCGGGCACCTTAAGGACGTTCTGCTGTGAGTATAGATTTTCGAATCCGACGTGAAACTGATTGTTAATTGTAAAGATCAGGGCTTCCAAATGACGATGGAACACTTAAAATTGCATCAAGATTCAATACATCGTCATTCAGTCGACTTGTCTCCAAGGGTCTATTGCCGCCTCGGGCACCTTATGGTCGTTCTCCTGTGAGTATCGATTTTCGAATCCGACGCGAAACTGATAATCAGTGGTGACGTTCAGGGCATCCTAATTACGATGGAACACTCAAATAGCGTCGAGATTCAATACATCGTCATTCAGCCGACTTTTCTGCAGGGGTCTATTGCTGCCTCGGGCCCCTTATGGTCGTTCTCCTGTGAGTCTAGATTTTAGAATCCGACGCAAAACTGATAGTTAATTGTAACGATCAGGGCCTCCTAATGACGATGGAACACTCAAATTGCGTCGAGGTTGAGTACATCGTCCTCCAGCCGATGAGCCTCCAAGAGGATATTGCTGCATCGGGCACCATATGGTCCGTCTCCTGTGAGACTAGATTTTCGATTCCGACGCAAAAATGATCGTGAGATGTAACGATCAGCGCCTCCTAATGATGATGGAACACTCAAATTGAGTCGAGATTCAATACATCGTCCTCCAGCCGACTTGTCTCCAAGGGGATATTGCTGCCTCGGGTTCCATATGGTCCGTCTCCTATGAGCCTAGATTTTTGAATCCGACGCGAAACCGATAGTTAATTGCAAATGTCAGTGCCTCCTAATGACGATGTAACACTCAAATTGCGTCGAGAGTCAATACATTGTCTTCCAGGCGACTTGTCTCCAAGGGGATATTGCTGCCACGGGTTCCATATGGTCCGTCTCCTGTGAGCCTGGATTTTTGAATCCGACGCGAAACTGATAGTTAATTGTAACGGTCAGGGCCTCCTAATGACGATGGAACACTCAAATTGCGTCGAGATTCAATACATCGTCCTTCAGCCGTCTTGTCTCCAAGGGTCTATTGCTGCCCCGGGAACCTGATGGTCGTTCTCGTGTGAGTCTAGATTTTCGAACCCGATGCCAAACTGATAGTTAATTGTAACATTCAGGTCCTCCTGATGACGATGCAACACTCAAATTGCGTCGAGATTCAATACATCGTCCTCCAGCCGACTTGTCTCCATTGGGATATTGCTGCCTCGGGCACATTATGGTCGTTCTCCAGTGTGTCTAGATTTTCGAATCCGACGCGAAACTGATTGTTAGTTGTAACGTTCAGGTCTTCCCAATTACGATGGAACACTCAAATAGCGTCGAGATTCAATACATCGTCATTCAGCCAACTTGTCAGCAGGGGTCTATTGCAGCCTCGGGCCCCTTATGGTCGTTCTCCTGTGAGTCTAGATTTTAGAATCCGACGCGAAACTGATTTTTAATTGTAACGTTCAGGGCTTCCTGATTACGATGCAACACTAAAATTGCGTCGAGATTCAATACATCGACATTCAGCCGACTTGTCTGCAGGGGTCGATTTCTGCCTCGGGCACCTGTGAGTCAAGATTTTAGAATCCGACGCAAAACTGATAATTAATTGTGCCGTTCTGGGCCACCTAATGACGATTGAACACTCAAATTGCGTCGAGATTCAATACATCGGCCTCCAGCTGACTTGTCTCCAAGGGGATATTGCTGTCTCGGGCACCAAATGATCCTTCCCTGTGCGTCTAGATTTTTGAATCCGACGCAAAAATAATAGTGAGATGTAAAATCAGCGCCTCCTAATGATGATGGAACACTCAAATTGCGTCGAGATTCAATACATCGTCCTCCAGCCGACTTGTCTCCAAGGGGATATTGTTGCCTCGGGCCCCATATAGTCCGTCTCCTGTGAGTCTAGATTTTTGAATCCGAAGTGAAACTGATAGTTAATTGTTACGTTCAGGGCCTCCTAATGACGATGGAACACTCAAATTGCGTCGAGATTCAATACATCGTCTTTCAACCGACTTGTCTCAAAGGGTCTATTGCTGCCTCAAGCACCTTATGGTCGTTCTCCTGTGAGTCCAGGTTTTGGAATCCGACGCAAACCTGATTGTTAATTGTAACGTTCAGGGCCTCCTAATGACGATGGAACACCCAAATTGCGACGAGATTCAAAAAATCGTCCTCCATCCGACTTGTATCCAAGGGGATATTGCTGTCTCGGGCATCAAATGATCCTTTTCCTGTGAGTCTAGATTTTCGAATCTGACGCCAAAATGATAGTGAATTGTAACGTTCAGCGCTTCCTAACGACGATAGAAAAATCAAATTGCGTCGAGATTCAATACATCGGTCTCCAGCCGACTTGTCTCCAAGGGGATATTGCAGCCTCGGGCTCCATACGGTCCGTCTCCTGTGAGTCTAGATTTTTGAATCCAAAGCGAAACTGATAGTTAATTGTGACGTTTAGGAACTCCTAATGACGATGGAACACTCAAATTGCGTCGAGATTCAATACATCGTCCTTCAGCCGACTTGTCTGCAAGGGTGTATTACTGCCGCGGGCACCTTATGTTCGTTCTCCTGTGAGTCTAGATTTTGGATTCCGACGCAAAAGTGATTGTTATTTGTAACCTTCAGGGCCTCCTAATGACGATGTAACACTCAAATTGCGTCGAGATCCAATACATCGTTTTCCAGCCGATTTGTTTCCAAGTAGCTGCCTCGGGCACCATATGGTCCGTCTCCTGTGAGTCTAGATTTTTGAATCCGACGCGAAACTGATAGATAATTGTAACGTTCGACGCCTCCTAATGACGATGGAACAGTCAAATTGTGTCGAGACTCGTTACATCGTCCTTCAGCCGAGTTGTCTCCAAGGGGAGATTGCTGCCTCAAGCACCTTATGGTCCGTCTCCAGTGAGTCTAGATTTTCGAATCCGACGAAAAACTGATAGTTAATTGTAACGTTCAGGGCCTCCCAATGACTATGGAACACTCAAATTGCGTCGAGGTTGATTACATCGTCCTCCAGCCGACGTGCCTCCAAGGGGATTTTGCTGCCTGGGGCACCATATGGTCCGTCTCCTGTGACACTATATTTTCGATTCCGACGCAAAAATGATAGTGAGATGTAACGATCAGCGCCTCCTAATGATGATGGAACACTCAAATTGAGTCGAGATTCAATACATCGTCCTCCAGCCGACTTGCTCCAAGGGGATATTGCTGCCTCGGGTTCCATATGGTCCGTCTCCTGTGAGCCTAGATTTTTGAATCCGACGCGAAACCGATAGTTAATTGTAACGGTCAGGGCCTCCTAATGACGATGTAACACTCAAATTGCGTCGAGATTCAATACATTGTCCTCCAGGCGATTTGTCTCCAATGGGATATTGCTGCCTCGGGTTCCATATGGTCCGTCTCCTGTGAGCCTGGATTTTTGAATCCGACGCGAACTGATAGTTAATTGTAACGGTCAGGGCCTCCTAATGACGATGTAACACTCAAATTGCGTCGAGATTCAATACATCGTCCTCCAGCCGACTTGTTTCCAAGTAGCTGCCTCGGGCACCATATGGTCCGTCTCCTGTGAGTCTAGATTTTTGAATCCGACGCGAAACTGATAGTAAATTGTAACGTTCAACGCCTCCTAATGACGATGGAACAGTCAAATTGCGTCGAGACTCAATACATAGTCCTTCAGCCGACTTGTCTCCAAGGGTCTATTACTGCCGCGGGCACCTTATGGTCGTTCTGCTGTGAGTTTAGATTTTCGAAGCCGACGCGAAACTGATTGTTAATTGTAAAGATCAGGGCTTCCAAGTGACGATGGAACACTTAAAATTGCGTCAAGATTCAATACATCGTCATTCAGCCGACTTGTCTCCAAGGGTCTATTGCCGCCTCGGGCACCTTATGGTCGTTCTCCTGTGAGTATCGATTTTCGAATCCGACGCAAAACTGATAGTTAATTGTAACGTTCAGGGCCTCCTAATGACGATGGAACACTCAAATTGCGTCGAGGTTGAGTACATCGTCCTCCAGCCGCCGTGCCTCCAAGTTGATATTGCTGCCTCGGGCACCATATGGTCCGTCCCCTGTGAGACTAGATTTTCGATTCCGACGCAAAAATGATAGTGAGATGTAACGATCAGCGCCTCCTAATGATGATGGAACACTCAAATTGAGTCGAGATACAATACATCGTCCTCCAGCCGAATTGTCTCCATGGGGATATTGCTGCCTCGGGCACATTATGGTCGTTCTCCAGTGAGTCTAGATTTTAGAATCCGACGCAAAACTGATAAATAATTGTACCGTTCAGGGCCAACTAATGACGATGGAACACTCAAATTGCGTCGAGTTTCATTACATCGGCCTCTAGCTGACTTGTCTCCATGGGGATATTGCTGCCTCGGGCACCTTATGGTCGTTCTCCAGTGAGTCTAGATTATCGAATCCGACGCGAAACTGATTGTTAACTGTAACGTTCAGGGCTTCCTGATTACGATGCAACACTCAAATTGCGTCGAGATTCAATACATCGTCATTCAGCCGACTTGTCTGCAGGGGTCTATTGCTGCCTCGGGCACCTGTGAGTCTAGATTTTAGAATCCGACGCAAATTTGATAATTAATTGTACCGTTCAGGGCCACCTAATGACGATGGAACGTTCAAATTGCGTCGAGACTCAATACATCGGCCTCCAGCTGACTTGTCTCCAAGGGGATATTGCTGTCACGGACAGCAAATGATCCTTCCCTGTGCGTCTAGATTTTTGAATCCGACGCAAAAATAATAGTGAGATGTAAAATCAGCGCCTCCTAATGATGATGGAACACTCAAATTGTGTCGGGATTCAATACAACGTCCTCCAGCCGACTTGTCTCCAATGGGATATTGTTGCCTCGGGCTCCATATGGTCCGTCTCCTGTGAGTCTAGATTTTTGAATCCGAAGCGAAACTGATAGTTAATTGTTACGTTCAGGGCCTCCTAATGGCGATGGAACACTCAAATTGCGTCGAGATTCAATACATCGTCTTTCAACCGACTTGTTTCCAAGGGTCTATTGCTGCCTCGGGCACCTTATGGCCGTTCTCCTGTGAGTCTAGATTTTTGATCCCGACGCCAAACTGATAGTCAATTGTAACATTCAGGGCCTCCTAATGACGATGGAACACTCAAATTGAGTCGAGACACAATACATCGTCCTCCAGCCGACTTGTCTCCATGGGGATATTGCTGCCTCGGGCACCTTAAGGTCGTTCTGCTGTGAGTTTAAATTTTCGAATACGCCGCGAAACTGATTGTTAATTGTAAAGATCAGGGCTTCCAAGTGACGATGGAACACTTAAAATTGCGTCAAGATTCAATACATCGTCATTCAGCCCACTTGTCTACAAGGATCTAATGCCGCCTCGGGCACCTTATGGTTGTTCTCCTGTGAGTATCGATTTTCGAATCCGACGCAAAACTGATAGTTAATTGTAACGTTCAGGGCCTCCTAATGACGATGGAACACTCAAATTGCGTCGAGGTTGAGTACATCGTCCTCCAGCCGACGTGCCTCCAAGGGGATATTGCTGCCTCGGGCACCATATGGTCCGTCCCCTGTGAGACTAGATTTTCGAATCCGACGCAAAAATAATAGTGAGATGTAACAATCAGCGCCTCCTAAAGATGATGGAACACTCAAATTGCGTCGAGACTCAATACATCGTCCTCCAGCCGACTTGTCACCAAGGGGATATTGTTGCCTCGGGCTCCATATGGTCCGTCTCCTGTGAGTCTAGATCTTTGAATCCGAACCGAAACTGAATGTTAATTGTTACGTTCAGGGCCTCCTAATGACGATGGAACACTCAAATTGCGTCGAGATTCAATACATCGTCTTTCAACCGACTTGTCTCCAAGGGTCTATTGCTGCCTCGGGCACCTTATGGTCGTTCTTCTGTGAGTCTAGATTTTGGAATCCGACGCAAAACTGATTGTTAATTGTAACGTTCAGGGCCTCCTAATGACGATGGAACACTCAAATTGCGTCGAGATTCAAACCATCGTCCTCCAGCCGACTTGTATCCAAGGGGATATTGCTGTCTCGTTCATAAAATGATCCTTTTCCTGTGAGTCTAGATTTTCGAATCTGACGCCAAAATGATAGTGAATTGTAACGTTCAGCGCTACCTAACGACGATAGAAAAAACAAATTGCGTCGATATTCAATACATCGGTCTCCAGGCGACCTGTCTCCAAGGGGATATTGCTGTCTCGGGCACCAAATGATCCTTCCCTGCGAGTCTAGATTTTCGATCCCGACGCCAAACTGATAGTCAATTGTAACATTCAGGGCCTCCTATTGACGATGGAACACTCAAATTGGGTCGAGACACAATACATCGTCCTCCAGCCGACTTGTCTCCATGGGGATATTGCTGCCTCGGGCACCTTAAGGTCGTTCTGCTGTGAGTTTAGATATTCGAATCCGACGCGAAACTGATTGTTAATTGTAACGATCAGGGCTTCCAAATGACGATGGAACACTCAAATTGCGTCAAGATTCAATACATCGTCATTCAGCCGACTTGTCTTCGAGGGTCTATTGCGCCTCGGGCACCTTATGGTCGTTCTCCTGTGAGTATCGATTTTCGAATCCGACGCAAAAATGATAGTTAATTGTAACGTTCAGGGCCTCCTAATGACGATGGAGTACTCAAATTGCGTCAAGGTTGAGTACATCGTCCTCCAGCCGACGTGCCTCCAAGGGGATATTGCTGCCTCGGGCACCATATGGTCCGTCTCCTGTGAGACTAGATTTTCGATTCCGACGCAAAAATGATAGTGAGATGTAACGATCAGCGCCTCCTAATGATGATGGAACACTCAAATTGCGTCGAGATTCAATACATCGTCCTCCAGCCGACTTGTCTCTAAGGGGATATTGCTGCCAGGGGTTCCATGTGGTCCGTCTCCTGTGAGCCTAGGTTTTTGAATCCGACGCGAAACTGATAGTTAATTGTAACGGTCAGGGCCTCCTAATGACGATGTAACACTCAAATTGCGTCAATATTCAATACATCGTCCTCCAGCCGACTTGTCTCCAAATAGCTGCCTCGGGCACCATATGGTCCGTCTCCTGTGAGTCTAGATTTTTGATTCCGCCGCGAAAGTGATAGTTAATTGTAACGTTCAACGCCTCCTAATGACGATGCAATACTCAAATTGCGTCGCGAACCAATACATCGTTCTCCAGCCGACTTGTCTCCAAGGGTCTATTGCTGCACCGGGCACCTTATCGTCGTTCTCCAGTGAGTCTAGATTTTCGAATCCGACGCGAAACTGATTGTTAATTTTAACGTTCAGGGCTTCCTAGTTACGATGGAACACTCAAATTGCATCGAGATTCAATACATCGTCATTTAGCCGACTTGTCTGCAGGGGTCTATTGCTGTCTCGGGCACCAAATGATCCTTCCCTGTGAGTCTAGATTTTCGAATCCGACGCAAAAATAATAGTGCGATGCAACGATCAGCGCCTCCTAAATATGATGGAGCACTCAAATTGCGTCGAGATTCAATACATCGTCCTCCAGCCGACTTGTCTCCAAGGGGATATTGCTGCTTCGGGCTGCATATGGTCCGTCTCCTGTGAGTTTAGATTTTTGAATCCGACGAAAAATTGATAGTTAATTGTAACATTGAGGGCCTCCTAATGACGATGGAACAGTCAAATTGCGTCGAGACTCAATACATCGTCCTCCGGCCTACTTGTCTCCAAGGGGAGATTGCTGCCTCAAGCACCTTATGGTCCGTCTCCAGTGAGTCTAGATTTTCGAATCCGACGAAAAACTGATAGTTAATTGTAACATTCAGGGCCTCCTAATGACGATGGAACACTCAAATTGCGTCGAGATATAATACATCGACGTCCAGCCGACTTGTCTCCATGGGGACATTGATGCATCGGGAACCTTAAGGTCGCTCTGCTGTGGGTTTAGATTTTCGAATCCGACGCGAAACTGATTGTTAATTGTAACGATCAGGGCTTACTAATGACGATGGAACACTCAAATTGCGTCGAGATTCAATACTTCGTCATTCAGCCGACTTGTCTCCAAGGGTCTATTGCCGCCTCATGCACCTTATGGTCGTTCTCCTGTGAGTCTCGATTTTCGAATCCTACGCAAGACTGATAGTTAATTGTAACGTTAAGGGCCTCCTAATGACGATGGAACACTCAAATTGCGTCGAGATTCAATACATAGATATTCAATTGACTTGTCTGCAGGGGTCTATTGCTGCCTCGGGCACCTTATGGTCGTTCTCCTGTGAGTCTAGATTTTAGAATACGACGCAAAACTGATAAGTAATTGTAACGTTCAGGGCCACCTAATGAAGATGGAACACTCATATTGCGTCGAGATTCAATACATCGGCCTCCAGCCGACTTGTCTCCAAGGGGATATTGCTGTCTCGGGCACCAAGTGATCCTTCCCTGTGAGTCTAGATTTTCGAATCCGACGCAAAAATAGTAGTGCGTTGCAACGATCAGCGCCTCCTAATTATGATGGAGCACTCAAATTGCGTCGAGATTCAATACATCGTCCTCCGGCCGACTTGTCTCCAAGGGGATATTGCTGCCTCGGGCACCAGATGGTCCGTCTCCGGTGCTTCTACATTTTCGAATCGGACGCAAAACTGATAGTTAATTGTAACATTCAGGGCCTCCTAATGACGATGGAACACTCAAATTGCGTCGCGAACCAATACATCGATCTCCAACCGACTTGTCTCCAAGGGTCTATTTCTGCTCGGGCACCTTATGATCGTTCTCCTGTGAGTCTAGATTTTCGAACCCGACGCCAAACTGATAGTTAATTGTAACATTCAGGTCCTCCTAATGACGATTGAACACTCAAATTGCTTCGAGATTCAATACATCGTCCTCCAGCCGAATTGTCTCCATGGGGATATTGCTGCCTCGGGCACCTTATGGTCGTTCTCCAGTGAGTCTATATTATCGAATCCGACGCGAAACTGATTGTTGATTGTAACGTTCAGGGCTTCCTGATTACGATGGAACACTCAAATTGCGTCGAGATTCAATACATCGTCATTCAGCCGACTTGTCTGCAGAGGTCTATTGCTGCCTGGGGCACCTTATGGTCGTTCTTCTGTGAGTCTAGATTTTAGAATCCGACGCAATACTGATAATTAATTGTAACGTTCAGGGCCACCTAATGACGATGGAATACTCTAATTGCGTCGAGATTCAATACATCGGCCTCCAGCCGACTTGTCTCCAAGGGGATATTGCTGCCTCGGGCACCTTATGGTCGTTCTCCTGTGAGTCTAGTTTTTGAATCCGACGCGAAACTGATAGTTAATTGTAACGTTCAGGGCTTCCTGATTACGATGGAACACTCAAATTGCGTCGAGATTCAATACATCGTCATTCAGCCGACTTGTCTGCAGGGGTCTATTGCTGCCTCTGGCACCTTATGGTCGTTCTCCTGTGAGTCTAGATTTTAGAATCCGACGCAAAACTGATAATTAATTGTAACGTTCAGGGCCACCTAATGACGATGGAACACTCTAATTGCGTCGAGATTCAATACATCGTCCTCCAGCCGACTTGTCTCCAAGGGGATATTGCTGCCTCGGGCTCCATATGGTCCGTCTCCTGTGAGTCTAGATTTTTGCATCCAATGCGAAACTGACAGTTAATTGTGACGTTCAGGGCCTCCTAATGACGATGGAACACTCAAATTGCGTCCAGATTCAATACATCGTCCTTCAGCCGACTTGTCTCCAAGGGTCTATTACTGCCGCGGGTACCTTATGGTCGTTCTCCTGTGAGTCTAGATTTTCGAATCCGACGCATAACTGATAGTTATTTGCAACGTTCAGGGCATCCTAATGACGATGGAACGCTCAAATAGCGTCGCGAACCAATACATCGATCTCCAACCGACTTGTCTCCAAGGGTCTATTTCTGCTCGGGCACCTTATGATCGTTCTCCTGTGAGTCTAGATTTTCGAACCCGACGCCAAACTGATAGTTAATTGTAACATTCAGGTCCTCCTAATGACGATTGAACACTCAAATTGCGTCGAGTTTCAATACATCGTCCTCCAGCCGAATTGTCTCCATGGGGATATTGCTGCCTCGAGCACCTTATGGTCGTTCTCCAGTGAGTCTATATTATCGAATCCGACGCGAAACTGATTGTTGATTGTAACGTTCAGGACTTCCTGGATACGATGGAACACTCAAATTGCGTCGAGATTCAATACATCGTCATTCAGCCGACTTGTCTGCCGGGGTCTATTGCTGCCTCGGGCACCTTATGGTCGTTCTCCTGCGAGTCTAGATTTTAGAATCCGACGCAAATTTGATAATTAATTGTAACGGTCAGGGCCACCTAATGACGATGGAACACTCAAATTGCGTCGAGATTCAATACATCGGCCTCCAGCCGACTTGTCTCCAAGGGGATATTGCTGCCTCGGGCACCTTATGGTCGTTCTCCTGCGAGTCTAGATTTCGAATCCGACGCGAAACTGATAGATACTTGTAACGTTCAGGGCCTCCTAATAACGATGGAACACTCAAATTGCGTACAGATTCAATACATCGTCATTTGGCCGACTTGTCTCCAGCGGTCTATTGCTGCCTCGGGCACCTTATGGTCGTTCTCCTGTGAGTCTAGATTTTAGAATCCGACGCAAAACTGATAGTTAATTGTAACGATCAGCGCCATCTAATGACGATGGAACACTCAAATTGCGTCGAGATTCAATCTATCGGCCTCCAACCATCTTGTCTCCAAGGGGATATTACTGTCTCGGGCATCTTATGCTAATTCCCCTGTGAGTCTAGATTTTCGATTCCGATGCGAAACTGATAGTTAATTGTAACGTTCAGGGCCTCCTAATGACGATGGAAAACTCATATTGCGTCAAGATTCAATACATCGTCCTCCAGCCGACTTGTATCCCAGTGGATATTACTGTCTCGTGCACCATCCTTCTCTTGAGAGTAGATTTTCGAATCCGACGCAAAAATGATAGTTAATTGTAACGTTCAGCGCCTCGTAATGACGGTGGAAAACTCAAATTGCGTCGCGATTCAATACATCGTTCACCAGCGGACTGGTCTCCAAGGGGATATTGCTGCTTCGGGCACCTTATGGTCCGTCTCCAGTGAGTCTAGATTTTCGAATCCGACGAAAAACTGATAGTTAATTGTAACATTCAAGGCCTCCTAGTTACGATGGAACACTGAAATTGCGTCGCGATCCAATACATCGTCCTCCAGCCGACTTGTCTGCAAGGGTCTATTGCTGCCCGGGGCACCATATGACCGTTCTCCTGTGAATCTAGATTTTCGAATCCGACGCAAAACTGATAGTTAATGGTAACGTTCTGGGCCTCCTAATGTCGATAGAACACTCAAATTGCGTCGAGGTTCAATACATCGTCCTCCAGCCGATTTGTCTCCATAGGGATATTGCTGCCTCGGGCCCCTTATGGTCGCTCTCCTGTGAGACTAGATCTTCGAGTCCGACGCGAAACTGATTGTTAATTGAACGTTCAGGCCTTCCTAATGACGATGGAACACTTTAATTGCGTCGAGATTCAATACATCGGCATTCAGCCGACTTGTCTTCAGGGTTCTATTGCTGCCTCGGGCACCATATAGTTGTTCTCCTGTGAGTCTTGATTTTCGAATCCGACGCTAAACTGATGGTTAATTGTAACGTTCAGGGCCTCCTAATGACGATGGAACACTCAAATTGCGTCGAGGTTCAATACATCGTCCACCAGAGTACTGGTCTCCAAGGGGATATTGCTGCTTCGGGTTCCATATGGTCTGTCTCCTGTGAGTCTAGATTTTGGAATCCGACGCAAAAGTCATTGTTATTTGTACCGTTCAGGGCCTCCTAATGACGATGTAACACTCAAATTGCGTCGAGATTCAATACAACGTCTTTCAGCCGACGTTTCTCCAAGGGTAGCCTCAGGCAACATATGGTCGTTCTCTTGTGAGTCTAGATTTTCGAATCCGACGCAAAACTGATTGTTAATAGTAACGTTCAGGGCCTCCTATTGACGATGGAACACTCAAATTGCGTCGAGATTCAATACATCGATCTCCAACCGACTTGTCTCCAAGGGCCTATTTCTGCTCGGGCACCTTATGATCGTTCTCCTGTGAGTCTAGATTTTCGAACTCGACGCAAAACTGATAGTTAATTGCAACGTTCAGGGCATCCTAATGACGATGGAACACTCAAATAGCGTCGCGAACCAATACATCGATCTCCAACCGACTTGTCTCCAAGGGTCTATTTCTGCTCGGGCACCTTATGATCGTTCTCCTGTGAGTCTTGATTTTCGAACCCGACGCCAAACTGATAGTTAATTGTAACATTGAGGTCCTCCTAATGACGATTGAACACTCAAATTGCGTCGAGATTCAATACATCGTCCTCCAGCCGAATTGTCTCCATGGGGATATTGCTGCCTCGGGCACCTTATGGTCGTTCTCCAGTGAGTCTATATTATCGAATCCGACGCGAAACTGATTGTTGATTGTAACGTTCAGGGCTTCCTGATTACGATGGAACACTCAAATTGCGTCGAGATTCAATACATCGTCATTCAGCCGACTTGTCTGCAGAGGTCTATTGCTGCCTGGGGCACCTTATGGTCGTTCTCCTGTGAGTCTAGATTTTAGAATCCGACGCAAAACTGATAATTAATTGTAACGTTCAGGGGGATATTGCTGCCTCGGGCACCTTATGGTCGTTCTCCTGTGAGTCTAGTTTTTGAATCCGACGCGAAACTGATAGTTAATTGTAACGTTCAGGGCTTCCTGATTACGATGGAACACTCAAATTGCGTCGAGATTCAATACATCGTCATTCAGCCGACTTGTCTGCAGGGGTCTATTGCTGCCTCTGGCACCTTATGGTCGTTCTCATGTGAGTCTAGATTTTAGAATCCGACGCAAAACTGATAATTAATTGTAACGTTCAGGGCCACCTAATGACGATGGAACACTCTAATTGCGTCGAGATTCAATACATCGTCCTCCAGCCGACTTGTCTCCAAGGGGATATTGCTGCCTCGGGCTCCATATGGTCCGTCTCCTGTGAGTCTAGATTTTTGAATCCAAAGCGAAACTGACAGTTAATTGTGACGTTCAGGGCCTCCTAATGACGATGGAACACTCAAATTGCGTCCAGATTCAATACATCGTCCTTCAGCCGACTTGTCTCCAAGGGTCTATTACTGCCGCGGGTACCTTATGATCGTTCTCCTGTGAGTCTAGATTTTCGAATCCGACGCATAACTGATAGTTAATTGCAACGTTCAGGGCATCCTAATGACGATGGAACACTCAAATAGCGTCGCGAACCAATACATCGATCTCCAACCGACTTGTCTCCAAGGGTCTATTTCTGCTCGGGCACCTTATGATCGTTCTCCTGTGAGTCTAGATTTTCGAACCCGACGCCAAACTGATAGTTAATTGTAACATTCAGGTCCTCCTAATGACGATTGAACACTCAAATTGCGTCGAGTTTCAATACATCGTCCTCCAGCCGAATTGTCTCCATGGGGATATTGCTGCCTCGGGCACCTTATGGTCGTTCTCCAGTGAGTCTATATTATCGAATCCGACGCGAAACTGATTGTTGATTGTAACGTTCAGGACTTCCTGGATACGATGGAACACTCAAATTGCGTCGAGATTCAATACATCGTCATTCAGCCGACTTGTCTGCCGGGGTCTATTGCTGCCTCGGGCACCTTATGGACGTTCACCTGTGAGTCTAGATTTTAGAATCCGACGCAAAACTGATAATTAATTGTAACGTTCAGGGCCACCTAATGACGATGGAACACTCAAATTGCGTCGAGATTCAATACATCGGCCTCCAGCCGACATGTCTCCAAGGGGATATTGCTGCCTCGGGCACCTTATGATCGTTCTCCTGCGAGTCTAGTTTTCGAATCCGACGCGAAACTGATAGATACTTGTAACGTTCAGGGCCTCCTAATAACGATGGAACACTCAAATTGCGTCGAAAATCAATACATCGGCCACCAGCTGACTTTTCTCCTAGGGTCTATTGCTGCCTCGGGCACCTTATGGTCCGTCTCCAGTGAGTCTAGATTTTCGAATGCGAAGAAAAACTGATAGATAATTGTAAAATTCAGGGCCTCCTATCGACGATGGAACACTCAAATTGCGTACAGATTCAATACATCGTCATTTGGCCGACTTGTCTCCAGCGGTCTATTGCTGCCTCGGGCACCTTACGGTCGTTCTACTGTGAGTCTAGATTTTAGAATCCGACGCAAAACTGATAGTTAATTGTAACGATCAGCGCCATCTAATGACGATGGAACACTCAAATTGCGTCGAGATTCAATCTATCGGCCTCCAACCATCTTGTCACCAAGGGGATATTACTGTCTCGGGCATCTTATGCTAATTCCCCTGTGAGTCTAGATTTTCGATTCCGATGCGAAACTGATAGTTAATTGTAACGTTCAGGGCCTCCTAATGACGATGGAAAACTCATATTGCGTCAAGATTTAATACATCGTCCTCCAGCCGACTTGTATCCCAGTGGATATTACTGTCTCGTGCACCATCCTTCTCTTGAGAGTAGATTTTCGAATCCGACGCAAAAATGATAGTTAATTGTAACGTTCAGCGCCTCGTAATGACGATGGAAAACTCAAATTGCGTCGTGATTCAGTACATCGTTCTCCAGCGGACTGGTCTCCAAGGGGATATTGCTGCTTCGGGCACCTTATGGTCCGTCTCCAGTGAGTCTAGATTTTCGAATCCGACGAAAAACTGATAGTTAATTGTAACATTCAAGGCCTCCTAGTTACGATGGAACACAGAAATTGCGTCGCGATCCAATACATCGTCCTCCAGCCGACTTGTCTGCAAGGGTCTATTGCTGCCCGGGGCACCATATGATCGTTCTCGTGTGAATCTAGATTTTCGAATCCGACGCAAAACTGATAGTTAATGGTAACGTTCTGGGCCTCCTAATGTCGATAGAACACTCAAATTGCGTCGAGGTTCAATACATCGTCCTCCAGCCGATTTGTCTCCATAGGGATATTGCTGCCTCGGGCTCCTTATGGTCGCTCTCCTGTGAGACTAGATCTTCGAGTCCGACGCGAAACTGATTGTTAATTGAACGTTCAGGCCTTCCTAATGACGATGGAACACTTTAATTGCGTCGAGATTCAATACATCGGCATTCAGCCGACTTGTCTTCAGGGTTCTATTGCTGCCTCGGGCACCATATAGTTGTTCTCCTGTGAGTCTTGATTTTCGAATCCGACGCAAAACTGATGGTTAATTGTAACGTTCAGGGCCTCCTAATGACGATGGAACACTCAAATTGCGTCGAGGTTCAATACATCGTCCACCAGAGTACTGGTCTCCAAGGGGATATTGCTGCTTCGGGTTCCATATGGTCTGTCTCCTGTGAGTCTAGATTTTGGAATCCGACGCAAAAGTCATTGTTATTTGTACCGTTCAGGGCCTCCTAATGACGATGTAACACTCAAATTGCGTCGAGATTCAATACAACGTCTTTCAGCCGACGTTTCTCCAAGGGTAGCCTCAGGCAACATATGGTCGTTCTCTTGTGAGTCTAGATTTTCGAATCCGACGCAAAACTGATTGTTAATAGTAACGTTCAGGGCCTCCTATTGACGATGGAACACTCAAATTGCGTCGAGATTCAATACATCGTCCTCCAGCCGACCTGTCTCCATGAGGCTGCCTCCGGCACCTTATGGTCGATCTCCAGTGAGTCTAGATTTTCGAATCCGACGGCAAAATGATAGTGAATTGTATCGTTCAGGGCCTCCTAATGACAATGGAACATTCAAATTGCGTCGAAATTCAATACATCGGACTCCAGTCGACTTGTCTCCAAGGCCACATTGCTGCCTCGGGCACCATATGGTCCGTCTCCTGTGAGTCTAGATTTTCGATTCCGATGCGAAACTGATTGTTAATTGTAACGTTCAGGGCCTCCTAATGACGATGGAACACTGAAATTGCGCCGAGATTCAATACATCGTCTTTCAGCCGACTTGTCTTCAAGGGACTATTGCTGCCTCGGGCACCTTATGGTTGTTCTCCTGTGAGGCTCGATTTTCGAATCCGACGTAAAACTGGTAGTTAATTGTAACGTTCAGGGCCTCCTAATGGCGATGGAAAACTTAAATTGCGTCGAGATTCAATACATCGGCCTCTAGCCGACTTGTCTCCAAGGGTCTATTGCTGCCACGGGCACCTTATGGTCGTTCTCATGTGAGTCTAGATCTTCGAATCCGACGCATAACTGATAGTTAATTGAAACGTTCAGCGCCTCCTAATGACGATGGTGCTCTCAAATTGGTTCGAGATTCAATACATCGTCCTCCTGCCGACTTGTCTCCAAGGG
The DNA here is from genome assembly GCF_023864345.2 of Schistocerca serialis cubense. Taxonomy (NCBI): domain Eukaryota; kingdom Metazoa; phylum Arthropoda; class Insecta; order Orthoptera; family Acrididae; genus Schistocerca; species Schistocerca serialis. The sequence continues at coordinate 8,523,718 of NC_064638.1, read as the reverse complement.
GATATTGCTGCCTCGGGCACCTTATGGTTAATCTCCTGTGAGTCAAGATTTTCGAAAGCGACGCATAACTGATAGTTAATTGTAACGTTCAGGGCTTCCTAATGACGATGGAACACTCAAATTGCGTCGAGATTCAATACATCGTCCTCCAGGCGACTTGTCTCCAACAGGATTTTGCTGCCTCGGGTACAATATGTTACACCTCCTGTGAGTCTAGATTTTTTAATCCGACGGAAACTGATAGTTAATTGTAACGTTCAGGGCCTCCTAATGGCGATGGATCATTTTAATTGCGTTGAGAGTCAATACATCGTCCTCCAGCCGACTTGTCTCCAACAGGATATTGCTGCCTCGGGCACAATATGGTCCGTCTCCTGTGAGTCTAGATTTTTGAATCCGACGCGAAACCGATAGTTAATTGTTACGTTCAGGCCCTCCTAATGACGATGGAACATTCAAATTGCATTGAAAGTCAATGCATCGTTCTCCAGCCGACTTGTCTACAATGGGATATTTCTGCCTCGTGGTCCGTTCCTGTTAGTCTAGATTTTCGAATCTTACGCGAAACTGATAATTGTAACGTTCAGGGCCTCCTAATGACGGTGGAACACTCAAATTGCGTCGAGAATCAATACATCGGCCTCCAGCCGACTTTTCTCCAAGGGTAGCCTCAGGCACTTTATGGTCGTTCTTCTGTGAGTCTAGATTTTCGAATCCGACACAATATTGATTGTTAATTGTAACGTTCAGGGCCTCCTATTGACGATGGAACACTCAAATTGCGTCGAGATTCAATACATCGTCCTCCAGCCGACCTGTCTCCATGAGGCTGCCTCCGGCACCTTATGGTCGATCTCCAGTGAGTCTAGATTTTCGAATCCGACGGCAAAATGATAGTGAATTGTAACGTTCAGGGCCTCCTAATGACAATGGAACATTCAAATTGCGTCGAAATTCAACACATCGGACTCCAGCCGACTTGTCTCCAAGGCGACATTGCTGCCTCGGGCACCATATGGTCCGCCTCCTGTGAGTCTAGATTTTCGATTCCGATGCGAAACTGATAGTTAATTGTAACGTTCAGGGCCTCCTAATGACGATGGTGCTCTCAAATTGGTTCGAGATTCAACACATCGTCCTCCAGCTGACTTGTCTCCTAGGGGATATTGCTGCCTCGGGCACCATGTGGTCCGTCGCCTGTGAGGGTAGATTTTTGAATCCGACGCAAACCTGATTGTTGATTGTAACGTTCAGGGCCTCCTAACGACGATGGAACACTCAAATTGCGTCGAGATTCAATACATCGTCCTCCAGCCGACTTGTATCTCAGGGGATATTGCTGTCTCGTGCACAATATGATCATTCTCTTGAGAGTAGATTTTAGAATGCGACCCAAGAATGATAGTTAATTGTAACGTTCAGCGCCTCCTAATGACGATGGAACACTCAAATTGCGTCGAGATTCAGTACATCGTCCTCCAGCCGACTTGTCTCCAAGGGGATATTGCTGCCTTGGCCACCATACGGTCCTTCTCCTGTGAGTCTAGATTTTCGAATCCGACGCAAAACTGATAGCTAATTGTAACGTTCAGCGCCTCCTAATGACGATGGAACACTCAAATGGTGTCGAGGTTCAATATCTCGTCCTCCAGCCGACTTGTCTCCAAGGGGATATTGCTGTCTCGGGCACCAAATGATCCTTCTCCTTTGAGTCTAGATGTTTGAATCCGACGCATAACTGATAGTTAATTGTAATGCTCAGCGCCTCCTAATGATGTTGGAACACTCAAATTGCGTCGAGATTCAATACATCGTCCTCCAGCCGACTTGTCTCCAAGGGGATATTGCTGCCTCGGGCACCATATGGTCCGTCTCCTGTGATTCTAGCTTTTCGAATCCGACGCGAAACTGATAGTTAATTGTAACGTTCAGGACCATTAATGACGATGGAACACTGAAATTGCATTGAGATTCAATACATCGTCCTTCAGCCGACATGTCTCCAAGAGTCTACTGCTGCCTCGGACACCTTATGGTCGTTCTCCTGTGAGTCTAGATTTTCGAATTCGACGCAAAACTGATGGTTAATTGTAACGTTCAGGGCCTCCTAATGACGATGGAACACTCAAATTGCGTCGAGATTCATTACATCGGCCTCGAGACGACTTGTCTCCAAGGGTCTATTGCTGCCTCGGGCTGCTTATGGTCGCTCTCCTGTGAGTCTAGATTTTCGAATTCGACGCAAAACAGATAGTTAATTGTAACGTTCACGGCCTCATATTGACGAACGAACACTCAAACTGCGTCGAGATTCACTACATCGTCCTCGAGCCGACTTGTCTCCAAGGGGATATTGCTGCCTCGGGCACCTTATGGTCGTTCTCGTGTGAGTCCAGATTTTCGAATCCGACGCACTACTGATAGTTAATTGTAACGTTCAGGGCCTCCTAATGTCGATAGAACACTCAAAATGCGTCGAGATTCATTACATAGTCCTCCAGCCGACTTGTCTACAAGGGGAAATTGCTGCCTCGAGCTCCATGTGGTCCGTCTCTTGTGAGTCTAGATTTTCGAATCTGACGCGAAACTGATAGTTAATTGTAACGTTCAGGGCCTCCTAATAACGTTGGAACACTCAAATTGCGTCGACATTCAATACATCGGCCTCCAGCCGACTTGTCTCCAAGGGTCAATTGCTGCCTGGGGCACCTTATGGTCATTCCCCTGTGTGTCTAGATTTTAGAATCCGACGCTAAACTGATAGTTAATTGTAATGTTCAGGGCCTCCTAATGATGATGGAACACTCAAATTGCGTTGAGAGTCCATACATCGTTCTCCAGCCGACTTGTCTACAAGGGGAAATTGCTGCCTCGGGCTCCATGTGGTCCGTCTCTTGTGAGTCTAGATTTTCGAATCTGACGCGAAACTGATAGTTAATTAAAACGTTCAGGGTCTCCTAATGACGATGGAACACTCAAATTGCGTCGAAATTCAATACATCGGCCTCCAGCCGACTTGTCTCCAAGGGTCTATTGCTGCCTCGGGCACCTTGTGGTCGTTCTCGTGTGAGTCTAGATTTTCGAATCCGACACATTACTGATAGTTAAAAGTAAAGTTCAAGGCGTCCTAATGACGTTGGAATACTCAAATTGCGTCGAGATTCAATACATCGTCCTCCAGCCGACTTGTCTCCAAGGGTCTATTGCTGCCTCGGGCACCTTATGGTCGTTCTCCTGTGAGTATAGATTTTCGAATCCGACGCATAACTGATAGTTAATTGTAACGCTCAGCGCCTCCTAATGACGTTGGAACACTCAAATTTTGTCGAGATCAATACATCGTCCTCCAGCCGACTTGTCTCCAAGGGGATATTGCCGCCTCGGGCACCATATGGTCCGTCTCCTGTGATTCAAGATTTTCGAATCCGACGCAGAACTGATAGTTAATTGTGACGTTCAGGGCCTCCTACTGACGATGGAACACTCAAATTGGGTTGAGATTCAATACATCGTCCTCCAGCCGACTTGTCTCCATAGGGATATTACTGCCTCGGGCTCCTTATGGTCGCTCTCCTGTGAGACTAGTTTTTCGAGTCCGACGCGAAACTGATTGTTAATTGTAACGTTCTGGGCTTCCTAATGACGATGGACCACTCAAATTGCGTCGAGATTCAATACATCGGCATTCAGCCGATTTGTCTCCAAGGGTCTATTGCTGCCTCGGGCTCCTTATGCTCATTCCCCTGTGAGTCTAGATTTTAGAATCCGACGCGAAACTGATAGTTAATTGTAACGTTCAGGGCCTCCTAAAGACGATGGAACACTGAAACTGCGTCGAGATTCAATACTTCGTCCTTCAGCCGACTTGTCTCCAAGAGTCTATTGCTGCCTCGGGCTCCTTATGTTCGTTCTCCTGTGAGTCTAGATTTTCGAACGCGACGCAAAACCGATAGTTAATTGTAACGTTCAGGGCCACCTAATGACGATGGAACACTCAAATTGCGTCGAGATTCAATACATCAGCCTCGAGCCGACTTGTCTCCAAGGGTCTATTGCTGCCTCGGGCAGCTTATGGTCCGTCTCCTGTGGGTCTAGATTTTTGAATCCGACGCGAAACTGAAAGTTAATTGTAACGTTCAGGGCCTCCTAAAGACGATGGAACACTCAAATTGCTTCGAGATTAAATACATCGTCCTCCAGCCAACTTGTATCCTGGGGGATATTGATGTCTCGGACACCATATGATCCTTCTCTTGTGAGTAGATTTTCGAATCCGACGCTAAAATGATAGTTAATTGTAACGTTCAGCGCCTCCTAATGACGATGGAACACTCAAATAGCGGCGATATTCAATACATAGTCCTCCAGCCGATTTGTCTCCATGGGGATATTGCTGCCTCGGGCTCCTTATGGTATCTCTCCTGTGACTCTAGATTTTAGAATCCGACGCGAAACTGATTGTTAATTGTAACGTTCAGGGATTCCTAATGACGATGGAACACTCAAATTGCGTCGTGATTCAATACATCGTCCTCCAGCCGACTTGTATCCAAGGGGATATTGTTGTCTCGGGCACCATATGATCCTTCTACTGTGAGTAGATTTTCGAATCCGACGCTAAAATGATAATTAATTAAAACGTTCAGCACCTCCTAATGACGATGGAACACTCAAATTGCGTCGAGATTCGATACATCGTCCTCCAGCCGACTTGTCTCGATGGGGATATTGCTGCCTCGGGCACCATATGGTCCTTCTCCTGTGAGTCTAGATTTTCGAATCCGACGCGAAACTGATAGTTAATTGTAACGTTCAGGGCCTCCTAATGGCGATGGAACACTCAAATTGCGTCGAGATTCACTACATCGTCCTCCAGCCGACGGGTCTCCAAGGGGATATCGCTGCCTCGGGCACCACATGTTCCGTCTCCGGTGATTCTACGTTTTCGAATTCGACGCAAAACTGATAGTTAATTGTAACGTTCAGTGCGTCCTAATGACGATGGAGCACTCAAATTGCGTCGCGATTCAAAGCATCGTCCTCCAGCGGACTGGTCTCCAAGGGGATATTTCTGACTCGGGCACCTTATGGTCCGTCTTCAGTGAGTCGAGATGTTCGAATCCGACGAAAAGCTGCTAGTTAATTGTAACATTCAGGGCCTCATAATGACGATGGAACACTCAAATTGCGTCGCGATCCAATGCATCGTCCTCCTGCCGACTTGTCACGATGGGGATATTGCTGCCTCGGGCTCCTTATGGTCGCTCTCCTGTGAGTCTAGATATTTGAATCCGACGCAAAACTGATAGTTAATTGTAACGTCCAGGGCTTCCTAATGACGATGGAACACTCAAATTGCGTCGAGATTCAATACATCGTCCTTCAGCCGACTTGTCTCCAAGGGTCTATTGCCGCCTCGGGCACCTTATGATCGTTCTCGTGTGAGTCTAGATTTTCTAATCCGACGCAAAACTGATTGTTAATTGTATCGTTCAGGGCCTCCTAATGACGATGGAATACTCAAATTGCATCGAGATTCAATACATCATCCTCCAGCCGACTTGTCTCGAAGGGGATTTTGATGCCTCGGGCACCATATGGTCCTTCTCCTGTGAGTCTAGATCTTTGAATCCGACGCAAAACTGATAGTTAATTGTAACGTTCAGGGCCTCCTAATGACGATGAAGCACTCAAATTGCGTCGCAATTCAATACATCTTCCTCTAGCGGACTGGTCTCCAAGGGGATATTGCTGCTTCTGGCACCTTATGATTCGTCTCCAGTGAGTCTAGATTTTCAAATCCGTCGAAAAACTGATCGTTAATTGTAACGTTCATGACATCCTAATGACGATGTAACACTGAAATTGCGTCGGGATTCAATACCTCGTCAGTCAGCCGATTTGTCTCCAAGGGTCTATTGCTGCCTTGGGCACCTTATGGTCGCTCCCCTGTGAGTCTAGATTTTCGAATCAGACGGGAAACTGATTGTTAATTGTAACGTTCAGGGCTTCCTAATGACGACGGAACACTCAAATTGCGTCGAGATTCAATACATGGGCCTCGAGCCGACTTGTCTCCATGGGAATTTTGCTGCCTCGGGCTCCTTAAGGTCGCTCTCCTGTGAGTCTAGTGTTTCGAATCCGACGCGAAACTGATTGTTAATTGTAACGTTCAAGGTTTCCTAATGACGATGGAACACTCAAATTGCGTCGAGATTCAATACATCGTCCTCCAGCCGACTTGCCTCCAAGGGGATATTACTGTCTCGGGCACCATGTGATCCTTCTCCTGTGAGTCTAGATTTTAGAATCCGACGCGAAACTGATAGTTAATTGTAACGTTCAGGGCCTCCAAATGACGATGGAACACTCAAATTGCGTCGAGATTCAATACATCGGCGTCCAGCCGACTTGTCTCCAAATGGAAATTCTGCCTCGGGCACCTTATGGTCCGTCTCCTGTGAGTCTAGATTTTCGAATCCGACGCAAATATGATAGTTAATTGTAACGTTCAGCGCCTCCTAATGACGATGGAACACTCAAATTGCGTCGAGAGTCAATACATCGACCTCCAGCCGACTTGTCTCCATGGGGATATTGCTGCCTCGGGCACCATATGGTCCGTCTCCGGTGAGTCTAGATTTTGGAATCCGACGCGAAACTGACTGTTATTTGTAACGACTAGGGCTTCCAAATGACGATGGAACACTGAAATTGCGTCGAGATTCAATATATCGGCATTCAGCCGATTTGTCTCCAAGGGTCTATTGCTGCCTCGAACACCTTATGGTCGTTCCCCTGTGAGTCTAGATTTTAGAATCCGACGCAAAACAGATAGTTAATTGTAATGTTCAGGGCCTCCCAATGACGATGGAACACTCAAATTGCGTCGAGAGTCAATCCATCGGCCTCCAGCCGACTTGTCTCCAAGGGGATATTCCTGCCTCGGGCACCATATGGTTCGTCTCCTGTGAGTCTAGATTTCGAATCCGACGCAAAAATGATAGTTCATTGTAACGTTCAGCGCCTCATAATGACGCTGGAACACACAAATTGCGACGAGATTCAATACATCGTCCTTCAGCCGACTTGGCTCCAGGGGTCTATTGCTGCCTCGAGCACCTTATGGTCGTTCTCCTGTGAGTCTAGATTTTCGAATCCGACGCAAAGCTGATAGTTAATTGTAACGTCAGGGCCGCCTAATGACGATGGAACACTCAAATTACGTCGAGATTCAATATATCGTCCTCCAGCCGACTTCTCTCCATGGGGATATTGCTGCCTCGGGCACCTTATGGTCGTTCCCCTGTGAGTCTAGATTTTCGAATCCGACGCAAAACTGATAGTTAATTGTAACGTTTAGGGCCTCCTAATGACGATGGAACACTCAAATTGCGACGAGATTCAATACTTGTGCTTCCAGCCGACTTGTCTCCAAGGGGACATTGTTGCCTCTAGCACCATATGGTCCGTCTCCGGTGAGTCTAGATTTTCGATTCCGATGAGAAACTGATAGTTAATTGTATCATTCAGGGCCTCCTAATGACGATGGAACACTCAAATTGCGTCGAGATTCAATACATCGGCCTTCAGCCGACTTGGCTCCAGGGGTCTATTGCTGCCTCGGGCACCTTGTGGTCGTTCTCCTGTGAGTCTAGATTTTCGAACCCGACGCAAAACTGACAGTTAATTGTAAGTTTCAGGGCCTCCTAATGACGATGGAATACTCAAATTGCGTCGAGATTCAATACATCGCCCTAAAGCCGACTTCTCTCCATGGGGATATTGCTGCCTCGGGCACCTCATGGTCGTTCTCCTGTGAGGCTAGATTTTCGAATCCGACGCAAAACTGATAGTTAATTGTAACGTTCAATGCCTCGTAATGACGATGGAACACTCAAATTGCGTCGAGATTCAATACTTCTGCTTCCAGCCGACTTGTCTCCAAGGGGACATTGCTGCCTCGGCCACCATATGGTCCGTCTTCGGTGAGTCTAGATTTTCGTTTCCGATGCGAAAGTGATAGTTAATTGTAACGTTCAGGGCCTCCTAATGACGACGGAATACTCAAATTGCGTCGAGATTGAATACATCGGCCTCCAGCCGACTTGTCTTCAAATGTCTATTGCTGCCTCGGGCACCTTGTGGTCGTTCTCCTGTGAGTCTAGATTTTCGAATCCGACGCAAAAATAATAGTTAATTATAACGTTCAGCGCCTCCTAATGGCGATGGAACACTCAAATTGCGTCGTGAGTCAATACATCGTCCTCCAGCCGACTTGTCTACAAGGGAATATTGCTGCCTCGCTCTCCATGTGGTCCGTCTCCTGTGAGTGTAGATTTTCGAATCCGACGCAAAACTCATAGTTAATTGTATCGTTCAGGGCCTCCTAATGACGATGGGGCACTCAAATGGCGTCGCGATTCAATACATCGTCCTCCAGCGGACTGGTCTCCAAGGGGATATTGCTGCCTCCGGCACCTTATGGTCCGTCTCTAGTGAGTCCACATTTTCGAATCCGAAGAAAAACTGATAGTTAATTGTAACATTCAGGGCCTCCTAATGACGATGGGGCACTCAAATTGCGTCGAGGTTCAATACATCGTCCTCCAGCCGACTTGTCTCCAAGGGGTATTGCTGCCTCGGGCACCATATGGTCCGTCACCTGTGAGTCAACATTTTCGAATCCGACGCAAAAATGATAGTTAATTGTAGCGTTCAGCGCCTCCTAATGACGATGGGACACTCAAATTGCGTCGAGAGTCAATACATCGTCCCCCAGCCGACTTGTCTCCAAGGGGATATTGCTGCCTCGGGTACCTTATAGTCGTTCTCCTGTGAGTCTAGAATGTCGAATCCGACGCATATCTGATAGTTTATTGCAAATTTCAGCGCCTCCTCATGACGATGTTGAACTCAAATTGCGTTGAGATTCAATACATCGGCCTCCAGCCGACTTGTCTCCAAATGTCTATTGCTACCTCGGGCACCTTGTGTTCGTTCTCCTGTGAGTCTAGATTTTCGAATCCGACGCATAACTGATAGTTAATTGTAAAGTTCAGGGCCTCCTAATGTCGATGGAACAATCAAATTGCATCGAGATTCAATACATCGTCCTCCAGCCGACTTGTCTCCAAGGGTCTATTGCTTCCTCGGGCACCCTAGGGTCGTTCTCCTGTGAGTCTAGATTTACGAATCCGACGCATAACTGATAGTTAATTGCAACGTTCAGCGCCTCCTACTGACGATGGAACACTCAAATTGCGTAGAGATTCAATACATCAGCCTCGAGCCGATTTGTCTCCAAATTTCTATTGCTGCCTCGAGCACCTTGTGGTCGTTCTCCTGTGAGTCTAGATTTTTCGAATCCGACGCATAACTAATAGTTAATTGTAAAGTTCAGGACCTCCTAATGACGATGGAACACTCAAATTGCGTTGAGTTTCAATACATCGTCCTCCAGCCGACTTCTCTCCATGGGGATATTCATGCCTTCGGCACCTTATTGACGTTCCACTGTGAGTCTAGATTTTCGAATCCGACGCGAAACTGATTGTTAATTGTAACGTTCAGGGCTTCCTAATGACGATGGAACACTCAAATTGCGTCGAGATTCAATACATCAGCCTCCAGCCGACTTGTCTTCAAATGTCTATTGCTGCCTCGGGCACCTTGTGGTCGTTCTCCTGTGAGTCTAGATTTTCGAATCCGACGCATAACAGATAGTTAATTGTAAGGGCCTCCTAATGACGATGGGGCACTCAAATGGCGTCGCGATTCAATACATCGTCCTCCAGCCGACTTCTCTCCATGGGGATATTCATGCCTTCGGCACCTTATTGACGTTCCCCTGTGAGTCTAGATTTTCGAATCCGACGCGAAACTGATTGTTAATTGTAACGTTCAGGGCTTCCTAATGACGATGGAACACTCAAATTGCGTCGAGATTCAATACATCAGCCTCCAGCCGACTTGTCTTCAAATGTCTATTGCTGCCTCGGGCTCCATGTTGTCCGTTTCCTGTGAGTCTAGATTTTGGAATCCGACGCGAAACTCATAGTTATTTGTAACGTTCTGGGCCTCCTAATGACGATGGAACACTCAAATTGCGTCGAGATTCAATATATCGGTCTGCAGCCGATTTGTCTCCAATTGTCTATTGCTGCCTCGGGCATCTTATGGTCGTTCTCCTGTGAGTCTAGATTTTCGAATCCGACGCATGACTGATAGTTAATTGCAACGTTCAGCGCCCCCTAATGACGATGGAACACTCAAATTGCGTCGAGAATCAATACATCGGCCTGCAGCCGACTTGTCTCCAAATGTCTATTGCTGCCTCGGCAACTTTTGGTCGTTCTCCTGTGAGTCTAGATTTTCGAATCCGACGCATAACTGATAGTTAATTGTAAAGTTCATGGCATCCTAATGACGATGGAACAATCAAATTGCGTCGAGAATCAATACATCGTCCTGCAGCCGACATGTCTCCGAGGCTCTATTGCTGCCTCGGGCACCTTTTGTTTGTTCTCCAGTGAGTCTAGATTTTCGAATCCGACGCTTAACTGATAGTTAATTGTAACGCTCAGCGCCTCCTAATGACGATGGAACACTCAAATTGCGTCGGGATTCAATACATCGTCATCCAGCCGACTTGTCTCCAAGGGGATATTGCTGCCCCGGGCACCTTATGGTCGATCTCCTATGAGTCTAGATTTTTGAATCCGACCCCTAACTGATAGTTATTTGCAACGTTCAGCGCCTCGTAATGACGATGGAACACTCAAATTGCTTCGAGAAGCAATACATCGTCATTCAAACCTACTTGTCTCCAAAGGTCTATTGCCCCCTCGGGCATCTTATGTTCGTTCTCCTGTGAGTCTAGATTTTAGAATCCGACGCAAAACTAATAGTTAATTGTAACGTTCAGGGCCTCCTAAAGACGATGGAATACTCAAATTGCGTCGAGATTCAATACATCGTCCTCCAGCCGACTTGTCTCCAAGGGGACATTGCAGCCTCGGGCTCCATGTGGTCCGTCTCCTGTGAGTCTAGATTTTTGAATCCGACGCAAAACTCATAGTTAATTGTATCGTTCAGGGCCTCCTAATGACGATGGGGCACTCAAATGGCGTCGCGATTCAATACATCGTCCTCCAGCGGACTGGTCTCCAAGGGGATATTGCTGCCTCGGGCACCTTATGGTCCGTCTCTAGTGAGTCCACATTTTCGAATCCGAAGAAAAACTGATAGTTAATTGTAACATTCAGGGCCTCCTAATGACGATGGGGCACTCAAATTGCGTCGACGTTCAATACATCGTCCTCCAGCCGACTTGTCTCCAAGGGGTATTGCTGCCTCGGGCACCATATGGTCCGTCTCCTGTGAGTCTACATTTTCGAATCCGACGCAAAAATGATAGTTAATTGTAGCGTTCAGCGCCTCCTAATGACGATGGAACACTCAAATTGCGTCGAGAGTCAATACATCGTCCCCCAGCCGACTTGTCTCCAAGGGGATATTGCTGCCTCCGGCACCTTATGGTCGTTCTCCTGTGAGTCTAGAATGTCGAATCCGACGCATATCTGTTAGTTTATTGCAAATTTCAGCGCCTCCTCATGACGATGTCGATCTCAAATTGCGTCGAGATTCAATACATCGGCCTCCGGCCGACTTGTCTCCAAATGCCTATTGCTACCTCGGGCACCTTGTGGTCGTTCTCCTGTGAGTCTAGATTTGCGAATCCGACGCATAAATGATAGTTAATTGTAAAGTTCAGGGCCTCCTAATGTCGATGGAACACTGAAATTGCATCTAGATTCAATACATCGTCCTCCAGCCGACTTGTCACCAAGGGTCTATTGCTTCATCGGGCACCATATGGTCGTTCTCCTGTGAGACTAGATTTTCGAATCCGACGCTAAAATGATAGTTAATTGTAATGTTTAGCGCCTCCTAATGACGGTGGAACACTCAAATTGCGTCGAGAGCCAATACATCGTACTCAAGCCGACTTGTCTACAAGGGGATATTGCTGGCTCGGGCTCCACGTCGTCCGTGTCCTGTGAGTCTAGATTTTCGAATCCGACGCGAATCTGATTGTTAATTGCAACGCTCAGGGCCTCCTAATGAAGACGGAACACTCAAATTGCGTCGAGATTCAATACAACGGTCTCCAACCGACTTGTCTTAGAGGGTCTATTGATGCCTCGGGCACCTTAGGGTCGTTCTCCTGTCAGTCTAGATTTTCGAATCCGACGCATAACTGATAGTTAATTGCAACGTTCAGCGCCTCCTAATGACGATGGAACACTCATATTGCGTAGAGATTCAATACATCGGCCTCGAGCCGATTTGTCTCCAAATTTCTATTGCTGCCTCGAGCACCTTGTGGTCGATCTCCTGTGAGTCCAGATTTTTCGAATCCGACGCATAACTAATAGTTAATTGTAAAGTTCAGGACCTCCTAATGACGATGGAACACTCAAATTGCGTTGAGTTTCAATACATCGTCCTCCAGCCGACTTCTCTCCATGGGGATATTCATGCCTTCGGCACCTTTTTGACGTTCCCCTGTGAGTCTAGATTTTCGAATCCGACGCGAAACTGATTGTTAATTGTAACGTTCAGGGCTTCCTAATGACGATGGAACACTCAAATTGCGTCGAGATTCAATACTTCTGCTTCCAGCCGACTTGTCTCCAGGGGGACATTGCTGCCTCTAGCACCATATGGTCCATCTCCGGTGAGTCTACATTTTCGATTCCGATGCGAAACTGATAGTTAATTGTAACGTTCAGGACCTCCTAATGACCATGGAACACTCAAATTGCGTCGAGATTCAATACATCGGCCTCCAGCCGACTTGTCTTCAAATGTGTATTGCTGCCTCGGGCATCTTGTGGTCGTTCTCCTGTGAGTCTAGATTTGCGAATCCGACGCATAACTGGTAGTTAATTGTAAAGTTCAGGAGCTCCTAATGACGATGGAACACTCAAACTGCGTTGAGATTCAATACATCGTCCTTCAGCCGACTAGTCTCCAACTTTCTATTGCTGCCTCGGGCACCTTATGGTCGTTCTCCTGTGAGTATAGATATTCGAATCCGACGCAAAAATAATAGTTAATTGTAACGTTCAGCGCCTCCTAATGACGATGGAACACTCAAATTGCGACGAGATTCAATCCATCGGCCTCCAGCCGATTTGTCTTCAAATGTCTATTGCTGCCTCGGGCACCTTGTGGTCGTTCTCCTGTGAGTCTAGATTTTGAAATCCGACGCATAACTGATAGTTAATTGCAACGTTCAGCGCCTCCTAAAGAAGTTGGAACACTCAAATTGCGTCGAGATTCAATACATCGTCCTCCAGCCGACTTGTCTACAAGGGGATATTGCTGCCTCGGGCTCCATGTGGTCCGTGTCCTGTGAGTCTAGATTTTCGAATCCACGCGAAACAGATTGTTAATAGTAACGTTCAGAGCTTCCTAATGACGATGGAACAAAGAAATAGCGTCGAGATTCAATACCTCGTCATTCAGATGATTTGTCTCCAAGGGTCTATTGCTGCATCGGGCACCTTATGGTCGTTCTCCTGTGAGAATAGATTTTCGAATCCGACGCAAAACTGATAGTTAATTGTAACGTTCAGGGCCTCCTAATGACGATGGAACACTCAAATTGCGTCGAGATTCGATACTTCTGCTTCCTGCCGACTTGTCTCCAAGGGGACTTTGCTGCCTCGGGCACCATATGGTCCGTCTCCGGTGAGTCTAGATTTTCGATTCCGATGCGGAACTGATAGTTAATTGTAACGTTCAGGGCCTCCTAATGACGATGGATGACTCAAATTGCGTCGAGATTCAATACATCAGCCTCCAGCCGACTTGTCTTCAAATGTCTATTGCTGCCTCGGGCACCTTGTGGTCGTTATCCTGTGAGTCTAAATTTTCGAATCCGTCGCATAACAGATAGTTAATTGTAACGTTCAGGGCCTGCTAATGACGATGGGGCACTCAAATGGCGCCGCGATTCAATACATCGTCCTCCAGCGGACTGGTCTCCAAGGGGATATTGCTGCCTCGGGCACCTTAGGTTCCGTCTCCAGTGAGTCTACATTTTCGAATCCGACAAAAAACTGATAGTTAATTGTAACATTCAGGGCCTCCTAATGACGATGGGGCACTCAAACTGCGTCCAGGTTCAATACATCGTCCACCAGCCGACTTGTCTCCAAGGGGTATTGCTGCCTCGGGCACCATGTGTTCGTTCTCCTGTGAGTCTAGATTTTCGAATCCGACGCAAAAATGATAGTTAATTGTAACGTTCAGCGTCTCCTAATGACGATGGAACACTCAAATTGCGTCGAGATTCGATACTTCTGCTTCCTGCCGACTTGTCTCCAAGGGGACTTTGATGCCTCGGGCACCATATGGTCCGTCTCCGGTGAGTCTAGATTTTCGATTCCGATGCGGAACTGATAGTTAATTGTAACGTACTGGGCCTCCTAATGACGATGGAACACTCAAATTGCCTCGAGATTCAATACATCGGTCTGCAGCCGACTTGTTTCCAATTGTCTATTGCTGCCTCGGGCATCTTATGGTCGTTCTCCTGTGAGTCTAGATTTTCGAATCCGGCGCATGACTGATAGTTAATTGCAACGTTCAGCGCCCCCTAATGACGATGGAACACTCAAATTGCGTCGAGAATCAATACATCGGCCTCCAGCCGACTTGTCTCCAAATGTCTATTGCTGCCTCGGGCAACTTTTGGACGTTCTCCTGTGAGTCTAGATTTTCGAATCCGACGCATAACTGATAGTTAATTGCAACTTTCAGGGCCTCCTAATGACGATGGAACACTCAAATTGCGTCGAGATTCAATACATCGTCCTCCAGCCGACTTGTCTGCAAGGCGATATTGCTGCCCCGGGCACCATATGCTCCGTCTCCTGTGACTCTAGATTTTCGAATCCGACGCGATACTGATAGTTAACTGTAACGTACAGGGCCACGTAATGACGATGGAGCACTGAAATTGCGTCGAGATTCAATACATCGTCCTTCAGCCGATTTGTCTCCAAATTTCTATTGCTGCCTCGGGCACATTATGGTCGTTCTCCTGTGAGTCTAGATTTTCGAATCCGAAGCAAAACTGATAGTTAATTGCAACTTTCAGGGCCTCCTAATGAGGATGGAATACTCAAATTGCGTCGAGATTCAATACAACGTCCTCCAGCCGACTTCTCTCCATGGGGATATTACTGCCTCGGGCACCTTATGGTCGTTCTCCTGTGAGTCTAGATTTTCGAATCCGACGCGAAACTGATTGTTAATTGCAACGTTCAGGGCTTCCTAATGACGATGAAACACTCAAATTGCGTCGAGATTCAATACCTCGTCATTCAGCCAATTTGTCTCCAAGGGTCTATTGCTGCCTCGGGCACCTTATGGTCGTGCCCCTGTGAGTCTAGATTTTAGAATCCGACGCTAAAGTGATAGTTAATTGAAATGTTGAGGGCCTCCCAATGACGATAGAACACTCAAATTGCGTCTAGATTCAATACATCGGCCTCCAGCCGACTTGACTCCAAGGGAACTTTGCTGCATCCGGTGATTCTACATTTTCAAATCCGATCCAATACATAGTCCTCCAGCCGACTTGTCTCCAAGGGGATATCGCTGCCTCGGGCACCACATGGTCCGTCTCCGGAGGTTATACGTTTTCGAATCTGACGCAAAACTGATAGTTAATTGTGACGTTCAGGGCCTCCTAATGACGATGAAGAACTCAAATTTCGTCGCGTTTCAATACTACGTCCTCCAGCGGACTGGTCTCCAAGGCTATATTGTTGCCTCGAGCACCTTACGGTCCGTCTCCAGTGAGATTAGATTTTCGACTCAGACGAAAAACTGATAGTTAATTGTAACGTTCAGGGCCTCCTAATGACGATGGAGCACTCAAATTGCGTCGCGATTCAATACATCGTCCTCTAGCGGACTGGTTTCCAAGGGGATATTGCTGCTTCGGGCACCAAATGATTCATCTCCAGTGAGTCTAGATTTTCGAATCCGACAAAAAACTGATAGTTAATATTAACATTCAGGGCCTCCTAATGACGATGGGGCACTCAAATTGCGTCGAGGTTCAATACATCGTCCTCCAGCCGACTTCTCTCCAAGGGGTATTGCTGCTCGGGCACCATATGGTCCGTCTCCTGTGAGTCTACATTTTCGAATACGACGCAAAAATGATAGTTAATTGTAGCGTTCAGCGCCTCCTAATGACGATGGAACACTCAAATTGCGTCGAGAGTCAATACATCGTCCTCCAGCCGACTTGTCTACAAGGGGATATTGCTAGCTCGGGCTCCATGTGGTCCGTGTCCTGTGGGTCTAGATTTTCGAATCCGACGCAAAAATGATAGTTAATTGTAACGATCAGCGCCTCCTAATGGCGATGGAACACTCAAATTGCGTCGAGAGTAGAACCATCGACCTCCAGCCGACTTGTCTACAAGGGGATATTGCTCCCTCGGGCTCCATGTGGTTCGTCTCCTGTGAGTCTAGATTTTCGAATCCGACGCGAAACTGATTGTTAATTGTAACGTTCACGGTTTCCTAATGACGATGGAACACTTAAATTGCGTCGAGATACAACACATCGGCCTCCAGCCGACTTGTCTCCAAGGGGAAATTGTTGCCTCGGGCACCATATGGTCCGTCTCCTGTGAGTCTAGATTTTCGAATCCGACGCAAAAATGATAGTTCATTGTAACGATGAGCGCCTCCTAATGACGATGGAACACTCAAATTGCGTCGAGAGTAGATACATCGACCACTAGCCGTCTTGTCAACAAGGGGAAATTGCTGCCTCGGGCTCCATGTGGTCCGTCTCCTGTGAGTCTAGATTTTCGAATCCGACGCGAAACTGATTTATTTTTTTATTTATTTATTTATTTATTGTTCCGTGGGACCACATTTAGGAGAAGTCTCCATGGTCATGGAACGAGTCAATACATGAAATTATAACACGATTGTAGAAACAGATAAAATGAAACAAGTCGTTAGTTTAAATAAAGAAAATCATGAATGTAACACTGGAATTTGCTTAATTTTTTATCTCTTCCAGGAGTTCCTCGACAGAATAGAAGGAGTGAGCCATGAGGAAACTCTTCAGTTTAGACTTAAAAGTGTTTGGGCTACTGCTAAGATTTTTGAGTTCTTGTGGTAGCTTATTGAAAATGGATGCAGCAGAATACTGCACTCCTTTCTGCACAAGAGTCAAGGAAGTGCATTCCACATGCAGATTTGAATTCTGCCTAGTATTAACTGAGTGAAAGCTGCTAACTCTTGGGAATAAGCTAATATTGCTAACAACAAACGACATTAAAGAAAATACATACTGTGAGGGCAATGTCAAAATTCCCAGACTATTGAATAGGGGTCGACAAGAGGTTTTCGAACTTACACCATACATAGCTCGAACAGCCCGTTTTTGAGCCAAAAATACCCTTTTTGAATCAGAAGAATTACCCCAAAAAATAATACCATATGACATAAGCGTATGAAAATATGCGAAGTATACTACTTTTCGTGTTGAAATGTCACTTATTTCAGATACTGTTCTAATGGTAAATAAAGCGGCATTTAGTTTCTGAACAAGATCCTGAACATGGGCTTTCCACAACAGCTTACTATCTATCTGTACGCCTAGGAACTTGAACTGTTCCGTCTCGCTTATAACATGCCCATTCTGTCTGATTAAAATGTCAGTTCTTGTTGAATTGTGGGTTAGAAACTGTAAAAACTGAGTCTTACTGTGATTTAGCATCAAATTATTTTCCACAAGCCACGAACTTACTTCATGAACTACATTATTTGATAATGTTTCAGTATTACACACAAGATCCTTCACTACCAAGGTGGTGTCATCAGCAAACACAAATATTTTTGAATCACCTGTAATACTAGAAGGCATCTCATTTACATAAATAAGGAACAGCAGTGGCCCCAGCACCGACCCTTGGGGATCGCCCCATTTAACAGTGCCCCATTGGGACTGAACATCATTACCACTCTCAATATTGCGGAGGATTACCTTCTGCTTTCTGTTCTTAAAGTAGGAGGCGAACCAATTGTAAGCTACTCCCCTTACTCCATAATGTTCCAACTTCTGCAGTAATATTTTGTGGTCAACACAGTCAAAAGCCTTCGTTAAATCAAAGAAAACACCTAACGTTCTCAACCTTTTATTTAATCCGTCCAAAACCTCACAGAGAAAAGAGAATATAGCATTTTCAGTTGTTAAGCCATTTCTAAAACCAAACTGTACATTTGACAGCAAATTATGTGAATTTAAATGCTGCAGTAACCTTGTATATACAAGCCTCTCGATAACTTTAGCAAACACCGATGGCATAGAAATAGGTCTATAATTGTCAACATTATCCCTGTCTCCCTTTTTATAAAGTGGCTTCACTACCGAGTACTTTAATCGGTCAGGAAACCGACCACTGCTAAAGGAAAAGTTACAGATATGGCTAAGTACTGAGCTAACATACGTGGAACAATACTTCAGTATTCTGCTAGATACCCCGTCATATCCATGAGAGTTCTTGGTCTTTAGTGATTTAATTATTAACTCAATCTCCCTCTTGTCAGTATCATGGAGGAGCATTTCAGGTAACAGTCTCGGAACACTTTTTTCTAAGAGCGCTATATGATTCCCTGTTGGGACTAGGTTTCTATTTAGTTCACCTGCTATATTCAGAAAGTGATTATTAAGTACTGTACATATATGCGACTTATCAGCAACACGGACATCCCCACTACGCACTGATTCTATATCCTCGACCTGTCTCTGCAGACCAGCCACTTCCTTTACGACTGACCATATGGTTTTAATTTTATCCTGAGACTTAGCTATTCTATCTGCATACCACATACTTTTTGCCTTCCTAATAACTTTTTTAAGCACCTTACAATACTGTTTGTAATGGGCTGCTGCATTTAGATTTTGACTGTTTCTAACGTTTTGATATAATTGCCACTTTGTTCTACAAGATATTCTTATCCCTTTAGTCAGCCACCCAGGCTGCCTGTTTGTGCTAGTACCCTGTTTTAAACGTTCTAACGGAAAGCAACTTTCAAAGAGCACGAGAAAAGTCTTGAGGAAAGCATTATATTTATCGTCTACTGTATCAGCACAAAAACATCTTGCCAATCTTGTTCCTTGATAAGGTTTACAAAAGTCTGTACAGCAACTGGATCAGCTTTCCTAAAAAGTTGGTAACTATATTTAACATGTGTTGAAGCACAAAAATCTTTTAGACTTAAAATTTGTGCATCATGATCTGAAAGGCCATTCACTTTTTTGCTAACAGAATGCCCTTCTAATAATGACGAATGAACAAAAATATTCTCAATGGTTGTTCTACTGTTACCTTGCACTCTCGTTGGAAAGAATACGGTTTGCATAAGATTATATGAATTAAGGAGGTCTACCAGCATCCTTTTCCTTGCACAATCACTTATACAATTAATATTGAAGTCACCACATATAACTAACTTTTTGTATTTCCTATAAAGTGAACCAAGAACCTCCTCTAGCTTTAGCAAAAATGTTGTGAAATCGGAGTCTGGGGATCTATAAATAACAACAGTAAGAAGTTTAGCTCCACTAAATTTAACCACACCTGCACAACATTCAAACACCTTTTCAGTGCAGTACTTTGAAACATCAATTGACTCAAATGGGATACCGTTTTTCACATACATGGCTACTCCCCCACACCGCAAAGAGCTCCTAGAAAAGCTGCCAGCCAACCTGTATCCTGGTAAAGGAAGTCTCTGAATTATCTCCTTATTTAAGAAGTGTTCAGATATACCAATAATTTCAGAGTCAACATCTATAAGCAGTTCACTAACTTTATCTCGAATACCTTGTAGATTTTGATGAAATATACTAATTCCCTCATTAATCGGATACCCAAGCTTTGTAGAAAGTGGTTTCTCTGTTAGAGAGACTTCCCTTAAGCAGAAATACCTATCAGCTGACTTCAATATAAAAAATGTACAGCTCTAACACCCACAACTACCGGAATTTTCCCATGAGTGATCCCACCACCCCCACCTATGCTGTCACCTATAAGTTTTGCCAACCTCCCCTTCCCATACCTGTTGAGGTGCAGGCCATGTCTGGTGAAACCCGTCCTACTGATAGACTCCACCGACACCACTGAAATGTGACTCATGCCTTCTGTCATCAGCGCACCCCCAAGTCTCATGTTATTACGCCTGACGGCTATATTATGATGAGGCCGATCGTGACGCTGAAACAGTTCCACGAAATGCACATTCGTGTTGCCAGTCTGAGTGGCTATCTTTTCCAGGTCACCATCTATGTCATACTTCCCATCCCTATCAATACTATTACCAGCCCCACCCACAATCACTACCTGATCCTCTTTAGTAAAATCCCTACATAACCCCCCTATGTTAAAAGTCACCTGAGCCAATCCTGCATTAGGCTTCACAATGCTGGTGACCTGGTACTCACTCCCCAAAACTTCCTGCAACTGCTGGCCTACACCTCTACCATGAGAACTACCTAACAGCAGAACCTTCTTCTTTCTCTTAGACTTTGCAACTGTCCTAGCCACCGTAACTGCTGAGGTCTGCTGCATACTTCCTACATCTACAGCTACTAGAGATTCCTCTCCACTAGACTCTGACAGTTGGTCATATCTATTACAAACACCAATAGTAAAACTATCTGAAAATCTCCTTCTCCTAGCAGATCTCTTGCCAACAGCCAGCTCCCATTCCCCAACCCCCTTCTCCCTCCTCATCCTATCTAGCTCCTCCTGTGCGTTTTTCAACTGTACCTGAAGGGCACAGATCTTACGCTCCTGCTCCTCTATCAACTTACTCTTGCTACATAACCTGCAGTTCCAGGAGAGGATCTCACCAGAATGCCCACTGGCTTCCCCACTGCATTCCCCCCAGATAGTTAATTGTAACGTTCAGGGCCTCCTAATGACGATGGAACACTCAAATTGCGTCGCGATCCAATACATCGTCCTCCAGTCGACTTGTCTCCATGGGGATATTGCTGCCACGGGCTCCTAATGGTCGCTCTCCTGTGAGTCTAGATTTTCGAATCCGACGCGAAACTGATTGTTAATTGTAATGTTCAGGGCTTCCTAATGAAGATGGAACACTCAAATTGCGTCGAGATTCAATACATCGGCATTCAGCCGATTTGTCTCCAAGGGTCTATTGCTGCCTTGGGCACCTTATGGTCGTACCCCTGCGAGTCTAGATTTTAGAATCCGACGCCAAACTGATAGTTAATTGTAATGTTCAGGGCCTCCTAATGACGATGGAACACTCAAATTGCGTCGAGATTCCATCCATCGGAATCCAGCCGACTTATCTCCAAGGGGATACTGCTGCCTCGGGCACCATATGGTCCGTCTCCTGTGAGTCTAGATTTTCGAATCCGGCGCAAAAATGATAGTTAATTGTAACGTTCAGCGCCTCCTAATAACGATGAAACACTCAACTTGCGTTGAGAGTCAATTCATCGACCTCCAGCCGACTTCTCTACAAGGGGATATTGTTGCCTCGGGCTCCATGTGGTCCGTCTCCTGTGAGTCTAGATTTTCGAACCCGACGCTAAAATGATAGTTAATTGTAACGTTCAGGGCCTCCTAATGATGATGGAACACTCAAATTGCATCGATATTCAATACACCATCCTCCAGCCGACTTGTATTCAAGGGGATATTGGTGTCTCGGGCACCATTTAAACCTTCTCCTGTAAGTAGATTTTCGAATCCGACGCTAAAATGATTACTAATTGTAACGTTCAGCGCCTCCTATTGACGATGGAACACTCAAATTGCGTCGAGATTCAATACATCGTCCTCCAGCCGACTTGTCTCGAAGGGGATATTGCTGCCTCGGGCACCGTATGGTCCATCTCCTGTGAGTCTAGATTTTCGAATTCGACGCGGAACTGATAGTTAATTGTAACGTTCAGGGCCTCCTAATGACGATGGAGTACTCAAATTGCGTCGCGATTCAATACATCGTCCTCTAGCGGACTGGTCTCCAAGGGGATATTGCTGCTTCGGGCACCTTATGATTCGTCTCCAGTGAGTCTAGATTTTCGAATCCGACGAAAAACTGATAGTTAATTGTAACAATCAGGGCCTCCTAGTTACGATGGAACACTCAAATTGTGTCGCGATCCAATACATCGTCCTCCAGCCGACTTGTCTCCAAGGGTCTATTGCTGCCTCGGGCACCTTATGGTCGTTCCCTGTGAGTTTAGATTTTACAATCCGACGCAAAACAGATAGTTAATTGTAACGTACAGGGCACCTAATGACGATGGGACACTCAAATTGCGTCGAGATTCAATACATGGGCCTCGAGCCGACTTGTCTCCAAGGGTCTATTGCTGCCTCGGGCACCTTATGGTCGTTCTCCTATGAGTCTAGATTTTCGAATCCGACGCAAAACAGATAGTTAATTGTAACGTTCAGGACCTCCAAATGACGATGGAACACTCAAATTGCGTCGAGGTTCAATACATCGGCCTCGAGCCGACTTGTCTCCAAGAGTCCATTGCTGCCTCGGGCACCCTATGGTCGTTCACCTGTCAGTCTAGATTTTCGAATCCGACGCAAAACAGATAGTTAAATGTAACGTTCAGGGCCTCCTAACGACGAAGGAACACACAAATTGCGTCGAGATTCACTACAACGTCCTCCATCCAAGTTTTCTCCAAGGGGATATCGCTGCCTCGGGCACCACATTGTCCGTCTCCGGTGATTCCACGTTTTCGAATCCGACGCAAAACTGATGGTTAATTGTAACGTTCAGGGCCTCCTAATGACGATGGAACACTCAAATTACGTCGCGATTCAATACATCGTCCCCCAGCCGACTTGTCTCCAAGGGGATATTGCTGCCTCGGGCACCTTGTGGTCGTTCTCCTGTGCGTCTAGATTTTCGAATCCGATGCATATCTGATAGTTATGTGTAAAGTTCAGGGCCTCCTAATGTCGATGGAACACTCAAATTGCGTTGAGTTTCAATACATCGTCCTCCAGCCGACTTCTCTCCATGGGGATATTCATGCCTCGGGCACCTTATTGTCGTTCCCCTGTGAGTCTAGATTTTCGAATCCGACGCAAAACTGATTGTTAATTGTAACGTTCAGCGCCTCCTAATGACGATGGAACACTCAAATTGCGACGAGATTCAATAAATCGGCCTCCAGCCGATTTGACTTCAAATGTCTATTGCTGCCTCGGGCACCTTGTGGTCGTTCTCCTGTGAGTCTAGATTTCGAAATCCGACGCATAACTGATAGTTAATTGCAACGTTCAGCGCCTCCTAAAGAGGAAGGAACACTCAAATTGCGTCGAGAGCCAATACATCGTCCTCCAGCCGACTTGTCTACAAGGGGATATTGCTAGCTCGGGCTCCATGTGGTCCGTGTCCTGTGGGTCTAGATTTTCGAATCCGACGCAAAAATGATAGTTAATTGTAACGATCAGCGCCTCCTAATGACGATGGAACACTCAAATTGCGTCGAGAGTAGAACCACCGACCTCCAGCCGACTTGTCTACAAGGGGATATTGCTGCCTCGGGCTCCATGTGGTTCGTCTCCTGTGAGTCTAGATTTTCGATTAAGACGCGAAACTGATTGTTAATTGTAACGTTCACGGTTTCCTAATGACGATGGAACACTTAAATTGCGTCGAGATACAACACATCGGCCTCCAGCCGACTTGTCTCCAAGGGGAAATTGTTGCCTCGGGCACCATATGGTCCGTCTCCTGTGAGTATAGATTTTCGAATCCGACGCAAAAATGATAAATCATTGTAACGTTCAGGGCCACCTAATGACGATGGAACACTCAAATTGCGTCGAGATTCAATGCATCGTCCTCCAGCCGACTTGTCTCGAAGGGGATAATGCTGCCTCGGGCACCATATGATCCGTCTCCTGTGAGTCTAGATTTTCGAATCCGACACAAAACTGATAGTTAATTGGAACGTTCAGGGCCTCCTAATGACGATGGAACACTGAAATTGCGTCGTGATCCAATAAATCGTCCTCCAGTCGACTTGTCTCCATGGGGATATTGCTGCCTCGGGCTCCTAATGGTCGCCCTCCTGTGAGTCCAGATTTTCGAATCCGACGCGAAACTGATTGTTAATTGTAATGTTCAGGGCTTCCTAATGAAGATGGAACACTCAAATTGCGTAGAGATTCAATACATCGGCATTCAGCCGATTTCTCTCCAAGGGTCTATTGCTGCCTTGGGCCCTTGTGGTCGTACCCCTGCGAGTCTAGATTTTAGAATCCGACGCAAAACTGATAGTTAATTGTAATGTTCAGGGCCTCCTAATGACGATGGAACACTCAAATTGCGTCGAGATTCCATCCATCGGACTCCAGCCGACTTGTCTCCAAGGGGATATTGCTGCCTCGGGCACCATATGGTCCGTCTCCTGTGAGTCTAGATTTTCGAATCCGACGCAAAAATGATAGTTAATTGTAACGTTCTGCGCCTCCTAATAACGATGAAACACTCAAATTGCGTTGAGAGTCAATTCATCGACCTCCAGCCGACTTCTCTACAAGGGGATATTGTTGCCTCGGGCTCCATGTGGTCCGTCTCCTGTGAGTCTAGATTTTCGAATCCGACGCGAGACTGTTAGCTAACTGTAACGTTCAGGGCCTCCTAATGACGATGGAACACTCAAATTGCGTCGAGATTCAATACATCGTCCTCCAGCCGACTTGTATCCAAGGGGATATTGTTGTCTCGGGCACCATATGATCCTTCTCCTGTGAGTAGATTTTCGAACCCGACGCTAAAATGATAGTTAATTGTAACGTTCAGCGCCTCCTAATGACGATGGAACTCTCAAATTGCGTCGAGATTCAATACATCGTCCTCCAGCCGACTTGTCTCGAAGGGGATATTGCTGTCTCGGGCACCATTTGATCCTTCTCCTGTAAGTAGATTTTCGAATCCGACGCTAAAATGATTACTAATTGTAACGTTCAGCGCCTCCTAATGACGATGGAACACTCAAATTGCGTCGAGATTCAATACATCGTCCTCCAGCCGACTTGTCTCGAAGAGGATATTGCTGCCTCGGGCACCATATGGTCCATCTCCTGTGAGTCTAGATTTTCGAATTCGACACGGAACTGATAGTTAATTGTAACGTTCAGGGCCTCCTAATGACGATGGAGTACTCAAATTGCATCGCGATTCAATACATCGTCCTCTAGCGGACTGGTCTCCAAGGGGATATTGCTGCTTCGGGCACCTTATGATTCGTCTCTAGTGAGTCTAGATTTTCGAATCCGACGAAAAACTGATAGTTAATTGTAACAATCAGGGCCTCCTAGTTACGATGGAACACTCAAATTGTGTCGCGATCCAATACATCGTCCTCCAGCCGACTTGTCTCCAAAGGTCTATTGCTGCCTCGGGCACCTTATGGTCGTTCCCCTGTGAGTTTAGATTTTACAATCCGACGCAAAACAGATAGTTAATTGTAACGTTCAGGGCACCTAATGACGATGGAACACTCAAATTGCGTCGAGATTCAATACATGGGCCTCGAGCCGACTTGTCTCCAAGGGTCTATTGCTGCCTCGGGCACTTTATGGTCGTTCTCCTGTGAGTCAAGATTTTCGAATCCGACGCAAAACAGATTGTTAATTGTAACGTTCAGGACCTCCAAATGACGATGGAACACTCAAATTGCGTCGCGATTCACTACAACGTCCTCCATCCAACTTTTCTCCAAGGGGATATCGCTGCCTCGGGCACCACATTGTCCGTCTCCGGTGATTCCACGTTTTCGAATCCGACGCAAAACTGATGGTTAATTGTAACGTTCAGGGCCTCCTTATGACGATGGAACACTCAAATTACGTCGCGATTCAATACATCGTCCTCCAGCGGACTGGTCTCCAAGGGGATATTGCTGCCTCGTGCACCTTATGGTCCGTCTCCAGTGAGTCTAGATTTTCGAATCCGACGAAAAACTGATAGTTAATTGTAACATCCAGGGCCTCCTAATGACGATGGAACACTCAAATTGCGTCGCGATCCAATACATCGTCCTCCAGCCGACTTGTCTCCAAGGGTCTACTGATGCCTCGGGCACCTTATGATCGTTCTCCTGTGAGTCTAGTTTTTCGAACCCGACGAAAAAATGATAGTGAATTGTTACGTTCAGGGCCTCCTAATGACGATGGAGCACTCAAATTGCGTCGCGATTCAATACGTCCACCTCCAGCGGACTGGTCTCGAAGGGGATATTTCTGCCTCGGGCACCTTATTATCCGTCTCCAGTGAGTCTAGATTTTCGAATCCGTCGAAAAACAGAGTAAATTGTAACATTCAGATCCTCCAAATTACGATGGAACACTCAAATTGCGTCGCGATCCAATACATCGTCCTCCAGCCGAATTGTCTCCATGGGGATATTGCTGCCTCGGGCACCTTATGGTCGTTCCCCTGTGAGTCTATATTTTAGAATCCGGCGCAAAATTGATAGTTAATTGTAATGTTCAGGGCCTCCTAATGACGATGGAACACTCAAATTGCGTCGATATTCAATACATCGTCCTTCAGCCGACTTGTCCCCAAGAGTCTATTGCTGCCTCAGGCACCTTATGGTCGTTCCCCTGTGAGTCTAGATCATAGAATCCGACGCAAAACTGATAGTTAATTGTAATGTTCAGGGCCTCCTAATGACGATGGAACACTAAAATTGCGTCGAGATTCAATACATCGGCCTCCAGCCGACTTGTCTCCAAGGGTCTATTGCTGCCTCGGGCACCTTATGGTCGTTCCCCTGTAAGTCTATATTTTAGAATCCAGCGCAAAATTGATAGTTAATTGTAATGTTCAGGGCCTCCTAATGACGATGGAACACTCAAATTGCGTCGAGAGTCAATCCATCGGCCTCAAGCCGACTTGTCTCCAAGGGGACATTGCTGTCTCAGGCACCATATGATCCTTCTCCTGTGACTAGATTTTCGAGTCCGACGCTAAAATGATACTTAATTGTAACGTTCAGCGCCTCCTAATGACGATGGAACACTCAAATTGCGTCGAGAGTCAATACATCGTCCTCCAGCCGACTTGTCTCCATGGGGATATTGCTGCCACAGGTTCCTTATGGTCGCTCTCCTGTGAGTCTAGATTTTCGAATCCGACGCGAAACTAATTGTTAAATGTTACGTTCAGGGCTTCCTAATGACGATGGAACACTCAAATTGCGTTGAGATTCAATACATCGTCCTTCAGCCGACTTGTCTCCAAGAGTCTATTGCTGCCTCGGGCACCTTATGGTCGTTCCCCTGTGAGTCTAGATCACAGAATCCGACGCAAAACTGATAGTTAATTGTAATGTTCAGCGCTTCCTAATGGCGATGGAACACTCAAATTGCGTCGAGAGACAATACATCGACCTCCAGCCGACATGTCTACAAGGGGATATTGCTGCCTCGGGCTCCATGTGGTCCGTCTCCTGTGAGTATAGATTTTCGAATCCGACGCGAAACTGATAGTTAATTGTAACGTTCAGGGCCTCCTAATGACGATAAAACACTCAAATTGCGTCGAGATTAACTACAACGTCCTCCTTCGGACTTCTCTCCTAGGGGATATCGCTGCCTCGGGCACCACATGGTCCGTCTCCGGTGATTCTACTTTTTCGTATCCGAGGCAAAACTGATAGTTATTGTATCGTTCAGGGTCTCCTAATGACGATGGAACACTCAAATTGCGTCGAGAGTCAATACATCGACCTCCAGCCAGCTTCTGTACAAGGGGATATTGCTGCCTCGGGCTCCTTGTGGTCCGTCTCCTGTGAGTCTAGATCTTCGAATCCGACGCGAAACTGATTGTTAATTGTAACGTCTAGGGCTTCCAAATGACGGTGGAACACTCAAATTGCGCCGAGATTCAATACCTCGTCATTCAGCCGATTTGTCTCCAAGGGTCTATTGCTGCCTCGGGCACCTAATGGTCGTTCCCCTGTGAGTCTAGATTTTCGAATCCGACGGGATACTGATTGTTAATTGTAAATTTCAGGGCCTCCTAATGACGATGGAACACTCAAATTACGTCGAGATTCAATACATCGTCCTTCAGTCGACTTGTCTCCAGGGATCTATTGCTGCCTCGGGCACCTTATGGTCGTTCCCCTGTGAGTCTAGATTTTAGAATCCGACGCAAAACTGATAGTTAATTGTAATGTTCAGGGCCTCCTAATGGCGATGGAACACTCAAATTGCGTCGAGAGTCAATACATCGTCCTTCAGCTGACTTGTCTCCAAGGGTCTATTGCTGCCTCGGGCACCTTATGTTCGTTCTCCTCTGAGTCTAGATATTCGAATCCGACGCAAAACTAATAGTTAATTGTAACGTTCAGGGCCTCCTAATGACGATGGAACGCACAACTTGCGTCAAGATTCAATACATCGTCTTTCAGCCGACTTGTACCCAAGGGGATATTGCTGTCTCGGGCACCATATGATCCTTCTCCTGTGACTACATTTTCGAATCCGACGCATAAATGATAGTTAATTGTAACGTTCAGCGCCTCCTAATGACGATGGAACACTCAAATTGCATCGCGAGTCAATACACCGTCCTCCAGCCGACTTGTCTCCATGGGGATATTGGTGCCTCGAGTTCCTAATGATCGCTATCCTGTAAGTCTAGATTTTCGAATCCGACGCATCACTGATACTTAATTGTAAAGTTCAGGAGCTGCTAATGACGATGGAACACTCAAATTGCGTGGAGATTCAATACATCGTCCTAAAGCGGACTTGTCTCCAAGGGGACATTGCTGCCTCGGGCACCATATGGTCCGTCTCTTGTGAGTCTAGATTTTCGATTCCGATGCGAAACTCATAGTTAATTCTAACGTTCAGGGCCTCCTAATGACGATGGAACACTCAAATTGTGTCGAGATTCGATACCTCGCTTACAGCCTACTTGTTTCCAAGGGGACATTGCTGCCTCGGGCACCATATGGTCCGTCTCCTGTGAGTCTAGATTTTCGATTCCGATGCGAAACCGATAGTTAAATGTAACGTTCAGGGCCTCCTAATGACGAAGGAACACTCAAATTGCGTCGAGATTCACTACATCGTCCTCCAGCCGACTTGTCTCGAAGAGGATATTGCTGCCTCGGGCACCATATGGTCCATCTCCTGTGAGTCTAGATTTTCGAATTCGACACGGAACTGATAGTTAATTGTAACGTTCAGGGCCTCCTAATGACGATGGAGTACTCAAATTGCATCGCGATTCAATACATCGTCCTCTAGCGGACTGGTCTCCAAGGGGATATTGCTGCTTCGGGCACCTTATGATTCGTCTCTAGTGAGTCTAGATTTTCGAATCCGACGAAAAACTGATAGTTAATTGTAACAATCAGGGCCTCCTAGTTACGATGGAACACTCAAATTGTGTCGCGATCCAATACATCGTCCTCCAGCCGACTTGTCTCCAAAGGTCTATTGCTGCCTCGGGCACCTTATGGTCGTTCCCCTGTGAGTTTAGATTTTACAATCCGACGCAAAACAGATAGTTAATTGTAACGTTCAGGGCACCTAATGACGATGGAACACTCAAATTGCGTCGAGATTCAATACATGGGCCTCGAGCCGACTTGTCTCCAAGGGTCTATTGCTGCCTCGGGCACTTTATGGTCGTTCTCCTGTGAGTCAAGATTTTCGAATCCGACGCAAAACAGATTGTTAATTGTAACGTTCAGGACCTCCAAATGACGATGGAACACTCAAATTGCGTCGCGATTCACTACAACGTCCTCCATCCAACTTTTCTCCAAGGGGATATCGCTGCCTCGGGCACCACATTGCCCGTCTCCGGTGATTCCACGTTTTCGAATCCGACGCAAAACTGATGGTTAATTGTAACGTTCAGGGCCTCCTTATGACGATGGAACACTCAAATTACGTCGCGATTCAATACATCGTCCTCCAGCGGACTGGTCTCCAAGGGGATATTGCTGCCTCGTGCACCTTATGGTCCGTCTCCAGTGAGTCTAGATTTTCGAATCCGACGAAAGACTGATAGTTAATTGTAACATCCAGGGCCTCCTAATGACGATGGAACACTCAAATTGCGTCGCGATCCAATACATCGTCCTCCAGCCGACTTGTCTCCAAGGGTCTACTGATGCCTCGGGCACCTTATGATCGTTCTCCTGTGAGTCTAGTTTTTCGAACCCGACGAAAAAATGATAGTGAATTGTTACGTTCAGGGCCTCCTAATGACGATGGAGCACTCAAATTGCGTCGCGATTCAATACATCCACCTCCAGCGGACTGGTCTCGAAGGGGATATTTCTGCCTCGGGCACCTTATTATCCGTCTCCAGTGAGTCTAGATTTTCGAATCCGTCGAAAAACAGAGTAAATTGTAACATTCAGATCCTCCAAATTACGATGGAACACTCAAATTGCGTCGCGATCCAATACATCGTCCTCCAGCCGAATTGTCTCCATGGGGATATTGCTGCCTCGGGCACCTTATGGTCGTTCCCCTGTGAGTCTATATTTTAGAATCCGGCGCAAAATTGATAGTTAATTGTAATGTTCAGGGCCTCCTAATGACGATGGAACACTCAAATTGCGTCGATATTCAATACATCGTCCTTCAGCCGACTTGTCCCCAAGAGTCTATTGCTGCCTCAGGCACCTTATGGTCGTTCCCCTGTGAGTCTAGATCATAGAATCCGACGCAAAACTGATAGTTAATTGTAATGTTCAGGGCCTCCTAATGACGATGGAACACTAAAATTGCGTCGAGATTCAATACATCGGCCTCCAGCCGACTTGTCTCCAAGGGTCTATTGCTGCCTCGGGCACCTTATGGTCGTTCCCCTGTAAGTCTATATTTTAGAATCCAGCGCAAAATTGATAGTTAATTGTAATGTTCAGGGCCTCCTAATGACGATGGAACACTCAAATTGCGTCGAGAGTCAATCCATCGGCCTCAAGCCGACTTGTCTCCAAGGGGACATTGCTGTCTCAGGCACCATATGATCCTTCTCCTGTGACTAGATTTTCGAGTCCGACGCTAAAATGATACTTAATTGTAACGTTCAGCGCCTCCTAATGACGATGGAACACTCAAATTGCGTCGAGAGTCAATACATCGTCCTCCAGCCGACTTGTCTCCATGGGGATATTGCTGCCACAGGTTCCTTATGGTCGCTCTCCTGTGAGTCTAGATTTTCGAATCCGACGCGAAACTAATTGTTAAATGTTACGTTCAGGGCTTCCTAATGACGATGGAACACTCAAATTGCGTTGAGATTCAATACATCGTCCTTCAGCCGACTTGTCTCCAAGAGTCTATTGCTGCCTCGGGCACCTTATGGTCGTTCCCCTGTGAGTCTAGATCACAGAATCCGACGCAAAACTGATAGTTAATTGTAATGTTCAGCGCTTCCTAATGGCGATGGAACACTCAAATTGCGTCGAGAGACAATACATCGACCTCCAGCCGACATGTCTACAAGGGGATATTGCTGCCTCGGGCTCCATGTGGTCCGTCTCCTGTGAGTATAGATTTTCGAATCCGACGCGAAACTGATAGTTAATTGTAACGTTCAGGGCCTCCTAATGACGATAAAACACTCAAATTGCGTCGAGATTAACTACAACGTCCTCCTTCGGACTTCTCTCCTAGGGGATATCGCTGCCTCGGGCACCACATGGTCCGTCTCCGGTGATTCTACTTTTTCGTATCCGAGGCAAAACTGATAGTTATTGTATCGTTCAGGGTCTCCTAATGACGATGGAACACTCAAATTGCGTCGAGAGTCAATACATCGACCTCCAGCCAGCTTCTGTACAAGGGGATATTGCTGCCTCGGGCTCCTTGTGGTCCGTCTCCTGTGAGTCTAGATCTTCGAATCCGACGCGAAACTGATTGTTAATTGTAACGTCTAGGGCTTCCAAATGACGGTGGAACACTCAAATTGCGCCGAGATTCAATACCTCGTCATTCAGCCGATTTGTCTCCAAGGGTCTATTGCTGCCTCGGGCACCTAATGGTCGTTCCCCTGTGAGTCTAGATTTTCGAATCCGACGGGATACTGATTGTTAATTGTAAATTTCAGGGCCTCCTAATGACGATGGAACACTCAAATTACGTCGAGATTCAATACATCGTCCTTCAGTCGACTTGTCTCCAGGGATCTATTGCTGCCTCGGGCACCTTATGGTCGTTCCCCTGTGAGTCTAGATTTTAGAATCCGACGCAAAACTGATAGTTAATTGTAATGTTCAGGGCCTCCTAATGGCGATGGAACACTCAAATTGCGTCGAGAGTCAATACATCGTCCTTCAGCTGACTTGTCTCCAAGGGTCTATTGCTGCCTCGGGCACCTTATGTTCGTTCTCCTCTGAGTCTAGATATTCGAATCCGACGCAAAACTAATAGTTAATTGTAACGTTCAGGGCCTCCTAATGACGATGGAACGCACAACTTGCGTCAAGATTCAATACATCGTCTTTCAGCCGACTTGTACCCAAGGGGATATTGCTGTCTCGGGCACCATATGATCCTTCTCCTGTGACTACATTTTCGAATCCGACGCATAAATGATAGTTAATTGTAACGTTCAGCGCCTCCTAATGACGATGGAACACTCAAATTGCATCGCGAGTCAATACACCGTCCTCCAGCCGACTTGTCTCCATGGGGATATTGGTGCCTCGAGTTCCTAATGATCGCTATCCTGTAAGTCTAGATTTTCGAATCCGACGCATCACTGATACTTAATTGTAAAGTTCAGGAGCTGCTAATGACGATGGAACACTCAAATTGCGTGGAGATTCAATACATCGTCCTAAAGCGGACTTGTCTCCAAGGGGACATTGCTGCCTCGGGCACCATATGGTCCGTCTCTTGTGAGTCTAGATTTTCGATTCCGATGCGAAACTCATAGTTAATTCTAACGTTCAGGGCCTCCTAATGACGATGGAACACTCAAATTGTGTCGAGATTCGATACCTCGCTTACAGCCTACTTGTTTCCAAGGGGACATTGCTGCCTCGGGCACCATATGGTCCGTCTCCTGTGAGTCTAGATTTTCGATTCCGATGCGAAACCGATAGTTAAATGTAACGTTCAGGGCCTCCTAATGACGAAGGAACACTCAAATTGCGTCGAGATTCACTACATCGTCCTCCAGCCGACTTGTCTCCAAAGGGATATTGCTGCCTCTGTCACCACATGGTCAGTCTCCGATGATTCTACGTTTTCGAATCCGACGCAAAACTGAAAGTTAATTGTAACGTTCAGGGCCTCCTAATGACGATGGAACACTCAAATTGCGTCGAGATTCAATACATCGTCCTTCAGCCGACTTGTCTCCAAGGGGGTTTTGCTGCCTCGGGCACCTTATGGTCCGTCTCCTGTGAGTCTAGATTCTCGATTCCGACGCAAAAATGTCAGTTAATTGTAACGTTCAGCGCCTCCTAATGATGATGGAACACTCAAATCGCGTCGAGAGACAATACATCGACCTCCAGCCGAGTGGTCTACAAGGGGATGTTGTTGCCGCGGGCTCCATGTGGTCCGTCTCCTGTGAGTCTAGATTTTAGAATCCGACGCTAAAATGTTAGTTAATTGAAACTTTCAGCTCCTCCTAATGACGATGGAACACTCAAATTGTGTCGAGATTCAATACGTCGCGTCCAGCCGACTTGTTTCCAAGGGGACATTGCTGCCTCGATCACCATATGGTCCGTCTCCTGTGAGTCTAGATTTTCGATTCCGATGCGAAACTGATAGTTAATTGTAACGTTCAGGGCCTCCTAATGACGATGGAACACACAAATTGCGTCGAGATTCAATACATCTTTCTTCAGCCGACTTGTCTCCAAGGGGATATTGCTGCCTCGGGCACCTTATGGTCCGTCTCCTGTGAGTCTAGATTTTCGAATCCGACGCTAAAGTGACAGTTAATTGTAACGTTCAGCGCCTCCTATTGACGATGGAACACTCAAATCGCGTCGAGAGACAATACATCGATCTCCAGCCGACTTGTCTACAAGGGGATATTGTTGCCTCGGGCTCCATGTGGTCCGTCTCCTGTGAGTCTAGATTTTCGAATCCGACGCTAAAATGTTAGTTAATTGTAACTCTCAGCTCCTCCTAATGACGATGGAAACCTCAAATTGCGTCGAGATTCAATACATCGGCCTCCAGCCGACTTGTCTCCAAGGGGCTAGTGCTGCTTCGGGCACCTTGTGGTCGTTCTCCTGTGAGTCTAGATTTTCGAATCCGACGCAAACTTGATTGTTAATTGTAACGTTCAGGGCTTCCTAATGTCGACGAAACACTGAAATTGCGTCGAGATTCAATACCTCGTCAATCAGCCGATTTGTCTCCAAGGGTCTATTGCTGCCCCGGGCACCTTATGGTCGTTCCCCTGTGAGTCTAGATTTTCGAATCCGACGCGAAACTGATTGTTAATTGTAAATTTCAGGGCCTCCTAATGACGATGGAACACACAAATTGCGTGGAGATTCAATACATCGTCCTAAAGCCGACTTGTCCCCAAGGGGATATCGCTGCCTCGGGCACCACATGGTGTGTCTCTGGTGATTCTACATTTTCGAATCCGACGCAAAACTCATAGTTAATTGTAACGTTCAGGGCCTCCTAATGATGATGGAACACTCAAATTGTGTCGAGATTCAATACTTCGCTTCCAGCCGACTTGTTTCCAAGGGGACATTGCTGCCTCGGGCACCATATGGTCCGTCTCCTGTCAGTCTAGATTTTCGATTCCGATGCGAAACTGATTGTTAATTGTAACGTCTAGGGCTTCCAAATGACGATGGAACACTCAAATTGCGTCGAGATTTACTACATCGTCCTCCAGCCGACTTGTCTCCAAGGGGATATTGCTGCCTCGGGCACCACATGGTCCGTCTCCGGTGATTCTACGTTTTCGAATCCGACGCAAAACTGAAAGTTAATTGTAACGTTCAGGGCCGCCTAATGACGATGGAACACTCAAATTGCGTTTAGATTCAATACATCGTCCTTCAGTCGACTTGTCTCCAAGGGGATATTGCTGCCTCGGGCACCTTATGGGCCGTCTCCTGTGAGTCTAGACTTTCGAATCCGACGCAAATATGATAGTTAATTGTAACGTTCAGCACTTCCTAATGACGATGGAACACTCAAATTGCGTCGAGGGACAATACATCGACCTCCAGCCGACTTGTCTACAAGGGGATATTGCTGCCTCGGGCTCCATGTGCTCCGTCTCCTGTGAGTCTACATTTTCGAATCCGACGCGAAACTGATAGTTAATTGTAACGTTCAGGGCCTCCTAATGACGATGGAACACTCAAATTGCGTCGAGATGAACTACAACGTCCTCCTGCGGCTTGTCTCCAAGGGGATATCGCTGCCTCGGGCACCACATGATCCGTCTCCGGTGATTCTACGTTTTCGTATCCGAGGCAAAACTGATAGTTAATTATATCGTTCAGGGCCTCCTAATGACGATGGAACACTCAAATTGCGTCGCGATTCAATACATCGTCCTCCAGCGGACTGATCTCCAAGGGTCTATTGCTGCCTCGGGCACCTTATGATCGTTCTCCTGTGAGTCTAGATTTTCGAACCCGACGCAAAACTCATAGTTAATTGTAACTTTCAGTGTCTCCTAATGTCGATGGAATACTCAAATTGCGTCGAGATTCAATACATCGTCCTCCAGCCGACTTCCCTCCATGGGTATATTGCTGCCGCGGGCACCTTATGGTCGTTCCCCTGTGAGTCTAGATTTTCGAATCCGACGGGAAACTGACTGTAATTGTAAATTTCAGGGCCTCCTAATGACGATGGAACACTCAAATTGCGTCGAGATTCAATACATCGTCCTTCAGCCGACTTGTCTCCAGGGGTCTATTGCTGCCTCGGGCACCTTGTGGTCGTTCCAGTGTGAGTCTAGATTTTAGAATCCGACGCAGAACTGATAGGTAATTGTAATGTTCAGGGCATCCTAATGGCGATGGAACACTCATATTGCGTCGAGGGTCAATACATCGTCCTTCAGCCGACTTGTCTCCAAGGGTCTATTGCTGCCTCGGGCACCTTATGGTCGTTCTCCTCTGAGTCTAGATTTTCGAATCCGACGGAAAACTAATAGTTAATTGTAACGTTCAGGGCCTCCTAGTGACGATGGAACACTCAAATTGCGTCGAGATTCAATACTTCGTCCTCCAACCGACTTGTCTCCATGGGGTATTGCTGCCTCGAGTTCCTTATGGTCGCTCTCCTGTGAGTCTTGATTTTCGAATCCGACGCATAACTGATACTTAATTGTAAAGTTCAGGAGCTGCTAATGACGATGGAACACTCAAATTGCGTGGAGATTCAATACATCGTCCTAAAGCTGACTTGTCTCCAAGGGGATATCGCTGCCTCGGGCACCACATGGTCCGTCTCCGGTGATTCTACATTTTCGAATCCGTCGCAAAACTCATAGTTAATTGTAACGTTCAGGGCCTCCTAGTGACGATAGAACACTCAAATTGTGTCGAGATTCAATACTTCGCTTCCAGCCGACTTGTTTCCAAGGGGACATTGCTGCCTC
The DNA here is from genome assembly GCF_023864345.2 of Schistocerca serialis cubense. Classification (NCBI taxonomy): domain Eukaryota; kingdom Metazoa; phylum Arthropoda; class Insecta; order Orthoptera; family Acrididae; genus Schistocerca; species Schistocerca serialis. The sequence goes on along the minus strand of NC_064638.1, from coordinate 8,486,992 downwards.
GGGCACCATATGGTCCGTCTCCTGTGAGTCTATATTTTCGAACCCGATGCGAAACTGATAGTTAATTGTAACGTTCAGGGCCTCCTAATGACGAAGGAACACTCAAATTGCGTCGAGATTCAAAACATCGACCTTCAGCCGACTTGCCTCCAAGGGGATATTGCTGCCTCGGGCACCTTATGGTCCGTCTCCTGTGAGTCTAGATTTTCGAATCCGACGCTAAAATGACAGTTAATTGTAACGTTCAGCGCCTCCTATTGGCGATGGAACACTCAAATCGCGTCGAGAGACAATACATCGACCTCCAGCCGACTTGTCTACAACGGGATATTGTTGCCTCAGGCTCCATGTGGTCCGTCTCCTGTGAGTCTAGAATTTCGAATCCGACGCGAAACTGATAGTTAATTGTAACGTTCAGGGCCTCCTAATGACGATGGAACACTCAAATTGCGTCGCGATTCAATACATCGTCCTCCAGCGGACTGGCCTCCAAATGGATATTGCTGCCTCGGGCACCTTATGGTCCGTCTCCAGTGAGTCTAGATTTTCGAATCCGACGCTAAAATGTTAGTTAATTGTAACTTTCAGCTCCTCCTAATGACGATGGAACACTCAAATTGCGTCGAGATTCAATACATCGGCCTCCAGCCGACTTGTCTCCAAGGGGCAAGTGCTGCCTCGGGCACCTTATGGTCGTTCACCTGTGAGTCTAGATTTTCGAATCCGACGCAAACTTGATTGATAATTGTAACGTTCAGGGCTTCCTAATGACGATGGAACACTGAAATTGCGTCGAGATTCCATACCTCGTCATTCAGCCGATTTGTCTCCAAGGGTCTATTGCTGCCCCGGGCACCTTATGGTGGTTCCCCTGTGAGTCTAGATTTTCGAATCCGACGCGAAACTGATTGTTAATTGTAAATTTCTAGGCCGCCTAATGACGATGGAACACTCAAATTGCGTGGAGATTCAATACATCGTCCTAAAGCCGACTGGTCTCCAAGGGGATATTGCTGCCTCGGGCACCATATGGTCCGTCTCTTGTGAGTCTAGATTTTCGATTCCGATGCGAAACTCATAGTTAATTCTAACGTTCAGGGCCTCCTAATGACGATGGAACACTCAAATTGTGTCGAGATTCGATACCTCGCTTACAGCCTACTTGTTTCCAAGGGGACATTGCTGCCTCGGGCACCATATGGTCCGTCTCCTGTGAGTCTAGATTTTCGATTCCGATGCGAAACCGATAGTTAAATGTAACGTTCAGGGCCTCCTAATGACGAAGGAACACTCAAATTGCGTCGAGATTCACTACATCGTCCTCCAGCCGACTTGTCTCCAAAGGGATATTGCTGCCTCTGTCACCACATGGTCAGTCTCCGATGATTCTACGTTTTCGAATCCGACGCAAAACTGAAAGTTAATTGTAACGTTCAGGGCCTCCTAATGACGATGGAACACTCAAATTGCGTCGAGATTCAATACATCGTCCTTCAGCCGACTTGTCTCCAAGGGGGTTTTGCTGCCTCGGGCACCTTATGGTCCGTCTCCTGTGAGTCTAGATTCTCGATTCCGACGCAAAAATGTCAGTTAATTGTAACGTTCAGCGCCTCCTAATGATGATGGAACACTCAAATCGCGTCGAGAGACAATACATCGACCTCCAGCCGAGTGGTCTACAAGGAAATGTTGTTGCCGCGGGCTCCATGTGGTCCGTCTCCTGTGAGTCTAGATTTTAGAATCCGACGCTAAAATGTTAGTTAATTGAAACTTTCAGCTCCTCCTAATGACGATGGAACACTCAAATTGTGTCGAGATTCAATACGTCGCGTCCAGCCGACTTGTTTCCAAGGGGACATTGCTGCCTCGGGCACCATATGGTCCGTCTCCTGTGAGTCTAGATTTTCGATTCCGATGCGAAACTGATAGTTAATTGTAACGTTCAGGGCCTCCTAATGACGATGGAACACACAAATTGCGTCGAGATTCAATACATCTTTCTTCAGCCGACTTGTCTCCAAGGGGATATTGCTGCCTCGGGCACCTTATGGTCCGTCTCCTGTGAGTCTAGATTTTCGAATCCGACGCTAAAATGACAGTTAATTGTAACGTTCAGCGCCTCCTATTGACGATGGAACACTCAAATCGCGTCGAGAGACAATACATCGACCTCCAGCCGACTTGTCTACAAGGGGATATTGTTGCCTCGGGCTCCATGTGGTCCGTCTCCTGTGAGTCTAGATTTTCGAATCCGACGCTAAAATGTTAGTTAATTGTAACTCTCAGCTCCTCCTAATGACGATGGAAAACTCAAATTGCGTCGAGATTCAATACATCGTCCTAAAGCCGACTTGTCCCCAAGGGGATATCGCTGCCTCGGGCACCACATGGTGTGTCTCTGGTGATTCTACATTTTCGAATCCGACGCAAAACTCATAGTTAATTGTAACGTTCAGGGCCTCCTAATGATGATGGAACACTCAAATTGTGTCGAGATTCAATACTTCGCTTCCAGCCGACTTGTTTCCAAGGGGACATTGCTGCCTCGGGCACCATATGGTCCGTCTCCTGTCAGTCTAGATTTTCGATTCCGATGCGAAACTGATTGTTAATTGTAACGTCTAGGGCTTCCAAATGACGATGGAACACTCAAATTGCGTCGAGATTTACTACATCGTCCTCCAGCCGACTTGTCTCCAAGGGGATATTGCTGCCTCGGGCACCACATGGTCCGTCTCCGGTGATTCTACGTTTTCGAATCCGACGCAAAACTGAAAGTTAATTGTAACGTTCAGGGCCGCCTAATGACGATGGAACACTCAAATTGCGTTTAGATTCAATACATCGTCCTTCAGTCGACTTGTCTCCAAGGGGATATTGCTGCCTCGGGCACCTTATGGGCCGTCTCCTGTGAGTCTAGACTTTCGAATCCGACGCAAATATGATAGTTAATTGTAACGTTCAGCACTTCCTAATGACGATGGAACACTCAAATTGCGTCGAGGGACAATACATCGACCTCCAGCCGACTTGTCTACAAGGGGATATTGCTGCCTCGGGCTCCATGTGCTCCGTCTCCTGTGAGTCTACATTTTCGAATCCGACGCGAAACTGATAGTTAATTGTAACGTTCAGGGCCTCCTAATGATGATGGAACACTCAAATTGCGTCGAGATGAACTACAACGTCCTCCTGCGGCTTGTCTCCAAGGGGATATCGCTGCCTCGGGCACCACATGATCCGTCTCCGGTGATTCTACGTTTTCGTATCCGAGGCAAAACTGATAGTTAATTATATCGTTCAGGGCCTCCTAATGACGATGGAACACTCAAATTGCGTCGCGATTCAATACATCGTCCTCCAGCGGACTGATCTCCAAGGGTCTATTGCTGCCTCGGGCACCTTATGATCGTTCTCCTGTGAGTCTAGATTTTCGAACCCGACGCAAAACTCATAGTTAATTGTAACTTTCAGTGTCTCCTAATGTCGATGGAATACTCAAATTGCGTCGAGATTCAATACATCGTCCTCCAGCCGACTTCCCTCCATGGGTATATTGCTGCCGCGGGCACCTTATGGTCGTTCCCCTGTGAGTCTAGATTTTCGAATCCGACGGGAAACTGACTGTAATTGTAAATTTCAGGGCCTCCTAATGACGATGGAACACTCAAATTGCGTCGAGATTCAATACATCGTCCTTCAGCCGACTTGTCTCCAGGGGTCTATTGCTGCCTCGGGCACCTTGTGGTCGTTCCAGTGTGAGTCTAGATTTTAGAATCCGACGCAGAACTGATAGGTAATTGTAATGTTCAGGGCATCCTAATGGCGATGGAACACTCAAATTGCGTCGAGGGTCAATACATCGTCCTTCAGCCGACTTGTCTCCAAGGGTCTATTGCTGCCTCGGGCACCTTATGGTCGTTCTCCTCTGTGTCTAGATTTTCGAATCCGACGGAAAACTAATAGTTAATTGTAACCTTCAGGGCCTCCTAGTGACGATGGAACACTCAAATTGCGTCGAGATTCAATACTTCGTCCTCCAACCGACTTGTCTCCATGGGGTATTGCTGCCTCGAGTTCCTTATGGTCGCTCTCCTGTGAGTCTTGATTTTCGAATCCGACGCATAACTGATACTTAATTGTAAAGTTCAGGAGCTGCTAATGACGATGGAACACTCAAATTGCGTGGAGATTCAATACATCGTCCTAAAGCTGACTTGTCTCCAAGGGGATATCGCTGCCTCGGGCACCACATGGTCCGTCTCCGGTGATTCTACATTTTCGAATCCGTCGCAAAACTCATAGTTAATTGTAACGTTCAGGGCCTCCTAGTGACGATAGAACACTCAAATTGTGTCGAGATTCAATACTTCGCTTCCAGCCGACTTGTTTCCAAGGGGACATTGCTGCCTCGGGCACCATATGGTCCGTCTCCTGTGAGTCTATATTTTCGAACCCGATGCGAAACTGATAGTTAATTGTAACGTTCAGGGCCTCCTAATGACGAAGGAACACTCAAATTGCGTCGAGATTCAAAACATCGACCTTCAGCCGACTTGCCTCCAAGGGGATATTGCTCCCTCGGGCACCTTATGGTCCGTCTCCTGTGAGTCTAGATTTTCGAATCCGACGCTAAAATGACAGTTAATTGTAACGTTCAGCGCCTCCTATTGGCGATGGAACACTCAAATCGCGTCGAGAGACAATACATCGACCTCCAGCCGACTTGTCTACAACGGGATATTGTTGCCTCAGGCTCCATGTGGTCCGTCTCCTGTGAGTCTAGAATTTCGAATCCGACGCGAAACTGATAGTTAATTGTAACGTTCAGGGCCTCCTAATGACGATGGAACACTCAAATTGCGTCGCGATTCAATACATCGTCCTCCAGCGGACTGGCCTCCAAGGGGATATTGCTGCCTCGGGCACCTTATGGTCCGTCTCCAGTGAGTCTAGATTTTCGAATCCGACGCTAAAATGTTAGTTAATTGTAACTTTCAGCTCCTCCTAATGACGATGGAACACTCAAATTGCGTCGAGATTCAATACATCGGCCTCCAGCCGACTTGTCTCCAAGGGGCAAGTGCTGCCTCGGGCACCTTATGGTCGTTCACCTGTGAGTCTAGATTTTCGAATCCGACGCAAACTTGATTGATAATTGTAACGTTCAGGGCTTCCTAATGACGATGGAACACTGAAATTGCGTCGAGATTCCATACCTCGTCATTCAGCCGATTTGTCTCCAAGGGTCTATTGCTGCCCCGGGCACCTTATGGTCGTTCCCCTGTGAGTCTAGATTTTCGAATCCGACGCGAAACTGATTGTTAATTGTAAATTTCTAGGCCGCCTAATGACGATGGAACACTCAAATTGCGTGGAGATTCAATACATCGTCCTAAAGCCGACTGGTCTCCAAGGGGATATTGCTGCCTCGGGCACCACATGGTCCGTCTCCGGTGATTCTACGTTTTCGAATCCGACGCAAAAATGATAGTTAATTGTAACGTTCAGCGCTTCCTAATGACGATGGAATACTCAAATTGCGTCGAGAGACAGTACATCGACCTCCAGCCGACTTGTCTATAAGGGGATATTGCTGCCTCGGGCTCCATGTGGTCCGTCTCCTGTGAGTCTAGATTTTCGAATCCGACGCGAGACTGATAGTTAATTGTATCGTTCAGGGCCTCCTAATGACGATGGAACACTCAAATTGCGTCGCGATTCAATACATCGTCCTCCAGCGGACTGATCTCAAAGGGTCTATTGCTGCCTCGGGCACCTTATGATCGTTCTCCTGTGAGACTAGATTTTCGAACCCGACGCAAAACTCATAGTTATTTGTGACTTTCAGTGCCTCCTAATGTCGTTGGAATACTCAAATTGCGTCGAGATTCAATACATCGTCCTCCAGCCGACTTCTCTCCATGGGTATATTGCTGCCTCGGGCACATTATGGTAGTTCCCCTGTGAGTCTAGATTTTCTCATCCGACGCAAAACTGATTATTAATTGTAACGTTCAGGGTTTCCTAACGACGATGGAACACTGAAATTGCGTCGACATTCAATACATCGTCATTCACCCGATTTGTCTCCAAGGGTCTATTGCTGCCTCGGGCACCATATGGTCGTTCCCCTGTGAGTCTAGATTTTCGAATCCGACGGGAAAATGATTGTTAATTGTAAATTTCAGGGCCTCTGAAAGACGATGAAACACTCAAATTGCGTCGAGATTCAATACATCGTCCTTCAGCCGACTTGTCTCCAGGGGTCTATTGCTGCCTCGGGCACCTTATGGACGTTCCCCTGTGAGTCTAGATTTTAGAATCCGACGCAAAACTGATAGTTAATTGTAATGTTCAGGGCATCCTAATGGCGATGGGACACTCAAATTGCGTCGAGAGTCAATACATCGTCCTTCAGCAGACTTGTCTCCAAGGGTCTATTGCTGCCTCGGGCACCTTATGGTCGTTCTCCTCTGAGTCTAGTTTTTCGAATCCGACGCAAAACTAATAGTTAATTGTAACGTTCAGGGCCTCCTAGTGACGATGGAACACTCAAATTGCGTCGAGATTCAATACATCGTTGTCCAACCGACTTGTCTCCAGAGGGATATTGCTGCCTCGGGCACCATATGGTCCGTCTCCTGTGAGTCTAGATTTTCGAATCCGACGCAAAAATGATAGTTAATTGTAACGTTCAGCGCCTCCTAATGACGATGGAACACTCAGATTGCATCGAGAGTCAATTCATCGTCCTCCAGCCGGCTTGTCTCCATGGGGATATTGCTGCCTCGGGTTCCTTATGGTCGCTCTCCTGTGAGTCTAGATTTTCGAATCCGACGCATAACTGATACTTAATTGTAAAGTTCAGGAGCTGCTAATGACGATGGAACACTCAAATTGCGTGGAGAATCAACACATCGTCCTAAAGCTGACTTGTCTCCAAGGGGATATCGCTGCCTCTGGCACCACATGGTCCGTCTCCGGTGATTCTACATTTTCGAATCCGACGCAAAACTCATAGTTAATTGTAACGTTCAGGGCCTCCTAATGACGATGGAACACTCAAATTGTGTCGAGATTCAATACTTCGCTTCCAGCCGACTTGTTTCCAAGGGGACATTGCTGCCTCGGGCACCATATGGTCCGTCTCCTGTGAGTCTAGATTTTCGATTCCGATGCGAACCTGATAGTTAATTGTGGCGTTCAGGGCCTCCTAATGACGAAGGAACACTCAAATTTCGTCGAGATTCACTACATCGTCCTCCAGCCGACTTGTCTAAAAAGGGATATTGCTGCCTCGGTCACCACATGGTCAGTCTCCGGTGATTCTACGTTTTCGAATCCGAAGCAAAACTGAAAGTTAATTGTAACGTTCAGGGCCTCCTAATGACGATGGAACACTCAAATTGCGTCGAGATTCAATACATCGTCCTGCAGCCGACTTGTCTCCAAGGGGATATTGCTGTCTCGGGCACCTTATGGTCCGTCTCCAGTGAGTCTCGATTTTCGAATCCGACGCTAAAATGTTAGTTAATTGAAACTTTCAGCTCCTCCTAATGACGATGGAACACTCAAATTGCGTCGAGATTGAATACATCGGCCTCCAGCCGACATGTCTCCAAGGGGCTAGTGCTGCCTCGGGCACCTTATGGTCGTTCTCCTGTGAGTCTAGATTTTCGAATCCGACGCAAACTTGATTGTTAATTGTAACGTTCAGAGCTTCCTAATGACGATGGAACACTGAAATTGCGTCGAGATTCAATTCCTCGTCATTCAGCCGATTTGTCTCCAAGGGTCTATTGCTGCCCCGGGCACCTTATGGTCGTTCCCCTGTGAGTGTAGATTTTCGAATCCGACGCAAACTTGATTGTTAATTGTAACGTTCAGCGCTTCCTAATGACGATGGAACACTCAAATTGCGTAGAGATGAACTACAACGTCCTCCTGCGGACTTGTCTCCAAGGGGATATCGCTGCCTCGGCACCACATGGTCCGTCTCCGGCGATTCTACGTTTCCGTATCCGAGGCAAAACTGATAGTTAATTATATCGTTCAGGGCCTCCTAATGACGATGGAACACTCAAATTGCGTCGCGATTCAATACATCGTCCTCCAGCGGACTGATCTCCAGGGGTCTATTGCTGCCTCGGGCACCTTATGATCGATCTCCTGTGGGTCTAGATTTTCGAACCCGACGCAAGACTCATAGTTAATTGTAACGTTCAGGGTTTCCTAATGACGATGGAACACTGAATTTGCGTCCAGATTCAATACCTCGTCATTCAGAAGATTTGTCTCCAAGGGTCTATTGCTGCCTCGGGCACCATATGGTCGTTCCCCTGTGAGTCTAGATTTTCGAATCCGACGGGAAACTGATTGTTAATTGTAAATTTTAGGGCCTCCTAATGACGATGGAACACTCAAATTGTGTCGAGAGTCAATACATCGTCCTTCAGCCGACTTGCCTCCAAGGGTCTATTGCTGCCTCGGGCACCTTATGGTCGTTCCCCTGTGAGTCTAGATTTTCGAATCCGACGGGAAACTGATTGTTAATTGTAAATTTCAGGGCCTCCTAATGACGATGGAACACTCAAATTGCGTCGAGATTCAATACATCGTCCTTCAGCCGACTTGTCTCCAGGGGTCTATTGCTGCCTCGGGCACCTTATGGTCGTTCCCCTGTGAGTCTAGATTTTAGAATCCGACGCATAACTGATACTTAATTGTAAAGTTCAGGAGGTGCTAATGACGATGGAACATTCAAATTGCGTGTAGATTCAATACATCGTCCTAAAGCTGACTTGTCTCCAAGGGGATATCGCTGCCTCGGGCACCACATGGTCCGTCTCCGGTGATTCTACATTTTCGAATCCGACGCAAAACTCAAAGTTAGTTGTAACGTTCAGGGCCTCCTAATGACGATGGAACACTCAAATTGTGTCGAGATTCAATACTTCGCTTCCAGCCGACTTGTTTCCAAGGGGACATTGCTGCCTCGAACACCATATGGTCCGTCTCCGGTGATTCTACGTTTTCGAATCCGACGCAAAACTGAAAGTTAATTGTAACGTTCAGGGCCTCCTAATGACGATGGAACACTCAAATTGCGTCGAGATTCAATACATCGTCCTTCAGCCGACTTGTCTCCATGGGGATATTGCTGCCTCGGGCACCATATGGTCCGTCTCCTGCGAGTCTTGATTTTCGAATCCGACGCAAAAATGATAGTTAATTGTAACGTTCAGCGCTTCCTATTGACGATGGAACACTCAAATCGCGTCGAGGGACAGTACATCGACCTCCAGCCGACTTGTCTACAACGGTGTATTGTTGCTTCGGGCTACATGTGGTCCGTCTCCTGTGAGTCTAGATTTTCGAATCCGACGCGATACTGATAGTTGATTGTAACGTTCAGGGCCTAATAATGACGATGGAACACTCAAACTGCGTTGAGATTCAATACATCGACCTTCAGCCGACTTGTCTCCAACTTTCTATTACTGCCTCGGGCACCTTATGGCCGTTCTCCTGTGAATCTTGATTTTCGAATCCGACGCGAAACTGATTGTTAATTGTAACGTTCAGGGTTTCCTAATGAAGATGGAACACTCAAATTGCGTCGAGATTCAATACCTCGTCATTCATCTGATTTGTCTAAAAGGGTCTATTGCTGCCTCGGGCACCTTATGGTCGTTCCCCTGTGAGTCTAGATTTTAGAATCCAACGCAAAAATGATAGTTAATTGTAACGATCAGGGCCTCCTAATGACGATGGAACACTCAAACTGCGTCGAGATTCAATTCATCGGCCTCCAGCCGACTTGTCTCCAAGGGGACATTGCTGACTCGGGCACCATATGATCCGTCGCCTGTGAGTCTAGATTTTTGAATCCGACGCAAAAATGATAGTTAATTGTAACGTTCAGCGCCTCCTATTGTCGATGGAACACTCAAATTGCGTCGAGGTGCAATACATCGTCCTCCAGCCGACTTGTCTCCAAGGGGTATTGCTGCCTCGGGCACCAAATGGTCCGTCTCCTGTGAGTCTAGATTTTTGAACCCGACGCAAAAATGATAGTTAATTGTAACGTTCAGCGCCTCCTAATGACGATGGAACACTCAAATTGCGTCGAGATTCAATACATTGTCCTCCAGCCGACTTGTCTCCAATGGTCTATTGCTACCACGGGCACCATATGGTCGTTCTCCTGTGGCTCTAGATTTTCGAATCCGACGCATAAATGATAGTTAATTGTAGCGCTCAGCGCCTCCTAATGACGATGGAACACTAAAATTGCATCGAGATTCAATACATCGTCCACCAGCCGAGTTTTCTCCAAGGGGATATTGCTGCCTCGGGAACCATATGATCCGTCTCCTGTGAGTCTAGATATTCGAATCCGACGCGAAACTGATAGTTAGTTGTAACGTTCAGGGCCTCCTAATGACGATGGAACACTCAAATTGCGTCGAGAGTCATTACATCGTCCTCCAGCCGACTTATCTACAAGGGAATATTGCTGCCTCGGGCTCCATGTGGTCCGTGTCCTGTGAGTCTAGATTTTCGAATCCGACGCGAAACTGATTGTTAATTGTAACGTTCAGGGCTTCCTAATGACGATGAAACACTCAAATTTGGTCGAGATTCAATACATCGTCCTTCAGCCGACTTGTCTCCAAGGCTCTATTGCTGCCTCGGGCACCTTACGATCGTTCACCTGTGAGTCTAGATTTTCGAAGCCGACGCATAACTTATAGTTAATTGTAACGCTTAGCGCCTCGTATTGACGATGGATTACTCAAATTGCGTCGAGATTCAATACATCAGCCTCGAGCCGACTTGTCTCCAAGGGGACGTTGCTGCCACGTGCACCATATGGTCCGTCTCCTGTAAGTCTAGATTTTCGATTCCGATGCGAAACTGATAGTTAATTGTTGCTTTCAGTGCCTCCTAATGACGATGGAACACTCAAATTGCGTCGAGATTCAATACATCGTCCTTCAGCCGACACTTCTCCAAGGTTCTATTGCTGCCTCGGGCACCTTATGGTCGATCTCCTGTGAGATTAGATTATCGAATCCGACGCATAACTAATAGTTAATTGTAATGCTCAGCGCCTCCTAATGACGATGGAACACTCAAATTGCGTCGAGATTCAGTACATTGTCCACCAGCCGACTTGTCTCCAAGGGGATATTGCTGCCTCGGGCACCATATGATCCGTCTCCTGTGATTCTAGATTTTCGAATCCGCCGCGAAACTGATAGTTAATTGTAACGTTCAGGGCTTCCTAATGACGATGGAACACTCAAATTGCGTCGAGATTCAATACATCGTCCTTCAGCCGACTTGACTCCAAGAGTCTATGGCTGCCTCGGACACATTATGGTCGTTCTCCGGTGATTCTACATTTTCTAATCCGACTCAAAACTGATAGTTAATTGTAACGTTCAGGGCTTCGTAATGACGATAGGGCACTCAAATTGCGTCGGGATTCACTACATCGTCCTCCAGCGGACAGGTCTCCAAGGGGATATTGCTGCATCGGACACCTTATGGACCGTCCCCAGTGAGTCTAGAGTTTAGAATTCGACGCAAATCTCATAGTTAATTGTAACGTTCATGGCCTCCTAATGACGTTGGAACTCTCAAATTGGGTCGAGATTGAATACATCGGCCTCCAGCCGACTTGTCTCCAATTGTCTACTGCTGCCTCGGGCACCTTATGGTCGTTCTCCTGTGAGTTTAGATTTTCGAATCCAACGCATAACTGATAGTTAATTGTAAAGTTCAGGGCCTCCTAATGACGATTGAACACTCAAATTGCGTCGAGATTCAATCTATCGTCCTCCAGCCGACTTGTCTCCAAAGCTCTATTGCTGCCTCGGGCACCTTATTGTCGTTCTCCTGTGAGTCTAGAATTTCGAATCCGACGCATAACTGATAGTTAATTGCAACGTTCAGGGCCTCCTAATGACGAAGGAACACTCAAATTGCGTCGAGGTTGAATACATCGGCCTCCAGCCGAATTGTCTCCAAGGGGATATTGCTGCCTCGGGCTCTACGTGGTCCTTCTCCTGTGAGACTAGATTTTCGAATCCGACGCGAAACTGATAGTTAATTGTAACGTTCAGGGCCTCCTAATGACGATGGAACACTCAAATTGCGTCGAGATTCAATACATCGGCTCCAGCCGACTTGTCTCCAAGGGAACATTGCTGCCTCGGACACCTTATGGTCGTTCTCTGGTGAATATACATTTTCTAATCCGACGCAAAACTGATAGTTAATTGTAACGTTCAGGGCCTCCTAATGACGATGGAACACTCAAACTGCGTCGAGATTCAATACATCGGCCTCCAGCCGAGTTGTCTCCAAGGGGATATTGCTGCCTCGGGAACCATATGATGCGTCTCCTGTGAGTCTAGATATTCGAATCCGACGCGAAACTGATAGTTAATTGTAATGTTCAGGGCCTCCTAATGACGATGGATCACTCAAATTGCGTCGAGATTCAATACACCGGCCTCCAGCCGACTTGTCTCCACGGGGACATTGCTGCCTCGGGCACCATATGGTCCGTCTCCTGTGACTCTAGATTTTCGATTCCGACGCGAAACTGATAGTTAATTGTATCGTTCATGGCCTCCTAATGACGTTGGAACTCTCAAATTGGGTCGAGATTCAATACATCGTCCTTCATCCGACTTGTCTCCAAGGTTCTATTGCTGCCTCGGGCACCTAATGGTCGTTCTCCTGTGAGTCTCGATTTTCGAATCCGACGCATAAGTGACAGTTAATTGTAAAGTTCAGGGCCTCCTAATGGCGATGGAACACTGAAATTGCGTAGAGATTCAATATTTCGTCATCCAGCCGACTTGTCTCCATGGGGTATGCTGCCGCGGGTACCATATGTTTGGTCTCCTGTGAGTCTAGATTTTAGAATCCGACGCAAAAATGGTAGTTAATTGTAACGTTCAACCCCTCCTAATGACGATGGAACACTAAAATTGCGTCGAGAGTCAATACATCGTCCTCCAGCCGACTTGTCTACAATGGGATATTGCTGCCTCGGGCTCCATGTGGTCCGTCTCCTGTGAGTCTAGGTTTTCGACTCCGACGTGAAACTGATAGTTAATTGTAAAGTTCAGGGCTTCCTAATGACGATGGAACACTCAAATTGCGTCGAGATTCTATACATCGTCCTCCAGCCGGCTTGTCTCCAAGGCGATATCTCTGCCTCGTTCACCACATGGTCCGTCTGCGGTGATTCTACATTTTCGTATCCGACGCAAAACTAATAGTTAATTGTAACGTTCAGGGCCTCCTAGTGACGATGGGGCACTCTAATTGCGTCGCGATTGAATACATCGTCCTCCAGCGGACTGGTCTCCAAGGGGATATTGTTGCCTCGGTCACCTTATGGTCAGTCTCCAGTGAGTCTAGATTTTTAAATCCGACGAAAATCTGATCGTTAATTGTAACATTCAGATCCTCCTAATGACGATGGAACACACTAATTGCGTCGCGAGCCATTACTTCGTCCTCCAGCCGACTTGTCTCCAAGGGTCTATTGATGCCTCGGGAACCTTATGATCGATCTCCAGTGAGTCTAGATTTTCGAACCCGACGCAAAACTGATAGTTAATTGTACCGCTCATGGCCTCCTAATGACAATGGATTACTCAAATTGCGTCGCGATTCAATACATCGTCCTCCAGCCGACTTCTCTCCATGGGGATAATGCTGCCTTGGGCACTTTATGCTCGTTCGTCTGTGAGTCTAGATATTCGAATCCGACTCGAAACGGATTGTTAATTGTAACGTTCCGGGCTTCCTAATGACGATGCAACACTCAAATAGCGTCGAGATTCAATACATCGTCATTCAGCCGATTTGTCTCCAAGGGTCTATTGCTGCCTCGGGCACCTTATGGTCGTTCCACTGTGAGTCTAGATTTTAGAATCCGACGCAAAACTGATAGTTAATTGTAATGTTCAGGGCCTCCTAATGACGATGGAACACTCAAATTGCGTCGAGATTCAATTCATCGTCCTCCAGCCGACTTCTCTCCATGGGGATAATGCTGCCTCGGGTAACTCACGGTCGTTCACCTGTGAGTATAGATTTTCGAATCCGACGCGAAACTGATTGTTAATTGTAACGTTCAGGGCTTCCGAATGCCTATAGAACACTCAAATTGCGGTGAGATTCAATACATCGTCCTTCAGCCGACTTGTCTCCAAGAGTCTATTGCTGCCTCGGACACCTTATGGTCGTCCTCCTGTGAGTCTAGATTTTCGGATCCGAAGCAAAACTGATAGTTAATTGTAACGTTCGGGGCCTCCTAATGTCGATGGAACACTCAAATTGCGTCGAGATTCAATTTTTCGTCCTTCAGCTGACTTGTCTCCAAATGTCTATTGCTGCCTCCGACACCTTATGGTCGTTCTCCTGTGAGTCTAGATTTTCGAATCCGAAGCAAAACTGATAGTTAATTGTAACGTTCGGTGCCTCCTAATGACGATGGAACACTCAAATTGCGTCGAGATTCAATACATCGGCCTCGAGCCGACTTGTCTCCGAGGGGACATTGCAGCCTCGGGCACCAAATGGTGCGTCTCCTGTGAGTCTAGATTTTCGCTTCCGATGCGAAACTGATAGTTAATTGTAATGTTCAGGGCCTCCTAATGACGATGGAACACTCAAACAGCGTCGAGATTCAATATTTCGTCCTGTAGCCGACCTTTTACCAAGTTTCTATTGCTGCCTCGGGCACCTTATAGTCGTTCTACTGTGAGTCTCGATTTTTGAATCCGACGCAAAGCTGAACGTTAATTGCAACGTTCAGGGCATCCTAATCACGATTTAACACTCAAATTGCGTCGAGATTCAATACATCGTCATTCTGCCGATTTTTCTCCAAGGGTATATTGCTGCCTCGGGCACCTTATGGTCTTTCCCCTGTGAGTCTAGATTTTAGTATCCGAAGCAAAACTGATAGTTAATTGTGATGTTCAGAGCCTCCTAATGACGATGGAACACTCAAATTGCGTCGAGATTCAATTCATCGTCCTTCAGCCGACTTGTCTCCAAAGGTCTATTGCTGCCTCGAGCACCTTATGGTCGTTCTCCTGTGAGTCTAGATTTTCAAATCCGACGCTAAAATGATAGTTAATTATAAATTTCAGCACCTCCTAATGACGATGGAACACTCAAATTGCGTCGAGATTGAATACATCGGCCTCCAGCCGACTTGTCTCCAAATGTCTATTGCTGCCTCGGGCACATTGTGGTCGTTCTCCTGTGAGTCTAGATTTTCGAATCCGACGCATAACTGATAGTTAATTGTAACTTTCAAGGCCTCCTAATGACGATGGAACACTCAAATTGCGTCGAGATTCAATACATCGTCCTCCAGCCGACTGTCTCCAAGGGTCTATTGCTGCCTCGGGCACCTTATGGTCGTTCCCCTGTGAGTCTAGATTTTCGAATCCGACGCATAACTGATAGTTAATTGTAACGCTCAGCGCCTCCTAATGACGATGGAACACTCAAATTGCGTCGAGAATCAATACATCGTCCTCCAGCCGACTTGTCTCAAGGGGATATTGCTGCCACGGGCACCATTTGGTCCGTCTCCTGTGAGTCACGAATTTCGAATCCGACGCGAAACTGATAGTTAATTGTAACATTCAGGGCCTCCTAATGACGATGGAACACTCAAATTGCGTCAAGATTCAATACATCGTCCTTCAGCCGACGTGTCTCCAAGGTTCTATTGCTGCGTCGGGCACCTTATGGTCGTTCTCCTGTGAGTCTAGATTTTCGAATCCGACGAATAACAGATAGTTAATTGCAACGTTCAGCACCTCCAAATGACGATGGAACACTCAAATTGCGTCGAGATTCAATACATCGTCCTTCAGCCGACTTGTCTCCAAGAGTCCATTGCAGCCTCGGACACCTTATGGTCGTCCTCCTGTAAGTCTAGATTTTCGGATCCGAAGCAAAACTGATAGATAATTGTAACGTTCATGGCCTCCTAATGACGATGGAACACTCAAATTGCGTCGAGATTCAATACATCGTAATTTAGCCGACTTGTCTCCAAGGTTCTATTGCTGCCTCGGGCACCTTATGGTCGTTCTCATGTGTGTCTCGATTTTCGAATCCGACGCAAAACTGCTAGTTAATTGCAACGTTGAGGGCCTCCTAATCACGATGGAACCCTCAAATTGCTTCAAATTTCAATACATCGTCAGTCTGTCGATTTTTCTCCAAGGCTATAATGCTGCCTCGGGCAACTTATGGTCTTTCCCCTGTGAGTCTAGATTTTAGAATCCGAAGCAAAACTGATAGTTAATTGTAATGTTCAGAGCCTCCTAATGACGATGGAACACTCAAATAGCGTCGAGATTCAATACATCGGCCTCCAGCTGACTTGTCTCCATGGGGAATTGCTGCCTTGGACACCATATGGTCCGTCTCCTGTGAGCCTAGATTTTCGATTCCGATGCGAAACTGATAGTTAATTGTAACGTTCAGGGCCACCTAATGACGATGGAACACTCAAATTGCGTCGAGTTTCAATTCATCGTCCTTCAGCCGACTTGTCTCCAAAGGTCTATAGCTGCCTCGGGCACCTTATGGTCGTTCTCCTGTGAGTCTAGATTTTAGAATCCGACGCAAAACTGATAGTTAATTGTAACGTTCAGGGCCTCCTAATGACGATGGAACACTCAAATTGCGTCGTGGTTCAATACATCGTCCTCCAGCCGACTTGTCTCCAAGGGGTATTGCTGCCTCGGGCACCATATGGTCCGTCTCCTGTGAGTCTAAATTTTCCAATCCGACGCAAAAATGATAGTTAATTGTAACGTTCAGCGCCTCCTAATGACGATGGAACACTCAAATGGCGTCGAGAGTCAATACATCGTCTTCCAGCCGACTCGTCTACAAGGGGATATTGCTGCCTCAGGCTCCACGTGGACCGAGTCCTGTGAGTATAGATTTTCGAATCCGACGCGAAACTGATAGTTAATTGTAACAGTCAGGGCCTCCTAATGACGATGGAACACTCAAATTGCGTCGAGATTCAATACTTCGGCCTCCAGCCGACTTGTCTCCAAATGTCTATTGCTGCCTCGGGGACCTTGTGGTCGTTCTCCTGTGAGTCTAGATTTTCGGATCCGAAGCAAAACTGATAGTTAATTGTAACGTTCATGGCCTCCTAATGACGATGGAACACTCAATTTGCGTCGAGATTCAATACATCGGCCTCGAGCGGACTTGTCTCCAAGGGGACATTGCTGCCTCGGGCACCAAATGGTGCGTCTCCTGTGAGTCTCGATTTTCGATTCCGATGCGAAACTGATAGTTAATTGTAATGTTCAAGGCCTCCTAATGACGATGGAACACTCAAATAGCGTCGAGATTCAATATATCGTCCTGCAGCCGACCTGTCTCCAAGTTTCTATTGCTGCCTCGGGCACCTTATGGTCGTTCTACTGTGAGTCTCGATTTTTGAATCCGACGCAAAACTGAAAGTTAATTGCAACGTTTAGGGCCTCCTAATCACGATGGAACACTCAAATTGCGTCGAGAATCAATACATCGGCCACGAGCCGACTTGTCTCCGAGGGGACATTGCTGCCTCGGGCACCAAATGGTGCGTCTCCTGAGAGTCTAGAATTTCGATTCCGACGAAAATCTGATCGTTAATTGAAACATTCAGGGCCTCCTAATCACGATGGAACACTCAAATTGCGTCGCGATCCAATACATCGTCCTCCAGCCCACTTGTCTCCAAGGGTATATTGCTGCCACGGGCACCTTATGGTCTTTCCCCTGTGAGTCTAGATCTTAGAATCCGAAACAAAACTGATAGTTAACTGTAATGTTCAGAGCCTCCTAATGGCGATGGAACACTCAAATAGCGTCGAGATTCAATACATCGGCCTCCAGCCGACTTGTCTCCATGGGGAATTGCTGCCTCGGGCCCCATATGGTCCGTCTCCTGTGAGCCTAGATTTTCGATTCCGATGCGAAACTGAAAGTTAATTGTAACGTTCAGGGCCTCCTAATGACGATGGAACACTCAAATTGCGTCGAGATTCAATTCATCGTCCTTCAGCCGACTTGTCTCGAAAGGTCTATTGCTGCCTCGGGCACCTTATGGTCGTTCTCCTGTGAGTTTAGATTTTAGAACCCGACGCAAAACAGATAGTTAATTGTAACGTTCCGGGCCTCCTAATGACGATAGAACACTCAAATCGCGTCGAGGTTCAATACATCGTCCTCCAGCCGACTTGTCTCCAAGGGGTATTGCTGCCTTGGCCACCATATGGTCCGTCTCCTGTGAGTCTAAATTTTCGAATCCGACGAAAAAATGATAGTTAATTGTAACGTTCAGCGACTCCTAATGACGATGGAACACTCAAATTGCGTCGAGAGTCAATACATCGTCTTCCAGCCGACTTGTCTACAAGGGGATATTGCTGCCTCAGTTTCCATGTGGAACGTGTCCTGTGAGTATAGATTTTCGAATCCGACGCGAAACTGATAGTTAATTGTAACGATCAGGGCCTCCTAATGACGATGGAACACTCAAATTGCGTCGTGATTCAATAGATCGGCCTCCAGCCGACTTGTCTCCAAATGTCTATTGCTGCCTCGGGGACCTTGTGGTCGTTCTCCTGTGAGTCTAGATTTTCGAATCCGACGCATAACTGATAGTTAACTGTAAAGCTCAGGGCCTCCTAATGACGATGAAACACTCAAATTGCGTCGAGATTCAATACATCGTCCTCCAGCCGACTTGTCTCCAAGGGCATATCGCTGCCTCGGGCACCACATCGACCGTCTCCGTTGATTCTACATTTTCGAATCCGACGCAAAACTGATAGTTAATTGTAACGTTCAGGGCCTCCTAATGACGATGGGGCACTCTAATTGCGTCGCGATTCAATATATCGTCCTCCAGAGGACTGGTGTCCAAGGGGATATTGCTGCCTCAGGCACCTTATGGTCCTTCTCATGTGAGTCTAGATTTTCGTTTCCGACGCGAAACTGATAGTTAATTGCAACGCTCAGCGCCTCCTAATGACGATGGAACACTCAAATTGCGTCGAGATTCAATACATCGGCCTCGAGCCGACTTGTCTCCGAGGGGACATTGCAGCCTCGGGCACCAAATGGTGCGTCTCCTGTGAGTCTAGATTTTCGCTTCCGATGCGAAACTGATAGTTAATTGTAATGTTCAGGGCCTCCTAATGACGATGGAACACTCAAACAGCGTCGAGATTCAATATTTCGTCCTGTAGCCGACCTTTTACCAAGTTTCTATTGCTGCCTCGGGCACCTTATAGTCGTTCTACTGTGAGTCTCGATTTTTGAATCCGACGCAAAGCTGAACGTTAATTGCAACGTTCAGGGCATCCTAATCACGATTTAACACTCAAATTGCGTCGAGATTCAATACATCGTCATTCTGCCGATTTTTCTCCAAGGGTATATTGCTGCCTCGGGCACCTTATGGTCTTTCCAGTGTGAGTCTAGATTTTAGTATCCGAAGCAAAACTGATAGTTAATTGTGATGTTCAGAGCCTCCTAATGACGATGGAACACTCAAATTGCGTCGAGATTCAATTCATCGTCCTTCAGCCGACTTGTCTCCAAAGGTCTATTGCTGCCTCGAGCACCTTATGGTCGTTCTCCTGTGAGTCTAGATTTTCGAATCCGACGCTAAAATGATAGTTAATTATAAATTTCAGCACCTCCTAATGACGATGGAACACTCAAATTGCGTCGAGATTGAATACATCGGCCTCCAGCCGACTTGTCTCCAAATGTCTATTGCTGCCTCGGGCACATTGTGGTCGTTCTCCTGTGAGTCTAGATTTTCGAATCCGACGCATAACTGATAGTTAATTGTAACTTTCAAGGCCTCCTAATGACGATGGAACACTCAAATTGCGTCGAGATTCAATACATCGTCCTCCAGCCGACTGTCTCCAAGGGTCTATTGCTGCCTCGGGCACCTTATGGTCGTTCCCCTGTGAGTCTAGATTTTCGAATCCGACGCATAACTGATAGTTAATTGTAACGCTCAGCGCCTCCTAATGACGATGGAACACTCAAATTGCGTCGAGAATCAATACATCGTCCTCCAGCCGACTTGTCTCAAGGGGATATTGCTGCCACGGGCACCATTTGGTCCGTCTCCTGTGAGTCACGAATTTCGAATCCGACGCGAAACTGATAGTTAATTGTAACATTCAGGGCCTCCTAATGACGATGGAACACTCAAATTGCGTCAAGATTCAATACATCGTCCTTCAGCCGACGTGTCTCCAAGGTTCTATTGCTGCGTCGGGCACCTTATGGTCGTTCTCCTGTGAGTCTAGATTTTCGAATCCGACGAATAACAGATAGTTAATTGCAACGTTCAGCACCTCCAAATGACGATGGAACACTCAAATTGCGTCGAGATTCAATACATCGTCCTTCAGCCGACTTGTCTCCAAGAGTCCATTGCAGCCTCGGACACCTTATGGTCGTCCTCCTGTAAGTCTAGATTTTCGGATCCGAAGCAAAACTGATAGATAATTGTAACGTTCATGGCCTCCTAATGACGATGGAACACTCAAATTGCGTCGAGATTCAATACATCGTAATTTAGCCGACTTGTCTCCAAGGTTCTATTGCTGCCTCGGGCACCTTATGGTCGTTCTCATGTGTGTCTCGATTTTCGAATCCGACGCAAAACTGCTAGTTAATTGCAACGTTGAGGGCCTCCTAATCACGATGGAACCCTCAAATTGCTTCAAATTTCAATACATCGTCAGTCTGTCGATTTTTCTCCAAGGCTATAATGCTGCCTCGGGCAACTTATGGTCTTTCCCCTGTGAGTCTAGATTTTAGAATCCGAAGCAAAACTGATAGTTAATTGTAATGTTCAGAGCCTCCTAATGACGATGGAACACTCAAATAGCGTCGAGATTCAATACATCGGCCTCCAGCTGACTTGTCTCCATGGGGAATTGCTGCCTTGGACACCATATGGTCCGTCTCCTGTGAGCCTAGATTTTCGATTCCGATGCGAAACTGATAGTTAATTGTAACGTTCAGGGCCACCTAATGACGATGGAACACTCAAATTGCGTCGAGTTTCAATTCATCGTCCTTCAGCCGACTTGTCTCCAAAGGTCTATAGCTGCCTCGGGCACCTTATGGTCGTTCTCCTGTGAGTCTAGATTTTAGAATCCGACGCAAAACTGATAGTTAATTGTAACGTTCAGGGCCTCCTAATGACGATGGAACACTCAAATTGCGTCGTGGTTCAATACATCGTCCTCCAGCCGACTTGTCTCCAAGGGGTATTGCTGCCTCGGGCACCATATGGTCCGTCTCCTGTGAGTCTAAATTTTCCAATCCGACGCAAAAATGATAGTTAATTGTAACGTTCAGCGCCTCCTAATGACGATGGAACACTCAAATGGCGTCGAGAGTCAATACATCGTCTTCCAGCCGACTCGTCGACAAGGGGATATTGCTGCCTCAGGCTCCACGTGGACCGAGTCCTGTGAGTATAGATTTTCGAATCCGACGCGAAACTGATAGTTAATTGTAACAGTCAGGGCCTCCTAATGACGATGGAACACTCAAATTGCGTCGAGATTCAATACTTCGGCCTCCAGCCGACTTGTTTCCAAATGTCTATTGCTGCCTCGGGGACCTTGTGGTCGTTCTCCTGTGAGTCTAGATTTTCGGATCCGAAGCAAAACTGATAGTTAATTGTAACGTTCATGGCCTCCTAATGACGATGGAACACTCAATTTGCGTCGAGATTCAATACATCGGCCTCGAGCGGACTTGTCTCCAAGGGGACATTGCTGCCTCGGGCACCAAATGGTGCGTCTCCTGTGAGTCTCGATTTTCGATTCCGATGCGAAACTGATAGTTAATTGTAATGTTCAAGGCCTCCTAATGACGATGGAACACTCAAATAGCGTCGAGATTCAATATATCGTCCTGCAGCCGACCTGTCTCCAAGTTTCTATTGCTGCCTCGGGCACCTTATGGTCGTTCTACTGTGAGTCTCGATTTTTGAATCCGACGCAAAACTGAAAGTTAATTGCAACGTTTAGGGCCTCCTAATCACGATGGAACACTCAAATTGCGTCGAGAATCAATACATCGGCCACGAGCCGACTTGTCTCCGAGGGGACATTGCTGCCTCGGGCACCAAATGGTGCGTCTCCTGAGAGTCTAGAATTTCGATTCCGACGAAAATCTGATCGTTAATTGAAACATTCAGGGCCTCCTAATCACGATGGAACACTCAAATTGCGTCGCGATCCAATACATCGTCCTCCAGCCCACTTGTCTCCAAGGGTATATTGCTGCCACGGGCACCTTATGGTCTTTCCCCTGTGAGTCTAGATCTTAGAATCCGAAACAAAACTGATAGTTAACTGTAATGTTCAGAGCCTCCTAATGACGATGGAACACTCAAATAGCGTCGAGATTCAATACATCGGCCTCCAGCCGACTTGTCTCCATGGGGAATTGCTGCCTCGGGCCCCATATGGTCCGTCTCCTGTGAGCCTAGATTTTCGATTCCGATGCGAAACTGAAAGTTAATTGTAACGTTCAGGGCCTCCTAATGACGATGGAACACTCAAATTGCGTCGAGATTCAATTCATCGTCCTTCAGCCGACTTGTCTCGAAAGGTCTATTGCTGCCTCGGGCACCTTATGGTCGTTCTCCTGTGAGTTTAGATTTTAGAACCCGACGCAAAACAGATAGTTAATTGTAACGTTCCGGGCCTCCTAATGACGATAGAACACTCAAATCGCGTCGAGGTTCAATACATCGTCCTCCAGCCGACTTGTCTCCAAGGGGTATTGCTGCCTTGGCCACCATATGGTCCGTCTCCTGTGAGTCTAAATTTTCGAATCCGACGAAAAAATGATAGTTAATTGTAACGTTCAGCGACTCCTAATGACGATGGAACACTCAAATTGCGTCGAGAGTCAATACATCGTCTTCCAGCCGACTTGTCTACAAGGGGATATTGCTGCCTCAGTTTCCATGTGGAACGTGTCCTGTGAGTATAGATTTTCGAATCCGACGCGAAACTGATAGTTAATTGTAACGATCAGGGCCTCCTAATGACGATGGAACACTCAAATTGCGTCGTGATTCAATAGATCGGCCTCCAGCCGACTTGTCTCCAAATGTCTATTGCTGCCTCGGGGACCTTGTGGTCGTTCTCCTGTGAGTCTAGATTTTCGAATCCGACGCATAACTGATAGTTAACTGTAAAGCTCAGGGCCTCCTAATGACGATGAAACACTCAAATTGCGTCGAGATTCAATACATCGTCCTCCAGCCGACTTGTCTCCAAGGGCATATCGCTGCCTCGGGCACCACATCGACCGTCTCCGTTGATTCTACATTTTCGAATCCGACGCAAAACTGATAGTTAATTGTAACGTTCAGGGCCTCCTAATGACGATGGGGCACTCTAATTGCGTCGCGATTCAATATATCGTCCTCCAGAGGACTGGTGTCCAAGGGGATATTGCTGCCTCAGGCACCTTATGGTCCTTCTCATGTGAGTCTAGATTTTCGTTTCCGACGCGAAACTGATAGTTAATTGCAACGCTCAGCGCCTCCTAATGACGATGGAACTCTCAAATTGCGTCGAGATTGAATACATCGGCCTCCAGCCGACTTGTCTCCAAATGTCTATTGCTGCCTCGGGCACCTTGTGGTCGTTCTCCTGTGAGTCTAGATTTTCGAATCCGACGCATAACTGATAGTTAATTGTAACGTTCAGGGCCTCCTAATGACGATGGAACACTCAAATTGCGTCGAGATTCAATACATCGTCCTCCAGCCGACTTGTCTCAAGGGGATACTGCTGCCTCGCGCACCATATGGTCCGTCTCCTGTGAGTGTAGATCTCCGAATCCGACGCGAAACTGACAGTTAATTGTAACATTCAGGGCCTCCTAATGACGATGGAACACTCAAATTGCGTCAAGATTCAATACATCGTCCTTCAGCTGACTTGTCTCCAAGAGTCTATTGCTGCCTCGGACACCTTATGGTCGTTCCCCTGTGAGTCTAGATTCTCGAATCCGACGATAAACTGATAGTTAATTGTAACGTTCAGGGCCTCCTAATGACGATGAAACATTCAAATTGCGTCGAGATACAATACATCGTCCTCCACCCAACTTGTCTCCAAGGGCATATCGCTGCCTCGAGCACAATATGGTCCGTCTCCGTTGATTCTACATTTTCGAATCCGACGCAAAACTGATAGTTAATTGTAACGTTCAGGGCCTCCTAATGACGACGGAACACTCAAATTGCGTCGAGGTTCAATACACGGTCCTCCAGCCGACTTGTCTCCAAGGGGTATTGCTGCCTCGGGCACCATATGGTCCATCTCCTGTGAGTCTAAATTTTCGAATCCGACGCAAAAATGATAGTTAATTGTAACGTTCAGCGCCTCCTAATGACGATGGAACACTCAAATTGCGTCGAGAGTCAATACATCGTCTTCCAGCCGAGTTGTCTACAAGGGGATATTGTTGCCTCAGGCTCCATGTGGACCGTGTCCTGTGAGTATAGATTTTCGAATCCGACGCGAAACTGATAGTTAATTGCAACGTTCAGGGCCTCCTAATGACGATGGAACACTCAAACTGCGTCGAGATTCAATACATCGGCCTCCAGCCGACTTGTCTCCAAATGTCTATTGCTGCCTCGGGGACGTTGTGGTCGTTCTCCTGTGAGTCTAGATTCTCGAATCCGACGCAAAACTGATAGTTAAGTGTAACGTTCAGGGCCTCCTAATGACGATGAAACATTCAAATTGCGTCGAGATACAATACATCGTCCTCCACCCGACTTGTCTCCAAGGGCATTTCGCTGCCTCGGGCACAATATGGTCCGTCTCCGTTGATTCTACATTTTCGAATCCGACGCAAAACTGATAGTTAATTGTAACGTTCAGGGCCTCCTAATGACGATGGAACACTCAAATTGCGTCGAGGTTCAATACATGGTCCTCCAGCCGACTTGTCTCCAAGGGGTATTGCTGCCTCGCGCACCATATGGTCCGTCTCCTGTGAGTCTAAATTTTTGAATCCGACGCAAAAATGATAGTTAATTGTAACGTTCAGCGCCTCCTAATGACGATGGAACACTCAAATTGCGTCGAGAGTCAATATATCGTCTTCCAGCCGAGTTGTCTACAAGGGGATATTGTTGCCTCAGGCTCCATGTGGACCGTGTCCTGTGAGTATAGATTTTCGAATCCGACGCGATACTGATAGTTAATTGTAACGTTCAGGGCCTCCTAATGACGATGGAACACTCAAACTGCGTCGAGATTCAATACATCGGCCTCCAGCCGACTTGTCTCCAAATGTCTATTGCTGCCTCGGGGACGTTGTGGTCGTTCTCCTGTGAGTCTAGATTCTCGAATCCGACGCAAAACTGATAGTTAATTGTAACGTTCAGGGCCTCCTAATGACGATGAAACATTCAAATTGCGTCGAGATACAATACATCGTCCTCCAGCCGACTTGTCTCCAAGGGCATATCGCTGCCTCGGGCACCACATGGTCCGTCTCCGTTGATTCTACATTTTCGAATCCGACGCAAAACTGATAGTTAATTGTAACGTTCAGGGCCTCCTAATGACGATGGGGCACTCAAGTTGCGTCGCGATTCAATACATCGTCCTCCAGAGGACTGGTCTCAAAGGGGATATTGCTGCCTCAGGCACCTTATGGTCCGTCGCCAGTGAGTCTAGATTTTCGATTCCGACGAAAAACTGAAAGTTAATTGTAACATTCAGGGCCTCCTAATGACGATGGAACACACATATTGCGTCGCGATCCAATACATCGTGTTCCAGCACACTTCTCACCAAGAGGCTGTTGCTGCCTCGGGCACCTTATGATCGTTCTCCTTTGAGCCTCGATTTTCTAATCCGACGCAAAACTGATAGTTAATTGCAACGTTCAGTGCCTCCTAATGACGATGGAACTCTCAAATTGCGTCGAGGTTCAATACATCGTCCTCCTGCCGACTTGTCTCCAATGGGTATTGCTGCCTCGGACACCATATGGTCCTTCGCCTGTGAGTCTAGCTTTTCGATTCCGACGCGAAACTGATAGTTAAATGTAACGTTCAGGGCCTCCTAATGACGATGGAACACTCAAATTGCGTCGAGGTTCAATACATCGTCCTCCAGCCGTCTTGCCTCCAAGGGGAATTGCTGCCTCGGGCACCGTATGGTCCGTCTCCTGTGAGTCTAGATTTTCGAATCCGACGGTAAAATGATAGTTAATTGTAAATTTCAGCACCTCCTAATGACGATGGAATACTCAAATTGCGTCGAGAGTCAATACATCGTCCTCCAGCCGACTTGTCTCCAAGGGGTATTGCTGCTTCGAGCACCATATGGTCCGTCTCCTGTGAGGCTAGATTTTCGAATCCGACGCATAACTGATAGTTAATTGTAACGTTCAGCGCCTCCTAATGACGATGGAACACTCAAATTGCGTCGAGATTCAATACATCGTCCTCCAGCCAACTTGTCTCAAGGGGATGTTGCTGCCTCGGGCACCTTACGATCGTTCTCTTGTGAGTCTCGATATTCTAATCCGATGCAAAACTGATAGTAATTGCAACGTTCAGGGCCTCCTCATGACGATGGAACACTCAAATTGCGACGAGGTTCAATACATCGTCCTCCTGCCGACTTGTCTCCAATGGGTTTTGCTGCCTCGGGCACCATATGTTCCTTCTCCTGTGAGTCCAGATTTTCGATTCCGACGCGACACCGATAGTTAATTGTAACGTTCAGGGCCTCCTAATGACGATGCAACACTCAAATTGCGTCGAGGTTCAATACATCGTCCTCCAGCCGACTTGTCTCCAAGGGGTATTGCTGCCACGGGCACCATATGGTCAGTCTCCTGTCAGTCTAGATTTTCGTATTCGACGCTAAAATGATAGTTAATTGTAACGTTCAGGGCCTCATAATGACAATGGAACACTCAAATGGCGTCGAGAGTCAATACATCGTCCTCCAGAAGACTTGTCTACAAGGGGATATTGCTGCCTCGGGCTCCATGTCGTCCGTCTCCTGTGTGTCTAGATTTTCGAATCTGACGCGAAACTGATAGTTAATTGTAACGTTCAGGGCCTCCTAATGACGATGGAACACTCAAATTGCGTCGAGATTCAATACATCGTCCTTCAGCCGACTTGTCTCCAAAGGTCTATTGCTGGCTCGGGCACCTTATGGTCGTTCTCCTGTGAGTCTAGATTTTAGAATCCGACGCAAAACTGATAGTTAATTAAAACGTTCAGGGCCTCCTAATGACGATGGAACACTCAAATTGCGTGGAGATTCAATACAGCGGCCACGAGCCGATTTGTGTCCAAGGGGACATTGCTGCATCGGGCACCAAATGGTCCGTCTCCTGTGAGTCTAGACTTTCGATTCCGACGCGAAACCGATGGTTAATTGTAACGTTCAGGGCCTCCTAATGACGATGGAACTCTCAAATTGCGTCGAGGTTCAATACATTGTCCTCCAGCCGACTTGTCTCCAAGGGGTATTGCTGCCTCGGGCACCATATGGTCAGTCTCCTGTGAGTCTAGATTTTCGAATTCGACGCTAAAATGATAGTTAATTGTAACGTTCAGGGCCTCCTAATGACGATGGAACACTCAAATTGTGTCGAGAGTCAATACATCGTTTTCCAGCGTCTTGTATACATGGGGATATTGCTGCCTCGGGCTCCATGTGGTCCGTCTCCTGTGAGTCTAGATTTTCGATTCCGATGCGAAACTGATAGTTAATTGTAACGTTCAGGGCCTCCTAATAACGATAGAACACTCAAATTGCGTCGAGATTCAATACATCGTCCTCCAGCCGACTTCTCTCCATGGGGATAATGCTGCATCGGGCACCTTATGGTCGTTCTCCTGTGAGTCTAGATTTTCGAATCCGACGCGAAACTGAGTGTTATTTGTAACGTTCAGGGCTTCCTAATGACGATGGAACACTCAAATTGCGTCGAGAGTCAATACATCGTCCTCCAGCCTACTTGCCTCCAAGGGGTATTGCTGCCTCGGGCACCTAATGGTCCGTCTCCTGTGAGCCTAGATTTTCGAATCCGACGCAAAAATGGTAGTTAATTGTAACGTTCAGCGCCCCCTAATGACGATGGAGCACTCAAATTGCGTCGAGAGTCAATACTTCGTCCTCCAGCCGACTAGTCTACAAGGGGATATTGCTGCCTCTGGCTCCATGTGGTCGTGTCCTGTGAGTCTAGATTTTCGAATCCGACGCGAAACTGATAGTTAATTGTAACTTTCAGGGCCTCCTAATGGCGATGGATCACTCAAATTGCGTCGAGATTCAATACATCGACCTCCAGCCGACTTGTCTCCAAATGTCTATTGCTGCCTCGGGGACCTTGTGGTCGTTCTCCTGTGAGTCTAGATTTTCGAATCCGACGCATTACTGATAGTTAATTATAAAGTTCAGGGCCTCCTAATGACGATGAAACATTCAAATTGCGTCGAGATTCAATACATCGTCCTCCAGCCGACTTGTCTCCAAGGGCATATCGCTGCCTCGGGCACCACATGTTCCGTCTCCGTTGATTCTACATTTTCGAATCCGACGCAAAACTGATAGTTAATTGTAACGTTCAGGGCCTCCTGATGACGATGGGGCACTCTTATTGCGTCGCGATTCAATAGATCGTCCTCCAGCGGACTGGTCTCCAAGGTGATATTGCTGCCTCGGGCACCTTATGGTCCGTCTCCAGTGAGTCTAGATTTTCGATTCCGTCGAAAAACTGATAGTTAATTGTAACTTTCAGGGCCTCCTAATGACGATGGAACACTTATATTGCGTCGCGATCCAATACATCGTCCTCCAGCCGACTTGTCTCCAAGGGTCTATTGGTGCCTCGGGCACCTTATGATCGTGAGTCTCAATTTTCTAATCCGACGCAAAACTGATAGTTAATTGCAACGTTCAGGGCCTCCTAATGACGATGAAACACTCAAATTGCGACGAGGTTCAATACATCGTCCTCCAGCCAACTTGTCTCCAATGGGTATTGCTGCCTCGGGCACCATATGTTCCTTCTCCTGTGAGTCTAGATTTTTGATTCCGACGCGAAACCGATTGTTAATTGTAACGTTCAGGGACTCCTAATGACGATGGAACACTCAAATTGCGTCGAGGTTCAATATATCGTCCTCCAGCCGACTTGTCTCCAAGGGGTATTGCTGCCTCGGGCACCATATTGTCAGCCTCCTGTAAGTCTAGATTTTCGACTTCGACGCGAAATTATAGTTAATTGTAACGTTCAGGGCCTCCTGATGACGATGGATCACTCAAATTGCGTCGACAGTCAATACATCGTCCTCCAGCCGTCTTGTCTACAAGGGGATATTGCTGCCTTTGTCTCCATGTGGTCCGTGTCCTGTGAGTCTAGATTTTCGAATCCGACGCGAAACTGATAGTTAATTGTAACGTTCAGGGCCTCCTAATGACGATGGAACACTCAAATTGCGTCGAGATTCAATACATCGTCCTTCACCCGACTTGTCTCCAAGGTTCTATTGCTGCCTCGGGCACCTTATGGTCGTTCTCCAGTGAGTCTAGATTTTGGAATCCGAATCCTAACTGATAGTTATTTGCAACGTTCAGCGCCTCGTAATGACGATGGAACACTCAAATTGCTTCGAGAAGCAATACATCGTCATTCAAACCTACTTGTCTCCAAAGGTCTATTGCTCCCTCGGGCATCTTATATTCGTTCTCCTGTGAGTCTAGATTTTAGAATCCGACGCAAAACTAATAGTTAATTGTAACGTTCAGGGCCTCCTAAAGACGATGGAACACTCAAATTGCGTCGAGATTCAATACATCGTCCTCCAGCCGACTTGTCTCCAAGGGGACATTGCTGCCTCGGGCACCATATGGTCCGTCTCCTGTGAGTCTTGATTTTCGATTCCGATGCGAAACTGATAGTTCATTGTAACGTTCAGGGCCTCATAATGACGATGGAACACTCAAATTGCGGCGAGATTCAATAAATCGGCTTCCAGCCGACTTGTCTCTAAGGGTCTATTGCTGCCTCGGGCACCTTATGGTCGTTCTCCTGTGAGTCTAGATTTTCGAATCCGACGCATAACTGATAGTTAATTGCAATGTTAAGCACCTCCTAATGACGATGGAACACTCAAATTGCGTCGAGATTCAATACATCGTCTGTAATTTTTCCTCCTCATATCTTTTTTTTTCTACGTAATTCTGTAGCTCTCAATTCGTTCGAGCAATCAATCATTCATGATAGGAAATACAGTCATAGCTCAGTCACTCAAAATGATTCTGAAATTTTACTTGTTAGAATGAAATCAGGCGATGACTCTTCTTCTCTGCAGGCTCATGCTTTGCGGCAGTCTGCTAATCTGCACAAATAAAATGCCTCGTAATTTTGGGAGCGTTGTATAATCAGTCGGGAAATCTCAGATCAAGCGGATATTTCGCATTGATGAAGTTTAACCTTCCGAAGAAGCAATGGAGCTCTTGGATTATTAAGTGCAGGTTCGTATCCAGTCTTTCGGAAGTCCCTTCTGATTAACAACTACGCTATATATCGATAAATATCATTAATTCTCAAATTTAAAATACACACCATTTGCTTGAAGGAGCCATCTATATATATATTTCCATTTAATCGTACAGTTCATATCAGTTATCTTCTGTAATAAATCTCAATAATCAGATTACAGTTCTTCCAAACCAAGCACAGGCTAATCGGCACGAAGACAAACTCGGAAGCTCCCCTTTCTTTTTTTTTTTCTAACAACCACCAGAGAGAGTACTACAAAGAATACTTATGCGCTCATGGCATAGCTATTGTATGAACTACTTTTCGCTTGGATTCTGCGAGTATGAAGATAGAAAATTTGTAAACGTCATTCAAGGGTAGAATTGTATCAGAATAATTCATCGAATATAAAGAGAAATAACAATTGCCCCTCGCAGCGAGCGAAGTTAATGATAATACACTTTGCGAGCTAACAGAAAAAATTTGTTGGGTTGTTTATTCAAAAGAGGAATATTTTGAATTAGTAGAATTTTACTGTTGAGAGTATGGGTAACATGTTAAGACAATAAGTTACGGGAATACCTAAGCTGTAGCTTTTACATGTACCGGGGTATACCCGCATCCCGAGTACATAACCAGGAAAGATGTAGGTTGGTGTAATTACGAAAAAGCTCTACCCATTTGGGAACTTGCCTTCACAGGGAAACCCTGGAAAACCCGGAAGAATAGACCCCAGCTCAGGTATTAAAGAAGATAGGAAAGCCTAAATCCAGTAACTTTGAAATATATAGAAGCTCTATAGATTAGATCGAAGGAAAAGTGCCTCATAGCCAAAAAAAATTTTACAGTATTCCTCAAAAAAAAATTTTCAAAATTCTTCTTTCGACGATGTAGCCGGCGATCTCGTTGTGAAGTCGATGGAACAGGAACACTGGGCACGGACACCGGGTAAGCGATTTAGGCGATGTACAGCGTTTGGTGGAGGCGGCACGGAGGACAGGCGATGGCTTATGATACAGGACAGAAGCTGGTAACGTGCCGTGGAAACAGGAAGATGATCTCAGGAACAGATGGTCAGGGTCGTGAACATGAAACAGGTTTAAAGTGGAATAAGAAAAGGTTCTGACTGAATAAATCCCTGGAAGAGAGTGGATTAAGCCAACGAAGTCCATATTTCATCGTTGAACTCAAAATCGGAGTGGATTCTTATATTCTTCCATCTGTACTAGACTGGAACATCCATCAGTCCTGACAATCGCGAATTTTTTTTTGTAGTGCTCAATACCAAAGTTATTTTGCATTACAACTGTTGATTGTCCAAAACATTGCCAATTAGACTGTGGGCATTTAAATTTTGTTGTAGCTCATATCGAATGTATCCCTCTCAAAAATTTTTTTATCAAATCTTCGTTTTGTTATAGTGCAGGTGGAAGTAGAGCATTGAATCTGTCCGAGGTTTGCTTTCAATTACGAAATTATGGATAAAATTTAAGTTTACACCTGATGAAAAATTTTAAACATAGCCATATGACACTGACTCCACAAAAGGAATAATTTGAAAAATTTTCATTATTCTTATAATTAATTGATTTATAGATCCACTTGCAAATAAATATCATTGATGATGACGTATGTTCGTTTATCAAATCATCCAATCGCAGAATCTTCTTCATCCTCTCATGAACATTTATGGAAATATATTTCAACAATTATGTCCATAATATGAAACACACAAACTGCTATTCTTAAAAAGTTAATTAAAATTCTTAAATTAATTCTCCTGGTAAAGAAGGCATAATGAAAAAATCTAAAAATTACAATAATTTTCTCTCGCGCAACCAGGGAGTTTCTTCAGTTGTTTGCAACAGTGACATTATCGACTGTTGCTTCATTTCACAGTTCGTTTGTTTTCTTGCGCGAACAGCGCACATCATACACACAGCGTATTTACCTACATATCCCACACTGTTCAAGTTTCACACGCAATTCTCACGTAAGTGCCGTGTCTTGAGGAAATGTAGATGCACTTTCATTGTATATCACTGTGGCTTCTGCTCATAGTCCACACTTACAAATGCTAGTAATTAACAAATTCTTCTACCTATCTTAAAATTTTTGTGCTGAAGTATCACAGGAGTAATCTCACTGTCTCTTAACCTATCACAGGAGTAATCTCACTGTCTCTTAACCTATCACAGGAGTAATCTCACTGTCTCTTAACCTACCACAGGAGTAATCTCACGTTCTCTTAACCTCTAGACAACATAAACTTCTTGATATTTATATACACATTCGACTCATAGTCAAATTCCACTCTAAATTCTTCTCCATATTTGGTATCACAGATCTACGATCCTTCACTAAATTTCTTAATATCATTATGTGGGAATAATCCCTTTATTCTTTTCGATTCGGGATATGCCAACAAGTATGATCCAGGATTTGGTATATTTACAATAACGTATGGTCCGGTATAAATAAGATTCCATTTCTTTACGTTCTTCATCAGTTTCGAGGAATGGATGTGTTGCCTCAATGAAACCTTTTCTCCAAGATGAAACATCTGAATCCGATAAATCCGTTTATCATATGTCAATTTCCGTTGTATTGCCTTTTCAGTTAAATTGACAATTGCGAGTCGAGTCTTTTCCTCCCATTTTAAATTCTGGTCTTCATACTTTTCGTCCGTTGCCTCCAGGTTTTGGAACGACTAAGAGCGGAGAACAATATGGACTAGTTGATGGCTCAATCAAGTTCCATTCTAACATTCTATTTATCACCCTTTGAACGGATTGCTTTAAACGCCAGGGGATCGGATAGTGCGTGTAACAGTAAGTCTGATGTGGCTTCACTTGTAGGTGACAAATATACCCTTTAATAATTCCTGGTTTCTCATCAAAAATCTCTTCACATGCTCCAAACAAATAATGAAGCTGCTGCCTTCGTTCTCCGGTAAGCTGATTTGATTCACTAGCTTTTATCGTTGTTGTTTGGTTAAAGTCCTCTTGTTGTATCAAATCCTTTGAAAGCTCCTTCCAACGACCGTTTGTAGTGTCAATTAATTGAATTATGGCACCGCGACAATATTTCTCATGCACAGTTTCCTTTCTATTTAAATCCAGTGCTATCTCTTCTCCATTTAATCTAAATTTAACTATTCCTTCCAAAAAATCAATCTGACAATCGTACTCCTGCATACTCCCAATACCAAGAATACAGTCCACTAATAACTTCTCCACTACAAGGAACGTGCATTTTATTGCTACATTTCCCATTTTCATCTCTAATTGTGTTTGTATTTTGACATTGGGAGAGCGTGCTCCAACAGCTCCGATGATTTTGCAGTTCTGTACTGGCAAAATTGGTACCTTCTTCTTCCTAATAATTCTCCGAAAAAGAGCGCCTGAGATGAGATTGGCGGAAGCGGCGGTGTCTAATATCACATTCGTTGGAACTTCCTCTATTTCAACAAATACTTCCGATACCGGAACACTTGATCTGTGATTATGACAAGTTATTAAATCCTTTGTTAACTCTTCAGTCAACAGCTCACCATCATTATATCTTAACAATTGTAATTTTACTGTTTCGCCCCTAACAGATCCCCTGACCGCTTCTCCGGGGCACGATGCGGTCATGTTTAGTTTGACTGATTATTGGTCCGATTGGTATTTATCTCTTCAGCTACTTCAGTGATTATCGGTTGTTGTGGTGAATTCGGTCTATATTGTCTTGCTTGGTTTGTGTAATTATTGTTGTTGTTCTGCTGGTGTTGGTAGAACTGTCCTGTGTTGCCATACATTGGATCATATCGATTAAAATTCCTACTGTTCCTAAAATAGCCCCTCGCTGCACCATTACTAAAGTTTCCATTATGGTAATAATTATTGTTTGCATTCTGTCCATTTCTAACTCTCCTCGGAGAGTGTGGTTGGTTATGATTATTGTTACTGCTACCATTACTGCCATTCCCAATCGAGTTGCAACTCGGATTCGCTTCTGTTACTCCTCTTTGATATGACATTTCTCTTGCCCTTTTATTGTCCTCCTCAATTATATCAATATGATCAAGCGTAGTCATAAATGAGTCTATATCCTTATCATTTATATATAACAGCTGATTCCTTATACTGGTGGGTAGTCTGGACTTGAGTATTCTAAGTATATCCGGCAAAGGAATCGGTACATCCCAATACAAAGATTTATTAATGTATTTCTCAAAATATCTCTTTAGAGATCCTCTAGAAAACGAGAAAGGCTCAGGATATAATACTTCCTGCCTAAGTCTTTCTTGTATTCCAGCAGACCAATATTTTGCTACAAAAGCCTGCTCAAATTCTTTGTAACATTTACAAGAAGATGTTTGTTCGGATGCCCACAGTGCTCCTGATCCTTGTATATATCCAGATACAAAACTAATCTTTTGCCATTCTGTCCAAGATCGTGGAAATAGACCTCTGAAACTTCGAATAAAGGCTACAGGATGAACATTCTTTTTGTCAGGGTTAAAGATTTGAAATTGTCTCTGTTTAATCATCTTCTCCTCAACGGTACTACGATTCCAAAAATCATCCTGTTCGTACTTTTCCCTGTGGCTCTCCGTTATATCGAATCTAACTTGTGACGTTCCAGTTCTATCTACATCGGATCTTGACGTGGACGGAATGTCACGCGCAGATTGAGAGTTTTGTTTCCTACTTCTCGGTGTTTCTAAATCCTCCTGCGAGAGATTTAGTGATCTTTCGATATTTTCTTTCCAACGCGAGAATTCTTCGCCAAGTTGTTCTCGAACTTCCTTTAACCCTTTGTTAAAAAAATTATCCTCGGAACTCTCTGAAATTGACTGTAAAGCTACTTTCACAGTTTCTTCTATCGTTTCCGAAGGAGAATTGTGCCGCTCTAATGTCATTTCTGAAAACATTCCCGCAAGTACATTCATTCTATGTTCCACTGTCTCCTGTTTTTCCTTCACTTCGTCAAATTGCTTCTTTAGATTATCTTGGGATTCTGTTATTTCTGGTATCATAGCTACGGAGCACTGTATGTCCTCTTGAGCTTGTATTACTTGAGGAAACAGTTCTACTTGTTTTTGTATCGTGTCAATTTTGACGGATACATAATCGGTTAGTTCCGCTTTCAATTTACTATTGTTTTCTTGGCATTGTTGGCGGACCTGCTCAATTCGAGCAATAAGATTCTGTTCGGTCCTTTCTGCCTGTTCCTTTATTTCCTGTGTCTGGGTATTTAATCTCTGATCTAATTCGGTAAAGGTTGCTCTTAACTAATTTTGTAATTCTGTTTGATTTTCGGCTAGTTGATTTTTGAATTCATTTTGTATAACCGATAAGTCTCGTTTCACCTCCGCTTGGCCTTCGGCTAATAGAGACAACTGTTGCATAACAACAACTAATGTGTCCACAACAGTCTGATCAGCTGTTGTATGAATGTTATCTGAACCAGCGGGATTATTTATATTGCTACCGCTAGCCACAACAGTCTCAGAATTGCTATCCGTGGCCTCTGCTTCTGTGCAAACAGCTGAAGGCTGTTGCACGTCTCGTTGCTGATTCAATGACATTTTAAATGCCGCTCTAATCAATACCATTAAATAACTGTCAATATCAGGTTCCAGTCACTAAATACAGTTTGAAATTTACTGTCGTAGACACACTTCACTTTCAAATTACTTCACAGATGGTATAAAGTTCAATGTCCAGATACGAAAATCACACAATATACAGTTCTACAATCTAACTACTATCTGGAAAAACGTTCTTTCTAAATTGATTTCAAACTATTTTAACTACAGGATAAAAAAATTAGATTTCTCTGGCCTTGTTCTGTAGTCTCGGTGCTGTCCAATAGTTGAAATCGTTTCTTGGTATCAGCAATCTTTTACTATGGGCACCGAATCTCTCATCAGATTAGTTACCTCTCGTTCTCGTTGGTTTCCATGAAACAAAAAATACATATATTATATAACAATCCAAGAGAGTCCTGTCACACTGGCGCCACTGTAATTTTTCCTCCTCATATCTTTTCTTTTCTACGTAATTCTGTAGCTCTCAATTCGTTCGAGCAATCAATCATTCATGATAGGAAATACAGTCATAGCTCAGTCACTCAAAATGATTCTGAAATTTTACTTGTTAGAATGAAATCAGGCGATGATTCTTCTTCTCTGCAGGCTCGTGCTTTGCGGCAGTCTGCTAATCTGCACAAATAAAATGCCTCGTAAATTTGGGAGCGTTGTATAATCAGTCGGGAAACCTCAGATCAAGCGGATATTTGGCTTTGATGAAGTTTAACCTTCCGAAGAAGCAATGGAGCTCTTGGATTATTAAGTGCAGGTTCGTATCCAGTCTTTCGGAAGTCCCTTCTGATTAACAACTACGCAATATATCGATAAATATCATTAATTCTCAAATTTAAAATACACACCATTTACTTGAAGGATCCATCTATATATATTTCCATTTAATCGTACAGTTCATATCAGTTATCTTCTGCAATAAATCTCAATAATCAGATTACAGTTCTTCCAAACCAAGCACAGGCTAATCGGCACGAAGACAAACTCGGAAGCTCCCCTTTCCCTTTTTTTTTTCTAACAACCACCAGAGAGAGTACTACAAAGAATACTTATGCGCTCATGGCATAGCTATTGTATGAACTACTTTTCGCATGGATTCTGCGAGTATGAAGATAGAAAATTTGTAAACGTCATTCAAGGGTAGAATTGTATCAGAATAATTCATCGAATATAACGAGATATTACACGTCCTCCAGCCGACTTGTCTCCATGTGTCTATTGCTGCCTCGGGCACCTTGTGGTTGTTCTCCTGTGAGTCTAGATTCTCGAATCCGACGCAAAACTGATAGTTAATTGTAACGTTCAGGGCCTCCTAATGACGATGGAACTCTCAAATTGCGTCGAGATTCAATACAGCGGCCACGAGACGACTTGTGTCCAAGGGGACATTGCTACCTCGGGCACCAAATTGTCCGTCTCCTGTTAGTCTAGATTTTCGACTCCGATGCGAAACTGATAGTTAATTGTAACGTTCAGGGCCTCCTAATGGCGATGGAACACTCAAATTGCGTCGAGATTCAATGCATCGGCCTCCAGCCAACTTGTCACCAAGAGTCTATTGCTGCCTCGGACACCTTATGGTCGTTCTCCTGTGAGTCTAGATTCTCGAATCCGACGCAAAACTGGTTGTTAATTGTAACGTTCAGGGCCTCCTAATGACGATGGAACACTCAAATTGCGTCGAGATTCGATACAGCGGCCACGAGAAGACTTGTGTCCAAGGGGACATTGCTGCCTCGGGCACCAAGTGGTCCGTCTCCTGTGAGTCTAGATTTTCGATTCCGATGCGAAACTGATAGTTAATTGTAACGTTCAGTGCCTTCTAACAACGATGGAACACTCAAATTGCGTCGAGATTCAATATATCGTCCTGCAGCCGACTTGTCTCCAAGAGTCTATTGCTGCCTCGGGCACCTTATCATCTGTCTCCTGTGAGTCTAGATTTTCGAACCAGACGCAAAACTGATAGTTAATTGTAACATTCAGGGCCTCCTAATGACGATGGAATACTCAAATTGCGTCGAGATTAAATTCATCGTCCTCCAGCCAACTTCTCTCCATGGGGATAATGCTGCCTCGGGCACCTTATGGTCGTTCTCCTGTGAGTCTAGATTTTCGAATCCGACGCGAAACTGATTAATTGTAGCGTTCAGGGCTTCCTATTGACGATGGAACACTCAAATTGCGTCGAGAGTCAATACATCGTCCTCCAGCCGACTTGTCTCCAAGGCGTATTGCTGCCTCGGGCACCATATGCTCCGACTCCTGTGAGTCTAGATTTTCGAATCCGACGCAAAAATGATAGGTAATTGTAACGTTCAGCGCCTCCTAATGACGATGGAACACTCAAATTGCGTCGAGAGTCAATTCATCGCCCTCCAGCCGACTTGTCTACAAGGGGATATTGCTGCCTCTGGCTCCATGTGGTCCGTCTCCTGTGAGTCTAGATTTTCGAATCTGACGCGAAACTGACAGTTAATAGTAATGTTCAGGCCTCCTAATGACGATGGAACACTCAAATTGCGTCGAGATTCAATACATCGGCCACCAGGCGACTTATCTCCAAGGGTCTATTGCTGCCTCGGGCACCATATGGTCGTTCTCCTGTGGGTCCAGATTTTCGAATCCGACCCATAACTGATAGTTAATTGCAACGTTCAGCGCCTCGTACTGACGATGGAACACTCAAATTGGGTCGAGATTCAATACATCGGCCTCCAGCCGACTTGTCTCCAAATGTCTATTGCTGCCTTGGGCACGTTATGGTCGTTCTCTTGTGAGTCTCGATTTTCGAATCCGACGCAAAACTGTTAGTTAATTGCAACGTTCAGGTCGTCCTAATGACGATGGAACACTCAAATTGCGTCGAGGTTCAATACATCGGCCACGAGCCGACTTGTCTATAAGGGGATATTGCTGCCTCTGGCTCCATGTGGTCCGTGTCCTGTGAGTCTAGATTTTCGAATCCGACGGGAAACTGATAGTTAATTGTAACGTTCAGGGCCACCTAATGGCGATGGAACACTCAAATTGCGTCGAGATTCAATACATCGGCCTCCAGCCGACTTGTCTCCAAGGGTCTACTGCTGCCTCGAGTACCTTACGGTCGTTCTACTGTGAGTCTTGATTTTTGAATCCGACGCATAACTGATAGTTATTTGCAACATTCAGCGCCTCCTAATGACGATGGAACACTCAAATTGCGTCGAGATTCAATACATCGACCTCCATCCGACTTGTCTCCAAATGTCTATTGCTGCCTCGGGGACCTTGTGGTCGTTCTCCTGTGAGTCTGGATTATCGAATCCGACGCATAACTGATAGTTAATTGTGAAGTTCAGGGCCTCCTAATGACGATGAAACATTCAAATTGCGTCGAGATTCAATAAATCGTCCTCCAGCCGACTTGTCTCCAAGAGCCTATCGCTGCCTCGGGCACCACATGGTCCGTATCCGTTGATTCTACATTTTCGAATCCGATGGAAAACTGATAGTTAATTGTAACGTTCAGGGCCTCCTAATGACGATGGGTCACTCAGATTGCGTCGCGATTCAATACATCGTCCTCCAGCGGACTGGTCTCCAAGGAGATATTGCTGCCTCGGGCACCAAATTGTCCGACTCCTGTGGGTCTAGATTTTCGACTCCGATGCGAAACTGATAGTTAATTGTAACGTTCAGGGCCTCCTAATGACGATAGAATACTCAAATTGCGTCGAGATTAAATACATCGTCCTCCAGCCGACTTCTCTCCATGGGGATAATGCTGCCTCGGGCACCTTATGGTCGTTCTCCTGTGAGTCTAGATTTTCGAATCCGACGCGAAACTGATTAATTGTAACGTTCAGGGCATTCTATTGATGATGGAACACTCAAATTGCGTCGAGAGTCAATACATCGTCCTCCAGCCGACTTGTCTCCAAGGGGTATTGCTGCCTCAGGCACCATATGGTCCGACTCTTGTGAGTCTAGATTTTCGAATCCGACGCTAAAATGATAGTTAATTGTAACGTTCAGCGCCTCCTAATGACGATGGAACACTCAAATTGCGTCGAGATTCAATACATCGGCCTCCAGGCGACTTATCTCCAAGGGTCTATTGCTGCCTCGGGCACCTTATGGTCGTTCTCCTGTGGGTCTAGATTTTCGAATCCGACCCATAACTGATAGTTAATTGCAACGTTCAGCGCCTCGTAATGACGATGGAGCACTCAAATTGGGTCGACATTCAAAACATCGGCCTCAAGCCGACTTGTCTCCAAATGTCTATTGCTGCCTCGGGCACCTTATGGTCGTTCTCTTGTGAGTCTCGATTTTTGAATCCGACGCATAACTGATAGTTATTTGCAACGTTCAGCGCCTCCTAATGACGATGGAACACTCAAATTGCGTCGAGATTCAATACATCGACCTCCAGCCGACTTGTCTCCAAATGTCTATTGCTGCCTCGGGGACCTTGTGGTCGTTCTCCTGTGAGTCTAGATTATCGAATCCGACACATAACTGATAGTTAATTGTGAAGTTCAGGGCCTCCTAATGACGATGAAACATTCAAATTGCGTCGAGATTCAATAAATCGTCCTCCAGCCGACTTGTCTCCAAGGGCATATCGCTGCCTCGGGCACCACATGGTCCGTATCCGTTGATTCTACATTTTCGAATCCGATGGAAAACTGATAGTTAATTGTAACGTTCAGGGCCTCCTAATGACGATGGGGCACTCAGATTGCGTCGCGATTCAATACATCGTCCTCCAGCGGACTGGTCTCCAAGGTGATGTTGCTGCCTCGGGCACCAAATGGTCCGTCTCCTGTGAGTCTAGATTTTCGATTCCGATGCGAAACTGATAGTTAATTGTAACGTTCAGGGCCTCCTAATGACGATAGAATACTCAAATTGCGTCGAGATTAAATACATCGTCCTCCAGCCGACTTCTCTCCATGGGGATAATACTGCCTCGGGCACCTTATGGTCGTTCTCCTGTGAGTCTAGATTTTCGAATCCGACGCGAAACTGATTAATTGTAACGTTCAGGGCATCCTATTGACGATGGAACATTCAAATTGCGTCGAGAGTCAATACATCGTCCACCAGCCGACTTGTCTCCAAGGGGTATTGCTGCCTCAGGCACCAAATGGTCCGTCTCCTGTGAGTCTAGATTTTCGATTCCGATGCGAAACTGATAGTTAATTGTAACGTTCAGGGCCTCCTAATGACGATAGAATACTCAAATTGCGTCGAGATTAAATACATCGTCCTCAAGCCGACTTCTCTCCATGGGGATAATGCTGCCTCGGGCACCTTATGGTCGTTCTCCTGTGAGTCTAGATTTTCGAATCCGACGCGAAACTGATTAATTGTAACGTTCAGGGCATCCTATTGACGATGGAACACTCAAATTGCGTCGAGAGTCAATACATCGTCCTCCAGCGGACTGGTCTCCAACGTGATATTACTGCCTCGGGCACCAAATGGTCCGTCTCCTGTGAGTCTAGATTTTCGATTCCGATGCGAAACCGATAGTTAATTGTAACGTTCAGGGCCTCCTAATGACGATAGAATACTCAAATTGCGTCGAGATTAAATACATCGTCCTCCAGCCGACTTCTC
This sequence comes from Schistocerca serialis cubense, assembly GCF_023864345.2. Lineage (NCBI taxonomy): Eukaryota > Metazoa > Arthropoda > Insecta > Orthoptera > Acrididae > Schistocerca > Schistocerca serialis. Next base: position 8,445,105 of record NC_064638.1, on the reverse strand, counting down.
TCCATGGGGCAAATGCTGCCTCGGGCACCTTATGGTCGTTCACCTGTGAGTCTAGATTTTCGAATCCGACGCGAAACTGATTAATTGTAACGTTCAGCGCCTCCTAATGACGATGGAACACTCAAATTACGTCGAGATTCAATACATCGGCCTCCAGGCGACTTATCGCCAAGGGTCTATTGCTGCCTCGGGCACCTTATGGTCGTTCTCCTGTGGGTCTAGATTTTCGATTCCGACCCATAACTGATAGTTAATTGCAACGTTCAGCGCCTGGTAATGACGATGGAGCACTCAAACTGGGTCGAGATTCAAAACATCGGCCTCAAGCCGACTTGTCTCCAAGGGTCTACTGCTGCCTCGAGCACCTTATGGTCGTTCTACTGTGAGTCTTGATTTTTGAATCCGACGCATAACTGATAGTTATTTGCAACGTTCAGCGCCTCCTAATGACGATGGAACACTCAAATTGCGTCGAGATTCAATACATCGACCTCCAGCCGACTTGTCTCCAAATGTCTATTGCTGCCTCGGGGACATTGTGGTCGTTCTCCTGTGAGTCTAGATTTTCGAATCCGACGCTAAAATGATAGTTAATTGTAACGTTCAGCGCCTCCTAATGACGATGAAACATTCAAATGGCGTCGAGATTCAATACATCGTCCTCCAGCGGACTTGTCTACAAGGGCATATCGCTGCCTCGGGCACCACATGGTCCGTCTCCGTTGATTCTACATTTTCGAATCCGACGCAAAACTGATAGTTAATTGTAACGTTCAGGGCCGTCTAATGACGATGGGGCACTCAGATTGCGTCGCGATTCAATACATCGTCCTCCAGCGGACTGGTCTCCAAGGTGATATTGCTGCCTCGGGCACCTTATGGTCCGTCTCCAGTGAGTCTAGATTATCGATTCCGACGAAAAACTGATAGTTAATTGTAACATTCAGGGCCTCCTAATGACGATGGAACACTCATATTGCGTCGCGATCCAATACATTGTCTTGCAGCCGACTTGTCTCCAAATGTCTATTGCTGCCTCGGGCACCATATGTTACTTCTCCTGTGAGTCTAGATTTTCGATTCCGACGCGAGACCGATAGTTAATTGTTACGTTCAGGGCCTCATAATGACGATGGAACCCTCAAATTGCGTCGAGGTTCAATACATCGTCCTCCAGCCGACTTGTATCCAAGGGGTATTGCTGCCTCGGGCACCATATGGTCCGTCTCCTGTGAGTCAAGATTTTCGAATCCGACGCTAAAATGATAGTTAATTCTAACGTTCAGGGCCTCCTAATGACGTTGGAACAGTCAAATTGTGTCGAGAGTCAATACATCGGCCTCCAGGCGACTTATCTCCAAGGGTCTATTGCTGCCTCGGGCACCTTATGGTCGTTCTCCTGTGGGTCTAGATTTTCGAATCCGACCCATAACTCATAGTTAATTGCAACGTTCAGCGCCTCGTAATGACGATGGAACAATCAAATTGGGTCGAGATTCAAAACATCGTCCTCCAGCCGACTTGTCTCCAAATGTCTATTGCTGCATCGGGGACCTTGTGGTCGTTCTCCTGTGAATCTAGATTTTCGAATCCGACGCATAACTGATAGTTAATAGTTACGTTCAGGGCCTCCTAATGACGATGGACCACTCAAATTGCGACGAGATTCAATACATCGTCCTTCAGACGACTTGTCTCCAAAGGTCTATTGCTGCCTCGAGCACCTAATGGTCGTTCTCCTTTGAGTCTAGATTTTTGAATCCGACGCATAACTTATAGTTATTTGCAACGCTCAGCGCCTCGTAATGACGATGGAACACTCAAATTGCTTCTAGAAGCAATACATCGTCATTCAAACCAACTTGTCTCCAAAGGTATATTGCCGCCTCGGGCACCTTATGGTCGTTCTCCTGTGAGTCTAGATTTTAGAATCCGTCGCAAAACTAATAGTTAATTGTAAAGTTCAGGGCCTCCTAATTACGATGAAACACTCAAATTGCGTCGAGATTCAATACATTGTCCTTCAGACGACTTGTCTCCAAAGGTCTATTGCTGGCTCGGGCACCCTTATGTTCGTTATCCTGTGAGTCTAGATTTTAGAATCCGACGCAAAACTGATAGTTAATTGGAACGTTCAGGGCCTCCTAATTACGATGGAACACTCAAATTGCGTGGAGATTTAATACATCGGCCTCCAGTCGACTTGTCTCCAAGGGGACATTGCTGCCTCAGGCACCATATCGTCCGTCTCCTGTGAGTCTAGATTTTCGAATCCGACGCAAAACTGATAGTTAATTGCAACGTTCAGGGCCTCCTAATGACGATGTAACACTCAAATTGCGTCGAGGTTTAATACATCGTCCTCCAGCCGACTTGACTCCAAGGGGTATTGCTGCCACGGGCACCATGTGGTCCGTCTCCTGTGAGTCTAGATTTTCGAATCCGACGCAAAAATGATAGTTAATTGTAACGTTCAGCGCCTCCTAATGACGATGGAACACTCACATTGCGTCGAGATTCAATACATCTGCCTCCAGCCGACTTGTCTCCAATGGTCTATTGCTGCCTCGAGCACCTAATTGTCGTTCTCCTTTGAGTCTAGATTTTTGAATCCGACGCATAACTTATAGTTATTTGCAACGCTCAGTGCCTCGTAATGACGATGGAACACTCAAATTGCTTCGAGAAGCAATACATCGTCATTCAAACCTACTTGTCTCCAAAGGTCTATTGCTGCCTCGGGCACCTTATGGTCGTTCTCCTGTGAGTCTAGATTTTTGAATCCGACGCCAAACTAATAGTTAATTGTCAAGTTCAGTGCCTCCTAATGACAATGAAACACTCAAATTGCGGCGTGATTCAATACATCGGCTTCCAGCCGACTTGTCTCTAAGGGTCTATTGCTGCCTCGGGCACCTTATGGTCGTTCTCCTGTGAGTCTAGATTTTCGAATCCGACGCATAACTGATAGTTAATTGGAACGTTCAGCGACTCCTAATGACGATGGAACACTCAAATTGCGTGGAGATTCAATACATCGTCCTCCAGCCTACTTGCCTCCAAGGGTCTATTGCTGCCTCGGGCACCTAATGGTCGTTCTCCTGTGAGTCTAGATTTTCGAATCCGAAGCATAACTGATACTTAATTGTAACGCTCAGCCATTCCTAATTGACGATGGAACACTCAAATTGCGTCGGGATTAAATAAATCGTCCTCCAGCCGACTTGTCTACAAGGGGATATTGCTGCCTCTGGCTCCATGTGGTCCGTGTCCTGTGAGTCTAGATTTTCGAATCCGACGCGAAACTGATAGTTAATTGTAACTTTCAGGGCCTCCTAATGACGATGGAACACTCAAATTGCGTCGAGATTCAATACATCAGCTTCCAGCCGACTTGTCACTAAGGGGCTATTGCTGCATCGGGCACCTTATGGTCCGTCTCCAGTGAGTCTAGATTTTCGATTCCGACGAAAAACTGACAGTCAGTTGTAACATTCAGGTTCTCCTGATGACGATGGAACACTCATATTGCGTCGCGGTCCAATACATCGTTCTCCACCCGACTTGTCTCCAAGGGTCTATTGCTGCCTCGGGCACCTTATGATCGTTCAGCTGTGAGTTTAGATTTTTGAACCCGACGCAAAGCTGATAGTTAATTGTAACTTTCAGGGCCTCCTAATGACGATGAAATACTCAAATTGCGTCAAGAGTCAATACATCGTTCTCCAGCCGACTTCTCTCCATGAGGATATTGCTGCCTCGGGCACCTTATGGTCGTTCTCCTGTGAGTCTATATTTTGGTATCCGACGCATAACTGATAGTTAATTGTAATGTTCAGGGCCTCCTAATGCCGATGGAACACTCAAATTGCGTCGAGATTCAATACATCGGCCACCAGCCGACGTGTCTCCAAAAATCTATTGCTGCGTCGGGTACCTTGTGGTCGTTCTCCTGTGAGTCTAGATTTTCGAATCCGACGCATAACTGATAGTTAATTGTAAAGTTCAGTGCCTCCTAATGACAATGAAACACTAAATTGGCGTCGAGATTCAATTCATCGTCCACCAGCGGACTGGGGTCCAAGGTTCTATTGCCGCCTCGGGCACCTTATGGTCGTCCTCGTGTGAGTCTCGATTTTCGAATCCGACGCAAAACTGATAGTTAATTGCAACGTTCAGGGCCTCCTAATGACGATGAAACACTCAAATTGCGTCGAGAGTCAATACATCGTCCTCCAGACGACTTGTCTCCAAGTGGTATTAATGCCTCGGGCACCATATGGTCCGTCTCCTGTGAGTCTAGATTTTCGAATGCGACGAAAAAATCATAGTTAATTATAACGTTCAGCGCCTCCTAATGACGATGGAACACTCAAGTTGCGTCGAGAGTCAATACATCGTTCTCCAGCCGAATTGTCTAAAAGGTGATATTGCTGCCTCGGGCTCCATCTGGTCCGTCTCCTGTGGGTCTAGATTTTCGAATCCGACGCGAAACTGATAGTTAATTGTAACGTTCAGGGCCTCCTAATGACGATGGAACACTCATATTGCGTCGCGAGTCAATACATCGTCCTGCAGCCGACTTCTCTCCATGGGGATATTGCTGCCTCGGGCACGTTATGGTCGTTCTCCTGTGAGTCTAGATTTTTGAAACCGACGCGAAACTGATTGTTAATTGTAACGTTCAGGACTACTTAATGACGATGGAACACTGAAATTGCGTCGAGATTCAATACATCGTCATTCAGCCGATTTGTCTCCAAGGGTCTATTGCTGCCTCGGCCACCTTATGGTCGTTCCCCTGTGAGTCTAGATTTTAGAATCCGACGCATAACTGTTAGTTAATTGTAATGTTCAGGGCCTCCTAATGACGATGAAACACACAAATTGCGTCGAGATTCGATACATCGGCCTCAAGCCGTCTTGTCTAGAAGGGGTCATTGCTGCCTCGGGCACCGTATTTGCCCGTCTCCTGTGAGCTAGATTTTCGATTCCGTCGCGAAACTGATAGTTAATTGTAATGTTCAGGGCCTCCTAATGACGATGGAAAACTCAAATTGCGTCGAGATTCAATACAACTGCCTCCAGCCGACTTATCTCCAAGGGTCTATAGCTGCCTCGGGTACCTTATGGTCGTTCTCCTGTGAGTCTAGATTTTCAAATCCGACGAATAACTGATGGTTAATTGCAACGTTCTGCGCCTCCTCATGACGATGGAACACTCGAATTGCGTGAGATTCAATAAATCGTCCTCCAGCCTACTTGTCTCCAAGGGTCTATTGCTGCCTCGGGCACCTTATGGTCGTTCTCCCGTGAGTATAGATTTTCGAATCCGACGCATAACTGATAGTTAATTGTAACGCTCAGCGCCTCCACATGACGATGGAACACTCAAATTGCGTCGAGATTCAATACATCGTCCTCCAGCCGACTTGTTTCCAAGGGGTTATCGCTGCCTTGGGCACTACGTGGTCCATCGCCTGTGTGTCTAGATTTTCGAATCCGACGCGAAACTGATTGTTAAATGTAACGTTCAGGGCCTCCTATTGACGATGGAACACTCAAATTGCGTCGAGAGTCAATACATCGTCCTCCAGCCGACTTGTCTCCAAGGGGATATGGCTGCCTCGGGCAATACATGGTCTGTCTCCGGTGTTTCTACATTTTCGACCCGACGTAAAACTGATCGTTAATTGTTACGTTCAGGGCCTCCTAATGACGATGGAATATTCAAATTGCGTCGAGATTCAATACATCGACCTCCAGTCGACTTCTCTCCATGGGGACATTGCTGCCTCGGGCACCTTGTGGTCGTTCTCCTGTGAGTCTAGATTTTCGATTCCGACTCGAAACTGATAGTTAATTGTAACGCTCAGGGCCTCCTAATGACGATGGAACACTCAAATTGCATCGAGATTCAATACATCGTGATTCAGCCGATTTGACTACAAGGGTCTATTGTTGCCTCGGGCTCCTTGTGGTCGTTCCCCTGTGAGTCTAGATTTTACAATCCGACGCAAAACTGATAGTTAATTGCAATGTTCAGGGCCTCCTAATGACGATGAAACACACAAATTGCGTCGAGATTCAATAAATCGGCCTCCAGCCGTCTTGTCTCCAAGGGGACATTGCTGCCTCGGGCACCATATGGTTCGTCTCCTGTGAGCTAGATTTTTGATTCCGACTCGAAACGTATAGTTAATTGTCACGTTCAGGGCCTCTTAATGACGATGTAACACTCAAATTGCGTCGAGATTCAATACATCGGCCTCCAGCCGACTTGTCTCCAAATGTCTATTGCTGCATCGGGCACCTTGTGGTCGTTCTGCTGTGAGTCTAGATTTTCGAATCCGACGCATAACTGATAGTTAATTGTAACGCTCGGCGCCTCCTAATGAGTATGGAACACGCAAATTGCATCGAGATTCAATACATCGTCCTCCAGCCGACTTCTTTCAAAGGGGTTATCGCTGCCTTGGGCACCACGTGGTCCATCGCCTGTGAGTTTAGATTTTCGAATCCGACGCGAAACTGATTGTTAAATGCAACGTTCAGCGCCTCCTAATGACGATGGAACACTCAAATTGCGTCTAGAGTCTTAACGTCGATCTCCAGCTGACTTGTCTACAAGGGGATAGATCTGCCTCGGGCTCCATGTGGTCCGTCTGATGTGAGTCTTGATTTTCGAATCCGAGGCGAAACTGATAGTTAATTGTAACGTTCAGGGCCTCCTATTGACGATGGAACACTCAAATTGAATCGAGATTCAATACATCGGTCTCCAGCCGACTTGTCTCCAAGGGTCTATTGCTGCCTCGGGCACCTTATGTTCGTTCTCCTGTGACTGTAGATATTCGAATCCTACGCATAACTAATAGTTAATTGCAACGTTCAGCGCCTCCTAATGACGATGGAACACTCAAATTGCGTCGAGATTCAAAACATCGGCCTGCAGCCGACTTGTCTCCAAATGTCTATTGCTGCCTCGGGCACCTTGTGGTCGTTCTCTTGTAAGTCTAGATTTTCGAATCCGACGCATAACTGATAATTAATTGTAAAGTTCAGGGCCTCCTAATGACGACGGAACACTCAAATTGCATCGAGATTCAATACATCGTCATTCAGTCGAGTTGTCTACAAGGGTCTATTGTTGCCTCGGGCTCCTTCTGGTCGTTCCCCTGTGAGTCTAGATTTTACAATCCGACGCAAAACTGATAGTTAATTGTAATGTTCAGGGCCTCCTAATGACGATGAAACACACAAATTGCGTCGAGATTCAATAAATCGGCCTCCAGCCGTCATGTCTCCAAGGGGACATTGCTGCCTCGGGCACCAAGTGGTTCGTCTCCTGTGAGCTAGATTTTTGATTCCGACGCGAAACTGATAGTTAATTGTAATGTTCAGCTCCTCCTAATGACGATGCAACACTCAAATTGCGTCGAGATTCAATACGTCGTCCTCCAGCCGACATGTCTACGCGGGGATTTTGAAGCCTCGGGCTCCATTTGGTCCGTCTATTGTGAGTCTAGATTTTCGAATCCGACTCGAAACGTATAGTTAATTGTTACGTTCAGGGCCTCCTAATGACGATGGAACACTCAAATTGCGTCGAGATTCAATACAACTGCCTCCAGTCGACTTGTCTCCAAGGGTCTATTGCAGCCTCGGGTACCTTATGGTCGTTCTCCTGTGAGTCTAGATTTTCGAATCCGACGAATAACTGATAGTTAATTGCAACGTTCAGCGCCTCCTAATGACGATGGAACACTCAAATTGTGTCGAGATTCAATACATCGGCCTCCAGCCGACTTGTCTCCTAATGTCTATTGCTGCATCGGGCACCTTGTGTTCGTTCTGCTGTGAGTCTATATTTTCGTATCCAACGCATAACTGATAGTTAATTGTAAAGTTCAGGTATTCCTAATGACGATGGAACACTCAAATTGCGTGAGATTCAATACATCGTTCTCCAGCCGACTTGTGTCCAAGGGTCTATTGCTGCCTCGGGCACCTTATGGTCGTTCTCCCGCGAGTCTAGATTTTCGAATACGACGCATAACAGATAGTTAATAGTAACGCTCAGCGCCTCCTAATAACAATGGAACACTCAAATTGCGTCGAGATTCAATACATCGTCCTCCAGCCGACTTGTTTCCAAGGGGTAATCGCTGCCTTGGGCACCACGAGGTCCATCGCCTGTGAGTCTAGATTTTCAAATCCGACGCGAAACTGATAGTTAATTGTAAAGTTCAGAGCCTCCTATTGACGATGGAACACTCAAATTCCGTCGAGATTCAATACATCGGCCTCCAGCCGACTTGTCTCCAAGGGTCTATAGCTGCCTCGGGCACCTTATGGTCGTTCTCCTGTGACTTTACATTTTCGAATCCTACGCGTAACTGTTAGTTAATTGCAACGTTCAGCGCCTCCTAATGACGATGGAACACTCAAATTGCGTCGAGATTCAAAACATCGGCCTCCAGCCGACTTGTCTCCAAGGGGTTATAGCTGCCTCGGGCACAATATGATCCGTCTCCGGCGATTCTACATTTCGAATCAGACGCAAAACTGATAGTTAATTGTAACATTCATGGCCTCCTAATGACTATGGAACACTCAAATTGCGTCGCGATCTAATACATCGTCCTCCAGCCGACTTATCTCCAAGGGTCAATTGCTGCCTCTGGCACCTTATTATCGTTCTCCTGTGAGTTTAGACTTTCGAACCCGACTCAAACCTGATGGTTAATTGTAACGTTCACGGCCTCCTAATGATGATGGAACCCTCAAATTGCGTCGAGATTCAATACATCGACCTCGAGCCGATTTGTCTCCAAGGGGACATTGCTGCCTCGGCCAACATTTGGTCCGTCTCCAGTGAGTCTTGATTTTCGATTCCGATGCGAAACAGATAGTTAATTGTAACGTTCAGGGCCTCCTAGTGACGATGGAACACTCAAATTGCTTCCAGATTCAATACATCGTCCTTCTGCCGACTTGTCTCCAAGGGGTATTGCTGCTTCGGGCACCTTATAGTCGTTCTCCTGTGAGTCTAGATTTTCGAATCCGACGCATAACTGATAGTTAATTGCAACGTTCAGCGCGTCCTAATGACGATGGAACACTCAAATTGCTTCGAGATTCAATACATCGGCCTCCAGCCGACTTGTCTCCAAATGTCTATTGCTGCCCCGGGCACCTTATGGTCGTTCTCCTGTGAGTCTAGATTTTCGAATCCGACACATAACTGATAGTTAATTGTAACTATCAGCGCCTCCTAATGACGATGGAACACTAAATTGCGTGGAGATTCAATACATCGGCCTCCAGCCGACCTGTCTCCAAATGTTTATTGCTGCCTCGGTCACCTTCTGGTCGTTCTCCTGTGAGTCTCGATTTTCGAATCCGACGCAATACTGATAAATAATTGCAATTTTCAGAGCCTCCTAATGACGATGGAACACTCAAATTGCGTCGCGGTTCAATACATCGTCCTCCAGCCGATTTGTCTCCAAGGGGTATTGCTGCATCTGGGTACATGGGGTCCGTCTCCTGTGAGTCTAAATTTTCGAATCCGTCGCGAAACTGAAGATAATTGTAACGGTCAGGGCCTCCAAATGATGATGGAACACTCATATTGCGTCGAGATTCAACACATCGTCATTCAGCCGACTTGTCACCAAGGGTCTATTGCTGCCTCGGGCACCTTATGGTCGTTCTCCTGTGAGTCTAGATTTTATAATCCGACGCAAAACTGATAGTTAATTGTAACGTTCAGGGGCTCCTAATGACGATGGAACACTTAAATTGCGTGGAGATTCAATACATCGTCCTGCAGCCGGCTTGTCTCCAAGGGGACATTACTGCCTCGGGCACCATATGTTTCTTCTCCTGTGAGTCTAGATTTTCGATTCCGATGCGAAAATGATAGATATTTGTAACGTACAGGGCCTCCTAATGACGATGGAACACTCAAATTGCGTTGAGATTCAATACATCGTCCTTCAGCCGACTTGTCTCCAAGGTTCTATTGCTGTCTCAGGCACCATATGGTCGTTCTCCTGTGAGACTCAATTTTCGAAACCGACGCAAAACTGATAGTTAATTGCAACGTTCAAGGCCTCCTAATGACGATGGAACACTCAAATTGCGTCGAGGTTCAATACATTGTCCTCCAGCCGACTTGTCTCCAAGGGGTATTGCTGCCTCGGGCACCATATGGTCCGACTCCTGTGAGTCTAGATTTCCGAATCCGACGCAAAAATGATAGTTAATTGTAACGTTCAGCTCCTCGTAATGACGATGGAACACTCAAATTGCATCGAGAGTCTTAACATCGTCCTCCAGCCGACTTGACAACAAGGGGATATAACTGCCTCCGGCTCCATGTGGTCCGTGTCCTGTGAGACTAGATTTTCGAATCCGACGCATAACTGATAGTTAATTGTAAAGTTCTGTGCCTCCTAATGACGATGGATCACTCAAATTGCGTCGAGATTCCATACATCGTCCTCCAGCCGACTTGTCTCCAAGGGTCTACTGCTGCCTCGGGCACCATGTGGTCCGTCTCCTCTGAGTCTAGGTTTTGGAATCCGACGCGAAACTGATAGTTAATTGTAACGTTCAGGGCCTCCTAATGACGATGGAACACTCAAATTGCGTCGAGATTCAATACATCGTCCTCCAGCCGAATTGTCTCCAACAGGATATCGCTGCCTTGGGCACCATATGGTCCATATCCGGTGATACTACGTTTTCGAATCCGACGCAAAACTGATAGTTAATTGTAACGTTCAGGGCCTCCCAATGACGATTCAATACATCGTCCTCCAGCGGACTGGTCTCCAAGGGGATATTGCTGCTTAGGGCACCTTATGGTCCGTCTCCAGTGAGTCTAGATTTTCGAATCCGACGCATAACTGATAGTTAATTGCAACGCTCAGCGCCTCCTAATGACGATGGATGGCACAAATTGCGTCGAGATTCAATACATCGTCCTCCAGCCGACTTGTCTCCAAGGGGATATTGCTGCCTCGGGCATATATAGTCCTTCTCCTGTGAGTCTACAATTTAGAATCCGACGCAAACTGATTGTTAATTGTAACGTTCAGGACCTCCCAATGACGATGGAACACTCAAACTGCGTCGAGAGTCAATACATCGTCCTTCAGCCGACTTGTTTCCAAGCGTCCATTGCTCCCTCGGGAACCTTATGGTCGTTCTCCTGTGAGTCTTCATTTTCAATTCCGACGCATAACTGATAGTTAATTGTAAAGTTCATGGCGTCCTAATGACGAAGGAACACTCAAATTGCGTGGAGATTCAATACGTCGGCCTCCAGCCGACTTGTCTCCAAATGTCTATTGCTGCCTCGGGCACCTTGTGGTCGTTCTCCTGTGAGTCTAGATTTTCGATTCCGACGCATAACTCATAGTTAATTGTAAAGTTCAGGGCCTCCTAATGACGATGGAACACTCAAATTGCGTCGAGATTCAATACATCGTCCTCCAGCCGACTTGTCTCCAAGGGCCTATTGCTGCCTGGGGCACCGCATGGTCGTTCTCCTGTGAGTCTAGATATTCTAATCCGACGCAAAACTGATAGTTAATTGCAATCTTCAGGGCCTCGTAATGACGAACACCCAAATTGCGTCGAGGTTCAATACATCGTCCTCCAGCCGACTGTCTCCAAGGGGTCCAAGTGCTCCGTCTCCTGTGAGTCTAGAGTTTCGAATCCGTCGCAAAACTGATATCTAATTGTAACGTAAAGGGCCTCCTAATGACGATGGAACACTCTAATTGCGTCCAGATTTAATACATCGTCCTTCAGACGACTTGTCTCCAAGGGGATATTATTGCCTCGGGCACCATATGGTCCGTCCCCTGTGAGTCTAGATTAACGAATCCGACGCATAACTTGTAGTTAATTGTAACGTTCAGGGCCTCCAAATGACGATGGTACACTCAAATTGCGCCGAGATTCAATACATCGTCCTCCCGCTGACTTGTCTCCAAGGGGTATTGCTGCCTCGGGGTCCATGTGGTCCGTCTCCTGTGAGTCAAGATTTTCGAATCCGACGCGAAACTGAAGATAATTGTAACGTTCAGAGCCTCCTAATGACGATGGAACACTCAAATTGCGTCGAGATTCAATACATCGGCCTACAGCCGACTAGTCTCCAAATTTCTATTGCTGCCTCGGGCACCTTGTAGTCGTTCTCCTGTGAGTCTAGATTTTCGATTCCGACGCATAACTGACAGTTAATTGTAAAGTTAATGGCCTCCTAATGACGATGGAACACTCAAATTGCGTCGAGATTCAATACATCGTACTCCAGCCGACTTGTCTCCAAGGGGATATTGCAGCCTCGGGCACCATATAGTCCTTCTCCTGTGAGTCAAGAATTTCGAATCCGATCCAAAACTGACAGTTAATTGTAACGTTCAGGACCTCCTAATGACGGTGGAACACTCAAATTCCGTCGCGATTCAATACATCGTCCTCCAGCCGACTTGTTTCAAAGGGTCAATTGCTGCCTTTGGCACCCAATTGTCTTGTTCCTGTGAGTCTAGATTTTCGAATCCCACGCAAAACTGATATTAAATTGTAACGTTAAGGGCCTCCTAATGATGATGGAACACTCAATTTGCGTCGAGATCCAATACATCGTCCTCCCGCCGACTTGTCTCCAACGTTATATTGCTGCCTCGGGCACCATATGGTCCGTCTCCTGTGAGCCTAAAATTTCGAATCCGACGCAAAAATGATAGTGAATTGTAACTTTCAGCGCCACCTAATGACAATGGAACACTCAAATTGCGTAGCGATTCAATACATCGTCCTCCAGCCGAGTTTCCTTCATGGGTCTATTGCTGCCTCTGGCACCTAATGATCTTGCTCCTGTGAGTATAGATTTTCGAATCCGTCGCAAAACTGATATTTAATTGTATCGTTAAGGGCCTCCTAATGACGATGGAACACTCTAATTGCGTCGAGATTTAATACATCGTCCTTCAGGCGACTTGTCTCCAAGGGGATATTATTGCCTCGGGCACCATATGGTCCGTCCCCTGTGAGTCTAGATTAACGAATCCGACGCATAACTTGTAGTTAATTGTAACGTTCAGGGCCTCCAAATGACGATGGAACACTCAAATTGCGTCGAGATTCAATACATCGTCCTCCCGCTGACTTGTCTCCAACGGGATATTGCTGCCTCGGACACCATGTGGTCCTTCTCCTGTGATTCTAGATTGTCGAATCCGACGCGGAACCCTTAGTTAATTGTAACATTGAGCGCCTGCTAAGGACGATGGAACACTTAAATTGCGTCGAGATTCAATACAGCAGCCTCCAGCCGACTTGTCCCCGAGGGTCTATTGCTGCCTCGGGCACCTTATGGTCCGTCTCCAGTGAGTCTAGATTTTCGAATCCGACGCATAACTGATAGTTAATTGCAACGTTCAGCGCCTCCTAATGACGATGGAACACTAAAATTGCGTCGGGACTCAATACATCGGCCTCCAGCCGACTTGTCTCCAAATGTCTATTGCTACCTCGGGCACCTTGTGTTCGTTCTCCTGTGAGTCTAGATTTTCGAATCCGACGCATAACTGATAGTTAATTGTAACGCTCAGCGCCTCCTAATGACGATGGAACACTCAATTGGCGTCGAGATTCAATACGTCGTCCTCCAGCCGACTTGTCTCCAAGGGTCTATTCCTGCCTCGGGCACCTAATCGTCGTTCTCCTGTGAGTCCAGATATTCGAATCCGACGCAATACGGACTGCTAATTGTAACGTTCAGAGCTTCCTAGTGATGTTGGAACACTCAAATAGCGTCGAGATTCAATACATCGTACGCCAGCGGACTTGTCTCTAAGGGGATATTGCAGCCTCGGGCACCATATAGTCCTCCTCCTGTGAGTCAAGAATTTCGAATCCGATCCAAAACTGATAGTTAATTGTAACGTTCAGGACCTCCTAATGACGGTGGAACACTCACATTGCGTCGCGATTCAATACATCGTCCTCCAGCCGACTTTTTTCCAAGGGTAAATTGCTGCCTTTGGCACCTAATGGTCTTGCTACCGTGAGTCTAGATTTTCGAATCCCACGCAAAACTGATATTTATTTGTAACGTCAAGGGCCTCCTAATGACGATGGAACACTCAAATTGCTCGAGATTCAATACATCGTCCTTGGGCCGACTTGTCTCCAAGGGAATATTGCTGCCTCGGACACCATATGGTCCGTCTCCTGTGAGTCTAGATTTTCGAATCCGACGCAAAACTTGTAATTAATTGTAACGTTCAGGGCCTCCTAATGACGATGGAACACTCAATTTGCGTCGAGATCCAATACATCGTCCTCCCGCCAACTTGTCTCTAACGTGATATTGCTGCCTCGGGCACCATGTGGTCCGTCTCCTGTGAGTCTAGATTTTCAAATCCGGCGCAAAAATGATAGTTAATTGTAACGTTCAGGGCCTCCTAATGACGAAGGAACACTCAAATTGCGTCGAGATTGAATATATCGTCCTCCAGCCGACTTGTCTCCAAGGGTCTATTGCTGCCTCGGGCACCTTATGGTCCGCCTCCTGTGAGTCTAGATTTTCGAATCCGACGCAAAACTGATAGTTAATTTTAACGTTCATGGCCTCCTAATGACGATGGAACACTCAAATTGCGTAGCGATCCAATACATCGTCCTCCAGCCGACTTGACTTCAAGGGGATATCGCTGCCTCGAGCACCTTATGCTCGTTCTCCTGTGAGTCTAGATTTTCGAACCCGACGCAATTTTAACGTTCAGGGCCTCCTAATGACGATGGAATACTCAAACGGCGTCGAGATTCAATACATCGTCCTCCATCCGACTTCTCTCCATGGGGATATTGCTGCCTCGGGCACCTTATGGTCGTTCTCCTGTGAGTGTAGATTTTCGAATCCGACGCATAACTGATAGCTAATTGTAACGTTCAGGGCCTCCTAATGACGATGGAACACTGAAATAGCGTCGAGATTCAATACATCGTCCTTCAGCCGACTTGTCTCCAAGCGTCCATTGTTGCCTCGGGCACCTTATGGTCGTTCTCCTGTGAGTCTACATTTTCAATTCCGACACATAACTGATAGTTAATTGTAACGTTCAGGGCCTCCTAATGACGATGGAACACTCAAATTGATCGAGATTCAATTTATCGTCCTCCAGCCGACTTGTCTCCATGGGTCTACTGCTACCTCGGTCACCTTATCGTCGTTCTCCTGTGAGGCCAGATATTCGAATCCGACGCAAAACGGACTGCTAATTGTAACGTTCAGAGCCTCCTAATGATGATGGAAGACTCAAAATTGCGTCGAGTTTCAATAAATCGTCCTCCAGCCGACTTGTCTTCAAGGGGATATTGCTGCCTCGGGCACCATATAGTCCTTCTCCTGTGAGTCTAGAATTTCGAATCCGACCCAAAACTGATAGTTAATTGTAACGTTCAGGACCTCCTAATGACGATGGAACACTCAAATTGCGTCGCGATTCAATACATCGTCCTCCACCTGACTTGTCTCCAAGGGTCAATTGCTGCCTTTGGCACCTATTGGTCTTGCTCCTGTGAGTCTAGATTTTCGAATCCGACGCAAAACTGATATTTAATTGTAACGTTAAGGGCCTCCTAATGACGATGGAACACTCAAATTGCGTCGAGATTCAATACATCGTCCTCCAGCCGACTTGTCTCCAAGGGTCTACTGCAGCCTGGGTCGTTCTCCTGTGAGTCTTGATTTTCGAATCCGACGCTAAACTGATAGCTAATTGTAACGTTAAGGGCCTCCTAATGACGATGGAACACTCAAATTGCGGCGAGATTCAATACATCGTCCTCCAGCCGACTTGTCTCCAAGGGGATATTGCTGCCTCGGGCACCATATGGTCCGTCTGCTGTGAGTCTAGATATTCGAATCCGACGCACAACTGATGTTAATTGTAACGTTCAGGTCCTCCTAATGAAGATGGAACACTCACATTGCGTTGAGATTCAATACATCGTCCTCCAGCCGTCTCCAAGGGGATATTGCTGCGTCGGGCACCATATGGTCAGTCTCCTGTGAGTCTAGATTTTCGAATCCGACGCAAAACTGATAGTTAATTGTAACGTTCAGGGCCTCCTAATGACGATGGAACACTCAAATTGCGTCGAGATTCAATACAAGGTCCTCCAGCCGACTTGTTTCCAAGGGGATAGTCCTGCCTCGGGCACCATATGTTCCGTTTCCTGCGAGTCTTGATTTTCGAATCCGACGCCAAATTAATGGTTAAAAGTAACGTTCAGCGCCTCCTAATGACGATGGAACACTCAAATTGCGTCGCGATTCAATACATCATCATGCAGCCAACGTTAACTCCTGGGGTCTATTGCAGCTTCGGGCACCTTATGGTCGTTCTCCTGTGAGGCTAGATTATCGAATCCAACGCAAAACTGATAGTTAATTGTAATGTTCAGGGCCTCCTAATAACGATGGAACACTCAAATTAAGTCGAGATTCAATAAATCGTCCTCCAGCCGATATGTCTCCATGGGTCTATTGGGGCCTCAGTCACCTTATGGTCGTTCTCCTGTGAGTCTACATTTTCAATTCCGACACATAACTGATAGTTAATTGTAACGTTAAGGGCCTCCTAATGACGATGGAACACTCAAATTGCGCCGAGATTCAATACATCGTCCTCCAGCCGACTTGTCTCTAAAGGAATATTGCTGCCTCGGGCACCAGATGGTCCGTCTCCTGTGAGTCTAGATTTTCGAATCCGACGTAAAACTTGTAATTAATTGTAACGTTCAGGGCCGCCTAATGACGATGGAACACTCAATTTGCGTCGCGATCCAATTCATCGTCCTCCCGCCGACTTGTCTCCAATGTGGTCCGTGTCCTGTGAGTCTAGATTTTCAAATCCGACGCAAAAATGATGGTTAATTGTAACTTTCAGGGCCTCCTAATGACGAAGGAACACTCAAATTGCGTCGAGATTGAATACATCGTCCTCCAGCCGACTTGTCTCCAAGGGTCTATTGCTGCCTCGGGCACCTTATGGTCCGCATCCTGTGAGTCTAGTTTCCGAATCCGACGCAAAACTGATAGTTAATTGTAACGTTCATGGCCTCCTAATGACGATGGAACACTCAAATTGCGTAGTGATCCAATACATCGTCCTCCAGCCGACTTGACTCCAAGGGGATATTGCTGCCTCGGGCACCTTATGCTCGTTCTCCTGTGAGTGTAGATTTTCGAATCCGACGCGAAACTGATTGTTAATTGTAACGTTCAAGGCTTCCTAATGACGATGGAACACTGAAATAGCGTCGAGTTTCAATACATCGTCAATCAGCCGACTTGTCTCCAAGCACCTTATGGTCGTTCTCCTGTGAGACATGATTTTAGAATCCGACGCAAAACTGATAGTTAATTGTAACGTTCAGGGCTTCCTAATGACGAAGGAACTCTCAAATTGCGACGAGATTGAATATGTCGTCCTCCAGCCGACTTGTCTCCAAGTGTCTATTCCTGCCTCGGGCACCTTATCGTCGTTGTCCTGTGAGACCAGATATTCGAATCCGACGCAAAACGGACTGCTAATAATAACGTTCAGAGCCTCCTAATGATGATGGAACACTCAAATTGCGTCGAGATTCAATACATCGTCGTCAGCAGACTAGTCTCCAAGGGTCTATTGCTGCCTCGTGCACTTTATATTCGTTCTCCTGTGAGTCTATATTTTAGAATCCGACGCAAAACTGATAGTTAATTGTAACGTTCAGGGCCTCCTAACGACGATGGAACCCTCAAATTGCGTCGAGATTCAATACATCGTCCTCCAGCCGACCTGTCGCAAGGTTATATTGCTGCCTCGGGCACCATATGGTCCGTCTCCTGTGAGGCTAAAATTTCGAATCCGACGCAAAAATGATAGTGAATTGTAACGTTCAGCGCCACCTAATGACAATGGAACACTCAAATTGCGTAGCGATTCAATACATCGTCCTCCAGCCGACATTCCTTCAAGGGTCTATTGCTGCCTCTGGCACCTAATGGTCTTGCTCCTGTGAGTCTAGATTTTCGAATCCGTCACAAAACTGATATTTAGTTGTATCGTTAAGGGCCTCCTAATGACGATGGAACACTCTAATTGCGTCGAGATTTAATACATCGTCCTTCAGACGACTTGTCTCCAGCGGGATATTGCTGCCTCGGGCACCATGTGGTCCTTCTCCTGTGATTCTAGATTGTCGAATCCGACGCGGAACTGATAGTTAATTGTAACGCTCAGCGCCTCCTAATGACGATGGAACACTCAAATAGCGTCGAGATTCAATACATCGTCCTCCAGCCGACTTTTCTCCAAGGCTGTATTGCTGCCTCGGGCACTTAATGGTCGTTCTCCTGTGAGTCTAGATTTTCGAATCCGACGCATAACTGATAGTTAATTGTAACGCTCAGCGCCTCCTAATGACGATGGAACACTCAAATAGCGTCGAGATTCAATACATCGTACTCCATCCGACTTGTCTCCAAGGGGATATTGCAGCCTCGGGCACCATATAGTCCTTCTCCTGTGAGTCAAGAATTTCGAATCCGATCCAAAACTGATAGTTAATTGTAACGTTCAGGACCTCCTAATGACGGTGGAACACTCAAATTGCGTCGCGATTCAATACATCGTCCTCCAGCCGACTTTTTTCCAAGGGTCAATTGCTGCCTTTGGCACCTAATGGTCTTGCTCCTGTGAGTCTAGATTTTCGAATCCCACGCAAAACTGATATTTAATTGTAACGTTAAGGGCCTCCTAATGACGATGGAACACTCAAGTTGCTCGAGATTCAATATATCGTCCTTGGGCCGACTTGTCTCCAAGGGAATATTGCTGCCTCGGACACCATATGGTCCGTCTCCTGTGAGTCTAGATTTTCGAATCCGAAGCAAAACTTGTAATTAATTGTAACGTTCAGGGCCTCCTAATGACGATGGAACACTCAATTTGCGTCGAGATCCAATACATCGTCCTCCCGCCGACTTGTCTCCAACGTGATATTGCTGCCTCGGGCACCATGTGGTCCGTCTCCTGTGAGTCTAGATTTTCAAATCCGGCGCAAAAATGATAGTTAATTGTAACGTTCAGGGCCTCCTAATGACGAAGGAACACTCAAATTGCGTCGAGATTGAATATATCGTCCTCCAGCCGACTTGTCTCCAAGGGTCTATTGCTGCCTCGGGCACCTTATGGTCCGCCTCCTGTGAGTCTAGATTTTCGAATCCGACGCAAAACTGATAGTTAATTGTAACGTTCATGGCCTCCTAATGACGATGGAACACTCAAATTGCGTAGCGATCCAATACATCGTCCTCCAGCCGACTTGACTCCAAGGGGATATTGCTGCCTCGGGCACATTATGCTCGTTCTCCTGTGAGTCTAGATTTTCGAACCCGACGCAATTTTAACGTTCAGGGCCTCCTAATGACGATGGAATACTCAAACGGCGTCGAGATTCAATACATCGTCCTCCATCCGACTTCTCTCCATGGGGATATTGCTGCCTCGGGCACCATATGGTCGTTCTCCTGTGAGTGTAGATTTTCGAATCCGACGCGAAACTGATTGTTAATTGTAACGTTCAGGGCTTCCTAGTGACGATGGAACACTGAAATTGCGTCGAGTTTCAATGCATCGACAATCAGCCGACTTGTCTCCAAGCGACTATTTCCTGCCTCGGGCACCTTATGGTCGTCCTCCTGTGAGACATGATTTTCGAATCCGACGCAAAACTGATAGTTAATTGTAACGTTCATGGCCTCCTAATGACGATGGAACACTCAATTTGCATCGCGATCCAATACATCGTCCTCCCGCCGACTTGTCTCCAATGTGGTCCGTGTCCTGTGAGTCTAGATTTTCAAATCCGACGCAAAAAGGATGGTTAATTGTAACGTTCAGAGCCTCCTAATGACTAAGGAACACTCAAATTGCGTCGAGATTGAATACATCGTCCTCCAGCCGACTTGTCTCCAAGGGTCTATTGCTGCCTCGGGCACCTTATGGTCCGCCTCCTGTGAGTCTAGTTTTCCGAATCCGACGCAAAACTGATAGTTAATTGTAACGTTCATGGCCTCCTAATGACGATGGAACACTCAAATTGCGTAGCGATCCAATACATCGTCCTCCAGCCGACTTGACTCCAAGGGTCTATTGCTGCCTCGGGCACCTTATGGTCGTTCTCCTGTGAGTCTAGATTATCGAATCCGACCAATAACTGATAGTTAATTGTAACGTTCATCGCCTCCTAATGACGATGGAACACTCAAATTGCGTCGAGATTTAATACATCGGCCTCCAGCCGACTTGCTGCCGCAGACACCTTACGGTCGTTCTCCTGTGAGTCTAGATTTTCGAATCCGAAGCATAACTGATAGCTAATTGTAACGTTAAGGCCGACTTGTCTCCAAGGGGATATTCCTGCCTCGGGCACCATATGGTCCGTCTGCTGAGAATCTAGATTTTCGAATCCGACGCACAACTGATGTTAATTGTAACGTTCAGGTCCTCCTAATGAAGATGAAACACTTACATTGCGTTGAGATTCAATACATCGTCCTCCAGCCGTCTCCAACGTGATATTGCTGCCTCGGGCACCATGTGGTCCGTCTCCTGTGAGTCTAGATTTTCAAATCCGGCGCAAAAATGATAGTTAATTGTAACGTTCAGGGCCTCCTAATGACGAAGGAACACTCAAATTGCGTCGAGATTGAATATATCGTCCTCCAGCCGACTTGTATCCAAGGGTCTATTGCTGCCTCGGGCACCTTATGGTCCGCCTCCTGTGAGTCTAGATTTTCGAATCCGACGCAAAACTGATAGTTAATTGTAACGTTCATGGCCTCCTAATGACGATGGAACACTCAAATTGCGTAGCGATCCAATACATCATCCTCCAGCCGACTTGACTTCAAGGGGATATCGCTGCCTCGAGCACCTTATGCTCGTTCTCCTGTGAGTCTAGATTTTCGAACCCGACGCAATTTTAACGTTCAGGGCCTCCTAATGACGATGGAATACTCAAACGGCGTCGAGATTCAATACATCGTCCTCCATCCGACTTCTCTCCATGGGGATATTGCTGCCTCGGGCACCTTATGGTCGTTCTCCTGTGAGTGTAGATTTTCGAATCCGACGCATAACTGATAGCTAATTGTAACGTTCAGGGCCTCCTAATGACGATGGAACACTGAAATAGCGTCGAGATTCAATACATCGTCCTTCAGCCAACTTGTCTCCAAGCGTCCATTGTCGCCTCGGGCACCTTATGGTCGTTCTCCTGTGAGTCTACATTTTCAATTCCGACACATAACTGATAGTTAATTGTAACGTTCAGGGCCTCCTAATGACGATGGAACACTCAAATTGATCGAGATTCAATTTATCGTCCTCCAGCCGACTTGTCTCCATGGGTCTACTGCTACCTCGGTCACCTTATCGTCGTTCTCCTGTGAGGCCAGATATTCGAATCCGACGCAAAAGGGACTGCTAATTGTAACGTTCAGAGCCTCCTAATGATGATGGAAGACTCAAAATTGCGTCGAGTTTCAATAAATCGTCCTCCAGCCGACTTGTCTTCAAGGGGATATTGCTGCCTCGGGCACCCTATAGTCCTTCTCCTGTGAGTCTAGATTTGGATTGGATTGTTTGGGGGAAGAGACCAAACTGCGAGGTCATCGGTCTCATCGGACTAGGGAAGGAAGTCGGCCGTGCCCTTTCAAAGGAACCATCCCAGCATTTGCCTGGAGCGATTTAGGGAAATCACGGAAAACCTAAATCAGGATGGCCGGACGCGGGATTGAACCGTCGTCCTCCCGAATGCGAGTCCAGTGTGCTACCACTGCGCCACCTCGCTCGGTGTGTGAGTCTAGAATTTCGAATCCGACCCAAAACTGATAGTTAATTGTAACGTTCAGGACCTCCTAATGACGATGGAACACTCAAATTGCGTCGCGATTCAATACATCGTCCTCCACCTGACTTGTCTCCAAGGGCCAATTGCTGCCTTTGGCACCTATTGGTCTTGCTCCTGTGAGTCTAGATTTTCGAATCCGACGCTAAACTGATAGCTATTTGTAACGTTAAGGGCCTCCTAATGACGATGGAACACTCAAATTGCGGCGAGATTCAATACATCGTCCTCCAGCCGACTTGTCTCCATGGGGATATTGCTGCCTCGGGCACCATATGGTCCGTCTGCTGTGAGTCTAGATATTCGAATCCGACGCACAACTGATGTTAATTGTAACGTTCAGGTCCTCCTAATGAAGATGGAACACTCACATTGCGTTGGGATTCAATACATCGTCCTCCAGCCGTCTCCAAGGGGATATTGCTGCGTCGGGCACCATATGGTCAGTCTCCTGTGAGTCTAGATTTTCGAATCCGACGCAAAACTGATAGTTAATTGTAACGTTCAGGGCCTCCTAATGACGATGGAACACTCAAATTGCGTCGAGATTCAATACAAGGTCCTCCAGCCGACTTGTTTCCAAGGGGATAGTCCTGCCTCGGGCACCATATGTTCCGTTTCCTGCGAGTCTTGATTTTCGAATCCGACGCCAAATTAATGATTAAAAGTAACGTTCAGCGCCTCCTAATGACGATGGAACACTCAAATTGCGTCGCGATTCAATACATCATCATGCAGCCGACGTTAACTCCTGGGGTCTATTGCAGCTTCGGGCACCTTATGGTCGTTCTCCTGTGAGGCTAGATTGTCGAATCCAACGCAAAACTGATAGTTAATTGTAATGTTCAGGCCCTCCTAATAACGATGGAACACTCAAATTAAGTCGAGATTCAATAAATCGTCCTCCAGCCGATATGTCTCCATGGGTCTATTGGGGCCTCAGTCACCTTATGGTCGTTCTCCTGTGAGTCCAGATTTTCGAATCCGACGCAAAACGGACTGTTAATTGTAACGTTCCGACCCTGCTAACGACGATGGAACACACAAATTGCGTCGCGATTTAATACATCGTCCTCCAGCCGACTTGTCTCCAAGGGCCTATTGCTGCCTCGGGCGCCTTCTGGTCCGTCTCCTGTGAGTCTAGATTTTCGAATCCGACGCAAAACTGATATTTAATTGTAACGTTAAGGGCCTCCTAATGACGATGGAACACTCAAATTGCGCCGAGATTCAATACATCGTCCTCCAGCCGACTTGTCTCTAAAGGAATATTGCTGCCTCGGGCACCAGATGGTCCGTCTCCTGTGAGTCTAGATTTTCGAATCCGACGTAAAACTTGTAATTAATTGTAGCGTTCAGGGCCGCCTAATGACGATGGAACACTCAATTTGCGTCGCGATCCAATTCATCGTCCTCCCGCCGACTTGTCTCCAATGTGGTCCGTGTCCTGTGAGTCTAGATTTTCAAATCCGACGCAAAAATGATGGTTAATTGTAACGTTCAGGGCCTCCTAATGACGAAGGAACACTCAAATTGCGTCGAGATTGAATACATCGTCCTCCAGCCGACTTGTCTCCAAGGGTCTATTGCTGCCTCGGGCACCTTATGGTCCGCATCCTGTGAGTCTAGATTTTCGAATCCGACGCAAAACTGATAGTTAATTGCAACGTTCATGGCCTCCTATTGACGATGGAACACTCAAATTGCGTAGCGATCCAATACATCGTCCTCCAGCCGACTTGACTCCAAGGGGATATTGCTGCCTCGGGCACCTTATGCTCGTTCTCCTGTGAGTGTAGATTTTCGAATCCGACGCGAAACTGATTGTTAATTGTAACGTTCAAGGCTTCCTAATGACGATGGAACACTGAAATAGCGTCGAGTTTCAATACATCGTCAATCAGCCGACTTGACTCCAAGCGACTATTGCTGCCTCGGGCACCTTATGGTCGTTCTCCTGTGAGACATGATTTTAGAATCCGACGCAAAACTGACAGTTAATTGTAACGTTCAGGGCTTCCTAATGCCGAAGGAACACTCAAATTGCGTCGAGATTGAATATGTCGTCCTCCAGCCGACTTGTCTCCAAGGGTCTATTGCTGCCTCGGGCACCTTATGGTCGTTCTCCTGTGAGTCTAGATTTTCGAATCAGACGCACAACGGATAGTTAATTTTAACGCTCAGCGCCTCCTAATGACGATGGACCACTCAATTGGCGTCGAGATTCAATACATCGTCCTCCAGCCGACTTGTCTCCAAGTGTCTATTCCTGCCTCGGGCACCTTATCGTCGTTGTCCTGTGAGACCAGATATTCGAATCCGACGCAAAACGGACTGCTAATAATAACGTTCAGAGCCTCCTAATGATGATGGAACACTCAAATTGCGTCGAGATTCAATACATCGTCGTCAGCAGACTAGTCTCCAAGGGTCTATTGCTGCCTCGTGCACATTATATTCGTTCTCCTGTGAGTCTATATTTTAGAATCCGACGCAAAACTGATAGTTAATTGTAACGTTCAGGGCCTCCTAATGACGATGGAACACTCTAATTGCGTCGAGATTTAATACATCGTCCTTCAGACGACTTGTCTCCAGCGGGATATTGCTGCCTCGGGCACCATGTGGTCCTTCTCCTGTGATTCTAGATTGTCGAATCCGACGCGGAACTGATAGTTAATAGTAACGCTCAGCGCCTCCTAATGACGATGGAACACTCAAATAGCGTCGAGATTCAATACATCGTCCTCCAGCCGACTTTTCTCCAAGGCTGTATTGCTGCCTCGGGCACCTAATGGTCGTTCTCCTGTGAGTCTAGATTTTCGAATCCGACGCATAACTGATAGTTAATTGTAACGCTCAGCGCCTCCTAATGACGATGGAACACTCAAATAGCGTCGAGATTCAATACATCGTACTCCAGCCGACTTGTCTCCAAGGGGATATTGCAGCCTCGGGCACCATATAGTCCTTCTCCTGTGAGTCAAGAATTTCGAATCCGATCCAAAACTGATAGTTAATTGTAACGTTCAGGACCTCCTAATGACGGTGGAACACTCAAATTGCGTCGCGATTCAATACATCGTCCTCCAGCCGACTTTTTTCCAAGGGTCAATTGCTGCCTTTGGCACCTAATGGTCTTGCTCCTGTGAGTCTAGATTTTCGAATCCCACGCAAAACTGATATTTAATTGTAACGTTAAGGGCCTCCTAATGACGATGGAACACTCAAATTGCTCGAGATTCAATACATCGTCCTTGGGCCGACTTGTCTCCAAGGGAATATTGCTGCCTCGGACACCATATGGTCCGTCTCCTGTGAGTCTAGATTTTCGAATCCGACGCAAAACTTGTAATTAATTGTAACGTTCAGGGCCTCCTAATGACGATGGAACACTCAATTTGCGTCGAGATCCAATACATCGTCCTCCCGCCGACTTGTCTCCAACGTGATATTGCTGCCTCGGGCACCATGTGGTCTGTCTCCTGTGAGTCTAGATTTTCAAATCCGGCGCAAAAATGATAGTTAATTGTAACGTTCAGGGCCTCCTAATGACGAAGGAACACTCAAATTGCGTCGAGATTGAATATATCGTCCTCCAGCCGACTTGTCTCCAAGGGTCTATTGCTGCCTCGGGCACCTTATGGTCCGCCTCCTGTGAGTCTAGATTTTCGAATTCGACGCAAAACTGATAGTTAATTGTAACGTTCATGGCCTCCTAATGACGATGGAACACTCAAATTGCGTAGCGATCCAATACATCGTCCTCCAGCCGACTTGACTCCAAGGGGATATTGCTGCCTCGGGCACCTTATGCTCGTTCTCCTGTGAGTCTAGATTTTCGAACCCGACGCAATTTTAACGTTCAGGGCCTCCTAATGACGATGGAATACTCAAACGGCGTCGAGATTCAATACATCGTCCTCCATCCGACTTCTCTCCATGGGGATATTGCTGCCTCGGGCACCATATGGTCGTTCTCCTGTGAGTGTAGATTTTCGAATCCGACGCGAAACTGGTTGTTAATTGTAACGTTCAGGGCTTCCTAGTGACGATGGAACACTGAAATTGCGTCGAGTTTCAATGCATCGACAATCAGCCGACTTGTCTCCAAGCGACTATTGCTGCCTCGGGCACCTTATGGTCGTCCTCCTGTGAGACATGATTTTCGAATCCGACGCAAAACTGATAGTTAATTGTAACGTTCATGGCCTCCTAATGACGATGGAACACTCAATTTGCATCGCGATCCAATACATCGTCCTCCCGCCGACTTGTCTCCAATGTGGTCCGTGTCCTGTGAGTCTAGATTTTCAAATCCGACGCAAAAAGGATGGTTAATTGTAACGTTCAGAGCCTCCTAATGACGAAGGAACACTCAAATTGCGTCGAGATTTAATACATCGGCCTCCAGCCGACTTGCTGCCGCAGACACCTTACGGTCGTTCTCCTGTGAGTCTAGATTTTCGAATCCGACGCATAACTGATAGCTAATTGTAACGTTAAGGCCGACTTGTCTCCAAGGGGATATTGCTGCCTCGGGCACCATATGGTCCGTCTGCTGTGAATCTAGATTTTCGAATCCGACGCACAACTGATGTTAATTGTAACGTTCAGGTCCTCCTAATGAAGATGGAACACTTACATTGCGTTGAGATTCAATACATCGTCCTCCAGCCGTCTCCAATGGGATATTGCTGCGTCGGGCACCATATGGTCAGTCTCCTGTGAGTCTAGATTTTCGAATCCGACGCAAAACTGATAGTTAATTGTAACGTTCAGGGCCTCCTAATGACGATGGAACACTCAAAATGCGTCGAGATTCAATACAAGGTCCTCCAGCCGACTTGTTTCCGAGGGGATAGTGCTGCCTCGGGCACCATATGTTCCGTTTCCTGCGAGTCTTGATTTTCGAATCCGACGCCAAATTAATGGATAAATGTAACGCTCAGCGCCTCCTAATGACGATGGAACACTCAAATTGCGTCGCGATTCAATACATCATCATCCAGCCGAGGTTAACTCCTGGGGTCTATTGCAGCCTCGGGCACCTTATGGTCGTTCTCCTGTGAGGCTAGATTATCGAATCCAACGCAAAACTGATATTTAATTGTAACGTTAAGGGCCTCCTAATGACGATGGAACACTCAAATTGCGTCGAGATTCAATACATCGTCCTCCAGCCGACTTGTCTCCAAGGGCCTATTGCTGCCTCGGGCACCTTATGGTCCGTCTCCTGTGAGTCTAGATTTTCGAATCCGACGCAAGACTGATATGTAATTGTAACGTTAAGGGCCTCCTAATGACGATGGAACACTCAAATTGCGTCGAGATTCAATACATCGTCCTCCAGCCGACTTGTCTCCAAAGGAATATTGCTGCCTCGGGCACCTTCTGGTCCGTCTCCTGTGAGTCTAGATTTTCGAATCCGCGCAAAACTTGTAATTAATTGTAACGTTCAGGGCCTCCTAATGACGATGGAACACTCAATTTGCGTCGCGATCCAATACATCGTCCTCCCGCCGACTTGTCTCCAATGTGGTCCGTGTCCTGTGAGTCTAGATTTTCAAATCCGACGCAAAAAGGATGGTTAATTGTAACGTTCAGGGCCTCCTAATGACGAAGGAACACTCAAATTGCGTCGAGATTGAATACATCGTCCTCCAGCCGACTTGTCTCCAAGGGTCTATTGCTGCCTCGGGCACCTTATGGTCCGCCTCCTGTGAGTCTAGATTTTCGAATCCGACGCAAAACTGATAGTTAATTGTAACGTTCATGGCCTCCTAATGACGAAGGAACACTCAAATTGCGTAGCGATCCAATACATCGTCCTCCAGCCGACTTGACTCCAAGGGGATATTGCTGCCTCGGGCACCTTATGCTTGTTCTCGTGTGAGTGTAGATTTTCGAATCCGACGCGAAACTGATTGTTAATTGTAACGTTCAAGGCTTCCTAATGACGATGGAACACTTAAATTGCGTCGAGATTTAATACATCGGCCTCCAGCCGACTTGCTGCCTCGGACACCTTATGGTCGTTCTCCTGTGAGTTTAGATTTTCGAATCCGAGGCATAACTGATAATTAATTGTAAGGTGCAAGGACTCCTAATGACGATGGAACACTCAAATTGCGTCGAGATTCAATACATCGTCCTCCAGCCGACTTGTCTCCAAGGGTCTATTGCTGCCTGGGTCGTTCTCCCTTGAGTCTAGATTTTCGAATCCGACGCAAAACTGATAGCTAATTGTAACGTTCAGGGCCTCCTAATGACGATGGAACACTGAAATAGCGTCAAGATTCAATACATCCTCCTTCAGCCGACTTGTCTCCAAGCGTCCATTGTTGCCTCGGGCACCTTATTGTCGTTCTCCTGTGGGTCTACATTTTCGATTCCGACACATAACTGATAGTTAATTGTAACGTTCAGGGCCTCCAAATGACGATGGAACACTCAAATGCATCGAGATTCAATACATCGTCCTCCAGCCGACTTGTCTTCATGGGTCTACTGCTACCTCGGTCACCTTATCGTCGTTCTCCTGTGAGGCCAGATATTCGAATCCGACGCAAAACGGAAAGCTAATTGTAACGTTCAGAGCCTCCGAATGATGATGGAAGACTCAAAATTGCGTCGAGATTCAATACATCGTCCTCCAGCCGACTTGTCTCCAAGGGGATATTGCTGCCTCGGGCACCATATGGTCCGTCTCCTGTGAGTCTAGATTTTCGAATCCGACGCACAACTGATGTTAATTGTAACGTTCAGGTCCTCCTAATGAAGATGGAACACTCACATTGCGTTGAGATTCAATACATCGTCCTCCAGCCGTCTCCAAGGGGATATTGCTGCGTCGGGCACCATATGGTCAGTCTCCTGTGAGTCTAGATTTTCGAATCCGACGCAAAACTGATAGTCAATTGTAACGTTCAGGGCCTCATAATGACGATGGAACACTCAGATTGCGTCGAGATTCAATACAAGGTCCTCCAGCCGACTTGTTTCCAAGGGGATAGTGCTACCTCGGGCACCATATGTTCCGTCTCCTGTGAGTCTTGATTTTCGAATCCGATGCCAAATTAATGGTTAAATGTAACGTTCAGTGCCTCCTAATGACGATGGAACACTTAAATTGTGTCGCGATTCAATACATCATCATCCAGCCGACGTTATCTCCTGGGGTCTATTGCAGCCTCGGGCACCTTATGGTCGTTCTCCTGTGAGGCTAGATTATCGAATCCAACGCAAAACTGATAGTTAATTGTAACGTTCAGGGCCTCCTAATGACGATGGAACACTCAAATTAAGTCGAGATTCAATAAATCGTCCTCCAGCCGATATGTCTCCTTGGGTCTATTGAGGCCTCGGTCACCTTATGGTCCGTCGCCTGTGAGTCTAGATTTTCGAATCCGACGCAAAACTGATAATTGTAACGTTCAGGGCCTCCTAAAGACGATGGAACACTCAAATTGCGTCGCGATTAAATACATCGTCCTATAGCCGACTTGTGTCAAGGGGTCTATTGCAGCCTCAGGCACCTTATGGTCGTTCAGCTGTAAGGCTAGATTATCGAATCCGACGCAAAACTGATAGTTAATTGTAACAATCAGGGCCTCCTAATGACGATGGAACACTCAAATTGCGAGCGCGATTCAATACATCGTCCTCCAGAAGACTTGTCTCCAAGGATCTATTGCTGCCTCGGGCACCTTATGGTCGTTCTCCTGTGAGTCTAGATTATTAAATCCGATGCAAAACTGACATTAAATTGTAACGTTCTGACCATGCTAACGACGATGGAACACCTAAATTGCGTCGCAATTCAATGCATCGGCCTCCAGCCGACTTGTCTCCATGGGTCTATTGCTGCCTCGGGCACCTTATGGTCGTTCTCCTGTGAGCCTAGATTTTCGAATCCGACGCAAAACTGATGGTTAATTGTAACGTTCAGTGCCTCCTATTGACGATGGTCACTCAAATTTTCGAATCCTACGCTAAACTGATGGTTAATTGTAACATTCAAGGCCTCCTAATGACGATGGAACTCGCAAAATTGCGTCGAGAGTCATTACACCGTCCTCCAGCCGACTTGTCTGCAGGGGGAAATTGCTGCCGCGGGCAGCGTGAGTCTAGATTTTCGAATCCGACGCAAAACTGATAGTTAATTGCTACTTTCCGACCATGCTAACAGCGATGGAACACACTAACTGCGTCGCGATTCAATACATCGTCCTCCAGCCGACTTGCCTTCAAGGTTCTATTGTTTCATGTGGCAACTTATGGTCGTTCTCCTGTGAGTCAAGATTTTCGAATCAGACGCAAAACTGATAGTTTATTGGAACGTTCAGAGCCTCCTAATGACGATGAAACACTCAAATTGCGTCGAGACCCATTACATCGTCCTCCAGCCGACTTGTTTCCAAGGGGAAATTGCTGCCGCGGGCACCGGGTGTCTAGATTTTCGAATCCGACGCAAAACTGATAGTTAATTGTAACGTTCAGGGCCTGCTAATGACGATGGAACACTCAATTTGCATCGCGATTCAATACATCGTCCTCTAGCCGATTTGTCTCCAAGGGTCTATTGCTGCCTCGGGCACCTTATGGTCGTTCTCCTGTGAGTTTATATTTTCGAATCCGACGCAAAACTGATAGTTAATTGTAACGTTCAGGTCCTCCTAATGAAGATGGAACACTCACATTGCGTCGAGATTCAATACATCGTCCTCCAGCCGTCTCCAAGGGGATATTGCTGCCTCGGGCACCGTATGGTCCATCTCCTGTGAGTCTTGATTTTCGAATCCGACGCAGATGTGATGGTTAATTGTATCGTTCAGAGCCTCCTAATGACGATGGAACACTCAAATTGCGTCGCGATTTAATACATCGTCTTCCAGCCGACGTGTCTCCAGGGGCCTATTGCAGCCTCGGGCACCTTATGGTCGTTCTCCTGTGAGGCTAGATTATCGAATCCGACGCAAAACTGATAATTAAATGTAACGTTCAGGGCCTCCTAATGACGACAGAAAACTCAAATTTCGTCGCGATTCAATACATCGTCCTCCAACCGACTTGTCTCCAAGGGTCTATTGCTGCCTATGGCACCTTATGGTCGTTCTCCTGTGGGTCCAGTATTTCGAATCCGGCGTAAAACTGATAGTTAATTGCAACGTTAAGGGCCTCCTAATGACGATGGAACACTCAAATTGCGTCGAAATTCATTACATCGTCCTCCAGTCGACTTATCTCCAAGGGGAAATTGCAGCCTCCCGCACCTTATGGTCCGTCTCCTGTGAGTCTATATTTTCGAATCCGAGGCAAAAGTGATAGTTAATTGTTACGTTCAGGGCCTCCAAACGACGATGGAACACTCAAATTGCGTCGCGATTCAATACAACGTCCTCCAGCCGGCTTGTCTCCAAGGGTCTATTGCTGCGACGGGCACCTTATGGTCCGACGCAAGACTGATGTTTAATTGTAACGTTCAGGGCCTCCTAATGACAATGGAACACTCAAATCGCGTCGCGATTCAATACATCGTCCTCCAGGCGACTTGTCTTCGAGGGTCTATTGCTGCCTGTGGCACCATATGTTCGTTCTTCTGTGAGTCTAGATTTTCGATTCCGACGCAAAACTGATAGTTAATTGCAACGTTCAGGGCCTGCTAATGACGATGGAACACTCACATTGCGTCGAGATTCAATACAGCGTCCTCCAGCCGACTTGTCTCCAAGGGGATTTTTTTGCCTCGGGCACCTTATGGTCCGTCTCCTGTGAGTCTAGATTTTCGAATCCGACGAAAAACTGATAGATTATTGGAACGTTCAGGGCCTCGTAATGTCAATGGAACACTCAAATTGCGTCGAGATTCAATACATCGTCCTCCAACGGATTTGTCTCCAAGGGGATATTTGTGACTCGGGCACATTTTGTTCCGTCTCCTGTGAGTCTTCATATTCGAATCCGACGCTAAAATGATGGTTAATTGTAACGTCCAGGGTTTCCTAATGACGATGGAACACTCAAATTGCGTCGAGATTCAATACATCGTCCTCCAGCCGACCTGTCTCCAGGAGTCTATTGCTGCCTCGGGCACCTTATGGTCGTTCTCCTCTGAGAATAGATTATCGATTCCGACGCAAAACTGATAGTTAATTGTAACGTCCAGGGCCTCATAATGACGATGGGGCACTCAAATTGCGTCGCGATTCAATACATCGTCCTGCAGCCGTCTTGTCTCCCAGGGTCTATTGCTGCCTGAGGCACCTTATGGTCATTCTTCTGTGAGTCCAGAATTTCGAATCCGACGCAAAACGGACTGTTAATTGTAACGTTCCGACCCTGCTAACGACGATGGAGCACACAAATGGCGTCCGATTCAATACATCGTCCTCCAGCCGACTTGACTCCATGGTCTATTGCTGCCTGTGGCACCTTATGGTCGTTTTCCTGTGAGTCTAGATTTTCGAATCCGACGCAAAACTGATAGTTTATTGTAACGTTCAGGGCCTCCTAATGAAGATGGAACACTCACATTGCGTCGAAATTGATCACATCGTCCTCCAGCCGACTTGTCTCCAATGGTCTATTGCTGCCTCGGGCACCATATGGTCGTTCTCCTTTATTTTTTTTTAATTTACTTATTTACTGTTCCGTGAGACCACATTGAGGAGAAGTCTCCATGGTTATGGAACGAGTCAATACATGAAATTATAACACGATTGTAGAAACAGACAGAATGAAATATAAGAAACATATTCAGGCGGTAAGTCGTTAGTTTAAATAAAGATAATCAAGAATGTAACTCTGGAATTTGTTTAATTTTTAGTCTCTTCCAGGAGCTCCTCGACAGAATAGAGGGCGTGAGCCATGAGGAAACTCTTCAGTTTAGACTTAAAAGTGTTTGGGCTACTGCTAAGATTTTTGAGTTCTTGTGGTAGCGTATTGAAAATGGATGCGGCAGAATACTGCACTCCTTTCGGCACAAGGGTCAAGGAAGTGCATTCCACATGCAGATTTGATTTCTGCCTAGTATTAACTGAGTGAAAGCTGCTAACTCTTGGGAATAAGCTAATATTGCTAACATAAAACGTCATTAAAGAAAATACATACTGTGAGGGCAATGTCAAAATTCCCAGCCTATTGAATAGGGGTCGACAAGAGGTTTTCGAACTTACACGACACATAGCTAGCACAGCCCGTTTTTGAGCCAAAAATACCCTTTTTGAATCAGAAGAAGTACCCCAAAAAATAATACCATATGACATAAGCGTATGAAAATATGCGAAGTATACTACTTTTCGTGTTGAAATGTCACTTATTTCAGATACTGTTCTAATGGTAAATAAAGCGGCATTTAGTTTCTGAACAAGATCCTGAACTTGGGCTTTCCACAACAGCTTACTATCTATCCGTACGCCTAGGAACTTGAACTGTTCCGTCTCGCTTATAACAAGCCCATTCTGTCTGATTAAAATGTCAGTTCTTGTTGAATTGTGGGTTAGAAACTGTAAAAACTGAGTCTTACTGTGAATTAGCATCAAATTATTTTCCACAAGCCAAGAACTTATATCATGAACTACATTATTTGATAATGTTTCAATATTACACACAAGATCCTTCACTACCAAGGTGGTGTCATCAGCAAACAGAAATATTTTTGAATCACCTGTAATACTAGAAGGCATATCATTTACATAAGTAAGGAACAGCAGTGGCCCCAGCACTGACCCTTGGGGAACGCCCCATTTAACAGTGCCCCCATTGGGACTGAACATCACTACCACTCTCAATATTGCGGAGGATTACCTTCTGCTTTCTGTTCTTAAAGTAGGAGGCGAACCAATTGTAAGCTACTCCCCTTACTCCATAATGTTCCAACTTCTGCAGTAATATTTTGTGGTCAACACAGTCGAAAGCCTTCGTTAAATCAAAGAAAACACCTAACGTTCGCAACGTTTTATTTAATCCGTCCAAAACCTCACAGAGAAAAGAGACTATAGCATTTTCAGTTGTTAAGCCATTTCTAAAACCAAACTGTATATTTGACAGCAAATTATGTGAATTTAAATGCTGCAGTAACCTTGTATATACAACCCTCTCGATAACTTTAGCAAACACCGATGGTATAGAAATAGGTCTATAATTGTCAACATTATCCCTGTCTCCCTTTTTATAAAGTGGCTTCACTACCTATTACTTTAATCGGTCAGGAAACCGACCATTCCTAAAGGATAAGTTACAGATATGGCTAAGTACTGAGCTAACATACGTGGAACAATACTTCAGTATTCTGCTAGATACCCCGTCATATCCATGAGAGTTCTTGGTCTTTAGTGATTTAATTATTAACTCAATCTCCCTCTTGTCAGTATCATGGAGGAGCATTTCAGGTAACAGTCTCGGAACACTTTTTTCTGTCCCTGTTGGGACTAGGTTTCTATTTAGTTCACCTGCTATATTCAGAAAGTGATTATTAAGTACTGTACATATATGCGACTTATCAGTAACACGGACATCTCCACTACGCACTGATTCTATATTCTCGACCTGTCTCTGCAGACCAGCCACTTCCTTTACGACTTCCTTTTAATTTTATCCTGAGACTTAGCTATTCTATCTGCATACCACATACTTTTTGCCTTCCTAATAACTTTTTTAAGCACCTTACAATACTGTTTGTAATGGGCTGCTGCATTTAGATTTTGACTGTATCTATTGTTTTGATATAATTGCCACTGTCATCTACAAGATATTCTTATCCCTTTAGTCAGCTACCCAGGCTGCCTGTTTGTGCTAGTACCCTGTTTTGAACGTTCTAACGGAAAGCAACTTTCAAAGAGCACGAGAAAAGTCTTGAGGAAAGCATTATATTTATTGTCTACTGTATCAGCACTATAAACATCTTGCCACTCTTGTTCCTTGATAAGGTTAACAAAAGTCTGTACAGCAACTGGATCAGCTTTCCTAAAAAGTTGGTAACTATATTTAACATGTGTTGCAGCACAAAAATCTTTTAGACTTAAAATTTGTGCATCATGATCTGAAAGGCCATTCACCTTTTTGCTAACAGAATGCCCTTCTAATAATGACGAATGAACAAAAATATTGTCTATGGTTGTTCTACTGTTCCCTTGCACTCTCGTTGGAAAAAATACGGTTGCATGATATTATATGAATTAAGGAGTCTAGATTTTCCAATCCGACGCAAAATTGACATTTCATTCTAACGTTCCGACCCTGCAAACGACGATGGAACACACAAACTGCGTCGCGTTTCAATACATCGTCCTGCAGCCGACTTGTCTCCAACTTAGTTTGCTGTCTCGGGCATCTTATGGTCCGTCTCCTGTGAGTCTAGATTATCAAATCCGACGCAAAACTGATAGTTAATTGCAACGTTCATGGCCTCCTAATGACGATGGAACACTCAAATTGCATCGAGATTCAATACATCGTCATCCAGCCGACAAGTCTCCAAGGGGATATTGCTGTCTCGGGCATCTTATGGTCCGTCTATTGTGAGTCTAGATTTTCGAATCCGACGCAAAACTGAGGGTTAATAGTAACATTCAGGGCCTCCTAATGACTATGGAACACTCAAATTGCGTCGCGATTCAATACATCGTCCTCCAGCCGACTTGTCTTCAAGGTTCAATTGTTGCCTGTGGCACCTTATGGTCGTTCTCCTGTCTACATCTACATCTATACTCCGCGAGCCACCTTACGGTGTGTGGCGGAGGGTACTTATTGTACCACTATCTGGTCCCCCCTTCCCTGTTCCATTCACGAATTGTGCGTGGAAAGAACTACTGCTTGTAAGTCTCCGTATTTGCTCTAATTTCTCGGAACTTTTCGTTGTGATCATTACGCGAGATATATGTGGGCGGTAGTAATATGTTGCCCATCTCTTCCCGGAATGTGCTCTCTCGTAATTTCGATAATAAACCTCTCCGTATTGCGTAACGCCTTTCTTGAAGTGTCCGCCACTGGAGCTTGTTCAGCATCTCCGTAACGCTCTCGCGCTGACTAAATGTCCCCATGACGAATCGCGCTGCTTTTCGCTGGATCGTGTCTATCTCTTCTATTAATCCAACCTGGTAAGGGTCCCATACTGATGAGCAATACTCAAGAATCGGACGAACAAGCGTTTTGTAAGCTACTTCTTTCGTCGATGAGTCACATTTTCTTAGAATTCTTCCTATGAATCTCAACCTGGCGCCTGCTTTTCCCACTATTTGTTTTATGTGATCATTCCACTTCAGATCGCTCCGGATAGTAACTCCTAAGTATTTTACGGTCGTTACCGCTTCCAATGATTTACCACCTATGGCATAATCGTATTGGAATGGATTTCTGCCCCTATGTATGCGCATTATATTACATTTATCTACGTTTAGGGAAAGCTGCCAGCTGTCGCACCATGCATTAATCCTCTGCAGGTCCTCCTGGAGTACGTACGAGTCTTCTGATGTTGCTACTTTCTTGTAGACAACCGTGTCATCTGCAAATAGCCTCACGGAGCTACCGATGTTGTCAACTAAGTCATTTATGTATATTGTAAACAATAAAGGTCCTATCACGCTTCCCTGCGGTACTCCCGAAATTACCTCTACATCTGCAGATTTTGAACCGTTAAGAATGACATGTTGTGTTCTTTCTTCTAGGAAATCCTGAATCCAATCACAAACCTGGTTCGATATTCCGTAAGCTCGTATTTTTTTCACTAAACGTAAGTGCGGAACCGTATCAAATGCCTTCCTGAAGTCCAGGAATACGGCATCAATCTGCTCGCCAGTGTCTACGGCACTGTGAATTTCTTGGGCAAATAGGGCGAGCTGAGTTTCACATGATCTCTGTTTGCGGAATCCATGTTGGTTATGATGAAGGAGATTTGTATTATCTAAGAACGTCATAATACGAGAACACAAAACATGTTCCATTATTCTACAACAGAATAATGGAACATGTTTTGTGTGAGTCTAGATTTTCGAATCCGATGCAAAACTGATAGTTAATTGTAACGTTCAGGGCCTCCCAATGACGATGGAAGACTCAAATTGCATCGCGATTCAATACATCGTCCTCTAGCCGACTTGTCTCCAAGGGTCTATTGCTGCCTCGGGCACCTTATGGTCGTCCTCCTGTGAGTCTAGATTTTCCAATACGACGCAAAACTGATAGTCAATAGTAACGTTCTGGGCCTCCTAATGACGATGGAACACTCAAATAGCGTCGAGATTCAGCACATCGTCCTCCAGCCGACTTGTCTCCTAGGGGATATTGCTGCCTCGGGCACCTCATGGTCCGTGTCCTATGAGTCGAGATTTTCCAATCCGACGCAAAACTGATGGTAAATTGTAACGTTCAGGGCCTCCTTATGACGATGGAACACTCAAATTGCGTCGCCATTCAATACATCGTCTTCCAGCCGACTTGTCTCCAAGGTTCTATTGCTGCCTCGGGTAACTTATGGTCGTTCACCTGTAAATCTAGATTTTCGAATCCGACGAAAAACTGATAGTTAATTGTAACGTTGAGCACCTCATAATGACGATGGACCACTCAGATTGCGTCGAGATTCAATACATCGTCCTCCAGCCGACTCCAAGGGGACATTGCTGCCTCGGGCACCATATGGTCCGTCTCCTGTGAGTCTAGATTTTCGAATCCGACGCAAAACTGATGGTTAAATGTAACGTTCAGGGCCGCCTAATAACAAGGGAACACTCAAATTGCGTCGCGATTGAATACATCGTCCTCCAGCAGACTTGTCTCCAAAGGTCTATTGCTGCCTCGGGCGCCTTATGGTCGATCTCCTGTGGGTCTAGGTTATCGGATCCGACGCAAAACTGATAGTTAATTGTAACTTTCGGAACCTCCTAATGACGATGGAACACTCAAATAGCGTCGAGATTCAATACATCGACCTCCAGCGGACTTGCCTCCAAGGGTCTACTGCTGCCTCGGGCACCTTATGGTCGTTTTCCTGTGAGTCTAGATTATTAAATCCGATGCAAAACTGATATTAAATTCTAACGTTCCGTTCATGCTAACGACGATGGAACACATAAATTGCGTCGCAATTCAATACATCGTCCTCCAGCCGACTTGTCTCCAAGGGTCTACTGCTGCCTCGGACACCTTATGGTCGTTCTCCTGTGAGTCTAGATTATCAAATCCGACTCAAAACTGATAGTTAATTGTAACGTTCATGGCCTCCTAATGACGATGGAACACTCAAATTGGGTCGAGATTCAATACATCGTCATCCAGCCGACTTGTCTCCAAGGGGATATTGCTGTCTAGTGCACCTTATGGTTGGTCTCCTGTGAGTCTAGATTTTCGAATCCGACGCAAAACTGATAGTTAATTGTAAGGTTCAGCGCTTCCTAATGACGATGGAACACCCAAATTGCATCGCGATTCAATACATCGTCCTCCAGCCGACTTGTCACCAAGGGTCTATTGCTGCCTCGGGCACCTTATGGTCCATCTCCTGTGAATCTAGATTTTCGAATCCGACGCAAAACTGATGGTTAGTTGTAACGTTCAGGGCCTCCTATTGACGATGGACCACTCAAATTTTCTAATCCTACGTTAAACTGATGGTTAATTGTAACGTTCAAGGCGTCCTAATGACGTCGGAACTCTCAAATTGCGTGAGATTCATTACACCGTCCTCCAGCCGACTTGTCTCCAGGGGGAAATTGCTTCCGCGGGCCCCGAGAGTCTAGATTTTCGAATCCGACGCAAAACTGATAGTTAACTGTAACGTTCAGACCCTGCTAACAACGATGGAACACACAAAGTGCGTCGCGATTCAATACATCGTCCTCCAGCCGACTTGTCTCCAAGGGCTCAATTGGTGCCTAGGGCACCTTATGGTCCGTCTCCTGTGAGTCTTTGTTTTCGAATCCGACGCAAAACTGATAGTTTATTGTAACGTTCAGCGCCTACTAGTGACAAGGGAACACTCAGATAGCGTCGAGATTCAATACATTGTCCTCCAGCCGACTTGTCTCCATGGGTCTATTGCTGCCTCGGACACGTTATGGTCGTTCCCCTGTGAGTCTAGATTATCAAATCCGACGCAAAACTGATAGTTAATAGTAACGTTCAGGGCCTCCTAATGACGATGGAACACTCAAATTGCGTCGAGATCCATTACGCCGTCCTCCAGCCGACTTGTTTCACAGGGGAAATTGCTGCCGCGGGCACCGTGAGTCTAGATTTTCGAATCCGACGCAAAACTGATACTTAATTGTAACGTTCAGGGCCTTCTAATGACGATGGAACACCCAAATATCATCGCGATTCCCTACATCGTCCTCCAGCCGACTTGTCTCCAAGGGTCTATTGCTGCCTCGGGTACCTTATGGTCCGTCTCCTGTGAGTCTAGATTCTCGAATCCGACGCGAAACTGATAGTTTATTGTAACGTTCAGGGCCTCCTAATGACGATGGAACACTCAAATTGCGTCGCGATTCAATACACCGTCCTCCAGCCGACTTGTCTCCAAGGGGATATTGCAGCCTCGGGCACCGTATGTTCCGTATCCTGTGAGTCTTGATTTTCGAATCCGACGCAAAACTGATGGTTAATTGTAACGTTCAGGGCCTCCTATTGACGATGGAATACTCAAATTTTCGAATCCTACGCTAAACTGATGGTCAATCGTAACGTTCAAGGCGTCCTGTGACGATGGAACTCTCAAATTGCGTCGAGATTCATTACACCGTCCTCCAGCCGACTTGTCTCCAGGGGGAAATTGCTGCCGCGGGCCCCGTGAGTCTAGATTTTCGAATCCGACGCAAAACTGATAGTTAATTGTAACGTTCCGACCCTGCTAACAACGATGGAACACACAAACTGCGTCGCGATTCAATACATCGTCCTCCAGCCGACATGTCTCCAAGGGCTCTATTACTGCCTCGGGCACCTTATGGTCCGTCTCCCGTGAGTGTTTATTTTCGAATCCGATGCAAAACTGATAGTTTATTGTAACGTTCAGGGCCTCCTAATGATTAAGGAACACTCAAATTGCGTCGCGATTCAATACATCGTCCTCCAGCAGACTTGTCTTCAAGGTTCTATTGTTTTGCTGTGCCACCTTATGGTCGTTCTCCTGTGAGTCAAGATTTTCGAATCAGACGCAAATCTGATAGTTAATTGTAACGTTCAGGGCCTCCTAATGACGATGGAACATTGAAATTGCATCGCGATTCAATACATCGTTCTCCTACCGACTTGTCTACAAGGGTCTATTGCTGCCTAAGGCACCTTGTGGTTGTTCTCCTGTGGGTCTAGTATTTCGAATCCTGCTTAAAACTGTTAGTTAATTGTAACGTTAAGGGCCTCCTAATGACGATGGAACACTCCAATTGCGTCGAGATTCAATACATCGTTCTCCAGCCGACTTGTCTCCAAGAGTCTATTGCTGCCTCGGTCACCTTATGGTCGTTCTCCTGTGAGTCTAGATTTTCGAATCCGACGCAAAACTGATAGTTAATTGTAACGTTCCGACCCTGCTAAGGACGATGGAAC
Source organism: Schistocerca serialis cubense (assembly GCF_023864345.2). Lineage (NCBI taxonomy): Eukaryota > Metazoa > Arthropoda > Insecta > Orthoptera > Acrididae > Schistocerca > Schistocerca serialis. Next base: position 8,404,566 of record NC_064638.1, on the reverse strand, counting down.
ACACAAATTGCGTCGCGATTCAATACATCGTCCTCCAGCCGACTTGTCTCCAAGGGAATATTGCTGCCTCGGGCACCTTCTGTTCGTTCTCCTGTGAGCCTAGATTTTCGAATCCGACGCAAAGCTGATGGTTAATTGTAACGTGCAGGGCCTCCTAATGACGATGGAACAATCAAATTGCGGCGAGATTCAATACATCGTCCTCCATCCGACTTGTCTCCAATGGAATATTGCTGCCTCGGGCACCTCATGGTCCGTGTACTGTGAGTCCAAATTTTCAAATCCGACGCAAAACTGATGCTTAATTGTAACGTTCAGGGCCTCCTAAAGACTATGGAACACTCAAATCGCGTCGCGATTCAATACATCGTCCTCCAGCCGACATGTCTCCAAGGGTCTATTGCTGCCTCGGGCACCTTATGGTCGTTCTCCTGTGAGTCTAGATTTTCGAATGCGACACATAACTGATAGTAAATTGTAACGTTCAGTGCCTCCTAATGATTATGGAACACTCAAATTGCGTCACGATTCAATACATCGTCCTCCAGCAGACTTGTCTTCAAGGTTCTATTGTTTCCTGTGGCACCTTATGGTCGTTCTCCTGTGAGTGAAGATTTTCGAATCAGACGCAAAACTGATAGATAATTGTAACGTTCAGGGCCTCCTAATGACGATAGAACACTCAAATTAAGTCGAGATCCATTACACCGTCCTCCTGCCGACTTGTTTCACAGGGGAAATTGCTGCCGCGGTTACCGTGAGTCTAGATTTTCGAATCCGACGCAAAACTGATAGTAAATTGTAACGTTCAGGGCCTCCGAATGACGATCAAATACTCTAATTGCATCGCGATTCAATACATCGTCTTCCAGCCGACATGTCTCCAAGGGTCTATTGATGCCTCGGGCACCTTATGTTCCGTCTCCTGTAAGTCTAGATTTTCGAATCCGACGCAAAACTGATAGTTAATTATAACGTTCAGTTTCTTCTAATGACGATGGAACACTCAAATTGCGTCGCGATTCAATACATCGTCCTCCAGCCGACCTGTCTCCAGGAGTCTAATGCTGCCTCGGGCACCTTGTGGTCGTTCACCTGTGAGGCTAGATTATCGATTCCGACGCAAAACTGATAGTTAATTGTAACGTCCAGGGCCTCCTAATGACGATGGAACACTCAAATTGCGTCGCGATTCAATACATCGTCCTGCAGCCGTCTTGTCTCCCAGGGTCTATTGCTGCCTGAGGCACCTTATGATCATTCTCCTGTGAGTCCAGATTTTCGAATCCGACGCAAAACGGACTGTTAATTGTAACGTTCCGACCCTGCTAACGACGATGGAACACACAAATGGCGTCGGGATTCAATACATCGTCCTCCAGCCGACTTGTCTCCAAGGGTCTATTGCTGCCTGTGGCACCTTATGGTCGTTTTCCTGTGAGTCTAGATTTTCGAATCCGACGCAAAACTGATAGTTAATTGTAACGTTCAGGGCCTTCTAATTAAGATGGAACACTCACATTGCGTCGAAATTGATTACATCGTCCTCCAGCCGACTTGTCTCCAATGGTCTATTGCTGCCTCGGGCACCATATGGTCGTTGTCCTTTATTTTTTTTTTTTATTTATTTATTTACTGTTCCGTGGGACCACATTGAGGAGAAGTCTCCATGGTCATGGATCGAGTCAATACATGAAATTATAACACGATTGTAGACACAGATAGAATGAAATATAAGAAACATATTCAGGCGGTAAGTCGTTAGTTTAAATAAAGAAAATCAAGAATGTAATTCTGGAATTTGCTTAATTTTTTGTCTCTTCCAGGAGCTCCTCGACAGAATAGAGGGCGTGAGCCATGAGGAAACTCTTCAGTTTAGACTTAAAAGTGTTTGGGCTACTGCTAAGATTTTTGAGTTCTTGTGGTAGCTTATTGAAAATGGATGCGGCAGAATACTGCACTCCTTTCTGCACAAGGGTCAAGGAAGTGCATTCCACATGCAGATTTGATTTCTGCCTAGTATTAACTGAGTGAAAGCTGCTAACTCTTGGGAATAAGCTAATATTGCTAACATAAAACGACATTAAAGAAAATACATACTGTGAGGGCAATGTCAAAATTCCCAGCCTATTGAATAGGGGTCGACAAGAGGTTTTCGAACTTACACCACACATAGCTCGCACAGCCCGTTTTTGAGCCAAAAATACACTTTTTGAATCAGAAGAATTACCCCAAAAAATAATACCATATGACATAAGCGTATGAAAATATGCGAAGTATACTACTTTTCGTGTTGAAATGTCACTTATTTCAGATACTGTTCTAATGGTAAATAAAGCGGCATTTAGTTTCTGAACAAGATCCTGAACTTGGGCTTTCCACAACAGCTTACTATCTATCCGTACGCCTAGGAACTTGAACTGTTCCGTCTCGCTTATAACAAGCCCATTCTGTCTGATTAAAATGTCAGTTCTTGTTGAATTGTGGGTTAGAAACTGTAAAAACTGAGTCTTACTGTGAATTAGCATCAAATTATTTTCCACAAGCCAAGAACTTATATCATGAACTACATTATTTGATAATGTTTCAATATTACACACAAGATCCTTCACTACCAAGGTGGTGTCATCAGCAAACAGAAATATTTTTGAATCACCTGTAATACTAGAAGGCATATCATTTACATAAATAAGGAACAGCAGTGGCCCCAGCACCGACCCTTGGGGAACGCCCCATTTAACAGTGCCCCCATTGGGACTGAACATCATTACCACTCTCAATATTGCGGAGGATTACCTTCTGCTTTCTGTTCTTAAAGTAGGAGGCGAACCAATTGTAAGCTACTCCCCTTACTCCATAATGTTCCAACTTCTGCAGTAATATTTTGTGGTCAACACAGTCGAAAGCCTTCGTTAAATCAAAGAAAACACCTAACGTTCGCAACGTTTTATTTAATCCGTCCAAAACCTCACAGAGAAAAGAGACTATAGCATTTTCAGTTGTTAAGCCATTTCTAAAACCAAACTGTATATTTGACAGCAAATTATGTGAATTTAAATGCTGCAGTAACCTTGTATATACAACCCTCTCGATAACTTTAGCAAACACCGATGGTATAGAAATAGGTCTATAATTGTCAACATTATCCCTGTCTCCCTTTTTATAAAGTGGCTTCACTACCTATTACTTTAATCGGTCAGGAAACCGACCATTCCTAAAGGATAAGTTACAGATATGGCTAAGTACTGAGCTAACATGTGTTGCAGCACAAAAATCTTTTAGACTTAAAATTTGTGCATCATGATCTGAAAGGCCATTCACCTTTTTGCTAACAGAATGCATTTCTAATAATGACGAATGGACAAAAATATTGTCTATGGTTGTTCTACTGTTCCCTTGCACTCTCGTTGGAAAAAATACGGTTGCATAATATTACATGAATTAAGGAAGCTAGATTTTCGAATCCGACGCAAAATTGACATTTAATTCTAACGTTCCGACCCTGCAAACGACGATGGAACACACAAACTGCGTCGCGTTACAATACATCGTCCTGCAGCCGACTTGTCTCCAACTTAGTTTGCTGTCTCGGGCATCTTATGGTCCGTCTCCAGTGAGTCTAGATTATTAAATCCGACGCAAAACTGATAGTTAATTGTAACGTTCATGGCCTCCTAATGACGATGGAACACTCAAATTGCATCGAGATTCAATACATCGTCATCCAGCCGACTTGTCTTTAAGGGGATATTGCTGTCTCAGGCATCTTATGGTCCGTCTCCTGTGAGTCTAGATTTTCGAATCCGACGCAAAACTGAGGGTTAATAGTAACATTCAGGGCCTCCTAATGACTATGGAACACTCAAATTGCGTCGCGATTCAATACATCGTCCTCCAGCCGACTTGTCTTCAAGGTTCAATTGTTGCCTGTGGCACCTTATGGTCATTCTCCTGTGAGTCTAGATTTTCGAATCCGATGCAAAACTGATAGCTAATTGTAACGTTCAGGGCCTCCTAATGACGATGGAACACTCAAATTGCGACGAGATCCATTACACCGTCCTCCAGCCGACTTGTTTCCAAGGGGAAATTGCTGCCGCGGGCACCGTAAGTCTAGATTTTCGAATCCGACGCTAAACTGATAGTTAAATGTAACGTTCAGGGCCTCCCAATGACGATGGAAGACTCAAATTGCATCGCGATTCAATACATCGTCCTCTAGCCGACTTGTCTCCAAGGGTCTATTGCTGCCTCGGGCACCTTATGGTCGTCCTCCTGTGAGTCTAGATTTTCGAATACGACGCAAAACTGATGGTCAATAGTAACGTTCTGGTCTTCCTAATGACGATGGAACACTCAAATAGCGTCGAGATTCAGCACATCGTCCTATAGCCGACTTGTCTCCTAGGGGATATTGCTGCCTCGGGCACCTCATAGTCCGTGTCCTATGAGTCGAGATTTTCCAATCCGACGCAAAACTGATGGTAAATTGTAACGTTCAGGGCCTCCTTATGACGATGGAACACTCAAATTGCGTCGCCATTCAATACATCGTCTTCCAGCCGACTTGTCTCCAAGGGTCTATTGCTGCCTCGGGTAACTTATGGTCGTTCTCCTGTAAATCTAGATTTTCGAATCCGACGAAAAACAGATAGTTAATTGAAACGTTCAGCACCTCATAATGACGATGGAACACTCAGATTGCGTCGAGATTCAATACATCGTCCTCCAGCCGACTCCAAGGGGACATTGCTGCCTCGGGCACCATATGGACCGTCTCCTGTGAGTCTAGATTTTCGAATCAGACGCAAAAGTGATAGTTAATTGTTACGTTCAGGGCCTCCAAATGACGATGGAACACTCAAATTGCGTCGCGATTCAATACAACGTCCTCCAGCCGGCTTGTCTCCAAGGGTCTATTGCTGCGACGGGCACCTTATGGTCCGACGCAAAACTGATGTTTAATTGTAACGTTCAGGGCCTCCTAATGACAATGGAACAATCAAATTGCATCAAGATTCAATACATCGTCATCCAGCCGACTTGTCTGCAAGGGGATATTGCTGTCTCAGGCATCTTATGGTCCGTCTCCTGTGAGTCTAGATTTTCGAATCCGACGCAAAACTGAGGGTTAATAGTAACATTCAGGGATTCCTAATGACTATGGAACACTCAAATTGCGTCGCGATTCAATACATCGTCCTCCAGGCGACTTGTCTTCAAGGGTCTATTGCTGCCTCTGGCACCATATGTTCGTTCATCTGTGAGTCTAGATGTTCGATTCCGACGCAAAACTGATAGTAAATTGTAACGTACAGGGCCTCCTAATGACGATGGAACACTCAAATTGCGTCGCGATTCAATACACCGTCCTCCAGCCGACTTGTCTCCAAGGGGATATTGCTGCCTCGGGCACCTCATAGTCCGCGTCGAAATTTTCAAATCCGACGCAAAACTGATGGTTAATTGTAACGTTCAGGGCCTCCTAATGACGATGGAACACTCAAATTGCGTCACGATTCAATACATTTTCTTCCAGCCGACTTGTCTCCAAAGATCTATTGCTGCCTCGGGGAACTTATGGTCGTTCTCCTGTGAGTCTAGATTTTCGAATCCGACGAAAAACTGATAGTTAATTGTAACGTTCAGCGCCTCCTAATGACGACGGAACACTCAGATTGCGTCGAGATTCAATACATCGTCCTCCAGCCGACTTGTCTCCAAGGGGATATTGCTGCCTCGGGCACTTCATGGTCCGTGTCCTATGAGTCGAGATTGTCCAATCCGACGCAAAACTGATGGTAAATTGTAACGTTTAGGGCCTCCTAATATCGATGGAACACTCAAATTGCGTCGCCATTCAATACATCGCCTTCCAGCCGACTTGTCTCTAAGGTTCTATTGCTGCCTCGGGCAACTTATGGTCGTTCTCCTGTGAGTCTAGATTTTCGAATCCGACGAAAAACTGATAGTTAATTGTAACGTTCAGCGCCTCCTAATGACGTTGGAACACTCAGATTGCGTCGAGATTCAATACATCGTCCTCCAGCCGACTTGTCTCCATGGGTCTATTGCTGCCTCGGACAGCTTATGGTCGTTCTCCTGTGAGTCTAGATTATCAAATCCGACGCAAAACTGATGGTTAATTGTAACGTTCAGGGCATCCTAATGACGATGGAACACTCAAATTGCGTCGCGATTCAATACATTGTCTTCCAGCCGACTTGTCTCCAAGGATCTATTGCTGCCTCGGGCAACTTATGGTCGTACTCCTGTGAGTCCAGATTTTCGAATCCGACGAAAAACTGATAGTTAATTGTAACGTTCAGCTCCTCCTAATGACGATGGAACACTCAGATTGCGTCGAGATTCAATACATCGTCCTCCAGCCGACTTGTCACCAAGGGGATATTGCTGCCTCGGACACCTCGTGGTCCGTGTCGAACTTTTCAAATCAGACGCAAAACTGATGGTTAATTGTAACGTTCAGGGCCTCCTAATGACGATGGAACACTCAAATTGCGTCACGATTCAATACATTGTCTTCCAGCCGACTTGTCTCCAAGGATCTATTGCTGCCTCGGGCAACTTATGGTCGTTCTCCTGTGAGTCTAGATTTTCGAATCCGACAAAAAACTGATAGTTAATTGTAACGTTCAGCACCTCATAATGACGATGGAACACTCAGATAGCGTCGAGATTCAATACATCGTCCTCCAGCCGACTCCAAGGGGACATTGCTGCCTCGGGCACCATATGGTCCGTCTCCTGTGAGTCTAGATTTTCGAATCCGACGCAAAACTGATGGTTAAATGTAACGTTCAGGACCGCCTAATAACAAGGGAACACTCAAATTGCGTCGTGATTGAATACATCGTCTTCCAGCAGACTTGTCTCCAAAGGTCTATTGCTGCCTCGGGCGCCTTATGGTCGATCTCCTGTGGGTCTAGGTTATCGAATCCGACGCAAAACTGATAGTTAATTGTAACTTTCGGAACCTCCTAATGACGATGGAACACTCAAATAGCGTCGAGATTCAAACATCGACCTCCAGCGGACTTGCCTCCAAGGGTCTACTGCTGCCTCGGGCACCTTATGGTCGTTTTCCTGTGAGTCTAGATTATTAAATCCGATGCAAAACTGATAATAAATTCTAACGTTCCGTTCATGCTAACGACGATGGAACACATAAATTGCGTCACAATTCAATACATCGTCCTCCAGCCGACTTGTCTCCAAGGGGAAATTGCAGCCTCCCGCACCTTATGGTCCCTCTCCTGTGAGTCTATACTTTCGAATCAGACGCAAAAGTGATAGTTAATTGTTACGTTCAGGGCCTCCAAATGACGATGGAACACTCAAATTGCGTCGCGATTCAATACAACGTCCTCCAGCCGGCTTGTCTCCAAGGGTCTATTGCTGCGACGGGCACCTTATGGTCCGACGCAAAACTGATGTTTAATTGTAACGTTCAGGGCCTCCTAATGACAATGGAACACTCAAATTGCATCGAGATTCAATACACCGTCCTCCAGCCGACTTGTCTCCAAGGGGATATTGCTGCCTCGGGCACCTCATAGTCCGCGTCGAAATTTTCAAATCCGACGCAAAACTGATGGTTAATTGTAACGTTCAGGTCCTCCTAATGACGATGGAACACTCAGATTGCGTCGAGATTCAATACATCGTCCTCCAGCCGACTTGTCTCCATGGGTGTATTGCTGCCTCGGACAGCTTATGGTCGTTCTCCTGTGAGTCTAGATTATCAAATCCGACGCAAAACTGATGGTTAATTGTAACGTTCAGGGCCTCCTAATGACGATGGAACACTCAAATTGCGTCGCGATTCAATACATTGTCTTCCAGCCGACTTGTCTCCAAGGATCTATTGCTGCCTCGGGCAACTTATGGTCGTTCACCTGTGAGTCTAGATTTTCGAATCCGACGAAAAACTGATAGTTAATTGTAACGTTCAGCGCCTTCTAATGACGATGGAACACTCAGATTGCGTCGAGATTCAATACATCGTCCTCCAGCCGACTTGTCCCCATGGGTCTATTGCTGCCTCGGACACCTTATGGTCGTCCTCCTGTAAGTCTAGATTATCAAACCCGACGCAGAACTGATAGTTAATTGTAACGTTCAGGGCCTCCTAATGACGGTGGAACACTCAAATTGCGTCGAGATCCATTACGCCGTCCTCCAGCCGACTTGTTTCACAGGGGAAATTGCTGCCGCGGGCACCGTGAGTCTAGATTTTCGAATCCGACGCAAAACTGATACTTAATTGTAACGTTCAGGGCCTTCTAATGACGATGGAACACTCAAATTGCATCGCGAATCAATACATCGTCCTCCAGCCGACTTGTCTCCAAGGGTTTATTGCTACCTCGGGTACCGTATGGTCCGTCTCCTGTGAGTCTAGTTTCTCGAATCCGACGCAATACTGATAGTTAATTGTAACGTTCAGGGCCTCCTAATGACGATGGAACACTCAAATTGCGTCGCGATTCAATACATTTTCTTCCAGCCGACTTGTCTCCAAAGATCTATTGCTGCCTCGGGGAACTTATGGTCGTTCTCCTGTGAGTCTAGATTTTCGAATCCGACGAAAAACTGATAGTTAATTGTAACGTTCAGCGCCTCCTAATGACGACGGAACACTCAGATTGCGTCGAGATTCAATACATCGTCCTCCAGCCGACTTGTCTCCAAGGGGATATTGCTGCCTCGGGCACTTCATGGTCCGTGTCCTATGAGTCGAGATTGTCCAATCCGACGCAAAACTGATGGTAAATTGTAACGTTTAGGGCCTCCTAATATCGATGGAACACTCAAATTGCGTCGCCATTCAATACATCGTCTTCCAGCCGACTTGTCTCTAAGGTTCTATTGCTGCCTCGGGCAACTTATGGTCGTTCTCCTGTGAGTCTAGATTTTCGAATCCGACGAAAAACTGATAGTTAATTGTAACGTTCTGCGCCTCCTAATGACGATGGAACACTCAGATTGCGTCGAGATTCAATACATCGTCCTCCAGCCGACTTGTCTCCATGGGTCTATTGCTGCCTCGGACAGCTTATGGTCGTTCTCCTGTGAGTCTAGATTATCAAATCCGACGCAAAACTGATGGTTAATTGTAACGTTCAGGGCATCCTAATGACGATGGAACACTCAAATTGCGTCGCGATTCAATACATTGTCTTCCAGCCGACTTGTCTCCAAGGATCTATTGCTGCCTCGGGCAACTTATGGTCGTTCTCCTGTGAGTCTAGATTTTCGAATCCGACGAAAAACTGATAGTTAATTGTAACGTTCAGCGCCTCCTAATGACGATGGAACACTCAGATTGCGTCGAGATTCAATACATCGTCCTCCAGCCGACTTGTCTCCAAGGGGATATTGCTGCCTCCGACACCTCGTGGTCCGTGTCGAACTTTTCAAATCAGACGCAAAACTGATGGTTAATTGTAACGTTCAGGGCCTCCTAATGACGATGGAACACTCAAATTGCGTCGCGATTCAATACATTGTCTTCCAGCCGACTTGTCTCCAAGGATCTATTGCTGCCTCGGGCAACTTATGGTCGTTCTCCTGTGAGTCTAGATTTTCGAATCCGACAAAAACTGATAGTTAATTGTAACGTTCAGCACCTCATAATGACGATGGAACACTCAGATAGCGTCGAGATTCAATACATCGTCCTCCAGCCAACTCCAAGGGGACATTGCTGCCTCGGGCACCATATGGTCCGTCCCTGTGAGTCTAGATTTTCGAATCCGACGCAAAACTGATGGTTAAATGTAACGTTCAGGGGCGCCTAATAACAAGGGTACACTCAAATTGCGTCGTGATTGAATACATCGTCTTCCAGCAGACTTGTCTCCAAAGGTCTATTGCTGCCTCGGGCGCCTTATGGTCGATCTCCTGTGGGTCTAGGTTATCGAATCCGACGCAAAACTGATAGTTAATTGTACCTTTCGGAACCTCCTAATGACGATGGAACACTCAAATAGCGTCGAGATTCAAACATCGACCTCCAGCGGACTTGCCTCCAAGGGTCTACTGCTGCCTCGGGCACCTTATCGTCGTTTTCCTGTGAGTCTAGATTATTAAATCCGATGCAAAACTGATAATAAATTCTAACGTTCCGTTCACGCTAACGACGATGGAACACATAAATTGCGTCACAATTCAATATATCGTCCTCCAGCCGACTTGTCTCCAAGGGGAAATTGCAGCCTCCCGCACCTTATGGTACGTCTCCTGTGAGTCTATACTTTCGAATCAGACGCAAAAGTGATAGTTAATTGTTACGTTCAGGGCCTCCAAATGACGATGGAACACTCAAATTGCGTCGCGATTCAATACAACGTCCTCCAGCCGGCTTGTCTCCAAGGGTCTATTGCTGCGACGGGCACCTTATGGTCCGACGCAAAACTGATGTTTAATTGTAACGTTCAGGGCCTCCTAATGACAATGGAACACTCAAATTGCATCGAGATTCAATACATCGTCATCCAGCCGACTTGTCTCCAAGGGGATATTGCTGTCTCAGGCATCTTATGGTCCGTCTCCTGTGAGTCTAGATTTTCGAATCCGACGCAAAACTGAGGGTTAATAGTAACATTCAGGGCCTCCTAATGACTATGGAACACTCAAATTGCGTCGCGATTCAATACTTCGTCCTCCAGGCGACTTGCCTTCAAGGGTCTATTGCTGCCTGTGGCACCATATGTTCGTTCTTCTGTGAGTCTAGATGTTCGATTCCGACGCAAAACTGATAGTAAATTGTAACGTACAGGGCCTCCTAATGACGATGGAACACTCAAATTGCGTCGCGATTCAATACACCGTCCTCCAGCCGACTTGTCTCCAAGGGGATATTGCTGCCTCGGGCACCTCATAGTCCGCGTCGAAATTTTCAAATCCGACGCAAAACTGATGGTTAATTGTAACGTTCAGGGCCACCTAATGACGATGGAACACTCAAATTGCGTCACGATTCAATACATTTTCTTCCAGCCGACTTGTCTCCAAAGATCTATTGCTGCCTCGGGGAACTTATGGTCGTTCTCCTGTGAGTCTAGATTTTCGAATCCGACGAAAAACTGATAGTTAATTGTAACGTTCAGCGCCTCCTAATGACGACGGAACACTCAGATTGCGTCGAGATTCAATACATCGTCCTCCAGCCGACTCGTCTCCAAGGGGATATTGCTGCCTCGGGCACTTCATGGTCCGTGTCCTATGAGTCGAGATTGTCCAATCCGACGCAAAACTGATGATAAATTGTTACGTTTAGGGCCTCCTAATGACGATGGAACACTCAAATTGCGTCGCCATTCAATACATCGTCTTCCAGCCGACTTGTCTCCAAGGTTCTATTGCTGCCTCGGGCAACTTATGGTCGTTCTCCTGTGAGTCTAGATTTTGGAATCCGACGAAAAACTGATAGTTAATTGTAACGTTCAGCGCCTCCTTATGACGATGGAACACTCAGATTGCGTCGAGATCCAATACATCGTCCTCCAGCCGACTTGTCTCCATGGGTGTATTGCTGCCTCGGACAGCTTATGGTCGTTCTCCTGTGAGTCTAGATTATCAAATCCGACGCAAAACTGATAGTTAATTGTAACGTTCAGGGCCTCCTAATGACGATGGAACACTCAAATTGCGTCGCGATTCAATACACCGTCCTCCAGCCGACTTGTCTCCAGGGGGCAATTGCTGCCGCGGGCCCAGTGAGTCCAGATTTTCGAATCCGACGCCAAACTGATAGTTAATTGTAAAGTTCCGACCCAGCTAACAACGATGGAACACACAAACTGCGTCGCGATTCAATACATCGTCCTCCAGCCGACTTGTCTCCAAGGGCTCTGTTGCTGCCTCGGGCACCTTATGGTCCGTCTCCCGTGAGTCTTTAATTTCGAATCCGACGCAAAAGTGATAGTTTATTGTAACGTTCAGGGCCTCCTAATGATTAAGGAACACTCAAATTGCGTCGCGATTCAATACATCGTCCTCCAGCAGACTTGTCTTCAAGGTTCTATTGTTTCCTGTGCCACCATGTGGTCGTTCACCTGTGAGTCAAGATTTTCGGATCAGACGCAAAACTGATAGTTAATTGTATTGTTCAGGGCCTCCTAATGACGATAGAACACTCAAATTGCGTCGAGATCCATTACACCGTCCTCCAGCCGACTAGTTTCACAGGGGAAATTGCTGCCGCGGGCACCGAGAGTCTAGATTTTCGAATCCGACGCAAAACTTATAGTTAATTGTAACGTTCAGGGCCTCCTAATGACGATGGAACATTGAAATTGCATCGCGATTCAATACATCGCCTTCCTACCGGCTTGTCTCCAAGGGTATATTGCTGCCTAGGGCACCTTATGGTTGTTCTCCTGTGGGTCTAGTATTTCGAATCCTGCGTAAAACTGTTAGTTAATTGTAACGTTAAGGGCCTCCTAATGACGATGGAACACTCCAATTGCGTCGTGATTCAATACATCGTCCTCCTGCCGACTTGTGTCTATGGGTCTATTGCGGCCTCGGTCACCTTATGGTCGTTCTCCTGTGAGTCTAGATTTTCGAATCCGACGCAAAACTGATAGTTAATTGTAACGGTCCGACCCTGCTAAGGACGATGGGACACACAAATTGCGTCGCGATTCAATACATCGTCCTCCAGCCGACTTGTCTCCAAGGGTCTACTGCTGCCTCGGGCACCTTATGTTCGTTCTCCTGTGAGCCTAGATTTTCGAATCCGACGCAAAACTGATGGTTAATTGTAACGTTCAGGGCCTCCTAATGACGAGAGAACACTCAAATTGCGTCGAGATCCATTACACCGTCCTCCAGCCGACTAGTTTCACAGGGGAAATTGCTGCCGCGGGCACCGAGAGTCTAGATTTTCGAATCCGACGCAAAACTTATAGTTAATTGTAACGTTCAGGGCCACCGAATGACGATGGAACACTCAAATTGCATCGCGATTCAATACATCGTCCTCCAGCCGACTTGTCTCCAAGGGTCTGTTGCTGCCTCGGGCACCTTATGGTCCGTCTCCTGTGAGACTAGATTCTCGAATCCGACGCAAACCTGATAGTTAATTGTAACGTACAGGGCCTCCTAATGACGATGGAACACTCAAATTGCGTCGCGATTCAATACACCGTCCTCCAGCCGACTTGTCTCCAAGGGGAAATTGCTGCCTCGGGCACCTCATAGTCCGCGTCGAAATTTTCAAATCCGACGCAAAACTGATGGTTAATTGTAACGTTCAGGGCCTCCTAATGACGATGGAACACTCAAATTGCGTCACGATTCAATACATTGTCTTCCAGCCGAATTGTCTCCAAGGATCTATTGCTGCCTCGGGCAACTTATGGTCGTTCTCCTGGGAGTCTAGATTTTCGAATCCGACAAAAAACTGATAATTAATTGTAACGTTCAGCGCCTCCTAATGTCGATGGAACACTCAGATTGCGTCGAGATTCAATACATCGTCCTCCAGCCGACTTGTCTCCAATTGGATATTGCTGCCTCGAGCAACTCATGGTCCGTGTCCTATGAGTCGAGATTTTCCAATCCGACGCAAAACTGATGGCAAATTGTAACGTTCAGGGCCTCCTAATGACGATGGAACACTCAAATTGCGTCGCAATTCAATACATCGTCTTCCAGCCGACTTGTCTCCAAGGTTCTATTGCTGCCTCGGGCAACTTATGGTCGTTCTCCTGTGAGTCTAGATTTTCGAATCCGACGAAAAACTGATAGTTAATTGTAACGTTCAGCGCCTCCTAAAGACGATGGAACACTCAGATTGCGTCGAGATTCAATACATCGTCCTCCAGCCGACTTGTCTCCAAGGGGATATTGCTGCCTCGGGCACCTCATGAACCGTGTCGAAATTTTCAAATCCGACGCAAAACTGATGGTTAATTGTAACGTTCAGGGCCTCCTAATGACGATGGAACACTCAAATTGCGTCGCGATTCAATACACCGTCCTCCAGCCGACTTGTCTCCAAGGGGATATTGCTGCCTCGGGCACCATATGTTCCGTATCCTGTGAGTCTTGATTTTCGAATCCGACGCAAAACTGATGGTTAATTGTAACGTTCAGGGCCTCCTATTGACGATGGAACACTCAAATTTTCGAATCCTACGCTAAACTGATGGTTAATTGTAACGTTCAAGGCGTCCTGTGACGATGGAACTCTCAAATTGCGTCGAGATTCATTACACCGTCCTCCAGCCGGCTTGTCTCCAGGGGGAAATTGCTGCCGCGGGCCCCGTGAGTCTACGAGGGCAGTTCAATAAGTAATGCAACACATTTTTTTTCAGAAACATGGGTTGTTTTATTCAGCATTGAAATACACCAGGTTATTCCCCAATGTTTTAGCTACACAACACTATTTTTCAACGTAATCTCCATTCAATGCAACGGCCTTACGCCACCTTGAAATGAGGGCCTGTATGCCTGCGCGGTACCATTCCACTGGTCGATGTCGGAGCCAACGTCGTACTGCATCAATAACTTTTTCATCATCCGCGTAGTGCCTCCCACGGATTTCGTCCTTCATTGGGCCAAACATATGGAAATCCGACAGTGCGAGATCGAGACTGTAAGGTGCATGAGGAAGAACAGTCCACTGAAGTTTTGTCAGCTCCTCTCGGGTGCGAAGACTTGTGTGAGGTCTTGCGTTGTCATGAAGAAGGAGAAGTTCGTCCAGATTTTTGTGCCTACGAACACGCTGAAGTCGTTTCTTCAATTTCTGAAGAGTAGCACAATACACTTCAGAGTTGATCGTTTGACCATGGGGAAGGACATCGAACAGAATAACCCCTTCAGCGTCCCAGAAGACTGTAACCATGACTTTACCGGCTGAGGGTATGGCTTTAAACTTTTTCTTGGTAGGGGAGTGGGTGTGGCGCCACTCCATTGATTGCCGTTTTGTTTCAGGTTCGAAGTGATGAACCCATGTTTCATCGCCTGTAACAATCTTTGACAAGAAATTGTCACCCTCAGCCACATGACGAGCAAGCAATTCCGCACAGATGGTTCTCCTTTGCTCTTTATGGTGTTCGGTTAGACAACGAGGGACCCAGCGGGAACAAACCTTTGAATATCCCAACTGGTGAAAAATTGTGACAGCACTACCAACAGAGATGTCAAGTTGAGCACTGAGTTGTTTGATGGTGATCCGTCGATCATATCGAACGACTGTGTTCGCACGCTCCGCCATTGCAGGAGTCACAGCTGTGCACGGCCGGCCCGCACGCGGGAGATCGGACAGTCTTGCTTGACCTTGCGGCGATGATGACACACGCTTTGCCCAACGACTCACCGTGCTTTTGTCCACTGCCAGATCACCGTAGACATTCTGCAAGCGCCTATGAGTATCTGAGATGCCCTGGTTTTCCGCCAAAAGAAACTCTATCACTGCCCGTTGTTTGCAACGCACATCCGTTACAGACGCCATTTTAACAGCTCCGTACAGCGCTGCCACCTGTCAGAAGTCAATGAAACTATACGAGACGAAGCGGGAATGTTTGAAAATATTCCACAAGAAATTTCCGGTTTTTTCAACCAAAATTGGCCGAGAAAAAAAAAATTTTGCATTACTTATTGAACTGACCTCGTAGATTTTCGAATCCGACGCAAAACTGATAGTTTATTGTAACGTTCAGGGCCTCCTAATGATTAAGGAACACTCAAATTGCGTCACAATTCAATACATCGTCCTCCAGCAGACTTGTCTTCAAGGTTCTATTGTTTCCTGTGCCACCTTATGGTCGTTCTCCTGAGAGTCAAGATTTTCGAGTCAGACGCAAAACTGATAGTTAATTGTAACGTTCAGGGCCTCCTAATGACGATAGAACACTCAAATTGCGTCGAGACCCATTACACCGTCCTCCAGCCGACTTGTTTCACAGGGGAAATTGCTGCCGCGGGCACCGTGAGTCTAGATTTTCGAATCCGACGCAAAACTGATAGTTAATTGTAACGTTCCGACCCTGCTAAGGACGATGGAACACACAAATTGCGTCGCGATTCAATACATCGTCCTCCAGCCGACTTGTCTCCAAGGGTCTATTGCTGCCTCGGGCACCTTATGTTCGTTCTCCTGTGAGTCTAGATTTTCGAATCCGACGCAAAACTGATGGTTAATTGTAACGCTCAGGGCCTCCTAATGACGATGGAACACTCAAATTGCGTCGAGATTCAATACATCGTCCTCCAACCGACTTGTCTCCAAGGGATTATTGCTGCCTCGGGCACCTCATGGTCCGTGTCCTGTGAGTCGAAATTTTCAAATCCGACGCAAAACTGATGCTTAATTGTAACGTTCAGGGCCTCCAAATGACTATGGAACTCTCAAATTGCGTCGCGATTCAATACATCGTCCTCCAGCCGACATGTCTCCAAGGGTCTATTGCTGCCTCGGGCACCCTATGGTCGTTCTCCTGTGAGTCTAGATTTTCGAATCCGACGCAAAACTGATGGTTAATTGTAACGTTCAGGGCCTCCTAATGACGATGGAACACCCAAATTGCATCGCGATTCAATACATCGTCCTCCAGCAAACTTGTCTCCAAGCGTCTATTGCTGCCTCGGGCACCTTATGGTCGTTCTCCTGTGAGTCTAGATTTTCGAATCCGACGAAAAACTGATAGTTAATTGTAACGTTCAGCGCCTCCTAATGACGATGGAACACTCAGATTGCGTCGAGATTCAATACATCGTCCCCCAGCCGACTTGTTTCCAAGGGGATATTGCTCCTTCGGGCACCTTATGGTCCGACGCAAAACTGATGGTTAATTGTAACGTTCAGGGCCTCCTAATGACGATGGAACACTCAAATTGTGTCGCGATTCAATACATCGTCCTCCAACCGACTTGTCTCCAAGAGTCTATTGCTGCCTATGGCACCTTATGGTTGTTCTCCTGTGGGGCTAGTATTTCGAATCCTAAGTAAAATTGATAGTTAATTGTAACGTTAAGGGTCTCCTAATGACGATGAAACACTCAGATTGCGTCGAGATTCAATACATCGTCCTCCAGCCGACTTGTCTCCAAGGGGATATTGCTGCCTCGGGCAACTTATGGTCGTTCTCCTGTGAGTCTAGATTTTCGAATCCGACGAAAAACTGATAGTTAATTGTAACGTTCAGCGCCTCCTAAAGACGATGGAACACTCAGATTGCGTCGAGATTCAATACATCGTCCTCCAGCCGACTTGTCTCCAAGGGGATATTGCTGCCTCGGGCACCTCATGAACCGTGTCGAAATTTTCAAATCCGACGCAAAACTGATGGTTAATTGTAACGTTCAGGGCCTCCTAATGACGATGGAACACTCAAATTGCGTCGCGATTCAATACACCGTCCTCCAGCCGACTTGTCTCCAAGGGGATATTGCTGCCTCGGGCACCATATGTTCCGTATCCTGTGAGTCTTGATTTTCGAATCCGACGCAAAACTGATGGTTAATTGTAACGTTCAGGGCCTCCTATTGACGATGGAACACTCAAATTTTCGAATCCTACGCTAAACTGATGGTTAATTGTAACGTTCAAGGCGTCCTGTGACGATGGAACTCTCAAATTGCGTCGAGATTCATTACACCGTCCTCCAGCCGGCTTGTCTCCAGGGGGAAATTGCTGCCGCGGGCCCCGTGAGTCTACGAGGGCAGTTCAATAAGTAATGCAACACATTTTTTTTCAGAAACATGGGTTGTTTTATTCAGCATTGAAATACACCAGGTTATTCCCCAATGTTTTAGCTACACAACACTATTTTTCAACGTAATCTCCATTCAATGCAACGGCCTTACGCCACCTTGAAATGAGGGCCTGTATGCCTGCGCGGTACCATTCCACTGGTCGATGTCGGAGCCAACGTCGTACTGCATCAATAACTTTTTCATCATCCGCGTAGTGCCTCCCACGGATTTCGTCCTTCATTGGGCCAAACATATGGAAATCCGACAGTGCGAGATCGAGACTGTAAGGTGCATGAGGAAGAACAGTCCACTGAAGTTTTGTCAGCTCCTCTCGGGTGCGAAGACTTGTGTGAGGTCTTGCGTTGTCATGAAGAAGGAGAAGTTCGTCCAGATTTTTGTGCCTACGAACACGCTGAAGTCGTTTCTTCAATTTCTGAAGAGTAGCACAATACACTTCAGAGTTGATCGTTTGACCATGGGGAAGGACATCGAACAGAATAACCCCTTCAGCGTCCCAGAAGACTGTAACCATGACTTTACCGGCTGAGGGTATGGCTTTAAACTTTTTCTTGGTAGGGGAGTGGGTGTGGCGCCACTCCATTGATTGCCGTTTTGTTTCAGGTTCGAAGTGATGAACCCATGTTTCATCGCCTGTAACAATCTTTGACAAGAAATTGTCACCCTCAGCCACATGACGAGCAAGCAATTCCGCACAGATGGTTCTCCTTTGCTCTTTATGGTGTTCGGTTAGACAACGAGGGACCCAGCGGGAACAAACCTTTGAATATCCCAACTGGTGAAAAATTGTGACAGCACTACCAACAGAGATGTCAAGTTGAGCACTGAGTTGTTTGATGGTGATCCGTCGATCATATCGAACGACTGTGTTCGCACGCTCCGCCATTGCAGGAGTCACAGCTGTGCACGGCCGGCCCGCACGCGGGAGATCGGACAGTCTTGCTTGACCTTGCGGCGATGATGACACACGCTTTGCCCAACGACTCACCGTGCTTTTGTCCACTGCCAGATCACCGTAGACATTCTGCAAGCGCCTATGAGTATCTGAGATGCCCTGGTTTTCCGCCAAAAGAAACTCTATCACTGCCCGTTGTTTGCAACGCACATCCGTTACAGACGCCATTTTAACAGCTCCGTACAGCGCTGCCACCTGTCAGAAGTCAATGAAACTATACGAGACGAAGCGGGAATGTTTGAAAATATTCCACAAGAAATTTCCGGTTTTTTCAACCAAAATTGGCCGAGAAAAAAAAAATTTTGCATTACTTATTGAACTGACCTCGTAGATTTTCGAATCCGACGCAAAACTGATAGTTTATTGTAACGTTCAGGGCCTCCTAATGATTAAGGAACACTCAAATTGCGTCACAATTCAATACATCGTCCTCCAGCAGACTTGTCTTCAAGGTTCTATTGTTTCCTGTGCCACCTTATGGTCGTTCTCCTGAGAGTCAAGATTTTCGAGTCAGACGCAAAACTGATAGTTAATTGTAACGTTCAGGGCCTCCTAATGACGATAGAACACTCAAATTGCGTCGAGACCCATTACACCGTCCTCCAGCCGACTTGTTTCACAGGGGAAATTGCTGCCGCGGGCACCGTGAGTCTAGATTTTCGAATCCGACGCAAAACTGATAGTTAATTGTAACGTTCCGACCCTGCTAAGGACGATGGAACACACAAATTGCGTCGCGATTCAATACATCGTCCTCCAGCCGACTTGTCTCCAAGGGTCTATTGCTGCCTCGGGCACCTTATGTTCGTTCTCCTGTGAGTCTAGATTTTCGAATCCGACGCAAAACTGATGGTTAATTGTAACGCTCAGGGCCTCCTAATGACGATGGAACACTCAAATTGCGTCGAGATTCAATACATCGTCTCCAACCGACTTGTCTCCAAGGGATTATTGCTGCCTCGGGCACCTCATGGTCCGTGTCCTGTGAGTCGAAATTTTCAAATCCGACGCAAAACTGATGCTTAATTGTAACGTTAAGGGCCTCCAAATGACTATGGAACTCTCAAATTGCGTCGCGATTCAATACATCGTCCTCCAGCCGACATGTCTCCAAGGGTCTATTGCTGCCACGGGCACCCTATGGTCGTTCTCCTGTGAGTCTAGATTTTCGAATCCGACGCAAAACTGATGGTTAATTGTAACGTTCAGGGCCTCCTAATGACGATGGAACACCCAAATTGCATCGCGATTCAATACATCGTCCTCCAGCAAACTTGTCTCCAAGCGTCTATTGCTGCCTCGGGCACCTTATGGTCGTTTTCCTGTGAGTCTAGATTTTCGAATCCGACGAAAAACTGATAGTTAATTGTAACGTTCAGCGCCTCCTAATGACGATGGAACACTCAGATTGCGTCGAGATTCAATACATCGTCCCCCAGCCGACTTGTTTCCAAGGGGATATTGCTCCTTCGGGCACCTTATGGTCCGACGCAAAACTGATGGTTAATTGTAACGTTCAGGGCCTCCTAATGACGATGGAACACTCAAATTGTGTCGCGATTCAATACATCGTCCTCCAACCGACTTGTCTCCAAGAGTCTATTGCTGCCTATGGCACCTTATGGTTGTTCTCCTGTGGGGCTAGTATTTCGAATCCTAAGTAAAATTGATAGTTAATTGTAACGTTAAGGGTCTCCTAATGACGATGAAACACTCAGATTGCGTCGAGATTCAATACATCGTCCTCCAGCCGACTTGTCTCCAAGGGGATATTGCTGCCTCGGGCACCATAAGTTCCGTCTCCTGTGAGTCTTGATTTTCGATTACGACGCAAAAGTGATGGTTAATTGTACCGTTCAGGGCCATCTAATGACGATGTAACACTCAAATTGCGTCGCGATTCAATCCATCGTCCTCCAACCGACTTGTCTCCAAGGGTCTATTGCTGCCTATGGCACCTTACGGTTGTTCTCCTGTGGGTTTAGTATTTCGAATCCTGCTTAAAATTGATAGTTAATTGTAACGTTAAGGGTCTCCTAATGACGATGGAACACTCAAATTGCGTCGAGATTCAATACATCGTCCTCCAGCCGACTTGTGTCCATGGGTCTATTGCGGCATCGGTCACCTTATTGTCGTTCTCCTTTGAGTCTAGATTCTCGAATCCGACGCATAACTGATAGTTAATTGTAACGTTCAGGGACTCCTAATGACGATGGAACACTCAAATTGCATCGAGATCCATTACACCGTCCTCCAGCGACTTGTTTCCAAAGGGAAATTGCTGCCGCGGGCACCGTGAGTCTAGATTTTCGAATCCGACGCATAACTGATAGTTAATTGTAACGTTCAGGGCCTCCTAATGTCGATGGAGCACTCAAATTGCGTCGCGATTCAATACATCGTCCTCCAGCCGACTTGTCTCCAAGGGTCTACTGCTGCCTCTTGCACCTTATGATGGTTCTCTTGTGAGTCTAGATTTTCGAATGCGACGCAAAACTGATAGTTAATTGTAACGTTAAGGGTTTCCTAATGACAGTGGAACTGTCAAATTGCGTCGAGATTCAATACATCGTCCTCCAGCCAACTTGTCTCCATGGGGATATTGCTGCCTCGGGCAGCTTATGGTCGTTCTCCTGTGTGTCTAGATTTTCGAATCCGACGCAAAACTGATAGTTAATTGTAACGTTCAGGTCCTCCTTATGACAATGGAACACTCAAATTGCGTCGAGATTCAATACATCGTCCTTCAGGCGACTTGTCTCCAAGGGCCTATTGCTGTCTCGGGCACCTTATGATCATTCTCCTGTGAGACTAGATTTCAGAATGCGGCGCAAAACTGATAGTTAATTGTAACGTTCACGGCTTCCTAATGACGTCGGAACACTCAAATTGCGTCGAGATTCAATACATTGTCCTCCAGTCGACTTGCCTCCATGGGGATATTGCTGCCTCTGGCACTATATGGTCGTACTCCTGAGAGTCTACACTGTCGATTCCGACGCAAAACTTATAGTTAATTGTAGCGTTAAGGGCATCCTAATGACGATGGAACACTGAAATTGCGTCGATATTCAATACATCGTCCTCCAGCCGACTTGTCTACAAGGGAAGGTTGCTGCCTCGGGCACCTTATGGTCGTTCTCCTGTGAGTCTAGATTTTCGAATCCGACGCAAAACTGACGGTTAATTGTAACGCTCAGGGCCTCCTAATGACGATGGAACACTCAAATTGCGTCGAGATTCAATACATCGTCCTCCAACCGACTTGTCTCCAAGGGATTATTGCTGCCTCGGGCACCTCATGGTCCGTGTCCTGTGAGTCGAAATTTTCAAATCCGACGCAAAACTGATGCTTAATTGTAACGTTCAGGGCCTCCAAATGACTATGGAACTCTCAAATTGCGTCGCGATTCAATACATCGTCCTCCAGCCGACATGTCTCCAAGGGTCTATTGCTGCCTCGGGCACCTTATGGTCGTTCTCCTGTGAGTCTAGATTTTCGAATCCGACGCAAAACTGATGGTTAATTGTAACGTTCAGGGCCTCCTAATGACGATGGAACACCCAAATTGCATCGCGATTCAATACATCGTCCTCCAGCAAACTTGTCTCCAAGCGTCTATTGCTGCCTCGGGCACCTTATGGTCGTTCTCCTGTGAGTCTAGATTTTCGCATCCGACGAAAAACTGATAGTTAATTGTAACGTTCAGCGCCTCCTAAAGACGATGGAACACTCAGATTGCGTCGAGGTTCAATACATCGTCCCCCAGCCGACTTGTTTCCAAGGGGATATTGCTCCTTCGGGCACCTTATGGTCCGACGCAAAACTGATGGTTAATTGTAACGTTCAGGGCCTCTTAATGACGATGGAACACTCAAATTGTGTCGCGATTCAATACATCGTCCTCCAACCGACTTTTCTCCAAGGGTCTATTGCTGCCTATGGCACCTTATGGTTGTTCTCCTGTGGGGCTAGTATTTCGAATCCTAAGTAAAATTTATAGTTAATTGTAACGTTAAGGGTCTCCTAATGACGATGAAACACTCAGATTGCGTCGAGATTCAATACATCGTCCTCCAGCCGACTTGTCTCCAAGGGGATATTGCTGCCTCGGGCACCATAAGTTCCGTCTCCTGTGAGTCTTGATTTTCGATTCCGACGCAAAAGTGATGGTTAATTGTACCGTTCAGGGCCATCTAATGACGATGTAACACTCAAATTGCGTCGCGATTCAATACATCGTCCTCCAACCGACTTGTCTCCAAGGGTCTATTGCTGCCTATGGCACCTTATGGTTGTTCTCCTGTGGGTTTAGTATTTCGAATCCTGCGTAAAATTGATAGTTAATTGTAACGTTAAGGGTCTCCTAATGACGATGGAACACTCAAATTGCGTCGAGATTCAATACATCGTCCTCCAACCGACTTGTCTCCTAGGGATTATTGCTGCCTCGGGCACCTCATGGTCCGTGTCCTGTGAGTCGAAATTTTCAAATCCGACGCAAAACTGATGCTTAATTGTAACGTTCAGGGCCTCCAAATGGCTATGGAACTCTCAAATTGCGCCGCGATTCAATACATCGTCCTCCAGCCGACTTGTCTCCAAGGGTCTATTGCTGCCTCGAGCACCTTATGTCCGTTCTCCTGTGAGTCTAGATTTTCGAATCCGACGCAAAACTGATGGTTAATTGTAACGCTCAGGGCCTCCTAATGACGATGGAACACTCAAATTGCGTCGAGATTCAATACATCGTCCTCCAACCGACTTGTCTCCAAGGGATTATTGCTGCCTCGGGCACCTCATGGTCCGTGTCCTGTGAGTCGAAATTTTCAAATCCGACGCAAAACTGATGCTTAATTGTAACGTTCAGGGCCTCCAAATGACTATGGAACTCTCAAATTGCGTCGCGATTCAATACATCGTCCTCCAGCCGACATGTCTCCAAGGGTCTATTGCTGCCTCGGGCACCTTATTGTCGTTCTCCTGTGAGTCTAGATTTTCGAATCCGACGCAAAACTGATGGTTAATTGTAACGTTCAGGGCCTCCTAATGACGATGGAACACCCAAATTGCATCGCGATTCAATACATCGTCCTCCAGCAAAGTTGTCTCCAAGCGTCTATTGCTGCCTCGGGCACCTGTAACGCCGGAAATGCATATACTCCTATTTCCATCTATTGTACTATTATTTTTTTTCCTTGTTTTGTTACCTCAAGATATGACATTTCTGTCTCTTTATATATTGTAATTGTTTTACTGTTTGTATATATATATTTATGCACTCATGTCGATGTATAATTGGTTTGTTTCGTAAATATTATTTGTATTTTTACGCTGGGTCTTGCCTAGGGAAAACTGCTATCGAACGATTACGTCGATAGGTCGTGTGACGAATCAAAGTGTGTAGGATCTTTGGTAGTGTTAACTCTGCCGCGTGGAGCGCGGGCAGAACGGTGGGGGTCTGGCGGGAGTAGCGAGTGGAGCAGGTGCTGTGTGACGCTCCCGCGAGTTGCCGCGCTTTCGGGGTTTGGCAGCATGTAATTGCGCTCGACTCGCGATGATAGTTTCTGACATGGTGTCGCGGACGGGAAGCGTTAGCTGGCGCACATCAAGAGCCCGTTTCGCCTGGTGACCGTGTCGAGAAGAAGGCGCGCCAACATCCAGCTTCTGCAACAGCGACGGCCGACAATGAGTGACTGTCGCCACCTCCTCGATCGACGGCTTCAAACCTTCAATCAACCAACAAGGAAGACTAAAAGCACGTAAAGTTTCAGAACTGTATGGCAGACCTCAGCTTTTCAAATTGTTCCATTTGCCTCGCAAAATTACAGCAACTTAGCATGAACCTTTGTTGCTCATTGTCCCAATTGCATTGCCAAGCAGGGTCCCTTCCTTTTCCGAAATGAACCCGAGTGTCGTTGAAATTCAAACGCCAGCATAATTCCATTTCACTGCTTTAATTTCAAAGTTCAATTCAAGCATTAGCTGGCTACAATAGTTAGATTACACAAGCACAAATTAAGAGTGCGAGTTTTGTTACCGTATTTTAGCTTACCTGTGACTGCAGCTCAGCTTGGTACGTACTAAATTTTACTATTGTTAATTGTTCAGAATCATTTAATTCAAGTTCAAAGTAAAATCTCTTGTTTCTAAATTGCGTAGAGTCAAGTTGCTTTTGAAATGATTGTTGAGGTAGTCCAAGACTAACCGTATTTTACTGGATTTCGATGTGCTTCAGAAAGAAAGCTCACTATTAACTTCAGTCACTAAATTAACTTTCGATTTTCCGGTTTCATTAATTCTTTTGCTAAATTAAGTGTAGAGAAATTTATTACTTCTGACAAACTTTCAGTTTTCACACTACACGTGTCAACCTTCAGTTGCCACGCTTCTAGTGCTAATTATATGTGTAATTACCTTTCTTTTTCAGTTACTATAGTAATTGTCCTTAGGACTGGCGACCGTAATTTCCCCCAAATCTCAAATATCTAATTACCGCTAGTTAATTGCTAACGTAACGGCCGCACATTTACTTTCTTCATTAACTTTACCCATTTTCAAAATTAATTTCCACGAGTTTCTATTGCATTTTTCCTTTCATTTAGATGTAACCCTTTCCTCCCTCTTTACCGATAGATTAACTTCGGTGACGATTGCTTTTCCCAAATTTCCATTAGGTACACGCGGTTTAATTTTTCACTGTCATTAAGGTCGATAAGTGAGGGGGGAGGTTACACGTGGCGACCTGGTGACAGGACAATCTTCAAATTTGAGGTTGTTCTGGACACGAATTTTGCATTGTGCAAACCTCGTAACAAAGTACTGGTTACGAAATGGTCGATACGTCAGCGAGAATATTCGTGTGAGGAATCCTAATTAGAGTTGAGATTTTGCATTTATATTGAAAATTATTAAAATGAGTGAAGGCAACAATTACCAAAATTTGGTAGACTTGGATAGGGAACAATCGGTCGAACAGTGGGAAACGCGCACAGCGGTACCCATTGTTCCGGGGCAGGCGGCTAGCATGAAAGATGCGACCGCCGAAACGCAACAAAGAGCAGAAATGGAATTCCAGACTTTAGAAAATGTTTCGGAATCGGAAGTGAAAATCAAATCTGAATCCCTTGATGACGAATACGGGGGGACAATGAAAGAGGAAGCCGCTACGGAAGTAAAACCGGTGGTTTCCGGCAATTTAACTGATTTATTGAATGTTTTGATTAACGAAATCAAGAGTCAATCGGCAGAAATTAAAGATCAGGCTGCCAAGCAAAAAGCTCAGGCTGCCAAGCAAGAAGCTCAGGCTGCCAAGCAAGTAGCTCAGTCTGAAAAAATTGAACGAATGCTAGACAATCAGAACAAAGCTATTAATGTTGTTAACAACAATGTTGAAGTTGTTAACACAAAAGTTGATAAAATCAAAGACGATATTGTCGTGATTAATACCGAAATCGGTAATCTTAAACAGGAAATGATAGGCGTTCAGGCGGAAATTGCGAGCATAAATACTCGTTTTGATTCCGAAATTAGCAGAATCGAGAAAAGTGTAGGAGACGCAGTTGCTCCGATCATCGAGAATAAGGTGACGGAACAAATTCAATTAGTGAGAAAAGAGGATCAACAGAAGGTGGAAACTTTAAAGGCTTTAGTATCCGAAGTAGATACCAAAGTGACGAAGCAGGCTAACACCTGCGAAGAGAAAAAGAGGGAAGTGGAAACGCTTGCGACAACCACTTGCCAAGTGATTACGAGGGTGTCGGAATTAGAAAGGAAACTTGACGAAAAACAGAGCTATGTGCCAATCTGTGCACATAGTTCGGAGTTGTTGACGAAAGAGGAGCGGTTCGACCCCTTGAAAAAAGGCGGTATACACCCTACGGATTTCATTAAAAATTGTGAAAGAGTTTTACCCAGATCATGGACTAATGAGAGAAAAATTAATGCGGTTATTGATGTGTTGGCTGGTGATGCCAAGCGTTGGGGCCTAAACCTCAACATTACGAACCTGACTTTTGACGAGTTTAAAAATTTGTTTCTGGCTGAATACTGGTCAGAGCAAAAACAGCAAAGTGTCTGGCGCGAATTTGTCGTATCGAGGCCTTTCGATGCGAATTCGCGTGGCTCGATGAAGGAGTTTTGTGAGGGCTGGATCCGCAAGTTGGAATATTTGCGTGATCGCCGCACGGAATCCGAAATAGTCTGGGAACTCTACAAAAAGCTTCCAGATGATACAAAACGCTACGTAGGAAGCAATTACAGGACAATAAATGATTTCCTGGAAAGAGTGGAGGACGAGGACAATTGGCGCAATAATCGCGACAGTGGTAGAGGCCGTGGTAACAGCAACGGGTACCACAGCAACCACACCAACGATAACCATGGGAATAATGCATACCGCAACCATGGCAGCAATAACAATAATGGTTCGGACCGTAATAACAATCGGTACAATGCAAATAATAACAGGAATGACGGAAACCAGTATCATACTAACGTGATACGGGCTTCACAGAATAGTAATAACGCCAGAGGGTGTGACCAGCCGCCTCAGCAGTATCCGGGGAGCGTATCTGCTGGGACGAGACAGGGAAACCATTAGCCGCGCCGGTGAGGGGCCGACCGGGCGTGGAGAAATTTTGGCGGCCCAATAACAGGAGAAAACCCAGGTGTCGTCGTTATGAAAATTCCGTGTGGAATAATCAACGGCGGGAGAGTGTGCCAGTGTTAGGAGAAAGGAGTGCGCCCACAAGTAGTAGATCAGCTGTATACACGGCAGTAGAAGGTACATTCACTGTCAGTGAGAACAATTTAAGTAGTGTTCCGGAAATCGATTATAAGGTGCCAGCTGTAATACCCACAGCGGAACTGGAGATTGAGTTTAAGAATGATTCACAATTGTTGAGAGAAGATCAGATGTCGGATAAAACGTCCGTCATCGAGCGAGGGGATGCAGAGAGGGATGAGGTCTGGTTAAGGCAGTTCGGTCGCTTATACGACGAACTAAGAGATTATAGGGGTCTGTATGGGAGAAGTGTTTATGGGGAGCGCGTGCAGTATTTGCCGCGTCTCGTCCCACAGGAAGATAGTATTTGTGAAGTGATTGAAAGTTCTGGCCCTAACCGGCAGACTTTACCAGAAATAGTTGATGTTAATGGGGAGCACGAGCAAGATTCGTCGTGTTTCGTCCCGCAGGAGTTAGATGTTGAAGGAGTAACGGAAAGTTCTGGCCCTAACCGGCAGACTTTACCGAAAGTTGTAATGGTAGAAGTAGCCGACCCATCCGACGCGAACATCCAGTTTAAACATTGCGAGAGTATTAAGGAGAAAGATTACGAAAATTTTAGTGATAGCCGGACACGATTGGTAGAAAACCACGTAGATTACAGTGTGTATGAGGTTAGAGCTGACGTTATACGGTCAGACGATAGCAGTGTGGGTTGCGCAGATCCAGAGGAAGTAATTGCAGATACTACTGGGCACATGTCTCCAGGTAGATTGGCAGATGAGATCAATCTGATTAAAGAGGAATCAACGAAGGTGACAATTAGTGAATTGATAGCAAAGCTACACTCACTAGTTGACGAGTTACAGGAAAAGGTTTCGGTATTGGAGGCGACGCTACAGACTAAGCCTCAGGACAAACGTGTTGAAATAAAAACTGTATGTGAACAGAGGCTGAAAAAGCCGCCAGATAAACTGGATTTAGGATCAAAGCCGGATGGTTTTTTCTGGAATGACCTGGATATAGACGAGGATTTACTGTGGGAAAATAAAGAAACAGTCGAGGACAAGTGTAGACAGATAGTAGTGTCTGTTAATATGCACGACCTACAACTAAACGCGTTGATTCACACCGGTGCAGAATTGAGTGCTGTATCTGGGAAAATATTTGAGTTACTGAAAGACAGACCTGGCATCGTAGTTATGCCAGTAACAGGAGTGAAAATTATCGGTGCTACTGGGAAGGCCAGTAAACCGGTCACAAAACAGATTTTTGTCAACTTCGAGATATGTGGGGCACGATTTGAACAAGAGTTTGTCGTCGTGCCAGACTTAACTACGGAAGTAATTATCGGGTTAGATTGGTTGTTAAAGTACCGTGCAGTGATTAACTGCGAAAGCAAAACGTTGACATGTACGTCCCAAGATAAAACAATGGTAGTTGGTTTTGACGAGGCAGGAGACGGTGTGCATAGGCAATACCAGCCTATAAACATTGTTAAGTGGCCGGATGACATTGACGTAGGAATGAGTTTGAACTGCCGTAACATGAGGAATCTCGGCATTGACAATAATGTAGAAAGTGAATTGGAAAGTATTGTAGACGGTGTGTCAAACGTAACACACGAACAAAGACGAGGCCGACTTTCCCGTACCTATTGTCATCACAACCATAGGGCATGGGGCTAATAGGAAGCAGAATTTAAGAGAATTATGAACACCTTGAGACATGAATCGACGGGATTTTCTCCAGAGGAAATCCTGTTGGATGACAGAAGTAAAAGTTTAGTGGAAGAGATAATCAAATTCCCTCCACGGATTGACATTAGTATTGGTGTGAAAAAGGATCGTTTGCGAGAAGTAATGAAGCTAAAAGCCGATGCTCGCATACGTCGTCATGACACTAAAGCGCGTTTTGCTAAGTTTGCAATCGGAGACGTAGTACTTGTAAAAGCTCATGAGAAATCGAGCGAGATAGACAATGAAATCTCTAAATTTAAGTTTGTTTATAATGGACCATTGTAGACCTGAAATTGTACCAACCAAGGATTGATTAGTACCACAGATAGGGTAATTTGTACAGTATGTAGATATAGAGTGTAAGATTTAAGGATGTGCCATGTGGCGATGCTTTTGCCTGACCTAGAGGTCATTAAAGAAGTTGTAATTAATAAGTAATTTATGTTGACTAAATGATTTAAGAGAGAGTGATTATTTATCAATTGAAAAATCCAAGCTGCTAATTTAAGTTTTCAGCTGAGTCACAGTAGATTAAGCAACGTAAATATGATTTTGTAACTAGCTGTAAATTTTCATGAATATGTGTTTTACTAGTCATTGCCGATGTACTTAGACGCTGTTTTAAGTTTCAGGCTAGTACATGCGTGTGATGATGGACAGTGTTGAGTTATCCACTGTGATAGTATTAAGGGACTCCTTGAGATTACTCGGGAGTGAGTTTTTCAGAAAGAATTCAGTGAAACGGACGTTCTGGAAACGCCGTCACAAGGGCGAGTGAGATCAAGCGTGCCGCACACGCGGGCGCAACAATACTGGCGAGGCGAGCCGCTGTCGGCTCTTGTGCCGCTGTTGGCTCTTGGGCCGCTGTCGGCATTCTTTGTACTTGCGAGTACGGAAGGCGGAATTGTTTTTCTTCCTGGACAGCTGAAAGAATTCTACTGTCAATATTTATGTTTTTTTCGATCTGATGTGTGTTATTTTCTTGTTTAGCGTTTAATGGACTCCCATGACGAGAATATTAATTATGAAAGGGTTATGTAAAAATGTGTATTCTATGTATTTAATTATTAATTTGCGTATTTTCATCTACCTGTTTTTATGACCATGTACTCTGATTAATTTTGTAAATAGTATTCCATTTCTTGATACTGTTAGGAATTTTGACGATTTTGGAATAGCTAAACCATTTTCTATATCTTCTATGAATTTTAATATGTTGTCAACCTGTTTTATTTTGTGCAAGATGACAGAGTGGAATAAGATTAGGAGTGTCCCCACTCAATTATTATGGTCTAAAAATTGATTTATGATTAATTAGACGAATGCTAAATTTTGTTGATGTTTTGAGCATATGCATTTCCGCTGTTTCTTTTTTGGGACATTTTCTGAGTCTGCTTACGTTACACGAACATCCTCAGACAATGTGGGGCACGTGTAACGCCGGAAATGCATATACTCCTATTTCCATCTATTGTACTATTATTTTTTTTCCTTGTTTTGTTACCTCAAGATATGTCATTTCTGTCTCTTTATATATTGTAATTGTTTTACTGTTTGTATATATATATTTATGCACTCATGTCGATGTATAATTGGTTTGTTTCGTAAATATTATTTGTATTTTTACGCTGGGTCTTGCCTAGGGAAAACTGCTATCGAACGATTACGTCGATAGGTCGTGTGACGAATCAAAGTGTGTAGGATCTTTGGTAGTGTTAACTCTGCCGCGTGGAGCGCGGGCAGAACGGTGGGGGTCTGGCGGGAGTAGCGAGTGGAGCAGGTGTTGTGTGACGCTCCCGCGAGTTGCCGCGCTTTCGGGGTTTGGCAGCATGTAATTGCGCTCGACTCGCGATGATAGTTTCTGACATGGTGTCGCGGACGGGAAGCGTTAGCTGGCGCACATCAAGAGCCCGTTTCGCCTGGTGACCGTGTCGAGAAGAAGGCGCGCCAACATCCAGCTTCTGCAACAGCGACGGCCGACAATGAGTGACTGTCGCCACCTCCTCGATCGACGGCTTCAAACCTTCAATCAACCAACAAGGAAGACTAAAAGCACGTAAAGTTTCAGAACTGTATGGCAGACCTCAGCTTTTCAAATTGTTCCATTTGCCTCGCAAAATTACAGCAACTTAGCATGAACCTTTGTTGCTCATTGTCCCAATTGCATTGCCAAGCAGGGTCCCTTCCTTTTCCGAAATGAACCCGAGTGTCGTTGAAATTCAAACGCCAGCATAATTCCATTTCACTGCTTTAATTTCAAAGTTCAATTCAAGCATTAGCTGGCTACAATAGTTAGATTACACAAGCACAAATTAAGAGTGCGAGTTTTGTTACCGTATTTTAGCTTACCTGTGACAGCAGCTCAGCTTGGTACGTACTAAATTTTACTATTGTTAATTGTTCAGAATCATTTAATTCAAGTTCAAAGTAAAATCTCTTGTTTCTAAATTGCGTAGAGTCAAGTTGCTTTTGAAATGATTGTTGAGGTAGTCCAAGACTAACCGTATTTTACTGGATTTCGATGTGCTTCAGAAAGAAAGCTCACTATTAACTTCAGTCACTAAATTAACTTTCGATTTTCCGGTTTCATTAATTCTTTTGCTAAATTAAGTGTAGAGAAATTTATTACTTCTGACAAACTTTCAGTTTTCACACTACACGTGTCAACCTTCAGTTGCCACGCTTCTAGTGCTAATTATATGTGTAATTACCTTTCTTTTTCAGTTACTATAGTAATTGTCCTTAGGACTGGCGACCGTAATTTCCCCCAAATCTCAAATATCTAATTACTGCTAGTTAATTGCTAACGTAACGGCCGCACATTTACTTTCTTCATTAACTTTACCCCTTTTCAAAATTAATTTCCACCAGTTTCTATTGCATTTTTCCTTTCATTTAGATGTAACCCTTTCCTCCCTCTTTACCGATAGATTAACTTCGGTGACGATTGCTTTTCCCAAATTTCCATTAGGTACACGCGGTTTAATTTTTCACTGTCATTAAGGTCGATAAGTGAGGGGGGAGGTTACACACCTTATGGTCGTTCTCCTGTGAGTCTAGATTTTCGAATCCGACGAAAAACTGATAGTTAATTGTAACGTTCAGCGCCTCCTAATGACGATGGAACACTCAGATTGCGTCGAGATTCAATACATCGTCCCCCAGCCGACTTGTTTCCAAGGGGATATTGCTCCTTCGGGCACCTTATGGTCCGACGCAAAACTGATGGTTAATTGTAACGTTCAGGGCCTCCTAATGACGATGGAACACTCAAATTGTGTCGCGATTCAATACATCGTCCTCCAACCGACTTGTCTCCAAGGGTCTATTGCTGCCTATGGCACCTTATGGTTGTTCTCCTGTGGGGCTAGTATTTCGAATCCTAAGTAAAATTGATAGTTAATTGTAACGTTAAGGGTCTCCTAATGACGATGAAACACTTAGATTGCGTCGAGATTCAATACATCGTCCTCCAGCCGACTTGTCTCCAAGGGGATATTGCTGCCTCGGGCACCATAAGTTCCGTCTCCTGTGAGTCTTGATTTTCGATTCCGACGCAAAAGTGATGGTTAATTGTACCGTTCAGGGCCATCTAATGACGATGTAACACTCAAATTGCGTCGCGATTCAATACATCGTCCTCCAACCGACTTGTCTCCAAGGGTCTATTGCTGCCTATGGCACCTTATGTTTGTTCTCCTGTGGGTTTACTATTTCGAATCCTGCGTAAAATTGATAGTTAATTGTAACGTTAAGGGTCTCCTAATGACTATGGAACACTCAAATTGCGTCGAGATTCAATACATCGTCCTCCAGCCGACTTGTGTCCATGGGTCTATTGCGGCATCGGTCACCTTATTGTCGTTCTCCTTTGAGTCTAGATTCTCGAATCCGACGCATAACTGATAGTTAATTGTAACGTTCAGGGCCTCCTAATGACGATGGAACATTCAAATTGCATCGAGATCCATTACACCGTCCTCCAGCGACTTGTTTCCAAAGGGAAATTGCTGCCGCGGGCACCGTGAGTCTAGATTTTCGAATCCGACGCATAACTGATAGTTAATTGTAACGTTCAGGGCCTCCTAATGTCGATGGAGCACTCAAATTGGGTCGCGATTCAATACATCGTCCTCCAGCCGACTTGTCTCCAAGGGTCTACTGCTGCCTCTTGCACCTTATGATGGTTCTCTTGTGAGTCTAGATTTTCGAATGCGACGCAAAACTGATAGTTAATTGTAACGTTCAGGGTTTCCTAATGACAGTGGAACTGTCAAATTGCGTCGAGATTCAAAACATTGTCCTCCAGTCGACTTGCCTCCATGGGGATATTGCTGCCTCTGGCACTATATGGTCGTACTCCTGAGAGTCTACACTGTCGATTCCGACGCAAAACTTATAGTTAATTGTAGCGTTAAGGGCATCCTAATGACGATGGAACACTGAAATTGCGTCGATATTCAATACATCGTCCTCCAGCCGACTTGTCTACAAGGGAAGGTTGCTGCCTCGGGCACCATATGGTCCGTCTCCAGTGAGTGTAGATTTTCGAATCCGACGCGAAACTGATAGTTAATTGTAATGTTCAGGGCTTCCTAATGACGATGGAACACTCAAATTGCGTCGAGATTCAATACATCGTCCTTCAGCCGACTTGTCTCCAAGAGTCTTTTGCTGCCTCGGGCACCTTATGGTCGTTCTCCTGTGAGTCAAGATTTTCGTATCCGACGCAAAACTTATAGTTAATTGTAACGTTCAGGACCTCCTAATGACGATGGAACACTCAAATTGCATCGAGATTCAATACATCGGTCTCCAGCCGACTTGTCTGCACGGGGATATTGCTGCCTCGGGCACCATATGGTCCGTCTCCTGTGAGTCTAGATTTTCGAATCCGACGCAAAAATGATAGTTAATTGTAACGATCAGCGCCTCCTAATGACGATGGAATACTCAAATTGCGTCGAGATTCAGTGAATCGTCCTCCAGCAACTTGTCTCCAAGGGGATATAGCTGCCACGGGCACCATATGCTCAGTCTCCTGTGGGTCTAGATTTTCGAATCTGACGCGAAACTGATTGTTAATTGTAACGTTCAGAGCCTCCTAATGACGATGGAACACTGAAATTGCGTCGAGATTCAATACATTGTCCTACAGCCGACTTGTCACCAAGAGTCTATTGCTGCCTCGGCACCTTATGGTCGTTCTCCTGTGAGTCTAGGTTTTCGAATCCGACGAAAAACAGATAGTTAATGGTAACGTTCAGGGCCTCCAAATGACGATGTAACACTCAAATTGCGTCGAGATTCAATACATCGGTCTCCAGCCGACTTGTCTCCAAGGGTCTATTGCTGCCTCGGGCACCAAATGGTCGTTCTCCTGTGAGTCTAGATTTTCGAATCCGACGCAAATCTGATGGTTAATTGTAACGTTCAGGGCCTCCTAATGACGATTGGACACTCAAATTGCGTCCTCCAGCCGACTTGTCTCCATGGGTATATTGATGCCTCGGGCACCTTATGATCGTTCTCCTGTGAATAGATTTTCGAATCCGACGCTAAAATGATAGTTAATTGTAAGGTTAAGGGCCTCCAAATCACGATGGAACACTCAAATCGCGTCGCAATTCAATACATCGTCCTCCAACCGACTCGTCTCCAAGGGTCTATTGCTGCCTATGGCACCATATGGTTGTTCTCCTGTGGGTCTAGTATTTCGAATAAGGCGTAAAACTGATAGTTAATTAGGGCCTCCTAATGACGATGGAACACTCAAATTGCTTCGAGATTCAATACATCGTCCTCCAGCCGACTTGTCTCCAAGGGTCTACTACTGCCTAAGGCACCTTATGGTCGTTCTCCTGTGAGTCTAGATTTTCGAATCCAACGCAAAACTGATAGTTCATTGTAACTTTCAGGGCCTCCAAATGACGATGGAACACTCAGATTGCGTCGAGGTTCAATACAATGTCCTCCAGATGACTTGTCTCCAAGGGGATATTGCTGCTTCGGGCACCTAATGGTCCGACGCAAAACTGATGGTTTATTGTAACATTCAGGTCCTCCTAATGACGATGGAACACTCAAATTGCTTCGAGATTCAATACATCGTCCTCCGGCCGACTTGTCTCCATGGGTCTATTGCGGCTTCGGTCACCTTATTGTCGTTCTCCTGTGATTCTACATTTTCGATTCCGACGCAAAACTTAAAGTTAATTGTAACGTTCAGGGCCTCCTAAAAACGATGGTGCACTCAAATTGCGGCGCGATGCAATACATCGTCCTCCAGCGGACTGGTGTCCAAAGGGATATTGCTGCCTCGGGCACCTTATAGTACGTCTCCAGTGAATCTAGATTTTCGAATCCGACGAAAAACTGATAGTTTATTGTACCATTCAGGGCCTCCTAATGACGATGGAACACTCAAAATGCGTCGCAATCCAATACATCGTCCTCTAGCCGACTTGTCTCCAAGGGTCTATTGCTGCCTCTGGCACCTTATGATCGTTCTCCTGTGAGTTTAGATTTTCGAATCCTACGCAAAACTGATTGTTAATTGTAACGTTCATTGCCTCCTAATGACGATTTAACACTCAAATTGCGTCGCGATCCAATACATCGTCCTCCAGCCGACTTGTCTCCAAGGGTCTA
The DNA here is from genome assembly GCF_023864345.2 of Schistocerca serialis cubense. Taxonomy (NCBI): domain Eukaryota; kingdom Metazoa; phylum Arthropoda; class Insecta; order Orthoptera; family Acrididae; genus Schistocerca; species Schistocerca serialis. The sequence goes on along the minus strand of NC_064638.1, from coordinate 8,368,741 downwards.
CTGATGCCTCGGGCACCTTAAGATCGTTCCCCTGTGAATAGATTTTCGAATCCGACGCGAAAATGATAGTTAATTGTAACGTTCAGCGCCTCCTAATGACGATGGAACACTCATATTGCGTCAAGAGTCAATACATCGTCCTCCAGCCGTCTTGTCTACAAGGGGATATTGCTGCCTCGGGCTCCATGTGGACCGTCTCCTGTGAGTCTACATTTTCGAATCCGACGCAAAAATGATAGTTAATTGTAACGTGCAGGGCCTCCTAATGACGATGCAACACTGAAATTGCGTCGAGATTCAATACATCGGCCTCCAGCCGACTTGTCTCCAGGGGTCTATTGCTGCCTCGGGAACATTATGGTCGTTCTCCTGTGAGTCTAGATTTTCGAATCCGACGCTAAAATGATAGTTAATTGTAACGTTCAGGACATCCTAATGACGATGGAACACCGAAATTGCGTCGATATTCTATACTTCGGCCTCCAGGTCTTCTAGGGTCTATTGCTGCCTCGGGCACCATATGGTCCGTCTCCTGTGATTCTACATTTTCGAATCCGACGCAAAACTTATAGTTAATTAATACGTTCAGGGCCTCTTAATGACGAAGGAGCACTCAAATTGCGTAGCGATTAAATACATTGTCCTCGAGCGGACTTGTTTCCAAGGGTCTATTGCTGCCTCTTGCACCTTATGATCGTTCTCCTGTGTGTCTAGATTTTCGAATGCGACGCAAAACTGATAGTTAATTGTAACGTTCAGGGTTTCCTAATGAAAATGGAACAGTCAAATTGCGTCGAGATTCAATACATCGTCCTCCAGCCATATTGTCTCCATGGGGATATTGCTGCCTCGTGCACCTTATGGTCGTTCTCCTGTGTGTCTAGATTTTCGAATCCGACGCAAAACTGATAGTTAATTGTATTGTTCAGGGCCTCCTAATGACGATGGAACACTCAAATTGCGTGGAGATTCAGTACATCGTCCTTCAGCCGACTTGTCTCCAAGAGTATTTTGCTGCCTCGGGCACCTTATGGTCGTTCTCCTGTGAGTCAAGATTTTCGAATCCGACGCAAAACTTATAGTTAATTGTAACGTTCAGGACCTCTTAATGACGATGGAGCACTCAAATTGCATCGAGATTCAATACATCGGCCTCCAGCCGACTTGCCTGCAAGGGGATACTGCTGCCTCGGGCACCATAAGGTCCGTCTCCTGTGAGTCTAGATTTTCGAATCCAACGCAAAAATGATAGTTAATTGTAACGATCAGCGCCTCCTAATGACGATAGGATACTCAAATTGCGCCGAAATTCATTGAATCGTCCACCAGCAACTTCTCTCCAAGGGGATATAGCTGCCACGGGCACCATATGCTCAGTCTCCTGTGAGTCTAGATTTTCGAATCTGACGCGAAACTGATTGTTAATTGTAACGTTCAGGGCCTCCTAATGACGATGGAACACTGAAATTGCGTCCAGATTCAATACATTGTCCTTCAGCCGACTTGTCACCAAGAGTCTATTGCTGCCTCTTCACCTTATGGTCGTTCTCCTGTGAGTCTATATTTTCGAATCCGACGCAAAACTGATTGTTAATTGTAGCGTTCAGGGCCTCCTAATGACGATGGAACACTCAAATTGCGTAGAGATTCAATACATCGTCCTCCAGCCGACTTGTCTACAAGGTGATATTGCTGCCTCGGGCTCCATGTGGTCCGTCTCCTGTGAGTCTAGATTTTTGAATTCGACGCAAAAATGATAGTTAATTGTAACGTTCAGGGCCTTCTAATGACGATGTAACACTCAAATCGCGTCGACATTCAATACATCGGCCTCCAGCCGAGTAGTCTCCAAGGGTCTATTGCTGCTCGGGCACCTTATGGTCGTTCTCCTGTGAGTCTAGATTTTCGAATCCGACGCATAACTGATAGCTAATTGTAACTTTCAGCGGGTCCTAATGACGATGGAACATTCAAATTGCGTCGAGATTCAAACCATCGTGCTCCAACCGACTGGTCTCCAACGTAATATTGCTGCCTCAGGCACCAAATGGTCCGTCTCCTGTGAGTCTAGATTTTCGAATCCGACGCGATACTGATAGTTAATTGTAACGTTCAGGGCCTCCTAATGACGATGGAACACAGAAATTGTGTCGAGATTCAAAACATCGTCCTTCAGCCGACTTGTCTCCAAGAGTCTATTGCTGCCACGGGCACCTTATGGTCGTTCTCCTGTGAGTCTAGATTTTCGAATCCGGCGCAAAACTGGTAGTTAATTGTAACGTTCAGGGCCTCCTTATGACGATGGAACACTGAAATTGCGTCGAGATTCAATACATCGGCCTCCAGCCGACTTGGCTCCAAGAGTCTATTGCTGCCTCGGGCACCATATGGTCCGTCTCCAGTGAGTCTTGATTTTCGAATCCGACGAACAACTGACAGTTAATTGTACCATTCAGTGCCTCCTAAAGACGATGGAACACTCAAATTGCGTCGCGATACAATACATCGTCCTCCAGCCGACTTGTCTCCAAGGGTCTATTGCTGCCTCTTGCACCTTATGATCGTTCTCCTGTGAGTCTAGTTTTTCGAATGCGACGCAAAACTGACAGTTAATTGTAACGTTAAGGGCCTTCTAATGACGATGGAACACTCAAATTGCGTCGAGATTCAATACATCGTCCTCCAGCCGACTAGTCTACAAGGGGATATTGCTGCCACGGGCACCATATGGTCCGTCTCCTGTGAGTCCGACGCGAAACTGGTAGTTAATTGTAACTTTCAGGGCCTCGTAATGACGATGGAACACACAAATTGCGTCGAGATTCAATACATCGTCCATCAGCCGACTTGTCTCCAAGAGTCTATTGCTGCCTCTTGCACCTTATGATCGTTCTCCTGTGAGTCTAGATTTCGAATGCGACGCCAAACTGATGGTTAATTGAAACGTTAAGGGCGTCCTTATGACGATGGAACACTGAAATTGCGTCGAGATTCAATACATCGTCCTCCAGCGAACTGGTCTCCAAGGGGATATTGCTGCCTCGGGCACCATATGGTCCGTCTCCTGTGAGTCTAGATTTTCGAATATGACGAAAAACTGATAGTTAATTGTACCATTGAGGTCCTCCTAAAGACGATGGAACACTCAAATTGCGTCGTGATACAATACATCGTCCTCCAGCCTACTTGTCTCCAAGGGTCTATTGCTGCTTCTTGCACCTTATGATCGTTCTCCTGTGAGTCTAGATTTTCGAATGCGACGCAAAACTGATAGTTAATTGAAACATTCAGGGCCTCCTTGTGACGATGAAACACTCAAATTGCGTCGCGATTCAATACATCGTCCTCCAGCCGGCTCGTCTCCAAGGGTCTATTGCTGCCTCGGGCACCTTATTATCATTCTCCTGTGAGTCTAGATTTTCGAATGCGACGCAAAACTGACAGTTAATTGTAACGTTAAGGGCCTCCTAATGACGATGGAACACTCAAATTGCGTCGAGATTCAATACATCGTCCTCCAGCCGACTAGTCTACAAGGGGATTTTGCTGCCTCAGGCACCATATGTTCCGTCTCCTGTGAGTCCGACGCGAAACTGGTAGTTAATAGTAACTTTCAGGGCCTCCTAATGATGATGGAACACTCAAATTGCGTGGAGATTCAATACATCGTCCTTCAGCCGACTCGTCTGCAAGGGGATATTGCTGCCACGGGCACCATATGGTCCGTCTCCTGTGAGACTAGATTTTCGAAACCGTCGCAAAAATGAAAGTTAATTGTAACGATCAGCGCCTTCTAATGACGATGGAATACTCAAATTGCGTCGAGATTCAATGAATCTTCCTCCAGCAACTTGTCTCCAAGGGGATATAGCTGCCACGGGCACCATATGCTAAGTCTCCTGTGAGTCTAGAATTTCGAATCGGACGCGAAACTGATTGTTAATTGTAACATTCAGGGCCTCCTAATGACGATGGAACACTGAAATTGCGTCGATATTCAATACATCGGCCTCTATTCGACTTGTCTCCAAGGGGAGATTGCTGCCTCGGGCACCATATGGTCGTTCTCCTGTGAGTCTAGATTTTCGAATCCGACGCAAAACTGATTGTTAATTGTGACGTTCAGGGCCTCCTAATGACGATGGGACACTCAAATTGCGTCGCGATCCAATACATCGTCCTCCAGCCGACTTGTTTCCGAGGGTCTATTGATGCCTCGGGCACCTTATGATCGTTCTCCTGTGAATAGACTTTCGAATCCGACGCTAAAATGATAGTTAATTGTAAAGTTAAGGGCCTCCTAATGACGATGGGACACTCAAATTGTGTCGATATTCAATACATCGTCCTCCAGCCGACTTGTCTACAAGGGGATATTGCTGCCTCGGGCACCATGTGGTCCCTCTCCTGTGAGTCTAGATTTTCGAATCCGACGCGAAACTGATAGTTAATTGTACCGTTCAGGGCCTCCAAATGACGATGGAACACTCAAATTGCGTCGAGATTCAATACATCGTCCTTCAGCCGACTTGTCTCCAAAAGTCTTTGGCTGCCTCTGGCACCTTGTGGTCGTTCTCCTTTGAGTCAAGATTTTCGAATCCGACGACAATTTTATAGTTAATTGTAACGTTCAGGACCTCCTAATGACGATGGAACACTCAAATTGCGTCGAGATACAATACATCGGCCTCCAGCCGCCTTGTCTCCAAGGGTCTATAGCTGCCTGTGGCACCTTATGGACGTTCCCCTATGAGTCTAGACGTTCGAATCCGACGCAAAACAGATAGTTAATTGGAACGTTCAGCGCCTCCTAATGACAATGGAACACTAAATTGCGTCGAGATTCTATACATCGGCCTCCAGCCGACTTGTCTCCAAGGGTCTATAGCTGCCTTTGGCACCTTATGGACGTTCCCCTATGGGTCTAGACGTTCGAATCCGACGCAAAACAGATAGTTAATTGTACCGTTCAGGGCCTCCTAATGACGATGGAACACTCAAATTGCGTCGAGATTCAATACTTCGTCCTTCTGCCGACTTGTCTCCAAGGGTCTGTTGCTGCGTCGGGTACGTTATGGTCGTTCTCCTGTGAGTCTAATTTTCGAATCCGACGCCAAACTGATAGTTAATTGTACCATTCAGGTCCTCCTAAAGACGATGGAACACTCAAATTGCGTCGCGATACAATACATCGTCCTGCAGCCGACTTGTCTCCAAGGGTCTATTGCTGCCTCTTGCACCTTATGATCGTTCTCCTGTGAGTCTAGATTTTCGAATGCGACGCAAAACTGATGGTTAATTGAAACATTCAGGGCCTCCTTATGACGATGGAACACTCAAATTGCGTCGCGATTCAATACATCGTCCTCCAGCCGACTTGTCTCCAAGGGTCTATTGCTGCCTCGGGCACCTTATTATCGTCCGCCAGTGAGTCTAGATTTTCGAATGCGACGCAAATCTGACAGTTAATTGTAACGTTAAGGGCCTCCTAATGACGATGGAACACTCAAATTGCGTCGAGATTCAATACATCGTCCTCCAGCCGACTAGTCTACAAGGGGATATTGCTGCCTCGGGCACCATATGGTCCGTCTCCTGTGATTCCGACGCGAAACTGGTAGTTAATTGTAACTTTCAGGGCCACCTAATGACGATGGAACACTCAAATTGCGTGGAGATTCAATACATCGTCCTTCAGCCGACTTGTCTGCAAGGGGATATTGCTGCCACGGGCACCATATGGTCCGTTTCCTGTGAGTCTAGATTCTCGAATCCGACGCAAAAATGAAAGTTAATTGTAACGATCAGCGCCTCCTAATGACGATGGAATCTTCAAATTGCGTCGAGATTCAATGAATCGTCCTCCATCAACTTGTCTCCAAGGGGATACAGCTGCCACGGGCACCATATGCTCCGTCTCCTGTGAGTCTAGAATTTCGAATCCGACGCCAAACTGATTGTTAATTGTAACATTCAGGGCCTCCTAATGACGATGGAACACTGATATTGCGTCGAGGTTCAATACATCGTCCATCAGCCGACTGGTCTCCAAGAGTCTATTGCTGCCTCGGCGCCATATGGTCGTTCTCCTGTGCATTTTCGAATTCGACGCAAAACTGATTGTTAATTGTAACGTTCAGGGCCTCCTAATGACGATGGAACACTGAAATTGCGTCGAGATTCAATACATCGGCCTCCAGTCGACTTGTCTCCAAGGGGATATTGCTGCCTCGGGCACCACATGGTCGTTCTCCTGTGAGTCTAGATTTTCGAATCCGACGCAAAACTGACTGTTAATTGTAACGTTCAGGGCCTCCTAATGACGATGATACACTCAAATTGCGTCGCGATCCAATACATTGTCCTCCAGCCGACTTGTATCCAAGGGTCTATTGATGCCTCGGGCACCTTATGATCGTTCTCCTGTGAATAGACTTCTAATCCGACGCCAGAAGATAGTTAATTGTAAAGTTAAGGGCCTCCTAATGACGATGGAACACTCAAATTGCGTCGATATTCAATACATCGTCCTCCAGCCGACTTGTCTACAAGGGGATATTGCTGCCTCGGGCACCATATGGTCCCTCTCCTGTGAGTCTAGATTTTCGAATCCGACGCGAAACTGATAGTTAATTGTAACGTTCAGGGCCTCCAAACGACGATGGAACACTCAAATTATGTCGAGATTCAATACATCGTCCTTCAGCCGACTTGTCTCCAAAAGTCTTTGCTGCCTCTGGCACCTTATGGTCGGTCTCCTGTGAGTCAAGATTTTCGAATCCGACGACCAACTTATAGTTAATTGTAACGTTCAGGACCTCCTAATGACGATGGAACACTCAAATTGCGTCGAGATACAACACATCGGCCTCCAGCCGACTTGTCTCCAAGGTGATATAGCTGCCTTTGGCACCTTATGGTCGTACTACTGTGAGTCTAGATTTTCGAATCCGACGCAAAACTGATTGTTAACTGTAACGTTCAGGGCTTCCTGATGACGATGGAACACTCAAATTGCGTCGAGAGTTAATACATTGGCCTCCAGCCGACTTGTCTCCAAGGGTCTATTGCTGCATCGGGCACATTATGGTCGTTCTCCTGTGATTCTACATATTCGAATTAGACGCAAAACTTATAGTTAATTAATACGTTCAGGGCCTCCTAATGTCGATGGAGCACTCAAATTGCGTCGCGATTCAATACATCGTCCTCCAGCGGACTCGTCTCCAAGGGGATATTGCTGCCTCGAGCACCTTATGGTCGTTCTCCTGTGAGTCTACTTTTTCGAATCCGACGCAAAACGTATATTTAATTAATACGTTCAGGACCTTCTAATGACGATGGAACAATCAAATTGCGTCGAGATTCAATACATCGGCCTCCAGCCGACTCGTCTCCAAGGGGATATTGCTGCCTCGAGCACCATATGGTCCTTCTCCTGTGAATAGATTTTTGAATCCGAGGCAAAAAGGATAATTAATTGTAACGATCAGCGAATCCTAATGACGATGGAATACTCAAATTGCGTCGAGATTCAATGAATCGTCCTCCAGCAGCTTTTCTCCAAGGGGATATAGCTGCCACGGGCACCATATGCACCGTCTCCTATGAGTCTAGATTTTTGAATCCGACGCGAAACTGATTGTTAATTGTAGCGTTCAGGGCCTCCTAATGACGATGGAACACTGAAATTGCGTCGAGATTCAATTCATCGTCCTTCAGCCGACTTGCCTCCAAGAGTCTATTGCTGCCTCGGCACCTTATAGTCGTTCTCCTGTAAGTCTAGATTTTCGAATCCGACGCTAAAATGATACTAAATTGCAACGTCCAGGGCCTCCTATTGACGATGGAACACTCAAATTGCGTCGAGATTCAACACATCGTCCTTCTGCCGACTTGTCTCCAAGAGTCTATTTCTGCCTCGGGTACAGTATGGTACGTCTCCTGTGATTCTACATTTTCGAATCCACCCAAAACTGATAGTCAATTGTAACGTTCAGGGCCTCCTAGCGACGAAGGAACACTCAAATTGCATCGCGATTCAATACTTCGTCCTCCAGCGGACTGGTCTCCAAGGGGGAATTGGTGCCTCGGGCACCTTATGGTCCGTCTCCAGTGAGTCTAGATTTTCGAATCCGACGCATAACTGATAGTTAATTGTAACGTTCAGGGCCTCCTAAAGACGTTGGAACACTGAAATTGTGTCGAGATTCAATACATCGTCCTCCAGCCGACTTGTCTCCAAGGGTCTATTGCTGCCTCTTGCACCTTATGATCGTTCTCCGGTGAGTCTAGATTTTCGAATGCGACGCAAAACTGATGGTTAATTGAAACATTCAGGGCCTCCTTATGACGATGGAACACTCAAATTGCGTCGCGATTCAATACATCGTCCTCCAGCCGACTTGTCTCCAAGGGTCTATTGCTGCCTCGGGCACCTTATTATCGTCCGCCTGTGAGTCTAGGAATTCGAATGCGTCGCAAATCGGACAGTTAATTGTAACGTTAAGGGCCTCCTAATGACGATGGAACACTCAAATTGCGTCGAGATTCAGTACATCGTCCTCCAGCCGACTAGTCTACAAGGGGATATTGCTGCCTCGGGCACCATATGGTCCGTCTCCTGTGAGTCCGACGCGAAACTGGTAGTTAATTGTAACTTTCAGGGCCACCTAATGACGATGGAACATTCAAATTGCGTGGAGATTCAATACATCGTCCTTCAGCCGACTTGTCTGCAAGGGGATATTGCTGCAACGGGCACCATATGGTCCGTCTCCTGTGAGTCTAGATTTTCGAATCCGACGCAAAAATGAAAGTTAATTGTAACGATCAGCGCCTCCTAATGACGATGGAATACTCAAATTGCGTCGAGACTCAATGAATCGTCCTCCATCAACTTGTCTCCAAGGGGATACAGCTGCCACGGGCACCATATGCTCCGTCTCCTGTTAGTCTAGAATTTCGAATCCGACGCCAAACTGATTGTTAATTGTAACCTTCTGCGCCTCCTAATGACGATAGGACACTCAAATTGCGTCGCGATCCAACATATCGTCCTCCAGCCGACTTGTCTCCAAGGGTCTATTGATGCCTCGGCCTCTTATGATCGTTCTCTTGTGAATAGATTTTCGAATCCGACGCAAAAATGGTGGTTAATTGTAACGATCAGTGCCTCCTAATGACGATGGAATAAGCAAATTGCGTCGAGATTCAATGAATCGTCCTCCAGCAACTAGTCTCCAAGGGGATATAGCTGCCTCGGGCACCATATGGTCCGTCTCCTATGAGTCTAGATTTTCGAAACCGACGCAAAACTGATAGTTAATTGTAACGTTCAGGGCCTCCTAATGACGATGGAACACTCAAATTGCATCGAGATACAATACATCGGCCTCCAGCCGTCTTGTCTCCAAGGGTCTATTGCTGCCTTGGGCACCATATTGTCGTTCTCCTGTGAGTCTAGATTTTCGAATCCGACGCAAAACTGATTGTTAATTGTAACTTTCAGGGCCTCCTAATGACGATAGGACACTCAAATTGCGTCGCGATCCAATATATCATCCTCCAGCCGACTTGTCTCCAAGGGTCTATTGATGCCTCGGCCTCTTATGATCGTTCTCTTGTGAATAGATTTTCGAATCCGACGCAAAAATGATGGTTAATTGTAACGATCAGCGCCTCCTAATGACGATGGAATAAGCAAATTGCGTCGACATTCAATGAATCGTCCTCCAGCAACTTGTCTCCAAGGGGTTATAGCTGCCTCGGGCACCATATGGTCCGTCTCCTATGAGTCTAGATTTTCGAATCCGACGCGAAACTGATAGTTAATTGTAACGTTCAGGGCCTCCTAAAGACGATGGGACACTCAAATTGAGTCGAGATTCAATAAATCGTCCTCCAGCCGACTTGTATCCAAGTGGATATTACTGTCTCAGGCACCATATGGTCCTTCTCCTGTGAATAGATTTTCAAATCCGACGCGAAAATGATACATAATTGTAAATTTCAGCGCCTCCTAATGACGATGGAACACTCAAATTGCGTCGAGAGTCAATACATCGTCCTCCAGCCGACTTGTCTACAAGGGGATATTGCTGCCTCGGGCTCCATGTGGTCCGTCTCCTGCGAGTCTAGATTTTCGAATCCAACGCAAAAATGATATTTAATTGTAACGATCAGCGAATCCTAATGACGATGGAATACTCAAATTGCGTCGAGATTCAATGAATCGTCCTCCAGCAACTTTTCTCCAAGGGGATATAGCTGCCACGGGCACCATATGCGCCGTCTCCTATGAGTCTAGATTTTTGAATCCGACGCGAAACTGATTGTTAATTGTAACGTTCAGGGCCTCCTAATGACGATGGAACACTGAAATTGCGTCGAGATTCAATACATCGTCCTTCAGCCGACTTGCCTCCAAGAGTCTATTGCTGCCTCGGCACCTTATAGTCGTTCTCCTGTAAGTCTAGATTTTCGAATCCGACGCTAAATTGATACTAAATTGCAACGTCCAGGGCCTCCTATTGACGATGGAACACTCAAATTGCGTCGAGATTCAATACATCGTCCTTCTGCTGACTTGTCTCCAAGAGTCTATTTCTGCCTCGGGTACAGTATGGTACGCCTCCTGTGATTCTACATTTTCGAATCCACGCAAAACTGATAGTTAATTGTAACGTTCAGGGCCTCCTAGCGACGAAGGAACACTCAAATTGCATCGCGATTCAATACTTCGTCCTCCAACGGACTGGTCTCCAAGGGGAAATTTCTGCCTCGGGCACCTTATGGTCCGTCTCCAGTGAGTCTAGATTTTCGAATCCGACGCATAACTGATAGTTAATTGTAACGTTCAGGGCCTCCTAAAGGCGATGGAACACTGAAATTGTGTCGGGATTCAATACATCGTCCTTCAGCACACTTGTCTCCAAGAGTCTATTGCTGCCTCGGGCACCTTATGGTCGTTCTTCTGTGAGTATAGATTTTCGAATCCGACGCAAAACTGATGGTTAATTTTAACGTTAAGGGCCTCCTAATGACGATGGAACACTGAAATTGCGTCGAGATACAATACTTCGTCCTCCAGCGGACTGATTTCCAAGGGGATATTGCTGCCTCGGGCACCTTATGGTCCGTCTCTAGTGAGTCTAGGTTTTGGAATCCGTCGCAAAACTGATAGTTAATTGTAACGTTCAGCGCCTCCTAATGACGATGGAACACTCAAATTGCGTCGAGATTCAATAAATCGTCCTCCAGCAGACTTGTATCCAAGGGGATATTACTGTCTCGGGCACCATATGGTCCTTCTCCTGTGAATAGAATTTCGAATCCGACGCGAAAATGATAGTTAATTGTAAAGTTCAGCGCCTCCTAATGACGATGGAACACTCAAATTGCGTCGAGAATCAATACATCGTCCTCCAGCCGACTTGTCTACAAGGGGATATTGCTGCCTCGGGCTCCATGTGGTCCGTCTCCTGCGAGTCTAGATTTTCGAATCCGACGCAAAAATGATAGTTAGTTGTAACGTTCAGGGCCTCCAAATGACGTTGCAACACTCAAATTGCGTCGAGATTCAATTCATCGGTCTCCAGCCGAGTAGTCTCCAATGGTCTATTGCTGCCTCGGGCACCTTATGGTCGTTCTCCTGTGAGTCTAGATTTTCGAATCCGACGCATAACTGATAGTTAATTGTAACTTTCAGCGCCTCCTAATGACGATGGAACACTCAAATTGCGTCGAGATTCAATACATCGTGCTCCAACCGACTTGTCTCCAAGGTGATATTGATGCCTCAGGCACCAAATGGTCCGTCTCCTGTGAGTCTAGATTTTCGAATCCGACGCGATTCTGATAGTTAATTGTAACGTTCAGGGCCTCCTAAAGACGATGGAACACTGATATTGTGTCGAGATTCAATACATCGTCCTTCAGCACACTTGCTCCAAGAGTCTATTGCTGCCTCGGGCACCTTATGGTCGTTCTCCTGTGAGTCTAGATTTTCGAACCCGACGCAATACTGATAGTTAATTGTAACGTTCAGGGCCTCCTAATGACGATCTAACACTGAAATTGCGCCGAGATTCAATACATCGGCCTCCAGCCGACTTGTCTCCAAGGGTCTATTGCTGCCTCGGGCACCTTATGGTCGTTCTCCTGTGAGTCTAGATTTTCGAATCCGACGCAAAACTGATTGTTAACTGTAACGTTCAGGGCCTCCTAATGACGATGGAACACTCAAATTGCGTCGAGTGTCAATACATTGGCCTCCAGCCGACTTGTCTCGAAAGGTCTATTGCTGCCTCGGGCACCTTATGGTCGTTCTCCTGTGAGTCTAGATTTTCGAATCCGACGCAAAACTGATTGTTAATTTTAACGTTCAGCGCCTCCTAATGACGATGGGACACTCAAATTGCGTCGCGATCCAATACATCGTCCTCCAGCCGACTTGTCTCCATGCGTCTATTGATTCCTCGGGCACCTTATGATCGATCTCGAGTGAATAGATTTTCGAATCCTACGCTAAAATGGTAGTTAATTGTAACGTTCAGGACTTCCTAATGACGATGGAACACCGAAATTGCATCGAGATTCAAAACATCGGCCTCCAGCTGACTTGTCTCCAAGGGGCTATTGCTGCCTCGGGCACCATATGGTCCGTCCCCTGTTATTCTACATTTTCGAATCCGACGCAAAAATGATAGGTAATTGTAACGATCAGCGCCTCCTAATGACGATGGAATACTCTAATTGCGTCGAGATTCAATGAATCGTCCTCCAGCAACTTGTCTCCAAGGGGATACAGCTGCCACGGGCACCATATGCTCCGTCTCCGTGTGTCTAGATTTTCGAATCCGACGCGAAACTGATTGTTAATTGTAACGTTCAGGGCCTCCTAATGACGATGGACCACTCAAATTGCGTCGAGATTCAATACATCGGCCTCCAGCCGACTTGTCTCCAAGTGTCTATAGCTGCCTCGGGCACCATATGGTCGTTCTCCTGTGAGTCTACATATTCGAGTCCGACGCAAAACTGATTGTTAATTGTAACCTTCGGGGCCTCCTAATGACGATGGGACACTCAAATTGCGTCGCGATCCAATACATCGTCCTCCAGCCGACTTGTCTCCAAGGGTGCCTCGGTCACCTTATTATCGTTCTATTGTGAATAGATTTTCGAATCCGACGCTAAAATGATAGATAATTGTAACGTTCAGGGCCTCCTAATGACGATGGAACACTCAAATTGCGTCGAGATTCAATAAATCGTCCTCCAGCCGACCTGTATCCAAGTGGATATTACTGTCTCGGGCACCATATGGTCCTTCTCCTGTGAATAGAATTTCGAATCCGACGCGAAAATGATAGTTGATTGTAAAGTTCAGCGCCTCCTAATGACGATGGAACACTCAAATTGCGTCGAGAGTCAATACATCGTCCTCCAGCCGACTTGTCTACAAGGGGATATTGCTGCCTCGAGCTCCATGTGGTCCGTCTCCTGCGAGTCTAGATTTTCGAATCCGACGCAAAAATGATAGTTAGTTGTAACGTTCAGGGCCTCCAAATGACGTTGCAACACTCAAATTGCGTCGAGATTCAATTCATCGGTCTCCAGCCGAGTAGTCTCCAAGGGTCTATTGCTGCCTCGGGCACCTTATGGTCGTTCTCCTGTGAGTCTAGATTTTCGAATCCGACGCATAACTGATAGTTAATTGTAACTTTCAGCGCCTCCTAATGACGATGGAACACTCAAATTGCGTCGAGATTCAATACATCGTGCTCCAACCGACTTGTCTCCAAGGTGATATTGATGCCTCAGGCACCAAATGGTCCGTCTCCTGTGAGTCTAGATTTTCGGATCCGACGCGATTCTGATAGTTAATTGTAACGTTCAGGGCCTCCTAAAGACGATGGAACACTGATATTGTGCCGAGATTCAATACATCGTCCTTCAGCACACTTGCTCCAAGAGTCTATTGCTGCCTCGGGCGCCTTATGGTCGTTCTCCTGTGAGTCTAGATTTTCGAACCCGACGCAATACTGATAGTTAATTGTAACGTTCAGGGCCTCCTAATGACGATCTAACACTGAAATTGCGCCGAGATTCAATAAATCGGCCTCCAGCCGATTTGTCTCCAAGCGTCTATTGCTGCCTCGGGCACCTTATGGTCGTTCTCCTGTGAGTCTAGATTTTCGAATCCGACGCAAAACTGATTGTTAACTGTAACGTTCAGGGCCTCCTAATGACGATGGAACACTCAAATTGCGTCGAGAGTCAATACATTGGCCTCCAGCCGACTTGTCTCCAATGGTCTATTGCTGCCTCGGGCACCTTATGGTCGTTCTCCTGTGAGTCTAGATTTTCGAATCCGACGCAAAACTGATTGTTAATTTTAACGTTCAGCGCCTCCTAATGACGATGGGACACTCAAATTGCGTCGCGATGCAATACATCGTCCTCCAGCCGACTTGTCTCCAAGCGTCTATTGATTCCTCGGGCACCTTATGATCGTTCTCGAGTGAATAGATTTTCGAATCCGACGCTAAAATGGTAGTTAATTGTAACGTTCAGGACTTCCTAATGACGATGGAAAACCGAAATTGCATCGAGATTCAAAACATCGGCCTCCAGCTGACTTGTCTGAAAGGGGCTATTGCTGCCTCGGGTACCATATGGTCCGTCCCCTGTTATTCTACATTTTCGAATCCGACGCAAAAATGATAGGTAATTGTAACGATCAGCGCCTCCTAATGACGATGGAATACTCTAATTGCGTCGAGATTCAATGAATCGTCCTCCAGCAACTTGTCTCCAAGGGGATACAGCTGCCACGGGCACCATATGCTCCGTCTCCGTGTGTCTAGATTTTTGAATCCGACGCGAAACTGATTGTTAATTGTAACGTTCAGGGCCTCCTAATGACGATGGAACACTCAAATTGCGTCGAGATTCAATACATCGGCCTCCAGCCGACTTGTCTCCAAGGGTCTATAGCTGCCTCGGGCACCATATGGTCGTTCTCCTGTGAGTCTAGATATTCGAATCCGACGCAAAACTGATTGTTAATTGTAACCTTCGGGGCCTCCTAATGACGATGGGACACTCAAATTGCGTCGCGATAAAATACATCGTCCTCCAGCCGACTTGTCTCCAAGGGTGCCTCGGGCACCTTATGATCGTTCTATTGTGAATAGATTTTCGAATCCGACGCTAAAATGATAGATAATTGTAACGTTCAGGGCCTCCTAATAACGATGGGACACTCAAATTGCGTCGCGATCCAATACATCGTCCTCCAGCCGACTTGTCTCCAAGGGTCTATTGATGCCTCGGGCACCTTATGATCGTTCTCCTGTGAATAGATTTTCGTATCCGACGATAAAATGATCGTTAATTGTAACGTTCAGGACCTCCTAATGACGATGGAACACTGAAATTGCATCGAGATTCAATACATCGGCCTAAGGCCGTCATGTGTCCATGGGTCTATTGCTGCCTCGGGCACCATATGGTCCGTCTCCAGTTGTAACCTCCCCCCCCCCCACTTATCGACCTTAATGACAGTGAAAAACTAAACCGCGTGTACCTAATGGAAATTTGGGAAAAGCAATCGTCACCGAAGTTAATCTATCGGTAAAGAGGGAGGAAAGGGTTACATCTAAATGAAAGAAAAAATGCAAATGAAACTGGTGGAAATTAATTTTGAAAAGGGGTAAAGTTAATAAAGAAAGTAAATGTGCGGCCGTTACGTTAACAATTAACTAGCGGTAATTAGATATTTGAGATTTGGGGGAAATCACGGTCGCCAGTCCTAAGGACAATTACTATAGTAACTGAAAAAGAAAGGTTATTACACATATAATTAACACTAGAAGCGTGGCAACTGAAGGTTGACACGTGTAGTGTGAAAACTGAAAGTTTGTCAGAAGTAATAAATTTCGCTACACTCTGACTTAATTTAGCAAAAGAATTAATAAAACCGGAAAATCGAAAGTTAATTTAGTGACTGAAGTTAATAGTGAGCTTTCTTTCTGAAGCACATCGAAATCCAGTAAAATACGGTTAGTCTTGGACTACCTCAACAATCATTTCAAAAGCAACTTGACTCTACGCAATTTAGAAACAAGAGATTTAACTTTGAACTTGAATTAAATGATTCTGAACTATTAACAACAGTAAAATTTAGTACGTACCAAGCTGAGCTGCAGTCACAGGTAAGCTAAAATATGCTAACAAAACTCGCACTCTTAATTTGTGCTTGTGCAATCTAAATATTGTAGCCAGCTGAACTTTGAAATTAAAGCAGTGAAATCGAATGATGCTGGCGTTTGAATTTCAACGACCCTCGGGCTCATTTCGGAAAAGGAAGGGACCCTGCTTGGCAATGCAATTGGGACAATGAGCAACAAAGGTTCATGCTAAGTTGCTGTAATTTTGCGAGGCAAATGGAACAATTTGAAAAGCTGAGGTCTGCCATACAGTTCTGAAACTTTACGTGCTTTTAGTCTTCCTTGTTGGTTGATTGAAGGTTTGCAGCCGTCGATCGAGGAGGTGGCGACAGTCACTCATTGTCGGCCGTCGCTGTTGCAGAAGCTGGATGTTGGCGCGCCTTCTTCTCGACACGGTCACCAGGCGAAACGGGCTCTTGATGTGCGCCAGCTAATGCTTCCCGTCCGCGACACCATGTCAGAAACTATCATCGCGAGTCGAGCGCAATTACATGCTGCCAAACCCCGAAAGTGCGGCAACTCGCGGGAGCGTCACACAACACACCTGCTCCACTCGCTACTCCAGCCAGACTCTCACTGCTCTGTCCGCGCTCCACGCGGCAGAGTTAACACTACCAAAGATCCTACACACTTTGATTCTTCACACGACCTATCGATGTAATCGTTCGATAGCAGTTTTCCCTAGGCAAGACCCAGCGTAAAAATACAAATAATCTTTACGAAACAAACCAATTATACATCGACATAAGTGCATAAATATATATATATCCAAACAGTAAAGCAATTACAATATATAAAGAGACAGAAATGTCATATCTTGAGGTAACAAAACAAGGAAAAAAATAATAGTACAATAGATGGAAATAGGAGGATATGCATTTCCGGCGTTACACGTGCCCCACATTGTCTGAGGATGTTCGTGTAACGTAAACAGACTCAGAAAATGTCCCAAAAAAGAAACAGCGGAAATGCATATGCTCAAAACATCAACAAAATTTAGCATTCGTCTAATTAAGCATAAATCAATTTTTAGACCATAATAATTGAGTGGAGACACTCCTAATCTTATTCCACTCTGTCATCTTGCACAAAATAAAACAGGTTGACAACATATTAAAATTCATAGAAAACATAGAAAATGGTTTAGCTATTCTAAAATTGTCAAAATTCCCAACAGTATCAAGAAATGGAATACTATTTACAGAATTAATCAGAGTACATGGTCATAAAAACAGGTAGATCAAAATACGCAAATTAATAATTAATTACATAGAATACACATTTTTACATAACCCTTTCATAATTAATATTCTCGTCATGGGAGTCCATTAAACGCTAAACAAGAAAATAACACACATCAGATCGAAAAAAACATAAATATTGACAGTAGAATTCTTTCAGCTGTCCAGGAAGAAAAACAATTCCGCCTTCCGTACTCGCAAGTACAAAGAATGCCGACAGCGGCCCAAGAGCCAACAGCGGCACAAGAGCCGACAGCGGCTCGCCTCGCCAGTATTGTTGCGCCCGCGTGTGCGGCACGCTTGATCTCACTCGCCCTTGTGACGGCGTTTCCAGAACGTCCGTTTCACTGAATTCTTTGGGAAAAACTCACTCCCGAGTAAGCTCAAGGAGTCCATAAACACTATCACAGTGGATAACTCAACACCGTCCATCATCACACGCATGTACTAGCCTGAAACTTAAAACAGCGTCTAAGTACATCGGCAATGACTAGTAAATCGCATATTCATGAAATCTTACAGCTAGTTACAAACCATATTTGCGTTGCTTAATCTACTGTGACTCAGCTGAAAACTTAAATTAGCAGCTTGGATTTTTCAATTGATAAATAATCACTCTCTCTTAAATCATTTAGTCAAAATTAATTACTTATTAATTACAACTTCTTTAATGTCCTCTTGGTCAGTCAAAATCATGGCAATCTAGCAAACCTTAAATCTTACACTCTATATTTACATATTGTACAAATTACCCATTGTGTGGTATTAATCTATCCTAGGTTGGTACAATTTCAAATCTATTATATTTCGTATACCTAACAGCTTTCCAGAGCTTGGATACTCTAAGCAATAAGCATTTGTGTGAGGTATACCAATGACTTTATATGGTCCATTATAAACAAACTTAAATTTAGAGATTTCATTGTCTATCTCGCTCGATTTCTCATGAGCTTTTACAAGTACTAAGTCTCCGATCGCAAACTTAGCAAAACGCGCTTTAGCGTCATGACGACGTATGCGAGCATCGGCTTTAAGCTTCATTACTTCTCGCAAACGATCTTTTTTCACACCAATACTAATGTCAATCCGTGGAGGGAATTTGATTATCTCTTCCACTAAACTTTTACTTCTGTCATCCAACAGGATTTCCTCTGGAGAAAATCCCGTCGATTCATGTCTCAAGGTGTTCATAATTCTCTCAAATACTGCTACATATTTGCCCCATGCCCTATGGTTGTGATGGCAATAGGTACGGCACAGTCGGCCTAGCTCGCGCATATACCTCTCAGCGGGATTCCCAGCCGGGCAATAAGCTGAAATATGGATCACCTCGATCCCATTACTTTCCAAGCCTTCATTCCACAACTTAGAAGTAAATTGTGCCCCATTGTCTGATAGAATCGCCTTGGGCTTACCAATATGAACAAAATAATCGTTCACAAGCTTGCTATAGACTGCTTTGGCTGTAGCTTTCCTAATCGGGTATAGTTTGATGAACTTGGAAAAAGCTTCTAGCACTACTAAAATGTAAGCAAAGTTTCCTGATGACTTGGGCAAAGGTCCGTACAAGTCCACGCACAGTAACTCAAAGGTGTCGTTAGGCCTTATACTTTGCATAGGACCACGACTCGTACAGTTGGTAACCTTCACCTTCTGACATAAATCGCTAGTTTTCACTCTGTCAGTAACTCGTTTTAACATGTTGTTGAAATGCACTACTTCACTCAGCTTTTCCGTACATTTCTTTGGTCCACAGTGACCATACGCCAAATGGTAGTAGTCTATTATTTCCGTGACGTATTTGCTGGGCCAGCATACCCGCCAAATATTACTATCTTCACCCTTACGTATGTACAAGATATGATCGTATATCTTGTAATACTTCCTTAATTTCTCTCCTTCTGGACTCTTTTCATCATATCGGGTTTTCACCATATTTAAACAACCATCCTCGTTCTGATGACGACGTAGATTCTTACAAATGTTCATTATTAATTTACGTCCCTCAACTTCTTTAAAATAGTACAATTTGACCACTCCATCTGCCTCATCTTTCAATAGACCTTGATTAGACTCGGGCAACCGCGACAGCGCATCCGCTACGCAATTGTCGGTCCCTTTTACGTAACAGATGTCATAGTTAAATTGCTGTAAATACAGCGACCACCTAGTCAGTCTTTCGTGAAGTAGTTTACAATCCTTCAGATAAGTGAGCGCCTTATGGTCCGTATGAATAATCACCTTACGGTCCCATAGGTAACCCTTGAACTTCTTGAATCCCCACACGATAGCGAGACACTCTTTCTCAGAAATCGTGTAGTTTCGCTCACTTTTTGATAAAGTTCGACTCGCGAACGCTATCGTCCGGTGTTCCTTATCCTCTCCTTTACCAACTTCTTGGAACAGTTCTACCCCCACCCCGTAATTCGACGAATCCGTTCCCAGATGGAAGGGTAGCGATAAATCAGGATGAAATAGTATGTTAGATCTTAACAACTCGTCTTTTAATCTCTCGAAAGCGGTCTGACACCCGTCAGTCCACACAAACGGAACATTTTTGCGTAAGAGGTTATTCAAATTTTCATCATTAAACACTTGTCCTTTTACAAATTTACGGTAAAATCCTGTGAGCCCTAGAAAACTTTTTAACTGTTTCCTAGACTTGGGTGGAGGACAATTCCTTATTGCCTCTAGTTTCTCTGGGTCTTTCGTAATACCAGCAGTGGTAATTACATGCCCTAAAAATTTCAGTTCCTGCTTCACAAATTCGCATTTCTTTAGCTTTAGAGTCATTCCGCCACGGCGCAATGCTCTAAAAACTTCATCTAACAGGTCACAATGGTCATGCCAAGTGGCATTGGCCAACAATAGGTCGTCAACATATACAGTTAATCTTGAACTCAAAGCCGGTCCTAGCACTTTATCTAGGGCCCTGATGAATACGGACACAGATATATTAAGTCCAAACGGCAGTACTCTATACTGATAACACCTGCCCGCAAACAAAAAGGCGGTGTATGGCCTAGATTCTTCTTCGAGTTCTATTTGCCAGTAACTAGCTGTCAGATCGAGGCTAGTCATGAACTTAACGTCATGAAAACGTTGCAAAATCTCCTCCATACTCTCTGGTCTGTCTGTTTCACGTTGAACGACCCTATTCAACGTGCGTGCGTCAATCACAATACGCACACTACCATCCCGTTTTGCTACAATGACCAAACCGTTATTGTATGGGCTTGTACTTCTTTCAATCACTCCCCATTCGATCATCTTATCTATCTCCCGTTGCACTGCTTCCTTTTTGGACAGCGGTATAGCATACGGTCTCACGAAGAATGGTTCGTGCGGAATTACATGCAACTTGCATTTATATCCTTCCACAAGACCCGGTTTGTCTGAAAACACACTCTTATTCCTCATTATTACTTCATACAGGCCTCGTCTTTGTTCGTGTGTTACGTTTGACACACCGTCTACAATACTTTCCAATTCACTTTCTACACTATTGTCAATGCCGAGATTCCTCACATTACAGTAGTTCAAATTCATACCTACGTCAATACCATTCGGCCAGTTAACAATGTGTATAGGCTGGTATTGCCTATGCACACCGTCTCCTGCCTCGTCAAAACTAACTACTATTGTTTTATCTTGGGACGTACATGTCAACGTTTTGCTTTCGCAGTTAATCACTGCACGGTACTTTAACAGCCAATCTAACCCGATAATTACTTCCGTAGTTAAGTCTGGCACGACGACAAACTCTTGTTCAAATCGTGCCCCACATATCTCGAAGTTGACAAAAATCTGTTTTGTGACCGGTTTACTGGCCTTCCCAGTAGCACCGATAATTTTCACTCCTGTTACTGGCATAACTACGATGCCAGGCCTGTCTTTCAGTAACTCAAATATTTTCCCAGATACAGCACTCAATTCTGCACCGGTGTCAATCAACACGTTTAGTTGTAGGTCGTGCATATTAACAGACACTACTATCTGTCTACACTTGTCCTCGACTGTTTGTTTATTTTCCCACAGTAAATCCTCGTCTATATCCAGGTCATTCCAGAAAAAACCATCCGGCTTTGATCCTAAATCCGGCTTATCTGGCGGCTTTTTCAGCCTCTGTTCACATACAGTTTTAATTTCAACACGTTTGTCCTGAGGCTTAGTCTCCAGCTTCGCCTCCAATACCGAAACCTTTTCCTGTAACTCGTCAACTAGTGAGTGTTGCTTTGCTATCAATTCACTAATTGTCACCTTCGTTGATTCCTCTTTAATCAGATTGATCTCATCTGCCAAGCTACCTGGAGGAATGTGCCCAGTCGCATCTGAAATTACTTCCTCTGGATCTGCGCAACCCACACTGCTACCGTCTGACCGTATAACGTCAGCTCTAACCTCATACACGCTGTAATCTACGTGCTTTTCTACCAATCGTTTCCGGCTATCACTAAAATTTTCGTAATCTTTCTCCTTAATACTCTCGCAATGTTTAAACTGGATGTTCGCGTCGGATGGGTCGGCTACTTCTACCACTACAACTTTCGGTAAAGTCTGCCGGTTAGGGCCAGAACTTTCCGTTACTACTTCAACATTCAACTCCTGCGGGACGAAACACGACGCATCTTGCTCGTGCTCCCCATTAACATCAACTATTTCTGGTAAAGTCTGCCGGTTAGGGCCAGAACTTTCAATCACTTCACAAATACTATCTTCCTGTGGGACGAGACGCGGCAAATACTGCACGCGCTCCCCATAAACACTTCTCCCATACAGACCCCTATAATCTCTTAGTTCGTCGTATAAGCGACCGAACTGCCTTAACCAGACCTCATCCCTCTCTGCATCCCCTCGCTCGATGACGGACGTTTTATCCGACATCTGATCTTCTCTCAACAATTGCGAATCATTCTTAAACTCAATCTCCAGTTCCGCTGTGGGTATTACAGCTGGCACCTTATAATCGATTTCCGGAACACTACTTAAATTGTTCTCACTGACAGTGAATGTACCTTCTACTGCCGTGTATACAGCTGATCTACTACTTGTGGGCGCACTCCTTTCTCTTAACACTGGCACACTCTCCCGCCGTTGATTATTCCACACGGAATTTTCATACCGACGACACCTGGGTTTTCTCCTGCTATTGGGCCGCCAAAATTTCTCCACGCCCGGTCGGCCCCTCACCGGCGCGGCTAATGGTTTCCCTGTCTCGTCCCAGCAGATACGCTCCCCGGATGCTGCTGAGGCGGCTGATCACACCCTCTGGCGTTATTACTATTCTGTGAAGCCCGTATCACGTTAGTATGATACTGGTTTCCGTCATTCCTGTTATTATTTGCATTGTACCGATTGTTATTACGGTCCGAACCATTATTGTTATTGCTGCCATGGTTGCGGTATGCATTATTCCCGTGGTTATCGTTGTTGTGGTTGCTGTGGTACCCGTTGTTGTTACCACGGCCTCTGCCACTGTCGCGATTATTGCGCCAATTGTCCTCGTCCTCCACTCTTTCCAGGAAATCATTGATTGTCCTGTAATTGCTTCCTACGTATCGTTTTGTATCATCTGGAAGCTTCTTGTAGAGTTCCCAGACTATTTCGGATTCCGAGCGGCGGTCACGCAAATATTCCAACTTGCGGATCCAGCCCTCACAAAACTCCCTCATCGAACCGCGCGAATTCGCATCGAAAGGCCTCGATACGACAAATTCGCGCCAGACACTTTGCTGTTTTTGCTCTGACCAGTATTCAGCCAGAAACAAATTTTTAAACTCGTCAAAAGTCAGGTTCGTAATGTCGAGGTTTAAGCCCCAACGCTTGGCATCACCAGCCAGCACATCAATAACCGCATTAATTTTTCTCTCATTAGTCCATGACCTGGGTAAAACTCTTTCACAATTTTTAATGAAATCCGCCGGGTGTATACCGCCTTTTTTCAAGGGGTCGAACCGCTCCTCTTTCGTCAACAACTCCGAACTATGTGCACAGATTGGCACATAGCTCTGTTTTTCGTCAAGTTTCCTTTCTAATTCCGACACCCTCGTAATCACTTGGCAAGTGGTTGTCGCAAGCGTTTCCACTTCCCTCTTTTTCTCTTCGCAGGTATTAGCCTGCTTCGTCACTTTGGTATCTACTTCGGATACTAAAGCCTTTAAAGTTTCCACCTTCTTTTGATCCTCTTTTTTCACTAATTGAATTTGTTCCGTCACCTTTTTCTCGATGATCGGAGCAACTGATTCTCCTACACTTTTCTCGATTCTGCTAATTTCAGAATTAAAACGAGTATTTATGCTCGCAATTTCCGCCTGAACGCCTATCATTTCCTGTTTAAGATTACCGATTTCGGTATTAATTACAACAATATCTTCTTTGATTTTATCAACTTTTGTGTTAACCACTCCAACATTGTTGATAACAACGTTAATAGCTTTGTTCTGATTGTCTAGCATCCGTTCAAATTTTTCAGACTGAGCTTCTTGCTTGGCAGCCCGAGCTTCTTGCTTGGCAGCCTGATCTTCTTGCTTGACCGATTGACTCTTGATTTCATTAATCAAAACATTCAATAAATCAGTTAAATTCCCGGAAATTACCGGTTTTACTTCCGTAGCGGCTTCCTCTTTAATTGTCCCCCCGTATTCGTCATCAAGGGATTCAGATTTGATTTTCACTTCTGATTCCGAAACATTTTCTAAAGTTTGGAATTCCATTTCTGCTCTTTGTTGCGTTTCGGCGGTCGCGTCTTTCATGCTAGCCGCCTGCCCCTGAACAATGGGTACCGCAGTGCGCGTTTCCCACTGTTCGACCGATTGTTCCGTATCCAAGTCTACCAAATTTTGGCAATTGTTGCCTTCACTCATTTTAATAATTTTCAATATAAATGCCAAATCTCAAATATAATTAGGATTACTCCCACTACTTATTCTCGCTGACGTAGCGGCCTGTACTTAACCAGTACTTTGTTACGAGATTTGCACCATACAAAATTCGTGTCCAGAACAACCTCAAATCCGAAGATTGTCCTGTCACCAGGTCGCCACGTGTAACCTCCCCCCTCACTTATCGACCTTAATGACAGTGAAAAACTAAACCGCGTGTACCTAATGGAAATTTGGGAAAAGCAATCGTCACCGAAGTTAATCTATCGGTAAAGAGGGAGGAAAGGGTTACATCTAAATGAAAGAAAAAATGCAAATGAAACTGGTGGAAATTAATTTTGAAAAGGGGTAAAGTTAATAAAGAAAGTAAATGTGCGGCCGTTACGTTAACAATTAACTAGCGGTAATTAGATATTTGAGATTTGGGGGAAATCACGGTCGCCAGTCCTAAGGACAATTACTATAGTAACTGAAAAAGAAAGGTTATTACACATATAATTAACACTAGAAGCGTGGCAACTGAAGGTTGACACGTGTAGTGTGAAAACTGAAAGTTTGTCAGAAGTAATAAATTTCGCTACACTCTGACTTAATTTAGCAAAAGAATTAATAAAACCGGAAAATCGAAAGTTAATTTAGTGACTGAAGTTAATAGTGAGCTTTCTTTCTGAAGCACATCGAAATCCAGTAAAATACGGTTAGTCTTGGACTACCTCAACAATCATTTCAAAAGCAACTTGACTCTACGCAATTTAGAAACAAGAGATTTAACTTTGAACTTGAATTAAATGATTCTGAACTATTAACAACAGTAAAATTTAGTACGTACCAAGCTGAGCTGCAGTCACAGGTAAGCTAAAATATGCTAACAAAACTCGCACTCTTAATTTGTGCTTGTGCAATCTAAATATTGTAGCCAGCTGAACTTTGAAATTAAAGCAGTGAAATCGAATGATGCTGGCGTTTGAATTTCAACGACCCTCGGGCTCATTTCGGAAAAGGAAGGGACCCTGCTTGGCAATGCAATTGGGACAATGAGCAACAAAGGTTCATGCTAAGTTGCTGTAATTTTGCGAGGCAAATGGAACAATTTGAAAAGCTGAGGTCTGCCATACAGTTCTGAAACTTTACGTGCTTTTAGTCTTCCTTGTTGGTTGATTGAAGGTTTGCAGCCGTCGATCGAGGAGGTGGCGACAGTCACTCATTGTCGGCCGTCGCTGTTGCAGAAGCTGGATGTTGGCGCGCCTTCTTCTCGACACGGTCACCAGGCGAAACGGGCTCTTGATGTGCGCCAGCTAATGCTTCCCGTCCGCGACACCATGTCAGAAACTATCATCGCGAGTCGAGCGCAATTACATGCTGCCAAACCCCGAAAGTGCGGCAACTCGCGGGAGCGTCACACAACACACCTGCTCCACTCGCTACTCCAGCCAGACTCTCACTGCTCTGTCCGCGCTCCACGCGGCAGAGTTAACACTACCAAAGATCCTACACACTTTGATTCTTCACACGACCTATCGATGTAATCGTTCGATAGCAGTTTTCCCTAGGCAAGACCCAGCGTAAAAATACAAATAATCTTTACGAAACAAACCAATTATACATCGACATAAGTGCATAAATATATATATATCCAAACAGTAAAGCAATTACAATATATAAAGAGACAGAAATGTCATATCTTGAGGTAACAAAACAAGGAAAAAAATAATAGTACAATAGATGGAAATAGGAGGATATGCATTTCCGGCGTTACACAGTGAGTCTAGATTTTCGAATCCGACGAAAAACCGATTGTTAATTGTTAAGGTCAGGGCCTCCTAATGATGATGGAACACTCAAATTGCGTCGAGATTCAATACATCGGCCTCCAGCCGACTTGTCTCCAAGGGTCAATTGCTGCCTCGGGCACCATATGTTCGTGCTCCTGTGAGTCTAGATTTTCGAATCCGACGCAAAACTGATTGTTAATTGTAACCTTCAGGGCCTCCTAATGACGATAGGACACTCAAATTGTATCGCGATCCAATACATCGTACTCCAGCCGACTTGTCTCCTAGGGTCTATTGATGCCTCGGGCACCTTATGATCGTTCTCTTGTGAATAGATTTTCGAATCCGACGCTGAAATGATAGATAATTGTAACGTTTAGGGCCTCCAAATGACGATGGAACACTCAAATTGCGTCGAGACACAATACATCGGCCTCCACCTGACTTGTCTCCAAGGGGATATTGCTGCCTCGGGCACCATATGGTCCGTCTCCTGTGAGTCTAGATTTTCGAATCCGACGCAAAAATGATTGTTAATTGTAACCTTCAGGGCCTCCTAATGACGATAGGACACTCAAATTGCGTCGCGATCCAATATATCGTCCTCCAGCCGACTTGTCTCCAAGGGTCTATTGATGCCTCGGCCTCTTATGATCGTTCTCTTGTGAATAGATTTTCGAATCCGACGCAAAAATGATGGTTAATTGTAACGATCAGCGCCTCCTAATGACGATGGAATAAGCAAATTGCGTCGAGATTCAATGAATCGTCCTCCAGCAACTTGTCTCCAAGGGGTTATAGCTGCCTCGGGCACCATATGGTCCGTCTCCTATGAGTCTAGATTTTCGAATCCGACGCGAAACTGATAGTTAATTGTAACGTTCAGGGCCTCCTAAAGACGATGGAACACTCAAATTGCGTCGAGATTCAATAAATCGTCCTCCAGCCGACTTGTATCCAAGTGGATATTACTGTCTCAGGCACCATATGGTCCTTCTCCTGTGAGTAGATTTTCAAACCCGACGCGAAAATGATACATAATTGTAAATTTCAGCGCCTCCTAATGACGATGGAACACTCAAATTGCGTCGAGAGTCAATACATCGTCCTCCAGCCGACTTGTCTACAAGGGGATATTGCTGCCTCGGGCTCCATGTGGTCCGTCTCCTGCGAGTCTAGATTTTCGAATCCGACGCAAAAATGATAGTTAATTGTAACGATCAGCGAATCCTAATGACGATGGAATACTCAAATTGCGTCGAGATTCAATGAATCGTCTTCCAGCAACTTTTCTCCAAGGGGATATAGCTGCCACGGGCACCATATGCGCCGTCTCCTATGAGTCTAGATTTTTGAATCCGACGCGAAACTGATTGTTAATTGTAACGTTCAGGGCCTCCTAATGACGATGGAACACTGAAATTGAGTCGAGATTCAATACATCGTCCTTCAGCCGACTTGCCTCCTAGAGTCTATTGCTGCCTCGGCACCTTATAGTCGTTCTCCTGTAAGTCTAGATTTTCGAATCCGACGCTAAAATGATACTAAATTGCAACGTCCAGGGCCTCCTATTGACGATGGAACACTCAAATTGCGTCGAGATTCAATACATCGTCCTTCTGCTGACTTGTCTCCAAGAGTCTATTTCTGCCTCGGGTACAGTATGGTACGCCTCCTGTGATTCTACATTTTCGAATCCACGCAAAACTGATAGTTAATTGTAACGTTCAGGGCCTCCTAGCGACGAAGGAACACTCAAATTGCATCGCGATTCAATACTTCGTCCTCCAACGGACTGGTCTCCAAGGGGAAATTTCTGCCTCGGGCACCTTATGGTCCGTCTCCAGTGAGTCTAGATTTTCGAATCCGACGCATAACTGATAGTTAATTGTAACGTTCAGGGCCTCCTAAAGGCGATGGAACACTGAAATTGTGTCGGGATTCAATACATCGTCCTTCAGCACACTTGTCTCCAAGAGTCTATTGCTGCCTCGGGCACCTTATGGTCGTTCTTCTGTGAGTATAGATTTTCGAATCCGACACAAAACTGATTGTTAATTTTAACGTTCAGGGCCTCCTAATGACGATGGAACACTGAAGTTGCGTCGAGATACAATACTTCGTCCTCCAGCGGACTGATCTCCAAGGGGATATTGCTGCCTCGGGCACCTTATGGTCCGTCTCTAGTGAGTCTAGGTTTAGGAATCCGTCGCAAAACTGATAGTTAATTGTAACGTTCAGCGCCTCCTAATGACGATGGAACACTCAAATTGCGTCGAGATTCAATAAATCGTCCTCCAGCAGACTTGTATCCAAGTGGATATTACTGTCTCGGGCACCATATGGTCCTTCTCCTGTGAATAGAATTTCGAATCCGACGCGAAAATGATAGTTAATTGTAAAGTTCAGCGCCTCCTAATGACGATGGAACACTCAAATTGCGTCGAGAGTCAATACATCGTCCTCCAGCCGACTTGTCTACAAGGGGATATTGCTGCCTCGGGCTCCATGTGGTCCGTTTCCTGCGAGTCTAGATTTTCGAATCCGACGCAAAAATGATAGTTAGTTGTAACGTTCAGGGCCTCCAAATGACGTTGCAACACTCAAATTGCGTCGAGATTCAATTCATCGGTCTCCAGCCGAGTAGTCTCCAAGGGTCTATTGCTGCCTCGGGCACCTTATGGTCGTTCTCCTGTGAGTCTAGATTTTCGAATCCGACGCATAACTGATAGTTAATTGTAACTTTCAGCGCCTCCTAATGACGATGGAACACTCAAATTGCGTCGAGATTCAATACATCGTGCTCCAACCGACTTGTCTCCAAGGTGATATTGATGCCTCAGGCACCAAATGGTCCGTCTCCTGTGAGTCTAGATTTTCGAATCCGACGCGATTCTGATAGTTAATTGTAACGTTCAGGGCCTCCTAAAGACGATGGAACACTGATATTGTGTCGAGATTCAATACATCGTCCTTCAGCACACTTGCTCCAAGAGTCTATTGCTGCCTCGGGCACCTTATGGTCGTTCTCCTGTGAGTCTAGATTTTCGAACCCGACGCAATACTGATAGTTAATTGTAACGTTCAGGGCCTCCTAATGACGATCTAACACTGAAATTGCGCCGAGATTCAATACATCGGCCTCCAGCCGACTTGTCTCCAAGGGTCTATTGCTGCCTCGGGCACCTTATGGTCGTTCTCCTGTGAGTCTAGATTTTCGAATCCGACGCAAAACTGATTGTTAACTGTAACGTTCAGGGCCTCCTAATGACGATGGAACACTCAAATTGCGTCGAGTGTCAATACATTGGCCTCCAGCCGACTTGTCTCGAAAGGTCTATTGCTGCCTCGGGCACCTTATGGTCGTTCTCCTGTGAGTCTAGATTTTCGAATCCGACGCAAAACTGATTGTTAATTTTAACGTTCAGCGCCTCCTAATGACGATGGGACACTCAAATTGCGTCGCGATCCAATACATCGTCCTGCAGCCGACTTGTCTCCAGGCGTCTATTGATTCCTCGGGCACCTTATGATCGATCTCGAGTGAATAGATTTTCGAATCCTACGCTAAAATGGTAGTTAATTGTAACGTTCAGGACTTCCTAATGACGATGGAACACCGAAATTGCATCGAGATTCAAAACATCGGCCTCCAGCTGACTTGTCTCCAAGGGGCTATTGCTGCCTCGGGCACCATATGGTCCGTCCCCTGTTATTCTACATTTTCGAATCCGACGCAAAAATGATAGGTAATTGTAACGATCAGCGCCTCCTAATGACGATGGAATACTCTAATTGCGTCGAGATTCAATGAATCGTCCTCCAGCAACTTGTCTCCAAGGGGATACAGCTGCCACGGGCACCATATGCTCCGTCTCCGTGTGTCTAGATTTTCGAATCCGACACGAAACTGATTGTTAATTGTAACGTTCAGGGCCTCCTAATGACGATGGAACACTCAAATTGCGTCGAGATTCAATACATCGGCCTCCAGCCGACTTGTCTCCAAGGGTCTATAGCTGCCTCGGGCACCATATGGTCGTTCTCCTGTGAGTCTACATATTCGAGTCCGACGCAAAACTGATTGTTAATTGTAACCTTCGGGGCCTCCTAATGACGATGGGACACTCAAATTGCGTCGCGATCCAATACATCGTCCTCCAGCCGACTTGTCTCCAAGGGTCTATTGATGCCTCGGGCACCTTATGATCGTTCTCCTGTGAATAGATTTTCGTATCCGACGATAAAATGATCGTTAATTGTAACGTTCAGGACCTCCTAATGACGATGGAACACTGAAATTGCATAGAGATTCAATACATCGGCCTAAGGCCGTCATGTGTCCATGGGTCTATTGCTGCCTCGGGCACCATATGGTCCGTCTCCTGTGAGTCTAGATTTTCGAATCCGACGAAAAACCGATTGTTAATTGTTAAGGTCAGGGCCTCCTAATGATGATGGAACACTCAAATTGCGTCGAGATTCAATACATCGGCCTCCAGCCGACTTGTCTCCAAGGGTCAATTGCTGCCTCGGGCACCATATGTTCGTGCTCCTGTGAGTCTAGATTTTCGAATCCGACGCAAAACTGATTGTTAATTGTAACCTTCAGGGCCTCGTAATGACGATAGGACACTCAAATTGTATCGCGATCCAATACATCGTACTCCAGCCGACTTGTCTCCTAGGGTCTATTGATGCCTCGGGCACCTTATGATCGTTCTCTTGTGAATAGATTTTCGAATCCGACACTGAAATGATAGATAATTGTAACGTTTAGGGCCTCCAAATGACGATGGAACACTCAAATTGCGTCGAGACACAATACATCGGCCTCCACCTGACTTGTCTCCAAGGGGATATTGCTGCCTCGGGCACCATATGGTCCGTCTCCTGTGAGTCTAGATTTTCGAATCCGACGCAAAAATGATTGTTAATTGTAACCTTCAGGGCCTCCTAATGACGATAGGACACTCAAATTGCGTCGCGATCCAATATATCGTCCTCCAGCCGACTTGTCTCCAAGGGTCTATTGATGCCTCGGCCTCTTATGATCGTTCTCTTGTGAATAGATTTTCGAATCCGACGCAAAAATGATGGTTAATTGTAACGATCAGCGCCTCCTAATGACGATGGAATAAGCAAATTGCGTCGAGATTCAATGAATCGTCCTCCAGCAACTTGTCTCCAAGGGGTTATAGCTGCCTCGGGCACCATATGGTCCGTCTCCTGTGAGTCTAGATTTTCGAATCCGACGCGAAACTGATAGTTAATTGTAACGTTCAGGGCCTCCTAAAGACGATGGAACACTCAAATTGCGTCGAGATTCAATAAATCGTCCTCCAGCCGACTTGTATCCAAGTGGATATTACTGTCTCAGGCACCATATGGTCCTTCTCCTGTGAATAGATTTTCAAATCCGACGCGAAAATGATACATAATTGTAAATTTCAGCGCCTCCTAATGACGATGGAACACTCAAATTGCGTCGAGAGTCAATACATCGGCCTCCAGCCGACTTGTCTCCAAGGGTCTATAGCTGCCTCGGGCACCATATGGTCGTTCTCCTCTGAGTCTAGATATTCGAATCCGACGCAAAACTGATTGTTAATTGTAACCTTCGGGGCCTCCTAATGACGATGGGACACTCAAATTGCGTCGCGATAAAATACATCGTCCTCCAGCCGACTTGTCTCCAAGGGTGCCTCGGGCACTTTATGATCGTTCTATTGTGAATAGATTTTCGAATCCGACGCTAAAATGATAGATAATTGTAACGTTCAGGGCCTCCTAATAACGATGGGACACTCAAATTGCGTCGCGATCCAATACATCGTCCTCCAGCCGACTTGTCTCCAAGGGTCTATTGATGCCTCGGGCACCTTATGATCGTTCTCCTGTGAATAGATTTTCGTATCCGACGATAAAATGATAGTTAATTGTAACGTTCAGGACCTCCTAATGACGATGGAACACTGAAATTTCATCGAGATTCAATACATCGGCCTAAGGCCGACATGTGTCCATGGGTCTATTGCTGCCTCGGGCACCATATGGTCCGTCTCCTGTGAGTCTAGATTTTCGAATCCGACGAAAAACCGATTGTTAATTGTAAAGTTCAGGGCCTCCTAATGATGATGGAACACTCAAATTGCGGCGAGATTCAATACATCGGCCTCCAGCCGACTTGTCTCCAAGGGTCAATTGCTGCCTCGGGCACCATATGGTCGTGCTCCTGTGAGTCTAGATTTTCGAATCCGACGCAAAACTGATTGTTAATTGTAACCTTCAGGGCCTCCAAATGACGATAGGACACTCAAATTGTATCGCGATCCAATACATCGTACTCCAGCCGACTTGTCTCCTAGGGTCTATTGATGCCTCGGGCACTTATGATCGTTCTCTTGTGAATAGATTTTCGAATCCGACGCAGAAATGATAGATAATTGTAACGTTTAGGGCCTCCAAATGACGATGCAACACTCAAATTGCGTCGAGACACAATACATCGGCCTCCAGCCGACTTGTCTCCAAGGGGATATAGCTGCCTCGGGCACCATATGGTCCGTCTCCTGTGAGTCTAGATTTTCGAATCCGACGCAAAAATGATGGTTAATTGTAACGATCAGCGCCTCCTAATGACGATGGAATACGCAAATTGCGTCGAGATTCAATGAATCGGCCTCCAGCAACTTGTCTCCAAGGGGATATAGCTGCCTCGGGCACCATATGGTCCGTCTCCCATGAGTCTAGATTTTCGAATCCGACACAAAACTGATAATTAATTGTAACTTTCAGGTCCTCCTAAAGACGATGGAACACTCAAATTGCGTCGAGATTCAATACTTCGTCCTTCTGCCGACTTGTCTCCACGGGTCTATTGCTGCCTCGGGTACATTATGGTCGTTCTCCTGTGAGTCTAATTTTCGAATCCGACGCCAAACTGATAGTTAATTGTAACGTTCAGGGCCACCTAAAGACGATGGAACACTCAAATTGCGTCGAGATCCAATACGTCGTCCTCCAGCGGACTTGTCTCCATGGGGATATTGCTGCCTCGGGCACCATATGGTCCTTCTCCTGTGAGTCTAGATATTCGAATCCGACGCAAAACTGATTGTTAATTGTAACACATAGGGCCTCCTAATGACGATGGAACACTGAAATTGCGTCGAGTTTCAATACATCGCCCTTCAGCCGACTTGTCTCCAAGAGTCTATTGCTGCCTCGGCACCTTATAGTCGTTCTCCTGTGAGTCTAGAATTTCGAATCCGACGCAAAACTGATGGTTAATTGTAAAGTTCAGGGCCTCCTAATGACGATGATACACTCAAATTGCGTCGAGATTTGATACATCGGCCTCCAGCCGACTTGTTCCAAGGGTCTATTGCTGCCTCGGGCACCATATGGTCGTTCTCCTGTGAGTATAGATATTCGAATCCGACGCAAAACTGATTGTTAATTGTAACATTCAGGGCCTCCTAATGACGATGGGACACTCAAATTGCGTCGTGATCCGATACATCGTCCTCCAGCCGACTTGTCTCCAAGGGTGCCTCGGGCACCTTATGATCGTTCTATTGTGAATAGATTTTCGAATCCGACGCTAAAATGATAGATAATTGTAACGTTCAGGGCCTCCTAATGACGATGGAACACTCAAATTGCGTCGAGATACAATACTTCGGCCTCCAGCCGACTTGTATCCAAGGGGATATTACTGTCTCGGGCACCATATGGTCCTTCTCCTGTGATTAGATTTTCGAATCCGACGCGAAAATGATAGTTAATTGTAAAGTTCAGCGCCTCCTAATGCCGATGGAACTCTCAAATTGCGTCGAGATTCAATACATCGGCCTCCAGCCGACTTGTCTCCAAGGGTCTATTGCTGCCTCGGGCACCATATGGTCGTTCTCCTGTGAGTCTAGATATTCGAATCCGACGCAAAACTGATAGTTAATTGTAACGTTCTACGCCTAATAATGACGTTGGAACACTCAAATTGCGTCGAGATTCTATAAATCGTCCTCCAGCCGACTTGCATCCAAGGGGATATTACTGTCTCGGGCACAATATGGTCCTTCTCCTGTGAATAGATTTTCTAATCCGACGCGAAAATATTAGTTAATTGTAAAGTTCAGCGCCTCCTAATGACGATGGAACACTCAAATTGCGTCGAGAGTCAATACATCGTCCTCCAGCCGACTTGTCTCCAAGGGTCTATTGATGCCTCAGGCACCTTATGATCGTTCTCCTGTGAATAGATTTTCGAATCCGACGATAAAATGATAGTTAATTGTAACGTTCAGGACCTCCTAATGACGATGGAACACTGAAATTGCATCGAGATTCAATACATCGGCCTAAGGCCGACATGTGTGCATGGGTCTATTGCTGCCTCGGGCACCATATGGTCCGTCTCCTGTGAGGCTAGAATTTCGAATCCGACGCAAATTTGATAGTTAATTGTAACGATCAGCGCCTCCTAATGACGATGGAGTACTCAAATTGCGTCGAGATTAAATGAATCGTCCTCCAGCAACTTGGCTCCAAGGGGATATAGCTGCCACGGGCACCATATGCACCATCTCCTGTGAGTCTAGATTTTCGAATCCGACGCGAAACTGATTGTTAATTGTAAAGTTCAGGGCCTCCTAAAGACGATGGAACACTCAAATTGGGTCGACATTCAATACATCGGCCTCCAGCCGACTTGTCTCCAAGGGTCTATTGCTGCCTCGGGCACCATATGGTCGTTCTCCTGTGAGTCTAGATTTTCGAATCCGACGCAAAACTGATTGTTAATTGTAACCTTAAGGGCCTCCTAATGACGATAGGACACTCAAATTGTATCACGATCCAATACATCGGCCTACAGCCGACTTGTCTTCTAAGGTCTATTGCTGCCTCGGGCACCTTATGGTCGGTCTCCTGTGAGTCTAGATTTTTGAATCCGACGCAAAACTGATTGTTAACTGTAACTTTCAGGGCCTCCTAATAACGAAGGAACACTCAAATTGCGTCGAGAGTCAATACATTGGCCTCCAGCCGACTTGCCTCCAAGGGTCTATTGCTGCCTCGGGCACCTTATGGTCGTTCTCCTGTGAGTCTAGATTTTCGAACCCGACGCAAAACTGATTGTTAATTTTAACGTTCAGGGCCTTCTAATGACGATGGGACACTCAAATTGCGTCGCGTTCCAATACATCGTCCTCCAGCCGATTGCCTCCAAGTGTCTATTGATTCCTCGGGCACTTTATGATCGTTCTCGTGTGAATGGATTTTCGAATCCGACGCAAAAATGATAGATAATTGTAACGATCAGCGCCTCCTAATTACGTTGCAATACTCTATTTGCGTCGAGATTCAATGAATCGTCCTCCAGCAACTTATCTCCAAGGGGATACAGCTGCCACGGGCACCATATGCTCCGTCTCCTGTGAGTCTAGATTTTCGAATCCGACGCGAAACTGATTGTTAATTGTTACGTTCAGGGCCTCCTAATGACGATGGAACACAGAAATTGTGTCGAGATTCAATACATCGTCCTTCAGCACACTTGTCTCCAAGGGTCTATTGATGCCTCGGTCACCTTATGATCGTTCTCTTGTGAATAGATTTTCGAATCCGACGCTAAAGTGATAGATAATTGTAACGTCCAGGGCCTCCAAATGACGATGCAACACTCAAAATGCGTCGAGATTCAGTACATCGGTCCCCAGCCGAGTAGTCTCCAAGGGTCTATTGCTGCCTCGGGCACCTTATGGTCGTTCTCCTGTGAGTCTAGATTTTCGAATCCGACGCATATCTGATAGTTAATTGTAAATTTCAGCTCCTCCTAATGACGATGGAACACTCAAATTGCGTCGAAATTCAATACATCGTGCTCCAACCGACTTGTTTCCAAGGTGATATTGCTGCCTCAGGCACCAAATGGTCCGTTTCCTGTGAGTCTAGATTTTCGAATCCGACGCATAACTGGTAGTTAATTGTAACGTTCAGCGCCTCCTAATGAGAATCGAACACTCAAATTGGGTCGAGATTCAATATATCGTCCTCCAGCCGACTTGTATCCAAGGGTATATTACTGTCTCGGGCACCATATGGTCCTTCTCCTGTGAATAGATTTTCGAATCCGACGCGATAATGATAGTTAATTGTAAAGTTCAGCGCCTCCTAATGACGATGGAACACTCAAATTTCGTCGAGAGTCAATACATCTTCCTCCAGCCGACTTGTCTACAAGGGGATATTGCTGCCACGGGCTCCATGTGGTCCGTCTCCTGCGAGTCTAGATTTTCGAATCCGACGCAAAAATGATAGTTAATTGTAACGTCCAGGGCCTCCAAATGACGATGCAACACTCAAAATGCGTCGAGATTCTGTACATCGGTCTCCAGCCGAGTAGTCTCCAAGGGTCTATTACTGCCGCGGGCACCTTATGGTCGTTCACCTGTGAGTCTAGATTTTCGAATCCGATGCATATCTGACAGTTAATTGTAAATTTCATCGCCTCCTAGTGACGATGGAACACTCAAATTGCGTGGAGATTCAATACATCGTGCTCCAACCGACTTGTCTCCAAGGTGATATTGCTGCCTCAGGCACCAAATGTTCCGTCTCCTGTGAGTCTAGATTTTCGAATCCGACGCAATACTGATAGTTAATTGTAACGTTCAGGGCCTCCTAATGACGATGGAACACTGAAATTGTGTCGAGATTCAATACATCATCCTTCAGCCGTCTTGTCTCCAAGAGTCTATTGCTGCCTCGGGCACCTTATGGTCGTTCTCCTGTGAGTCTAGATTTTCGAATCCGACGCAAAACTGATAGTTAATTGTAACGTTCAGGGCCTCCTAATGACGATGGAACACTGAAATTGCGTCGAGATTCAATACATCGGCCTCCAGCCGACTTGTCTCCAAAGGTCTATTGCTGCCTCGGGCACCTCATGGTCGTTCTCCTGTGAGTCTAGATTTTCGAATCCGATGCTAAACTGATTGTTAACTGTAACGTTCAGGGCCTCCTAATGACGATGGAACACTCAAATTGCGTCGACAGTCAATACAGTGGCCTCCAGCCGACTTGTCTCCAAGGGTCTATTGCTGCCTCGGGCACCTTATGGTCGTATTCCTGTGAGTCTGGATTTTCCAATCCGACGCAAAACTGATTGTTGATTTTAACGTTCAATGCCTCCTAATAACGATGGGACACTCAAATTGCGTCGCGATCCAATACATCGTCCTCCAGCCGACTTGTCTCCAAGGGTCTATTGATGCCAGGGCACCTTATGATCGTTCTCCTGTGAATAGATTTTCGAATCCGACGATAAAATTATAATTAATTGTAACGTTCAGGACCTCCTAATGACGATGGAACACTGAAATTGCATCGCGATTCAATACATCGGCCTAAAGCCGACATGTGTCCATGGGTCTATTGCTGCCTCGGGCACCGTATGGTCCGTCTCCTGTGAGTCTAGATTTTCGAATCCGACGCAAAAATGACAGGTAATTGTAACGATCAGCGCCTCCTAATGACGATGGAATACTCAAATTGCGTCGAGATTAAATGAATCGTCCTCCAGCAACTTGTCTCCAAGGGAATATAGCTGCCACGGGCACCATACGCACCGTCTCCTGTGAGTCTAGATTTTCGAATCCGACGCGAAACTGATTGTTAATTGTAACGTTCAGGGCCCCCTAATGACGATGGAACACTGAAATTGCGTCGAGATTCAATACATCGGCCTCCAGCCGACTTGTCTCCAAGGGTCTATTGCTGCCTCGGGCACCTTATGGTCGTTCTCCTGTGAGTCTAGATTTTCGAATCCGACGCAAAACTAATTGTTAATTGTAACGTTCAGGGCCTCCTAATGACGATGGAACACTCAATTTGCGTCGAGATTCAATACATTGGCCTCCAGCCGACTTGTCTCCAAGGGTCTATTGCTGCCTCGGGCACCATATGGTCGTTCTCCTGTGAGTCTAAATTTTCGAATACGACGCTAAACTGATTGTTACTTGTAACGTTCAGGGCCTCCTAATGACGATGGGACACTCAAATTGCGTCGCGATCCAATACATCGTCCTCCAGCCGACTTGTCTCCAAGGGTCTATTGATGCCTCGGGCACCTTATGAACGTTCTCTTGTTAGTAGATTTTCGAATCCTACGCTAAAATGATAGTTCATTGTAACGCTCAGGGCCTCCTAATGACGATGGAACACTCAAATTGCGTCGAGATTCAATACATCATCCTTCTGCCGACTTGTCTCCAAGGGTCTATTTCTGCCTCGGGTACCTTATGGTCGTTCACCAGTGAGTCTAATTTTCGAATCCGGCGCCAAACTGATAGTTAATTGTAACTTACAGCGCCTCCTAATGACGATGGAACACTCAAATTGCGTCGAGATTCAATACATCATGGTCCAACCGACTTGTCTCCAAGGTGATATTGCTGTTTCAGGCACCAAATGGTCCGTCTCCTGTGAGTCTAGATTTTCGAATCCGACGCGATACTGATAGTTAATAGTAACGTTCAGGGCCTCCTAAAGACGATGGAACACTGAAATTGTGTCAGGATTCAATACATCGTGCTTCAGCACACTTGTCTCCAAGAGTCTATTGCTGCCTCGAGCACCTTTTGGTCGTTATCCTGTGGGTCTAGAATTTCGAATCCGACGCAAAACTGATAGTTAGTTGTAACGTTCAGGGCCTCATAATGACGATGGAACATTGAAATTTCGTCGAGATTCAATACATCGGCCTCCAGCCGACTTGTCTCCAAGGGTCTATTGCTGCCTCGGGCACCATATGGTCGTTCTCCTGTGAGTCTAGATTTTCGAATCCGACGCAAAACTGATTGTTAACTGTAACGTTCAGGTCCTCCTAATGACGATGGAACACTCAAAATGCGTCGAGATTCAGTACATCGGTCTCCAGCCGAGTAGTCTCCAAGGGTCTATTGCTGCCTCGGGCACCTTTTGGTCGTTCTCCTGTTAGTCTAGATTTTCGAAACCGACGCAAATCTGATAGTTGATTGTAAATTTCAGCGCCTCCTAATGACGATGGAACACTCAAATTGCGTCGAAATTCAATACATCGTGCTCCAACCGACTTGTCTCCAATGCGATATTGCTGCCTCAGGCACCAAATGGTCCGTCTTCTGTGAGTCTAGATTATCGAATCCGACGCATAACTGATAGTTAATTGTAACGTTCAGCGCCTCCTTATGAGAATGGAACACTCAAATTGCGTCGAGATTCAATAAATCGTCCTCCAGCCGACTTGTATCCAAAGGGATATTACTGTCTCGGGCACCATATGGTCCTTCTCCTGTGAATAGATCTTCGAATCCGACGCGAAAATGATAGTTAATTGTAAAGTTCAGCGCCTCCTAATGACGATGGAACTCTCTAATTTCGTCGAGAGTCAATACATCGTCCTCCAGCCGATTGTCTACAAGGGGATATTGCTGCCTTGGGCTCCATGTGGTCCGTCTCCTGCGAGTCTAGATTTTCGAATCGGACGCAAAAATGATAGTTAAATGTAACGTCCAGGGCCTCCAAATGACGATGCAACACTCAAAATGCGTCGAGATTCAGTACATCGGTCTCCAGCCGAGTAGTCTCCAAGGGTCTATTGAGGCCTCGGGCACCTTATGGTCGTTCTCCTGTGAGTCTAGATTTTCGAATCCGAAGCATATCTGATAGTTAATTGTAAATTTCAGCGCCTCCTAATGACGATGGAACACTCAAATTGCGTGGAGATTCAATACATCGTGCTCCAACCGTCTTGTCTCCAAGGTGATATTGCTGCCTCAGGCACCAAATGTTCCGTCTCCTGTGAGTCTAGATTTTCGAATCCGACGCAATACTGATAGTTAATTGTAACGTTCAGGGCCTCCTAATGACGATGGAACACTGAAATTGTGTCGAGATTCAATACATTATCCTTCAGCCGTCTTGTCTCCAAGAGTCTATTGCTGCCTCGGGCACCTTGTGGTCGTTCTCCTGTGAGTCTAGATTTTCGATACCGACGCAAAACTGATAGTTAATTGTAACGTTCAGTGCCTCCTAATGACGATGGAACACTGAAATTGCGTCGAGATTCAATATCGGCCTCCAGCGACTTGTCTCCAAGGGGATAGAGCTGCCACGGGCACCATATGCACCGTCTCCTGTGAGTCTAGATTTTCGAATCCGACGCGAAACTGATTGTTAATTGTAACGCTCAGGGCCTCCTAATGACGATGGAACACTGAAATTGCGTCGAGATTTAATACATCGGCCTCCAGCCGACTTGTCTCCAAGTGTCTATTGATGCCTTGGGCACCTTATGATCGTTCTCCTGTGAATAGATTTTCGAATCCGACGATAAAATTATAATTAATTGTAACGTTCAGGACCTCCTAATGACGATGGAACACTGAAATTGCATCGCGATTCAATACATCGGCCTAAAGCCGACATGTGTCCATGGGTCTATTGCTGCCTCGGGCACCATATGGTCCGTCTCCTGTGAGTCTAGATTTTCGAATCCGACGCAAAAATGACAGTTAATTGTAACGATCAGCGCCTAATAATGACGATGGAATACTCAAATTGCGTCGAGATTTAATGAATCGTCCTCCAGCAACTTGTCTCCAAGGGGATATAGCTGCCACGGGCACCATACGCACCGTCTCCTGTGAGTCTAGATTTTCGAATCCGACGCGAAACTGATTGTTAATTGTAACGTTCAGGGCCCCCTAATGACGATGGAACACTGAAATTGCGTCGAGATTCAATACATTGGCCTCCAGCCGACTTGTCTCCAAGGGTCTATTGCTGCCTCGGGCACCATATGGTCGTTCTCCTGTGAGTCTAGATTTTCGAATCCGACGCAAAACTGATAGTTAGTTGTAACGTTCAGGGCCTCATAATGACGATGGAACACTCAGATTGCGTCGAGATTCAATACATCGTCCTCCAGCCGACTTGTCTCCAAGGGTTTATTGCTACCTCGGGTACCGTATGGTCCGTCTCCTGTGAGTCTAGTTTCTCGAATCCGACGCAATACTGATAGTTAATTGTAACGTTCAGGGCCTCCTAATGACGATGGAACACTCAAATTGCGTCGAGATTCAGTACATCGGTCTCCAGCCGAGTAGTCTCCAAGGGTCTATTGCTGCCTCGGGCACCTTTTGGTCGTTCTCCTGTTAGTCTAGATTTTCGAAACCGACGCAAATCTGATAGTTAATTGTAAATTTCAGCGCCTCCTAATGACGATGGAACACTCAAATTGCGTCGAAATTCAATACTTCGTGCTCCAACCGACTTGTCTCCAAGGTGATATTGCTGCCTCAGGCACAAAATGGTCCGTCTCCTGTGAGTCTAGATTTTCGAAACCGACGCAAAACTGATAGTTAATTGTAACGTTCAGGGCCTCCTAATGACGATGGAACACTGAAATTGCGTCGAGATTCAATACATCGGCCTCCAGCGACTTGTCTCCAAGGGTCTATTGCTGCCTCGGGCACCTTATGGACGTTCTCCTCTGAGTCTAGATTTTCGAATCCGATGCTAAACTGATTGTTAACTGTAACGTTCAGGGCCTCCTAATGACGATGGAACACTCAAATTGCGTCGACAGTCAATACAGTGGCCTCCAGCCGACTTGTCTCCAAGGGTCTATTGCTTCCTCGGGCACCTTATGGTCGTTCTCCTGTGAGTCTGGTTTTTCCAATCCGACGCAAAACTGATTGTTAATTTTAACGTACAGGGCCTCCTAATAACGATGGGACACTCAAATTGCGTCGCGATCCAATACACCGTCCTCCAGCCGACTTGTCTCCAAGGGTCTATTGATGCCTCGGGCACCTTATGATCGTTCTCCTGTGAATAGATTTTCGAATCCGACGATAAAATGATAATTAATTGTAACGTTCAGGACCTCCTAATGACGATGGAACACTGAAATTGCATCGCGATTCAATACATCGGCCTAAAGCCGACATGTGTCCATGGGTCTATTGCTGCCTCGGGCACCATATGGTCCGTCTCCTGTGAGTCTAGATTTTCGAATCCTACGCTAAAATGATAGTTAATTGTAACGCTCAGGGCCTCCTAATGACGATGGATTACTCAAATTGCGTCGAGATTCAATACGTCGTCCTAAGGCCGACTTGTCTCCATGGGGATATTGCTGCCACGGGCACCATTTGGTCCGTCTCCTGTGATTCTACATTTTAGAATCTACGCAAAACTGATAGTTAATTGTAACGTTCAGGGCCTCCTAACGACGAAGGAACACTCAAATTGCATCGCGATTCAATAATTCGTCCTCCAGCGGACTGGTCTCCAAGGGGATATTGCTGCCTCGGGCACCTTATTGTCCGTCTCCAGTGAGTCTAGATTTTAGAATCCGACGCATAACTGATAGTTTATTGTAACTTTCAGCGCCTCCTAATGACGATGGAACACTCAAATTGCGTCGAGATTCAATACATCGTGGTCCAACCGACTTGTCTCCAAGGTGATATTAATGCTTCAGGCACCAAATGGTCCGTCTCCTGTGAGTCTAGATTTTCGAATCCGACGCGATCCTGATAGTTAATTGTAACGTTCAGGGCCTCCTAAAGACGATGGAACACTGAAATTGTGTCAGGATTCAATACATCGTCCTTCAGCACACTTGTCTCCAAGAGTCTATTGCTGCCTCGAGCACCTTATGGTCGTTCTCCTGTGAGTCTAGATTTTCGAATCCGACGCCAAACTGAGAGTTAGTTGTAACGTACAGGGCCTCATAATGTCGATGGAACACTGAAATTTCGTCGAGATTCAATACATCGGCCTCCTGCCGACTTGTCTCCAAGGGTCTATTGCTGCCTCGGGCACCATATGGTCGTTCTCCTCTGATTCTACATTTTCGAAACCGACGCAAAACTTATAGTTAATTATTACGTTCAAGGCCACTTAATGACGATGGAGCACTCAAATTGCGTCGCGATTCAATGCATCGTCCTCCAGCGGACTGGTCTCCAAGGGGATATTGCTGCCTCGGGCACCTTATGGTCCGTCTCCAGTGAGTCTAGATTTTTGAATCCGACGCAAAACTGATTGTTAACTGTAACGTTCAGGGCCTCCTAATGACGATGGAACACTCAAATTGCGTCGAGATTCGATACATCGTCCTCCAGGCGACTTATCTTTAAGGGTCTATTGCTGCCTCTTGCACCTTATGATCGTTCTCCTGAGAGTCTAGATATTTCAATGCGACGTAAAACTGATAGTTAGTTTTAACGTTCAGGGCCTCCTAATGACGATGGAACACTGAAATTGCATCGCGATTCAATACATCGGCCTAAAGCCGACTTGTCTCCGAGAGTCTATTGATGCCTCGGCACCTTATGGTCGTTCTCCTTAGAGTCTAGATTTTCGAATCCGACGCAAAACTGATTGTT
Organism: Schistocerca serialis cubense; assembly: GCF_023864345.2. Classification (NCBI taxonomy): domain Eukaryota; kingdom Metazoa; phylum Arthropoda; class Insecta; order Orthoptera; family Acrididae; genus Schistocerca; species Schistocerca serialis. Next base: position 8,325,165 of record NC_064638.1, on the reverse strand, counting down.
AATTGTAACGTTCATGTCCCCCTAATGACGATGGAACACTCAATTTGTGTCGAGATTCAATACATTGGCCTCCAGCCGACTTGTCTACAAGGGTCTATTGCTGCCTCGGGCACCGTATGGTCGTTCTCCTGTGAGTCTAGATTTTCGAATCCGACGCAAAACTGATTGTTACTTGTAACGTTCAGGGCCTCCTAATGACGATGGGACACTCAAATTGCGTCGCGATCCAATACATCGTCCTCCAGCCGACTTGTCTCCAAGGGTCTATTGATGCCTCGGGCACCTTGTGATCGTTCTCTTGTGAATAGATTTTCGAATCCTACGCTAAAATGATAGTTAATTGTAACGTTCAGGGCCTCCTAATGACAATGGAACACTCAAATTGCGTCGAGATTCAATACATCGTCCTTCTGCCGACTTGTCTCCAAGGGTCTATTTCTGCCTCGGGTACCTTATGGTCGTTCTCCTGTGAGTCTATTTTTCGAATCCGACGCCAAACTGATAGTTAATTGTAACGTTCAGGGCCTCCTAATGACGATGGAACACTCAAATTGCGTCGAGACTCAATACGTCGTCCTCCAGCCGACTTGTCTCCATGGGGATATTGCTGCCACGGGCACCATATGGTCCGTCTCCTGTGATTCTACATTTTCGAATCCACGCAAAACTGATAGTTAATTGCAACGTTCAGGGCCTCCTAACGACGAAGGAACACTCAAATTGCATCGCGATTCAATTCTTCGTCCTTCAGCGGATTGGTCTCCAAGGGGATATAGCTGCCTCGGGCACCTTATGGTCCGTCTCCAGTGAGTCTAGATTTTCGAATCCGACGCATAACTGATAGTTAATTGTAACTTTCAGCGCCTCCTAATGACGATGGAACACTCATATTGCGTCGAGATTCAATACATCGTGGTCCAACCGACATGTCTCCAAGGTGATATTGCTGCTTCAGGCACCAAATGTTCCGTCTCCTGTGAGTCTAGATTTTCGAATCCGAAGCGATACTGATAGTTAATTGTAACGTTCAGGGCCTCCTAAAGACGATGGAACACTGAAATTGTGTCGAGATTCAATACATCGTCCTTCAGCACACTTGTCTCCAAGAGTCTATTGCTGCCTCGAGCACATTATGGTCGTTCTCTTGTGAGTCTAGATTTTCGAATCCGACGCAAAACTGATAGTTAATTATAACGTTCAGGGCCTCATAATGACGATGGAACACTAAAATTGCGTCGAGATTCAATACATAGGCCTCCAGCCAACTTGTCTCCAAGGGTTTATTGCTGCCTCGGGCACCATATGGTCGTTCTCCTGTGAGTCTACATTTTCGAATCCGACGCAAAACTGATTGTTAACTGTAACGTTCAGGGCCTCCTAATGACGATGGAACACTCAAATTGCGTCGAGATTCAATACATTGGCCTCCAGCCGACTTGTCTCCAAGGGGGTATTGCTGCCTCGGGCACCTTATGGTCGTTCTCCTGTGAGTCTAGATTTTCGAATCCGATGCTAAACTGATTGTTAACTGTAACGTTCAGGGCCTCCTAATGACGATGGAACACTCAAATTGCGTCGACAGTCAATACAGTGGCCTCCAGCCGACTTGTCTCCAAGGGTCTATTGCTTCCTCGGGCACCTTATGGTCGTTCTCCTGTGAGTCTGGATTTTCCAATCCGACGCAAAACTGATTGTTAATTTTAACGTACAGGGCCTCCTAATAACGATGGGACACTCAAATTGCGTCGCGATCCAATACATCGTCCTCCAGCCGACTTGCCTCCAAGGGTCTATTGATGCCTCGGGCACCTTATGATCGTTCTCCTGTGAATAGATTTTCGAATCCGACGATAAAATGATAATTAATTGCAACGTTCAGGACCTCCTAATGACGATGGAACACTGACATTGCATCGCGATTCAATACATCGGCCTAAAGCCGACATGTGTCCATGGGTCTATTGCTGCCTCGGGCACCATATGGTCCGTCCCCTGTGAGTCTAGATTTTCGAATCCGACGCAAAAATGATAGTTAATTGTAACGATCAGCGCATCCTAATGACGGTGGAATACTCAAATTGCGTCGAGATTTAATGAATCGTCCTCCAGCAACTTGTCTAAAAGGGGATAGAGCTGCCACGGGCACCATATGCACCGTCTCCTGTGAGTCTAGATTTTCGAATCCGACGCGAAACTGATTGTTAATTGTAACGCTCAGGGCCTCCTAATGACGATGGAACACTGAAATTGCGTCGAGATTCAATAACTCGGCCTCCAGCCGACTTGTCTCCAAGGGTCTATTGCTGCCTCGGGCACCTTATGGTCGTTCTCCTGTGAGTCTAGATTTTCGAATCCGACGCAAAACTGATTGTTAATTGTAACATTCAGGGCCTCCTAATGACGATGGAACACTCAATTTGCGTCGACATTCAATACATTGGCCTCCAGCCGACTTGTCTCCAAGGGTCTATTGCTGCCTCGGGCACCATATGGTCGTTCTCCTGTGAGTCTAGATTTTCGAATACGACGCAAAACTGATTGTTACTTGTAACGTTCAGGGCCTCCTAATAACGATGGGACACTCAAATTGCGTCGCGATCCAATACATCGTCCTCCAGCAGACTTGTCTCCAAGGGTCTATTGTTGCCTCGTGCACCTTATGATCGTTCTCTTGTTAATAGATTTTCGAATCCTACGCTAAAATGATAGTTAATTGTAACGCTCAGGGCCTCCTAATGACGATGGATTACTCAAATTGCGTCGAGATTCAATACGTCGTCCTAAAGCCGACTTGTCTCCATGGGGATATTGCTGCCACGGGCACCATTTGGTTCGTCTCCTGTGATTCTACATTTTTGAATCCACGCAAAACTGATAGTTAATTGTAACGTTCAGTGCCTCCTAACGACGAAGGAACACTCAAATTGCATCGCGATTCAATAATTCGTCCTCCAGCGGACTGGTCTCCAAGGGGATATTGCTGCCTCGGGCACCTTATTGTCCGTCTCCAGTGAGTCTAGATTTTCGAATCCGACGCATAACTGATAGTTAATTGTAACTTTCAGCGCCTCCTAATGACGATGGAACACTCAAATTGCGTCGAGATTCAATACATCGTGGTCCAACCGACTTGTCTCCAAGGTGATATTAATGCTTCAGGCACCAAATGGTCCGTCTCCTGTGAGTCTAGATTTTCGAATCCGACGCGATACTGATAGTTAATTGTAACGTTCAGGGCCTTCTAAAGACGATGGAACACTGAAATTGTGTCAGGATTCAATACATCGTCCTTCAGCACACTTGTCTCCAAGAGTCTATTGCTGCCTCGAGCACCTTATGGTCGTTCTCCTGTGAGTCTAGATTTTCGAATCCGACGCAAAACTTATAGTTAATTATTACGTTCAGGGCCACCTAATGACGATGGAGCACTCAAATTGCGTCGCGATTCAATGCATCGTCCACCAGCGGACTGGTCTCCAAGGGGATATTGCTGCCTCGGGCACCTTATGGTCGGTCTCCAGAAAGTCTAGATTTTCGAATCCGACGAAAAACTGATAGTTCATTGTACCAATCAGGGCCTCCTAAAGACGATGGAACACTCAAATTGCGTCGCGATATAATACATCGTAATCCAGGCGACTTATCTCCAAGGGTCTATTGCTGCCTCTTGCACCTTATGATCGTTCTCCTGTGAGTCTAGATATTTGAATGCGACGTAAAACTGATAGTTATTTTTAACGTTCAGGGCCTCCTAATGACGATGGGACACTCAAATTGCGTCGCGATCCAATACATCGTCCTCCAGCCGACTTGTCTCCAAGGGTCTATTGATGCCTGGGGCACCTTATGATCGTTCTCCTGTGAATAGATTTTCGAATCCGACGATAAAATGATAGTTAATTGTAACGTTCAGGTCCTCCTAATGACGATGGAACACTGAAATTGCATCGCGATTCAATAGATCGGCCTAAAGTCGACTTGTCTCCGAGAGTCTATTGCTGCCTCGGCACCTTATGGTCGTTCTCCTTAGAGTCTAGATTTTCGAATCCGACGCAAAACTGATTGTTAATTGTAACGTACAGGTCCCCCTAATGACGATGGAACACTCAATTTGTGTCGAGATTCAATACGTTGGCCTCCAGCCGACTTGTCTACAAGGGTCTATTGCTGCATCGGGCACCATATGGTCGTTCTCCTGTGAGTCTAGATTTTCGAATCCGACTCAAAACTGATTGTTACTTGTAACGTTCAGGGCCTCCTAATGACGATGGGTCACTCAAATTGCGTCGCGATCCAATACATCGTCCTCCAGCCGACTTGTCTCCAAGGGTCTATTGATGCCTGGGGCGCCTTATGATCGTTCTCTTGTGAATAGATTTTCGAATCCTACGCTAAAATGATAGTTAATTGTAACGTTCAGGACCTCCTAATGACGATGGAACAATCAAATTGCGTCGAGATTCAATACATCGTCCTTCTGCCGACTTGTCTCCAAGGGTCTATTTCTGCCTCGGGTTCCTTATGGTCGTTCTCCTGTGAGTCTAGATTTTCGAATCCGACGCGAAACTGATTGTTAATTGTAACGTTCAGGGCCTCCTAATGACGATGGAACACTGAAATTGCGTCGAGATTCAATACATCGTCCTTCAGCCGACTTGTCTCCGAGAGTCTATTGCTGCCTCGGCACCTTATAGTCGTTCTCCTGTGAGTCTAGATATTCGAATCCGACGCAAAAATGATAGTTAATTGTAACGTTCAGGGCCTCCTAATGACGATGGAACACTGATATTGCGTCGAGATTCAATACATCGGCCTCCAGCCGACTTGTCTCCAAGGGTCTATTGCTGCCTCGGGCACCTTATGGTCGTTCTCCTGTGAGTCTAGATTTTCGAATCCGACGCAAAACTGATTGTTAATTGTAACGTTCAGGGCGTCCTAATGACGATGGAACACTCAATTTGCGTCGAGATTCAATACATTGGCCTCCAGCCGACTTGTCTACAAGGGTCTATTGCTGATTCGGGCACCATATGGTCGTTCTCCTGTGAGTCTAGATTTTCGAATCCGACGCAAAACTGATTGTTACTTGTAACGTTCAGGGCCTCCTAATGACGATGGAACACTCAAATTGCGTGGAGACTCAATACGTCGTCCTCCAGTCGACTTGTCTCCATGGGGAAATTGCTGCCACGGGCACCATATGGTCCGTTTCCTGTGATTCTACATTTTCGAATCCACGCAAAACTGATAGTTAATTGCAACGTTCAGGACCTCCTAATGACGATGGATCACTGAAATTGCATCGAGATTCAATACATCGGCCTCCAGCCGACTTGTCTCCAAGGGTCTATTGCTGCCTCGGGCACCATATGGTCCGTCTCCTGCGATTCTACATTTTCGAATCCGACGCAAAACTTATAGACAATTAATACGTTCAGGGCCTCCTAATGACGATGGAGCACTCAAATTTGCGGCGCGATTCAATGCATCGTCCACCAGCGGACTGGTCACCAGGGGGATATTGCTGTCTCGGGCACCTTATGGTCCGTCTCCAGTGAGTTTATATTTTCGAATCCGACGAAAAACTGATAGTTAATTGTACCATTCTGGGCCTATTAAAGATGCCTCTTGCACCTTATGATCGTTCTCCTGTGAGTCTAGATTTTCGAATGCGACGCAAAACTGATAGTTAATTGTAACGTTCAGGGCCTCCTAATGACGATGGAATACGCAAATTGCGTCGAGATTCAATACATCGCCCTTTAGCCGACTTGTCTCCAAGAGTCTTTTGCTGCCTCGGGCACCTTATGTTCGCTCTCCTGTGAGTCAAGATTTTCGAATCCGACGCAAAACTTATAGATAATTGTAACGTTCAGGACTTCCTAATGACGATGGAACACTCAAATTGCGTCGAAATTCAATACATCGGCCTCCAGCCAACTTGTCTCCAAGGGTCTATTGCTGCCTCGGGCACCTTATGGTCGTTCTCCTGTGAGTCTAGATTTTCGAATCCGACGCAAAACTGATTGTTAATTGTAACGTTCAGGGCCTCCTAATGACGATGGGACACTCAAATTGCGTCGAGATTCAATACGTTGTCCTCCAGCCGACTTGTCTCCATGGGGATATTGCTGCCTCGGGCACCATATGGCCCGTCTCCTGAGATTCTACATTTTCGAATCCACGCAAAACCGATAGTTAATTGTAACGTTCAGGGCCTCCTAATGACGAAAGAGCACTCAAATTGCATCGCCATTCAACACTTCGTCCTCCAGCGGACTGGTCTCCAAGGGGATATTGCTGCCTCGTGCACCCTATGTTCCGTCTCCAGTGAGTCTAGATTTTCGAATCCGACGCAAATCTGATCGTTAATTGTAACTTTCAGCGCCTCCTAAGGACGTTGGAACACTCAAATCGCGTCGTGATTCAATACATCGGCCTCCAGCCGACTTGTCTCCAAGGGTCAATTGCTGCCTGTGGCACCCTATGGTCGTTCCCCTATGGGTCTAGACTTTCGAATCCGACGCAAAACAGATAGTTAATTGTAACGTTCAGTGCCTCCTAATGACGATGGAACACTCAAATTGCGTCGAGATTCAATACCTCGTCCTCCAGCCGACTTGCCTCCATGGGGATACTGCTGCCTCGGCCACCAAATGGTCGTTCTCCTGTGAGTCTTGATTTTCGAATCCGACGCAAAACTGATAGTTAATTGTAACGTTCAGGCCCTCCTAATGACGATGGAACACTAAAATTGCGTCAAGATTCAATACATCGTCCTCCAGCCGACTTGTCTCCAAGGGTCTATTGCTGCCTTTTGCACCTTATGATCGTTCTCCTGTGAGTCTAGCTTTTCGAATGCGACGCAAAACAGGTAGTTAATTGCAACGTTCAGGGCTTTCTAATTACGATGGAACACTCAAATTGCGTCGAGATTCAATACATCGTCCTCCAGCCGACTTGTCTCCATGGTTAAATTGCTGCCTCGGGGCAACTTATGTTCGTTCTCGTGTGAGTCTAGACTTTCGACTCCGACGCAAAACAGACAGTTAATTGTAACTTTCAGGGCCTCCTTATGACTATGGAACACTCAAATTGCGTCGCGATTCAATACATCGTCCTCCAGCCGACTTGTCTCCAAGGGTCTATTGCTGCCTGTGGCACCTTATGGTCGTTCCCCTATGGGTCTAGACTTTCGAATCCGACGCCTAACTGATAGTTAATTGTACCGTTCAGGGCCTCCTAATGACGATGGAACACTCAAATTGCGTCGCGATCCAAAACATCGTCCTCCAGCCGACTTGTCTCCAAGGGGATATTGCTGCCTCGGGCACCATATGGTCCGTATCCTGTGAGTCTAGATTTTCGTATCCGACGCAAAACTGATGGTTAATTGTAACGTTCAGGGCCTCCTAATGACGATGGAACACTCAATTTGCGTCGAGATTCAATACATCGTCCTCCAGCCCACTTGACCCCAAGGGAATATTGCTGCCTCGGGCACCATATGGTCCGTCTTTCGTGGGTCTAGTTTTTTGGATTTGACGCGAAACTGATAGTTAATTGTAACGTTCAGGGCCACCTAATGACGATGGGACACACAAATTGCGTCGAGATTCAGTACATCGACCTCCAGCTGACTTGTCTCCAAGTCACTATTGCTGCCTCGGTCACCTAATGGTCGTTCTCCTGTGAGTCTAGATTTTTGAATCCGACGCAAAACTGACATTTAATTATAATGTTACGACTATGCTAACGACGATGGAACTCACAAATTGCGTTGCGTTTCAATACATCGTCCTTCAGCCGACTTGTCTCCAAGGGGATATTGCTGTCTCGGGCACCATATGGTCCTTCTCCTGTGAATAGATTTTCGAATCCGACGCAAAACTGATTGTCAATTGTAACTTTCAGCGCCACCTAAGGACGATGGAGCACTCAAATTGCGTCGAGATTCAATACATCGTACTCCAGCCGACTTGTCTCCAAGGGTCTATTGCTGCCTCTTGCACCTTATGATCGTTCGCCTGTGAGTCTAGCTTTTCGAATGCGACGCAAAACCGATAGTTAATTGTAACGTTCAGGGCTTCCTAATAACGATGGAACACTCAAATTGCGTCGAGATTCAATACATCGTCCTCCAGCCGACTTGTCTCCATGGGGATATTGCTGCCTCCGGGCAACTTATGGTCGCTCTCCTGTGAGTCTAGACTTTCGAATCCGACGCAAAACTGATAGTTAATTGTAACTTTCAGGGCCTCCTTATGACTATGGAACACTCAAATTGCGTCGCGATTCAATACATCGTCCTCCCGACGACTTGTCTCCAAGGGGATATTGCTGCCCCTGGCACTTTATGATCGTGCTCCTGTGAGTCTAGATTTTCGAATCCAACGCATAACTGATAGTTAATTGTAAATTTCAGCGCCTCCTAAGGACAATGGAGCACTCAAATTGCGTCGGGATTCAATACATCGGCCTCCAGCCGACTGGTCTTGAAGGGTCTATGGCTGCCTGTGGCACTTTAGGGTCGTTCCCCTAAGGGTCTAGACTTTCGAATCCGACGCCAAACTGATAGTTAATTGTACCGTTCAGGGCCTCCTGAAGACGATGGAACACTCAAATTGCGTCGAGATTCAATGCATCGTGCTCCAGCCGACTTGTCTCCATGGGGATATTGCTGCCTCGGGCACCTTATGGTCGTTCTCCTGTGAGTCTTGATTTTCGAATCCGACGCAAAACTGGTAGTTAATTGTAACGTTAAGGCCCTCCTAATGACGATGGAACACTAAAATTGCGACGGGATTCAATGCATCGTCCTCCAGACGACTTGTCTCCAAGGGTCTATTGCTGCCTCGGGCACCTTATGATCGTTCTCCTGTGAGTCTAGACTTTCGAATCCGACGCAAAACTGATAGTTAATTGTATCTTTCAGGGCCTCCTAATGTCGATGGAACACTCAAATTGCGACGCGATTCAATACATCGACCTCCAGCCAACTTGTCTCCAAGGGGATATTGCTGCCTCTGGCACTTTATGGTCGTGCTCCTGTGAGTCTAGATTTTGAATCCAACGCAAAACTGATAGTTAATTGTAACGTTAAGGGCCTCCTAATGACGTTGGAACACTCAAACTGCGTCGATATTCAATACACCGTCCTTCAGACGACTTGTCTCCAAGAGTCTATTGCTGCCTCGGGCACCTTATGGTCGTTCTCCTGTGAGTCAAGATTTTCGAATCCGACGCAAAACTTATAGTGAATTGTAACATTCAGGACCTCGTAATGACGATGGAACACTCAAATTGCGTCGAGAATCAATACATCGGACTCCAGCCGACTTGTCTCCAAGGGCTTATTGCTGCCTCGGGCACCTTATGGTCGTCCTTCGTGTGAGTCTAGATTTTCGAATCCGACGCATAACTGATAGTTAATTGTAAATTTCAGCGCCTCCTAAGGACAATGGTACACTCAAATTGCGTCGCGATTCAATACATCGGCCTCCAGCCGACTTGTCTCCAAGGGTCTATTGCTGCCTGTGGCACCTTATCGTCGTCCCCCTATGGGTCTAGACTTTCGAATCCGACGCCAAACTGATAGTTAATTGTAACGTTCAGGGCCTGCTAATGACGGTGGAACACTCAAATTGCGTCGAGATACAATACATCGTGCTCCGGCCGACTTGTCTCCAAGGGGATATTGCTGCCTCGGGCACCATATGGTACGTCTCCTGTGAGTCTAGCTTTTCGTATCCGACGCAAAACTGATGGTTAAATGTAACGTTCAGGGCCTCCTTATGACTATGGAACACACAAACTGCGTCGCGATTCAATACATCGTCCTCCCGACGACTTGTCTCCAAGGGGATATTGCTGCCTCTGGCACTTTATGGTCGTGCTCCTGTGAGTCTAGATTTTCGAATCCAACGCATAACTGATAGTTAATTGTAAATTTCAGCGCCTCCTAAGGACAATGGAACACTCAAATTGCGTCTGGATTCAATACATCGGCCTCCAGCCGACTGGTCTCCAAGGGTCTATAGCTGCCTGTTGCACCTTATGATCGTTCCCCTAAGGGTCTAGACATTAGAATCCGACGCCAAACTGATAGTTAATTGTACCGTTCAGGGCCTCCTGATGACGATGGAACACTCAAATTGCGTCGAGATTCAATGCATCGTGCTCCAGCCGACTTGTCTCCATGGGGATATTGCTGCCTCGGGCACCTTATGGTCGTTCTCCTGTGAGTCTTGATTTTCGAATCCGACGCAAAACTGATAGTTAATTGTAACGTTAAGGCCCTATTAATGACGATGGAACACTAAAATTGCGTCGGGATTCAATGCAACGTCCTCCAGACGACTTGTCTCCAAGGGTCTATCGCTGCCTCGGGCACCTTATGATCGTTCTCCTGTGAGTCTAAACTTTCGAATCCGACGCAAAACTGATGGTTAATTGCATCTTTCAGGGCCTCCTTATGACGATGGAACACTCAAATTTCGTCGCGATTCAATACATCGACCTCCAGCCAACTTGTCTCCAAGGGGATATTGCTGCCTCTGGCACTTTATGGTCGTGCTCCTGTGAGTCTAGATTTTGAATCCAACGCAAAACTGATAGTTAATTGTAATGTTAAGGGCCTCCTAATGACGTTGGAACACTCAAATTGCGTCGATATTCAATACATCGTCCTTCAGACGACTTGTCTCCAAGAGTCTATTGCTGCCTCGGGCACCTTATGGTCGTTCACCTGTGAGTCAAGATTTTCGAATCCGACGCAAAACTTATAGTTAATTGTAACATTCAGGACCTCGTAATGACGTTGGAACACTCAAATTGCGTCGAGATTCAATACATCGGACTCCAGCCGACTTGTCTCCAAGGGCTTACAGCTGCCTCGGGCACCTTATGGTCGTCCTTCGTGTGAGTCTAAATTTTCGAATCCGACGCATAACTGATAGTTAATTGTAAATTTCAGCGCCTCCTAAGGACAATGGTACACTCAAATTGCGTCGAGAATCAATACATCGGGCTCCAGCTGACTTGTCTCCAAGGGTCTATTGCTGCCTGTGGCACCTTATCGTCGTTCCCCTATGGGTCTAGACTTTCGAATCCGACGCCAAACTGATAGTTAATTGTAACTTTCAGGGCCTGCTAATGACGGTGGAACACTCAAATTGCGTCGAGATACAATACATCGTGCTCCGGCCGACTTGCCTCCAAGGGGATATTGCTGTCTCGGGCACCATATGGTCCTTCTCCTGTGAAAAGATTTTCGAATCCGACGCAAAACTGATTGTCAGTTGTAACTTTCAGCGCCTCCTAAGGACGATGGAACACTCAAATTGCGTCGAGATTCAATACATCGTCCTCCAGCCGACTTGTCTCCAAGGGTCTATTGCTGCCTCTTGCACCTTATGATCGTTCTCCTGTGAGTCTAGCTTTTCGAATGCGACGCAAAACTGACAGTTAATTGTAACGTTCAGGGCTTCCTAATGACGATGGAACACTCAAATTGCGTCGAGATTCAATACATCGTCCTCCAGCCGACTTGTCTCCATGGGGATATTGCTGCCTCGGGGCAACTTATGGTCGTTCTCCTGTGAGTCTAGACTTTCGAATCCGACGCAAAACTGATAGTTAATTGTAACTTTCAGGGCCTCCTTATGACTATGGAACACTCAAATTGCGTCGCGATTCAATACATCGTCCTCACGACGACTTGTCTCCAAGGGGATATTGCTGCCCCTGGCACTTTATGGTCGTGCTCCTGTGAGTCTAGATTTTCGAATCCGACGCAAAACTAATAGTTAATTGAAACGTTAAGGCCGTCCAAATGACGATGGAACACTAAAATTGCGTCGGGATTCAATGCATCGTCCTCCAGCCGACTTGTCTCCAAGGGTCTATTGCTGCCTCTTGCACCTTTTGATCGTTCTCCTGTGAGTCTAGACTTTCGAATCCGACGCAAAACTGATAGTTAATTGTAACTTTTAGGGCCTCCTTATGACCATGGAACACTCAAATTGCGTCGCGATTCAATACATCGACCTCCAGCCGACTTGTCTCCAAGGGGGTATTGCTGCCTCTGGCACTTTATGGTCGTGCTCCTGTGAGTCTAGTTTTTGAATCCAATCCAAAACTGTTAGTTAATTGTAACGTTAAGGGCCTCCTAATGACGATGGAACACTCAAATTGCGTCGATATTCAATACATCGTCCTCCAGCCGACTTGTCTCCAAGGGGATATTGATGCCTCGGACAACATATGGTCCGTCTCCTGTGAGTCTAGATTTTCGAATCCGACGCGAAACTGATAGTTAATTGTTACGATCTGGGCCTCCTAATGACGATGGAGCACTCAAATTGCGTCGAAATTCAATACATCGTCCTTCAGACGACTTGTCTCCAAGAGTCTATTGCTGCCTCGGGCACCTTATGGTCGATCTCCTGTGAGTCAAGATTTTCGAATCCGACGCAAAACTTATAGTTAATTGTAACATTCAGGACCTCGTAATGACGATGGAACACTCAAATTGCGTCGATATTCAATACATCGTCCTCCTGCCGACATGTATCCAAGGGGATATTGCTGTCTCGGGCACCATATGGTCTTTCTCCTGTGAATAGATTTTCTAATCCGACGCTAAAATGATAGTTAATTGTATAGTTCAGCGCCTTATAATGACGATGGTACACTAAAAAAGCGTCGATAGTCAATACATCGTCCTCCTGCCGACTTGTATCCAAGGGGAAATTGCTGTCTCGGGCACAATATGGTCCTTCTCTTGTGAATAGATTTTCGAATCCGACGCTAAAATGATAGTTAATTGTAAAGTTCAGCGCCTCCTAATGACGATGGAACACTGAAATTGCGTCGAGATTCAATACATCGGCCTCCAGCCGACTTGTCTCCAAGCGTCTATTTGCTTCCTCGGGCACCTTATGGTCGTTCTCCTGTGAGTCTAGACTTTCGAATCCGACGCGAAACTGATAGTTAATTGTAACGTTCAGGGCCTCCTAATGACGATGTAACACTCAAATTGCGTCAAGATTCAATACATGGCCCTTCAGCCGACTTGTCTCCAAGGGTCTATTGCTGCCTCGGGCACTTTCTGGTCGTCCTCCTGTGAGTCTAGATTTTCGAATCCGCCGAAAAACTGATAGTTAATTGTAACATTCATGGCGTGCTGATGACGATAGAACACTCAAATTGCGTCGCGATCCAATAAATCGTCCTTCAGCCGACTTGTATCCAAGGGCCTATTGCTGTCTCAGGCACCATATGGTCCTTCTCCTGTGAGTAGATTTTCGAATCCAACGATAAAATGATAGTGAGTTGTAACGTTCAGGGCCTGCTAATGACGGTGGAACACTCAAATTGCGTCGAGATATAATACATCGTGCTCCAGCCGACTTGTATCCAAGGGGATATCGCTGCCTCGGGCAATATGGTCAGTCTCCTGTGAGCCTAACTTTTCGTATCCGATGCAAAACTGATGGTGAATTGTTACGTCCAGGGCCTCCTAATGACGGTGAAACACTGAAATTGCGTCGAGATTCAATACATCGACCTCCAGCCGACTTGTCTCCAAGGCTCTATTGCTGCCTATGGGCACCTTATGGTCGTTCTCCTGTGATTCTAGATTTTCGAATCAGAGGCAAAACTGATAGTTAATTGCGACGTTCAGGGCGTCCTAATGACGATGGTTCGCTCAAATTGCGTCGAGATTCAATACATCGTCCTCCAGCCGAGTTTTGTCCAACTGTCTATTGCTGTCTCGGGCACCATATGGTCCTTCTCCTGTGAGTGGATTTTCGAATCCGACGCAAAAGTGATAGTGAATTGTAACGTTCAGCGCCTCCTAATGACGATGGAACACTCAAATTGCGTCGAGATTCAATGCATCGTCCTCCAGCCGACTTGTCTACAAGGGGATATTGCTGTCTCGGGCACCATGTGGTCTGTCTCCTGTGAGTCTAGATTCTCGAATCCGACGCAAAACTGATTGTTAATTGAAACGTTCAGGGCCTGCTAATGACGATAGAACACTCAAATTGCGTCGAGAGTCAATACATCGTCCTGCAGCCGACTTGTCTACAAGGGGATATTGCTGTCTCGGGCACCATGTGGTCCGTCTCCTGTGAGTCTAGATTTCCGAATCCGACGCAAAACTGATTGTTAATTGTAACGTTCAGCACCTCCTAATGACGATGGAACACTGAAATTGCGTCGAGATTCAATACATCGGCCTCCAGCCGACTTGTCTCCAAGGGGATATTGCTGCCTCAGGCACCTTATGGTCGTCCTCCTGTGAGGCTAGATTTTCAAATCAGAGGCAAAACAGATAGTTAATTGTAACGTTCAGGGCCTCCTAATGACGATGGGACACTCAAATTGCGTCTTGATTCAATACATCGGCCTCCAGCCGACTTGTCTGCAACGGTCTATTGCTGCGTCGCGCACCTTATGGTCGTTCTCCTGTGAGTCTAGACTTTCGAATCCGACGCATAACTGATAGTTAATTGTAACGTTCAGGGCCTCCTAATGACGGTGGAACACTCAAATTGCGTCGAGATTCAATAATTCGACCTCCAGCCGACATGTCTCCAAGGCACTATTGCTGCCTATGGGCACCTTATGGTCGTTCTCCTGTGTGTCTAGAATTTTAAATCAGAGGCAAAACTGATAGTTAATTGTGACGTTTAGGGCGTCCTAAAGACGATGGAACACTCAAATTCCGTCGAGATTCAGTACATCGTCCTCCAGCTGACTTGTATCCAAGTGTCTATTGCTTTCTCGGGCACCATATGGTCCTCCGGTGGGTGGATTTTCGAATCCGACGCAAAAATGATAGTGAATTGTAACGTTCAGCGCCTCCTAATGACGATGGAACACCCAAATTGCGTCGAGATTCAATGCATCGTCCTCCAGCCGACTTGTCTCCAAGGGGATATTGCTGCCTCGGGCACCATATGGTCCGTCTCCTGTGAGTCTAGATTTTCGTATCCGACGCAAAACTGATGGTTAATTGTAACGTTCAGGGCCTCCTAATGACGATGGAACACTCAACTTGCGTCGAGATTCAAACATCGGCCTCCAGCCGACTTGTCTCCAAGGGGATATTGCTGCCGCGGGCACCTTATGGTCGTTCTCCTGTGAGGCTAGATTTTCAAATCAGAGGCAAAACTGATAGTTAATTGTAACGTTCAGGGCCTCCTAATGACGAGGGTCCACTCTAATTACGTCGAGATTCAAAACATCGTCCTCAAGCCGAGTTGTCTCCAAGGTATTGCTGCCTCGGTCACCTTATGGTCGTTCTCCTGTGAGTCTAGTTTTTCGAATCCGACGCAAAATTGACATTTAATTATAACGTTACTACTGTGCTAACGACGATGGAATACAGGAATTGCGTTGTGATTCTTTACATCGTCCTTCAGCCGACTTGTCTTCAAGAGTCTATTGCTTCCATGGGCACCTTATGCTCATTCCCCTGTGAGTCTAGATTTTCGATTCCGACGCAAAACTGACATTTAATTATAACTTTACGACTGTGCTAACAACGATGGAACTCACAAATTGCGTCGATATTCAATACATCGTCCGCCAGCCGACTTACCTCCAAGTGTCTATTGCTGCCTGTGGCACCTTATGGTCGTTCTCCTATGGGTCTAGACTTTGGAACCCGACGCAAAACAGATAGTTAGTTGTAACGTTCAGGGCCTCCTAATGACGATGGAACACTCAAATTGCGTCGAGATTCAATACATCGTCCTCCAGACGACTTGTCTCCATGGGTCTATTGCTGAAACGGTCGCCTTGTGGTCTTTCTCCCGGCAGTCCAGATTTTCGAATCCGACTGAAACCGGACTGTTAATTCTAACGTTCCGACCCTGCTAACGACGATGGCACACAAATTGAGTCGCGATTAAATACATCGTCCTCCAGCCGACTAGTCTCCCAACGGTCTATTACTGCCTCGGGTACCTTATGGTCGTTCACCTGTGAGTCTAGGTTTTCGAATCCGAGGAAAAACTGATAGTTAATTGTAACGTTCAGGGCCTCCTAATGACGATGGAACACTCAAATTGCGTCGAGATACAATACATTGTCCTACAGCCGACTTGCCTCCAAGGGTCTATTGCTGCCTGTGGCACCTTATGGTCGTTCTCCTATGGGTCTAGACTTTGGAACCCGACGCAAAACAGATAGTTAGTTGTATCGTTCAGGGCCTCCTAATGACTATGGAACACTCAAATTGCGTCGAGATTCAACACATCGTCCGCCAGCCGACTTGTCTCCAAGGTGAAATTGCTGCCTCGGGCACCATATGGTCCGTCTCCTGTGAGTCTAGATTTTCGAATCCGACGCGTAAACTCATAGTCAATTGTAACGTTCAGGGCCTCCTAATGACGATGGAACACTCAAATTGCGTCGAGATTCAATACATCGTCCTTCAGCCGACTTGTCTCCAAGAGTCTTTTGCTGCCTCGGGCACCTTATGGTCGTTTTCCTGTGAGTCTAGATATTCGAATCAGACGCAAAACTGATATTTAATTGTAACGTTCAGGGCCTCCTAATGACGATGGAACACTGAAATTACGTCGAGATTAAATACATCGGCATTCAGTCGACTTGTCTCCAAGGGGATATTGCTGCCTGTGGCACCATATGGTCCGTCTCCTGTGAGTCTAGATTTTCGAATCCGAAGCAGAAATGATAGTTAATTGTAACGTTCATGGCCTCCTAATGACGATGGAACACTCAAATTGCGTCGAGATTCAATACATCGTCCTCCAGACGACTTGTCTCCAAGGGTCTATTGCTGCCTCGGGCACCTTATGGTCGTTCTCCTGTGAGTCTAGATTGTCGAATCCGACGCATAACTGATAGTCAATTGGCCTGCAAGTGACGGTGGAACACTCAAACTGCGTCGAGATTCAATACATCGTCCTCCAGCCGACTTGTCTTGAAGGGGATATTGCTGCCTCGGGCACCATGTGGTCCGTCTCCTGTGAGTCTAGATTTTCGAACCCGACGCAGAATTGATTGTTAATTGTAACGTTCATGGCCTTCTAATGACGATGGAACACTTAAACTGCGTCGAGAGTCAAAACATCGTCCCGCAGCCGACTTGTCTACAAGGGGATATTGCTGTCTCGGGCACCATGTGGTCCGTCACCTGTGAGTCCTGATTTTCGAATACGACGCAAAACTGATTGTTAATTGTAAAGTTTGGGGCATCCTAATGACGATGGAACACTCAAATTGCGTCGAGATTCAATACATCGGCTTCCAGCCGACTTGTCTCCAAGGGGATAATGCTGCCTCGGGCACCTAATGGTCGTTCTCCTGTGAGACTAGATTTTCAAATCAGAGGGAAAACTGACAGTTAATTGTAACGTTCAGGGCCTCCTAATGACGATGGAGCACTCTAATTGCGTTGAGATTCAATACATCGTCCTCAAGCCGACTTGTCTCCAAGATATTGCCGCCTCGGTCACCTTATGGTCGTTCTCCAGTGCGTCTAGTTTATCGAATCCGACGAAAAATTGACATTTAATTATAATGTTACGACTATGCTAACGACGATGGAACACACAAATTGCGTTGCGTTTCTTAATATCGTCCATCAGCCGACTTGTCTCCAAGAGTCTATTGCTGCCTTCGGCATCTTATGGTCATTCTCCTGTGAGTCTAGATTTTCGATTCCGACGCAAAACTGACATTTAATTATAACTTTACGACTATGCTAACGACGATGGAACTCACAAATTTCGTTGCGTTTCGGTACATCGTCCTCCAGACGACTTGTCTCCATGGGTCTATTGCTGAAACGGTCACCTTATGGTCTTTCTCGCGGCAGTCCAGATTTTCGAATCCGACGCAAAACGGACTGTTAATTCTAACGTTCCGACCCTGCTAACGACGATGGCACACACAAATTGCGTCGCGATTGAATACATCGTCCTCCAGCCGACTTGTCTCCCAACGGTCTATTACTGCCTCGGGTACCTTATGGTCGTTCACCTGTGAGTCTAGGTTTTCAAATCCGAGGCAAAACTGATAGTTAATTGTAACGTTCAGGGCCTCCTAATGACGATGGAACACTCAAATTGCGTCGAGATTCAATACCTCGTCCTCCAGCCGACTTGTCTCCAATGGGATATTGCTGCCTCGAGCACCATATGGTCCATCTCCTGTGAGTAGATTTTCGAATCCGACGCGAAACTGATAGTTAATTGTAACGTTCAGGGCCTCCTAATGACGATGCAACACTCAAATTGCGTCGAGATTCAATACATCGGCCTTCAGCCGACTTGTCTCCAAGAGTCTATTGCTGCCTCGGGCACCTTACGGTCGTCCTCCTGTGAGTCTAGATTTTCGAATCCGACGAAAAACTGATAGTTAATTGTAACATTCAGGGCGTCCTGATGACGATGGAACACTCAAATTGCGTCGCGATGCAATACATCGTCCTCCAGCCGACTTGTATCCAAGGTCCTATTGCCCTCTCGGGCACCATATGGTCCATCTCCTGTGAGTAGATTTTCGAATCCGACGCTAAAATGATAGTGAATTGAAACGTGCAGCGCCCCCTAATGACGATGGAACACTCAAATTGCATCGAGATTCAATACATCGGCCTCCAGCCAACTTGTCTCCAAGAGTCTATTGTTGCTTCGGGCACCTTATGGTCGTTCTCCCGTGAGGCTAGATTTTCGAATCCGACGAATAACTGATAGTTAGTTGTAACGTTCATGGCCTCCTAATGACGATGGAACACTCAAATTGCGTCGATATTAAATACATCGTCCGCCAGCCGAATTGTCTCCAACTGGATGTTGCTGCCTTGGGCACCATGTGGTCCGTCTCCTGTGAGTCTAGATTTTCGAATCCGACGCAGAAATGATTGTTAATTGCAACGTTCATGGCCTTCTAATGACGATGGAACACTCAAACTGCGTCGAGAGTCAATACATCGTCCTGCAGCCGACTTGTCTACAAGGGGATATTGCTGTCTCGGGCACCATGTGGTTCGTCTCCTGTGAGTCTAGATTTTCGAATCCGACGCAAAACTGATTGTTAATTGTAACGTTCGGGGCCTCCTAATGACGATGGAACACTCAAATTGCGTCGAGATTCAATACATCGGCCTCCAGCCGACTTGTCTTCAAGGATATGTTGCTGCCTCGGGCACCTAATGGTCGTTCTCCTGTGAGGCTAGATTTTCGAATCCGACGCAAAAATGATAGTTAATTGTAACGTTCAAGGCCTCCTAATGACGATGGAGCACTCAATTGCGTCGAGATTCAACACATCGTCCTCCAGCCGACTTGTCTCCAATGGGATATTGCTGCCTCGAGCACCATATGGTCCATCTCCTGTGAGTAGATTTTCGAATCCAACGCGAAACTGATAGTTAATTGTAACGTTTAGGGCCTCCTAATGACGATGGAACACTCAAATTGCGTCGAGATTCAATACATCGCCCTTCAGCCGACTTGTCTCCAAGAGTCTATTGTTGCCTCGGGCACCTTATGGTCGTTCTCCTGTGAGTCTAGATTTTCGAATCCGACGCAAAACTGATAGTTAATTGTAACGTTCAGGGCCTCCTAATGACGATGGAACACCGAAATTGGGTCGAGATTTAATACATCGGCTTCCAGCCGACTTGTCTCCAAGCGACTGTTGCTGCCTCGGGCACCTTTGGTCGTTCTCCTGTGAGTCTAGATTTTAGTATCCGACGCCAAACTGATAGTTAATTGTAACGTCCAGAGCCTCCAAATGACAATGGAACACTCAAATTACGTCGAGATTAAATACATCGGCATCCAGCCGACTTGTCTCCAAGGGGATATTGCTGCCTGAGGCACCATATGGTCCGTCTCCAGTGAGTCTAGATTTTCGATTCCGACGCGAAACTGATAGTTAATTGTAACGTTCAGGGCCTCCTAATGACGATGGAACACTCAAATTGCGTCGAGACTCAATACATGGCCCTTCAGCCGACTTGTCTCCAAGCGTCTATTGCTGCCTCGGGCACCTTATGGTCGTCCTCATGTGAGTCTAGATTTTCGAATGCGACGAAAAACTGATAGTTAATTGTAACATTCAGGGCGTCCTGATGACGATGGAACACTCAAATTGCGTCGCGATCCAATACATCGTCCTCCAGCCGACTTGTATCCAAGGGCCTATTGCTCTCTCGGGCACCATATGGTCCATCTCCTGTGAGTAGATTTTCGAATCCGACGCTAAAATGATAGTGAATTGTAACGTTCAGCGCCCCCTAATGACGATGGAACACTCAAATTGCATCGAGTTTCAATACATCTGCCTCCAGCCAACTTGTCTCCAAGGGTCTATTGCGGCCTCGGGCACCTAATGGTCGTTCTCCTGTGAGGCTAGATTTTCGAATCCGACGCAAAAATGATAGTTAATTGAAACGTTCAAGGCCTCCTAATGACGATGGAGCACTCAATTTACGTCGATATTCAATACATCGTCCTCCAGCCGACTTGTCTCCAAGGGGATATTGCTGCCTTGGGCACCATGTGGTCCGTCTCCTGTGAGTCTAGATTTTCGAATCCGACGCAGAAGTTAATTGTAACGTTCATGGCCTCCTATTGACGATGGAACACTCAAATTGCGTCGAGATTCAATACATCGGCCTCCAGCCGATTTGTCTCCAAGGGTCTATTGCTGCCTCGGGCACCTTATGGTCGTACTCCTGTGAGTCTAGATTGTCGAATCCGACGCAGAAATGATTGTTAATTGTAACGTTCATGGCCTTCTAATGACGATGGAACACTCAAACTGCGTCGAGAGTCAATACATCGTCCTGCAGCCGACTTGTCTACAAGGGGATATTCCTGTCTCGGGCACCATGTGGTTCGTCTCCTGTGAGTCTAGATTTTCGAATCCGACACAAAACTGATTGATAATTGTAACGTTCGGGGCCTCCTAATGACGATGGAACACTCAAATTGCGTCGAGATTCAATACATCGGCCTCCAGCCGACTTGTCTCCAAGGGGATATTGCTGCCTCGGGCACCTAATTGTCGTTCTCCTGTGAGGCTAGATTTTCAAATCAGATGCAAAACTGATAGTTAATTGTAATGTTCAGGGCCTCCTAATGCCGATGGAACAACTTAATTGCGTCGAGATTGAATATATCGCCCTCAAGCCGACTTGTCTCCAAGGTATTGCCGCCTCGGTCACCTTATGGTCGTTCTCCTGTGGGTCTAGTTTTTTGAATCCGACGCAAAATTGACATTTAATTATAACGTTACGACTATGCTAACGACGATGGAACACACAAATTGCGTTGCGTTTCTTTATATCGTCCATCAGCCGACTTGTCTCCAAGAGTCTATTGCTGCCTTGGGCACCTTATGGTCATTCTCCTGTGAGTATAGATTTTCTATTCCGACGCAAAACTGACATTTAATTATAACTTTACGAATATGCTAACGACGATGGAACTAACAAATTGCGTTGCGTTTCTGTACATCGTCCTCCAGACGACTTGTCTCCATGGGTCGATTGCTGAAACGGTCACCTTATGGTCTTTCTCCCGGCAGTCCAGATTTTCGAATCCGACGCAAAACGGACTGTTAATTCTAAAGTTCTGACCCTGCTAACGACGATGGCACACACAAATTGCGTCGCGATTCAATACATCGTCCTCCAGCCGACTTGTCTCCCAACGGTCTATTACTGATAGTTAATTGTAACGTTCAGGGCCTCCTAATGACGATGGAACATTAAAAATGCGTCGAGTTTCAATACATTGTCCTCCAGCCGACTTGCCTCCAAGGGTCTATTGCTGCCTGTGGCACCTTATGGTCATACTCCTATGGGTCTAGCCTTTGGAACCCGACGCAAAACAGATTGTTAATTGTAACATTCAGGGCCTCCTAATGACGATGGAACACTCAAATTGCGTCGAGATTCAATTCATCGTCCTCCAGCCGACTTGTCTCCAAGGGGATATTGCTGTCTCGGGCACCATATGGTCCTTCTCCTGCTAGTAGATTTTCGAATCCGACGCTAAAATGATAGTTAATTGTAACGTTCAGGGCCTCCTAATGACGATGGAACACTCAAATTGCGTCGAGAGTCAATACATCGTCCTCCAGCCGACTCTTCTGGAAAGGGTTGTTGCTGCCTCGGGCACCACATGGTCCGTCTCCTGTGAGTCTAGATTTTCGAATCCGACGCAAAAATGATAGTTTATTGTAACGTTCAGGGCCTCCTAATAACGATGGAGCACTCACATTGCGTCGATATTCAATATTTCGTCCTCCAGCCGACTTGTCTCCAAGGGGATATTGCTGCCTAGGGCACCATGTCGGCCGTCTCCTGTGAGTCTAGATATTCGAATCCGACGCAGAAATGATAGTTAATTGTAACGTTCATGGCCACCTAATGACGATGGAACACTCAAATTGCGTCGAGACTCAATACATCGGCCTCCAGGCGACTTGTCTGCCTCGGTCACGTAATGGTCGTTCTCCTGTGAGTCTAGGTTGTCGAATCCGACGCATAACTGATAGTTAATTGTAACGTTCATGGCCTTCTAATGACGATGGAACACTCAAATTGCGTCGATATTCAATACATCGTCCTCCAGCCGACTTGTCTCAAAGGGGATATTACTGTCTCGGGCACCATGTGGTCCGTCTCCTGTGAGTCTAGATTTTCGAATCCGACGCAAAACTGATTGCTAATTGTAACGTTCGGGGCCTCCTAATAACGATGGAACACTCAAATTGCGTCGAGATTCAATACATCGGCCTCCAGCCGACTTGACTCCAAGGGGATATTGCTGCCTCGGGCACCTAATAGTCGTTCTCCTGTGAGGCTAGATTTTCAAATCAGAGGCAAAACTGATAGTTAATTGTAACGTTCTGGGCCTCCTAACGACGATGGAACACTCTAATTGCGTCGAGATTCAATACATCGTCCTCCAGCCGACTTGTCTCCAAGGGGATATTGCTGTCTCGGGCACCATATGGTCCGTCTCCTGTGAGTCTAGATTTTCGAATCCGACACGAAACTGATAGTTAATTGTAACGTTGAGGGCCTCCTGATGACATTGGAACACTCAAATTGCGTCGAGATTCAATACATCGTCCTTCAGCCGACTTGTCTCCAAGAGTCTATTGCTGCCTCGGGCACCTTATGGTCGTTCTCCTGTGAGTCTAGATTTTAGTACCCGACGCAAAACTGATTGTTAATTGTAACGTTCAGGGCCTGCTAATGACGATGGAAAACTCAAATTACGTCGAGATTTAATACATCGGCATCCACTCGACTTGTCTCCAAGGGGATATTGCTGCCTGTGGCACCATATGCTCCATTTCCTGTGAGTCTAGATTTTCGATTCCGACGCGAAACTGATAGTTAATTGTAACGTTCAGGGCCTCCTAATGACGATGGAACACTCAAACTGCGTCGAGATTCAATACATGGCCCTTCAGCCGACTTGTCTCCAAGGGTCTGTAGCTGCCTCGGGCACCTTATGGTCGTTTTCCTGTGAGTCTAGATTTTCGAATCCGACGAAAAACTGATAGTTAATTGTAACGTTCAGGGCCTGCTAATGACGGTGGAACACTCAAATTGCGTCGAGATTCAATACATCGTCCTCCAGCCGACTTGTCTCCAAGGGGATATTGCTGCCTCGAGCACCATATGGTCCGCCTCCTGTGAGTCTAGATTTTCGTATCCGACGCAAAACTGATGGTTAATTGTAACGTTTAGGGCCTCCTAATGACGATGGAACACTCAAATTGCGTCTTGATTCAATACTTCGGCCTCCAGCCGACTTGTCTGCAACGGTCTATTGCAGCCTCGCGCACCTTATGATCGTTCTCCTGTGAGTCTAGACTTTCGAATCCGACGCATAACTGATAGTTAATTGAAACACTCAGGGCCTCCTAATGACGGTGGAACACTCAAATTGCGTCGAGATTCAATGAATCGTCCTCCAGCCGACTTGTCTCCAAGGGGATATTGCTGTCACGGGCACCATATGGTCCGTCTCCTGTGAGTCTAGATTTTCGATCCGACGCTTAAATGATTGTTAAATGTAACGTTCACGGCCTCCTAATGACGATGGAACACTGAAATTGGGTCGCGATTCAATACATCGGCTTCCAGCCGACTTGCCTCCAAGCGCCTATTGCTGCCTCGGGCACCTTATGGTCGTTCTCCTGTGAGTCTAGATTTTAGTACCCGACGCAAAACTGATAGTTAATAGTAACGTTCAGAGCCTCCAAATGACGATGGAACACTCAAATTACGTCGAGATTCAATTCATCGGCTTCCAGCCGACTTGTCTCCAAGGGGATATTGCTGCCTGTGGCACCATATGGTCCGTCTCCTGTGAGTCTAGATTTTCGATTCCGACGCGAAACTGATAGTTAATTGTAACGATCAGGGCCTCCTAATGACGATGAAACGCTCAAATTGCGTCGAGATTCAATACATGGCCCTCCAGCCGACTTGTCTCCTAGGGCCTATTGTTGCCACGGGCACCTTATGTTCGCCCTCCTGTGAGTCTAGATTTTCGAATCCGACGAAAAACTGATAGTTAGTTGTAACATTCAGGGCGTCCTGATGACAATGGAACACTCAAATTGCGTCGCGATCCAATACATCGTCCTCCAGCCGACTTGTATCCAAGGGCCTATTACTGTCTCGGGCGCCATATGGTCCTTCTCCTGTGAGTAGATTTTCGAATCCGACGCTAAATTGATAGTGAATTTTATCGCTCGTGGCCTCCTAATGACGATGGAACACTCAAATTGCGTCGAGATTCAATACATCGTCCTGCAGCTGACTTGTCTACAAAGGGATATTGCTGTCTCGGGCACCATGTGGTCCGTCTCCTGTGAGTCTAGATTTTCGAATCCGACGCAAAACTGATTGTTAAATGTAACGTTCAGGGCCTCCTAAAGACGATGGAACACTCAAATTGCGTCGAGAGTCAATACATCGTCCTGCAGCCGACTTGTTTACAAGGGGATATTGCTGTCTCGGGCACCATGTGGTCCGTCTCCTGTGAGTCTAGATTTTCGAATCCGACGCAAAACAGATTGTTAAATGTAACGTTCAGGGCCTCCTAAAGACGATGGAACACTCAAATTGCGTCGAGAGTCAATACATCGTCCTGCAGCCGACTTGTTTACAAGGGTCTATTGCTGCCTCGGGCACCTTATGGTTGTTCTCCTGTGAGTCTAGTTTTTCGAATCCGACGCAAAACTGACATTTAATTATAACGTTACGACTATGCTAACGCCGATGGAACTCACAAATTGCGTTGCGTTTCAATACATCGTCCTTCAACCGACTTGTCTCCATGAGTCTATTGCTGCCTCGGGCACCTTATGGTCGTCCTCCTGTGAGTTTAGATTTTCGAATCCGACGAAAAACTGATAGTTAATTGTAACGTTCAGGGCCTCCTAATGACGATGAAACACCGAAATTGGGTCGCGATTCAATACATCGGCTTCCAGCCGACTTGCCTCCAAACGTCTATTGCTGCCTCGGGCACCTTATGGTCGTTCTCCTGTGAGTCTAGATTTTAGTACCCGACGCAAAACTGATAGTTAATTGTAACGTTCAGAGCCTCCAAATGACGATGGAACACTCAAATTACGTCGAGATTCAATAGATCGGCATCCAGCCAACTTGTCTCCAAGGGGATATTGCTGCCTGTGGCACCATATGGTCCGTCTCCTGTGAGTCTAGATTTTCGATTCCGACGCGAAACTGATAGTTAATTGTAACGATCAGGGCCTCCTAATGACGATGAAACCTTCAAATTGCGTCGAGTTTCAATACATGGCCCTCCAGCCGACTTGTCTCCTAGGGTCTATTGTTGCCTCGGGCACCTTATGGTCGCCCTCCTGTGAGTCTAGATTTTCGAATCCGACGAAAAACTGATAGTTAATTGTAACATTCAAGGCGTCCTGATGACGATGGAACACTCAAATTGCGTGGCGATCCAATACATCGTCCTCCAGCCGACTTGTAACCAAGGGCCTATTGCTGTCTCGGGCGCCATATTGTCCTTCTCCTGTGAGTAGATTTTCGAATCCGACGCTAAATTCATAGTGAATTGTAACGTTCATGGCCTCCTAATGACGATGGAACACTCAAATTGCGTCGAGATTCAATACATCTTCCTGCAGCCGACTTGTCTACAAGGGGATATTGCTGTCTCGGGCACCATGTGGTCCGTCTCCTGTGAGTCTAGATTTTCGATTCCGACGCGAAACTGATAGTTAATTGTATCGTTCAGGGCCTCCTAATGACGATGGAACACACAAATTGCGTCGAGATTCAGTACATCTACCTCCAGCCGACTTGTCTCCAACGCACTATTGCTGCCTATGGGCACATTATGGTCGTTCTACTGTGCGTCTAAATTTTCAAATCACAGACAAAACTGATAGTTAATTGTAACGTTCAGGGCCTCATAATGACGATGGAGCACTCAAATTGCGTCGGGAGTCAATACATCGTCCTGCAGCCGACTTGTCTACAAAGGGATATTGCTGTCTCGGGCACCATGTGGCCCGTCTCCTGTGAGTCTAGATTTTCGAATCCGACGCAAAACTGATTGTTAATTGTAACGTTCAGGGCCTCTTAATGACGATGGAAAAATCAAATTGCGTCGAGATTCAATACATCGGCCTCCAGCCGACTTGTCCCCAAGGGTCTATTGCTGCCTCGGGCACCTAATGGTCGTTCTACTGTGAGTCTACTTTTTCGAATCCGACGCAAAATTGACATTTCATTATAACGGTACGACTATGCTAACTACGATGGAACACACAAATTGCGTTGCGATTCTTTACATCGTCCTCCAGCCGACTTGTCTCCAAGGGGATATTGCTGCCTCGGGCACCATATGGTCCGTTCCACCAGCCGACTTGTCTCCAAGGGGATATTGCTGCCTCGGGCACCATATTGTCCGACTCCTGTGAGTCTAGTTTTTCGAATCCGACGCGAAACTGATAGTTAATTGTATCGTTCAGGGCCTCCTAATGACGATGGAACACACAAATTGCGTCGAGATTCAGTACATCGACCTCCAGCCGACTTGTCTCCCAGGCTCTATTGCTGCCTATGGGCACCTTATGGTCGTTCTACTGTGAGTCTAGATTTTCAGATCAGAGACAAAACTAATAGTTAATTGTAACATTCAGGGCCTCCTAATGACGCTGGAGCACTCAAATTCCGTCGAGATTCAATACATCGTCCTCAAGCCGACTTGTCCCCAAGGTTCTATTGCTACCTCGGTCACCTTATGGTCGTTCCCCTGTGAGTCTAGATTTTCGAATCCGACGCAAAACTGACATTTAATTATAACGTTACGACTATGCTAACGCCGATGGAACTCACAAATTGCGTTGCGTTTCAATACATCGTCCTTCAGCCGACTTGTCTCCAAGAGTCTATTGCTGCCTCGGACACCTTATGGTCGTTCTCCTGTGAGTCTAGATTTTCGATTCCGACGCGAAACTGATAGTTAATTGTAACGTTCAGGGCCTCCTAATGACGATGGAACACTCAAATTGCGTCGAGATTCAATACATCGTCCTCCAGCCGACTTGTATCCAAGTGTCTATTGCTTTCTCGGGAACCATGTGGTCCGTCTCCTGTGAGTCTAGGTTTTCGAATCCGAGACAAAACTGATAGTTAATTGTAACGATCTGGGCCTCATAATGACGATGGAACACTGAAATTGCGTCGAGATTCAATACATTGTCCTCCAGCCGAATTGTCTCCAAGGAGATATTGCTGCCTCGGGCACCATGTGGTCCGTCTCCTAGTCTAGATTTTCGAATCCGACGCAGAAATGATAGTTAATTGTAACGTTCTTGGCGTTCTAATGACGATGGAACACTCAAATTGCGTCGAGAGTCAATACATCGTCCTTTAGCCGACTTGTCTACAAGGGGATATTGCTGTCTCGGGCACCATGTGGTCCGTCTCCTGTGAGTCTAGGTTTTCGAATCCGAGGCAAAACTGATAGTTAATTGTAACGTTCTGGGCGTCCTAATGACGATGGAACACTCAAATTGCGTCGAGATTCAATACATTGTCCTCCAGCCGACTTGCCTCCAAGGGTCTATTGTTGCCTGTGGCACCTTATGGTCGTTCCCCTGTGAGTCTAGATTTTCGAATCCGACGCAAAACTGACATTTAATTATAACGTTACGACTATGCTAACGCCGATGGAACTCACAAATTGCGTTGCGTTTCAATACATCGTCCTTCAGCCGACTTGTCTCCAAGAGTCTATTGCTGCCTCGGACACCTTATGGTCGTTCTCCTATGGGTCTAGACTTTCGAACCCGACGCAAAACAGATAGTTAATTGTAACGTTCAGTGCCTCCTAATGAGGATGGAACACTCGAATTGCGTCAAGATTCAATACATCGTCCTCCAGCCGACTTGTCTCCAAGGGGATATTGCTGTCTCGGGCACCATATGGTCCTTCTCCTGTTAGTAGATTTTCGAATCCGACGCTAAAATGATAGTTAATTGTAACGTTCAGGGCCTCCTAATGACGATGGAACACTCAAATTGCGTCGAGAGTCAATACATCGTCCTCCAGCCGACTTTTCTACAAGGGGATATTGCTGCCTCGGGCACCACATGGTCCGTCTCCTGTGAGTCTAGATTTTCGAATCCGGCGCGAAACTGATAGGTAATTGTAACGATCAGGGCCTCCTAATGACGATGGAACACTCAAATTGCGTCGAGATTCAATACATAACCCTCCAGGCGACTTGTCTAAAAGGGTCTATCGCTCCCTCGGGCACCTTGTGGTCGTTCTCCTGTGAGGCTACATTTTCGAATCCGACGAATAACTGATAGTTAATTGAACCGTTCAGCGCCTCCTAATGACGACGGAACACTCAAATTGCGACGACTTGTCTCCAGGGGGATATTGCTGCCTTGGGCACCATGTGGTGGTTCTCCTGTGAGTCTAGATTTTCGATTCCGACGCAGAAATGATAGATAATTGTTACGTTCATGGCCTCCTAATGACGATGGAACACTCAAATTGCGTCGAGAATCAATACATCGGCCTCCAGCCGACTAGCCTCCAAGGGGATATTGCTGCCTCGAGCACCATACGGTCCGCCTCCTGTGAGTGTAGATCTTCGTATCCGACGCAAAACTGATGGTTAATTGTAACATTCAGGGCCTCCTAATGACGATGGAACACTCAAATCGCGTCTTCTTTCAATACATCGGCCTCCAGCCGACTTGTCTGCAACGGTCTATTGCTGTCTCGCGCACCTTATGGTCGTTCTCCTGTGAGTCTAGACTTTCGAATCCGACGCATAACTGATAGTTAATTGTAATGTTCAGGGCCTCCTAATGACGGTGGAACACTCAAATTGCGTCGAGATTCAATGCATCGTCTTCCAGCCGACTTGTCTCCAAGGGGATATTGCTGCATCGGGCACCATGTAATCCGTCTCCTAGTCTAGGTTTTCGAATCCGACGCAGAAATGATAGTTAATTGTAACGTTCATGGCCTTCTAATGACGATGGAACACTCAAATTGAGTCCAGAGTCAATACATCGTCCTGCAGCCGACTTGTCTACAAAGGATATTGCTGTCTCGGGCACCATGTGGTCCGTCTCCTGTGAGTCTAGATTTTCGAATACGACGCAAAACTGATTGTTAATTGTAACGTAAAGGGCCTCCTTATGACGATGGAACACTCAAATTGCGTCGAGATTCAATACATCGGCCTCCAGCCGACTTGTCTCCAAGGGTCTATTGCTGCCTCGGGCACCATATGTTACGTCTCCTGTGAGTCTAGTTTTTCGAATCCGACGCGAAACTGATAGTTAATTGTATCGTTCAGGGCCTCCTAATGACTATGGAACACACAAATTGCGTCGAGATTCAGTACATCGACCTCCAGCCGACTTGTCTCCAAGGTTCTACTGCTGCCTATGGGCAACTTATGGTCGTTCTCCTGTGAGTCTATATCTTCAAATCAGAGGCAAAACTCATAGTTAATTGTAAGGCTCAGGGCCTCCTAATGACGATGGAGCACTCAAATTGCGTCGAGATTCAATACATCGTCCTCAAGCCGACTTGTCTCCAAGAGTCTATTGCTACCTCGGTCACCTTATGGTCGTTCCCCTGTGAGTCTAGATTTTCGTATCCGTCGCAAAACTGACATTTATTTATAACGTTACGACTATGCTAACGACGATGGAACGCACAAATTGCGTTGCGTTTCAATACATCATCCTTCAGCCGACTTGTCTCCAAGAGTTTATTGCTGCCTCGGGCACCTTATGGTCGTTCTCCTGTGAGTCTAGATTTTCGATTCCGACGCGAAACTGATAGTTAATTGTTACGTTCTGGGCCTCCAAATGACGATGGAACACTCAAATTACGTTGAGATTCAATACATCGTCCACCAGCCGACTAGTCTCCAAGGGGATATTGCTGCCTCGGGCACCATGTGGTCCGTCTCCTGTGAGTCTAGATTTTGGAATCCGACGCAGAAATGATAGTCAATTGTAACGTTCATGGCCTCCTATTGACGATGGAACACTCAAATAGCGTCGAGATTCAATACATCGGCCTAAAGCCGACTTGTCTCCAAGGGTCTATTGCTGCCTCGGGCACCTTATGGTCGTTCTGTGGGTATAGATTGTCGAGTCCGACGCATGACTGATAGTTAATTGCAACGTTCAGCGCCCTCTAATGACGATGGAACACTCAAATTGTGTCGAGAGTCAATACATCGACTTGCAGCCGACTTATCTACAAGGGGAATTGGTGCCTCGGGCACCATGTGGTCCGACTCCTGTGAGTCTAGATTTTCGTATCCGACGCAAAACTGATGGTTAATTGTAACGTTCAGGGCCTCCTAATGACGATGGAACACTCAAATTGCGTCGTGATTCAATACATCGTCCTCCAGCCGACTTGTATCCGAGTGTCTATTGCTGTCTCGGGCACCATATGGTACGTGTCCTGTGAGTGGATTTTCGAATCCGACGTTCAGCGCCTCCTAATGACGATGGAACACTCACATTGCGTCGAGATTCAATACATCGTCCTCCAGCCGACTTGTCTCCAAGGGGATATTGCTGCCTCGGGCACCATGTGGATCGTCTCCTAGTCTACATTTTCGAATCCGACGCAAAACTGATTGTTAATTGTAACGTTCAGGGCCTCCTAATGACGATGGAACACTCAAATTGCGTCGAGATTCAATACATCGGCCTCCAGCCGGCTTGTCTCCAAGGGTCTATTGCTGCCTCGGGCACCTTATGGTCGTACTCCTGTGAGTCTAGATTTTCGAATCCGACGCATAACTGATAGTTAATTGTAACGTTCAGGGCCTCCTAATGACAGTGGAACACTCAAATTGCGTCGAGATTCAATACATCGTCCTCCAGCCGACTTGTCTCCAAGGGGAAATTGCTACCTGGGGCACCTAATGGTCGTTCTCCTGTGAGTCTAGATTTTAGTATCCGACGCAAAACGGATAGTTAATTGTAACGTTCAGAGCCTCCAAATGACGATGGAACACTCAAATTGCGTCGAGATTCAATACATCGGCCTCCAGCCGACTTGTCTACAAGGCTCTATTGTGGCCTCGGGCACCTTATGGTCGTTCTCCTGTGAGTCTAGATTTTAGTATCCGACGCAAAACGGATAGTTAATTGTAACGTTCTTGGCCTTCTAATGACGATGAAACACTCAAATTGTGTCGTGATTCAATACATCGGCCTCCAGCCGACTTGTCTCCAAGGGGATATTGCTGCATCGGGCACCATATGGTCCGTTCCCCCAGCCGACTTGTCTCCAAGGGGATATTGCTGCCTCGGGCACCATATGGTCCGTCTCCTGTGAGTCTAGTTTTTCGAATCCGACGCGAAACTGATAGATAATTGTATCGTTCAGGGCCTTCTAATGACGGTGGAACACTGAAATTGCGTCGAGATTCAATACATCGGCCTCCAGCCGACTTGTCTCCAAGGGTCTATCGCTGCCTCGGGCAACTTATGGTCTTTCTGTGGGTGTAGAATGTCGAGTCCGACGCATAACTGATAGTTAATTGTAACGTTCAGCGCCTTCTATTGACGATGGAACACTCAAATTGTGTCGAGAGTCAATACATCGACTTGCAGCCGACTTATCTACATGGGGATAGTGCTGCCTCGGGCACCATGTGGTCCGACTCCTGTGGGTCTAGATTTTCGAATCCGACGCAAAGCTGATAGTTAATTGTAACGTTCGGGGCCTGCTAATGACGGTGGAACACTCAAATTGCGTCGAGATTCAATACATCGTCCTCCAGCCGACTTGTCTCCATGGGGATATTGCTGCCTCGGGAACCATACAGTCCGTCTCCTGTGAGTCTAGATTTTCGTATCCGACGCAAAACTGATGGTTAATTGTAACGTTCAGGGCCTCCTAATGACGGTGGAACACTCAAATTGCGTCGAGATTCAATGCATCGTCCTCCAGCCGACTTGTCTCCATGGGGATATTGCTTCCTCGGGCACCATGTGGTTCGTCTCCTAGTCTTGATTTTCGAATCCGACGCAAAACTGATTGTTAATTGTAACGTTCAGGGCCTCCGAATGACGATGGAACACTCAAATTGCGTCGAGATTCAATACATCGGCCTCCAGCCGACTTGTTCCCAACGGGATATTGCTGCCTCGGGCACCTTATGGTCGTTCTCCTGTGAGTCTAGATTTTCGAATCCGACGCAGAAATGATAGTTAATTGAAACGTTCACGGCCTTCTAATGACGATGGAACACTCAAATTGTGCCGTGATTCAATACATCGGCCTCCAGCCGACTTGTTCCCAACGGGATATTGCTGCCTCGGTCACCTTATGGTCGTTCTCCTGTGAGTCTAATTTTTCGAATCCGACGCAAAATTGACATTTAATTATAACGTTACGATTATGCTAACGACGATGGAACACACAAATTGCGTTGCGTTTCTTTACATCGTCCTCCAGCCGACGTGTCTCCAAGGGGATATTGCTGCCTCGGGCACCATATGCTCCGTTCCCCCAGCCGACTTGTCTCCCAGGGGATACTGCTGCCCTGGGGCACCATATGGTCCGTCTCCTTTGAGTCTAGTTCTTCGAATCCGACGCGAAACTGATAGTTAATTGTATCGTTCAGGGCCTCCAAATGTCGACGGAACACTCAAATGACGTCGAGATTCAATACATCGGCATCCAGCCGACTTGACTCCAAAGGGATATTGCTGCCTCGGGCACCTTTTGGTCGTTCTCCTGTGAGTCTATATTTTAGAATCCAACGCAAAACGGATAGTTAATTGTAACGTTCAGAGCCTCCAAATGACGACGGAACACTCAAATTGCGTCGAGATTCAATACATCGGCCTCAAGCCGACTTGTCTCCAAGGGTCTATTGCTACCTCGGTCACCTTATGGTCGCTCTCCTGTGAGGCCAGATTTTCGAATCCGACCAGTAACTGATAGTTAATTGTAACGTTCAGCGCCTCCTAATGACGATGGAACACTCAAATTGCGACGACTTGTCTCCAAGGGGATATTGCTGCCTTGGGCACCATGTGGTCCGTCTTCTGTGAGTCTAGGTTTTCGAATCCGACCCAGAAATGATAGTTAATTGTAACGTTCATGGCCTCCTAATGACGATGGAACACTCAAATTGCGTCGAGATTCAATACATCGGCCTCCAGCCGACTTGTCTCCAAGGGTCTATTGCTACCTCGGTCACCTTATGGTCGCTCTCCTGTGAGGCCAGATTTTCGAATCCGACCAGTAACTGATAGTTAATTGTAACGTTCAGCGCCTCCTAATGACGATGGAACACTCAAATTGCGACGACTTGTCTCCAAGGGGATATTGCTGCCTTGGGCACCATGTGGTCCGTCTTCTGTGAGTCTAGGTTTTCGAATCCGACCCAGAAATGATAGTTAATTGTAACGTTCATGGCCTCCTAATGACGATGGAACACTCAAATTGCGTCGAGATTCAATACATCGGCCTCCAGCCGACTTGTTCCCAACGTGATATTGCTGCCTCGGGCACCTTATAATCGTTCTCCTGTGAGTCTAGATTTTAGAATCCGACGCGAAACGGATAGTTAATTGTAACGTTCGGAGCCTCCAAATGACAATGGAACACTGAAATTGCGTCGAGATTCAATACATCGGCCTCCAGCCGACTTGTCTCCAAGGGTCTATTGCTACCTCGGTCACCTTATGGTCGTTCTCCTGTGGGGCTAGATCTACGAATCCGACGAATAACTGATAGTTAATTGTAACGTTCAGCGACTCCTAATGACGATGGAACACTTAAATTGCGACGACTTGTCTCCAAGGGGATATTGCTGCCTAGGGCACCATGGGTTCCGTCTCCTGTGCGTCTAGATTTTCGAATCCGACCCAGAACTGATAGTTAATTGTAACGTTCATGGCCTCCTAATGACGATGGAGCACTCAAATTGAGTCGAGATTCAATACATCGTCATCAAGCCGACTTGTCTCCAAGAGTCTATTGCTATCTCGGTCACCTTATGGTCGTTCCCCTGTGAGTCTAGATTTTCGAATTTGACGCAAAACTGACATTTAATTATAACGTTACGACAATGCTAACGACGTTGGAACTCACAAATTGCGTTGCGTTTCAATACATCTTCCTTCAGCCAACTTGTCTCCAAGAGTCTATTGCAGCCTCGGGCACCTTATGGTCGTTCTCCTTTGAGGCTAGATTCTCGAATCCGACGAATTACTGATAGGTAATTGTAACGTTCAGCGTCTCCTAATGACGATGGAACACTCAAATTGCGTCGAGATTCAATACATCGTCCGCCAGCCGACTTGTCTCCAAGGGGATATTGCTGCCTCAGGCACCATGTGGTCCGTCTCCTGTGGGTCTAGATTTTCGAATCCGACGCAGAAATGATAGTTAGTTGTAACGTTCATGGCCTCCTATTGACGATGGAACACTCAAATTGCGTCGACATTCAATACATCGGCCTCCAGCCGACTTGTCTCCAAGGGTCTACTGCTGCCTCGGGCACCTTATGGTCGTTCTGTGAGTGTAGATTGTCGAGTCCGACGCATAACTGATACTTAATTGTAACGTTCAGCGCCTTCTAATGACGATGGAACACTCAAATTGTGTCGAGAGCCAATACATCGACTTGCAGCCGACTTATCTACAAGGGGATATAGCTGCCTCGGGCACCATGTGGTCCGTCTCCTGTGGGTCTACATTTTCGAATCCGACGCAAAGCTGATTGTTAATTGTAACGTTCAGCGCCTCCTAATGACGATGGAACACTCAAATTGCGTCGAGATTCAATGCATCGTCCCCCAGCCGACTTGTCTCCAAGGGGATATTGCTGCCTCGGGCACCATGTGGTTTGTCTCCTAGTCTAGATTTTCGAATCCGACGCAAAACTGATTGTTAATTGTAACGTTCAGGGCCTCCTAATGAGGATGGAACACTCAAATTGCGTCGAGATTCAATACAACGGCCTCCAGCCGACTTGTCTCCAAGGGTCTATTGCTGCCTCGGGCACCTTATGGTCGTACTCCTGTGAGTCTATATTTTCGAATCCGACGCATAACTGATAGTTAATTGTAACGTTCAGGGCCTCCTAATGATTGTGGAACACTCAAATTGCGTCGAAATTCAATACATCGTCCTCCAGCCGACTTGCCTCGAAGGGGATTTTGCTGCCTCAGGCACATTATGGCCGTTCTCCTGTGAGTCTAGATTTTAGAATCCGACGCAAAACGGATAGTTAATTGTAACGTTCAGAGCCTCCAAATGACGATGGAACACTCAAATTGCGTCGAGATTCAATACATCGGCCTCCAGCCGACTTGTCTCCAAGGGTCTATTGCTGCCTCGGGCACCTTATGGTCGTACTCCTGTGAGTCTATATTTTCGAATCCGACGCATAACTGATAGTTAATTGTAACGTTCAGGGCCTCCTAATGATTGTGGAACACTCAAATTGCGTCGAGATTCAATACATCGGCATCCAGCCGACTTGTCTCCAAGGGGATATTGTTGCCTCGGGCACCATGTGGTCCGCCTCCTGTGAGTCTAGATTTTCGATTCCGACGCGAAACTGATAGTTAATTGAAACGTTCATGGCCTCCTAATGACGATGGAACACTCAAGTTGCGTCGAGATTCAATACATCGGCATCCAGCCGACTTGCCTCCAAGGGGATATTGCTGCCTCGGGCACAATGTGGTCCGTCTCCTGTGAGTCTAGATTTTCGAATGCGACGCAAACCTGATAGTTAATTGTAACGTTCAGGGCCATCTAATGACGGTGGAACACTAAAATTGCGTCGAGATTCAATACATCGTCCTCCAGCCGACTTGTCTCCAAGGGGATATTGCTGCCTCGGGCACCTTATGGTCGTACTCCTGTGAGTCTAGATTTTCGGATCCGACGCATAGCTAATAGTTAATTGTAACGTTCAGGGCCTCCTAGTGACCGTGGAACACTCAAATTGCGTCGAGATTCAATACATCGTCCTCCAGCCGACTTGCCTCGAAGGGGATATTGCTGCCTCGGGCACATTATGGTCGTTCTCCTGTGAGTCTAGATTCTAGAATCCGACGCAAAACGGATAGTTAATTGTAACGTTCAGAGCCTCCAAATGGCGATGGAACACTCAAATTGCGTAGAGATTCAATACATTGGCCTCCAGCCGACTTGTCTACAAGGGTCTATTGCTGCCTCGGGCACCTTATGGTCGCTCTCCTGTGAGTCTAGATTTTCGAATCCGACGCATAACTGATAGTTAATTGTAACGTCAGGGGCCTCCTAATGACCGTGGAACACTCAAATTGCGTCGAGATTCAATACCTCCTCCTCCAGCAGACCAGTCTCCAAGGGGATAGTGCTTCCTCGGGCACCATATGGTCCGTCTCCTGTGAGTCTAGATTTTCGTATCCGACGCAAAACTGATGGTTAATTGCAACGTTCAGGTCCTCCTAATGACGATGGAACACTCAAATTGCGGCGACATTCCATACATCGTCCTCCAGCAGATTTCTATCCAAGTGTCTATTGCTGTCTCGGTCACCATATGGTCCTTCTCCAGTGAGTGGATTTTCGAATCCCACGCAAAACTGATAGTGAATTGTAACGCTCAGCGCCTCCTAAAGACGATGGAACACTCAAATTGCGTCGAGATTCAATACATCGGCCTCCAGCCGACTTGTCTCCAACGGTCTGTTGCTGCCTTGGGCACCTTATGGTCGCTTACCTGTGAGTCTAGATTTTTGAGTCCGGCGCAAAACAGATAGTTAATTGTAACGATCAGGGCCTGCTAATGACGGTGGAACACTCAAATTTCGTCGAGAATCAATACATCGTTCTCCAGCCGACTTGCCTCCAAGGGGACATTGCTGCCTCGGGCACCATGTAGTCCGTCTCCTGTGAGTCTACATTTTCGTATCCGACGCAAAA
Organism: Schistocerca serialis cubense; assembly: GCF_023864345.2. Taxonomy (NCBI): domain Eukaryota; kingdom Metazoa; phylum Arthropoda; class Insecta; order Orthoptera; family Acrididae; genus Schistocerca; species Schistocerca serialis. Next base: position 8,287,639 of record NC_064638.1, on the reverse strand, counting down.
CTGATGGTTAATTATAACGTTCAGGGCCTCCTAATGACGATGGAACACTCAAATTGCGTCGCGAATCAATACTTCGGCCTCCAGCCGACTTGTATCCAAGTGTCTATTGCTGTCTCGGCCACCATATGGTCCAACTCCTGTGAGTAGATTTTCGAATCCGACGCAAAAATGATAGTGAATTGTGACGTTCAGCACCCCTTAATGACGAATGAACACTCAAATTGCGTCGAGATTCAGTACATCGTCCTCCAGCCGACTTGTCTCCAAGGGGATCTTGCTGCCTCGGGCACCATGTGGTCCGTCTCCTGTGAGTCCACATTTTCGAATCCGACGCAGAAATGATAGTTAATTGTAACTTTCATGGCCTTCTAATGACGATGGAACACTCAAATTGCGTCAAGATTCAATACATCGTCCTGCAGCCGACATGTACCCAAGTGTCTATTGCTGTCTCGGTCACCATATAGTCCTTCTCCTTTGAGCGGATTTTCGAATCCGACGCAAAAATGATAGTGAATTGTAACGTTCTGCGCCTCCTAATGACGAAGGGAACACTAAAATTGCGTCGAGATTCAATACATCGTCCTCCGGCCGTCTTGTCTACAAGCGGATATTGCTGCCTCGGGCTCCATGTGGTCCGTCTCCTGTAAGTCTAGATTTTCGAATCCGACGCAAAAGTGATTGTTAATTGTAACGTTCAAGGCCTCCTATTAACGATGGAACACTCAAATTGCAGCGAGATTCAATACATCGGCCTCCAGCCGACGTGTCCCCAAGGGTCTATTGCTGCGTCGGGCACCGTATGGTCGTTCTCCTGTGAGTCTAGATTTTCGAATCCGACGCATCACTGATAGTTAATTGTAACGTTAAGGGCCGCCTAATGACAGTGCAACATTCAAATTGCGTCGAGATTCAATACATCCTCCTCCAGCCGAATGGTCTCCAAGGGGATATTGCTTCCTCGGGCACCATATGGTCCGTCTCCCGTGAGTCTAGAATTTCGTATCCGACGCAAAACTGACGGTTAATTGTAACTTTCAGGGCCTCCTAATGACGATGGAACACTCAAATTGCGTCGAGATTCAATACATCGTCCTCCAGCCGACTTGTCTCCAACGGTCTGTTGCTGCCTCGGGCACCTTATGGTCGCTCTCCTGTGAGTCTAGATTTTCGAATCCGACGCATAACTGATAGTTAATTGTAACGATCAGGGCCTGCTATTGACGGTGGAACACTCAAATTTCGTCGAGAATCAATACATCGTTCTCCAGCCCACTTGTCTCCAAGGAGACATTGCTGCCTCGGGCACCATATGGTCCGTCTCCTGTGAGTCTAGATTTTCGTATCAGACGCAAAACTGATAGTTAATTGTAAGGTTCAGGGCCTCCTAATGACGATGGAACACTCAAATTGCGTCGAGATTCTCTACATCGGCCTCCATCAGACTTGACTCCATGGGGTTATTGCTGCCTCGGGCACCTTATAGTCGTTCTCCTGTGAGTCTAGTTTTTCGAATCCGACGCAAAACCGACATTTAATTATAACGTTACGACTATACTAACGACGATGGAACTCACAAATTGCGTTGCGTTTCTTTACATTGTCTTGAAGTCGACTTGTCTCCAAGAGTCTATTGCAGCCTCGGGCACGTTATCGTCGTTCTCCTGTGAGTCTTTATTTTCGAATCCGACGCATAACTGTTAGTTAATTGTAAGAATCAGGGCCTCGTAATGACGATGGAACTCTCAAATTGCGTCGAGATTCAATTCATCGTCCTCCAGCCGATTTGACTCCAAGGGGGTATTGCTGCCTCGGGCACCATATGGTCCGTCTCCTGTGCGTCTAGATTTTCGAATCCGACGCGAAACTGATAGATAAATGTAACGTTCAGGGCCTCCTAATGACGATGGAACACTCAAATTGCGTCGAGATTCAATTCATCGTCCTCAAGCCGACTAGTCTCCAACGGGATATTGCACCCTCGAGCACCGTATGGTCCGACTCCTGTGAGTCTAGATTTTTGAATCCGAATCAAAACTGATAGTTAATTGTAACGTTCAGGGCCTCCTAATGACGATGGAACACTCAAATTGCGTCGAAATTCAATACATCGGCCTCCTGCCGACTTGTCGCCATGGGTCTATTGCTGCCTCGGGCACATTATGGTCGTTCTCCTGTGAGTCTAGACTTTCGAATCCGACGCATAACTGACACTTAATTGTAACGTTCAGAGCCTCCTAATCACGGTGGAACACTCAAATTGCGTCGAGATTCAGTACATCGTCCTCCAGCCGTCTTGTCTCCAAGGGGATATTGCTGCCTCGGGCACCATATGGTCCGTCTCCTGTGAGTCTAGATTTTCGAATCCGACGTAAAAATGATAGTTAATTGTATAGTTCAGGGCCTCCTATTGACGTTGGAACACTCATATTGCGTCGAGATTCAGTACATCGTCCTTCAGCCGACTTGTCGCCAAGGGTCTATTGCTGCCTCGGGCAACTTATGGTCGTTCTCCTGTGAATCTAGATTTTCGAATCCGACGCAAAACTGATAGTTAATTTTAACGTTCAGGGCCTCCTAATAACGATGGAAAACTCAAATTGCGTCGAGATTCGTTACATCGACTTTCAGCCGACCTGTCTCCAAGGGTCTATTGCTGCCTCGGGCACGTTATCGTCGTTCTCCTGTGAGTCTTTATTTTCGAATCCGACGCATAACTGTTAGTTAATTGTAAGAATCAGGGCCTCGTAATTACGATGGAACTCTCAAATTGCGTCGAGATTCAATTCATCGTCCTCCAGCCGATTTGACTCCAAGGGGGTGTTGCTGCCTCGGGCACCATATGGTCCGTCTCCTGTGCGTCTAGATTTTCGAATCCGACGCGAAACTGATAGATAAATGTAACGTTCAGGGCCTCCTAATGACGATGGAACACTCAAATTGCGTCGAGATTCAATACATCGTCCTCCAGCCGACTTGTCTCCAAGGGGATATACTCCCTCGTGCTCCATAGGATCCGTCTCCTGTGAGTCTAGATTCTCGAATCCGACGCGGAACTGATAGTTAATTGTAACATTCAGGGCCTTTTAATGACGATGGAACACTAAAATTGCGTCGAGATTCAATACAGGGTCCTCCAGCCGACTAGTCTCCAAGCCTCTATTGCTGCATCGGGCACCTTATGGTCGTTCTCCAGTAAGTCTAGATTGTCGAATCCGACGCAAAACTGATAGTAAATTGTAACGTCCAGTGCCTCTTAATGACGATGGAACACTCATATTGCGTCGAGATTCAATACATCGTCCTCCAGCCGACTTGTCTCCAAGGGGATATTGCTGCCTCGGGCACCTTTAGTCCGTCTCCTGTGAGTCTAGATTTTCGAATCCGACGCGAAACTGATAGTTAATTGTAACGTTCAGGGCCTCCTAATGACGATGGAACACTCAAATTGCGTGAAGATTTAATACATCGTCCTCCAGCCGATTTGTCTCCAAGGGAGTATTGCTGCCTCGGGCACCATATGGTCCGCCTCCTGTGAGTCTAGATTTTTTAATCCGACGAAAAACTGATAGTTAATTGTAACAATCAGGGCCTCCTAATGACGATGAAACTCTCCAAATCCGTCGAGATTCAATACATCGTCCTCCAGCCGACTTGTCTCCAAGGGTCTATAGCCGCCTCGGGCACCTTATGGACGTTCCCCTGTGAGTCTAGGTTTTCGAATCCGACGCAAAACTGATAGTTAATTTTAACGTTCAGGGCCTCCTAATGACGATGGAACACTCAAATTGCGTCGCGATTCGTTACATCGACCTTCAGCCGAACTGTCTCCAAGGGTCTATAGCTGCCTCGGGCACCTTATGGTCGTTCTCCTGTGAGTCTAGACTTTCGATTCCGACGCATAACTGTTAGTTAATTGTAAGAATCAGGGCCTCGTAATGACGATGGATCTCTCAAATTGCGTCGAGATTCAATACATCGTCCTCCAGCCGACTTGTCTCCAAGAGGATAATGCTCCCTCGTGCTCCATAGGATCCGTCTCCTTTGAGTCTAGATTTTCGAATCCGACGCGAAACTGATAGTTAATTGTAACGTTCAGGGCCTTTTAATGACGATGGAACACTAAAATTGCGTCGAGATTCAATACATCGTCCTCGAGCCGACTAGTCTCCAAGCCTCTATTGCTGCATCGGGCACCTTATGGTCGTTCTCCTGTAAGTCTAGATTGTCGAATCCGACGCAAAACTGATAGTAAATTGTAACGTCCAGTGCCTCTTAATGACGATGGAACACTCATATTGCGTCGAGATTCAATACTTCGTCCTCCAGCCGACTTGTCTCCAAGGGGATATTGCTGCCTCGGGCACCTTTAGTCCGCCTCCTGTGAGTCTAGATTTTCGAATCCGACGCGAAACTGATAGTTAATTGTAACGTTCAGGGCCTCCTAATGACGATGGAACACTCAAATTGCGTGAAGATTCAATACATCGTCCTCCAGCCGATTTGTCTCCAAGGGAGTATTGCTGCCTCGGGCACCATATGGTCCGTCTCCTGTGCGTCTAGATTTTCGAATCCGACGCGAAACTGATAGATAATTGTAACGTTCAGGGCCTCCTAATGACGATGGAACACTCAAATTGCGTCGAGATCTAGTACATCGTCTTTCAGCCGACTTGTCTCCAAGGGTCTATTGCTGCCTCGGGCACCTTATGGTCGTTCTCCTGTAAGTCTAGATTGTCGAATCCGATGCAAAACAGATAGTTAATTGTAACATCAGGGCCTCCTAATGACGATGGAACACTCAAATTGCGTCGAGATTCAATACATCGTCCTCCAGCCTAATTGTCTCCAAGGGGATATTGCTGCCTCGGGCACCTTATGGTCCATCTCCTGTGAATCTAGATTTTCGATTCCGACGCGAAACTGATAGTTAATTGTAACGTTCAGGGCCTCCTAATGACGATGGAACACCCAAATTGCGTCGAGATTCAATAGATCGCCCTCCAGCCGATTTGTCTCCAAGGAGGTATTGCTGCCTCGGGCACCCTGTGTTCCGTCTCCTGTGCGTCTAGAATTTCGAATCTGACGCGAAAATGATAGTTAATTGTAACGTTCAGGGCCTCCTAAAGACGATGGAACACTCACATTGCGTCGAGATTCAATACATCGTCCTCCAGCCGACTAGTGTCCAAGGGGATATTGCTGCCTCGGGCACCTTATGGTCCGTCTCCTGTAAGTCTAGATTTTCGAGTCCGACGCGAAACTGATAGTTAATTGTAAAGTTCAGGGCCTCCTAATGGCGATGGAACACTCAAAATGCGTCGAGATTCGTTAAATCGACCTTCAGCCGACCTGTCTCCAAGGGTCTATTGCTGCCTCGGGCGCCTTATGGTCGTTCTCCTGTAAGTCTAGATTGTCGAATCCGACGCAAAACTGATTGTAAATTGTAGCGTTCAGGACCTCCTAATGACGATGGAACACTCAAATTGCGTCAAGATTCAATACATCGTCCTCCAGCCGATTTGTCTCCAAGGGGGTATTGCTGCCTCGGGCACCATATGGTCCGTCTCCTGTGCGTCTAGATTTTCGAATCCGACGCGAAACTGATAGATAATTGTATCGTTCAGTTCCTCCTAATGACGATGGGACACTCATATTGCGTCGAGATTTAGTAAATCGTCCTTCAGCCGACTTGTCTCCAAGGGTCTATTGCTGCCTCGGGCACATTGTGGTCATTCTCCTGTGCGTCTAGATTTTCAAATCCGACGCAAAATTGATAGTTAATTGTAACGTTCAGGGCCTCCTAATGACAATGGAACACTCAAATTACGTCGAGATTCGTTACATCGACCTTCAGCCGACCTGTCTCCAAGGGTCTATTGCTGCCTCGGGCACCTTATGTTCGCTCTCCTGTGAGTCTAGATTTTCGAATCCGAGGCGAAACAGATAGTTAATTGTAACGTTCAGGGCCTCCTAATGACGATGGAACACTCAAATTGCATCGAGATTCAATACATCGTCCTCCAGCGGACGTGTCTCCAAGGCGATATTGCTGTCTCGGGCACCTTATGGTCCGTTTCCTGTGAGTCTAGATTTTCGATTCCGACGCGAAACTGATAGTTAATTGTAACGTTCAGGGCCTCCTAATGACGATGGAACACTCAAATTGCGTCGAGATTCGTTATATCGACCTTCAGCCGACCTGTCTCCAAGGGTCTATTGCTGCCTCGGGCTCCTTATGGTCGTTCTCCTATGAGTCTAGATTTTCGAATCCGACGCAAAACTGCTAGTTAATTGTAACAATCATGGCCTCCTAATGACGATGGAACTCTCAAATTGCGTCGAGTTTCAATTCATCGGCCTCCAGCCGACTTGTCTCCAAGGCGATACTGCTGCCTCGGGCACCACAGTGTCCGTCTCCTGTGAGTCTAGATTTTCGAATCCGACGCGAAACTGATAGTTAATTGTAACGTTCAGGGCCTCCTAATAACGATGGAACACTCAAATTGCATCGAGATTCCATACATCCTCCATCAGCCGACTTGTCTCCAAAGGTCTATTGCTCCCTCGGGCACCTTATGTTCGTCCTCCTTTGAGTCTAGATTTTTGAATCCGACGCAAAACTGATAGTTAATTGTAACGTTCAGGGCCTCCTAATGACAATGGAACATTCAAGTTGCGTCGATATTCAATACATCGTACTCCAGCCGACTTGCCTCCAAGGGTCTATTGCGGCACGGGCACCTTATGGTCGTTCTCCTGTAAGTCTAGATTGTCGAATCCGACGCAAAACTGATAGTTAATTGTAACGTCAGGGCCTCCTAATGTCGATGGAACACTCAAATTGCGTCGAGATTCAATACATCGACCTCCAGCCTACTTGTCTCCAAGTGGATATTGCTTCCTCGGGCACCCTATGGTGCGTCTCCTGTGAGTCTAGATTTTCGAATCTGACGCGAAACTGATAGTTAATTGTAACGTTCAGGGCCTCCTAATGACGTTGGAACACTCAAATTGCATCGAGATTCAATACATCGTCCTCCAGCCGATTTGTCTCCAAGGGTGTATTGCTGCCCCGGGCACCATATGGTCCGTCTCCTGTACGTCTTGGTTTTCGAATCCGACGCGAAACTGATACATAGGGCCTCCATATGACGATGGAACACTCATATTGCGTCGAGATTCAGTACATCGTCCATCAGCCGACTTGTCTCCAAGGGTCTATTGCTGCCTCGGGCACCTTCTGGCCGTTCTCCTGTGAGTCTAGATTTTCGAATCCGACGCGAATCTGATAGTTAATTGTTACGTTCAGGGCCTCCTAATGACGATGGAACACACAAATAGCGTCGAGATTCAATACATCGTCCTCCAGCCGATTAGATTCCAAAGGGATATTGCTGCCTCGGGCACCGTATGGTCCGACCCCTGTGAGTCTAGATTTTTGAATCCGACGCAAAACTGATAGTTAATTGTAACGTTCAGGGCCTCCTAATGACGATGGAACACTCAAATTGCGTCGCGATTCAATACATCGTCCTCCAGCCGACTTGTCTCCAAGGCGATATTTCTGCCTCGGGCACCTTATGGTCCTTCCCCTGTGAGTCTAGATTTTCGAATCCGACGCGAAACTGATAGTTATCTGTAACAATTAGGGCCTCCTAATGACGATGGAACTCTCAAATTGCGTCGAGATTCAATACTTCGGCCTCCAGCCTACTTGTCTCCAAGGGGATAATGCTGCCTCGGGCAGCACATGGTCCGTCTCCTCTGAGTCTAGAATTTCGAATCCGACGCGAAAATGATACATAATTGTAACGTTCAGGGCCTCCTAATAACGATGGAACACTCAAATTGCGTCGAGATTCAATACATCGTCCATCAGCCGATTAGTCTCCAAAGGTCTATTGCTGACTCGGGCACCTTAAGGTTGTCCTCCTGTGAGTCTAGGTTTTTGAATCCGATGCGACACTGATAGTTAATTGTAACGTTCAGGGCCTCCTAAAGACGATGGAACACTCAAATTGCGTCGATATTCAATACATCGTCCTCCAGCCGACATGTCTCCAAGGGTCTATTGCTGCCTCGGGCACCTTATGGTCGTTCTCCTGTAAGTCTAGATAGTCGAATCCGACGCAAAAGTGATAGTTAATTGTAACGTCAGGGCTGCTAATGACGATGGAACACTCAAATTGCGTCGAGATTCGTTACATCGACCTTCAGCCGACCTGTCTCAAAGGGTCTATTATTGCCACGGCCACCTTATGGTCGTTCTCCTATGAGTCTAGATTCTCGAATCCGACGCAAAACTGATAGTTATCTGTAACAATTAGGGCCTCCTAATGACGATGGAACTCTTAAATTGCGTCGAGATTCAATACATCGGCCTCCAGCCGACTTGTCTCCAAGGGGATAATGCTGCCTCGGGCACCACATGGTCCGTCTCCTGTGAGTCTAGATTTTAGAATCCGACGCGAAAATGATAGTTAATTGTAACGTTCAGGGCCTCCTAATGACGTTGGAACACTCAAATTGCGTCGAGATTCAATACATCGTCCTCCAGCCGATTTGTCTCCAAGGGTGTATTGCTGCCCCGGGCACCATATGGTCCGTCTCCTGTGCGTCTAGGTTTTCGAATCCGACGCGAAACTGATACATAGGGCCTCCATATGACGATGGAACACTCATATTGCGTCGAGATTCAGTACATCGTCCATCAGTCGACTTGTCTCCAAGGGTCTATTGCTGCCTCGGGCACCTTCTGGCCGTTCTCCTGTGAGTCTAGATTTTCGAATCCGACGCGAATCTGATAGTTAATTGTTACGTTCAGGGCCTCCTAATGACGATGGAACACTCAAATAGCGTCGAGATTCAATACATCGTCCTCCAGCCGATTAGATTCCAAGGGGATATTGCTGCCTCGGGCACCGTTTGGTCCGACCCCTGTGAGTCTAGATTTTTGAATCCGACGCAAAACTGATAGTTAATTGTAACGTTCAGGGCCTCCTAATGACGATGGAACACTCAAATTGCGTCGCGATTCAATACATCGTCCTCCAGCCGACTTGTCTCCAAGGCGATATTTCTGCCTCGGGCACCTTATGGTCCTTCCCCTGTGAGTCTAGATTTTCGAATCCGACGCGAAACTGATAGTTAATTGTAACAATGAGGGCCTCCTAATGACGATGGAACTCTCAAATTGCGTCGAGATTCAATACATCGACCTCCAGCCTACTTGTCTCCAAGGGGATATTGCTTCCTCGGGCACCTTATGGTCCGTCTCCTGTGAGTCTAGATTTTCGAAACCGATGCGAAACTGATAGTTAATTATAACGTTCAGGGCCTCCTAATGACGTTGTAACACTCAAATTGCGTCGAGATTCAATTCATCGTCCTCCAGCCGAGTAGTCTCCAAGGGGATATGCTGCCTCGGGCACCGTATTTTCCGTCTCCTGTGACTCTAGATTTTTGAATCCGAAGCAAAACTGATAGTTAATTCTAACGTTCAGGGCCTCCTAAAGACGATGGAACATTCAAATTGCGTCGATATTCAATACATCGTCCTCCAGCCGATTTGTCTCCAAGGCGGTATTGCTGCCTCGGGCACCATATGGTCCGACTTCTGTACGTCTAGATTTTCGAAACCGACGCGAAACTGATAGATAATTGTAACCTTCAGGGCCTCCTAATGATGATGGAGCAGTCATATTGCGTCAAGATTCAGTACATCGTAATTCAGCCGACTTGTCTCCAAGGGTCTATTGCTGCCTCGGGCACCGTATGGTCCGACTCCTGCGAGTGTAGATTTTTGAATCCGGCGCAAAACTAATAGTTAATTGTAAAGTTCAGGGCCTCCTAATGACAATGGAACACTCAAATAACGTCGAGATTCAATACATCGTCCTCCAGCCGGATTGTATCCTAGGGGGTATTGCTGCTTTGGGCAATAAATGGTCCGTCACCTGTGAGGCTAGATTTTCGAATCCGACGCAAAACTGATAGTTAATTGTAACGTTCAGGGCCTCCTAATGACGATGGAACACTCAAATTGCGTCGATATTCAATACATCGTCCTCCAGCCGACTTGTCTCCAAGGGTCTATTGCTGCCTCAGGCACCTTATGGTCGTTCTCCTGTAAGTCTAGATTGTCGAATCCGAAGCAAAACTGATAGTTAATTGTATCGCCAGGACCTCCTAATGACGATGGAACACTCAAATTGCGTCGAGATTCAATACAACGTCCTCCAGTCTACTTGTCTCGAAGGGGATATTGCTGCCTCGGGCACCTTATGGTCCGTCTCCTGTGAGTCTAGATTTTCGAATCCGACGCGAAACTGATAGTTAATTGTAACGTTCAGGGGCTCCTAATGACGATGGAACACTCAAATTGCGTCGAGATTCGTTACATCGACCTTCAGCCGACCTGTCTCCAAGGGTCTATTGCTGCCTCGGGCACCTTATGGTTGTTCTCCTGTAAGTCTAGATTGTCGAATCCGACGCAAAACTGATAGTTAATTGTAACGTCACTGCCTCCTAATGACGATGGAACACTCAAATTGCGTCGAGATTCAATACATCGTCCTCCAGCCGACTAGACTCTAAGGGGATATTGCTGCCTCGGGCACAGTATTGTCCGTCTCCTGTGACTCTATATTTTTGAATCCGACGCAAAACTAATAGTTAATTGTAACTTTCAGGGCCTCCTAATGACGATGGAACACTCAAATTGCGTCGATATTCAATATATCGACCTCCAGCCGACTTGTCTCCAAGGGTCTATTGCTGCCTCAGGCACCTAATGGTCGGTCTCCTGTAAGTCTAGATTGTCAAATCCGAATCAAAACTGATAGTTAATTGTATCGTCAGGACCTCCTAATGACGATGGAACACTCAAATTGCGTCGAGATTCAATACAACGTCCTCCAGTCTACTTGTCTCCAAGGGGATATTGCTGCCTCGGGCACCTTATGGTCCGTCTCCTGTGAGTCTAGATTTTCGAATCCAACGCGAAACTGACAGTTAATTGTAACGCTCAGAGCCTCTTAATGACGATGGAACACTCAAATTGCGTCGAGATTCAATACATCGTCCTCCAGCCGATTTGTCTCCAAGGAGGTATTGCTGCGTCGGGCACCATATGGTCCGTCTCCTGTAAGTCTAGATTGTCGAACACGAAGCAAAACTGATAGTTAATTGTAACGTCAGGGCCTCCTAATGACGATGGAACACTCAAATTGCGTCGAGATTTAATACATCGTCCTCCAGCCTACTTTTCTTCAAAGGGATATTGCTTCCTCGGGCACCTTACGGTGCGTCTCCTGTGAGTCTAGATTTTCGAATCCGACGCGAAACTGATAGTTAATTGTAACGTTCAGGGCCTCCTAATGACGATGGAACACTCATAATGCGTCGAGGTTTAGTACATCGTCCTTCAGCCGACTTGTCTCCAAGGGTCTATTGCTGCCTCGGGCACCTTATGGTCGTTCTCCTGTGAGTCTAGATTTTCGAAACAGACGCAAAACTGATAGTTAATTGTAATAATCAGGGCCTCGTAATGACGATGGAACTCTCAAATTGCGACGGGATTCAATACATCGTCCTCCAGCCGACTTGTCTCCAAGGGGATAATGCTCCCTCGGGCACCATAGGGTCCGTCTCCTGTGAGTCTAGATTTTCGAATCCGACGCGAAACTGATAGTTAATTGTAACGTTCAGGGCCTCCTAATGATGATGGAACACTCAAATTGTGTCGAGATTCAGTACATCGTCCATCAGCCGACTTGTCTCCAAGGGTCTGTCAATTGCTGCCTCGGGCACCTTATGGTCGTTCTCCTGTGAGTCTAGATTTTCGAAACCGACGCGAAGCTGATAGTTAATTGTAACGTTCAGGGCCTATTAATGACGATGGAACACTCAAATAGCGTCGAGATTCAATACATCGTCCTCCAGCCGACTAGTCTCCAAGGGGGTATTGCTGCCTCGGGCAACATATGGTCCGTCTCCTGTGTGTCTAGATTTTCGAATCCGATGAGAAACTGATAGATAATTGTAACGTTCAGGGCCTCCTAATGACGATGGAACACTCAAATTGCGTCGAGATTCAGTACATCGTCCTTCAGCCGACTTGTCTCCAAGAGTCTATTGCTGCCTCGGGCACCTTATGGTCGTTCTCCTGTGAGTCTAGATTTTCGAATCCGACGCAAAACTGATAGTTAATTGGAACAATCAGGGCCTCCTAGTGACGATGGAACTCTCAAGTTGCGTCGAGATTCAATACATCGTCCTCCAGCTGACTAGTCTCCAAGGGGATATTGCTGCCTCGTGCACAGTATTGTCCGTCTCCTGTGACTCTAGATTTTTGAATCCGACGCAAAACTGATAGTTCATTGTAACGTTCAGGGCCTCCTAAAGACGATGAAACACTCAAATTGCGTCGATATTCAATACATCGACCTCCAGCCGATTTGTCTCCAAGGGGGTATTGCTGCCTCGGGCACCATATGGTCCGTCTCCTGTGAGTCTAGATTTTCGAATCCGACGCAAAACTGATAGTTAATTGAAACGTTCAGGGCCTCCTAATGACGATGGAACACTCAAATTGCTTCGAGATTCAATACATCGTCCTGCAGCCGATTTGTCTCCAAGGGTCTATTGCTGCCTCGGGCACCTTATGGTCGTTCTCCTGTGAGTCTAGATTTTCGAATCCGACGCAAAACTGATAGTTAATTGTAACGTTCAGGGCCTCCTAATGACGATGGAACACTCAAATTGCGTCGAGATTCGTTACATCGACCTTCAGCCGACCTGTCTCCAAGGGTCTATTGCTGCCTCGGGCACCTTATGGTCGTTCTCCTGTGAGTCTAGATTTTCGAATCCGACGCCAAACTGATAGTTAATTGTAACAATTAGGGCCTCCTAATGACGATGGAACTCTCAAATTGCGTCGAGATTCAATACATCGTCCTCCAGCCGACTGTACTCTAAGGGGATATTGCTGCCTCGGGCACAGTATTGTCCGTCTCCTGTGACTCTATATTTTTGAATCCGACGCAAAACTGATAGTTAATTGTAACGTTCAGGGCCTCCTAATGACGATGGAACACTCAAATTGCGTCGATATTCAATATATCGTCCTCCAGCCGACTTGTCTCCAAGGGTCTATTGCTGCCTCAGGCACCTCATGGTCGGTCTCCTGTAAGTCTAGATTGTCAAATCCGAATCAAAACTGATAGTTAATTGTATCGTCAGGACCTCCTAATGACGATGGAACACTCAAATTGCGTCGAGATTCAATACAACGTCCTCCAGTCTACTTGTCTCCAAGGGGATATTGCTGCCTCGGTGACCTTATGGTCCGTCTCCTGTGAGTCTAGATTTTCGAATCCAACGCGAAACTGACAGTTAATTGTAACGCTCAGGGCCTCTTAATGACGATGGAACACTCAAATTGCGTCGAGATTCAATACATCGTCCTCCAGCCGATTTGTCTCCAAGGTGGTATTGCTGCGTCGGGCACCATATGGTCCGTCTCCTGTAAGTCTAGATTGTCGAATCCGAAGCAAAACTGATAGTTAATTGTAACGTCAGGGCCTCCTAATGACGATGGAACACTCAAATTGCGTCGAGATTTAATACATCGTCCTCCAGCCTACTTTTCTTCAAAGGGATATTGCTTCCTCGGGCACCTTACGGTGCGTCTCCTGTGAGTCTAGATTTTCGAATCCGGCGCGAAACTGATAGTTAATTGTAACGTTCAGGGCCTCCTAATGATGATTGAACACTCAAATTGCGTCGATATTCAATATATCGTCCTCCAGCCGACTTGTCTCCAAGGGTCTATTGCTGCCTCAGGCACCTAATGGTCGGTCTCCTGTAAGTCTAGATTGTCAAATCCGAATCAAAACTGATAGTTAATTGTATCGTCAGGACCTCCTAATGACGATGGAACACTCAAATTGCGTCGAGATTCAATACAACGTCCTCCAGTCTACTTGTCTCCAAGGGGATATTGCTGCCTCGGGCACCTTATGGTCCGTCTCCTGTGAGTCTAGATTTTCGAATCCAACGCGAAACTGACAGTTAATTGTAACGCTCAGAGCCTCTTAATGACGATGGAACACTCAAATTGCGTCGAGATTCAATACATCGTCCTCCAGCCGATTTGTCTCCAAGGGGGTATTGCTGCGTCGGGCAACATATGGTCCGTCTCCTGTAAGTCTAGATTGTCGAACACGAAGCAAAACTGATAGTTAATTGTAACGTCAGGGCCTCCTAATGACGATGGAACACTCAAATTGCGTCGAGATTTAATACATCGTCCTCCAGCCTACTTTTCTTCAAAGGGATATTGCTTCCTCGGGCACCTTACGGTGCGTCTCCTGTGAGTCTAGATTTTCGAATCCGACGCGAAACTGATAGTTAATTGTAACGTTCAGGGCCTCCTAATGACGATGGAACACTCATAATGCGTCGAGGTTTAGTACATCGTCCTTCAGCCGACTTGTCTCCAAGGGTCTATTGCTGCCTCGGGCACCTTATGGTCGTTCTCCTGTGAGTCTAGATTTTCGAAACCGACGCAAAACTGATAGTTAATTGTAATAATCAGGGCCTCGTAATGACGATGGAACTCTCAAATTGCGACGGGATTCAATACATCGTCCTCCAGCCGACTTGTCTCCAAGGGGATAATGCTCCCTCGGGCACCATAGGGTCCGTCTCCTGTGAGTCTAGATTTTCGAATCCGACGCGAAACTGATAGTTAATTGTAACGTTCAGGGCCTCCTAATGATGATGGAACACTCAAATTGTGTCGAGATTCAGTACATCGTCCATCAGCCGACTTGTCTCCAAGGGTCTGTCAATTGCTGCCTCGGGCACCTTATGGTCGTTCTCCTGTGAGTCTAGATTTTCGAAACCGACGCGAAGCTGATAGTTAATTGTAACGTTCAGGGCCTATTAATGACGATGGAACACTCAAATAGCGTCGAGATTCAATACATCGTCCTCCAGCCGACTAGTCTCCAAGGGGGTATTGCTGCCTCGGGCAACATATGGTCCGTCTCCTGTGTGTCTAGATTTTCGAATCCGATGAGAAACTGATAGATAATTGTAACGTTCAGGGCCTCCTAATGACGATGGAACACTCAAATTGCGTCGAGATTCAGTACATCGTCCTTCAGCCGACTTGTCTCCAAGAGTCAATTGCTGCCTCGGGCACCTTATGGTCGTTCTCCTGTGAGTCTAGATTTTCGAATCCGACGCAAAACTGATAGTTAATTGGAACAATCAGGGCCTCCTAGTGACGATGGCACTCTCAAGTTGCGTCGAGATTCAATACATCGTCCTCCAGCTGACTAGTCTCCAAGGGGATATTGCTGCCTCGTGCACAGTATTGTCCGTCTCCTGTGACTCTAGATTTTTGAATCCGACGCAAAACTGATAGTTCATTGTAACGTTCAGGGCCTCCTAAAGACGATGAAACACTCAAATTGCGTCGATATTCAATACATCGACCTCCAGCCGATTTGTCTCCAAGGGGGTATTGCTGCCTCGGGCACCATATGGTCCGTCTCCTGTGAGTCTAGATTTTCGAATCCGACGCAAAACTGATAGTTAATTGAAACGTTCAGGGCCTCCTAATGACGATGGAACACTCAAATTGCTTCGAGATTCAATACATCGTCCTGCAGCCGATTTGTCTCCAAGGGTCTATTGCTGCCTCGGGCACCTTATGGTCGTTCTCCTGTGAGTCTAGATTTTCGAATCCGACGCAAAACTGATAGTTAATTGTAACGTTCAGGGCCTCCTAATGACGATGGAACACTCAAATTGCGTCGAGATTCGTTACATCGACCTTCAGCCGACCTGTCTCCAAGGGTCTATTGCTGCCTCGGGCACCTTATGGTCGTTCTCCTGTGAGTCTAGATTTTCGAATCCGACGCCAAACTGATAGTTAATTGTAACAATCAGGGCCTCCTAATGACGATGGAACTCTCAAATTGCGTAGAGATTCAATACATCGTCCTCCAGCCGACTGTACTCTAAGGGGATATTGCTGCCTCGGGCACAGTATTGTCCGTCTCCTGTGACTCTATATTTTTGAATCCGACGCAAAACTGATAGTTAATTGTAACGTTCAGGGCCTCCTAATGACGATGGAACACTCAAATTGCGTCGATATTCAATATATCGTCCTCCAGCCGACTTGTCTCCAAGGGTCTATTGCTGCCTCAGGCACCTCATGGTCGGTCTCCTGTAAGTCTAGATTGTCAAATCCGAATCAAAACTGATAGTTAATTGTATCGTCAGGACCTCCTAATGACGATGGAACACTCAAATTGCGTCGAGATTCAATACAACGTCCTCCAGTCTACTTGTCTCCAAGGGGATATTGCTGCCTCGGTGACCTTATGGTCCGTCTCCTGTGAGTCTAGATTTTCGAATCCAACGCGAAACTGACAGTTAATTGTAACGCTCAGGGCCTCTTAATGACGATGGAACACTCAAATTGCGTCGAGATTCAATACATCGTCCTCCAGCCGATTTGTCTCCAAGGTGGTATTGCTGCGTCGGGCACCATATGGTCCGTCTCCTGTAAGTCTAGATTGTCGAATCCGAAGCAAAACTGATAGTTAATTGTAACGTCAGGGCCTCCTAATGACGATGGAACACTCAAATTGCGTCGAGATTTAATACATCGTCCTCCAGCCTACTTTTCTTCAAAGGGATATTGCTTCCTCGGGCACCTTACGGTGCGTCTCCTGTGAGTCTAGATTTTCGAATCCGACGCGAAACTGATAGTTAATTGTAACGTTCAGGGCCTCCTAATGATGATTGAACACTCAAATTGCGTCGATATTCAATATATCGTCCTCCAGCCGACTTGTCTCCAAGGGTCTATTGCTGCCTCAGGCACCTAATGGTCGGTCTCCTGTAAGTCTAGATTGTCAAATCCGAATCAAAACTGATAGTTAATTGTATCGTCAGGACCTCCTAATGACGATGGAACACTCAAATTGCGTCGAGATTCAATACAACGTCCTCCAGTCTACTTGTCTCCAAGGGGATATTGCTGCCTCGGGCACCTTATGGTCCGTCTCCTGTGAGTCTAGATTTTCGAATCCAACGCGAAACTGACAGTTAATTGTAACGCTCAGAGCCTCTTAATGACGATGGAACACTCAAATTGCGTCGAGATTCAATACATCGTCCTCCAGCCGATCTGTCTCCAAGGGGGTATTGCTGCGTCGGGCACCATATGGTCCGTCTCCTGTAAGTCTAGATTGTCGAATCCGAAGCAAAACTGATAGTTAATTGTAACGTCAGGGCCTCCTAATGACGATGGAACACTCAAATTGCGTCGAGATTTAATACATCGTCCTCCAGCCTACTTTTCTTCAAAGGGATATTGCTTCCTCGGGCACCTTACGGTGCGTCTCCTGTGAGTCTAGATTTTCGAATCCGACGCGAAACTGATAGTTAATTGTAACGTTCAGGGCCTCCTAATGGTGATGGAACACTCAAATTGTGTCGAAATTCAATACATCGTCCTCCGGCCGATTTGTCTCCAAGGGGGTATTGCTGCCTCGGGCAACATATGGTCCGTCTCCTGTGCGTATAGATTTTCGAATCCGATGCGAAACTGATAGATAATTGTAACGTTCAGGGCCTCCTAATGACGATGGAACACTCATAATGCGTCGAGGTTTGGTACATCGTCCTTCAGCCGACTTGTCTCCAAGGGTCTATTGCTGCCTCGGGCACCTTATGGTCGTTCTCCTGTGAGTCTAGATTTTCGAATCCGACGCAAAACTGATAGTTAATTGTAATAATCAGGGCCTCGTAATGACGATGGAACTCTCGAATTGCGACGAGATTCAATACATCGTCCTCCAGCCGACTTGTCTCCAAGGGGATAATGCTCCCTCGGGCACCATAGGGTCCGTCACCTGTGAGTCTAGATTTTCGAATCCGACGCGAAACTGATAGTTAATTGTAACGTTCAGGGCCTCCTAATGATGATGGAACACTCAAATTGTGTCGAAATTCAATACATTGTCCTCCAGCCGATTTGTCTCGAAGGGGGTTTTGCTGCCTCGGGCACCATATGGTCCGTCTCCTGTGCGTCTAGATTTTCGTATCCGACGCGAAACTGATAGATAGGGCCTCCATATGACGATGGAACACTCATATTGCGTCGAGATTCAGTACATCGTCCATCAGCCGACTTGTCTCCAAGGGTCTGTCTATTGCTGCCTCGGGCACCTTATGGTCGTTCTCCTGTGAGTCTAGATTTTCGAAACCGACGCGAAACTGATAGTTAATTGTAACGTTCAGGGCCTCCTAATGACGATGGAACACTCAAATAGCGTCGAGATTCAATACATCGTCCTCCAGCCGACTAGTCTCCAAGGGGGTATTGCTGCCTCGGGCAACATATGGTCCGTCTCCTGTGTGTCTAGATTTTCGAATCCGATGAGAAACTGATAGATAATTGTAACGTTCAGGGCCTCCTAATGACGATGGAACACTCAAATTGCGTCGAGATTCAGTACATCGTCCTTCAGCCGACTTGTCTCCAAGAGTCTATTGCTGCCTCGGGCACCTTATGGTCGTTCTCCTGTGAGTCTAGATTTTCGAATCCGACGCAAAACTGATAGTTAATTGGAACAATCAGGGCCTCCTAGTGACGATGGAACTCTCAAGTCGCGTCGAGATTCAATACATCGTCCTCCAGCTGACTAGTCTCCAAGGGGATATTGCTGCCTCGTGCACAGTATTGTCCGTCTCCTGTGACTCTAGATTTTTGAATCCGACGCAAAACTGATAGTTAATTGTAACGTTCAGGGCCTCCTAAAGACGATGAAACACTCAAATTGCGTCGATATTCAATACATCGTCCTCCAGCCGATTTGTCTCCAAGGGGGTATTGCTGCCTCGGGGACCATATGGTCCGTCTCCTGTGAGTCCAGATTTTCGAATCCGACGCAAAACTGATAGTTAATTGAAACGTTCAGGGCCTCCTAATGACGATGGAACACTCAAATTGCTTCGAGATTCAATACATCGTTCTCCAGCCGATTTGTCTCCAGGGGTCTATTGCTGCCTCGGGCACCTTATGGTCGTTCTCCTGTGAGTCTAGATTTTCGAATCCGACGCAAAACTGATAGTTAATTGTAACGTTCAGGGCCTCCTAATGACGATGGAACACTCAAATTGCGTCGAGATTCGTTACATCGACCTTCAGCCGACCTGTCTCCAAGGGTCTATTGCTGCCTCGGGCACCTTATGGTCGTTCGCCTGTACGTCTAGATTGTCGAATCCGACGCAAAACTGATAGTTAATTGTAACGTCAGGGCCTCCTAATGACGAAGGAACACTCAAATTGCGTCGAGATTTAATACATCGTCCTCCAGCCTACTTTTCTCCAAGGGGATATTGCTTCCTCGGGCACCTTATGGTGCGTCTCCTGTGAGTCTAGATTTTCGAATCCGACCCGAAACTGATAGTTAATTGTAACGTTCAGGGGCTCCTATTGACGTTGGAACTCTCAAATTGCGTCGAGATTCAATACATCGTCCTCCAGCCGATTTGTCTCCAACGGGGTATTGCTGCTTTGGGCAACATATGGTCCGTCTCCTGTGCGTCTAGATTTTCGAATCCGATGCGAAACTGATAGATAATTGCAACGTTAAGGGCCTCCTAATGACGATGGAACACTCAAATTGCGTCGAGATTCAGTACATCTTCCTTCAGCCGACTTGTCTCCAAGAGTCTATTACTGTCTCGTGCACCTTATGGTCGTTCTCCTGTGAGTCTAGATTTTCGATTCCGACGCAAAACTGATAGTTAATTTTAATGTTCAGGGCCTCCTATTGACGATGGATCAATCGAATTGCGTGGAGATTCGTTACATCGACCTTCAGCAGACCTGTCTCCAAGGGTCACTTGCTGCCTCGGGCACCTTATGGTCGAGCTCCTGTGAATCTAGATTTTCGAATCCGACGCAAAACTGATAGTTAATAGTAACAATCAGGGCCTCCTAATGACGATGGAACTCTCAAATTGCGTCGAGATTCAATACATCGTCCTCCAGCCGACTAGTCTCCAAGGGGATATTGCTGCCTCGGGCACCGTATTGTCCGTCTGCTGTGACTTTAGAATTTTGAATCCGACGCAAAACTGATAGTTAATTGTAACGTTCAGGGCCCCCTAAAGACGATGGAACACTCAAATTGCGTTGATATTCAATACATCGTCCTCCAGCCGATTTGTCTCCAAGGGGGTATTGCTGCCTCGGGCACCAAATGGTCCGTCTCCTGTGAGTCTAGATTTTCGAATCCGATGCGAAACTGACAGTTAATTGTAACGCTCAGGGCCTCTTATTGACGATGGAACTCTCAAATTGCGTCGAGATTCAATACATCGTCCTCCAGCCGACTAGACTCTAAGGGGATATTGCTGCCTCGGGCACAGTATTGTCCGTCTCCTGTGACTATATTTTTGAATCCGACGCAAAACTGATAGTTAATTGTAACGTTCAGGGCCTCTTAATGACGATGGAACACTCAAATTGTATCGATATTCAATACATCGTCCTCCAGACGATTTGTCTCCAAGGGGGAATTGCTGCCTCAGGCACCTTATGGTCGGTCTCCTGTAAGTCTAGATTGTCAAATTCGAATCAAAACTGATAGTTAATTGTATCGTCAGGACCTCCTAATGACGATGGAACACTCAAATTGCGTCGAGATTCAATACAACGTCCTCCAGTCTACTTGTCTCCAAGGGTCTATTGCTGCCTCGGGCACCTTGTGGTCCGTCTCCTGTGAGTCTAGATTTTCGAATCCGACGCGAAACTGACAGTTAATTGTAACGCTCAGGGCCTCTTAATGACGATGGAACACTCAAATTGCGTCGAGATTCAATACATCGTCCTCCAGCCGATTTGTCTCCAAGGGGGTACTGCTGCCTCGGGCACCATATGGTCCGTCTCCTGTGCGTCTAGATTTTCGAATCCGACGCGAAACTGATAGTTAATTGTAACGTCAGGGCCTCCTAATGATGATGGAACACTCAAATTGCGTCGAGATTTAACACATCGTACTCCAGCCTACTTTTCTCCAAATGGATCTTGCTTCCTTGGGGACCTTATGGTGCGTCTCCTGTGAGTCTAGACTTTCGAATCCGACGCGAAACTGATAGTTAATCGTAACGTTCAGGGCCTCCTAATGAAGATGGAACACTCAAATTGCGTCGAGATTCAATACATCGTCCTCCAGCCGATTTGTCTCCAAGGGTCTATTGCGGCCTCGGGCACCTCATGGTCGTTCTCCTGTGAGTCTAGATTTTCGAATCCGACGCAAAACTGATAGTTAATTCTAACGTTCAGGGCCTCCTAATGACGATGGAACACTCAAATTGCGTCGAGATTCGTTACATCGACCTTCAGCCGACCTGTCTCCAAGGGTCTATTGCTGCCTCGGGCACCTTATGGTCGTTCTCCTGTAAGTCTAGATTGTCGAATCCGAAGCAAAACTGATAGTTAATTGTAACGTCAGGGCCTCCTAATGACGATGGAACACTCAAATTGCGTCGAGATTTAATACATCGTCCTCCAGCCTACTTTTCTCCAAAGGGATATTGCTTCCTCGCGCACCTTACGGTGCGTCTCCTGTGAGTCTAGATTTTCGAATCCGACGCGAAACTGATAGTTAATTGTAACGTTGAGGGCCTCCTAATGATGATGGGACACTCAAATTGTGTCGAAATTCAATACATCGTCCTCCAGCCGATTTGTCTCCAAGGGGGTATTGCTGCCTCGGGCAACATATGGTCCGTCTCCTGTGCGTCTAGATTTTCGAATCCGATGCGAAACTGATAGATAATTGTAACGTTC
Source organism: Schistocerca serialis cubense (assembly GCF_023864345.2). NCBI lineage: Eukaryota > Metazoa > Arthropoda > Insecta > Orthoptera > Acrididae > Schistocerca > Schistocerca serialis. The sequence goes on along the minus strand of NC_064638.1, from coordinate 8,265,744 downwards.
AGTGATTCCTAATGACGATGGAACACTCATAATGCGTCGAGGTTCAGTACATCGTCCTTCAGCCGACTTGTCTCCAAGGGTCTATTGCTGCCTCGGGCACCTTATGGTCGTTCTCCTGTGAGTCTAGATTTTCGAATCCGAAGCAAAACTGATAGTTAATTGTAATAATCAGGGCCTCGTAATGACGATGGAACCCTCAAATTGCGACGAGATTCAATACATCGTCCTCCAGCCGACTTGTCTCCAAGGGGATAATGCTCCCTCGGGCACCATAAGGTCCGTCTCCTGTGAGTCTAGATTTTCGAATCCGACGCGAAACTGATAGTTAATTGTAACTTTCAGGGCCTCCTAATGATGATGGAACACTCAAATTGTGTCGAAATTCAATACATTGTCCTCCAGCCGATTTGTCTCGAAGGGGGTTTTGCTGCCTCGGGCACCATATGGTCCGTCTCCTGTGCGTCTAGATTTTCGTATCCGACGCGAAACTGATAGATAGGGCCTCCATATGACGATGGAACACTCATATTGCGTCGAGATTCAGTACATCGTCCTTCAGCCGACTTGCCTCCAAGGGTCTGTCTATTGCTGCCTCGGGCACCTTACGGTCGTTCTCCTGTGAGTCTAGATTTTCGAAACCGACGCGAAACTGATAGTTAATTGTAACGTTCAGGGATTCCTAATGACGATGGAACACTCAAATAGCGTCGAGATTCAAAACATCGTCCTCCAGCCGACTAGTCTCCAAGGGGGTATTGCTGCCTCGGGCAACATATGGCCCGTCTCCTGTGTGTCTAGATTTTCGAATCCGATGAGAAACTGATAGATAATTGTAACGTTCAGGGCCTCCTAATGACGATGGAACACTCAAATTGCGTCGAGATTCAGTACATCGTCCTTCAGCCGACTTGTCTCCAAGAGTCTATTGCTGCATCGGGCACCTTATGGTCGTTCTCCTGTGAGTCTAGATTTTCGAATCCGACGCAAAACTGATAGTTATTTGTAACAATCAGGGCCTCCTAGTGACGATGGAACTCTCAAGTTGCGTCGAGATTCAATACATAGTCCTCCAGCTGACTAGTCTCCAAGGGGATATTGCTGCTTCGTGCACAGTTTTGTCCGTCTCCTGTGACTCTAGATTTTTGAATCCGACGCAAAACTGATAGTTAATTGTAACGTTCAGGGCCTCCTAAAGACGATGAAACACTCAAATTGCGTCGATATTCAATACATCGTCCTCCAGCCGATTTGTCTCCAATGGGGTATTGCTGCCTCGGGCACCATATGGTCCGTCTCCTGTACGTCTAGATTTTCGAATCCGACGCGAAACTGATAGATAATTGTAACCTTCAGGGCCTCCTAATGACGATGGAGCACTCATATTGCGTCGAGATTCAATACATCGTCCTCCAGCCGATTTGTCTCCAAGGGTCTATTGCTGCCTCGGGCACCTTATGGTCGTTCTCCTGTGAGTCTAGATTTTAACATCCGACGCAAAACTGATAGTTAATTGTAACGTTCAGGGCCTCCTAATGACGATGGAACATTCAAATTGGGTCGAGATTCGTTACATCGACCTTCAGCCGACCTGTCTCCAAGGGTCTATTGCTGCCTCGGGCACCTTATGGTCGTTCTCCTGTAAGTCTAGATTGTCGAATCCGACGCAAAACTGATAGTTAATTGTAACGTCAGGGCCTCCTAATGACGAAGGAACACTCAAATTGCGTCGAGATTTAATACATCGTCCACCAGCCTACTTTTCTCCAAGGGGATATTGCTTCCTCGGGCACCTTATGGTGCGTCTCCTGTGAGTCTAGATTTTCGAATCCGACGCGAAACTGATAGTTAATTGTAACGTTCAGGGGCTCCTATTGACGTTGGAACTCTCAAATTGCGTCGAGATTCAATACATCGTCCTCCAGCCGATTTGTCTACAAGGGGGTATTGCTGCTTTGGGCAACATATGGTCCGTCTCCTGTGCGTCTAGTTTTTCGAATCCGATGCGAAACTGATAGATAATTTCAACGTTCAGGGCCTCCTAATGACGATGGAACACTCAAATTGCGTCGAGATTCAGTACATCGTCCTTCAGCCGACTTGTCTCCAAGAGTCTATTGCTGTCTCGTGCACCTTATGGTCGTTCTCCTGTGAGTCTAGATTTTCGAATCCGACGCAAAGCTGATAGTTAATAGTAACAATCAGGGCCTCCTAATGACGATGGAACTCTCAAATTGCGTCGAGATTCAATACATCGTCCTCCAGCCGACTAGTCTCCAAGGGGATATTGCTGCCTCGGGCACCGTATTGTCCGTCTCCTGTGACTTTAGAATTTTGAATCCGACGCAAAACTGATAGTTAATTGTAACGTTCGGGGCCTCCTAATGACGATGGAACACTCAAATTGCGTCGAGATTCAATACATCGTCCTCCAGCCGAATTGTATCCTAGGGGGTATTGCTACCTCGGGCACCAAATGGTCCGTCTCCTGTGAGTCTAGATTTTCGAATCCGATGCGAAACTGACAGTTAATTGTAACGCTCAGGGCCTCTTATTGACGATGGAACACTCAAATTGCGTCGACATCCAATACATTGTCCTCCAGCCGATTTGTGTCCAATGGGGTATTGCTGCCTCGGGCTCCATATGGTCCGTCTCCTGTGCGTCTAGATTTTCGAATCCGACGCGAAACTGATAGTTAATTGTAACGTTCAGGGCCTCCTAATGACGATGGATCACTCAAATTGGGTCGAGATACAATACATCGTCCTCCAGCCGATTTGTCACCAAGGGACTATTGCTGCCTCGGGCACCTTATGGTCGTTCTCCTGTGAGTCTAGATTTTCGAATCCGACGTAAAACTGATAGTTAATTGTAACGTTCAGGGCCTCCTAATGACGATGGAACACTCAAATTGCGTCCAGATTCAATACATCGTCCTCCAGCCGATTTGTCTCCAAAGTGTTATTGCTGCCTCGGGCACCATATGGTCCGTCTCCAGTGCGTCTAGATTTTCGAATCCGACGCGAAACAGATAGTTAATTGTAACGTTCAGGGCCTCAAAATGACGATGGAACACTCAAATTGCGTCGAGATTCAATACATCGTCCTCCAGCCGATTTGTCTCCAAGGGGGTATTGCTGATTCGGTCAACATACGGTCCGGCTCCTGTGCGTCTAGATTTTCGAATCCGATGCGAAACTGATAGATAATTGTAACGATCAGGGCCTTCTAATGACGATGGAACACTCATAATGCGTCGAGGTTCAGTACGTCGTCATTCAGCCGACTTGTCTCCAAGGGTCTAGTGCTGCCTCGGGCACCTTATGGTCGTTCTCCTGTGAGGCTAGATTATCGATTCCGACGCAAAACTGATAGTTAATTGTAACAATCAGGGCCTCGTAATGACGATGGAACTCTCAAATTGCGACGAGATTTAATACATCGTCCTCCAGCCGACTTGTCTCCAAGGGGTTAATTCTCCCTCGGGCGCCATAGGTTCCGTCTCCTGTGAGTCTAGATTTCCGAATCCGACGCGAAACTGATAGTTAATTGTAACGTTCAGGGCCTCCTAATAAAGATGGAACACTCAAATTGCGTCGAGATTCAATACATCGTACTCTAACCGACTTGTCTCCAAGGGTCTATTGCTGCCTCGGGCACCTTATGGTCGTTCTCCTGTGCGTCTAGATTTTCGAATCCGACGCGAAACTGATAGTTAATTGTAACGTTCGGGGCCTCCTAATGACGATGGAACACTCAAATTGCGTCGAGATTCAATACATCGTCCTCCAGCCGATTTGTCTCCAAGGGGGTATTGCTGATTCGGGCAACATACGGTCCGGCTCCTGTGCGTCTAGATTTTCGAATCCGATGCGAAACTGATAGATCATTGTAACGATCAGGGCCTTCTAATGACGATGGAACACTCATAATGCGTCGAGGTTCAGTACGTCGTCATTCAGCCGACTTGTCTCCAAGGGTCTATTGCTGCCTCGGGTACCTTATGGTCTTTCTCCTGTGAGTCTAGATTTTCGAATCCGACGCAAAACTGATAGTTTTTTGTAACAATCGGAGCCTCCAAATGACGATGGAACTCTCAAATTGCATCGACATTCAATACATCGTCCTCCAGCCGACTATTTTCCAAGGGGATATTGCTGCCTCGGGCACCATATTGCCCGTCTCCTGTGACTCTAGATTTTTGAATCCGACGCAAAACTGATAGTTAATTGTAACGTTCAGGGCTTCCTAAAGTCGATATAACACTCAAATTGCGTCGATATTCAATACATCGTCCTCCAGCTGACTTGCCTCCAAGGGTCTATTGCTGCCTCGGGCACCTTATGGTCGTTCTCCTGTAAGTCTAGATTGTCGAATCCGACGCTAAACTGATAGCTAATTGTAACGTCAGGGCCTCCTAATGACGATGGAACACTCTAATTGCGTCGAGATTTAATACATCGTCCTCCAGCCTACTTGTCTCCAAGGGGATATTGCTTCCACGGGCACCTTATGGTCCGTCTCCTGTGAGTCTAGATTTTCGAATCCGACGTGAAACTGATAATTAATTGTAACGTTCAGGGCCTCCTAATGACGTTGGAACACTCATATTGCGTCGAAATTCAGTAGATCGTCCTTCAGCCGACTTGTCTCAAAGGGGATATTGCTTCCTCGAGCACCTTATGGTGCTTCCCCTGTGAGTCTAGATTTTCGAATCCGACGCGAAACTGATAGTTAATTGTAACGTTCAGGCCCACCTAATGACAATGGAACACTCAAATTGCGTCGAGATTCGTTACATCGACCTTCAGCCGACCTGTCTCCAAGGGTCTATTGCTGCCTCGGGCACCTTATGGTCGTTCTCCTGTAAGTCTAGATTGTCGAATCCCACGCAAAACTGATAGTTAGTTGTAAAGTTCAGGGCCTCCTAATGACAATGGAACACTCAAATTGCGTCGATATTCAATACATCGTACTCCAACCGACTTGTCTCCAAGGGCCTATTGCTGCCTCGGGCACCTTATGGTCGTTCTCCTGTAAGTCTAGATTGTCGACTCCGACGCTAAACTGATAGCTAATTGTAACGTCAGGGCCTCCTAATGACGATGGAACACTCTAATTGCGTCGAGATTTAATACATCGTCCTCCAGCCTACTTGTCTCCAAGGGGATATTGCTTCCACGGGCACCTTATGGTCCGTCTCCTGTGAGTCTAGATTGTCGAATCCGGACTTGAAACTGATAATTAATTGTAACGTTCAGGGCCTCCTAATGACGTTGGAACACTCATATTGCGTCGAAATTCAGTAGATCGTCCTTCAGCCGACTTGTCTCCAAGGGTCTATTGCTGCCTCGGGCACCTTTTTGTCGTTCTCCTGTGAGTCTAGATTTTCGAATCCGACGCGAAACTGATTGACAATTGTAACGATCCGGGCTTCCTAATGACGATGTAACACTCAAATTGCGTCGAGATTCAATACATCGTCCTCCAGCCGACTTGTCTACAAGGCGATATTGCTGTCTCGTTCACTATATGGACCTTCCCTGTGAGTCTAGATTTTAGAATCAGACGCGAAACTGATAGTTAATTGTAACGTTCAGGGCCTCCTAATGACGATGGAACACTCAAATTGCGTCGATATTAAATACAACGTCCTTCAGTCTACTTGTCTCCAAGGGGATATTGCTGCCTCGGGCACCTTATGGTCCGTCTCCTGTGAGTCTAGATTTTCAAATCCGACGCGAAACTGACTGTTAATTGTAACGCTCAGGGCCTCTTAATGACGATGGAACACTCAAATTGCGTCGAGATTCAATACATCGTCCTCCAGCCGATTTGTCTCCAAGGGGGTATTGCTGCCTCGGGCACCATATGGTCCGTCTCCTGTGCGTCTAGATTTTCGAATCCGACGCGAAACTAATAGTTAATTGTAACGTTCAGGGCCTCCTAATGACGATGGAACACTCAAATTGCGTCGAGATTCGTTACATCGACCTTCAGCCGACCTGTCTCCAAGGGTCTATTGCTGCCTCGGGCACATTATGGTCGTTCTCCTGTAAGTCTACATTGTCGAATCCGACGCAAAACTGATAGTTAATTGTAACGTCAGGGCCTCCTAATGACGAAGGAACACTCAAATTGCGTCGAGATTTAATACATCGTCCTCCAGCCTACTTTTCTCCAAGGGGATATTGCTTCCTCGGGCACCTTATGGTGCGTCTCCTGTGAGTCTAGATTTTCGAATCCGACGCAAAACTGATAGTTAATTGTAACTTTCAGGGCCTCCTATTGACGTTGGAACTCTCAAATTGCGTCGAGATTCAATACATCGTCCTCCTGCCGATTTGTCTCCAAGGGGGTATTGCTGATTTGGGCAACATATGGTCCGTCTCCTGTGCGTCTACATTTTCGAATCCGATGCGAAACTGATAGATAATTGCAAAGTTCAGGGCCTCCTAATGACCATGGAACACTCAAATGGCGTCGAAATTCAGTACATCGTCCTTCAGCCGACTTGTCTCCAAGAGTCTATTGCTGTCTCGTGCACCCTATGGTCGTTCTCCTGTGAGTCTAGATTTTCGATTCCGACGCAAAACTGATAGTTAATTGTAATGTTCAGGGCCTCCTATTGACGATGGAACAATCGAAGTGCGTGGAGATTCGTTACATCGACCTTCAGCCGACCTGTCTCCAAGGGTCACTTGCTGCCTCGGGCACCTTATGGTCGTTCTCCTGTGAATCTAGATTTTCGAATCCGACGCAAAACTGATAGTTAATTGTAACAATCAGGGCCTCCTAATGACGATGGAACTCTCAAATTGCGTCGAGATTCAATACATCGTCCTCCAGCCGACTAGTCTCCAAAGGGATATTGCTGCCACGGGCACCGTATTGTCCGTCTCCTGTGACTTTAGATTTTTGAATCCGACGCAAGACTGATAGTTAATTGTAACGTTCAGGGCCCCCTAAAGACGATGGAACACTCAAATTGCGTTGATATTCAATACATCGTCCTCCAGCCGATTTGTCTCCAATGGGGTATTGCTGATTCGGGCAACATACGGTCCGGCTCCTGTGCGTCTAGATTTTCGAATCCGATGCGAAACTGACAGATAATTGTAACGATCAGGGCCTCCTAATGACGATGGAACACTCAAATTGCGTCGAGATTCAATACATCGTCCTCCAGCCGATTTGTCTCCAAGGGGGTATTGCTGATTCGGGCAACATACGGTCCGGCTCCTGTGCGTCTAGATTTTCGAATACGATGCGAAACTGATAGATAATTGTAACGATCAGGGCCTTCTAATGACGATGGAACACTCATAATGCGTCGAGGTTCAGTACGTCGTCATTCAGCCGAATTGTCTCCAAGGGTCTAGTGCTGCCTCGGGCACCTTATGGTCGTTCTCCTGTGAGTCTAGATTATCGATTCCGACGCAAAACTGATAGTTAATTGTAACAATCAGGGCCTCGTAATGACGATGGAACTCTCAAATTGCGACGAGATTCAATAACTCGTCCTCCAGCCGACTTGTCTCCAAGGGGATAATTCTCCCTCGGGCACCATAGGGTCCGTCTCCTGTGAGTCTAGATTTTCGAATCCGACGCGAAACTGATAGGTAATTGTAACGTTCAGGGCCTCCTAATAAAGATGGAACACTCAAATTGCGTCGAGATTCAATACATCGTACTCTAACCGACTTGTCTCCAAGGGTCTATTGCTGCCTCGGGCACCTTATGGTCGTTCTCCTGTAAGTCTAGATTGTCGAATCCGACGCAAAACTGATAGTTCATTGTAACGTCAGGGCCTCCTAATGACGATGGAACACTCAAATTGCGTCGAGATTCGTTACATCGACCTTCAGCCGACCTGTCTCCGAGGGCCTGTTGCTGCCTCGGGCACCTTATGGTCTTTCTCCTGTGAGTCTAGATTTTCGAATCCGACTCAAAACTGATAGTTTTTTGTAACAATCAGAGCCCCCAAATGACGATGGAACTCTCAAATTGCGTCGACATTCAATACATCGTCCTCCAGCCTACTTGTCTCCAAGGGGATATTGCTTCCTCGAGCACCTTATGGTCCTTCCCCTGTGAGTCTAGATTTTCGAATCCGACGCGAAACTGATAGTTAATAGTAACGTTCAAACCCACCTAATGACAATGGAACACTCAAATTGCGTCGAGATTCGTTACATCGACCTTCAGCCGACCTGTCTCCAAGGGTCTATTGCTGCCTCGGGCACCTTATGGTCGTTCTCCTGTAAGTCTAGATTGTCGAATCCGACGCAAAACTGATAGTTAATTGTAAAGTTCAGGGCCTCCTAATGACAATGGAACACTCAAATTGCGTCGATATTCAATACATCGTACTCCAACCGACTTGTCTCCAAGGGTCAATTGCTGCCTCGGGCACCTTATGGTCGTTCTCCTGTAAGTCTAGATTGTCGAATCCGACGCTAAACTGAGAGTTAATTGTAACGTCAGTGCCTCCTAATGACGATGGAACACTCTAATTGCGTCGAGATTCAATACATCGTCCTCCAGCCTACTTGTCTCCAAGGGGATATTGCTTCCTCGAGCACCTTATGGTCCTTCCCCTGTGAGTCTAGATTTTCGAATCCGACGCGAAACTGATAGTTAATAGTAACGTTCAGGCCCACCTAATGACAATGGAACACTCAAATTGCGTCGAGATTCGTTACATCGACCTTCAGCCGACCTGTCTCCAAGGGTCTATTGCTGCCTCGGGCACCTTATGGTCGTTCTCCTGTAAGTCTAGATTGTCGAATCCGACGCAAAACTGATAGTTAATTGTAAAGTTCAGGGCCTCCTAATGACAATGGAACACTCAAATTGCGTCGATATTCAATACATCGTACTCCAACCGACTTGTCTCCAAGGGTCTATTGCTGCCTCGGGCACCCTATGGTCGTTCTCCTGTAAGTCTAGATTGTCGAATCCGACGCTAAACTGATAGCTAATTGTAACGTCAGGGCCTCCTAAAGACGAAGGAACACTCTAAATGCGTCGAGATTTAATACATCGTCCTCCAGCCTACTTGTCTCCAAGGGGATATTGCTTCCACGGGCACCTTATGGTCCGTCTCCTGTGAGTCTAGATTTTCGAATCCGACGTGAAACTGATAATTAATTGTAACGTTCAGGGCCTCCTAATGACGTTAGAACACTCATATTGCGTCGAAATTCAGTAGATCGTCCTTCAGCCGACTTGCCTCCAAGGGTCTATTGCTGCCTCGGGCACCTTATGGTCGTTCTCCTGTGAGTCTAGATTTTCGAATCCGACTCAAAACTGATAGTTAATTGTAACGTTCAGGGCCTCCTAATTACGATGGAGCACTCAAATTGCGTCGAAATTCAATACATCGACCTCCAGCCGATTTGTATCCAAGGGGGCATTGCTGCCTCGGGCACCATATGGTCCGTGTCCTGTGCGTTAAGATTTTCCAATCCGACGCGAAACTGATAGACAATTGTAACGATCCGGGCCTCCTAATGACGATGGAACACTCATATTGCGTCTAGATTCAGTACATCGTCCTTCAGCCGACTTGTCTCCAAGGGTCTATTGCTGTCTCGGACACCTTATGGTCGTTCTCCTGTGAGTCTAGATTTCCGTGTCCGACGCAAAACTGATAGTTAATTGTAACGCTCAGGGCCTACAATTGACGATGGAACAATGTAATTGCGTCGAGATTCGATACATCGACCTTCAGCCGACCTGTCTCCAAGGGTCTATTGCTGCCTCGGGCACCTTATTGTCGTTCTCCTGTGAGTCTAGATTTTCGAATCCGACGCAAAACTGATAGTTAATTGTAACAATCAGAGCCTCCTAATGACGATGGAACTCTCAAATTGCGACGACATTCAATACATCGTCCTCCAGCCGACTAGTCTCAAAGGGGATATTGCTACCTCGGGCACCGTATTGTCCGTCTCCGGTGACTCTATTGCTGCCTCGGGCACCTTATGGTCGTTCTCCTGTGAGTCTAGATTTTCGAATCCGACGCAAAACTGATAGTTATTTGAAACGTTCTGGGCCTGCTAATGACGATGGAACACTCAAATTGCGTCGAGATTCAATACATCGTCCTCCAGCCGATTTGTCTCCAAGGGGGTATTGCTGCCTCGGGCACCATATGGTCCGTCTCCTGTGCGTCTAGATTTTCGAATCCGACGCGAAACTAATAATTAATTGTAACGTTCAGGGCCTCCTAATGACGATGGAACACTCAAATTGCGTCGAGATTCGTTACATCGACCTTCAGCCGACCTGTCTCCAAGGGTCTATTGCTGCCTCGGGCACCTTATGGTCGTTCTCCGGTAAGTCTAGATTGTCGAATCCGACGCAAAACTGGTAGTTAATTGTAACGTCAGGGCCTCCTAATGACGAAGGAACACTCAAATTGCGTCGAGATTTAATACATCGTCCTCCAGCCTACTTTTCTCCAAGGGGATATTGCTTCCTCGGGCACCTTATGGTGCGTCTCCTGTGAGTCTAGATTTTCGAATCCGACGCGAAACTGATAGTTAATTGTAACTTTCAGGGCCTCTTATTGACGTTGGAACTCTCAAATTGCGTCGAGATTCAATACATCGTCCTCCAGCCGATTTGTCTCCAAGGAGGTATTGCTGATTTGGGCAACATATGGTCCGTCTCCTGTGCGTCTAGATTTTCGAATCCGATGCGAAACTGATAGATAATTGCAACGCTCAGGGCCTCCTAATGACGATGGAACACTCAAATTGCGTCGAAATTCAGTACATCGTCCTTCAGCCGACTTGTCTCCAAGAGTCTATTGCTACTTCGTGCACCTTATGGTCCTTCTCCTGTGAGTCTAGATTTTCGATTCCGACGCAAAACTGATAGTTAATTGTTATGTTCAGGGCCTCCTATTGACGATGGAACAATCGAAGTGCGTGGATATTCATTACATCGACCATCAGCCGACCTGTCTCCAAGGGTCACTTGCTGCCTCGGGCACCTTATGGTCGTTCTCCTGTGAATCTAGATTTTCGAATCCGACGCAAAACTGATAGTTAATTGTAACAATCAGGCCCTCCTAATGACGATGGAACTCTCAAATTGCGTCGAGATTCAATACATCGTCCTCCAGCCGACTAGTCTCCAAGGGGATATTGCTGCCACGGGCACCGTATTGTCCGTCTCCTGTGACTTTAGATTTTTGAATCCGACGCAAAACTGATAGTTAATTGTAACGTTCAGGGCCCCCTAAAGACGATGGAACACTCAAATTGCGTTGATATTCAATGCATCGTCCTCCAGCCGATTTGTCTCCAAGGGGGTATTGCTGCCTCGGCACCTAATGGTCCGTCTCCTGTACGTCTAGATTTTAAAATCCGACGCGAAACTGATAGATAATTGTAACCTTCAGGGCCTCCTAATGACGATGGAGCACTCATATTGCGTCGAGATTCAGTACATCGTCATGCAGCCGACTTGTCTCCAAGGGTCTAATGCTGCCTCGGGCACCTTATGGTCGTTCTCCTGTGAGTCTATATTTTCGTAGCCGACGCATAACTGATAGTTAATTGTAACAGTCAGGGCCTCCTAATGACGATGGACCTCTCAAATTGCGTCGAGATTCAATACATCGTCCTCCAGCCGACCTGTCTCCAAGGGGGTAATGCTGCCGCTGGCACCTTAGGGTCCGTCTCCTGTGAGTCTAGATTTTCGAATCCGACGCGAAACTGATAGTTAATTGTAACGTCAGGGCCTCCTAATGACGATGGAAGACTCTAATTGCGTCGAGATTCAATACATCGTCCTCCAGCCTACTTGTCTCCAAGGGGATATTGCTTCCTCGAGCACCTTATGGTCCTTCCCCTGTGAGTCTAGATTTTCGAATCCGACGCGAAACTGATAGTTAATTGTAACGTTCAGGCCCACCTAATGACGATGGAACACTCAAATTGCGTCGAGATTCGTTACATCGACCTTCAGCCGACCTGTCTCCAAGGGTCTATTGCTGCCTCGGGCACCTTATGGTCGTTCTCCTGTAAGTCTAGATTGTCGAATCCGACGCAAAACTGATAGTTAATTGTAAAGTTCAGGGCCTCCGAATGACAATGGAACACTCAAATTGCGTCGATATTCAATACATCGTACTCCAACCGACTTGTCTCCAAGGGTCTATTGCTAACTCGGGCACCTTATGGTAGTTCTCCTGTAAGTCTAGATTGTCGAATCCGACGCAAAACTGATAGTTAATTGTAACGTCAGGGCCTCCTAATGACGATGGAACACTCTAATTGCGTCGAGATTCAATACATCGTCCTCCAGCCTACTTGTCTCCAAGGGGATACAGCTTCCTCGAGCACCTTATGGTCCTTCCTCTGTGAGTCTAGATTTTCGAATCCGACGCGAAACTGATAGTTAATTGTAACGTTCAGGCCCACCTAATGACGATGGAACACTCAAATTGCGTCGAGATTCGTTACATCGACCTTCAGCCGACCTGTCTCCAAGGGTCTATTGCTGCCTCGGGCACCTTATGGTCGTTCTCCTGTAAGTCTAGATTGTCGAATCCGACGCAAAACTGGTAGTTAATTGTAACGTCAGGGCCTCCTAATGACGAAGGAACACTCAAATTGCGTCGAGATTTAATACATCGTGGTCCAGCCTACTTTTCTCCAAGGGGATATTGCTTCCTCGGGCACCTTATGGTGCGTCTCCTGTGAGTCTAGATTTTCGAATCCGACGCGAAACTGATAGTTAATTGTAACTTTCAGGGCCTCTTATTGACGTTGGAACTCTCAAATTGCGTCGAGATTCAATACATCGTCCTCCCGCCGATTTGTCTCCAAGGAGGTATTGCTGATTTGGGCAACATATGGTCCGTCTCCTGTGCGTCTAGATTTTCGAATCCGATGCGAAACTGATAGATAATTGCAACGCTCAGGGCCTCCTAATGACGATGGAACACTCAAATTGCGTCGAAATTCAGTACATCGTCCTTCAGCCGACTTGTCTCCAAGGGTCTATTGCTGTCTCGGACACCTTATGGTCGTTCTCGTGTGAGTCTAGATTTCCGTGTCCGACGCAAAACTGATAGTTAATTGTAACGCTCAGGGCCTACAATTGACGATGGAACAATGTAATTGCGTCGAGATTCGATACATCGACCTTCAGCCGACCTGTCTCCAAGGGTCTATTGCTGCCTCGGGCACCTTATTGTCGTTCTCCTGTGAGTCTAGATTTTCGAATCCGACGCAAAACTGATAGTTAATTGTAACAATCAGAGCCTCCTAATGACGATGGAACTCTCAAATTGCGACGACATTCAATACATCGTCCTCCAGCCGACTAGTCTCAAAGGGGATATTGCTACCTCGGGCACCGTATTGTCCGTCTCCGGTGACTCTATTGCTGCCTCGGGCACCTTATGGTCGTTCTCCTGTGAGTCTAGATTTTCGAATCCGACGCAAAACTGATAGTTATTTGAAACGTTCTGGGCCTGCTAATGACGATGGAACACTCAAATTGCGTCGAGATTCAATACATCGTCCTCCAGCCGATTTGTCTCCAAGGGGGTATTGCTGCCTCGGGCACCATATGGTCCGTCTCCTGTGCGTCTAGATTTTCGAATCCGACGCGAAACTAATAATTAATTGTAACGTTCAGGGCCTCCTAATGACGATGGAACACTCAAATTGCGTCGAGATTCGTTACATCGACCTTCAGCCGACCTGTCTCCAAGGGTCTATTGCTGCCTCGGGCACCTTATGGTCGTTCTCCGGTAAGTCTAGATTGTCGAATCCGACGCAAAACTGGTAGTTAATTGTAACGTCAGGGCCTCCTAATGACGAAGGAACACTCAAATTGCGTCGAGATTTAATACATCGTCCTCCAGCCTACTTTTCTCCAAGGGGATATTGCTTCCTCGGGCACCTTATGGTGCGTCTCCTGTGAGTCTAGATTTTCGAATCCGACGCGAAACTGATAGTTAATTGTAACTTTCAGGGCCTCTTATTGACGTTGGAACTCTCAAATTGCGTCGAGATTCAATACATCGTCCTCCAGCCGATTTGTCTCCAAGGAGGTATTGCTGATTTGGGCAACATATGGTCCGTCTCCTGTGCGTCTAGATTTTCGAATCCGATGCGAAACTGATAGATAATTGCAACGCTCAGGGCCTCCTAATGACGATGGAACACTCAAATTGCGTCGAAATTCAGTACATCGTCCTTCAGCCGACTTGTCTCCAAGAGTCTATTGCTACTTCGTGCACCTTATGGTCCTTCTCCTGTGAGTCTAGATTTTCGATTCCGACGCAAAACTGATAGTTAATTGTTATGTTCAGGGCCTCCTATTGACGATGGAACAATCGAAGTGCGTGGATATTCATTACATCGACCATCAGCCGACCTGTCTCCAAGGGTCACTTGCTGCCTCGGGCACCTTATGGTCGTTCTCCTGTGAATCTAGATTTTCGAATCCGACGCAAAACTGATAGTTAATTGTAACAATCAGGGCCTCCTAATGACGATGGAACTCTCAAATTGCGTCGAGATTCAATACATCGTCCTCCAGCCGACTAGTCTCCAAGGGGATATTGCTGCCACGGGCACCGTATTGTCCGTCTCCTGTGACTTTAGATTTTTGAATCCGACGCAAAACTGATAGTTAATTGTAACGTTCAGGGCCCCCTAAAGACGATGGAACACTCAAATTGCGTTGATATTCAATGCATCGTCCTCCAGCCGATTTGTCTCCAAGGGGGTATTGCTGCCTCGGCACCTAATGGTCCGTCTCCTGTACGTCTAGATTTTAAAATCCGACGCGAAACTGATAGATAATTGTAACCTTCAGGGCCTCCTAATGACGATGGAGCACTCATATTGCGTCGAGATTCAGTACATCGTCATGCAGCCGACTTGTCTCCAAGGGTCTAATGCTGCCTCGGGCACCTTATGGTCGTTCTCCTGTGAGTCTATATTTTCGTAGCCGACGCATAACTGATAGTTAATTGTAACAGTCAGGGCCTCCTAATGACGATGGACCTCTCAAATTGCGTCGAGATTCAATACATCGTCCTCCAGCCGACCTGTCTCCAAGGGGGTAATGCTGCCGCTGGCACCTTAGGGTCCGTCTCCTGTGAGTCTAGATTTTCGAATCCGACGCGAAACTGATAGTTAATTGTAACGTCAGGGCCTCCTAATGACGATGGAAGACTCTAATTGCGTCGAGATTCAATACATCGTCCTCCAGCCTACTTGTCTCCAAGGGGATATTGCTTCCTCGAGCACCTTATGGTCCTTCCCCTGTGAGTCTAGATTTTCGAATCCGACGCGAAACTGATAGTTAATTGTAACGTTCAGGCCCACCTAATGACGATGGAACACTCAAATTGCGTCGAGATTCGTTACATCGACCTTCAGCCGACCTGTCTCCAAGGGTCTATTGCTGCCTCGGGCACCTTATGGTCGTTCTCCTGTAAGTCTAGATTGTCGAATCCGACGCAAAACTGATAGTTAATTGTAACGTTCAGGGCCTCCGAATGACAATGGAACACTCAAATTGCGTCGATATTCAATACATCGTACTCCAACCGACTTGTCTCCAAGGGTCTATTGCTAACTCGGGCACCTTATGGTAGTTCTCCTGTAAGTCTAGATTGTCGAATCCGACGCAAAACTGATAGTTAATTGTAACGTCAGGGCCTCCTAATGACGATGGAACACTCTAATTGCGTCGAGATTCAATACATCGTCCTCCAGCCTACTTGTCTCCAAGGGGATACAGCTTCCTCGAGCACCTTATGGTCCTTCCTCTGTGAGTCTAGATTTTCGAATCCGACGCGAAACTGATAGTTAATTGTAACGTTCAGGCCCACCTAATGACGATGGAACACTCAAATTGCGTCGAGATTCGTTACATCGACCTTCAGCCGACCTGTCTCCAAGGGTCTATTGCTGCCTCGGGCACCTTATGGTCGTTCTCCTGTAAGTCTAGATTGTCGAATCCGACGCAAAACTGGTAGTTAATTGTAACGTCAGGGCCTCCTAATGACGAAGGAACACTCAAATTGCGTCGAGATTTAATACATCGTCCTCCAGCCTACTTTTCTCCAAGGGGATATTGCTTCCTCGGGCACCTTATGGTGCGTCTCCTGTGAGTCTAGATTTTCGAATCCGACGCGAAACTGATAGTTAATTGTAACTTTCAGGGCCTCTTATTGACGTTGGAACTCTCAAATTGCGTCGAGATTCAATACATCGTCCTCCCGCCGATTTGTCTCCAAGGAGGTATTGCTGATTTGGGCAACATATGGTCCGTCTCCTGTGCGTCTAGATTTTCGAATCCGATGCGAAACTGATAGATAATTGCAACGCTCAGGGCCTCCTAATGACGATGGAACACTCAAATTGGGTCGAAATTCAGTACATCGTCCTTCAGCCGACTTGTCTCCAAGAGTCTATTGCTACTTCGTGCACCTTATGGTCCTTCTCCTGTGAGTCTAGATTTTCGATTCCGACGCAAAACTGATAGTTAATTGTTATGTTCAGGGCCTCCTATTGACGATGGAACAATCGAAGTGCGTGGATATTCGTTACATCGACCTTCAGCCGACCTGTCTCCAAGGGTCACTTGCTGCCTCGGGCACCTTATGGTCGTTCTCCTGTGAATCTAGATTTTCGAATCCGACGCAAAACTGATAGTTAATTGTAACAATCAGGGCCTCCTAATGACGATGGAACTCTCAAATTGCGTCGAGATTCAATACATCGTCCTCCAGCCGACTAGTCTCCAAGGGGATATTGCTGCCACGGGCACCGTATTGTCCGTCTCCTGTGACTTTAGATTTTTGAATCCGACGCAAAACTGATAGTTAATTGTAACGTTCAGGGCCCCCTAAAGACGATGGAACACTCAAATTGCGTTGATATTCAATGCATCGTCCTCCAGCCGATTTGTCTCCAAGGGGGTATTGCTGCCTCGGCACCTAATGGTCCGTCTCCTGTACGTCTAGGTTTTCGAATCCGACGCGAAACTGATAGATAATTGTAACCTTCAGGGCCTCCTAATGACGATGGAGCACTCATATTGCGTCGAGATTCAGTACATCGTCATTCAGCCGACTTGTCTCCAAGGGTCTAATGCTGCCTCGGGCACCTTATGGTCGTTCTCCTGTGAGTCTATATTTTCGTAGCCGACGCATAACTGATAGTTAATTGTAACAGTCAGGGCCTCCTAATGACGATGGACCTCTCAAATTGCGTCGAGATTCAATACATCGTCCTCCAGCCGACCTGTCTCCAAGGGGGTAATGCTGCCGCTGGCACCTTAGGGTCCGTCTCCTGTGAGTCTAGATTTTCGAATCCGACGCGAAACTGATAGTTAATTGTAACGTCAGGGCCTCCTAATGACGATGGAAGACTCTAATTGCGTCGAGATTCAATACATCGTCCTCCAGCCTACTTGTCTCCAAGGGGATATTGCTTCCTCGAGCACCTTATGGTCCTTCCCCTGTGAGTCTAGATTTTCGAATCCGACGCGAAACTGATAGTTAATTGTAACGTTCAGGCCCACCTATTGACGATGGAACACTCAAATTGCGTCGAGATTCGTTACATCGACCTTCAGCCGACCTGTCTCCAAGGGTCTATTGCTGCCTCGGGCACCTTATGGTCGTTCTCCTGTAAGTGTTGATTGTCGAATCCGACGCAAAACTGATATTTAATTGTAACGTCAGGGCCTCCTAATGACGATGGAACACACTAATTGCGTCGAGATTCAATACATCGTCCTCCAACCTACTTGTCTCTAAGGGGATATTGCTTCCTCGAGCACCTTATGGTCCTTCCCCTGTGAGTCTAGATTTTCGAATCCGACGCAAAACTGATAGTTAATTGTAACGTCAGGGCCTCCTAATGACGATGGAACACTCTAATTGCGTCGAGATTCAATACATCGTCCTCCAGCCTACTTGTCTCCAAGGGGATACAGCTTCCTCGAGCACCTTATGGTCCTTCCTCTGTGAGTCTAGATTTTCGAATCCGACGCGAAACTGATAGTTAATTGTAACGTTCAGGCCCACATAATGACGATGGAACACTCAAATTGCGTCGAGATTCGTTACATCGACCTTCAGCCGACCTGTCTCCAAGGGTCTATTGCTGCCTCGGGCACCTTATGGTCGTTCTCCTGTAAGTCTAGATTGTCGAATCCGACGCAAAACTGATAGTTAATTGTAAAGTTCAGGGCCTCCTAATGACAATGGAACACTCAAATTGCGTCGATACTCAATACATCGTACTCAAACCGACTTGTCTCCAAGGGTCTATTGCTGCCTCGGGCACCTTATGGTCGTTCTGCTGTGAGTGTAGTTTTTCGAATGCGACGCAAAACTGATAGTTAATTTTAACGTTCAGGGCCTCCTATTGACGATGGAACACTCAAATTGCGTCCAGGTTCTTTACATCGACCTTTAGCCGACCTGTCTCCAAGGGCCTGCTGCTGCCTCGGGCACCTTATGGTCGTTCTCCTGTGAGTCTAGATTTTCGAATCCGACTCAAAACTGATAGTTAATTGTAACGTTCAGGGCCTCCTAATTACGATGGAGCACTCAAATTGCGTCGATATTCGATACATCGTCCTTCAGCCGTCTTGTCTCCAAGGGTCTATTGCTGTCTCGGACACCTTATGGTCGTTCTCCTGTGAGTCTAGATTTTCGTATCCGACGCAAAACTGATAGTTAATTGTAACAATCAGAGCCTCCTAATGACGATGGAACTCTCAAATTGCGACGACATTCAATACATCGTCCTCCAGCCGACTAGTCTCCAAGGGGATATTGCTGCCTCGGGGACCGTATTGTCCGTCTCCTGTGACTCTACTGCTGCCTCGGGCACCTTATGGTCGTTCTCCTGTGAGTCTAGATTTTCGAATCCGACGCCAAACTGATAGTTTTTTGTAACAATCAGAGCCTCCTAATGACGATGGAACTCTCAAATTGCGTCGACATTCAATACATCGTCCTCCAGCCTTCTTGTCTCCAAGGGGATATTACTGCCTCGGCCACCTTATGGTCCGTCTCCTGTGATTCTAGATTTTCGAATCGGACGCGAAATTGATAGTTAATTGTAACGTTCAGGGCCTCCTAATGACGATGGAACACTCAAATTGCGTCGAGATTCAGTACATTGTCCTCCAGCCGATTTGTCTCCAATGGGGTATTGCTGCCTCGGTAACCATATGGTCCGTCTCTTGTACGTCTAGATTTTCGAATCCGACGCGAAACTGATAGATAATTGTATCCTTCTGGGCCTCCTAATGACGATTGACCTCTCAAATTGCGTCGAGATTCAATACATCGTCCTCCAGCCGACCTGTCTCCAAGGGGGTAATGCTGCCGCTGGCACCTTAGGGTCCGTCTCCTGTGAGTCTAGATTTTCGAATCCGACGCGAAACTGATAGTTAATTGTAACGTCAGGGCCTCCTAATGACGATGGAACACTCTAATTGCGTCGAGATTCAATACATCGTCCTCCAGCCTACTTGTCTCCAAGGGGATATTGCTTCCTCGAGCACCTTATGGTCCTTCCCCTGTGGGTCTAGATTTTCGAATCCGACGCGAAACTGATAGTTAATTGTAACGTTCAGGCCCACCTAATGACGATGGAACACTCAAATTGCGTCGAGATTCGTTACATCGACCTTCAGCCGACCTGTCTCCAAGGGTCTATTGCTGCCTCGGGCACCTTATGGTCGTTCTCCTGTAAGTCTAGACTGTCGAATCCGACGCAAAACTGATAGTTAATTGTAATGTTCAGGGCCTCCGAATGACAATGGAACACTCAAATTGCGTCGATATTCAATACATCGTACTCCAACCGACTTGTCTCCAAGGGTCTATTGCTGCCTCGGGCACCTTATGGTCGTTCTCCTGTAAGTCTAGATTGTCGAATCCGACGCAAAACTGATAGTTAATTGTAACGTCAGGGCCTCCTAATGACGATGGAACACACTAATTGCGTCGAGATTCAATACATCGTCCTCCAGCCTACTTGTCTCCAAGGGGATACTGCTTCCTCGAGCACCTTATGTTCCTTCCTCTGTGAGTCTAGATTTTCGAATCCGACGCGAAACTGATAGTTAATTGTAACGTTCAGGCCCACCTAATGACGATGGAACACTCAAATTGCGTCGAGATTCGTTACATCGACCTTCAGCCGACCTGTCTCCAAGGGTCTATTGCTGCCTCGGGCACCTTATGGTCGTTCTCCTGTAAGTGTTGATTGTCGAATCCGACGCAAAACTGATATTTAATTGTAACGTCAGGGCCTCCTAATGACGATGGAACACACTAATTGCGTCGAGATTCAATACATCGTCCTCCAACCTACTTGTCTCTAAGGGGATATTGCTTCCTCGAGCACCTTATGGTCCTTCCCCTGTGAGTCTAGATTTTCGAATCCGACGCGAAACTGATAGTTAATTGTAACGTTCAGGCCCGACTAATGACGATGGAACACTCAAATTGCGTCGAGATTCGTTACATCGACCTTCAGCCGACCTGTCTCCAAGGGTCCATTGCTGCCTCGGGCACCTTATGGTCGTTCTCCTGTAAGTCTAGATTGTCGAATCCGACGCAAAACTGATAGTTAATTGTAAAGTTCAGGGCCTCCTAATGACAATGGAACACTCAAATTGCGTCGATATTCAATACATCGTACTCCAACCGACTTGTCTCCAAGGGTCTATTGCTGCCTCGGGCACCTTATGGTCGTTCTCCTGTAAGTCTAGATTGTCGAATCCGACGCAAAACTGATAGTTAATTGTAACGTCAGGGCCTCCTAATGACTATGGAACACTCTAATTGCGTCGAGATTTAATACATCGTCCTCCAGCCTACTTGTCTCCAAGGGGATATTGCTTCCTCGGGCACCTTATGGTCCGTCTCCTGTGAGTCTAGATTTTCGAATCCGACGTGAAACTGATAATTAATTGTAACTTTCTGGGCCTCCTAATGACGTTGGAACACTCATATTGCGTCGAAATTCAGTAGATCGTCCTTCAGCCGACTTGTCTCCAAGGGTCTATTGCTGCCTCGGGCACCTTATGGTCGTTCTGCTGTGAGTGTAGTTTTTCGAATGCGACGCAAAACTGATAGTTAATTTTAACGTTCAGGGCCTCCTATTGACGATGGAACACTCAAATTGCGTCGAGGTTCTTTACATCGACCTTTAGCCGACCTGTCTCCAAGGGCCTGTTGCTGCCTCGGGCACCTTATGGTCGTTCTCCTGTGAGTCTAGATTTTCGAATCCGACTCAAAACTGATAGTTAATTGTAACGTTCAGGGCCTCCTAATTACGATGGAGCACTCAAATTGCGTCGAGATTCAATACATCGACCTCCAGCCGATTTGTATCCAAGGGGGTATTGCTGCCTCGGGCACCATATGGTCCGTCTCCTGTGCGTCTAAGTTTTCCAATCCGACGCGAAACTGATAGACAATTGTAACGTTCAAGGCCTCCTAATAAAGATGGAACACTCAAATTGCGTCGAGATTCAATACATCGTACTC
This sequence comes from Schistocerca serialis cubense, assembly GCF_023864345.2. Taxonomy (NCBI): domain Eukaryota; kingdom Metazoa; phylum Arthropoda; class Insecta; order Orthoptera; family Acrididae; genus Schistocerca; species Schistocerca serialis. The sequence goes on along the minus strand of NC_064638.1, from coordinate 8,244,173 downwards.
TAACCGACTTGTCTCCAAGGGTCTTTTGCTGCCTCGGGCACCTTATGGTCGTTCTCCTGTAAGTCTAGATTATCGAATCCGACGCAAAACTGATAGTTAATTGTAACGTCAGGGCCTCCTAATGACGATGGAACACTCTAATTGCGTCGAGATTCAATACATCGTCCTCCAGCCTACTTGTCTCCAAGGGGATATTGCATCCTCGAGCACCTTATGGTCCTTCCCCTGTGAGTCTAGATTTTCGAATCCGACGTGAAACTGATAATTACTTGTAACGTTCAGGGCCTCCTAATGACGTTGGAACCCTCAGATTGCGTCGAAATTCAGTACAGCGTCCTTCAGCCGACTTGTCTCCAAGTGTGTATTGCTGCCTCGGGCACCTTATGGTCGTTCTGCTGTGAGTGTAGTTTTTCGAATGCGACGCAAAACTGATAGTTAATTGTAACTTTCAGGGCCTCCTAATTACGATGGAGCACTCAAATTGCGTCGAGATTCAATACATCGACTTTCAGCCGATTTGTATCCAAGGGGGTATTGCTGCCTCGGGCACCATATGGTCCGTCTCCTGTGCGTCTAGATTTTCCAATCCGACGCGAAACTGATAGACAATTGTAACGATCCGGGCCTCCTAATGACGATGGAACACTCATATTGCGTCTAGATTCAGTACATCGTCCTTCAGCCGACTTGTCTCCAAGGGTCTATTGCTGTCTCGGACACCTTATGGTCGTTCTCCTGTGAGTCTAGATTTTCGTATCCGACGCAAAAGTGATAGTTAATTGTAACAATCAGAGCCTCCTAATGACGATGGAACTATCAAATTGCGACGACATTCAATACATCGTCCTTCAGCCGACTAGTCTCCAAGGGGATATTGCTTCCTCGGGCACCGTATTGTCCGTCTCCTGTGACTCTATTGCTGCCTCGGGCACCTTATGGTCGTTCCCCTGTGAGTCTAGATTTTCGAATCCGACGCCAAACTGATAGTTAATTGTAACGTTCAGGGCTTCCTAAAGTCGATGGAACACTCAAATTGCGTCGATATTCAATACATCGTCCTCCAGCTGACTTGCCTCCAAGGGTCTATTGCTGCCTCGGGCACCTTATGGTCGTTAACCTGTAAGTCTAGATTGTCGAATCCGACGCAAAAGTGATAGTTAATTGTAACTTCAGGGCCTCCTAATGACGATGGAACACTCAAATTGCGTCGAGATTCAATACATCGTCCTCCAGCCTTCTTGTCTCCATGGGGATATTACTGCCTCGGCCACCTTATGGACCGTCTCCTGTGATTCTAGATTTTCGAATCGGACGCGAAACTGATAGTTAATTGTAACGTTCAGGGCCTCCTAATGACGATGGAACATTCATATTACGTCGAGATTCAGTACATCGTCATTCAGCCGACTTGTCTCCAAGGGTCTAATGCTGCCTCGGGCACCTTATGGTCGTTCTTCTGTGAGTCTATATTTTCGAATCCGACGCATAACTGATAGTTAATTGTAACAGTCAGGGCCTCCTAATGACGATGGAACTCTCAAATTGCGTCGAGATTCAATGCATCGTCCTCCAGCCTACCTGTCTCCAAGGGGGTAATGCTGCCGCTGGCACCTTAGGGTCCGTCTCCTGTGAGTCTACATTTTCAAATCTGACGCGAAACTGATGGTTAATTGTAACGTTCAGGGCCTCCTAATGACGGTGGAACACTCAAATTGCGTCGAGATTCAATACATCGTCCTCCAGCCGACTAGTCTCCAAGGGCATATTGCTGCGTCGGGCACCGTATGGTCCGACTCCTGCGAGTGTAGATTTTTGATTCCGGCGCAAAACTGATAGTTAATTGTAAAGTTCAGGGCCTCCTAATGACGATGGAACACTCAAATTGCGTCGAGATTCAATACATCGTCCTCCAGCCGAATTGTATCCAAGGGGGTATTGCTTCCTCGGGCACCTAATGATCGGTCGCCTGTGAGTCGAGATTTTCGAATCCGACGCGAAACTGATAGTTAATTGTAACGTTCAGGGCCTCCTAATGACGATGGAACACTCAAATTGCGTCGATATTCAATACATCGTCCTCCAGCCGACTTGTCTCCAAGGGTCTATTGCTGCCTCAGGCACCTTATGGTCGTTCTCCTGTAAGTCTAGATTGTCGAATCCGAAGCCAAACTGATAGTTAATTGTAACGTCAGGACCTCCTAATGACGATGGAACTCTCAAATTGCGTCGAGATTCAATGCAACGTCCTCCAGCCGATTTGTATCCAAGGGGGTATTGCTGCCTCGGGCACCATATGGTCCGTTTCTTGTGAGTCTAGATTTTCGAATCCGACGCGAAACTGATAGTTAATTGGAAAGTTCAGGGTCTCCTAATGACGATGGAACACTTAAATTGGGTCGAGATTCAATACATCGTCCTTCAGCCGACTTGTCTCCAAGGGTCTGTTGCTGCCTCAGGCACCTTGTGGTCGTTCTCCTGTGAGACTAGATTTTCGAATCCGACGCAAATCTGATAGTTAATTGCAACAATCAGGGACTGCTAATGACGATGGAACTCTCAAATTGCGTCGAGATTCAATACAGTGTCCTCCAGCCATCTTGTCTCCAAATGGATAATGCTGCCTCGGGCATCATAGGGTCTGTCTCATGTGAGTCTGGATTTTCGAATCCGACGCAAAACTGATAGTAAATTGCAACGTGCAGGGCATCCTAATGACGATGGAACACTCAAATTGCGTCGAGATTCAATATATCGTCCTCCAGCCGACTTGTCTCCATGGGGATATTGCTTCCTCGGGCACCTTATGGTCCTTCTCCTGTGAGTCTATATTTTCGAATCCGACGCAAGACTGATAATTAATTGTAACGTTCAGGGCCTACTAATGACGATGGAACACTCAAATTGCATCGATATTCAATACATCGTCCTCCAGCCGACTTGTCTCCAAGGGTCTATTGCTGCCTCGGGCACCATATGGTCCTTCTCCTGTGAGTCTAGATTTTTGAATCAGACGCGAAACTGATAGTTAATTGTAACGTTCAGGGCCTCCTAATGACGATGGAACACTCAAACTGCGTCGAGATTCAGTACATCGTCCTTCAGCCCACTTGTCTCCAAGGGTCTATTGCTGCCTCGGGCACCATATGGTCCTTCTTCTGTGAGTCTAGATTTTCGAATCCGACGCAAAACTGATAGTTAATTGTAACGTTCAGGACTTCCTAATGACGATGGAACACTCAAATTGCGTCGACATTCAATACCTCGGCCACCAGCCGACTTGTCTCCAAGGGTCTATTGCTGCCTCGGGCACCTTATGGTCGTTCTCCTGTGAGTCTGGATTTTCGAATCCTAGGCATAACTGATAGTTTATTGTAACGTTTAGCACCCTCCTAATGACGATGGAACACTCAAATTGAGTCGAGATTCAATACATCGTCCTCCAGCCGACTTGTTCACAACGGGGTATTGCTACCTCGGGCACTATATTGTCCTTCCCTGTGAGTGTAGATTTTTGAATCAGACGCGTAACTGATAGTTAATTGTAACGCTCAGGGCCTCCTAATGACGATGGAACACTCAAATTGCGTCGAGATTCAATACATCTTCCTTCAGCCGACTTGTCTCCAAGGGTCTATTGCTGCCTCGGGCACCTTATGGTCGTTCTCCTGTGAGTCTAGATTTTCGAATCCAACGCAAAACTGTGGTTAATTGTAACGTTCAGTGCCGCCTAATGACGATGGAACACTCAAATTGCGTCGAGATTCAATACATCGTCCTCCAGCCGACTTGTCTCCAAGGGGATATTGCTGCCACGGGCACCATATGGTGCATCTCCTGTGAGTCTACATTTTCGAATCCGACGCGAAACTGATAGTTAATTGAAACATTCAGGGCCTCCTAATGACGATGGAACACTCGAATTGCGTCGAGATTCAGTACAACGTCTTCCAGCTGACTTGTCTCCAAGGGTCTATTGGTGCCTCGGGCACTTTATCGTCGTTCTCATGTGAGTCTAGATTTTCGAATCCTACGCAAAACAGATGGTTAATTGTAACTTTCAGGGACTCCTAATGAGGAATATTCAAATTGCGTCGAGATTCAATACATCGTCCTCCAGCCGACTTGTCTCCAAGTGTTTTGGTTGCCTCGGGCACCTTATGGTCTTTCTCCTGTGAATCTAGATAATCGAATTCGACGCAAAACGGATAGTAAATTGTAACGTGCAGGGCATCCTAATGACGATGGAACACTCAAATTGCGTCGAGATTCAATAGATCGTCCTCCAACCGACTTGTCTGCTAGTGGATATTGCTGCCTCGGGAACCATATTGTCCGTCTCCTGTGAGACTAGATTTTCGAATCTGACGCGAGACTGATAGTTAATTGTAACGTTCAGGGCCTCCTAATGAAGATGGAACATTGAAATTGCGTCGAGATTCAATACATCGTCCTTCAGCCGACTTGTCTCCAAGGGTCTATTGCTGCCTCGGGCACCTTATGGTCGTTCTCCTGTGAGTCTAGATTTTCGAATCCTACGCAAAACTGATGGTTAATTGTAACGTTCAGGGCCTCCTAATGACGATGGAACACTCAAATTGCGTCGAGATTCAATACATCGTCCTCCAGCCGACTTGTCTCCAGTAGGATATTGCTGCCTCGGGCACCATACGGTCCGTCTCCTGTGAGTCTACATTTTCGAATCCGACGCGAAACCGATAGTTAATTGAAACATTCAGGGCCTCCTAATGACGATGGAACACTCGAATTGCGTCGAGATTCAGTACATTGTCCTCCAGCCGACTTGTCTCCAAGGGTCTATTGGTGCCTCGGGAACCTTATGGTCGTTCTCCTGTGAGTCTATATTATCGAATCCGACACAAAACTGATAGTTAATTGTAACGATCAGGGCCTCCTATAGACGATGGAACACTCAATTTGCTTCGAGATTCAATCCATCGTTCTCCAGCCGACTTGTCTCCAAGGGGATTTTGCTGCCTCGGACACCATATGGTCCGTCTCCTGTGAGTCAAGATTTTCGAATCCGACGCAAAACTGATAGTTAATTGTAACGTTCTGGGCCTCCTAATGACGATGGAACACTCAAATTGCGTCGAGATTCAATACATCGTCCTCCAGCCGACTTGCCTCCATGGGGATATTGCTGCCTCGGGCACCTCATCGTCGTTCTCCTGTGAGTTTAGATTTTCGAATCCGACGCATAACTGATAGTTAATTGTAACTTTCAGGGCCTCCTAGTGACGATGGAACACTCAAATTGCGTCGACATTCAATACATCGGCCACCAGCCGTCTTGTCTCCAAGTGTCTGTTGCTGCCTCGGGAACCTTATTGTCGTTCTCCTGTGGGTCTAGATTTTCGAATCCGACGCATAACTGATAGTTAATTGTAACGTTTAGCGCCTCCTAATGACGATGGAACACTCAAATTGTGTTGAGATTCAATAGATCGTCCTCCAGCCGACTTGTCTACAACGGGATATTGCTGCCTCGGGCACTATATTGTCCTTCCCTGTGAGTGTAGATTTTTGAATCAGACTCGAAACTGGTAGTTAATTGTAACGTTCAGGGCCTCCTAATGGCGATGGAACACTCAAATTGCGCCGAGATTAAATACATCTTCCTTCAGCCGACTTGTCTCCAAGGGTCAATTGCTGACTGGGACACCTTATGGTCGTTCTCCTGTGGGTCTAGATTTTCGAATCCTACGCAAAACTGATGGTTAATTGTAACGTTCAGGGCCTCCTAATGACGATGGAACACTCAAATTGCGTCGAGATTCAGTACATCGTCCTCCAGCCGACTTGTCTCCAAGGGTCTATCGGTGCCTCGGGCACCTTGTGGTCATTCTCCTGTGAGTCTACATTATCGAATCCGACACAAAACTGATAGTTAATTGTAACGATCAGGGCCTCTTAATGACGATGGAATATTCAATTTGCTTCGAGATTCAATACATCGTCCTCCAGCCGACTTGTCTCCAGGGGGATTTTGCTGCCTCGGACACCATATGGTCCGTCTACTGTGAGTCAAGATTTTCGAATCCGACGCAAATCTGATAGTTAATTGTAACGTTCAGGGCCTCCTAATGACGATGGAACTCTCAAATTGCGTCGAGATTCAATACATCGTCCTCCAGCCGACTTGCCTCCATGGGGATATTGCTGCTTCGGGCACCTTATGGTCGTTCACCTGTGAGTCTAGATTATCGAATCCGAAGCAAAACTGATAGTTAATTGCGACGATCAGGGCCTCCTAATATCGATGGAACACTCAATTTGCGTCGAGATGCAATACATCGTCCTCCAGCCGACTTGTCTCCAAGGGGATACTGCTGCCTCGGACACCATATGGTCCGTCTCCTGTGTGTCCAGATTTTCGAATCCGACGCGAAACTGACAGTTAATTGTAACGTCCAGGGCCTCCTAATGACGATGGAACACTCAAATTGCGTCGAGATTCAACACACCTACCTTCAGCCCACTTGTCTCCAAGGGTCTATTGCTGCCTTGGGCACCTTATGGACGTTCTCCTGTGAGTCTAGATTTTCGAGTCCTACGCAAAACTGATGGTTAATTGTAATGTTCACGGTCTCCTAATGACGGTGGAACACTGAAATTGCGTCGAGATTCAATACATCGTACCTCAGCCGACTTGTCTCCAAGGGGATATTGCTGCCTTGGGCACCATATCGTCCGTCTCCTGTGAGTCTATATTTTCAAATCCGACGCGAAACTGATCGTTAATTGAAACATTCAGGGCCTCCTAATGACGAAGGAACACTCGAATTGCGTCGAGATGTCAATACATCGTCCTCCAGCCGACTTGTCTCCAAGGGTCTATTGGTGCCTCGGGCACTTTATGGTCGTTCTCCTGTAAGTCTAGATTGTCGAATCCGACGCAAAACTGATAGATACTTGTAACGTTCAGGGCCTGCTAATGACAATGGAACACTCAAATTGCTTCGAGATTCAATACATCGTCCTCCAGCCGACTTGTCTCCATGGGGATATTGCTGCCTCGGGCACATTATTGTCGTTCTCCTGTGAGTCTAGATTTTCGAATGCGACGCGAAACTGATAGTTAATTGTAACGTTCAGGGTCTCCTAATGACGATGGAACACTCAAATTGCGTTGAGATTCAATACATCGGCCACCAGCCGACTTGTTTCATAGGGTCAATTGCTGCCTGTGGCACCTTCTCCTGTGAGTCTAGATTTTTGAATCCGACGCAAAACTGAGAGTTAATTGTAACGTTCATGGCCTCCTAATGACGATGGATCACTCAAATTGCGGCGAGATTCAATACATCGTCATTCAGCCGACTTGTCTCCAAGGGTCTATTGCTGCCTCGGGCACCTTATGTTCGTTCTCCTGTGAGTCTAGATTTTCAAATCCGACGCAAATAGTTAATTGTAACGTTCAGGGCCCCCGAATGACGATGGAACACTAAAATTGCGTCCAGAATCAATACATCGTCCTCCAGCCGACTTGTTTCCAAGGACATATTGCTTCCACGGGCAACATATGGACCGTCTTCTGTGAGTCTGGATTTTCGAATCCGACGCGAATCTGATAGTTAATTGTAACGTTCAGGGTCTCCTAATGACGAACATTCAAATTGCGTCGAGTTTCAATACATCATCCTCCAGCCGATTTGTCTCCAAGTGTTTTTGCTGCCTCGGTCACCTTATGGTCGTTCTCCTGTGAGTCTAGATTATCGAATCCGACGCAAAACTGATAGTTAATTGTATCGATCAGGGCCTCCTAATGACGATGGAACACTCAATTTGCGTCGAGATTCAATACATCGTCCTTCAGCCGACTTGTCTCCAAGTGGATATTGCTGCCTCGGGAACCAAACGGGCCGTCTCCTGTGAGTCTAGATTTTCGAATCCGACGCGAAACTGATAGTTAATTGTAACGTTCAGGGCCTCCTAATGACGATGGAACACTCAAATTGCGTTGAGATTCAAAACATCGGCCACCTGCCGACTTGTTTCATAGGGTCAATTGCTGCCTGTGGCACCTTCTCCTGTGAGTCTAGACTTTGGAATCCCATGCAAAACTGAGAGTTAATTGTAACGTTCTGGGCATCCTAATGACGATGGAACACTCAAATTGCGTCGAGATTCAATTCATCGTCCTCCAGCCGACTTGTCTCCAAGGGTCTATTGCTGCCTCGGGCACCTTATGGACGTTCTCCTGTGAGTCTAGATTTTCGAGTCCTACGCAAAACTGATGGTTAATTGTAATGTTTACGGCCTCCTAATGACGGTGGAACACTCAAATTGCGTCGAGATTCAATACATCGTACCTCAGCCGACTTGTCTCCAAGGGGATATTGCTGCCTTGGGCACCATATGGTCCGTCTCCTGTGAGTCCAGATTTTCGAATCCGACGCGAAACTGATAGTTAATTGAAACATTCAGGGCCTCCTAATGACGATGGAACACTCGAATTGCGTCGAGATTCAATACATCATTCTCCAGCCGACTTGTCTCCAAGTGTTCTTGCTGCTTCGTGCACCTTATGGTCGTCCTCCCGTGAGTCTAGATTATCGAATCCGACGCAAAACTGATAGTTAATTGTAACGATCAGGGCCTCCTAATGGCGATGGAACAATCAATTTGCGTCGAGATTCAATACATTGTCCTCCAGCCGACTTGTCTCCAAGGGGATATTGCTGCCTCGGACACCATATGGTCCGTCTCCTGTGAGTCTAGATTTTCGAATCCGACGCAAATCTGTTAGTCAATTGTAACGTTCAGGGCCCCCGAATGACGATAGAACACTAGTATTGCGTCGAGATTTAATACATCGTCAATCAGCCGACTTGTCTCCAAGGGTCTATTGCTGCCTCGGGCACCTTATGGACGTTCTCCTGTGAGTTTAGATTTTCGAATCCTACGCAAAACTGATGGTTACTTGTAATGTTCACGGCCTCCTAATGACGGTGGAACACTCAAATTGCGTCGAGATTCAATACATCGTCCCTCAGCCGACTTGACTCCATGGGGATATTGCTGCCTTTAGCACCATATGGTCTGTCTCCTGTGAGTCTAGATTTTCGAATCCGACGCGAAACTGATAGTTAATTGAAACATTCAGGGCCTCCTAATGACGATGCAGCACTCGAATTGCGTCGAAATTTAATACATCGTCCTCGAGCAGACATGTCTCCAAGGGTCTATTGGTGCCTCGGGCACTTTATGATAGTTCTCCTGTAAGTCTAGATTGTCGAATCCGACGCGAAACTGAAAGTTAATTGTAACGTTCAGGGTCTCCTAAAGACGAACATTCAAATTGCGTCGAGATTCAATACATCATCCTCCAGCCAACTTGTCTCCAAGTGTTTTTGCTGCCTCGGGCACCTTATAGTCGTTCTTCAGTGAGTCAAGAATATCGAATCCGTCGCAAAACTGATAGTTAATTGTAACGATCAGGGCCTCCTAATGACGATGGAACACTCAATTTGCGTCGACATTCAATACATCGTCCTTCAGCCGACTTGTCTCTAAGTGGATATTGCTGCCTCAGGAACCATATGGTCCGTCTCCTGTGAGTCTAGATTTTCGAATCCGACGCGAAATTGATAGTTAATTGTAACATTCAGGGCCTCTTAATGACTATGGAACACTCGAATTGCTAAGAGATATAATACATCGGCCTCTTGCCGACTTGTCTCCATAGGGATATTGCTGCCTCGGGCACCTTATTTTCGTTCTCCGATGAGTTTAGATTTTCGAATCCGACCCATAACTGATAGTTAATTGTAACCTTCAGGGCCTCCTAATGACGATGGAACACTCAAATTGCGTCGAGATTCAATACATCATTCTTTAGCCGACTTGTCTCCATGGGGATAATGCTGCCTTGGGCACCATATGGTACGTCTCCTGTGAGTCTAGATTTTCGAATCCGACGCGAAACTGAAAGTTAATTGAAACATTCGGGGCCTCCTAATGACGATGGAACACTCGAATTGTTTCGATATTTAATACATCGTCCTCCAGCCGACTTCTCTCCAAGGGTCTATTGGTGCCTCGGGCACTTTATGGTCGTTCTCCTGTAAGTCTAGATTGTCGAATCCGACGCAAAACAGATAGATACTTGTAACGTTCAGGGCCTGCTAATGAAAATGGAACACTCAAATTGCGTCGAGATTCAATACATCGTCCTCCAGCCGACTTGTCTCCAAGAACATATTGCTTCCACGGGCGCCATATGGACCGTCTCCTGTGAGACAAGATTTTCGAATCCGACGCGAAAGTGATAGTTAATTGTAACGTTCAGGGTCTCCTAATGACGATCATTCAAATTGCGTCGAGATTCAATACATCATCATCCAGCCAACTTGTCTCCAAGTGTTTTTGCTGCCTCGGGCACCTTATGGTCGTTCTCATGTGAGTCTAGATTATCGAATCCGACGCAAAACTGATAGTTAATTGTAACGATCAGGGCCTCATAATGACGATGGAACACTCAATTTGCGTCTAGATTCAGTACATCGTCCTTCAGCCGACTTGTCTCCAAGTGGATATTGCTGCCTCGGGAACCATATGGTCCGTCTCCCGTGAGCCTAAATTTTCGAATCCGACGCGAGACTGATAGTTAAATGTACCGATCAGGGCCTCCTAATGACGATGGAACACTCAAATTGCTTCGAGATTCAACACATCGTCCTTCAGCCGACTTGTCTCCAAGGGTCTATTGCTGCCTCGGGCACTTTATGATTGTTCTCCTGTAAGTCTAGATTGTCGAATCCGACGCAAAACTTATAAATACTTGTAACGTTCAGGGCCTCCTAATGACGATGGAACACTCAAATTTCGTCGGGATTCAGTACATCGGCCTTCTGCCGACTTGTCTCCATGGAGATATGCTGCCTCGGGCACCATATGGTCGTTCTCCGGTGAGTTTAGATTTTTCGAATCCGACACATAACTGATAGTTAATTGTAACGTTCAGTTCCTCCTAATGACGATGGAACACTCAAATTGCGTCGAGATTCAATACATCGTCCTCCAGCCGACTTCTCTCCAAGGGTCTATTGCTGCCTCGGGCACCTTACGGTCGTTCTCCTTTGAGTCTAGATTTTCGAATCCGCCGAAAAACTGATAGTTAATTGTAACGTTCAGGGCCTCCTAATGCCGATGGAACACTCAAAATGCGTCGAGATTCATTCATCGTCCTTCAGCCGACGTGTCTCCATGGGGATATTGCTGACTCGGGCACCATATTGTCCGTCTCCTGTGAATCTAGATTTTCGAATGCGACGCGAAACTGATAGTTAATTGAAACATTCAGGGCCTCCTACTGACGATGGAACACTCGAATTGCGTCGAGATTCAATACATCGTCCTTTAGCCGACTTGTCTCCAAGGGTCTATTGGTGCCTCGGGCACTTTATGGTCATTCTTCTGTAAGACTAGATTGTCGAATCCGACGCAAAACTGATAGATACTTGCAACATTCAGAGCCTGCTAATGACGATGGAACACTCAAATTGCGTCGGGATTCAATACATCGTCCTCCAGCCGACTTGTCTCCAAGTAGATATTGCTGCCTCGGGCACCATATGGCCCGTCTCCTGTGAGTCTAGATTTAAGAATCCGACGCGAGACTGATAGTTAATTGTAACGTTCAGGGCCTCCTAATGACGATGGAACACTCAAATTGCGTCGAGATTCAATACATCGTCCTCCAGCCGACTTGTCTCCAAGGGTCAATTGCTGCCTCGGGCACTTTATGATTGTTCTCCTGTAAGTCTAGATTGTCGAATCCGACGCAAAACTGATAGATACTTGTAACGTTCAGGGCCTCCTAATGACGATGGAACACTCAAATTTCGTCGAGATTCAGTACATCGGCCTCCTGCCGACTTGTCTCCATGGGGAATTTGCTGCCTCGGGCACCATATGGTCGTTCTGCGGTGAGTTTAGATTTTTCGAATCCGACACATAACTGATAGTTAATTGTAACGTTCAGTTCCTCCTAATGACGATGGAACACTCAAATTGCGTCGAGATTCAATACATCGTCCTCCAGCCGACTTCTCTCCAAGGGTCTATTGCTGCCTCGGGCACCTTACGGTCGTTCTCCTTTGAGTCTAGATTTTCGAATCCGCCGAAAAACTGATAGTTAATTGTAACGTTCAGGGCCTCCTAATGCCGATGGAACACTCAAAATGCGTCGAGATTCATTCATCGTCCTTCAGCCGACGTGTCTCCATGGGGATATTGCTGACTCGGGCACCATATTGTCCGTCTCCTGTGAATCTAGATTTTCGAATGCGACGCGAAACTGATAGTTAATTGAAACATTCAGGGCCTCCTACTGACGATGGAACACTCGAATTGCGTCGAGATTCAATACATCGTCCTTTAGCCGACTTGTCTCCAAGGGTCTATTGGTGCCTCGGGCACTTTATGGTCATTCTTCTGTAAGACTAGATTGTCGAATCCGACGCAAAACTGATAGATACTTGCAACATTCAGAGCCTGCTAATGACGATGGAACACTCAAATTGCGTCGGGATTCAATACATCGTCCTCCAGCCGACTTGTCTCCAAGTAGATATTGCTGCCTCGGGCACCATATGGCCCGTCTCCTGTGAGTCTAGATTTAAGAATCCGACGCGAGACTGATAGTTAATTGTAACGTTCAGGGCCTCCTAATGACGATGGAACACTCAAATTGCGTCGAGATTCAATACATCGTCCTCCAGCCGACTTGTCTCCAAGGGTCAATTGCTGCCTCGGGCACTTTATGATTGTTCTCCTGTAAGTCTAGATTGTCGAATCCGACGCAAAACTGATAGATACTTGTAACGTTCAGGGCCTCCTAATGACGATGGAACACTCAAATTGCGTCGAGATTCAATACATCATTCTTTAGCCGACTTGTCTCCATGGGGATAATGCTGCCTTGGGCACCATATGGTACGTCTCCTGTGAGTCTAGATTTTCGAATCCGACGCGAAACTGAAAGTTAATTGAAACATTCGGGGCCTCCTAATGACGATGGAACACTCGAATTGTTTCGATATTTAATACATCGTCCTCCAGCCGACTTCTCTCCAAGGGTCTATTGGTGCCTCGGGCACTTTATGGTCGTTCTCCTGTAAGTCTAGATTGTCGAATCCGACGCAAAACAGATAGATACTTGTAACGTTCAGGGCCTGCTAATGAAAATGGAACACTCAAATTGCGTCGAGATTCAATACATCGTCCTCAAGCCGACTTGTCTCCAAGAACATATTGCTTCCACGGGCGCCATATGGACCGTCTCCTGTGAGACAAGATTTTCGAATCCGACGCGAAAGTGATAGTTAATTGTAACGTTCAGGGTCTCCTAATGACGATCATTCAAATTGCGTCGAGATTCAATACATCATCATCCAGCCAACTTGTCTCCAAGTGTTTTTGCTGCCTCGGGCACCTTATGGTCGTTCTCATGTGAGTCTAGATTATCGAATCCGACGCAAAACTGATAGTTAATTGTAACGATCAGGGCCTCATAATGACGATGGAACACTCAATTTGCGTCTAGATTCAGTACATCGTCCTTCAGCCGACTTGTCTCCAAGTGGATATTGCTGCCTCGGGAACCATATGGTCCGTCTCCCGTGAGCCTAAATTTTCGAATCCGACGCGAGACTGATAGTTAAATGTACCGATCAGGGCCTCCTAATGACGATGGAACACTCAAATTGCTTCGAGATTCAACACATCGTCCTTCAGCCGACTTGTCTCCAAGGGTCTATTGCTGCCTCGGGCACTTTATGATTGTTCTCCTGTAAGTCTAGATTGTCGAATCCGACGCAAAACTTATAAATACTTGTAACGTTCAGGGCCTCCTAATGACGATGGAACACTCAAATTTCGTCGGGATTCAGTACATCGGCCTTCTGCCGACTTGTCTCCATGGAGATATGCTGCCTCGGGCACCATATGGTCGTTCTCCGGTGAGTTTAGATTTTTCGAATCCGACACATAACTGATAGTTAATTGTAACGTTCAGTTCCTCCTAATGACGATGGAACACTCAAATTGCGTCGAGATTCAATACATCGTCCTCCAGCCGACTTCTCTCCAAGGGTCTATTGCTGCCTCGGGCACCTTACGGTCGTTCTCCTTTGAGTCTAGATTTTCGAATCCGCCGAAAAACTGATAGTTAATTGTAACGTTCAGGGCCTCCTAATGCCGATGGAACACTCAAAATGCGTCGAGATTCATTCATCGTCCTTCAGCCGACGTGTCTCCATGGGGATATTGCTGACTCGGGCACCATATTGTCCGTCTCCTGTGAATCTAGATTTTCGAATGCGACGCGAAACTGATAGTTAATTGAAACATTCAGGGCCTCCTACTGACGATGGAACACTCGAATTGCGTCGAGATTCAATACATCGTCCTTTAGCCGACTTGTCTCCAAGGGTCTATTGGTGCCTCGGGCACTTTATGGTCATTCTTCTGTAAGACTAGATTGTCGAATCCGACGCAAAACTGATAGATACTTGCAACATTCAGAGCCTGCTAATGACGATGGAACACTCAAATTGCGTCGGGATTCAATACATCGTCCTCCAGCCGACTTGTCTCCAAGTAGATATTGCTGCCTCGGGCACCATATGGCCCGTCTCCTGTGAGTCTAGATTTAAGAATCCGACGCGAGACTGATAGTTAATTGTAACGTTCAGGGCCTCCTAATGACGATGGAACACTCAAATTGCGTCGAGATTCAATACATCGTCCTCCAGCCGACTTGTCTCCAAGGGTCAATTGCTGCCTCGGGCACTTTATGATTGTTCTCCTGTAAGTCTAGATTGTCGAATCCGACGCAAAACTGATAGATACTTGTAACGTTCAGGGCCTCCTAATGACGATGGAACACTCAAATTTCGTCGAGATTCAGTACATCGGCCTCCTGCCGACTTGTCTCCATGGGGAATTTGCTGCCTCGGGCACCATATGGTCGTTCTGCGGTGAGTTTAGATTTTTCGAATCCGACACATAACTGATAGTTAATTGTAACGTTCAGTTCCTCCTAATGACGATGGAACACTCAAATTGCGTCGAGATTCAATACATCGTCCTCCAGCCGACTTCTCTCCAAGGGTCTATTGCTGCCTCGGGCACCTTACGGTCGTTCTCCTTTGAGTCTAGATTTTCGAATCCGCCGAAAAACTGATAGTTAATTGTAACGTTCAGGGCCTCCTAATGCCGATGGAACACTCAAAATGCGTCGAGATTCATTCATCGTCCTTCAGCCGACGTGTCTCCATGGGGATATTGCTGACTCGGGCACCATATTGTCCGTCTCCTGTGAATCTAGATTTTCGAATGCGACGCGAAACTGATAGTTAATTGAAACATTCAGGGCCTCCTACTGACGATGGAACACTCGAATTGCGTCGAGATTCAATACATCGTCCTTTAGCCGACTTGTCTCCAAGGGTCTATTGGTGCCTCGGGCACTTTATGGTCATTCTTCTGTAAGACTAGATTGTCGAATCCGACGCAAAACTGATAGATACTTGCAACATTCAGAGCCTGCTAATGACGATGGAACACTCAAATTGCGTCGGGATTCAATACATCGTCCTCCAGCCGACTTGTCTCCAAGTAGATATTGCTGCCTCGGGCACCATATGGCCCGTCTCCTGTGAGTCTAGATTTAAGAATCCGACGCGAGACTGATAGTTAATTGTAACGTTCAGGGCCTCCTAATGACGATGGAACACTCAAATTGCGTCGAGATTCAATACATCGTCCTCCAGCCGACTTGTCTCCAAGGGTCAATTGCTGCCTCGGGCACTTTATGATTGTTCTCCTGTAAGTCTAGATTGTCGAATCCGACGCAAAACTGATAGATACTTGTAACGTTCAGGGCCTCCTAATGACGATGGAACACTCAAATTTCGTCGAGATTCAGTACATCGGCCTCCTGCCGACTTGTCTCCATGGGGAATTTGCTGCCTCGGGCACCATATGGTCGTTCTCCGGTGAGTTTAGATTTTTCGAATCCGACACATAACTGATAGTTAATTGTAACGTCCAGGGCCTCCTAATAATGATGGATCACTCAAATTGCGTCGAGATTCAATACATCTTCCTTCAGCCGGCTTGTCTCCAAGGGTCTATTGCTGCCTCGGGCACCTTATAGTCGTTCTCCTGTGAGTCTAGATTTTCCGAATCCTACGCAAAACTGATGGTTAATTGTAACGCTCAGGGCCTCCTAATGACGTTGGAACACTCAAATTGCGTCGAGATTCAGTACATCGTCCTTCAGCCGACTTGTCTCCAAGGGTCTATTGGTGCCTCGGGCACTTTATGGTCATTCTTCTGTAAGACTAGATTTTCGAACCCGACGCAAAACTGATAGTTAATCGAAACGTTCAGGGCCTCCTAATGACGATGGCACACTCAAATTGCGTCGAGATTGAATACATCGGCCACCAGCCGACTTGTTTCATAGGGTCTATTGCTGCCTGTGGCACCTTCACATGTCAGTCTAGATTTTCGAATCCGACGCAAAACTGATAGTTAATTGTAACGTGCAGGGCATCCTAATGACGATGGAACACTCAAATTGCGTCGAGATTCAATACATCGTCCTCCAGCCGACTTGTCTAATAGTGGATATTGCTGCCTCGGGAACCATATGGTCCGTCCCCTGTGAGTCTAGATTTTCGAATCCGACGCGAGACTGATAGTTAATTGTAACGTTCAGGGCCTCCTAATGACGATGGAACACTCAAATTGCGTCGAGATTCAATACATCGTCCTCCAGCCGACTTGTCTCCAAGGGTCAATTGCTGCCTCGGGCACTTTATGATTGTTCTCCTGTAAGTCTAGATTGTCGAATCCGACGCAAAACTGATAGATACTTGTAACGTTCAGGGCCTCCTAATGACGATGGAACACTCAAATTTCGTCGAGATTCAGTACATCGGCCTCCTGCCGACTTGTCTCCATGGGGATATTGCTGCCTCGGGCACCATATGGTCTTTCTCCAGTGAGTTTAGATTTTTCGAATCCGACACATAACTGATAGTTAATTGTAACGTTCAGTTCCTCCTAATGACGATGGAACATTCAAATTGCGTCGAGATTCAATACATCGTCCTCCAGCCGACTTGTCTCCAAGGGGATATTGCTCCCACGGGCACCACTTGGTCCGTCTCCTGTGAGTCTAGATTTTCGAATCCGACGCGAAACTGATAGTTAATTGTAACGTCCAGGGCCTCCTAATAATGATGGAACACTCAAATTGCGTCGAGATTCAATACATCTTCCTTCAGCCGACTTGTCTCCAAGGGTCTATTGCTGCCTCGGGCACCTCATAGTCGTTCTCCTGTGAGTCTAGATTTTCCGAATCCTACGCAAATCTGATGGTTAATTGTAACGCTCAGGGCCTCCTAATGACGTTGGAACACTCAAATTGCGTCGAGATTCAGTACATCGTCCTTCAGCCGACTTGTCTCCAAGTGGATATTGTTGCCTCGGGTACCATATGGTCCGTCTCCTGTGAGTCTAGATTTTCGAATCCGACGCGAGACCGATAGTTAATTGTAACGTTCAGGGCCCCCTGATGACGATGGAACACTCAAATTGCGTCCAGATTCAATACATCGTCCTTCAGAAGACTTGTCTCCAAGGGTCTATTGCTGCCGCGTGCACCTTATGGTCGTTCTCCTTTGAATCTAGATTTTCGAATCCGACGCAAAACTGATAGTTAATCGAAACGTTCAGGGCCTCCTAATGACGATGGAACACTCAAATTGCGTCGAGATTGAATACATCGGCCACCAGCCGACTTGTTTCATAGGGTCTATTGCTGCCTGTGGCACCTTCACATGTCAGTCTAGATTTTCGAATCCGACGCAAAACTGATAGTTAATTGTAACGTGCAGGGCATCCTAATGACGATGGAACACTCAAATTGCGTCGAGATTCAATACATCGTCCTCCAGCCGTCTTGTCTCCTAGTGGATATTGCTGCCTCGGGAACCATATGGTCCGTCTCCTGTGAGTCTAGATTTTCGAATCCGACGCGAGACTGATAGTTAATTGTAACGTTCAGGGCCTCCTAATGACGATGGAACACTCAAATTGCGTCGAGATTCAATACATCGTCCTCCAGCCGACTTGTCTCCAAGGGTCTATTGCTGCCTCGGGCACATTATGATTGTTCTCCTGTAAGTCTAAATTGTCGAATCCGACGCAAAACTGATAGATACTTGTAACGTTCAGGGCCTCCTAATGACGATGGAACACTCAAATTTCGTCGAGATTCAGAACATCGGCCTCCTGCCGACATGTCTCCATGGGGATATTGCTGCCTCGGGCACCATATGGTCGTTCTCCGGTGAGTTTAGATTTTTCGAATCCGACACGTAACTGATAGTCAATTGTAACCTTCAGTTCCTCCTAATGACGATGGAACACTCAAATTGCGTCGAGATTCAATACATCGTCCTCCAGCCGACTTGTCTCCAAGGGGATATTGCTCCCACGGGCACCATATGGTCCGTCTCCTGTGAGTCTAGATTTTCGAATCCGACGCGAAACTGATAGTTAATTGTAACGTCCAGGGCCTCCTAATAATGATGGAACACTCAAATTGCGTCGAGATTCAATACATCTTCCTTCAGCCGACTTGTCTCCAAGGGGCTATTGCTGCCTCGGGCACCTTATAGTCGTTCTCCTGTGAGTCTAGATTTTCCGAATCCTACGCAAAACTGATGGTTAATTGTAACGTTCAGGGCCTCCTAATGACGATGGAACACTCAAATTGCGTCGAGATTCAATACATCGTCCTTCAGCCGACTTGTCTGCAAGTGGATGTTGTTGCCTCGGGAACCATATGGTCCGTCTCCTGTGAGTCTAGATTTTCGAATCCGACGCGAGACTGATAGTTAATTGTAACGTGCAGGGCATCCTAATGACGATGGAGCACTCAAATTGCGTCGAGATTCAATACATCGTCCTCCAGACGACTTGTCTCCTAGTGGATATTGCTGCTTTGGGAACCATATGGTCCGTCTCCTGTGAGTCTAGATTTTCGAATCCGACGCGAGACTGATAGTTAATTGTAACGTTCAGGGCCTCCTAATGACGATGGAACACTCAAATTGCGTCGAGATTCAATACATCGTCCTCCAGCCGACTTGTCTCCAAGGGTCTATTGCTGCCTCGAGTGCTTTATGGTCGTTCTCCTGTAAGTCTAGATTGTCGAATCCGACGCAAAACTGATAGTTACTTGTAACGTTCAGGGCCTCCTAATGACGATGGAACACTCAAATTTCGTCGAGATTCAATATATCGACCTCCTGCCAACTTGATTCCATGGGGATATTGCTGCCTAGGGCACCATATGGTCGTTCTCCGGTGAGTTTAGATTTTCGAATCCGACGCAAAACTGATTGTAACGTTCAGGGCCTCCTAATGACGATGGAACACTCAAATTGCGTCGAGATTCAATACATCGTCCTCCAGCCGACTTGTTTCCAAGGGGATATTGCTCCCACGGGCACCATATGGTCCGTCTCCTGTGTTCTAGATTTTCGAATCCGTCGCGAAACTGATAGTTAATTGTAACGTCCAGGGCCTCCTAATAATGATGGAACACTCAAATTGCGTCGAGATTCAATACATCTTCCTTCAGCCGACTTGTCTCCAAGGGTCTATTGCTGCCTCGGGCACCTTATAGTCGTTCTCCTGTGAGTCTACATTTTCCGATTCCTACGCAAAACTGATGGTTAATTGTAACGTTCAGGGCCTCCTAATGACGATGGAACACTCAAATTGCGTCGAGATTCAATACATCGGCCACCAACCGACTTGTTTCATAGGGTCTATTGCCGCCTGTGGCACCTTCTCATGTCAGTCTAGATTTTCGAATCCGACGCAAAACTGATAGTTAATTGTAAAGTGCAGGGCATCCTAATGACGATGGAGCACTCAAATTGCGTCGAGATTCAATACATCGTCCTGCAGACGACCTGTCTCCTAGTGGATATTGCTGCTTTGGGAACCATATGGTCCGTCTCCTGTGAGTCTAGATTTTCGAATCCGACGCGAGACTGATAGTTAATTGTAACGTTCAGGGCCTCCTAATGACGATGGAACACTCAAAATGCGTCGAGATTCATACATCGTCCTTCAGCCGACGTGTCTCCATGGGGATATTGCTGACTCGGGCACCATATTGTCCGGCTCCTGTGAATCTAGATTTTCGAATGCGACGCGAAACTGATAGTTAATTGAAACATTCAGGGCCTATTAATGACGATGGAACACTCGAATTGCGACGAGATTCAATACATCGTCCTTTAGCCGACTTGTCTCCAAGGGTCTATTGGTGCCTCGGGCACTTTATGGTCGTTCTCCTGTAAGTCTAGATTGTCGAATCTGACGCAAAACTGATAGATACTTGCAACATTCAGAGCCTGCTAATGACGATGGAACACTCAAATTGCGTCGGGATTCAATACATCGTCCTCCAGCCGACTTATCTCCAAGTAGATATTGCTGCCTCGGGCACCATATGGCCCGTCTCCTGTGAGTCTAGATTTTCGAATCCGACGCGAAACGTAACGTCCAAAGCCTCCTAATGACGATGGAACACTCAAATTGCGTCGAGATTCAAAACATCGTCCTTCAGCCGACTTGTCTCCAAGGGTCTATTGCGGTCTCGGGCACCTTATGATCGATCTCCTGTGAGTCCAGATTTTCGAATCCTACGCAAAACTGATGGTTAATTGTAACGTTCAGGGCCTCCTAATGACGATGGAACATTCAAATTGCGTCGAGATTCAGTACATCGTCTTTCAGCCGACTTGTCTCCAAGGGTCTATCGCTGCCTCGGGAACAATATGGTCGTTCTCCTTTGAGTCTATATTTTCGAATCCGACGCAAAACTAATAGTTAATTGTAACTTTCAGGGCCTCCTAATGACGATGGCACACTCAAATTGCGTCGAGATTCAATACATCTTCCTTCAGCCGACTTGTCTCCAAGGGTCTATTGCTGCCTCGGGCACCTTATAGTCGTTCTCCTGTGAGTCTAGATTTTCCGAATCCTACGCAAAACTGATGGTTAATTGTAACGCTCAGGGCCTCCTAATGACGTTGGAACACTCAAATTGCGTCGAGATTCAGTACATCGTCCTTCAGCCGACTTGTCTCCAAGTGGATATTGTTGCCTCGGGTACCATATGGTCCGTCTCGTGTGAGTCTAGATTTTCGAATCCGACGCGAGACTGATAGTTAATTGTAACGTTCAGGGCCCCCTAATGACGATGGAACACTCAAATTGCGTCCAGATTCAATACATCGTCCTTCAGAAGACTTGTCTCCAAGGGTATATTGCTGCCGCGGGCACCTAATGGTCGTTCTCCTTTGAATCTAGATTTTCGAATCCGACGCAAAACTGATAGTTAATCGAAACGTTCAGGGCCTCCTAATGACGATGGCACACTCAAATTGCGTCGAGATTGAATACATCGGCCACCAGCCGACTTGTTTCATAGGGTCTATTGCTGCCTGTGGCACCTTCTCATGTCAGTCTAGATTTTCGAATCCGACGCAAAACTGATAGTTAATTGTAACGTGCAGGGCATCCTCATGACGATGGAACACTCAAATTGCGTCGAGATTCAATACATCGTCCTCCAGCCGACTTGTCTCCTAGTGGATATTGCTGCCTCGGGAACCATATGGTCCGTCTCCTGTGAGTCTAGATTTTCGAATCCGACGCGAGACTGATAGTTAATTGTAACGTTCAGGGCCTCCTAATGACGATGGAACACTCAAATTGCGTCGAGATTCAATACATCGTCCTCCAGCCGACTTGTCTCCAAGGGTCTATTGCTGCCTCGGGCACTTTATGATTGTTCACCTGTAAGTCTAAATTGTCGAATCCGACGCAAAACTGAAAGATACTTGTAACGTTCAGGGCCTCCTAATGACGATGGAACACTAAAATTTCGTCGAGATTCAGTACATCGGCCTCCTGCCGACATGTCTCCATGGGGATATTGCTGCCTCGGGCACCATATGGTCGTTCTCCGGTGAGTTTAGATTTTTCGAATCCGACACGTAACTGATAGTCAATTGTAACCTTCAGTTCCTCCTAATGACGATGGAACACTCAAATTACGTCGAGATTCAATACATCGTCCTCCAGCCGACTTGTCTCCAAGGGGATATTGCTCCCACGGGCACCATATGGTCCGTCTCCTGTGAGTCTAGATTTTCGAATCCGACGCGAGACTGATAGTTAATTGTAACGTTCAGGGCCTCCTAATGACGATGGAACACTCAAATTGCGTCGAGATTCAATACATCGTCCTCCAGCCGACTTGTCTCCATGGGTCTATTGCTGCCTCGGGTGCTTTATGGTCGTTCTATTGTAAGTCTAGATTGTCGAATCCGACGCAAAACTAATAGATACTTGTAACGTTCAGGGCCTCCTAATGACGATGGAACACTCAAATTGCGTCGAGATTCAATACATCGTCCTCCAGCCGACTTGTTTCCAAGGGGATATTGCTCCCACGGGCACCATATGGTCCGTCTCCTGTGTTCTAGATTTTCGAATCCGACGCGAAACTGATAGTTAATTGTTACGTCCAGGGCCTCCTAATAATGATGGAACACTCAAATTGCGTCGAGATTCAATACATCTTCCTTCAGCCGACTTGTCTCCAAGGGTCTATTGCTGCCTCGGGCACCTTATAGTCGTTCTCCTGTGAGTCTAGATTTTCCGAATCCTACGCCAAACTGATGGTTAATTGTAACGTTCAGGGCCTCCTAATGACGATGGAACACTCAAATTGCGTCGAGATTCAATACATCGGCCACCAACCGACTTGTTTCATAGGGTCTATTGCTGCCTGTGGCACCTTCTCATGTCAGTCTAGATTTTCGAATCCGACGCAAAACTGATAGTTAATTGTAACGTGCAGGGCATCCTAATGACGATGGAACACTCAAATTGCGTCGAGATTTAATACATCGTCCTCCAGCCGACTTGTCTCCAAGTGGATATTGCTGCCTCGGGAACCATATGGTCCGTCTCCTGTGAGTCTAGATTTTCGAATCCGGCGCGAAACAGATAGTTAATTGTAACTTTCAGGGCCTCCTAATGACTATGGAACACTCGAATTGCGTCGAGATTCAATACATCGTCCTCCAGCCGACTTGTCTCCAAGGGTCTAATGCTGCCTCGGGCACTTTATGGTCGTTCTCCTGTAAATCTAGATTGTCGAATCCGACGCAAAACTGATAGATACTTGTATCGTTCAGGGCCTCCTAATGACGATGGAACACTTAAATTTCGTCGAGATTCAATACATCGGCCTCCTGCCAACTTGTCTCCATGGGGATATTTCTGCCTCGGACACCATATGGTCCGTCTCCTGTGAGTCTAGATTTTCGTAACCGACGCGAAACTGATAGTTAATTGTAACGTCCAGGGCCTCCTAATAATGATGGAATACTCTAATTGCGTCGAGATTCAATACATCTTCCTTCAGCCGACTTGTATCCAAGGGTCTATTGCTGCCTCGGGCACCATATGGTCGTTCTTCTGTGAGTGTAGCTTTTAAAATCCTACGCAAAACTGATGGTTAATTGTAACGTTCAGGGCCTCGTAATGACGATGGAACACTCAAATTGCGTCGAGATTCAATACATCTTCCTCCAGCCGACTTGTCTCCAAGTTAATATAGCTGCCTCGGTAACCATATGGTCCGTCTCCTGTGAGTCTAGATTTTCGAATCCGACTCGAGACTGACAGTTAATTGTAACGTTCAGGGCCTCCTAATGACAATGGAACACTCTAATTGCGTCGAGATTCAATACATCGTCCTTCATCCGACTTGCCTGCAAGTGGATATTGCTGCCTCGGAACCATATGGTCCGTATCCTGTGAGTCTAGATTTTCGATTCCGACGCGAGACTGATAGGTAATAGTAACGTTCAGGGCCTCCTAATGACGATGGAACACTCAAATTGCGTCGAGATTCAATACATCGGCCACCAGCCGACTTGTTTCATAGGGTTTATTGCTGCCTGTGGCACCTTCTCATGTCAGTCTAGATTTTCGAATCCGACGCAAAACTGATAGTTAATTGTAACGTGCAGGGCATCCTAATGACGATGGAACACTCAAATTGCGTCGAGATTTAATACATCGTCCTCCAGCCGACTTGTCTCCAAGGGGATAATGCTGCCTCGGGCACTATATTGGCCTTCTCTGTGAGTCTAGATTTTCGAATTAGACGCGAAACTGATAGTTAATTGTAACGTTCAGGGCTACAAATGACGATGAAACACTCAAATTGCGTCGAGATTCAATACATCGCCCTTCAGCCGACTTGTCTCCAAAGGTCTATTGCTTTCTCAGGCACCTTATGGTTGTTCTCCAGTGAGTCTAGATTTTCGAATCCGACGCATAACTGATAGTTAATTTTAACGTTTAGCGCCTCCTGATGAGGATGGAACACTCAAATTGTGTCGAGATTCAATACGTAGACCTCCAGCCGACTTGTCTACAAGGGGATATTGCTGCCTCGGGCACTATATTGGCCTTCTCTGTGAGTCTAGATTTTCGAATTAGACGCGAAACTGATAGTTAATTGTAACGTTCAGGGCTTCCTAATGACGATGGAACACTCAAATTGCGTCGAGATTCAATACATCGTCCTTCAGCCGACTTGTTTCCAAGGGTCTATTGCTATCTCGGGCACCTTATGGTCGTTCTCCTGTGAGTCTAGATTTTCAAATTCGACGCAAATCTGATAGTTAATTGTAACTTTCAGGGCCCCCGAATGACGATGGAACACTCTAATTCCGTCGAGATTCAATACATCGTCCTCCAGCCGACTTGTCTCCAAGGGGATATTGCTGCCTCGGTCACCTTATGGTCGTTCTCCTGTAAATCTAGATTGTCGAATCCGACGCAAAACTGATAGTTAATTGTAACGTTCAGGGCCTCCTAATGACAATGGAACACTCAAATTACGTCGAGCTTCAATACATCGTCCTCCAGCCGACTTCTCTCCAAGGGGATATTGTTGCCTAGGGCACCATATGGTCCGTCTCCTGTGAGTCTAGATTTTCGAATCCGACGCGAAACAGATAGTTAATTGCATCATTCAGAGCCTCCTAATGACTATGGAACACTCGAATTGCGTCGAGATTCAATACATCGTCCTCCAGCCGACTTGTCTCCAAGGGTCTATTGCTGCCTCGGGCACTTTATGGTCGTTCTAATGTAAGTCTAGATTGTCGAATCCGACGCAAAACTGATAGATACTTGTAACGTTCAGGGCCTCCTAATGACGATGGAACACTCAAATTTCGTCGAGATTCAATACATCGTCCTCCAGCCGACTTGTCTCCAAGGGGATATTGCTGCCTCGGTCACCTTATGGTCGTTCTCCTGTAAATCTAGATTATCGAATCCGACGCAAAACTGATAGTTAATTGTAACGTCCAGGGCCTCCTAATAATGATGGAACACTCAAATTGCGTCGAGATTCAATACATCTTCCTTCAGCCGGCTTGTATCCGAGGGTCTATTGCTGCCTCGGGCACCTTATGTTCGTTCTCCTGTGAGTCTAGATTTTCGAATCCTACGCAAAACTGATGGTTAATTGTAACGTTCAGGGCCTCCTAATGACGATGGAACACTCAAATTGCGTCGAGGTTCAATACATCGCCCTTCAGCCGACTTGTCTCCAAAGGACTATTGCTTTCTCAGGCACCTTATGGTTGTTCTCCTGTGAGTCTAGATTATCGAATCCGACGCATAACTGATAGTTAATTTTAACGTTTAGCGCCTCCTGATGACGATGGCACACTCACATTGTGTCGGGATTCAATACATCGTCCTCCAGCCGACTTGTCTACAATTGGATATTGCAGCCTCGGGCACTATATTGTTCTTCCCTGTGAGGCTAGATTTTCGAATCAGCCGCGAAACTGATAGTTAATTGTAGCGTGCAGGGCTTCCTAATGACGATGGAACACTCAAATTGCGTCGAGATTCAATACATCGTCCTTCAGCCGACTTGTCTCCGAGGGTCTATTGCTGCCTCGGGCACCTTATGGTCGTTCTCCTGTGAGTCTAGATTTTCAAATCCAAAGCAAATCTGATAGTTAATTGTAACGTTCAGGGCCCCCGAATGACGATGGAACACTCAAATTGCGTCGAGATTCAATACATCGTCCTCCAGCCGACTTGTCTCCAAGGTCATATTGCTCCCACGGGCAGCATATGGTCCGTCTCCTGTGAGTCTAGATTTTCGAATCCGACGCGCAACTGATAGTTAATCGTAACGTTCAGGGTCTCCTAATGACGAACATTCAAATTGCGTCGATTTTCAATACATCGTCCTCCAGCCAACTTGTCTCCAAGGGTCTATTGCTGCCTCGGCACCATATGGTCCGTCTCCTGTGAGTCTAAATTTTCGTATCCGACGCGAAACTGATGTTTAATTGTAACGTTCAGGGTCTCCTAATGATGATGGAACACTCAAATTGCGTCGAGATACAATACATTAACCTCCAGCCGACTCGCCTCCAAGGGGATATTGCTGCCTCGGGAACCCTATGGTCCGTGTCATGTGAGTCTAGATTTTCGAATCTGATGCAAAACTGATGGTTATTTGTAACGATCAGGGTCCCCTAATGATGATGGAACACTCAAATTGTGTCGAGATTCAATACATCGTCCTTCAGCCGACTTCTCTCCAAGGGTCTATTGCTGCCTCGGGCACCTTACGGTCGTTCCCTGTGAGTCTAGATTTTAGAATTATGACGCAAAACGGATAGTTAATTATAACGCTCAGGGCCTCCTAATGACGATGGAACACTCAAATTGCGTAGAGATTCAATACATCGTCCTTCAGCCGACTTGTCTCCAAGGGTCTATTGCTGCCTCGGCACCTTATGGTCGTTCTCCTTTGAGTCTAGATCTTCGAATCCGTCGCAAAACTGATAGTTAATTGTAACGTTCAGGGCCTCCTAATGACGATGGAAAACTCAAATTGCGTCGAGATTCAATACATCGTCCTCCAGCCGACTTGTCTCCAAGGGGATATTGCTGCCTCGGGCATCATATGGTCCGTCTCCTGTGAGTCTAGATTTTCGAATCCGACGCGAAACTGATAGTTAAATGTAACATTCAGGGCCTCCTAATGACGCTGGAACACTCGAATTGTGTCGAGATTCAATACATCGTCCTCCAGCCGACTTGTCTCCAAGGGTCTATTGCTCCCTCGGGCACTTTATGGTCGTTCTCCTGTAAGTCTAGATTGTCGAATCCGACGCAAAACTGATAGATACTTGTAACGTTCAGGGCCTCCTAATGACGATGGAACACTCAAATTTCGTCGAGATTCAATACATCGTCCTCCAGCCGACTTGTCTCCAAGGGGATATTGCTGCCTCGGTCACCTTATGGTCGTTGTCCTGTAAATCTAGATTGTCGAATCCGACGCAAAACTGATAGTTAATTGTAACGTTTAGAGCCTCCTAATAATGATGGAACACTCAAATTGCGTCGAGATTCAATACATCTTCCTTCAGCCGACTTGTATCTAAGGGTCTATTGCTGCCTCGGCACCTTATGGTGGTTCTCCTGTGAGTCTAGATTTTCGAATCCTACGCAAGACTGATGGTTAATTGTAAGTTTAGGGCCTCCTAATGACGATGGAACACTCAAATTGCGTCGAGATTCAATACATCGCCCTTCAGCCGACTTGTCTCCAAAGGTCTATTGCTTTCTCAGGCACCTTATGGTTGTTCTCCTGTAAGTCTAGAATATCGAATCCGACGCATAACTGATACTTAATTTTAACGTTTAGCGCCTCCTGATGACGATGGAACATTCAAATTGTGTCGGGATTCAATACATCGTCCTCCAGCCGACTTGTCTCCAAGGGTCTATTGCTGCCTCGGGCACCTTATGGTCGTTCTCCTGTGAGTCTAGATTTTCAAATCCAACGCAAATCTGATAGTTAATTGTAACGTTCAGGGCCCCCGAATGACGATGGAACACTCAAATTGCGTCGAGATTCGATACATCGTCCTCCAGCCGACTTGTCTCCAAGGTCATATTGCTCCCACGGGCAGCATATGGTCCGTCTCCTGTGAGTCTAGATTTTCGAATCCGACGCGCAACTGATAGTTAATCGTAACGTTCGGGGTCTCCTAATGACGAACATTCAATTTGCGTCGATTTTCAATACATCGTCCTCACACCAACCCGTCTCCAAGGGTCTATTGCTGCCTCGGCACCATATGGTCCGTGTCCTGTGAGTCTAAATTTTCGTATCCGACGCGAAACTGATATTTAATTGTAACGTTCAGGGTCTCCTAATGATGATGGAACACTCAAATTGCGTCGAGATACAATACATTAACCTCCAGCCGACTCGCCTCCAAGGGGATATTGCTGCCTCGGGCAACTTATGGTCCGTGTCTTGTGAGTCTAGATTTTCGAATCTGATGCAAAACTGATGGTTAATTGCAACGATCAGGGTCTCCTAATGATGATGGAACACTCAAATTGTGTCGAGATTCAATACATCGTCCTTCAGCCGACTTGTCTCCATAGGTCTACTGCTGCCTCGTGCAGCTTATGGTCGTCTTCCTGTGAGAATAGATTTTCGAATCCGACGCAAAACAGATAGTAAATTGTAACGTTCAGGGCCTCCTAATGACGATGGAACACTTAAATTGCGTCTAGATTCAGTACATCGCCCTTCAGCCGACTTGTCTCCAAGGGTCTATTGCTGCCTCGGGCACCTTATGGTCGTTCCCTGTGAGTCTAGATTTTCGAATTATGACGCAAAACTGATAGTTAATTATAACGTTCAGGGCCTCCTAATGACGATGGAACACTCAAATTGCGTCGAGATTCAATACATCGTCCTTCAGCCGACTTGTCTCCAAGGGTCTATTGCTGCCTCGGCACCTTATGGTCGTTCTCCTTTGAGTCTAGATCTTCGAATCCGTCGCAAAACTGATAGTTAATTGTAACGTTCAGGGCCTCCTAATGACGATGGAAAACTCAAATTGCGTCGAGATTCAATACATCGCCCTCTAGCCGACTTGTCTCCAAGGGGATATTGCTGCCTCGGGCATCATATGGTCCGTCTCCTGTGAGTCTA
This sequence comes from Schistocerca serialis cubense, assembly GCF_023864345.2. Lineage (NCBI taxonomy): Eukaryota > Metazoa > Arthropoda > Insecta > Orthoptera > Acrididae > Schistocerca > Schistocerca serialis. The sequence continues at coordinate 8,214,964 of NC_064638.1, read as the reverse complement.
GATTTTCGAATCCGACGCGAAACTGATAGTTAAATGTATCATTCAGGGCCTCCTAATGACGATGGAACACTCGAATTGTGTCGAGATTCAATACATCGTCCTCCAGCCGGCTTGTGTCCAAGGGTATATTGGTGCCTCGGGCACTTTATGGTCGTTTTCCTGTAAGTCTAGATTGTCGAATCCGACGCAAAACTGATAGATAGTTGTAACGTTCAGGGCCTCCTAATAACGATGGAACACTCAAATTGCGTCGAGATTCAATACATCGGCCACCAGCCGACTTGTTTCATAGGGTCTATTGCTGCCTGTGGCACCTTCTCCTGTGAGTCTAGATTTTCGTATCCGACGCAAAACTGATGGTTAATTGTAACGTGCAGGGCATCCAAATGACGATCGAACACTCAAATTGCGTCGAGATTCAATACATCGTCCTCCAGCCGACTTGTCTCCAAGGGGATATTGCTGCCTCGGTCACCTTATGGTCGTTCTCCTGTAATTCTAGATTGTCGAATCCGACGCAAAACTGATAGTTAATTGTAACGTTCAGGGCCTCCTAATGACGATGGAACACTCAAATTGCGTCGAGATTCAATACATCGTCCTTCAGCCGACTTGTCTCCAAGGGTCTATTGCTGCCTCGGCACCTTATGGTCGTTCTCCTTTGAGTCTAGATCTGCGAATCCGTCGCGAAACTGATAGTTAATTGTAACGTTCAGGGCCTCCTAATGACGATGGAAAACTCAAATTGCGTCGAGATTCAATACATCGTCCTCCAGCCGACTTGTCTCCAAGGGGATATTGCTGCCTCGGGCATCATATGGTCTGTCTCCTGTGAGTCTATATTTTCGAATCCGACGCGAAACTGATAGTTAAATGTAACATTCAGGGCCTCCTAATGACGATGGAACACACGAATTGTGTCGAGATTCAATACATCGTCCTCCAGCCGACTTGTGTCCAAGGGTATATTGGTGCCTCGGGCACTTTATGGTCGTTCTCCTGTAAGTCTAGATTGTCGAATCCGACGCAAAACTGATAGATACTTGTAACGTTCAGGGCCTCCGAATAACGATGGAAAACTCAAATTGCGTCGAGATTCAATACATCGGCCACCAGCCGACTTTTTTCATAGGGTCTATTGCTGCCTGTGGCACCTTCTCCTGTGAGCCTAGATTTTCGAATCCGACGCAAAACTGATGGTTAATTGTAACGTGCAGGGCATCCTAATGACGATCGAACACTCAAATTGCGTCGAGATTCAATACATCGTCCTCCATCCGACTTGTCTCCAAGGGGATATTGCTGCCTCGGTCACCTTATGGTCGTTCTCCTGTAAATCTAGATTGTCGAATCCGACGCAAAACAGATAGTTAATTGTAACGTTCAGGGCCTCCAAATGACGATGGAACACTCAAATTGTGTCGTGATTCAATACATCGCTCTTCAGCCGACATTTCTCCAAAGGTCTATTGGTGCCTGTGGCACCTAATGGACTTTCTCCTGTGAGTCTAGATTTTCGAATCCGACGCAAAACTGATAGTTAATTGTAACGTGCAGGGCATCCTAATACCGATGGAACACTCATATTGCGTTGAGATTCAATACATCGTCCTCCAGCCGACTTGTCTCCAAGGGGATATTGCTGCCTCGGTCACCTTATGGTCGCTCTCCTGTAAATCTAGATTGTCGAATCCGACGCAAAACTGATAGTTAATTGTAACGTTCAGGGCCTCCTAATGACAATGGAACACTCAATTTTGCGTCGAGATTCAATACATCGTCCTCCAGCCGTCTTGTCTCCAAGGGGATATTGCTCCCACGGGCACCATATGGTCCGTCTCCTGTGAGTCTAGATTCTCGAAACCGACGCGAAACTGATAGTTAATTGTAACGTCCAGGGCCTCCTAATGATGATGGAACACTCAAATTGCGTCAAGATTCAATACATCTTCCTTCAGCCGACTTGCCTCCAAGGGTCATTGGTGCCTCGGCACCTTATGGTCGTTCTCCTTTGAGTCTAGATCTTCGAATCCGTCGCAAAACTGATAGTTAATTGTAACGTTCAGGGCCTCCTAATGACGATGGAAAACTCAAATTGTGTCGAGATTCAATACATCGTCCTCCAGCCGACTTGTCTCCAAGGGGATATTGCTGCCTCGGGCATCATATGGTGTGTCTATTGTGAGTCTAGATTTTCGAATCCGACGCGAAACTGATAGTTAAATGTAACATTCAGGGCCTCCTAATGACGATGGAACACTCGAATTGTGTCGAGATTCGATACATCGTCCCCCAGCCGACTTGTGTCCAAGGGTATATTGGTGCCTCGGGCACTTTATGGTCGTTCTCCTGTAAGTCTAGATTGTCGAATCCGACGCAAATCAGATAGATACTTGTAACGTTCAGGGCCTCCTAATAACGATGGAACACTCAAATTGCGTCGAGATTCAATACATCGGCCACCAGCCGACTTGTTTCATAGGGTCTATTGCTGCCTGTGGCACCTTCTCCTGTGAGTCTAGATTTTCGAATCCGACGCAAAACTGATGGTTAATTGTAACGTGCAGGGCATCCTAATGACGATCGAACACTCAAATTGCGTAGAGATTCAATACATCGTCCTCCAGCCGACTTGTCTCCAAGGGGATATTGCTGCCTCGGTCACCTTATGGTCGCTGTCTTGTAACTCTAGATCGTCGAATCCGACGCAAAACTGATAGTTAATTGTAACGTTCAGGGCCTCCTAATGACAATGGAACACTCAAATTGCGTCGAGATTCAATACATCGTCCTCCAGCCGACTTGTCTCCAAGGGGATATTGCTGCCTCGGTCACCTTATGGTCGTTCTCCTGTAAATCTAGATTGTCGAATCCGACGCAAAACAGATAGTTAATTGTAACGTTCAGGGCCTCCTAATGACGATGGAACACTCAAATTGTGTCGTGATTCAATACATCGCCCTTCAGCCGACATTTCTCCAAAGGTCTATTGGTGCCCGTGGCACCTAATGGACTTTCTCCTGTGAGTCTAGATTTTCGAATCCGACGCAAATCTGGTAGTTAATTGTAACGTGCAGAGCATCCTAATACCGATGGAACACTCATATTCCGTTGAGATTCAATACATCGTCCTCCAGCCGACTTGGCTCCAAGGGGATATTGCTGCCTCGGTCACCTTATGGTCGCGCTCCTGTTAATCTAGATTGTCGAATCCGACGCAAAACTGATAGTTAATTGTAACGTTCAGGGCCTCCTAATGACAATGGAACACTCAATTTTGCGTCGAGATTCAATACATCGTCCTCCAGCCGACTTGTCTCCAAGGGGATATTGCTCCCACGGGCACCATATGGTCCGTCTCCTGTGAGTCTAGATTCTCGAAACAGACGCGAAACTGATAGTTAATTGTAACGTCCAGGGCCTCCTAATAATGATGGAACACTCAAATTGCGTCAAGATTCAATACATCTTCCTTCAGCCGACTTGCCTCCAAGGGTCTATTGCTGCCTCGGCACCTTATGGTCGTTCTCCTTTGAGTCTAGATCTTCGAATCCGTCGCAAAACTGATAGTTAATTGTAACGTTCAGGGCCTCCTAATGACGATGGAAAACTCAAATTGTGTCGAGATTCAATACATCGTCCTCCAGCCGACTTGTCTCCAAGGGGATATTGCTGCCTCGGGCATCATATGGTGTGTCTATTGTGAGTCTAGATTTTCGAATCCGACGCGAAACTGATAGTTAAATGTAACATTCAGGGCCTCCTAATGACGATGGAACACTCGAATTGTGTCGAGATTCAATACATCGTCCTCCAGCCGACTTGTGTCCAAGGGTATATTGGTGCCTCGGGCACTTTATGGTCGTTCTCCTGTAAGTCTAGATTGTCGAATCCGACGCAAATCAGATAGATACTTGTATCGTTCAGGGCCTCCTAATAACGATGGAACACTCAAATTGCGTCGAGATTCAATACATCGGCCACCAGCCGACTTGTTTCATAGGGTCTATTGCTGCCTGTGGCACCTTCTCCTGTGAGTCTAGATTTTCCGACTCCTACGCAAAACTGATGGTTAATTGTAACGTTCAGGGCCTCCTAATGACGATGGAACACTCATATTGCGTTGAGATTCAATTCATCGTCCTCCAGCCGACTTGTCTCCAAGGGGATATTGCTGCCTCGGGCACCTTAAGGTCGTTCCCCTGTGAGTCTAGATTTTCGAATCCGATGCATAACTGATAGTTAATTGTAACGTTCAGGGCTACTATTGACGATGATACACTCAAATTGCGTCGAGATTCAATACATCGCCCTTCACCCGACTTGTCTCCCAAGGTCTATTGCTTTCTCAGGCACCTTATGGTTGTTCTCCTGTGAGTCTAGATTTTTGAATCCGACGCATAACTGATAGTTAATTTTAACGTTAAGCGCCTCCTGATGACGATGCGACACTCAAATTGTGTCGAGATTCAATACATCATCCTCCAGCCGACTTGTCTACAAATGGATATTGCTGCCTCGGGCACTATATTGTCCGTCCCTGTGAGTCTAGATTGTCGAATGAGACGCAAAACTGATAGTTAATTGTAACGTTCAGGGCCTCCTAATGACAATGGAACACTCAAATTGCGTCGAGATTCAATACATCGTCCTCCAGCCGACTTGTCTCCAAGGGGATATTGCTCCCACGGGCACCATATGGTCCGACTCCTGTGAGTCTAGATTCTCGAAACCGACGCGAAACTGATAGTTAATTGTAACGTCCAGGGCCTCCTAATAATGATGGAACACTCAAATTGCGTCGAGATTCAATACATCTTCCTTCAGCCGACTTGTCTCCAAGGGTCTATTGCTGCCTCGGGCACCTTATAGTCGTTCTCCTGTGACTCTAGATTTTCCGACTCCTACGCAAAACTGATGGTTAGTTGTAACGTTCAGGGCCTCCTAATGACGATGGAACACTCAAATTGCGTCGAGATTCAATACATCGCCCTTCAGCCGACTTTTATCCAAAGGTCTATAGGTGCCTGTGGCACCTAATGGACTTTCTCCTGTGAGTCTAGATTTTCGAATCCGACGCAAAACTGATCGTTAATTGTAACGTTCAGGTCCTCCTAATGACGATGGAATACTCAAATTACGTCGAGATTCAATACATCGGCCACCAGCTGACTTTCTTCCAAGGGTCATTGCTAACACGGACACCTTATGGTCGTTCCCCTGTGAGTCTAGATTTTCGAATCCGATGCATAACTGATAGTTAATTGTAACGTACAGGGCTACTATTGACGACGATACACTCAAATTGCGTCGAGATTCAATACATCGCGCTTCACCCGACTTGTCTCCAAAGGTCTATTGCTTTCTCAGGCACCTTATGGTTGTTCTCCTGTGAGTCTAGATTTTTGAATCCGACGCATAACTGATAGTTAATTTTAACGTTTAGCGCCTCCTGATGACGATGGGACACTCAAATTGTGTCGAGATTCAATACATCGTCCTCCAGCCGACTTGTCTACAAATGGAAATTGCTGCCTCGGGCACTATATTGTCCTTCCCTGTTAGTCTAGATTGTCGAATGAGACGCGAAACTGATAGTTAATTGTAACGTTCAGGGCTTCCTAATGACGGTGGAACACTCAAATTGCGTCGAGATTCAATACATCGTGCTCAAGCCGACTTGCCTCCAAGGGCATATTGCTCCCACGGGCTGCATATGGTCCGTCTCCTGTGAGTCTAGATTTTCGAATCCGACGCGAAACTGATAGTTAATCGTAACGTTCAGGGTCTCCTAATGACGAACAATCAAATTGCGTCGAGATTCAATACATCGTCCTCCAGCCAACTTGTCTCCAAGGGTTTTTGGTGCCTCGGGCACCTTATGGTCGTTCTCCTGTGAGTCTAGATTTTCGTATCCGACGCAAAACTGATAGTTAATTGTAGAGTTCAGGGCCTCCTAATTACGATGGAACACTCAAATTGCGTCGAGATTCAATACATCGTCCTTCAGCCGACTTGTCTCCAAGGGTCTATTGCTGGCTCGGGCACCTTATGGACATACTCCTGTGAGTCTATATTGTCGAATCCGACGCAAAACTGATAGTTAATTGTAACGTGCAAGGCTTCCTAATGACAATGGGACACTCAAATTGCGTCGAGATTCAATACATCGTCCTTCAGCCGACTTGTCTCCAAGGGTCTATTGCTGCCTCGGGCACCTTATGGTCGTTCTCCTGTGAGTCTAGATTATCAAATCCGACGCAAAACTGATAGTTATTTGTTACGTGCAGGGCGTCCTAATGACGATGGAACACTCAAATTGCGTCGAGATTTAATACATCGTCCTCCAGCCGACTTGTCTTCAAGTGGATATTGCTGCCTCGGGAACCATATGGCCCGTCTCCTGTGAGTCTAGTTTTTCTAATGCGACGCGAGACTGATAGTTTATTGTAACGTTCAGGGCCTCCTAATGACGATGGAACACTCAAATTGCGTCGAGATTCAATACATCGCCCTTCAGCCGACTTGTCTCCAAAGGTCTATTGCTTTCTCTGGCACCTTATGGTTGTTCTCCTGTGAGTCTAGATTATCGAATCCGACGCATAACTGATAGTTAATTTTAACGTTTAGCGCCACCTGATGACGATGGAACACTCAAATTGTCTCGAGATTCAATACATCGTCCTCCAGCCGACTTGTCTACAATGGGATATTGCTGCCTCGGGCACTATATTGTCCTTCCCTGTGAGTCTAGATTTTCGAATCCGACGCGCAACTGATAGTTAATCGTAACGTTCAGGGTCTCCCAATGACGAACATTCAAATTGCGTCGAGATTCAATACATCGTCCTCCAGCCAACTTGTCTCCAAGGGTTTTTGCTGCATGGGGCACCTTATGGTCGTTCTCCTGTGAGTCTAGATTCTCGTATCCGACGCAAAACTGATAGTTAATTGTAACGTTCAGGGCCTCCTAATGACGATGGAACACTCAAATTGCGTCGAGATTTAATACATCGTCCTCCAGCCGACTTGTCTCCAAGGGGATATTGCTGCCTCGGTCACCTTATGGTCGTTCTCCTGTGAATCTAGATTGTCGAATCCGACGCAAAACTGATAGTTAATTGTAAAGTTCAGGGCTTCCTAATGACGATGAAACACTCAAATTGTGTCGTGATTCAATACATCGCCCTTCAGCCGACTTTTCTCCAAAGGTCTGTAGGTGCTAGTGGCACCTAATGGACTTTCTCCTGTGAGTCTAGATTTTCTAATCCGACGCAAAACTGATAGTTAATTGTAACGTTCAGGTCCTCCTAATGACGATGGAACACTCAAATTACGTCGAGATTCAATACATCGGCCACCAGCTGACTTTTCTCCAAGGGTCTATTGCTGCCTCGGGCACCTTATGGTCGTTCCCCTGTGAGTCTAGATTTTCGAATCCGATGCATAACTGATAGTTAATTGTAACGTTCAGGGCTACTATTGACGATAATACACTCAAATTGCGTCGAGATTCAATACATCGCCCTTCACCCGACTTGGCTCCAAAGGTCTATTGCTTTCTCAGGCACCTTATGGTTGTTCTCCTGTGAGTCTAGATTTTTGAATCCGACGCATAACTGATAGTTAATTTTAACGTTAAGCGCCTCCTGATGACGATGGGACACTCAAATTGTGTCGAGATCCAATACATCGTCCTCCAGCCGACTTGTCTACAAATGGATATTGCTGCCTCGGGCACTATATTGTCCTTCCCTGTGAGTCTAGATTGTCGAATGAGACGCAAAACTGATAGTTAATTGTAACGTTCAGGGCCTCCTAATGACAATGGAACACTCAAATTGCGTCGAGATTAATACATCGTCCTCCAGCCGACTTGTCTCCAAGGGGATATTGCTCCCACGGGCACCATATGGTCCGACTCTTGTGAGTCTAGATTCTCGAAACCGACGCGAAACTGATAGTTAATTGTAACGTCCAGGGCCTCCTAATAATGATGGAACACTCAAACTGCGTCGAGATTCAATACATCTTCCTTCAGCCGACTTGTCTCCAAGGGTCTATTGCGGCCTCGGGCACCTTATAGTTCGTCTCCTGTGAGTCTAGATTTTCCGACTCCTACGCAAAACTGATGGTTAATTGTAACGTTCAGGGCCTCCTAATGACGATTGAAGACTCAAATTGCGTCGAGATTCAATACATCGGCCACCAGCCGACTTGTTTCATAGGGTCTATTGCTGCCTGTGGCACCTTCTCATGTCAGTCTAGATTTTCGAATCCGACGCAAAACTGATAGTTAATTGTAACGTGCAGGGCATCCTAATGACGATGGAACACTCAAATTGCGTCGAGATTTAATACGTCGTCCTCCAGCCGACTTGTCTCCAAGTGGATATTGCTGCCTCGGGAACCATATGGTCCGTCTCCTGTGAGTCTAGTTTTTCTAATCCGACGCGAGACTGATAGTTTATTGTAACGTTCAGGGCCTAATAATGACGATGGAACACTCAAATTACGTCGAGATTCAATACATCGCCCTTCAGCCGACTTATCTCCAAAGGTCTATTGCTTTCTCAGGCACCTTATCGTTGTTCTCTTGTGAGTCTAGATTATCGAATCCGACGCATATCTGATAGTTAATTTTAACATTTAGCGCCTCCTGATGACGATGGAACACTCAAATTGTGTCGAGATTCAATACATCGTCCTCCAGCCGACTTGTCTACAATGGGATATAGCTGCCTCGGGCACTATATTGTCCTTCCCTGTGAGTCTAGATTTTCGAATCAGACGCGAAACTGATAGTTAATTGTAACGTGCAGGGCTTCCTACTGACGATGGGACACTCAAATTGCGTCGAGATTCAATACATCGTACTCCAGCCGACTTGTCTCCAAGGTCATATTGCTCCCACGGGCAGCAAATGGTCCGTCTCCTGTGAGTCTAGATTTTCGAATCCGACGCGCAACTGATAGATAATCGTAACGTTCAGGGTCTCCTAATGACGAACATTCAAATTGCGTCGAGATTCAATACATCGTCCTCCAGCCAACTTGTCTCCAAGGGTTTTTGCTGCCTGGGGCACCTTATGGTCGTTCTCCTGTAAATCTAGATTTTCGTATCCGACGCAAAACTGATAGTTAATTGTAACGTTCAGGGCCTCCTAATGACGATGGAACACTCAAATTGCGTCGAGATTCAATACAACGTCCTCCAGCCGACTTGTCTCCAAGGGGATATTACTGCCTCGGTCACCTTATGGTCGTTCTCCTCTGAATCTAGATTTTCGAATCCGACGCAAAACTGATAGTTAATTGTAACGTTCAGGGCTTCCTAATGACGATGGAACACTCAAATTGTGTCGTGATTCAATACATCGCCCTTCAGCCGACTTTTATCCAAAGGTCTATAGGTGCCTGTGGCACCTAATGGACTTTCTCCTGTGAGTCTAGATTTTGAATCCGACGCAAAACTGATCGTTAATTGTAACGTTCAGGTCCTCCTAATGACGATGGAATACTCAAATTACGTCGAGATTCAATACATCGGCCACCAGCTGACTTTCTTCCAAGGGTCTATTGCTGCCACGGACATCTTATGGTCGTTCCCCTGTGAGTCTAGATTTTCGAATCCGATGCATAACTGATAGTTAATTGTAACGTTCAGGGCTACTATTGACGATGATACACTCAAATTGCGTCGAGATTCAATACATCGCCCTTCACCCGACTTGTCTCAAAAGGTCTACTGCTTTCTCAGGCACCTTATGGTTGTTCTCCTGTGAGTCTAGATTTTTGAATCCGACGCATAACTGATAGTTAATTTTAACGTTTAGCGCCTCCTGATGACGATGGGACACTCAAATTGTGTCGAGATTCAATACATCGTCCTCCAGCCGACTTGTCTACAAATGGATATTGCTGCCTCGGGCACTATATTGTCCTTCCCTGTGAGTCTAGATATTCGAATGAGACGCGAAACTGATAGTTAATTGTAACGTTCAGGACTTCCTAATGACGGTGGAACACTCAAATTGCTTCGTGATTCAATACATCGTGCTCCAGCCGACTTGCCTCCAAGGGCATATTGCTCCCACGGGCAGCATATGGTCCGTCTCCTGTGAGTCTAGATTTTCGAATCCGACGCGAAACTGATAGTTAATCGTAACGTTCAGGGTCTCCTAATGACGAACATTCAACTTGCGTCGAGATTCAATACATCGTCCTCCAGCCAACTTGTCTCCAAGGGTTTTTGGTGCCTCGGGCACCTTATGGTAGTTCTCCTGTGAGTCTAGATTTTCGTATCCGACGCAAAACTGATAGTTAATTGCAGAGTTCAGGGCCTACTAATTACGATGGAACACTCAAATTGCGTCGAGATTCAATACATCGTCCTTCAGCCGACTTGTCTCCAAGGGTCTATTGCTGGCTCGGGCACCTTATGGACGTACTCCTGTGAGTCTATATTGTCGAATCCGACGCAAAACTGATAGTTAATTGTAACGTTCAGGGCCTCCTAATGACGATGGAACACTCAAATTGCGTCGAGATTCAATACATCGCCCTTCAGCCGACTTGACTCCATAGGTCTATTGCTGCCTCGTGCAGCTTATGGTCGTCTTCCTGTGAGAGTAGATTTTCGAATCCGACGCAAAACAGATAGTTAATTGTAACGTTCAGGGCCTCCTAATGACGCTGGAATACTCAAATTGCTTCGAGATTCAATACATCGTCCTCCAGTTGTTTTGTCTCCAAGGGTATATTGCTGCTTCGGGCACCGAATGTTCCGTCTCCTATGAGTCTAGATTTTCGTATCCGACGCGAAACAGATATTTAATTGTAACGTTCAGGGCCACCTAATGACGATGGAACACTTAAATTGCGTCTAGATTCAGTACATCGTCCTTCAGCCGACTTGTCTCCAAAGGTCTATTGGTGCCTGTGGCACCTAATGGACTTTCTCTTGTGAGTCTAGATTTTCGAATCCGACGCAAAACAGATAGTTAATTGCAACGTTCAGGGTCTCCTAATGATGATAGAACATTCAAATTGCGTCGAGATTTAATACATTAACCTCCAGCCGACTCGGTTCCAAGGGGATATTGCTGTCTCGGGCACCTTATGGTCCGTGTCATGTGAGTCTAGATTTTCGAATCTGACGCAAAACTGATGGTTAATTGTAACGTTCAGGGCCTCCTAATGACGATGGAACACTCAAATTGCGTCGAGATTCAATTCATCGTCCTCCAGTTGATTTGTCTCCAAGGGTATATTGCTGCTTCGGGCACCGTATGTTCCGTCTCCTGTGAGTCTAGATTTTCGTATCCGACGCGAAACTGATATTTAATTGTAACGATCAGGGCCACCTAATGACGATGGAACACTTAAATTGCGTCTAGATTCAGTACATCGTCCTTCAGCCGACTTGTCTCCAAGGGTCTATTGCTGCCTAAGGCACCTTATGGTCGTTCTCCTGTAAATCTAGATTGTCGAATCCGACGCAAAACTGATAGTAAATTGTAACGTTCAGCTCCTCCTAATGACGATGGAACACTCAAATTGCGTCGTGATTCAATTCATCGCCCTTAAGCCGACTTTTCTCCAAAGGTCTATAGGTGCCTGTGGCACCTAATGGACTTTCTCCTGTGAGTCTAGATTTTCGAATCCGACGCAAAACTTATAGTTAATTGTAACGTTCAGGTCCTCCTAATGACGATGGAACAGTCAAATTACGTCGAGATTCAATACATCGGCCACCAGCTGACTTTTCTCCAAGGGTCTATTGCTGCCTCGGGCACCTTATGGTCGTTCTCCTGTGAGTCTAGAATCCGACGCAAAACTGATAGTTAATTGTAACGTTCAGGGTTTCCTAATGACGATGGAACACTCATATTGCGTCGAGAGTCAATACATCGTCCTTCAGCCGACTTATCTCCAAGGGTCTATTGCTGCCCCGGGCACCTTATGGTCGTTCTCCCGTGAGTCTAGATTTTCAAATCCGACGCAAATCTGATAGTTAATTGTTACGTTCAGGGCCCCCGAATGACGATGGAACACTCAAATTGCGTCGAGATTCAATACATCGTCCTCCAGCCGACTTGCCTCCAAGGGCATATTGCTCCCACGGGCAGCATATGGTCCGTCTCCTGTGAGTCTAGATTTACGAATCCGACGCGAAACTGATAGTTAAATGTAACATTCAGGGCCTCCTAATGACGATGGAGCACTCGAATTGCGTCGAGATTCAATACATCGTCCTTCATCCGACTTGTCTCCATAGGTCTATTGCTGCCTCGTGCAGCTTATGGTCGTCTTCCTGTGAAAATAGATTTTCGAATCCGACGCAAAACAGATAGTTAATTGTAACGTTCAGGCCCTCCTAATGACGATGGAACACTCAAATTGCGTCGAGATTCAATACATCGTCCTCCAGCCGACTTGTCTCCAAGGGTATATTGCTGCTTCGGGCACCGTATGTTCCGTCTCCTGTGAGTCTAGATTTTCGTATCCGACGCGAAACTGATATTTAATTGTAACGTTCAGGGCCTCCTAATGACGATGGAACACTTAAATTGCGGCTAGATTCATTACATCGTCCTTCAGCCGACTTGTCTCCAAGGGTCTCTTGCTGCCTCGGGCACCCTATGGTCGTTCTCCTTTGAGTCTAGATTTTCGAATCCGTCGCAAAACTGATAGTTAATTGTAACGTTCTGGGCCACCTAATAACGATGGAACACTCAAATTGCGTCGAGATTCAATACATCGTCCTCCAGCCGACTTGTCTCCAAGGGGATATTACTGCAACGGGCATCATATGGTCCGTCTCCTGTGAGTCTAGATTTTCGAATCCGACGCGAAACTGGTAGTTAAAAGTAACATTCAGGGCCTCCTAATGACGATGGAACACTCACATTGCGTCGAGATTCAATACATCGTCCTTCAGCCGAGTTGTCTCCAAGGGTCTATTGCTGCCTCGGGCACCTTATGGTCGTTCTCCTGTGACTCTAGATTTTCAAATCCAACGCAAATCTGATAGTTAATTGTAACGTTCAGGGCCCCCGAATGACGATGGAACAGTCAAATATGCGTCGAGATTCAATACATGGTCCTCCAGCCGACTTGTCTCCAAGGTCATATTGCTCATACGGGCAGAAAATGGTCCGTCTCCTGCGAGTCTAGATTTTCAAATCCGACGCGCAACTGATAGTTAATCGTAACGTTCAGGGTCTCCTAATGACGAACATTAAATTGCGTCAAGGTTCAATACATCGTCCTCCAGCCAACTTGTCTCAAAGGGTTTTTGCTGCCTGGGGCACCTTATTGTCGTTCTCCTGTGAGTCTAGATTTTCGTATCCGACGCAAAACTGATAGTTAATTGTAACGTTCAGGGCCTCCTAATTACGATGGAACACTCAAATTGCGTCGATATTCAATACATCGTCCTCCAGCCGACTTGTCTCCAAAGGTCTATTGCTGCCTTGGGCACCTTATGGTCGTTCTCCTTTGAGTCTGGATTTTCGAATCCAACGCAAAACTGATTGTAACGTTCAGGGCCTCCTAATGACGATGGAACACTCAAATTCCGTCGAGATTCAATACATCGGCCTCCAGCCGACTTGTCTCCAAGGGTATATTGCTGCTTCGGGCACCGTATGTTCCGTCTCCTGTGACTCTAGATTTTCGTATCCGACGCGAAACTGATATTTAATTGTAACGTTCAGGGCCACCTAATGACGATGGAACACTTACACTGCGTCTAGATTCAGTACATCGGCCTTCAGCTGACTTGTCTCCAAGGGACTATTGCTGCCTCGGGCACCTTATGGTCGTTCTCCTGTGAGTCTAGATTTTCGAATTATGACGCAAAACTGATAGTTAATTGTAACGTTCAGGGCTTCCTAATGACGATGGAACACTCAAATTGCGTCGAGATTCAATACATCGTCCTTCAGCCGACTTGTCTCCAAGGGTCTATTGCTGCCTCGGGCACCTTATGGTCGTTCTCCTTTGAGTCTAGATTTTCGAATCCGTCGCAAAACTGATAGATACTTGTAACGTTCAGGGCCTCCTAATAACGATGGAACACTTAAATTGCGTCGAGATTCAATACATCGGCCACCAGCCGACTTGTTTCATAGGGTCTATTGCTGCCTGTGGCACCTTCTCCTGTGAGTCTAGATTTTCGAATCCGACGCAAAACTCATAGTTTATTGTAACGTGCAGGGCGTCCTAATGACGATGGAACACTCAAATTGCGTCGAGATTCAATACATCGTCCTCCAGCCGACTTGTCTCCAAGGGGATTTTGCTGCCTCGGTCACCTTATGGTCGTTCTCCTGTGAATCTAGATTGTCGAATCCGACGCAAAACTGATAGTTAATTGTAACGTTCAGGGCGTTCTAATGACGATGGAATACTCAAATTGTGTCGTGATTCAATACATCGCCATTCAGCCGACTTTTCTCCACAGGTCTATAGGTGCTTGTGGCACCTAATGGACTTTCTCCTGTGAGTCTAGATTTTCGAATCCGACGCAAAACTGATAGTTAATTGTAACGTTCAGGTCCTCCTAATGACGATGGAACACTCAAATTACGTCGAGATTCAATACATCGGCCACCAGCTGACTTTCCTCCAAGGTCTATTGCTGCTTCGGGCACCTTATGGTTGTTCTCCTGTGAGTCTAGATTTTTGAATCCGACGCATAACTGATAGTTAATTTTAACGTTTAGCGCCTCCTGTTGACGATGGGACACTCAAATTGTGTCGAGATTCAATACATCGTCCTCCAGCCGACTTGTCTACAAATGGATATTGCTGCCTCGGGCACAATATTGTCCTTCCCTGTGAGTCTAGATTGTCGAATGAGACGCGAAACTGATAGTTAATTGTAACGTTCAGGGCATCCTAATGACGATGGAACACTCAAATTGCGTCGAGATTCAATACATCGTCCTTCAGCCGACTTGTCTCCAAGGGTCTATTGCTGCCTCGGGCACCTTATGGTCGTTCTCCTGTGAGTCTAGATTTTCAAATCCGACGCAAATCTAACAGTTAATTGTAACGTTCAGGGCCCCGAATGACGATGGAACACTCAAATTGCGTCGAGATTCAATACATCGTGCTCCAGCCGACTTGCCTCCAAGGGCATATTGCTCCCACGGGCAGCATACGGTCCGTCTCCTGTGAGTCTAGATTTTCGAATCCGTCGCGAAACTGATAGTTAATCGTAACGTTCAGGGTCTCCTAATGACGAACATTCAAATTGCGTCGAGATTCAATACTTCGTCCTCCAGCCAACTTGCCTCCAAGGGTTTTTGCTGCCTCGGGTACCTTATGTTCGTTCTCCTGTGAGTCTGGATTTTCGTATCCGACGCAAAACTGATAGTTAATTGTAGAGTTCAGGGCCTCCAACTTACGATGGAACACTCAAATTGCGTCGAGATTCAATACATCGTCCTTCAGCCGACTTGTCTCCAAAGGTCTATTGCTGCCTCGGGCACCTTATGGAGGTTCTCCTTTGACTCTGGATTTTCGAATCCAACGCAAAACTGATTGTAACGTTCAGGGCCTCCAAATGACGATGGAACACACAAATTCCGTCGAGATTCAATACATCGGCCTCCAGCCGACTTGTCTCCAATGGGATATTGCTGCCTCGGGCACCATATGGTCCGTCTCCAGTGTGTCTAGATTTTCAAATCCGACGCGAAACTCATAGTTAAATGTAACATTCAGGGCCTCCTAATGACGATGGAACACTCGAATTGCGTCGAGATTCAATACATCGTCCTCCAGGCGACTTGTGTCCAAGGGTATATTGGTGCCTCGGGCACTTCTTGGTCGTTCTCCTGTAAGTCGATATTGTCGAATCCGACGCAAAACTGATAGTTAATTGTAACGTTCAGGGCCTCCTAATGACGATGGAACACTCAAATTGCGTCGAGATTCAATACATCGCCCTTCAGCCGACTTGTCTCCAAAGGTCTATTGGTGCCTGTGGCACCTAATGGTCTTTCTCTTGTGAGTCTAGATTTTCGAATCCGACGCAAAACAGATAGTTAATTGCAACGTTCAGGGTCTCCTAATGATGATGGAACACTCAAATTGCGTCGAGATTTAATACATTAACCTCCAGCCGACTCGTCTCCAAGGGGATATTGCTGTCTCGGGCACCTTATGGTCCGTATCATGTGAGTCTAGATTTGCGAATCTGGCGCAAAACTGATGGTTAATTCTAACGATTAGGGTCTCCTAATGATGATGGAACACTCAAATTGTTTCGAGATTCAATGCATCGTCCTTCAGCCGACTTGTCTCCATAGGTCTATTGCTGCCTCGTGCAGCTTATGGTCGTCTTCCTGTGAGAATAGCTTTTCGAATCCAACGCAAAACAGATAGTTAATTGTAACGTTCAGGGCCTCCTAATGACGATGGAACACTGAAATTGCGTCGAGATTCAATACATCGTCCTCCAGCCGATTTGTCTCCAAGGGTATATTGCTGTTTCGGGCACCGTATGTTCCGGCTCCTGTGAGTCTAGATTTTCGAATCCGACGCGAAACTGACATTTAATTGTAACGATCAGGGCCACCTAATGACGATGGAACACTTAAATTGCGTCTAGATTCAGTACATCGTCCTTCAGCCGATTTGTCTCCAAGGTCATATTGCTCATACGGGCAGAAAATGGTCCGTCTCCTGCGAGTCTAGATTTTCGAATCCGACGCGCAACTGATAGTTAATCGTAACGTTCAGGGTCTCCTAATGACGAACATTAAATTGCGTCGAGATTCAATACATCGTAATCCAGCCAACTTGTCTCAAAGTGTTTTTGCTGCCTGGGGCACCTTATGGTCGTTCTCCTGTGAGTCTAGATTTTCGTATCCAACGCAAAGCTGATAGTTAATTGTAACGTTCAGGGCCTCCTAATTACGATGGAACACTCAAATTGCGTCGATATTCAATACATCGTCCTCCAGCCGACTTGTCTCCAAAGGTCTATTGCTGCCTTGGGCACTTTATGGTCGTTCTCCTTTGAGTCTGGATTTTCGAATCCAACGCAAAGCTGATTGTAACGTTCAGGGCCTCCTAATGACGATGGAACACTCAAATTCCGTCGAGATTCAATACATCGGCCTCCAGCCGACTTGTCTCCAAGGGGATATTGCTGCCTCGGGCACCATATGGTGCGTCTCCTGTGGGTCTAGATTTTCGAATCAGACACGAAACTGATAGTTAAATGTAACATTCAGGGCCTCCTAATGACGATGGAACACTCGAATTGCGTCGAGATTCAATACATCGTCCTCCAGGCGACTTGTGTCCAAGGGTATATTAGTGCCTCGGGCACTTTATGGTCGTTCTCCTATAAGTCTAGATTGTCGAATCCGACGCAAAACTGACAGCTAATTGTAACGTTCAGGGCCTCCTAATGACGATGGAACACTCAAATTACGTCGAGATTCAATACATCGCCCTTCAGCTGACTTGTCTCCAAAGGTCTATTGGTGCCTGTGGCACCTAATGGACTTTCTCTTGTGAGTCTAGATTTTCGAATCCGACGCAAAACAGATAGTTAATTGCAACGTTCAGGGTCTCCTAATGATGATGGAACACTCAAATTGCGTCGAGATTCAATGAGTGATAGTATTATTTTTATCCCACATTTTTTTACGCTGTTTAATATCAGAAGTAAGTCTTAAGTCTGTAAATAGTCGAAGTTTAATTTTAAATCTTGTACATAATCTGACTGTTCTTAACTGAGGATCACTGAAATGAATAATTTACTTTAATTACTTGGTTGTAATAGCCAAGAAACTGGCAAGTGTCTGAATGATGGAATTAATGAAAGCAGATGTAAGTATTAAACCTGTAATTATTAGAAGTTTAAATTTAATTCATGTACATAATTTTACTGTTTATTGACTGAGGAGCATTAAAATTAATGAAACTCAAGTTTTTCTAATTACATTTTTGTAATGTGTTTATCTGACATGTTCCACACCCAGGAGGATTCCCTCTTTTATGGGTCTATGGAATGAATAATTAATCTAATCTAATCTAATCTAAACATTAACCTCCAGCCGACTCGCCTCCAAGGGGATATTGCTGCCTCGGGCACCTTATGGTCCGTGTCATGTGAGTCTAGAGTTTCGAATCTGACGCAAAACTGATGGTTAATTGTAACGATCAGGGTCTCCTAATGATGATGGAACACTCAAATTGTGGCGAGATTCAATACATCGTCCTTCAGCCGACTTGTCTCCATAGGTCTATTGCTGCCTCGTGCAGCTTATGGTCGTCTTCCTGTGAGAATAGATTTTCGAATCCGACGCAAAACAGATAGTTAATTGTAACGTTCAGGGCCTCCTAATGACGATGGAACACTCAAATTGCGTCGAGATTCATTACATCGTCCTCCAGCCGATTTGTCTCCAAGGGTATATTGCTGCTTCGGGCACCGTATGATCCGTCTCCTGTGAGTATAAATTTTCGTATCCGACGCGAAACTGATATTTAATTGTAACGTTCAGGGCCACCTAATGACGATGGAACACTTACATTGCGTCTAGATTCAGTACATCGGCCTTCAGCCGACTTGTCTCCAAGGGTCTATTGCTGCCTCGGGCACCTTATGGTCGTTCTCCTGTGAGTCTAGATTTTCGAGTTATGAAGCAAAACTGATAGTTAATTGTAACGTTCAGGGCTTCCTAATGACGATGGAACACTCAAATTGCGTCGAGACTCAATACATCGTCCTTCAGCCGACTTGTCTCCAAGGGTCTATTGCTGCCTCGGGCACCTTATGGTCATTCTCCTTTGAGTCTAGATTTTCGAATCCGTCGCAAAACTGATAGTTTATTGTAACGTGCAGGGCCTCCTAATGACGATGGAACACTCAAAACGTGACGAGATTCAATACATCGTCCTCAAGCTGACTTGTCTCCAAGGGTAAATTGCTGCCTCGGGCATCATATAGTCCGTCTCCTGTGAGTCTAGATTTTCGAATCCGACGCGAAACTGATAGTTAAATGTAACATTCAGGGCCTCCTAATGACGATGGAACACTCGAATTGCGTCGAGATTCAATACATCGTCCTCCAGGCGACTTGTGTCCAAGGGTATATTAGTGCCTCGGGCACTTTATGGTCGTTCTCCTATAAGTCTAGATTGTCGAATCCGACGCAAAACTGACAGCTAATTGTAACGTTCAGGGCCTCCTAATGACGATGGAACACTCAAATTACGTCGAGATTCAATACTTCGCCCTTCAGCTGACTTGTCTCCAAAGGTCTATTGGTGCCTGTGGCACCTAATGGACTTTCTCTTGTGAGTCCAGATTTTCGAATCCGACGCAAAACAGATAGTTAATTGCAACGTTCAGGGTCTCCTAATGATGATGGAACACTCAAATTGCGTCGAGATTCAATGAGTGATAGTATTATTTTTATCCCACAACTTTTTACGCTGTTTAATATCAGAAGTAAGTCTTAAGTCTGTAAATAGTCGAAGTTTAATTTTAAATCTTGTACATAATCTGACTGTTCTTAACTGAGGATCACTGAAATGAATAATTTACTTTAATTACTTGGTTGTAATAGCCAAGAAACTGGCAAGTGTCTGAATGATGGAATTAATGAAAGCAGATGTAAGTATTAAACCTGTAATTATTAGAAGTTTAAATTTAATTCATGTACATAATTTTACTGTTTATTGACTGAGGAGCATTAAAATTAATGAAACTCAAGTTTCTCTAATTACATTTTTGTAATGTGTTTATCTGACATGTTCCACACCCAGGAGGATTCCCTCTTTTATGGGTCTATGGAATGAATAATTAATCTAATCTAATCTAATCTAAACATTAACCTCCAGCCGACTCGCCTCCAAGGGGATATTGCTGCCTCGGGCACCTTATGGTCCGTGTCATGTGAGTCTAGAGTTTCGAATCTGACGCAAAACTGATGGTTTATTGTAACGATAAGGGTCTCCTAATGATGATGGAACACTCAAATTGTGGCGAGATTCAATACATCGTCCTTCAGCCGACTTGTCTCCATAGGTCTATTGCTGCCTCGTGCAGCTTATGGTCGTCTTCCTGTGAGAATAGATTTTCGAATCCGACGCAAAACAGATAGTTAATTGTAACGTTCAGGGCCTCCTAATGACGATGGAACACTCAAATTGCGTCGAGATTCATTACATCGTCCTCCAGCCGATTTGTCTCCAAGGGTATATTGCTGCTTCGGGCACCGTATGATCCGTCTCCTGTGAGTCTAAATTTTCGTATCCGACGCGAAACTGATATTTAATTGTAACGTTCAGGGCCACCTAATGACGATGGAACACTTACATTGCGTCTAGATTTAGTACATCGGCCTTCAGCCGACTTGTCTCCAAGGGTCTATTGCTGCCTCGGGCACCTTATGGTCGTTCTCCTGTGAGTCTAGATTTTCGAGTTATGAAGCAAAACTGATAGTTAATTGTAACGTTCAGGGCTTCCTAATGACGATGGAACACTCAAATTGCGTCGAGATTCAATACATCGTCCTTCAGCCGACTTGTCTCCAAGGGTCTATTGCTGCCTCGGGCACCTTATGGTCATTCTCCTTTGAGTCTAGATTTTCGAATCCGTCGCAAAACTGATAGTTTATTGTAACGTGCAGGGCCTCCTAATGACGATGGAACACTCAAAACGTGACGAGATTCAATACATCGTCCTCAAGCTGACTTGTCTCCAAGGGTAAATTGCTGCCTCGGGCATCATATGGTCCGTCTCCTGTGAGTCTAGATTTTCGAATCCGACGCGAAACTGATAGTTAAATGTAACATTCAGGGCCTCCTAATGACGATGGAACACTCGAATTGTGTCGAGATTTAATACAACGTCCTCCAGCAGACATGTGTCCAAGGGTATATTGGTGCCTCGGGCACTTCGTTCTCCTGTAAGTCTACATTGTCGAATCCGACGCAAAACTGATAGATACTTGTAACGTTCAGGGCCTCCTAATAACGATGGAACACTCAAATTGCGTCGAGATTCAATACATCGGCCACCAGCCGACTTGTTTCATAGGGTCTATTGCTGCCTGCGGCACCTTCTCCTGTGAGTCTAGATTTTCGAATCCGACGCAAAACTGATAGTTAATTGTAACGTGCAGGGCATCCTAATGACGATGGAACACTCAAATTGCGTCGAGATTCAATACATCGTCCTCCAGCCGACTTGTCTCCAAGGGGATATTGCTGCCTCGGTCACCTTATGGTCGTTCTCCTGTGACTCTAGATTGTCGAATCCGACGCAAAACTGATAGTTAATTGTAACGTTCAGGGCTTCCTAATGACGATGGAATACTCAAATTGTGTCGTGATTCAATACATCGCCCTTCAGCCGACATTTCTCCAAAGGTCTATAGGTGCCTGTGGCACCTAATGGACTTTCTCCTGTGAGTCTAGATTTTCGAATCCGACGCAAAACTGATAGTTGATTGTAACGTTCAGGTCCTCCTAATGACGATGGAACATTAAAATTACGTCGAGATTCAATACATCGGCCACCAGCTGACTTACCTCCAAGGGTCTATTGCTGCCTCGGGCACCTTATGGTCGTTCTCCTGTGAGTCTAGATTTTCAAATCCGACGCAAATCTGATAGTTAATTGTAACGTTCAGGGCCCCCGAATGACGATGGAACACTCAAATTGCGTCGAGATTCAATACATCGTGCTCCAGTCGACTTGCCTCCAAGGGCATATTGCTCCCACGGGCAGCATATGGTCCGTCTCCTGTGAGTCTAGATTTTCGAATCCGACGCGAAACTGATAGTTAATAGTAACGTTCAGGGTCTCCTAATGACGAACATTCAAATTGCGTCGAGATTCAATACATCGTCCTCCAGCCAACTTGCCTCCAAGGGTTTTTGCTGCCTCGGGCGCCTTATGTTCGTTCTCCTGTGAGTCTAGATTTTCGTATCCGACGCAAAACTGATAGTTAATTGTAGAGTTCAGGGCCTCCTAATTGCGATGGAACACTCAAATTGCGTCGAGATTCAATACATCGTCCTTCAGCCGACTTGTCTCCAAAGGTCTATTGCTGCCTCGGGCACCTTATGGAGGTTCTCCTTTGAGTCTGGATTTTCGAATCCAATGCAAAACTGATTGTAACGTTCAGGGCCTCCTAATGACGATGGAACACACAAATTCCGTCGAGATTCAATACATCGGCCTCCAGCCGACTTGTCTCCAAGGGGATATTGCTGCCTCGGGCACCATATGGTCCGTCTCCAGTGAGTCTAGATTTTCAAATCCGACGCGAAACTGATAGTTAAATGTAACATTCAGGGCCTCCTAATGACGATGGAACACTCGAATTGCCTCGAGATTCAATACATCGTCCTCCAGGCGACTTGTGTCCAAGAGTATATTGGTGCTCGGGCACTTTTTGGTCGTTCTCCTGTAAGTCGATATTGTCGAATCCTACGCAAAACTGATAGTTAATTGTAACGTTCAGGGCCTCCTAATTACGATGGAACACTCAAATTGCGTCGAGGATCAATACATCGCCCTTCAGCCGACTTGTCTCCAAAGGTCTATTGGTGCCTGTGGCACCTAATGGACTTTCTCTTGTGAGTCTAGATTTTCGAATCCGGCGCAAAACAGATAGTTAATTGCAACGTTCAGGGTCTCCTAATGATGATGGAACACTCAAATTGCGTCGAGATTTAATACATTAACCTCCAGCCGACTCGTCTCCTAGGGGATATTGCTGTCTCGGGCCCCTTATGGTCCGTGTCATGTGAGTCTAGATTTTCGAATCTGACGCAAAACTAATGGTTAATTCTAACGATCGGGGTCTCCTAATGATGATGGAACACTCAAATTGTTTCGAGATTCAATGCATCGTCCTTCAGCCGACTTGTCTCCATAGGTCTATTGCTGCCTCGTGCAACTTATGGTCGTCTTCCTGTGAGAATAGATTTTCGAATCCAACGCAAAACAGATACTTAAATGTAACGTTCAGGGCCTCCTAATGACGATGGAACACTCATATTGCGTCAAGATTCAATAAATCGTCCTCCAGCCGATTTGTCTCCAAGGGTATATTGCTGTTTCGGGCACCGTATGTTCCGTCTCCTGTGAGTCTAGATTTTCGTATCCGACGCGAAACTGATATTTAATTGTAACGTTCAGGGCCACCTAATGACGATGGAACACTTAAATTGCGTCTAGATTCAGTACATCGTCCTTCAGCCGACTTGTCTACAAGGGTCTATTGCTGCCTCGGGCACCTTATGGTCGTTCTCCTGTAAATCTAGATTGTCGAATCCGACGCAAAACTTATAGTTAATTGTAACGTTCAGGGCCTCCTAATGACGATGGAACACTAAAATTGCGTCGTGATTTAATACATCGCCCTTAAGCCGACTTTTCTCCAAAGGTCTATAGGTGCCTGTGGCACCTAATGGGCTTTCTCCTATGAGTCTAGATTTTCGAACCCGACGCAAAATTGATAGTTAATTGTAACGTTCAGGGCTTCCTAATGACGATGGAACACTCTAATTGCGTCGAGATTCAATACATTGTCCTTCAGCCGACTTGTCTCCAAGGGTCTATTGCTGCCTCGGGCACCTTATGGTAGTTCTCCCGTGAGTCTAGATTTTCAAATCCGACGCAAATCTGATAGTTAATTGTAACGTTCAGGGCCCCCGAATGACGATGGAACACTCAAATTGCGTCGAGATTCAATACATCGTCCTCCTGCCGACTTGCCTCCAAGGGCATATTCCTCCCACGGGCAGCATATGGTCCGTCTCCTGTGAGTCTAGATTTTCGAATCCGACGCGAAACTGATAGTTAAATGTAACATTCAGGGCCTCCTAATGATGATGGAACACTCGAATTGCGTCGAGATTCAATACATCGTCCTCCAGGCGACTTGTGTCCAAGGGTATTTTGGTAGCTCGGGCACTTTATGGTCGTTCTCCTGTAAGTCTATATTGTCGAATCCGACGCAAAACTGATAGTTAATTGTAACGTTCAGGGCCACCTAATGACGATGGAACACTTCAATTGCGTCTAGACTCATTACATCGTCCTTCAGCTGACTTGACTCCAAGGGTCTATTGCTGCCTCGGGCACCTTATGGTCGTTCTCCTTTGAGTCTAGATTTTCGAATCCGTCGCAAAACTGATCGTTAATTGTAACGTTCAGGGCCTCCTGATAACGATGGAACACTCGAATTGGGTCGAGATTCAATACATCGTCCTCCAGCCGACTTGTGTCCAAGGGTATATTGGTGCCTCGGGCACTTTATGGTCGTTCTCCTGTAAGTCTAGATTGTCGAATCCGACGCAAAACTGATAGACACTTGTAACGTTCAGGGCCTCCTAATAACGATGGAACACTCAAATTGCGTCGAGATTCAATACATCGGCCACCAGCCGACTTGTTTCATAGGGTCTATTGCTGCCTGTGGTACCTTCTCCTGTGAGTCTAGATTTTCGAATCCGACGCAAAACTGATAGTTAATTGTAACGTGCAGGGCATCCTAATGACGATGGAACATCCAAATTGCGTCGAGATTCAATACTTCGTCCTCCAGCGACTAGTCTCCAAGGGGATATTGCTGCCTCGGTCACCTTATGGTCGTTCTCCTGTAAATCTAGATTGTCGAATCCGACGCAAAACTGATAGTTAATTGAACGTTCAGAGCCTCCTAATGACGATGGAACATTCAAATTGTGTTGTGATTCAATACATCGACCTTCAGCCGACTTCTCTCCAAAGGTCTATTGGTGCCTGTGGCACCTAATGGACTTTGTCCTGTGAGTCTAGATTTTCGAATCCGACGCAAAACTGATAGTTAATTGTAACGTTCAGGTCCTCCGAATGACGATGGAACACTCAAATTGCTTCGAGATTCAATACACCGTCCTTCAGCCGACATGTCGCCAAGGGTCTATTGCTGCCTCAGGCACCTTATGGTCGCTCTTCGTGAGTCTAGATTTTCAAATCCGACGCAAATCTGATAGTTAATTGTTAGTTTCAGGGCCCCCGAGTGACGAAGGAACACTCACATTGCGTCGAGATTCAATACATCGTCATCCAGCCGACTTTTCTCCAAGGGTCTATTGCTGCCTCGGGGACCATTTGGTCGTTCTGCTGTAAGTCTAGATTGTCGAATCCGACGCTAAAAAGATAGTTACTTGTAACGTTCAGGGCCTCCTAATGACGATGTAACACTCAAATTGCATCGAGATTCAATAAATCGTCCTCCAGCCGACTTGTCTCCAAGGGGATACTGCTGCCTCGGGCATCATATGGTCCGTCTCCTGTGAGTCTAGATTTTCGAATCCGACGCGAAACTGATAGTTCAAATGGCTCTGAGCACTATGGGACTTAACAGCTATGGTCATCAGTCCCCTAGAACTTAGAACTACGTAAACCTAACTAACCTAAGGACAGCACACAACACCCAGCCATCACGAGGCAGAGAAAATCCCTGACCGCGCCGGGAATCGAACCCGAGAACCCGGGTGTGGGAAGCGAGGACGCTACCGCACGACCACGAGATGCGGGCAAAACTGATAGTTAAATGTAACATTCAGGGCCTCCTAATGACGATGGAACACTCGAATTGGGTCGAGATTTAATACATCGTCCTCCGGATTACTTGTGTCCAAGGGTATATTGGTGACTCGGACACTTTATGGTCGTTCTCCTGTAAGTGTAGATTGTAAAATCCGACGCAAAACTGATAGTTAATTGTAACTTTCAGGGCCTCCTAATGACGATGGAACACTCAAATTGTGTCGTGATTCAATCCATCGCCCTTCAGCCGGCTTTTCTCAAAAGGTCTATTGGTGCCTGTGGCACCTAATGGACTTTCTCCTGTGAGTCTAGATTTTCGAATCCGACGCCAAACTGATAGTTAATTGTAACGTTCAGGGCCTCCTAATGACGATGGAACACTCAAATTACGTCGAGATTCAATACATCGGCCACCAGCTGACTTTTCTCCAAGGGTCTATTGCTGCCTCGGGCACCATATGGTCGTTCTCCTGTGAGTCTAGATTTTCGTATCCGACGCAAAACTGATAGTTATTGTAGAGTTCAGGGCCTCCTAATTACGATGGAACACCAAATTGCGTCAAGATTCAATACATCGTCCTTCAGCCGACTTGTCTCCAAACGTCTATTGCTGCCTCGGGCACCTTATGGACGTTCTCCTTTGAGTCTGGATTTTCGAATCCAACGCAAAACTGATTGTAACCTTCAGGGCCTCCTAATGGCGATGGAACACACAAATTCCGTCGAGATTCAATACATCGGCCTCCAGCCGACTTGTCTCCAAGGGGATATTGATGCCTCGGGCACCATATGGTCCGTCTCCAGTGTGTCTAGATTTTCAAATCCGACGCGAAACTGATAGTTAAATGTAACATTCAGGGCCTCCTAATGACGATGGAACACCCATATTGCGTCGAGATTCAATACATCGTCCTCCAGGCGACTTGTGTCCAAGGGTATATTGGTGCCTCGGGCACTTTTTGGTCGTTCTCCTGTAAGTCGATATTGTCGAATCCGACGCAAAACTGATAGTTGATTGTAATTTTCAGGGCCTCCTAATGACGATGAAACACTCAAATTGCGTCGAGATTCAATACATCGCCCTTCAGCTGACTTGTCTCCAAAGGTCTATTGGTGCCTGTGGCACGTAATGGGCTTTCCCTTGTGAGTCTAGATTTTCGAATCCGACGCAAAACAGATAGTTAATTGCAACGTTCAGGGTCTCCTAATGATGATGGAACACTCAAATTGCGTCGAGATTCAATACATTAACCTCCAGCCGACTCGTTTCCAGGGGGATATTGCTGTCTCGGGCACCTTATGGTCCGTGTCATGTGAGTCTAGATTTTCGAATCTGACGCAAAACTGATGGTTAATTCTAACGATCAGGGTCTCCTAATGATGATGGAACACTCAAATTGTTTCGAGATTCAATGCATCGTCCTTCAACCGACTTGTCTCCATAGGCCTATTGCTGCCTCGGGCACCTTATGGTCGTTCTCCTGTGAGTCTAGATTTTCAAATCCGACGCAAATCTGATAGTTAATTGTAACGTTCAGGGCCCCCGAATGACGATGGAACACTCAAATTGCGTCGAGATTCAATACATCGTCCTCCAGCCGACTTGCCTCCAAGGGCAAATTCCTCCCACGGGCAGCATATGGTCCGTCTCCTGTGAGTCTAGATTTTCGAATCTGACGCGAAACAGATAGTTAAATGTAACATTCAAAGCCTGTTAATGACGATGGAACGCTCGAATTTCGTCGAGATTCAATATATCGTCCTCCAGCCGACTTGTCTCCAAGGGTATACTGCTGCTTCGGGCACCGTATGTTCCGTCTCCTGTGAGTCTAGATATTCGTATCCGACGCGAAACTGATATTTAATTGTAACGTTCAGGGCCTCCTAATGGCGATGGAACAATTAAATTGCGTCTAGATTCATTACATCGTCCTTCAGCCGACTTGACTCCAAGGGTCTATCGCTGCCTCGGGCACCTTATGGTCGTTCTCCTGTGAGTCTAGATTTTCGAATTATGACGCAAACTGATAGTTCATTGTAACGTTCAGGGCTTCCTAATGACGATGGAACACTCAAATTGCGTCGAGATTCAATACATCGTCCTTCAGCCGACTTGTCTCCAAGGGTCTATTGCTGCCTCGGGCACCTTATGGTCGTTCTCCTTTGAGTCTAGATTTTCGAATCCGTCGCAAATCTGATAGTTAATTGTTACGTTCAGGGCCCCCGAGTGACGATGGAACACTCAAATTGCGTCGAGATTCAATACATCGTCATCCAGCCGACTTGTCTCCAAGGGTCTATTGCTGCCTCGGGGACCATTTGGTCGTTCTGCTGTAAGTCTAGATAGTCGAATCCGACGCTAAAAAGATAGTTACTTGTAACGTTCAGGGCCTCCTAATGACGATGCAACACTCAAATTGCATCGAGATTCAATAAATCGTCCTCCAGCCGACTTGTCTCCAAGGGGATATTGCTGCCTCGGGCATCATATGGTCCGTCTCCTGTGAGTCTAGATTTTCGAATCCGACGCGAAACTGATAGTTAAATGTAACATTCAGGTCCTCCTAATGACGATGGAACACTCGAATTAGGTCGAGATTCAATTCATCGTCCTCCGGAAGACTTGTGTCCAAGGTTATATTGGTTCTTCGGGCACTTTATGGTCGTTCTCCCGTAAATCTAGATTGTCGAATCCGACGCAAAACTGATAGTTAATTGTAACGTTCAGGACCTCCTAATGACGATGGAACACTCAAATTGTGTCGTGATTCAATCCATCGCCCTTCAGCCGACTTTTCTCCAAAGGTCTATTGGTGCCTGTGGCACCTAATGGACTTTCACCTGTGAGGCTAGATTTTCGAATCCGACGCCAAACTGATAGTTAATTGCAACGTTCAGGTCCTCCTAATGACGATGGAACACTCAAATTACGTCGAGATTCAATACATCGGCCACCAGCTGAGTTTTCTCCAAGGGTCTATTGCTGCCTCGGGCACCTTATGGTCGTTCTAATGTGAGTCTAGATTTTCGAATCCGACGCATAACTGATAGTTACTTGTAACGTTCAAGGCCTCCTAATGACGATGCAACACTCAAATTGCATGGAGATTCAATACATCGTCCTCCAGCCGACTTGTCTCCAAGGGTCTATTGCTGCCTCGGGTACCTTATGGTTGTTCTCCTGTGAGTCTAGATTTTCGAATCGTACGCAAAACTGATAGTTATAATTGTAACGTTCGGGGCCTTATAATGACGATGGAACACTCAGATTGTGTCGAGATACAATACATCGTCCTCCAGCCGACTTGTCTCCAAGTGGATATTGCTGCCTCGGGCACTTAATGGTCGTTCTCCTGTAAGTCTAGATTGTCGATCCGACGCAAAACTGATAGTTACTTGCAACGTTCAGGGCCTCCTAATGACGATGGAACACTCAAATTGCGTCGAGATTCAATACATCGGCCACCAGCCGAGTTGTTTCATAGTTTCTATTGCTGCCTGTGGCACTTTCTCCTGTGGGTCCAGATTTTCGAATCCGACGCAAAACTGATAGTTAATTGCAAGGTTCAGGGCCTCCTAATGACGATGGAACACCCAGATTGTGTCGAGATTCAATACATCGTCCTCCAGCCGACTTGTCTCCAAGTGGATATTGCTGCCTCGGGCACCACATAGTCCTTCTCCCGTGAGTCTGGATTTTCGAATCCGACGCGAAACTGATAGTTAATTGTAACGTCTAGGCCCTCCTAATGACGATGGAACACCCAAATTGCGTCGAGATTCAATACATCGTCTTTCAGGCGACTTGTCTCCAAGGGTCTATTTCTGCCTCGGGCACCTTGTGGTCGTTCTCCTGTAAGTCTAGATTTTCAAATCGGACGCAAAAGTGGTAGTTAATTGTAACGTTCAGGGCCTCCTAATGACGATGGAACACTCAAATTGCATCGAGATTCAATACATCGTCCTCCAGCCGACTTGTCTCCAAGTGGATATTGCTGCCTCGGGAACCAAATGGTCCGGCTCCTGTCAGTCTAGATTTTCGAATCCGACGCGAGACTGATAGTTAATTGTAACGTTCAGGGCCTCTTAGTGACGATGGATCACTCAAATTGCGTCGACATTCAATACATCGTAATTCAGCCGACTTGTCTCCAAGGGTCTATTGCTGCCTCGGGCACATTATGGTCGTTCTCCTGTGAGTCTAGATTTTCGAATCCGACGCAAAACTGATAGTTACTTGTAGTGTTCAGGGCATCCTAACGACGATGGAACACTCAAATGGCGTCGGGATTCAATACATGTCCTCTAGCCGACTTGTCTCCAAGGGGATATTGCTGCCTCGGCAACTTATGGTCCGTCTCCTATGGGTCTCGATTTTCGAATCCGACGCGAAACCGATAGTTAATTGTAACGTTCAGGGCCTCCAAATGACGATGGAACACTCAAATTGCGTCGAGATTAAATACATCGTCCTTCAGATGACTTGTCTCCAAAGGTCTATTGCTGCCTCGGGCACCTTATGGTCGTTCTCCTGTGAGTCTAGATTTTCGAATCTGACGCAAAACTGATAGTTAATTGTAACGTTCAGGGCCTCCTAATGACGATGGAACACTCAAATTGCGTCGAGATTCGTTACATCGACCTTCAGCCGACCTGTCTCCAAGGGGATATTGCTGCCTCGGGCACCATAGGATCCGTCTCCTGTGAGTCTAGATTTTCGAATCCGACGCGAAACTGATAGTTAATTGTAACGTTCAGGGCCTCCTATTGACGATGGAACACTTAAATTGCGTCGAGATTCAATACATCTTCCCTCAGCCGAATTGTCTCTAAGGGTCTATTGCTGCCTCGGTCACCTTATGGTCGTTCACCTGTGAGCCTAGATTTTCGTATCCGACGCAAAACTGATAGTTAATTGTAACGTTCAGGGCCTCCTAATGACGATGGAACATTGAAATTGCGTCGAGATTCAATACATCGTCCTGTAGCCGACTTATCTCCAAGGGGATATTGCTGCCTCGGCACCTTATGGTCCGTCTCTTTTGGGTCTCGATTTTCGAATCAGACGCGGAACTGATAGTTAATTGTATCGTTCAGGGCCTCCTAATGACGATGGAACACTTAAATTGCGTCGAGATTCAATACATCGTCCTTCAGCCGACTTGTCTCCAAGGGTCTATTGCTGCCTCGGGCACCTAATTGTCGTTCTCCTGTAAGTCTAGATTGTAGAATACGACGCAAAACTCATAGATACTTGTAACGTTCAGGGCTCCTAATGACGATGGAACACTCAAATTGCATCGAGATTTAATACATCGTCCTCCAGCCGACTTGTCTCCAAGGGAATATTGCTGCCTCGGTCACCTTATGGTCGTTCTCCTGTAATTCTAGGTTGTCGAATCCAACGCAAAACTGATAGTTAATTGTAACGTTCAGGGCGTCCTAATGACGATGGAACACTCAAATTGTGTCGAGATTCAATACATCGCCCTTCAGCCGACTTGTCTCCAAAGGTCTAATGGTGCCTGTGGCACCTAATGGACTTCCTCCTGTGAGTCTAGATTTTCGAGTCCGACGCAAAACTGATAGTTAATTGTAACGTTCAGGTCCTCCTAATGACGATGGAACACACAAATTACGTCGAGATTCAATACATCGGCCACCAGCTGACTTTTCTCCCGGTGTCTATTGCTGCCTCGGGCACCTTATGGTCGATCTCCTGTGAGTCTAGATTTTCGAATTCGACGCATAACTGATAGTTAATTGTAACGCTCAGCGCCTCCTAAAGACGATGAAACACTCAAATTGTGTCGAGATTCAATACATCGCCCTCTAGCCGACATGTCTACAAGAGGATATTGCTGCCTCGGGCACTATATTGTCCTTCCCGGTGAGTGTAGATTTTCGAATCCGACGTGAAACTGATAGTTAATTGTAACGTGCAGGGTCTCCTAATGACGAACATTCAAATTGCGTCGAGATTCAATACATCGTCCTCCAGCCGACATGTCTCCAAGGGAATATTGCTGCCACGGGCACCAGGTCCGTCTACTGTGAGCCCCGATTTTCGAATCCGCGCGAAACTGATAGTTAAATGTAGCTTTCAAGGGCTTCCTAATGACGATGGAACACTCAAATTGCGTCGAGATTCAACACATCGTCCTCCTGCCGATTTGTCTCCATGGGTCTATTGCTGCCTCGGGCATTTTATGTTCGTTCTTCTGTAAGTCTAGATTGTCGAATCCGAAGCAAAACTGATAGATACTTGTAAGGTTCAGGGCCTCCTAATGACGATGGAACACTCAAATTGTGACGAGATTCAATACATCAGCCACCAGCCGACTTGTTTCATAGTATCTATTGCTGCCTGTGGCACCTTCTCCTGTGAGTCTAGATTTTCGAATCCGACGCAAAACTGATAGTTAATTGTAACGTTCAGGGCCTCCTAATGACGATGGAACACACAAATTGCGTCGAGAATCAATACATCGTCCTCCAGCCGACTTGTCTGCAAGTGGATTTGCTGCCTCGGGAGCAAAATGGTCCGTCTCCTGTGAGTCTAGATTTTCGAATCAGACGCGAAACTGATAGTTAATTGTATCGTTCAGGGCCTCCTAATGACGATGGAACACTTAAATTTCGTCGAGATTCAATACATCGTCCTTCAGGCGACTTGTCTCCAAGTGTCTATTGCTGCCTCGGCACCTAATGATCGATCTCCTGTGAGTCTAGATTTTCGAATCCGACGTAAAACTGATAGTTAATTGTAACATTCAGGGCCTCCTAATGACGATGGAACACTCAAATATCGTCGAGATTCAATAGATCGTCCTCCAGCCGACTTGTCTCCAAGGGGACATTGCTGCCTCGGGCACCATAGGGTCCCTCTCCTGTGAGTCTAGATATTCGAATCCGACGCGAAACTGATAGTTACTTGCAACGTTCAGGGCCTCCTAATGACGATGGAACACTCAAATTGCGTCGAGATTTAACACATCGTCCTCCTGCCGATTTGTCTCCATGGGTCTATTGGTGCTTCGGGCACTTTATGTTCGTTCTCCTGTATGTCTAGATTGTCGAATCCGACGCAAAACTGATAGATACCTGTAAAGTTCAGAGCCTCCTAATGACGATGGAACACTCAAATTGCGACGAGATTCAAAACATCAGCTACCAGCCGACTTGTTTCATAGTATCTATTGCTGCCTGAGGCACCTTCTCCTGTGAGTCTAGATTTTCAAATCCGACGCAAAGCTGATAGTTAAATGTAACGTGCAGGGCATCCTAATGACGATGGAACACGCAAATTGCGTCGAGATTCAATACATCGTCCTCCAGCCGAATTGTCTCCAAGGGCATATTGCTGCCTCGGGCACCATATAATCATTCTCCTGTGAGTCTAGATTTTCGAATCCGACGCGAAACTGATAGTTAATTGTAACGTTCAGGGCCTCCTAATAACGATGGATCACTCAAAACGTGACGAGATTCAATACATCGTCCTCCAGCAGACTTGTCTCCAAGGGGATATTGCTGTCTCGGGCATCATATGGTCCGTCCCCTGTGAGTCTAGATTTTCGAAACCGACGCGACACTGATAGTTAAATGTAACATTCAGGGCCTCCTAATGACGATGGAACACTCAAATTGCGTCGAGATTCAAAACATCGTCCTCCAGCCGACTTGTGTCCAAGGGTATATTGGTGCGTCGGGCACTTTATGGACGTTCTCCTGTAAGTCTAGATTGTCGAATCCGACGCAAAACTGATAGATACTTGTAACGTTCAGGGCCCCCGAATGACGATGGAGCACTCAAATTGCGTCGAGATTCAATACATCGTCCTCCAGCCGACTTGTCTCCAAGGGCATGTTGCTCCACGGGCTCCATATGGTCCGTCTCCTGTGAGTCTAGATTTTCGAATCCGACGCGAAACTGATAGTTAATTGTAACGTTCAGGGTCTCCTATTGACGAACATTCAAATTGCGTCGAGATTCAATACATCGTCCTCCAGCCGACTTGTCTTTGAAGGATTTTGCTGCGTCGGTCATCTTATGGTCGACCTCCTGTGAGTCTAGATTTCGAATCCGACGCAAAACTGAGAGTTAATTGTAACGTTCAGGGCCTCCTAATGACGATGGAACACTCAAATTGCGTCGAGATTCAATACATCGTACTCCAACCGACTTGTCTCCAAAGGGATATTGCTGCCTCGGGCACCATATCGACCGTCTCCTGTGAGTCTAGATTTTCGAGTCCGACGCAAAACTGATAGTTAATTGTAACATTCACTGCCTCCTAATGACGATGGACCACTCAAACTGCGTCGAAATTCAATACATCGTCATCCTGCCGACTTGTATCCAAGGGTCTATTGCTGCCTCGGGGACCATTTGGTCGTTCTCCTGTAAGTCTAGATTGTAGAATCCGACGCTAAACTGATAGTTACTTGTAACGTTCAGGGCCTCCTAATGACGATGGAACACTCAAATTGCGTCGAGATTCAACACATCGTCCGCCTGCCGATTTGTCTCCATGGGACTATTGGTGCTTCGGGCACTTTGTGTTCGTTCTCCTGTATGTCTAGATTGTCGAATCCGACGCAAAACTGATAGATACCTGTAAAGTTCAGAGCCTCCTAATGACGATGGAACACTCAAATTGCGACGAGATTCAAAACATCAGCTACCAGCCGACTTCTTTCATAGTATCTATTGCTGCCTGAGGCACCTTCTCCTGTGAGTCTAGATTTTCGAATCCGACGCAAAGCTGATAGTTAAATGTAACGTGCAGGGCATCCTAATGACGATGGAACACGCAAATTGCGTCGAGATTCAATACATCGTCCTCCAGCCGAATTGTCTCCAAGGGCATATTGCTGCCTCGGGCACCATATGGTCATTCTCCTGTGAGTCTAGATTTTCGAATCCGACGCGAAACTGATAGTTAATTGTAACGTTCAGGGCCTCCTAATAACGATGGATCACTCAAATTGCTTCGAGTTTCAATACATCGTCCTTCAGCCGACTTGTCTCCAAGGGTCTATTGCTGCCTCGGGGACCATTTGGTCGTTCTCCTGTAAGTCTAGATTGTCGAATCCGACGCTAAACTGATAGTTACTTGTAACGTTCAGGGCCTCCTAATGACGATGCAACACTCAAATTGCATCGAGATTCAATACATCGTCCTCCAGCCGACTTGTCTCCAAGGGTCTATTGCTGCCTCGGGCACTTAATGGTCGTTCTCCTGTAAGTCTAGATTGTCGATCCGACACAAAACTGATAGTTACTTGCAACGTTCAGGGCCTCCTAATGACGATGGAACACTCAAATTGCGTCGAGATTCAATACATCGGCCACCAGCCGAGTTGTTTCATAGTTTCTATTGCTGCCTGTGGCACTTTCTCCTGTGGGTCCAGATTTTCGAATCCGACGCGAAACTGATAGTTAATTGTAACGTCCAGGCCCTCCTAATGACGATGGAACACCCAAATTGCGTCGAGATTCAATACATCGTCTTTCAGGCGACTTGTCTCCAAGGGTCTATTGCTGCCTCGGGCACCTTATGGTTATTCTCCTGTGAGTCTAGATTTTCGAATCCGACGCGAAACTGATAGTTAATTGTAACGTTCAGGGCCTCCTAATAACGATGGATCACTCAAAACGTGACGAGATTCAATACATCGTCCTCCAGCAGACTTGTCTCCAAGGGGATATTGCTGTCTCGGGCATCATATGGTCCGTCCCCTGTGAGTCTAGATTTTCGAAACCGACGCGACACTGATAGTTAAATGTAACATTCAGGGCCTCCTAATGACGATGGATCACTCAAATTGCGTCGAGATTCAAAACATCGTCCTCCAGCCGACTTGTGTCCAAGGGTATATTGGTGCGTCGGGCACTTTATGGACGTTCTCCTGTAAGTCTAGATTGTCGAATCCGACGCAAAACTGATAGATACTTGTAACGTTCAGGGCCCCCGAATGACGATGGAGCACTCAAATTGCGTCGAGATTCAATACATCGTCTTTCAGGCGACTTGTCTCCAAGGGTCTATTGCTGCCTCGGGCAACTAATGGTCGTTCTCCTGTAAGTCTAGATTGTAGAATACGACGCAAAACTCATAGATACTTGTAACGTTCAGGGCTCCTAATGACGATGGAACACTCAAATTGCATCGAGATTTAATACATCGTCCTCCAGCCGACTTGTCTCCAAGGGAATATTGCTGCCTCGGTCACCTTATGGTCGTTCTCCTGTAAGTCTAGGTTGTCGAATCCAACGCAAAACTGATAGTTAATTGTAACGTTCAGGGCGTCCTAATGACGATGGAACACTCAAATTGTGTCGAGATTCAATACATCGCCCTTCGGCCGACTTGTCTCCAAAGGTCTAATGGTGCCTGTGGCACCTAATGGACTTCCTCCTGTGAGTCTAGATTTTCGAGTCCGACGCAAAACTGATAGTTAATTGTAACGTTCAGGTCCTCCTAATGACGATGGAACACACAAATTACGTCGAGATTCAATACATCGGCCACCAGCTGACTTTTCTCCCGGTGTCTATTGCTGCCTCGGGCACCTTATGGTCGATCTCCTGTGAGTCTAGATTTTCGAATTCGACGCATAACTGATAGTTAATTGTAACGCTCAGCGCCTCCTAAAGACGATGAAACACTCAAATTGTGTCGAGATTCAATACATCGCCCTCTAGCCGACATGTCTACAAGAGGATATTGCTGCCTCGGGCACTATATTGTCCTTCCCGGTGAGTGTAGATTTTCGAATCCGACGTGAAACTGATAGTTAATTGTAACGTGCAGGGTCTCCTAATGACGAACATTCAAATTGCGTCGAGATTCAATACATCGTCCTCCAGCCGACATGTCTCCAAGGGAATATTGCTGCCACGGGCACCAGGTCCGTCTACTGTGAGCCCCGATTTTCGAATCCGCGCGAAACTGATAGTTAAATGTAGCTTTCAAGGGCTTCCTAATGACGATGGAACACTCAAATTGCGTCGAGATTCAACACATCGTCCTCCTGCCGATTTGTCTCCATGGGTCTATTGGTGCCTCGGGCATTTTATGTTCGTTCTTCTGTAAGTCTAGATTGTCGAATCCGAAGCAAAACTGATAGATACTTGTAAGGTTCAGGGCCTCCTAATGACGATGGAACACTCAAATTGCGACGAGATTCAATACATCAGCCACCAGCCGACTTGTTTCATAGTATCTATTGCTGCCTGTGGCACCTTCTCCTGTGAGTCTAGATTTTCGAATCCGACGCAAAACTGATAGTTAATTGTAACGTTCAGGGCCTCCTAATGACGATGGAACACACAAATTGCGTCGAGAATCAATACATCGTCCTCCAGCCGACTTGTCTGCAAGTGGATTTGCTGCCTCGGGAGCAAAATGGTCCGTCTCCTGTGAGTCTAGATTTTCGAATCAGACGCGAAACTGATAGTTAATTGTATCGTTCAGGGCCTCCTAATGACGATGGAACACTTAAATTGCGTCGAGATTCAATACATCGTCCTTCAGGCGACTTGTCTCCAAGTGTCTATTGCTGCCTCGGCACCTAATGATCGATCTCCTGTGAGTCTAGATTTTCGAATCCGACGTAAAACTGATAGTTAATTGTAACATTCAGGGCCTCCTAATGACGATGGAACACTCAAATATCGTCGAGATTCAATAGATCGTCCTCCAGCCGACTTGTCTCCAAGGGGACATTGCTGCCTCGGGCACCATAGGGTCCCTCTCCTGTGAGTCTAGATATTCGAATCCGACGCGAAACTGATAGTTACTTGTAACGTTCAGGGCCTCCTAATGACGATGGAACACTCAAATTGCGTCGAGATTCAACACATCGTCCTCCTGCCGATTTGTCTCCATGGGTCTATTGGTGCTTCGGGCACTTTATGTTCGTTCTCCTGTATGTCTAGATTGTCGAATCCGACGCAAAACTGATAGATACCTGTAAAGTTCAGAGCCTCCTAATGACGATGGAACACTCAAATTGCGACGAGATTCAAAACATCAGCTACCAGCCGACTTGTTTCGTAGTATCTATTGCTGCCTGAGGCACCTTCTCCTGTGAGTCTAGATTTTCGAATCCGACGCAAAGCTGATAGTTAAATGTAACGTGCAGGGCATCCTAATGACGATGGAACACGCAAATTGCGTCGAGATTCAATACATCGTCCTCCAGCCGAATTGTCTCCAAGGGCATATTGCTGCCTCGGGCACCATATAATCATTCTCCTGTGAGTCTAGATTTTCGAATCCGACGCGAAACTGATAGTTAATTGTAACGTTCAGGGCCTCCTAATAACGATGGATCACTCAAAACGTGACGAGATTCAATACATCGTCCTCCAGCAGACTTGTCTCCAAGGGGATATTGCTGTCTCGGGCATCATATGGTCCGTCCCCTGTGAGTCTAGATTTTCGAAACCGACGCGACACTGATAGTTAAATGTAACATTCAGGGCCTCCTAATGACGATGGAACACTCAAATTGCGTCGAGATTCAAAACATCGTCCTCCAGCCGACTTGTGTCCAAGGGTATATTGGTGCGTCGGGCACTTTATGGACGTTCTCCTGTAAGTCTAGATTGTCGAATCCGACGCAAAACTGATAGATACTTGTAACGTTCAGGGCCCCCGAATGACGATGGAGCACTCAAATTGCGTCGAGATTCAATACATCGTCCTCCAGCCGACTTGTCTCCAAGGGCATGTTGCTCCACGGGCTCCATATGGTCCGTCTCCTGTGAGTCTAGATTTTCGAATCCGACGCGAAACTGATAGTTAATTGTAACGTTCAGGGTCTCCTATTGACGAACATTCAAATTGCGTCGAGATTCAATACATCGTCCTCCAGCCGACTTGTCTTTGAAGGATTTTGCTGCGTCGGTCATCTTATGGTCGACCTCCTGTGAGTCTAGATTTCGAATCCGACGCAAAACTGAGAGTTAATTGTAACGTTCAGGGCCTCCTAATGACGATGGAACACTCAAATTGCGTCGAGATTCAATACATCGTACTCCAACCGACTTGTCTCCAAAGGGATATTGCTGCCTCGGGCACCATATCGACCGTCTCCTGTGAGTCTAGATTTTCGAATCCGACGCAAAACTGATAGTTAATTGTAACATTCACTGCCTCCTAATGACGATGGACCACTCAAACTGCGTCGAAATTCAATACATCGTCATCCTGCCGACTTGTATCCAAGGGTCTATTGCTGCCTCGGGGACCATTTGGTCGTTCTCCTGTAAGTCTAGATTGTAGAATCCGACGCTAAACTGATAGTTACTTGTAACGTTCAGGGCCTCCTAATGACGATGGAACACTCAAATTGCGTCGAGATTCAACACATCGTCCGCCTGCCGATTTGTCTCCATGGGACTATTGGTGCTTCGGGCACTTTATGTTCGTTCTCCTGTATGTCTAGATTGTCGAATCCGACGCAAAACTGATAGATACCTGTAAAGTTCAGAGCCTCCTAATGACGATGGAACACTCAAATTGCGACGAGATTCAAAACATCAGCTACCAGCCGACTTCTTTCATAGTATCTATTGCTGCCTGAGGCACCTTCTCCTGTGAGTCTAGATTTTCGAATCCGACGCAAAGCTGATAGTTAAATGTAACGTGCAGGGCATCCTAATGACGATGGAACACGCAAATTGCGTCGAGATTCAATACATCGTCCCCAAGCCGAATTGTCTCCAAGGGCATATTGCTGCCTCGGGCACCATATGGTCATTCTCCTGTGAGTCTAGATTTTCGAATCCGACGCGAAACTGATAGTTAATTGTAACGTTCAGGGCCTCCTAATAACGATGGATCACTCAAATTGCTTCGAGTTTCAATACATCGTCCTTCAGCCGACTTGTCTCCAAGGGTCTATTGCTGCCTCGGGCACCTTATGGTCGTTCTCCTGAGAGTGTAGTTTTTCAAATCCAACGCAAATCTCATAATTAATTGTTACGTTCAGGGCCCCCGAGTGACGATGGAACACTCAAATTGCGTCGAGATTCAATACATCGTCATCCAGCCGACTTGTCTCCAAGGGTCTATTGCTGCCTCGGG
The DNA here is from genome assembly GCF_023864345.2 of Schistocerca serialis cubense. NCBI lineage: Eukaryota > Metazoa > Arthropoda > Insecta > Orthoptera > Acrididae > Schistocerca > Schistocerca serialis. The sequence continues at coordinate 8,175,272 of NC_064638.1, read as the reverse complement.
GACCATTTGGTCGTTCTCCTGTAAGTCTAGATTGTCGAATCCGACGCTAAACTGATAGTTACTTGTAACGTTCAGGGCCTCCTAATGACGATGCAACACTCAAATTGCATCGAGATTCAATACATCGTCCTCCAGCCGACTTGTCTCCAAGGGTCTATTGCTGCCTCGGGCACTTAATGGTCGTTCTCCTGTAAGTCAAGATTGTCGATCCGACACAAAACTGATAGTTACTTGCAACGTTCAGGGCCTCCTAATGACGATGGAACACTCAAATTGCGTCGAGATTCAATACATCGGCCACCAGCCGAGTTGTTTCATAGTTTCTATTGCTGCCTGTGGCACTTTCTCCTGTGGGTCCAGATTTTCGAATCCGACGCGAAACTGATAGTTAATTGTAACGTCCAGGCCCTCCTAATGACGATGGAATACCCAAATTGCGTCGAGATTCAATACATCGTCTTTCAGGCGACTTGTCTCCAAGGGTCTATTGCTGCCTCGGGCACCTTATGGTTATTCTCCTGTGAGTCTAGATTTTCGAATCCGACGCGAAACTGATAGTTAATTGTAACGTTCAGGGCCTCCTAATAACGATGGATCACTCAAAACGTGACGAGATTCAATACATCGTCCTCCAGCAGACTTGTCTCCAAGGGGATATTGCTGTCTCGGGCATCATATGGTCCGTCCCCTGTGAGTCTAGATTTTCGAAACCGACGCGACACTGATAGTTAAATGTAACATTCAGGGCCTCCTAATGACGATGGAACACTCAAATTTCGTCGAGATTCAAAACATCGTCCTCCAGCCGACTTGTGTCCAAGGGTATATTGGTGCGTCGTGCACTTTATGGACGTTCTCCTGTAAGTCTAGATTGTCGAATCCGACGCAAAACTGATAGATACTTGTAACGTTCAGGGCCCCCGAATGACGATGGAGCACTCAAATTGCGTCGAGATTCAATACATCGTCCTCCAGCCGACTTGTCTCCAAGGGCATGTTGCTCCACGGGCTCCATATTTTCCGTCTCCTGTGAGTCTAGATTTTCGAATCCGACGCGAAACTGATAGTTAATTGTAACGTTCAGGGTCTCCTATTGACGAACATTCAAATTGCGTCGAGATTCAATACATCGTCCTCCAGCCGACTTGTCTTTGAAGGATTTTGCTGCGTCGGTCATCTTATGGTCGACCTCCTGTGAGTCTAGATTTCGAATCCGACGCAAAACTGAGAGTTAATTGTAACATTCACTGCCTCCTAATGACGATGGACCACTCAAACTGCGTCGAAATTCAATACATCGTCATCCTGCCGACTTGTATCCAAGGGTCTATTGCTGCCTCGGGGACCATTTGGTCGTTCTCCTGTAAGTCTAGATTGTAGAATCCGACGCTAAACTGATAGTTACTTGTAACGTTCAGGGCCTCCTAATGACGATGGAACACTCAAATTGCGTCGAGATTCAACACATCGTCCGCCTGCCGATTTGTCTCCATGGGACTATTGGTGCTTCGGGCACTTTATGTTCGTTCTCCTGTATGTCTAGATTGTCGAATCCGACGCAAAACTGATAGATACCTGTAAAGTTCAGAGCCTCCTAATGACGATGGAACACTCAAATTGCGACGAGATTCAAAACATCAGCTACCAGCCGACTTCTTTCATAGTATCTATTGCTGCCTGAGGCACCTTCTCCTGTGAGTCTAGATTTTCGAATCCAACGCAAAGCTGATAGTTAAATGTAACGTGCAGGGCATCCTAATGACGATGGAACACGCAAATTGCGTCGAGATTCAATACATCGTCCCCAAGCCGAATTGTCTCCAAGGGCATATTGCTGCCTCGGGCACCATATGGTCATTCTCCTGTGAGTCTAGATTTTCGAATCCGACGCGAAACTGATAGTTAATTGTAACGTTCAGGGCCTCCTAATAACGATGGATCACTCAAATTGCTTCGAGTTTCAATACATCGTCCTTCAGCCGACTTGTCTCCAAGGGTCTATTGCTGCCTCGGGCACCTTATGGTCGTTCTCCTGAGAGTGTAGTTTTTCTAATCCAACGCAAATCTCATAATTAATTGTTACGTTCAGGGCCCCCGAGTGACGATGGAACACTCAAATTGCGTCGAGATTCAATACATCGTCATCCAGCCGACTTGTCTCCAAGGGTCTATTGCTGCCTCGGGGACCATTTGGTCGTTCTCCTGTAAGTCTAGATTGTCGAATCCGACGCTAAACTGATAGTTACTTGTAACGTTCAGGGCCTCCTAATGACGATGCAACACTCAAATTGCATCGAGATTCAATACATCGTCCTCCAGCCGACTTGTCTCCAAGGGTCTATTGCTGCCTCGGGCACTTAATGGTCGTTCTCCTGTAAGTCTAGATTGTCGATCCGACACAAAACTGATAGTTACTTGCAACGTTCAGGGCCTCCTAATGACGATGGAACACTCAAATTGCGTCGAGATTCAATACATCGGCCACCAGCCGAGTTGTTTCATAGTTTCTATTGCTGCCTGTGGCACTTTCTCCTGTGGGTCCAGATTTTCGAATCCGACGCGAAACTGATAGTTAATTGTAACGTCCAGGCCCTCCTAATGACGATGGAACACCCAAATTGCGTCGAGATTCAATACATCGTCTTTCAGGCGACTTGTCTCCAAGGGTCTATTGCTGCCTCGGGCACCTTATGGTTATTCTCCTGTGAGTCTAGATTTTCGAATCCGACGCGAAACTGATAGTTAATTGTAACGTTCAGGGCCTCCTAATAACGATGGATCACTCAAAACGTGACGAGATTCAATACATCGTCCTCCAGCAGACTTGTCTCCAAGGGGATATTGCTGTCTCGGGCATCATATGGTCCGTCCCCTGTGAGTCTAGATTTTCGAAACCGACGCGACACTGATAGTTAAATGTAACATTCAGGGCCTCCTAATGACGATGGAACACTCAAATTGCGTCGAGATTCAAAACATCGTCCTCCAGCCGACTTGTGTCCAAGGGTATATTGGTGCGTCGGGCACTTTATGGACGTTCTCCTGTAAGTCTAGATTGTCGAATCCGACGCAAAACTGATAGATACTTGTAACGTTCAGGGCCCCCGAATGACGATGGAGCACTCAAATTGCGTCGAGATTCAATACATCGTCCTCCAGCCGACTTGTCTCCAAGGGCATGTTGCTCCACGGGCTCCATATTTTCCGTCTCCTGTGAGTCTAGATTTTCGAATCCGACGCGAAACTGATAGTTAATTGTAACGTTCAGGGTCTCCTATTGACGAACATTCAAATTGCGTCGAGATTCAATACATCGTCCTCCAGCCGACTTGTCTTTGAAGGATTTTGCTGCGTCGGTCATCTTATGGTCGACCTCCTGTGAGTCTAGATTTCGAATCCGACGCTAAACTGAGAGTTAATTGTAACGTTCAGGGCCTCCTAATGACGATGGAACACTCAAATTGCGTCGAGATTCAATACATCGTACTCCAACCGACTTGTCTCCAAAGGGATATTGCTGCCTCGGGCACCATATGGTCATTCTCCTGTGAGTCTAGATTTTCGAATCCGACGCGAAACTGATAGTTAATTGTAACGTTCAGGGCCTCCTAATAACGATGGATCACTCAAATTGCTTCGAGTTTCAATACATCGTCCTTCAGCCGACTTGTCTCCAAGGGTCTATTGCTGCCTCGGGAACCTTATGGTCGTTCTCCTGAGAGTGTAGTTTTTCAAATCCAACGCAAATCTTAAAATTAATTGTAACGTTCAGGTCCCCCGAGTGACGATGGAACACTCAAATTGCGTCGAGATTCAATACATCGTCATCCAGCCGACTTGTCTCCAAGGGTCTATTGCTGCCTCGGGCACTTAATGGTCGTTCTCCTGTAAGTCTAGATTGTCGATCCGACACATAACTGATAGTTACTTGCAACGTTCAGGGCCTCCTAATGACGATGGAACACTCAAATTGCGTCGAGATTCAATACATCGGCCACCAGCCGAGTTGTTTCATAGTTTCTATTGCTGCCTGTGGCACTTTCTCCTGTGGGTCCAGATTTTCGAATCCGACGCGAAACTGATAGTTAATTGTAACGTCCAGGCCCTCCTAATGACGATGGAACACCCAAATTGCGTCGAGATTCAATACATCGTCTTTCAGGCGACTTGTCTCCAAGGGTCTATTGCTGCCTCGGGCACCTTATGGTTATTCTCCTGTGAGTCTAGATTTTCGAATCCTACGCAAAACTGATGGTTAATTGTAACGTTCAGGGCCTCCTAAAGACGATGGAACACTCAAATTGCGACCAGATTCAATACTTCGTCCATCAGCCGACTTGTCTCCAAGGGTCTATTTCTGCCTCGGGCACCTTATGGTCGTTCTCCTGTAAGTCTAGATTTTCAAATCCGACGCAAAAGTGGTAGTTAATTCGAACGTTCAGGGCCTCCTAATGACGATGGAACACTCAAATTGCATCGAGATTCAATACATCGTCCTCCAGCCGACTTGTCTCCAAGTGGATATTGCTGCCTCGGGAACCAAATGGTCCGGCTCCTGTCAGTCTAGATTTTCGAATCCGACGCGAGACTGATAGTTAATTGTAACGTTCAGGGCCTCTTAATGACGATGGAACACTCAAATTGCGTCGACATTCAATACATCGTAATTCAGCCGACTTGTCTCCAAGGGTCTATTGCTGCCACGGGCACCTTATGGTCGTTCTCCTGTGAGTCTAGATTTTCGAATCCGACGCAAAACTGATAGTTACTTGTAGTGTTCAGGGCATCCTAACGACGATGGAACACTCAAATGGCGTCGGGATTCAATACATGTCCTCCAGCCGACTTGTCTCCAAGGGGATATTGCTGCCTCGGCAACTTATGGTCCGTCTCCTATGGGTCTCGATTTTCGAATCCGACGCGAAACCGATAGTTAATTGTAACGTTCAGGGCCTCCAAATGACGATGGAACCATCAAATTGCGTCGAGATTAAATACATCGTCCTTCAGATGACTTGTCTCCAAAGGTCTATTGCTGCCTCGGGCACCTTATGGTCGTTCTCTTGTGAGTCTAGATTTCCGAATCTGACGCAAAACTGATAGTTAATTGTAACGTTCAGGGCCTCCTAATGACGATGGAACACTCAAATTGCGTCGAGATTCGTTACATCGACCTTCAGCCGACCTCTCTCCAAGGGGATATTGCTGCCTCGGGCACCATAGGATCCGTCTCCTGTGAGTCTAGATTTTCGAATCCGACGCGAAACTGATAGTTACTTGTAACGTTCAGGGCCTCCTATTGACGATGGAACACTTAAATTGCGTCGAGATTCAATACATCTTCCCTCAGCCGAATTGTCTCTAAGGGTCTATAGCTGCCTCGGTCACCTTATGGTCGTTCACCTGTGAGCCTAGATTTTCGTATCCGACGCAAAACTGATAGTTAATTGTAACGTTCAGGGCCTCCTAATGACGATGGAACATTGAAATTGCGTCGAGATTCAATACATCGTCCTCTAGCCGACTTATCTCCAAGGGGATATTGCTGCCTCGGGCACCTAATGGTCGTTCTCCTGTAAGTCTAGATTGTAGAATACGACGCAAAAGTCATAGATACTTGTAACGTTCAGGGCTCCTAATGACGATGGAACACTCAAATTGCATCGAGATTTAATACATCGTCCTCCAGCCGACTTGCCTCCAAGGGAATATAGCTGCCTCGGTCACCTTATGGTCGTTCTCCTGTAAGTCTAGGTTGTCGAATCCAACGCAAAACTGATAGTTAATTGTAACGTTCAGGGCGTCCTAATGACGATGGAACACTCAAATTGTGTCGAGATTCAATACATCGCCCTTCAGCCGACTTGTCTCCTAAGGTCTAATGGTGCCTGTGGCACTTAATGGACTTCCTCCTGTGAGTCTAGATTTTCGAGTCCGACGCAAAGCTGATAGTTAATTGTAACGTTCAGGTCCTCCTAATGACGATGGAACACACAAATTACGTCGAGATTCAATACATCGGCCACCAGCTGACTTTTCTCCCTGTGTCTATTGCTGCCTCGGGCACCTTATGGTCGATCTCCTGTGAGTCTAGATTTTCGAATCCGACGCATTGTAACGCTCAGCGCCTCCTAAAGACGATGAAACACTCAAATTGTGTCGAGATTCAATACATCGTCCTCTAGCCGACTTGTCTACAAGAGGATATTGCTGCCTCGGGCACTATATTGTCCTTCCCGGTGAGTGTAGATTTTCGAATCCGACGTGAAACTGATAGTTAATTGTAACGTTCAGGGTCTCCTAATGACGAACATTCAAATTGCGTCGAGATTCAATACATCGTCCTCCAGCCGACTTGTCTCCAAGGGAATATTGCTGCCACGGGCACCAGGTCCGTCTCCTGTGAGTCACGATTTTCGAATCCGCGCGAAACTGATAGTTAAATGTAACTTTCAAGGGCCTCCTAATGACGATGGAACACTCAAATTGCGTCGAGATTCAACACATCGTCCTCCTGCCGATTTGTCTCCATGGGTATATTGGTGCCTCGGGCATTTTATGTTCGTTCTCCTGTAAGTCTAGATTGTCGAATCCGAAGCAAAACTGATAGATACTTGTAAGGTTCAGGGCCTCCTAATGACGATGGAACACTCAAATTGCGACGAGATTCAATACATCAGCCACCAGCCGACTTGTTTCATAGTATCTATTGCTGCCTGTGGCACCTTCTCCTGTGAGTCTAGATTTTCGAATCCGACGCAAAACTGATAGTTAAATGTAACGTGCAGGGCATCCTAATGACGATGGAACCCTCAAATTGCGTCAAGATTCAATACATCGTCCTCCAGCCGACTTGTCACAATGGGGATATTGCTGCCTCGGGCACCATATGGACCGTCTCCTGTGAGTCTAGATTTTCGAGTCTGACGCAAAACTGATAGTTAATTGTAACATTCACTGCCTCCTAATGACGATGGACCACTCAAACTGCGTCGAAATTCAATACATCGTCATTCTGCCGACTTGTATCCAAGGGTCTATTGCTGCCTCGGGACCATTTGGTCGTTCCCCTGTAAGTCTAGATTGTCGAATCCGACGCTAAACTGATAGATACCTGTAAAGTTCAGAGCCTCCTAATGACGATGGAACACTCAAATTGCGACGAGATTCAACACATCGTCCTCCTGCCGATTTGTCTCCATGGGTCTATTGGTGCTTCGGGCACTTTATGTTCGTTCTCCTGTATGTCTAGATTGTCGAATCCGACGCAAAACTGATAGATACCTGTAAAGTTCAGAGCCTCCTAATGACGATGGAACACTCAAATTGCGAGGAGTTTCAAAACATCAGCCACCAGCCGACTTGTTTCATAGTGTCTATTGCTGCCTGAGGCCCCTTCTCCTGTGAGTCTAGATTTTCGAATCCGACGCAAAGCTGATAGTTAATCGTAACGTTCAGGGCCTCCTAATGACGATGGAACACTCAAATTGCGTCGAGGTTCAATACATCGTTCTCCACCCGACTTGTCTCCAAGTGGATATTGCTGCCTCGGGCACTTAATGGTCGTTCTCCTGTAAGTCTAGATTGTCAAATCCGACGCAAAACTGATAGTTACTTGTAACGGTCAGGGCATCCTAATGACGATGGAACACTCAAATTGCGTCGGGATCAATACATCGTTCTCCACCAGACTTGTCTCCAAGTGGATATTGCTGCCTCGGGCACTTAATGGTCGTTCTCCTGTAAGTCTAGATTGTCGAATCCGACGCAAAACTGATAGTTACTTGTAACGGTCAGGGCATCCTAATGACGATGGAACACTCAAATCGTGTCGAGATTCAATATATCGTCCTCCAGCCGACTTGTCTACAAGAGGATATTGCCGCCTCGGGCACCTAATGGTCGTTATCCTGTGAGTCTCGATTTTCGAATCCGACGCAAAACTGATAGTTAATTGTAACATTCAGGGCCTCCTAATGACGATGGAACACTCAAATTTCGTCGAGATTCAATACATCGTCCTCCAGCCGACTTGTCTCCATGGGTATATTGCTGCCTCGGGCACCATAGGGTCCGTCTCCTGTGAGTTTAGATTTTCGAATCCGACGTGAAACAGATAGTTAATTGTAACGTTCAGGGCCTCCTAATGACGATGGAACACTCAAATCGTGTCGAGATTCAATACATCGTCCTTCAGCCGACTTGTCTCCAGTGGCATATTGCTTCCATGGGCTCCATATGGTCCGTCTCCTGTGAGTCTAGATTTTCGAATCCGACGCCAAACTGATAGTTAATTGTAACGTTCAGGGTCTCCTAATGACGAACATTCAAATTGCGTCGAGATTCAATACATCGTCCTCCAGCCGACTTGTCTTTAAGGGTTTTTGCTGCGTCGGGCACCTTATGGTCGTTCTCCTGTGAGTCTAGATTTTCGAATCAGACGCAAAACTGATAGTTAATTTTAAAGTTCAGGGCGTCCTAATGACGATGGAACACTCAAATTGCGTCGAGATTGATTCCATCGTCTTCCAACCGACTTGTTTCCAAAGGGATATTGCTGCTTCGGGCACCATATGGTCCGTCTGCTGTGAGTCTAGATTATTGAATCCGACGCAAAACTGATATCTAATTGTAACATTCAGGGTCTCCTAATAACGATGGAACACTCAAATTGCGTCGAGATCCAATACATCGTCATGCAGCCGACTTGCATCCAGGGGTCTACTGCTGCCTTGGGACCATTTGGTCGTTCTCCTGTCAGTCTAGATTGTCGAATCCGACGCTAAACTGATAGTTACTTGTAACTTTCAGGGCCTCTTAATGACGATGGAACACTCAAATTGCGTCGAGATTAACAACATCGGCCACCAGCCGACATGTTTCCAAGGGTCTATCGCTGCCATTGGCACCTTCTCCTGTGAGTCTAGCTTTTCGAATCCGACGCAAAACTGATAGTTACTTGTAACGTTCAGGGCATCCGAATGACGATGAAACACTCAAATTGCGTCGGGATTCAATACATCGTCCTCCAACCGACTTGTCTCCAAGGGGATAATGCTGCCTCGGCACCTTATGGTCCGTCTCCTATGAGTCTAGATTTTCGAATCCGACACGAAATTGATAGTTAATTGTAACGTTTAGGGCATCATAATGACGATGGAACACTCAAATTGCGTCGAGATTCAGTACATCGTCCTTCAGCCGACTTGTCTCCAAGGGTCTATTGCTGCCTCGGGCACCTGATGGTCGATCACCTGTGAGCCTAGATTTTCGAATCCAACGCGAAACTGATAGTTAATTGTAACGTTCAGTGGCTCCTAATGACGATGGAACATTGACGTTGCGTCGAGATTCAATACATCGTCCTCTAGCCGACTTGTCCCCAAGGGGAAATTGCTGCCTCGGGCACCATAGGGTCCGTCTGCTGTGAGTCTAGATTTTCGAATCCTACGCGAAACTGATAGTTAATTGTAACGTTCAGGGCCTCTTAATGACGATGGAACACTCAAATCGTGTCGAGATTCAATACATCGTCCTCCAGCCGACTTCTCTACAACGGGATATCGCTGCCTCGGGCACTATATGCTCCTTCCCTGTGATTCTAGATTTTAGAATCAGACGCCAAACTGATAGTTAATTGTAACGTGCAGGGCATCCTTTTGACGATGGAACACTCAAATTGCGTCGAGATCCAATACATCGTCATGCAGCCGACTTGTATGCAAGGGTCTATTGCTGCCTTGGGGACCATTTGGTCGTTCTCCTGTCAGTCTAGATTGTCGAATCCGACTCTAAACTGATAGTTACTTGTAACTTTCAGGGCCTCTTAATGACGATGGAACACTCGAATTGCGTCGAGGTTCAATACATCGTCTTCCATCCGACCTGTGCCTCGGGCACTTTATGGTCGTTCTCCTGTAAGTCTAGATTGTCGAATCCGACGCAAAAATGATAGATACTTGTAACGTTCAGGGCCTCCTAATGACGATGGAACACTCAAATTACGTCGAGATTCAATACATCGGCCACCAGCTGACTTTTCTCCTAGGGTCTATTGCTGCCTCGGGCACCTTATGTTCGTTCTCCTGTGAGTCTAGATTTTCGAATACGACGCATAACTGTTAGTTAATTGTAACGTGCAGGACATCCTAATGACGATGGAACACTCAAATTGCGTCGAGATTCAATACATCTTCCTCCAGCCGAATTGTCCCGTCTCCTGCCCGTCTAGATTTTCGAATCCGACGCGAAACTGATAGTTAATTATAACGTAGTTAATTGTAACGTTCGGGGCCTCTTAATGACGATGGAACACTCAAATCGTGTCGAGATTCAATTCATCGTCCTCCAGCCGACTTGTCTACAAGCGGATATTGCTGCCTCGAGCACTTTATGGTCCTTCTCTGTGAGTCTAGATTTTAGAATCAGACGCCAAACTGATAGTTAATTGTAACGTTCAGGGCCTCCTAATGACGAAGGAACACTCAAATTGCGCCGAGATTCAATACATCGTCATCCAACCGACTTGTCTCCAAGGGTCTATTGCTGCCTCGGGCACCTTATGGTCGATCTCCTGTAAGTCTAGTATTTCGAATCCTACACAAAACTGATAGTTAATTGTAACGTGCAGGGCATCCTTTTGACGATGGAACACTCAAATTGCGTCCAGATTCAATACATCGTTCTCCAGCCGACTAGAGTCCAAGGGTGCCTCGGCACTTTATGGTCGTTCTCCTGTAAGTCTAGATTGTCGTATCCGACGCAAAACTGATAGATACTTGTAACGGTCAGGGCCTCCGAATAACGATGGAACACTCAAATTGCGTCGTGATTCAATACATCGGCCACCAGCCGACTTGTTTCATAGGGTCTATTGCTGCCAGTGGCAGCCTCTCCTGTGAGTCTAGATTTTTGAATCCGACGCAAAACTGATAGTTAATTGTAACGTGCAGGGCATCCTTTTGACGATGGAACACTCAAATTGCGTCGAGATTCAATACATCGCCCTTCAGCCAACTTGTCTCCAAATGTCTAATGGTGCCTGTGGCACCTAATGGACTTTCTCCGGTGAGTCTAGATTTTCGAATCCGACGCGAAACTGATAGTCAATTGTAACGTTCAGGTCCTCCTAATGACGATGGAACACTCAAATTACGTCGAGATTCAATACATTGCCACCAGCTGACTTTTATCCCAGGGTCTATTGCTGCCTCGGGCACCCTATGTTCGGTCTCCTGTGAGTCTAGATTTTCGAATACGACGCGTAACTGTTAGTTAATTGTAACGTTCAGCGCCTCCTAATGACGATGGAACACTCAAATTGTGTCGAGATTCAATACATCGTCCTCTATCCGACTTGTCTACTAGGGGATATTGCTGCCTCGGGCACTATATTGTCCTTCCCTGTGAGTCTAGGTTTTCGAATCAGACGCGAAACTGATAGTTAATTGTAACGTTCACGGCTTCCTAATGACGATGGAACACTCAAATTGCGTCTAGATTCAATACATCGTCCTTCAGCCGACTTGTCTCCAAGGGCCTATTGCTGCCTCGGGCACCTGATGGTCGTTCACCCGTGAGACTAGATTTTCGAATCCGACGCAAAACTGATAGTTAATTGTAACGTTCAGGGCCTCCTAATGACGATGGAACATTGACATTGCGTCGAGATTCAATACATCGTCCTCTAGGCGACTTGTCTCCAAGGGGAAATTGCTGCCTCGGGCACCATAGTGTCCGTCTCCTGTGAGTCCAGATTTTCGAATCCGACGCGAAACTGATACTTAATTGTAACGTTCGGGGCCTCTTAATGACGATGGAACACTCAAATCGTGTCGAGATTCAATACATCGTCCTCCAGCCGACTTGTCTAAAAGCGGATATTGCTGCCTCGGGCACTTTATGGTCCTACCCTGTGAGTCTAGATTTTAGAATCAGACGCCAAACTGATAGATAATTGTAACATTCAGGGCCTCCTAATGACGATGGAACACTCAAATTGCGCCGAGATTCAATACATCGTCATCCAACCGAATTTTCTCCAAGGGTCTATTGCTGCCTCGGGCACCTTATGGTCGATCTCCTGTAAGTCTAGTATTTCGAATCCGACGAAAAACAGAATGTTAATTGTAACGTGCAGGGCATCCTTTTGACGATGGAACACTCAAATTGCGCCGAGATTCATTACATCGTCCTCCAGCCGACTTGAGTCCAAGGGTATTTTGGTTCCTCGGCACTTTATGGTCGTTCTCCTGTAAGTCTATATTGTCGAATCCGACGCAAAACTGATAGATACTTGTAACGGTCAGGGCCTCCGAATAACGATGGAACACTCAAATTGCGTCGTGATTCAATACATCGACCACCAGCCGACTTGTTTCATAGGGTCTATTGCTGCCTGTGGCACCTTCTCCTGTGAGTCTAGATTTTCGAATCCGACGCAAAACTGATAGTTAATTGTAACGTTCAGCGCCTCCTAATGACGATGGAACACTCAAATTGTGTCGAGATTCAATACATCGTCCTCTAGCCGACTTGTCTACTAGGGGATATTGCTGCCTCGGGCACTATATTGTCCTTCCCTGTGAGTCTAGATTTTGGAATCAGACGCGAAACTGGTAGTTAATTGCAACGTTCAGGGCCCCCGAATGACGATGGAACACTCAAATTGCGTCGAGATTCAATACATCGTCCTCCAGCCGACTTGTCTCCAAGGGCATATTGCTTCCACGGGCTCCATATGGTCCGTCTCCTGTGAGTCTAGATTTTCGAATCCGACGCGAAACTGATAGTTAATTGTAACGTTCAGGGTCTCCTAATGACGATGGAACACTCAAATTGCGTCGAGATTCAGTACATCGTCCTTCAGCCGACTTGTCTCCAAGGGTCTATTGCTGCCTCGGGCACCTGATGGTCGTTCACCTGTGAGCCTAGATTTTGGAATCCGACGCAAAACTGATAGTTAATTGTAACGTTCAGGGCCTCCTAATGACCATGGAACATTGACATTGCGTCGAGATTCAATACATCGTCCTCTAGCCGACTTGTCTCCAAGGGGAAATTGCTGCCTCGGGCACCATAGGGTCCGTCTCCTGTGAGTCTAGATTTTCGAATCCGACGCGAAACTGATAGTTAATTGTAACGTTCGGGGCCTCTTAATGACGATGGAACACTCAAATCGTGTCGAGATTCAATACATCGTCCTCCAGCCGACATGTCTACAAGCGGATATTGCTGCCTCGGCCACTATATAGTCTTTCCCTGTGAGTCTAGATTTTAGAATCAGACGCCAAACTGATAGTTAATTGTAACGTTCAGGGCCTCCTAATGACGATGGAACACTCAAATTGCGCTGCGATTCAATACATCGTCATCCAACAGACTTGTCTCCAAGGGTCTATTGCTGCCTCGTGCACCTTATGGTCGATCTCCTGTAAGTCTAGATTGTCAAATCCGACGCTAAACTGATAGTTACTTGTAACGTTCAGGGCCTCCTAATGACGATGGAACACTCAAATTGCGTCGAGACTAAGCACATCGTCCTCCTGCCGATTTGTCTCCAAGGGTCTATTGGTGCCCCGGGCACTTTATGGTCGTTCTCCTGTATGTCTAGATTGTCGAATCCGACGCAAAACTGATAATTACTTGTAAGGTTCAGGGCCTCCTAATGAGGATGGAACACTCAATTTGCGACGAGATTCAATACATCGGCCACCAGCCGACTTGTTTCATAGTCTCTATTGCTGCCTGTGGCACCTTCTCCTGTGAGTCTAAATTTTCGAATCCGACGCAAAACTGATAGTTAAATGTAACGTGTAGGGCCTCCTGATGACGATGGAAAACTCACAATTTGGCCGAGATTCAATACAACGTCCTCCAGCCGACTTGTCTACAAGGCGATATTGCTGCCTCGGGCACTATATGGACCTTCCCTGTGAGTCTAGATTTTCAAATCCGACGCAAAACTGATAGTTAATTGTAACGTTCTGGGCCTCCTAATGACGATGTAACACTCAAATTACGTCGAGATTCAACACATCGCTCTCCTACCGATTTGTCTCGTTGGGTCTATTGGTGCCTCGGACACTTTATGGTCGTTCTCCTTTAAGTCTAGATTGTCGATTCCGACGCAGAACTGATAGATAATTGGATCGTTCAGGGCCGCTTAATGACGATGGAACACTCGAATTGCGTCGAGATTCAATACATCGTCTTCCAGCCGACTTGTGCCTCGGGCACGTTATGGTCGTTCTCCTGTAAGTCTAGATTGTCGAATCCGACGCAAAACTGATAGATACTTGCAACGTTCCGGGGCTCCTAATAACGATGGAACACTCAAATTGCGTCGAGATTTAATACATAGGCCACCAGCCGACTTGTTTCATAGGGTCTATTGCTGCCTGTGGCACCTTCTCCTGTGAGTCTAGATTTTCGAATCCGACGCAAATCTGATAGATAATTGTAACGTTAAGGGCCTCCTAATGACGATGGAACACTCAAATTGTGTCGAGATTCAATACATCGCCCTTCAGCCGACTTGTCTCCAAAGGTCTAATGGTGCCTGTGGCACCTAATGGACTTTCTCCTGTGAATCGAGATTTTCGAATCCGACGCAAAACTGATAGTTAATTGAAACGTACAGGTCCTCCTAATGACGATGGAACACTCAAATTACGTCGAGATTCAATACATCGGCCACCAGCTGACTTTTCTCCTAGGGTCTATTGCTGCCTCGGGCACCTTATGTTCGTTCTCCTGTGAGTCTAGATTTTCGAATACGACGCATAACTGTTAGTTAATTGTAACGTGCAGGGCACCCTAATGGCGATGGAACACTCAAATTGCGTCGAGATTCAATAAATCGTCCTCCAGCCGACCTGGCCTCAAGGGGATATTGCTGCCTCGGCACCTTATGGTCCGTCTCCTATATGTCTAGATTTTCGAATCCGACGCGAAACTGATTGTTAATTGTAACGTTTAGGGCCTCCTAATGACGATGGAACACTCAAATTGCGTAGAGATTCAATACATCTTCCTCCAGCCGATTTGTCCCGTCTCCTGTCCGTCTAGATTTTCGAATCCGACGCGAAACTGATAGTTAATTGTAACGTAGTTAATTGTAACGTTGAGGGCCTCCTAATGATGATGGAACACTCATATTGCGTCGAGATTCAGTACATCGTCCTTCAGCCGACTTGTCTCCAAGGGACTATTGCTGCCTCGGGCACCTGATGGTCGTTCACCTGTGTGCCTAGATTTTCGAATCCGACGTAAGACTGATAGTTAATTGTAACGTTCAGGGCCTCCTAATGACGATGGAAGATTGACATTGCGTCGAGATTCAATACATCGTCCTCTAGCCGACTTGTCTCCAAGGGGAAGTTGCTGCCTCGGGCACCATAGGTTCCGTCTCCTGTGAGTCTAGATTTTCGAATCCGACGCGAAACTGGTAGTTAATTGTATCGTTCGGGGCCTCTTAATGACGATGGAACACTCAAATCGTGTCGAGATTCAATACATCGTCCTCCAGCCGACTTGTCTACAAGGGGATATTGCTGCCTCGGGCACTATATGGTCCTTCCCTGTGAATCTAGATTTTAGAATCAGGCACCAAACTGATAGTTAATTGTAACGTTCAGGGCCTCCTAATGACGATGGAACACTAAAATTGCGCCGAGACTCAATACATCGTCATCCAACCGACTTCTGTCCAAGGGTCTATTGCTGCCTCGGGCACATTATGGTCGTTCTCCTGTAAATCTAGATTTTCGAATCCGACGCAAAACTGATAGTTAATTGTAACGTGCAGGGCATCCTTTTGACGATGGAACACTCGAATTGCGTCGAGATTCAATACATAGTCCTCCAGCCGACTAGAGTCTAAGGGTATATTGGTGCCTCGGCCCTTTATGGTCGTTCTCTGGTAAGTCTAGATTGTCGAATCCGACGCAAAACTGATCGATACTTGGAACGTTCAGGGCCTCCTAATAACGATGGAACACTCAAATTGCGTCGTGATTCAATACATCGGCCACCAGCCGACTTGTTTCATAGGGTCTATTGCTGCCTGTGGCACCTTCTCCTGTGAGTCTAGATTTTCGAATCCGACGCAAGACTGATAGTCAATTGTAATGTTCACGGCTTCCTAATGACGATGTAACACTCAAATTGCGTCGAGATTTAATACATCGTCCTTCAGCCGACTTGTCGCCAAGGGTCTATTGCTGCCTCGGGCACCTTATGGTCGTTCTCCTGTGAGTCTAGATTTTCAAATCCGACGCAAATCTGATAGTTAATTGTAACGTTCAGGGCCCCCGAATGACGATGGAACACTCAAATTGCGTCGAGATTCAATACATCGTCCTCCAGCCGACTTGTCTCCAAGGGCATATTGCTTCCACGGGCTCCATATGGTCCGTCTCCTGTGAGTCTGGATTTTCGAAACCGACGCGAAACTAATAGTTAATTGTAACGTTCAGGGTCTCCTAATGACAAACATTCAAATTGCGTCGATATTCAATACATCGTCCTCCAGCCGACTTGTCTTTAAGGGTTTTTGCTGCGTCGGGCACCTTATGGTCGTTCTCCTGTGATTCTAGATTTTCGAATCCGTAGAAAACCTGATAGTTAATTGTAACGTTCAGGGCCTCCTATTGACGGAGGAACACTCAAATTGCGTCGAGATTCAATACATCGTCCTCCAACCGACTTGTCTCCAAAGAGATATTGCTGCCTCGGGCACCATATGGTCCGTCTCCTTTGAGTCTAGATTTACGAATCCGACGCAAAATTGATAGTTAATTGTAACATTCAGGGCCTCCTAATGACGATGGAACACTGAAATTGCGTTGAGTTTCAATACATCGTCATCCAGCCGACTTGTATCCAAGGGTCTATTGCTGCCTCGGGGACCATTTGGTCGTTCTCCTGTAAGTCTAGATTGTCAAATCCGACCCTACACTGATAGTTACTTGTAAGGTTCAGGGCCTCCTAATGAGGATGGAACACTCAAATTGCGCCGAGATTCTATACATCGGCCACCAGCCGACATGTTTCATTGGGTCTATTGCTGCCTGTGGCACCTTCTCCTGTGAGTCTAGATTTTCGAAACCGACGCAAATCTGATAGTTAATTGTAACGTGCAGGGCATCATAATGACGATAGAACACTCAAATTGCGTCACGATACAATAAATCGTCCTCCAGCCGACTTGTCTCCAAGGGGATATTGCTGCCTCGGTCACCTTATGGTCGTTCACCTGTGAGCCTAGATTTTCGAATAAGACGTAAAACTGATAGTTAATTGTAACGTTCAGGGCCTCCTAATGACGATGGAACATGGACATTGCGTCGAGATTCAATACATCGTCCTCTAGCCGACTTGTCTCCAAGGGGAAGTTGCTGCCTCGGGCACCATAGGGTCCGTCTCCTGTGAAACTAGATTTTCGAATCCGACGCGAAACTGATAGTTATTTGTAACGTTCGGGGCCTCTTAATGACGATGGAACACCCAAATCGTCTCGAGATTCAATACATCGTCCTCCAGCCGACTTGTCTACAAGGGGATATTGCTGCCTCGGGCACTATATGGTCCTTCCCTGTGAGTCTACATTTCAGAATCAGGCGCCAAACTGATAGTTAATTGTAACGTTCAGGGCCTCCTAATGACGATGGAACACTCAAATTGCGCCGAGATTCAATACATCGTCATCCAACCGACTTGTGTCCAAGGGTCTATTGCTTCCTCGGGCACCTTATGGTCGTTCCCCTGTAAGTCTAGATTTTCGAATCCGACGCAAAACTGATAGTTAATTGTAACGTGCAGGGCATCCTTTTGACGATGGAACACTCGAATCGCGTCGAGATTCAATACATCGTCCTCCAGCCGACTTCAGTCCAAGGGTATATTGGTGCCTCGGCACTTTATGGTCGTTCTCTGGTAAGTCAAGATTGCCGAATCCGACGCAAAACTGATAGATACTTGTAACGGTCAGGGCTTCCTAATAACGATGGAACACTCAAATTGCGTCGTGATTCGATACATCGGCCACCAGCCGACTTGTTTCATAGGGTCTATTGCTGCCTGTGGCACCTTCTCCTGTGAGTCTAGATTTTCGAATCCGACGCAAAACTGATAGTTAATTGTAACGTTCACGGCTTCCTAATGACGATGGAACACTCAAATTGCGTCGAGATTCAATACATCGTCCATCAGCCGACTTGTCGCCAAGGGTCTATTGCTGCCTCGGGCACCTTATAGTCGTTCTCCTGTGATTCTAGATTTTCGAATCCGAAGCAAAACTGATAATTGATTGTAACGTTCAGTGCCTCCTATTGACGAAGGAACACTCAAATTGCGTCGAGATTCAATACATCGTCCTCCAGCCGACTTGTCTACAAGGCGATATTGCTGCCTCGGGCACTATATGGACCTTCCCTGTGAGTCTGGATTTTAGAATCAGACGCGAAACTGATAGTTAATTGTAACGTTCAGGGGCTCCTATTGACGATGGAACACTCAAATTGCGTCGAGATTCAATACATCGTCATCCAACCGACTTGTCTCCAAGGGTCTATTGCTGCCTCGGGCACATAATGATCGTTCTCCTGTAAGTCTAGATTTTCGAATACGACGCAAAACTGATAGTTAATTGTAACGTTCAGGGCCTCCTAATGACGATGGAACACTCAAATTGCGTCGAGATTCAATACATAGTCCTCCCGCCGACTTGTCTCCAAGGGGATATTGCTGCCTCGGCACCTTACGGTCCGTCTCCTATGAGTCTAGATTTTCGAATCCTACGCGAAATTGATAGTTAATTGTAACGTTTAGGGCCTCCTAATGACGGTGGAACACTCGAATTGCGTGAGATTCAATACATCTTCCTCCAGACGATTTGTCCCGTATCCTGTCCGTCTAGATTTTCGAATCCGACGCGAAACTGATAGTTAATTGTAACGTAGTTAACTGTAACGTTGAGGGCCTCCTAATGACGATGGAACACTCATATTGCGTCTAGATTCAGTACATCGTCCTTCAGCCAACTTGTCTCCAAGGGTCTATTGCTGCCTCGGGCACCTGATGGTCGTTCACCTGTGAGCCTAGATTTTCGAATCCGACGTAAAACTGATAGTTAATTGTAACGTTCAGGGCCTCCTAATGACGATGGAACACTCAAATTGCGTCGAAATTCAATACATAGTCCTCCAGCCGACTTGTCTCCATGTGGATATTGCTGCCTCGGTCACCTTATGGTCGTTCTCCTGTAAGTCTAGATTGTCGAATACGACGCATAACTGTTAGTTAATTGTAACGTACAGGTCCTCCTAATGACGATGGAACACTCAAATTACGTCGAGATTCAATACATCGGCCACCAGCTGACTTTTCTCCTAGGGTCTATTGCTGCCTCGGGCACCTTATGATCGTTCTCCTGTGAGTCTAGATTTTCGAATACGACGCATAACTGTTAGTTTATTGTAACGTGCAGGGCATCCTAATGACGATGGAACACTCAAATTGCGTCGAGATTCAATAAATCGTCCTCCCGCCGACTTGTCTCCAAGGGGATATTGCTGCCTCGGCACCTTACGGTCCGTCGCCTATGAGTCTAGATTTTCGAATCCGACGCGAAATTGATAGTTAATTGTAACGTTTAGGGCCTCCTAATGACGGTGGAACACTCGAATTGCGTGAGATTCAATACATCTTCCTCCAGACGATTTGTCCCGTCTCCTGTCCGTCTAGATTTTCGAATCCGACGCGAAACTGATAGTTAATTGTAACGTAGTTAATTGTAACGTTGAGGGCCTCCTAATGACGATGGAACACTCATATTGCGTCTAGATTCAGTACATCGTCCTTCAGCCAACTTGTCTCCAAGGGTCTATTGCTGCCTCGGGCACCTGATGGTCGTCCACCTGTGAGCCTAGATTTTCGAATCCGACGTAAAACTGATAGTTAATTGTAACGTTCAGGGCCTCCTAATGACGATGGAACATTGACATTGCGTCGAGATTCAATACATCGTCCTCCAGCCGACTTGTCTACAAGGGGATATTGCTGCCTCGGGCACTATATGGTCCTTCCCTGTGAGTCTACATTTCAGAATCAGGCGCCAAACTGATACTTAATTGTAACGTTCAGAGCCTCCTAATGACGATGGAACACTCAAATTGCGCCGAGATTCAATACATCGTCCTTCAGCCGACTTGTCGCCAAGGGGAAGTGGCTGCCTCGGGCACCATAGGGTCCGTCTCCTGTGAAACTAGATTTTCGAATCCGACGCAAAACTGATAGTTAATTGTAACGTGCAGGGCATCCATTTGACGATGGAACACTCGAATTGCGTCGAGATTCAATACATCGTCCTCCAGCCGACTTCAGTCCAAGGGTATATTGGTGCCTCGGCACTTTATGGTCGTTCTCTGGTAAGTCTAGATTGTCGAATCCGACGCAAAACTGATAGATACTTGTAATGTTCAGGGCCTCCTAATAACGATGGAACACTCAAATTGCGTCGTGATTCAATACATCGGCCACCAGCCGACTTGTTTCATAGGGTCTATTGCTGCCTGTGGCACCTTCTACTGTGAGTCTAGATTTTCGAATCCGACGCAAAACTGATAGTTAATTGTAACGTTCACGGCTTCCTAATGACGATGGAACACTCAAATTGCGTCGAGATTCAATACATCGTCCTTCGGCCGACTTGTCGCCAAGGGTCTATTGCTGCCTCGGGCACCTTATGATCGTTGTCCTGTAAGTCTAGATTTTCGAATCCGACGCAAAACTGATAGTTAATTGTAACGTTCAGGGCCTCCTAATGACGATGGAACACTCAAATTGCGTCGAGATTCAATACATAGTCCTCCAGCCGACTTGTCTCCATGTGGATATTGCTGCCTCGGGCATCATTTGGTCCGTTTCTGTGAGTCTAGATTTTCGTATCCGACGCGAAACTGATAGTTAAATGTAACTTTCAGGGCCTCCTAATGACGATGGAACACTCGAATTGCGTCGAGATTCAATACATCGTCCTCCAGCCGACTTGTGTCCAAGGGTATTTTTGTGCCTCGGGCACATTATGGTCGTTCTCCTGTAAGTCTAGATTTTCGAATCCGACGCTAAACTGATAGTTACTTGTAACTCTCAGGGCCTCCTAATGACGATGCAACACTCAAATTGCGTCGAAATTCAATTCATCAGCCACCAGCGGACTTGTTTCACAGTTTCTATTACTGCCTGTGGCACCTTTTCCTGTGTATCATGATTTTCGAATTCGACGCAAAACTGATATTTACTTGTAACGTTCAGGGCATCCGAATGACGATGGAACACTCAAATTGTGTCGAGATTCAATACATCGCCCATCAGCCGACTTGTCTCCTAAGGTCTACTGGTGCCTGTGGCACCTAATGGACTTTCTCCTGTGAGTCGAGATTTTCGAATCCGACGCAAAACTGATAGTTAATTGTAACGTACAGGTCCTCGTAATGACAATGGAACACTCAAATTACGTCGAGATTCAATACATCGGCCACCAGCTGACTTTTCTCCTAGGGTCTATTGCTGCCTCGGGCACCTTATGTTCGTTCTCCTGTGAGTCTAGATTTTCGAATACGACGCATAACTGTTAGTTAATTGTAACGTGCAGGGCACCCTAATGACGATGGAACACTCAAATTGCGTCGAGATTCAATAAATCGTCCTCCAGCCGACTTGTCTCCAAGGGGATATTGCTGCCTCGGCACCTTATGGTCCGTCTCCTATATGTCTAGATTTTCGAATCCGACGCGAAACTGATTGTTAATTGTAACGTTTAGGGCCTCCTAATGACGATGGAACACTCAAATTGCGTCGAGATTCAATACATCTTCCTCCAGCCGATTTGTCCCGCCTCCTGTCCGTCTAGATTTTCGAATCCGACGCGAAACTGATAGTTAATTGTAACGTAGTTAATTGTAACGTTGAGGGCCTCCTAATGACGATGGAACACTCATATTGCGTCGAGATTCAGTACATCGTCCTTCAGCCGACTTGTCTCCAAGGGTCTATTGCTGCCTCGGGCACCTGATGGTCGTTCACCTGTGTGCCTAGATTTTCGAATCCGACGTAAGACTGATAGTTAATTGTAACGTTCAGGGCCTCCTAATGACGATGGAACATTGACATTGCGTCGAGATTCAATACATCGTCCTCTAGCCGACATGTCTCCAAGGGGAAGTTGCTGCCTCGGGCACCATAGGTTCCGTCTCCTGTGAGTCTAGATTTTCGAATCCGACGCGAAACTGGTAGTTAATTGTAACGTTCGGGGCCTCTTAATGACGATGGAACACTCAAATCGTGTCGAGATTCAATACATCGTCCTCCAGCCGACTTGTCTACAAGGGGATATTGCTGCCTCGGGCACTATATGGTCCTTCCCTGTGAGTCTAGATTTTAGAATCAGGCGCCAAACTGATAGTTAATTGTAACGTTCAGGGCCTCCTAATGACGATGGAACACTCAAATTGCGCCGAGATTCAATACATCGTCATCCAACCGACTTGTGTCGAAGGGTCTATTGCTGCCTCGGGCACATTATGGTCGTTCTCCTGTAAATCTAGATTTTCGAATCCGACGCAAAACTGATAGTTAATTGTAACGTGCAGGGTATCCTTTTGACGATGGAACACTCGAATTGCGTCGAGATTCAATACATAGTCCTCCAGCCGACTAGAGTCTAAGGGTATATTGGTGCCTCGGCCGTTTATGGTCGTTCTCTGGTAAGTCTAGATTGTCGAATCCGACGCAAAACTGATCGATACTTGTAACGTTCAGGGCCTCCTAATAACGATGGAACACTCAAATTGCGTCGTGATTCAATACATCGGCCACCAGCCGACTTGTTTCATAGGGTCTATTGCTGCCTGTGGCACCTTCTCCTGTGAGTCTAGATTTTCGAGTCCGACGCAAGACTGATAGTCAATTGTAATGTTCACGGCTTCCTAATGACGATGTAACACTCAAATTGCGTCGAGATTTAATACATCGTCCTTCAGCCGACTTGTCGCCAAGGGTCTATTGCTGCCTCGGGCACCTTATGGTCGTTCTCCTGTGAGTCTAGATTTTCAAATCCGACGCAAATCTGATAGTTAATTGTAACGTTCAGGGCCCCCGAATGACGATGGAACACTCAAACTGCGTCGAGATTCAATACATCGTCCTCCAGCCGACTTGTCTCCAAGGGCATATTGCTTCCACGGGCTCCATATGGTCCGTCTCCTGTGAGTCTAGATTTTCGAAACCGACGCGAAACTAATAGATAATTGTAACGTTCAGGGTCTCCTAATGACAAACATTCAAATTGCGTCGATATTCAATACATCGTCCTCCAGCCGACTTGTCTTTAAGGGTTTTTGCTGCGTCGGGCACCTTATGGTCGTTCTCCTGTGATTCTAGATTTTCGAATCCGTAGAAAAACTGATAGTTAATTGTAACGTTCAGGGCCTCCTATTGACGGAGGAACACTCAAATTGCGTCGAGATTCAATACATCGTCCTCCAACCGACTTGTCTCCAAAGGGATATTGCTGCCTCGGGCACCATATGGTCCGTCTCCTTTGAGTCTAGATTTACGAATCCGACGCAAAATTGATAGTTAATTGTAACATTCAGGGCCTCCTAATGACGATGGAACACTCAAATTGCGTCGAGTTTCAATACATCGTCATCCAGCCGACTTGTATCCAAGGGTCTATTGCTGCCTCGGGGACCATTTGGTCGTTCTCCTGTAAGTCTAGATTGTCAAATCCGACGCTAAACTGATTGTTACTTGTAACATTCAGGGCCTCCTAATGACGATTTACACTCAAATTGCGTCGAGATTCAGCACATCGTCCTCCTGCCGATTTGTCTCCAAGGGTCTATTGGTGCCTCAGGCACTTTATGGTCGTTCTCCTGTATGTCTAGATTGTCGAATCCGACGCAAAACTGATAGTTACTTGTAAGGTTCAGGGCCTCCTAATGAGGATGGAACACTCAAATTGCGACGAGATTCAATACATCGGCCACCAGCCGACTTGTTTCATTGGGTCTATTGCTGCCTGTGGCACCTTCTCCTGTGAGTCTAGATTTTCGAATCCGACGCAAATCTGATAGTTAATTGTAACGTGCAGGGCATCATAATGACGATGGAACACTCAAACTGCGTCGAGATTCAAGACATAGTCCTCCAGCCGACTTGTCTCCATGTGGATATTGCTGCCTCGGTCACCTTATGGTCGTTCTCCTGTAAGTCTAGATTGTCGAATCCGACGCATAACTGTTAGTTAATTGTAACGTGCAGGGCATCCTAATGACGATGGAACACTCAAATTGCGTCGAGATTCAATACATCGTCCTTCAGCCGACTTTTCGCCAAGGGTCTATTGCTGCCTCGGGCACCTTATGGTCGTCCTCCTGTGAGTCTAGATTTTCAAATCCGATGCAAAACTGATAGTTAATTGTAACGTTCACGGCTTCCTAATGACGATGGAACACTCAAATTGCGTCGAGATTCAATACATCGTCCTTCAGCCGACTTGTCGCCAAGGGTCTATTGCTGCCTCGGGCACCTTATAGTCGTTCTCCTGTGATTCTAGATTTTCGAATCCGAAGCAAAACTGATAATTGATTGTAACGTTCAGGGCCTCCTATTGACGAAGGAACACTCAAATTGCGTCGAGATTCAATACATCGTCCTCCAGCCGACTTGTCTACAAGGCGATATTGCTGCCTCGGGCACTATATGGACCTTCCCTGTGAGTCTAGATTTTAGAATCAGACGCGAAACTGATAGTTAATTGTAACGTTCAGGGGCTCCTAATGACGATGGAACACTCAAATTGCGTCGAGATTCAAGACATAGTCCTCCAGCCGACTTGTCTCCATGTGGATATTGCTGCCTCGGTCACCTTATGGTCGTTCTCCTGTAAGTCTAGATTGTCGAATCCGACGCATAACTGTTAGTTAATTGTAACGTGCAGGGCATCCTAATGACGATGGAACACTCAAATTGCGTCGAGATTCAATACATCGTCCTTCAGCCGACTTGTCGCCAAGGGTCTATTGCTGCCTCGGGCACCTTATGGTCGTTCTCCTGTGAGTCTAGATTTTCAAATCCGACGCAAAACTGATAGTTAATTGTAACGTTCAGGGCCTCCTAATGACGATGGAACACTCAAATTGCGTCGAGATTCAAGACATAGTCCTCCAGCCGACTTGTCTCCATGTGGATATTGCTGCCTCGGTCACCTTATGGTCGTTCTCCTGTAAGTCTAGATTGTCGAATCCGACGCATAACTGTTAGTTAATTGTAACGTGCAGGGCATCCTAATGACGATGGAACACTCAAATTGCGTCGAGATTCAATACATCGTCCTTCAGCCGACTTGTCGCCAAGGGTCTATTGCTGCCTCGGGCACCTTATGGTCGTTCTCCTGTGAGTCTAGATTTTCAAATCCGACGCAAAACTGATAGTTAATTGTAACGTTCAGGGCCTCCTAATGACGATGGAACATTGACATTGCGTCGAGATTCAATACATCGTCCTCTAGCCGACTTGTCTCCAAGGGGATATTGCTGCCTCGGCACCTTACGGTCCGTCTCCTATGAGTCTAGATTTTCGAATCCGACGCGAAACTGATAGTTAATTGTAACGTTTAGGGCCTCCTAATGACGGTGGAACACTCGAATTGCGTGAGATTCAATACATCTTCCTCCAGACGATTTGTCTCGTCTCCTGTCCGTCTAGATTTTCGAATCCGACGCGAAACTGATAGTTATTTGTAACGTAGTTAATTGTAACGTTGAGGGCCTCCTAATGACGATGGAACACTCATATTGCGTCTAGATTCAGTACATCGTCCTTCAGCCGACTTGTCTCCAAGGGTCTATTGCTGCCTCGGGCACCTGATGGTTGTTCACCTGTGAAACTAGATTTTCGAATCCGACGCGAAACTGATAGTTAATTGTAACGTTCGGGGCCTCTTAATGACGATGGAACACTCAAATCGTGTCGAGATTCAATACATCGTCCTCCAGCCGACTTGTCTACAAGGGGATATTGCTGCCTCGGGCACTATATGGTCCTTCCCTGTGAGTCTAGATTTTAGAATCAGGCACCAAACTGATAGTTAATTGTAATGTTCAGGGCCTCCTAATGACGATGGAACACTCAAATTGCGCCGAGATTCAATACATCGTCATCCAACCGACTTGTGTCCAAGGGTCTATTGCTGCCTCGGGCACATTATGGTCGTTCTCCTGTAAATCTAGATTTTCGAATCCGACGCAAAACTGATAGTTAATTGTAACGTGCAGGGCATCCTTTTGACGATGGAACACTCGAATTGCGTCGAGATTCAATACATAGTCCTCCATCCGACTAGAGTCTAAGGGTATATTGGTGCCTCGGCCCTTTATGGTCGTTCTCTGGTAAGTCTAGATTGTCGAATCCGACGCAAAACTGATCGATACTTGCAACGTTCAGGGCCTCCTAATAACGATGGAACACTCAAATTGCGTCGTGATTCAATACATCGGCCACCAGCCGAATTGTTTCATAGGGTCTATTGCTGCCTGTGGCACCTTCTCCTGTGAGTCTAGATTTTCGAATCCGACGCAAGACTGATAGTCAGTTGTAATGTTCACGGCTTCCTAATGACGATGTAACACTCAAATTGCGTCGAGATTTAATACATCGTCCTTCAGCCGACTTGTCGCCAAGGGTCTATTGCAGCCTCGGGCACCTTATGGTCGTTCTCCTGTGAGTCTAGATTTTCAAATCCGACGCAAATCTGATAGTTAATTGTAACGTTCAGGGCCCCCGAATGACGATGGAACACTCAAACTGCGTCGAGATCCAATACATCGTCCTCCAGCCGACTTGTCTCCAAGGGCATATTGCTTCCACGGGCTCCATAAGGTCCGCTCCTGTGAGTCTAGATTTTCGAAACCGACGCGAAACTAATAGTTAATTGTAACGTTCAGGGTCTCCTAATGACAAACATTCAAATTGCGTCGATATTCAATACATCGTCCTCCAGCCGACTTGTCTTTAAGGGTTTTTGCTGCGTCGGGCACCTTATGGTCGTTCTCCTGTGATTCTAGATTTTCGAATCCGTAGAAAAACTGATAGTTAATTGTAACGTTCAGGGCCTCCTATTGACGGAGGAACACTCAAATTGCGTCGAGATTCAATACATCGTCCTCCAACCGACTTGTCTCCAAAGGGACATTGCTGCCTCGGGCACCATATGGTCCGTCTCCTTTGAGTCTAGATTTACGAATCCGACGCAAAACTGATAGTTAATTGTAACATTCAGGGCCTCCTAATGACGATGGAACACTCAAATTGAGTCGAGTTTCAATACATCGTCATCCAGCCGACTTGTATCCAAGGGTCTATTGCTGCCTCGGGGACCATTTGGTCGTTCTCCTGTAAGTCTAGATTGTCAAATCCGACGCTAAACTGATAGTTACTTGTAACATTCAGGGCCTCCTAATGACGATTTACACTCAAATTGCGTCGAGATTCAGCACATCGTCCTCCTGCCGATTTGTTTCCAAGGGTCTATTGGTGCCTCAGGCACTTTATGGTCGTTCTCCTGTATGTCTAGATTGTCGAATCCGACGCAAAACTGATAGTTACTTGTAAGGTTCAGGGCCTCCTAATGAGGATGGAACACTCAAATTGCGACGAGATCCAATACATCGGCCACCAGCCGACTTGTTTCATTGGGTCTATTGCTGCCTGTGGCACCTTCTCCTGTGAGTGTAGATTTTCGAATCCGACGCAAAACTAATAGTTAATTGTAACGTGCAGGGCATCATAATGACGATGGACACTCAAATTGCGTCACGATTCAATAAATCGTCCTCCAGCCGACTTGTCTCCAAGGGGATATTGCTGCCTCGGTCACCTTATGGTCGTTCTCCTGTAAGTCTAGATTGTCGAATCCGACGCATAACTGTTAGTTAATTGTAACGTGCAGGGCATCCTAATGACGATGGAACACTCAAATTGCGTCGAGATTCAATACATCGTCCTTCAGCCGACTTGTCGCCAAGGGTCTATTGCTGCCTCGGGCACCTTATGGTCGTCCTCCTGTGAGTCTAGATTTTCAAATCCGACGCAAAACTGATAGTTAATTGTAACGTTAAGGGCCTCCTAATGACGATGGAACACTCAAATTGTGTCGAGATTCGATACATCGCCCTTCAGCCGACTTGTCTCCAAAGGTCTAATGGTGCCTGTGGCACGTAATGGACTTTCTCCTGTGAGTCGAGATTTTCGAATCCGACGCAAAACTGATAGATAATTGTAACGTACAGGTCCTCCTAATGACGTTGGAACACTCAAATTACGTCGAGATTCAAAACATCTGCCACCAGCTGACTTTTCTCCTAGGGTCTATTGCTGCCTCGGGCACCTTATGTTCGTTCTCCTGTGAGTCTAGATTTTCGAATACGACGCATAATTGTTAGTTAATTGTAACGTGCAGGGCATCCTAATGACGATGGAACACTCAAATTGCGTCGAGATTCAATAAATCGTCCTCCAGCCGACTTGTTTCCAAGGGGATATTGCTGCCTCGGCACCTTACAGTCCGTCTCCTATGAGTCTAGATTTTCGAATCCGACGCGAAACTGATAGTTAATTGTGACGTTTAGGGCCTCCTAATGACGATGGAACACTCGAATTGCGTGAGATTCAATACATCTTCCTCCAGACGATTTGTCCCGTCTCCTGTCCGTCTAGGTTTTCGAATCCGACGCGAAACTGATAGTTAATTGTAACGTAGTTAATTGTAACGTTGAGGGCCTCCTAATGACGATGGAACACTCATATTGCGTCTAGATTCAGTACATCGTCCTTCAGCCGACTTGTCTCCAAGGGTCTATTGCTGCCTCGGGCACCTGATGGTCGTTCACCTGTGAGCCTAGGTTTTCGAATCCGACGTAAAACTGATAGTTAATTGTAACGTTCAGGGCCCCCTAATGACGATGGAACATTGACATTGCGTCGAGATTCAATACATCTTCCTCTAGCCGCCTTGTCTCCAAGGGGAAGTTGCTGCCTCGGGCACCATAGGGTCCGTCTCCTGTGAAACTAGATTTTCGAATCCGACGCGAAACTGATAGTTATTTGTAACGTTCGGGGCCTCTTAATGACGATGGAACACTCAAATCGTCTCGAGATTCAATACATCGTCCTCCAGCCGACTTGTCTACAAGGGGATATTGCTGCCTCGGGCACTATATGGTCCTTCCCTGTGAGTCTACATTTCAGAATCAGGCGCCAAACTGATAGTTAATTGTAACGTTCAGGGCCTCCTAATGACGATGGAACACTCAAATTGCGCCGAGATTCAATACATCGTCATCCAACCGACTTGTGTCCAAGGGTCTATTGCTGCCTCGGGCACCTTATGGTCGTTCTCCTGTAAGTCTAGATTTTCGAATCCGACGCAAAACTGATAGTTAATTGTAACGTGCAGGGCATCCTTTTGACGATGGAACACTCGAATCGCGTCGAGATTCAATACATCGTCCTCCAGCCGACTTCAGTCCAAGGGTATATTGGTGCCTCGGCACTTTATGGTCGTTCTCTGGTAAGTCTAGATTGCCGAATCCGACGCAAAACTGATAGATACTTGTAACGTTCAGGGCCTCCTAATAACGATGGAACACTCAAATTGCGTCGTGATTCAATACATCGGCCACCAGCCGACTTGTTTCATAGGGTCTATTGCTGCCTGTGGCACCTTCTCCTGTGAGTCTGGATTTTCGAATCCGACGCAAAACTGATAGTTAATTGTAACGTTCACGGCTTCCTAATGACGATATAACACTCAAATTGCGTCGAGATTCAATACATCGTCCTTCAGCCGACTTGTCGCCAAGGGTCTATTGCTGCCTCGGGCACCTTATAGTCGTTCTCCTGTGATTCTAGATTTTCGAATCCGAAGCAAAACTAATAATTGATTGTAACGTTCAGGGCCTCCTATTGACGAAGGAACACTCAAATTGCGTCGAGATTCAATACATCGTCCTCCAGCCGACTTGTCTACAAGGCGATATTGCTGCCTCGGGCACTATATGGACCTTCCCTGTGAGTCTAGATTTTAGAATCAGACGCGGAACTGATAGTTAATTGTAACGTTCAGGGGCTCCTAATGACGATGGAACACTCAAATTGCGTCGAGATTCAAGACATAGTCCTCCAGCCGACTTGTCTCCATGTGGATATTGCTGCCTCGGTCACCTTATGGTCGTTCTCCTGTAAGTCTAGATTGTCGAATCCGACGCATAACTGTTAGTTAATTGTAACGTGCAGGGCATCCTAATGACGATGGAACACTCAAATTGCGTCGAGATTCAATACATCGTCCTTCAGCCGACTTGTCGCCAAGGGTCTATTGCTGCCTCGGGCACCTTATGGTCGTTCTCCTGTGAGTCTAGATTTTCAAATCCGACGCAAAACTGATAGTTAATTGTAACGTTCAGGGCCTCCTAATGACGATGGAACACTCAAATTGCGTCGAGATTCAAGACATAGTCCTCCAGCCGACTTGTCTCCATGTGGATATTGCTGAATCGGTCACCTTATGGTCGTTCTCCTGTAAGTCTAGATTGTCGAATCCGACGCATAACTGTTAGTTAATTGTAACGTGCAGGGCATCCTAATGACGATGGAACACTCAAATTGCGTCGAGATTCAATACATCGTCCTTCAGCCGACTTGTCGCCAAGGGTCTATTGCTGCCTCGGGCACCTTATGGTCGTTCTCCTGTGAGTCTAGATTTTCAAATCCGACGCAAAACTGATAGTTAATTGTAACTTTAAGGGCCTCCAAATGACGATGGAACACTCAAATTGTGTCGAGATTCGATACATCGCCCTTCAGCCGACTTGTCTCCAAAGGTCTAATGGTGCCTGTGGCACGTAATGGACTTTCTCCTGTGAGTCGAGATTTTCGAATCCGACGCAAAACTGATAGTTAATTGTAACGGACAGGTCCTCCTAATGACGATGGAACACTCAAATTACGTCGAGATTCAATACATCGGCCACCAGCTGACTTTTCTCCTAGGGTCTATTGCTGCCTCGGGCACCTTATGATCGTTCTCCTGTGAGTCTAGATTTTCGAATACGACGCATAACTGTTAGTTAATTGTAACGTGCAGGGCATCCTAATGACGATGGAACACTCAAATTGCGTCGAGATTCAATAAATCGTCCTCCCGCCGACTTGTCTCCAAGGGGATATTGCTGCCTCGGCACCTTACGGTCCGTCTCCTATGAGTCTAGATTTTCGAATCCGACGCGAAACTGATAGTTAATTGTAACGTTTAGGGCCTCCTAATGACGGTGGAACACTCGAATTGCGTGAGATTCAATACATCTTCCTCCAGACGATTTGTCTCGTCTAATGTCCGTCTAGATTTTCGAATCCGACGCGAAACTGATAGTTAATTGAAACGTAGTTAATTGTAACGTTGAGGGCCTCCTAATCACGATGGAACACTCATATTGCGTCTAGATTCACTACATCGTCCTTCAGCCGACTTGTCTCCAAGGGTCTATTGCTGCCTCGGGCACCTGATGGTTGTTCACCTGTGAGCCTAGATTTTCGAATCCGACTTAAAACTGATAGTTAATTGTAACGTTCAGGGCCTCCTAATGACGATGGAACATTGACATTGCGTCGAGATTCAATACATCGTCCTCTAGCCGACTTGTCTCCAAGGGGAAGTTGCTGCCTCGGGCACCATAGGGTCCGTCTCCTGTGAAACTAGATTTTCGAATCCGACGCGAAACTGATAGTTAATTGTAACGTTCGGGGCCTCTTAATGACGATGGAACACTCAAATCGTGTCTAGATTCAATACATCGTCCTCCAGCCGACTTGTCTACAAGGGGATATTGCTGCCTCGGGCACTATATGGTCCTTCCCTGTGAGTCTACAATTCAGAATCAGGCGCCAAACTGATAGTTAATTGTAACGTTCAGGGCCTCCTAATGACGATGGAACACTCAAATTGCGCCGAGATTCAATACATCGTCCTTCAGCCGACTTGTCGCCAAGGGGTAGTTGCTGCCTCGGGCACCATAGGGTCCGTCTCCTGTGAGACTAGATTTTCGAATCCGACGCAAAACTGATAGTTAATTGTAACGTGCAGGGCATCCTTTTGACGATGGAACACTCGAATTGCGTCGAGATTCAATACATCGTCCTCCAGCCGACTTCAGTCCAAGGGTATATTGGTGCCTCGGCACTTTATGGTCGTTCTCTGGTAAGTCTAGATTGTCGAATCCGACGCAAAACTGATAGATACTTGTAACGTTCAGGGCCTCCTAATAACGATGGTACACTCAAATTGCGTCGAGATTCAATACATCGGCCACCAGCCGACTTGTTTCATAGGGTCTATTGCTGCCTGTGGCACCTTCTACTGTGAGTCTAGATTTTCGAATCCGACGGAAAACTGATAGTTAATTGTAACGTTCAGGGCCTCCTAATGACGATGCAACACTCAAATTGCGTCGAAATTCAATTCATCAGCCACCAGCGGACTTGTTTCATAGTTTCTATTACTGCCTGTGGCACCTTTTCCTGTGGGTCATGATTTTCGAATCCGACGCAAAACTGATATTTACTTGTAACGCTCAGGGCATCCGAATGACGATGGAACACTCAAATTGTGTCGAGATTCAATACATCGCCCATCAGCCGACTTGTCTCCTAAGGTCTACTGGTGCCTGTGGCACCTAATGGACTCTCTCCTGTGAGTCTAGATTTTCGAATCCGACGCGAAACTGATAGTTAATTGTAACGTTCAGGTCCTCCGAATGACGATGGAACACTCAAATTACGTCGAGATTCAATACTTTGGCCACCAGCTGACTTTTCTCCCAGGATCTACTGCTGCCTCGGGCACCTTATGTTCGTTCTCCTGTGAGTCTAGATTTTCGAATACGACGCATAACTGTTAGTTAATTGTAACGTTCAGCGCCTCCTAATGACGATGGAACACTCAAATTGTGTCGAGATTCAATTCATCGTCCTCTAGCCGACTTGTCTACTAGGGGATATTGCTGCCTCGGGTACTATATTGTCCTTCCCTGTGTGTCTAGATTTTCGAATCAGACGCGTAACTGATAGTTAATTGTAACGTTCACGGCTTCCTAATGACGATGGAACACTCTAATTGCGTCGAGATTCAATACATCGTCCTTCAGCCGACTTGTCGCCAAGGGTCAATTGTTGCCTCGGGCACCATATGGTCCGTCTCCTGTGAGTCTAGATTTTCGAATCCGACGCAAAACTGATAGTTAATTGTAACATTCAGGGCCTCCTAATGACGATGGAACACTCAAATTGCGTAGAGATACAATACATCGTCATCCAGCCGACTTGTATCCAAGGGTCTATTGGTGCCTCGGGCACTTTATGGTCGTTCTCCTGTAAGTCTAGATTGTCGAATCCGACGCAAAACTGATAGTTACTTGTAAGGTTCAGGGACTCCTAATGCCGATGGAACACTCAAATTGCGACGAGATTCAATACATCGGCCACCAGCCGACTTGTTTCATAGTGTCTATTGCTGCCTGTGGCACCTTCTCCTGTGAGTCTAGATTTTCGAATCCGACGCAAAACTGATAGTTAAATGTAACGTGCAGGGCATCCTGATGACGATGGAACACTCAAATTGCGTCGAAATTCAATACATCGTCCTCCAGCCGACTTGTCTACAAGGCGAAATTGCCGCCTCGGGCACTATATGGATCTTCCCTGTGAGTCTAGATTTTAGAATCAGACGCGAAACTGGTAGTTAATTGTAACGTTCAGGTCCTCCTAATGACGATGGAACACTCAAATTGCGTCGAGAAACAATACATCGTCATCCAACCGACTTGTCTCCAAGTGTCTATTGCTGCCTCGGGCACCTTATGGTCGTTCTCCTGTAAGTCTAGATTTTCGAATCCGACGCAAAACTGATAGTTAATTGTAACATTCAGGGCCTCCTAATGACGATGGAACACTCGAATTGCGTCGAGATTCAATACATCGTCCTCCAGCCGACTTGTGTCCAAGGGTATATTTGTGCCTGGGGCACATTATGGTCGTTCTCCTGTAAGTCTAGATTGTCGAATCCGACGCAAAACTGATAGATACCTGTAACGTTCAGGGCCTCCTAATGACGATGGAACACTCAAATTGCGTCGAGATTCAATACATCGTCATGCAGCCGACTTGTATCCAAGGGTCTATTGCTGCCTCGGGGACCATTTGGTCGTTCTCCTGTCAGTCTAGATTGTCAAATCCGACGCTAAACTGATAGTTACTTGTAACTTTCAGGGCCTCCTAATGACGAGCAACACAGAAATTGCGTCGAGATTCAATTCATCGGCCACCAGCCAACTTGTTTCATAGTTTCTATTACTGCCTGTGGCACCTTCTCCTGTGGGTCTAGCTTTTCGAATCCGACGCAAAACTGATAGTTACTTGTAACGTTCAGGACATCCGAATGACGATGGAACACTCAAATTGCGTCGGGATTCAATACATCGTCCTCCAGCCGACTTGACTCCAAGGGGATGTTGCTGCCTCGGCACCTTATGGTCCGTCTCCTATGAGTCTAGATTTTCGAATCCGACACCAAACTGATAGTTAATTGTAACGTTTAGGGCCTCCTAATAACGATGGAACGCTCAAATTGCGTCGAGATTCAATACATCTTCCTCAAGCCTATTTGTCCCGTCTCCTGTCCGTCTAGATTTTCGAATCCGACGCGAAAAAGATAGTTAATTGTAACGTAGTTAATTGTAACGTTGAGGGCCTCCTAATGACGATGGAACACTCATATTGCGTCGAGATTCAGTACATCGTCGTTCTTCCGACTTGTCTACAAGGGGATATTGCTGTCTCGGGCACTGTATGGTCCTTCCCTGTGAGTCTAGATTTTAGAATCAGACGCGAAACTGATAGTTAATTGTAACGTGCAGGGCATCCTAATGGCGATGGCACACTCAAATTGCGTCGAGATTCAATAAATCGTCCTCCAGCCGACGTGTCTCCAAGGGGATATTGCTGCCTCGGTCACCTTATGGTCGTTCTCCTGTAAGTCTAGATTGTCGAATCCGACGCAAAACTGATAGTTAATTGTAGCGTTCAGGGCCTCCTAATGACGATAGAACACTCGAATTGCGTCGAGATTCAGTACATCGTCCTCCAGCCGACTTGTCTACAAGGGGATATTGCTGCCTCGGGCACTATATTGTCCTTCCCTGTGAGTCTAGATTTTCGAATCCGACGCGAAACTGATAGTTAATTGTAACGTCCAGGGCCTCCTAATGACGATGGAACACCCATATTGCGTCGAGATTCAATACATCGTCCTTCAGGCGACTTGTGTCCAAGGGTGTATAGGTGCCTCGGGCACTTTATGGTCGTTCTCCTGTGAGTCTAGATTCTCGAATCCGACGCAATACTGATAGTTAAATGTAACGTGCAGGGCATCCTAATGACGATGGAACACTCAAATTGCGTCGAGATTCAATACATCGTCCTCCAGGCGACTTGTCTCCATGGGGATATTGCTGCCTCGGGCACCTTGTGGTCGTTCTCCTGTGAGTCTGAATTTTCGAATCCGACTCAAAACTGATAGTTAATTGTAACGTTGAGGGCCTCCTAATGATGATGGAACACTCAAATTGCTTCGAGATTCGTTACATCGACCTTCAGCCGACCTGTCTCCAAGGATCTATTGCTGCATCGGGCACATAATGGTCGTTCGCCTGTGTCTAGATAATCGAATCCAACGCAAAACAGATAGTTAATTGCAGTGATCAGGGCCTCCTAATGACGATGGAACACTAAATTTGCGTCAAGATTCAATACATCGTCCTCCAGCCGACTTGACTCCAAGGGGATATTGCTGCCTCGGGCACCATATCCTCCTTCTCCTGTGAGTCTAGATTTTCGAATCCGACGCGAAACTGATAGTTAATTGTAACGTCCAGGGCCTCCTAATGACGATGGATGACCCAAATTGCGTCGAGATTCAATACATCGTCCTTCAGGCGACTTGTCTCCAGGGGTCTATTGCTGCCTCGGGCACCTTGTGGTCGTTCTCCTGTGAGTCTAGATTTTCGAATCCTACGCAAAACTGATGGTTATTTGTAACGTTCAGGGCCTCCTAATGACGATGGAACACTCAAATTGCGTCGAGATTCAATACATCGTCCTTCAGCCGACTTGTCTCCAAGAGTCTATTTCTGCCTCAGGCACCTTATGTTCGTTCTACTGTAAGTCTAGATTGTCGAATCCGACGCAAAACTGATAGTTACTTATAAGGTTCAGGGCCTCCTAATGACGATGGAACACTCAAATTGCGAAGAGATTCAATACATCGGCCACCAGCCCACTTGCTTCATAGTATATATTGCTGCCTGTGGCACCTTCTCCTGTGAGTCTAGATTTCGAATCCGACGCAAAAGTGATAGTTAAGTGTAACGTACAGGGCATCCTAATGACGACGGAACACTCAAATTGCGTCGAGATTCAATTCATCGTCCTCCAGCCAACTTGTCACCATGGGGATATTGCTGCCTCGGGCACTCTATGGTCGTTCTCCTGTGAGTCTGAATTTTCGAATCCGACTCAAAACTGATAGTTACTTGTAACGTTCAGGGCATCCTAATCACGACGGAACACTAAAATTACGTCGATATTCGTTACACCGAAATTCAGCCGACCAGTGTCCAAGGATCTATTGCTGCCTCGGGCACCTTGTGGTCGTTCACCTGTGAGTCTAGATTTTCGAATCCAACGCGAAATTGATAGTTAATTGTAACGTTCAGGGCCTCCTAATGACGATGGAACACTCATATTGCCTCGAGATTCAGTACATCGTCCTTCAGCCGACTTGTCTCCAAGGGTCTATTGCTGCCTCTGGCACCTTATGGCCGTTCTCCTGTGAGTCTAGATTTCCGAATCCGACGCAAATCTGATAGTTAATTGTAACGTTCAGGGCCTCCTAATGACGATGGAACACTCAAATTGTGTCGAGATTCATACATCGACTTCAGCCGACTTGTCTCCAATGGTCTATTGGTGCCTGTGGCACCTAATGGACTTTCTCCTGTGAGTCTAGATTTTCGATTCCGACGCAAAACTGATAGTTAATTGCAACGTTCAGGTCCCCCTAATGACGATGGAACACTCAAATTACGTCGAGATTCAATACATCGGCCACCATCTGACTTTTCTCCAAGGGTCTATTGCTGCCTCGGGAACCTTATGGTCGTTCTCCTGTGAGTCTAGATTTTCGAATCCGATGCAAATCTGATAGCTAATTGTAACGTTCAGGGCCCGCGAATGACGATGGAACACTCAAATTGCGTCGAGATTCAATACATCGTCCTCCAGCCGACTAGTCTCCAAGGGAATATTGCTGCCTCAGGCACCGTATGGTCCGTCTCCTGTGAGTCTGGATTTTCGACTCCGACGCAAAAATAATAGTGAGATATATCGATCAGCGCCTCCTAATGATAATGGAACACTGAAATTGAATCGAGATTCTACACATCGTCCTCCAGCCGACAAGTCTCCAAGGGGATATTGCTGCCTCGGGCACCGTATGGTCCGACTCCTGTGAGTCTAGATTTTTGAATCGGACGCAAAACTGATAGTTAATTGTAACGTTCAGGGACTCCTAATGACGATGGAACACTCAAATTGCGTCGAGATTCAATACATCGGCCACCAGCCGACCTGTCTCCAAGGGTCTATTGCTGCCTCGGGCACCTTATGGTCGTTCTCCTGTGAGTCTAGATTTTCGAATCCGACGCATAACTGATAGTTAATTGTAACGTTTAGCGCCTCCTAATGACGATTGAACACTCAAATTGTGTCGAGATTCAATATATCGTCCTCCAGCCGACTTGTCTACAACTGGATATTGCTGCGTCGGGCACTATATGGTCCTTCCCTGTGAGTCTAGATTTTAGAATCAGACGCGAAACTGATAGTTAATTGTAACGTTCAGGGCCTCATAATGCCGATGGAACACTCAAATTGCGTCGAGATTCAATACATCGTCCTCCAGCCGACTTGTCTCCAAGGGGCATTGCTGCCTCGGGGATCATATGGTCCGTCTCCTGTGAGTCTAGATTTTCAAATCCGACGCAAATCTGATAGATAATTGTAACGTTCAGGGCCCGCGAATGTCCATGGAACACTCAAATTGCGTCGAGATTCAATACATCGTCCTCCAGCCGTCTTGTCCCCAAGGGCATATAGCGTCCACGGGCTCCATACAGTCCGTCTCCTGTGAGTCTAGATTTTCGAATCCGACACGAAACTGGTAGTTAATTGTAACGTTCAGGGCCTCCCAATGACGATGGAACACTCAAATTGCGTCGAGATTCATCACATCGCCCTCCTGCCGATTTGTCTCCAAGGGTCTATTGGTGCCTCGGGCACTATATGGTCGATTTTCCTGCAAGTCTAGATTGTCGTATCCGACGCAAAACTGATAGTTAAATGTAACGTGCAGGGCATCCTAATGACGATGGAACACTCAAATTGCGTCGAGATTCAATACATCGTCCTCCAGCCGACTTGTCTCCAAGGGGATATTGCTGCCTCGGGTACCATATGGTCCTTCTCCTGTGAGTCTAGCTTTTCGAATCCGACGCGAAACTGATAGTTAATTGTAACGTTCAGGGCATCCTAATGACGATGGAACACTCAAATTGCGTCGAGATTCAATACATCGTCCCTCAGCCAAATTGTCTCCAAGGGTTTATTGCTGCCGTGGGCACCTTATGGTCGTTCACCTGTGAGTCTAGATTTTCGATTCCGACGCAAAACTGATAGTTAATTGTAACATTCAGGGCCTCCTAATGACGATGGAACACTCAAATTGCGTCGAGATTCAATACATCGGCCACCAGCCGACCTGTCTCCAAGGGTCTATTGCTGCCTCGGGGACCATTTGGTCGTTCTCCTGTCAGTCTAGATTGTCAAATCCGACGCTAAACTGATAGTTACTTGTAACTTTCAGGGCCTCCTAATGACGAGCAACACAGAAATTGCGTCGAGATTCAATTCATCGGCCACCAGCCAACTTGTTTCATAGTTTCTATTACTGCCTGTGGCACCTTCTCCTGTGGGTCTAGCTTTTCGAATCCGACGCAAAACTGATAGTTACTTGTAACGTTCAGGACATCCGAATGACGATGGAACACTCAAATTGCGTCGGGATTCAATACATCGTCCTCCAGCCGACTTGACTCCAAGGGGATGTTGCTGCCTCGGCACCTTATGGTCCGTCTCCTATGAGTCTAGATTTTCGAATCCGACACCAAACTGATAGTTAATTGTAACGTTTAGGGCCTCCTAATAACGATGGAACGCTCAAATTGCGTCGAGATTCAATACATCTTCCTCAAGCTGATTTGTCCCGTCTCCTGTCCGTCTAGATTTTCGAATCCGACGCGAAACAGATAGTTAATTGTAACGTAGTTAATTGTAACGTTGAGGGCCTCCTAATGACGATGGAACACTCATATTGCGTCGAGATTCAGTACATCGTCGTTCTTCCGACTTGTCTACAAGGGGATATTGCTGCCTCGGGCACTGTATGGTCCTTCCCTGTGAGTCTAGATTTTAGAATCAGACGCCAAACTGATAGTTAATTGTAACGTTCAGGGCCTCCTAATGTCGATGGAACACTCAAATTGCGTCGAGTTTCAATACATCGTCATCCAACCGACTTGTCTCCAAGGGTCTATTGCTGTCTCGGGCACCTTATGGTCGTTTTTCTGTAAATCTAGATTTTCGAATCCGACGCAAAACTGATAGTTAATTGTAACGTGCAGTGCATCATAATGACGATGGAACACTCAAATTGCGTCGAGATTCAATAAATCGTCCTCCAGCCGACTTGTCTCCAAGGGGATATTGCTGCCTCGGTCACCTTACGGTCGTTCTCCTGTAAGTCTAGATTGTCGATCCCAACGCAAAACTGATAGTTAATTGTATCGTTCAGGGCCTCTTAATGACGATGGAACACTCGAATTGCGTCGAGAATCAATACATCGTCTTACAGCCGACTTGTGCCTCGGGCACTTTATGGTCGTTCTCCTGTAAGTCTAGATTGTCGAATCCGACGCAAAACTGTTAGATACTTGTAACGTTAAGGGCCTCCTAATGACGATGGAACACTCAAATTGTGTCGTGATTCAATACATCGCCCTTCAGACGACTTGTCTCCAAAGGTCTAATGGTGCCTGTGGCACCTAAGGGACTTTCTCCTGTGAATCTAGATTTTCGAATCCGACGCAAAACTGATAAATAATTGTAACGTTCAGGTCCTCCCAATGACGATGGAATACTCAAATTACGTCGAAATTCAATACATCGGCCACCAGCTGACTTTTCTCCTAGGGTCTATTGCTGCCTCGGGCAACTTATGTTCGTTCCTCTGTGAGTCTAGATTTTGGAATACGACGCATAACTGTTAGTTAATTGTAACGTGCAGGGCATCCTAATGGCGATGGAACACTCAAATTGCGTCGAGATTCAATAAATCGTCCTCCAGCCGACGTGTCTCCAAGGGGATATTGCTGCCTCGGTCACCTTATGGTCGTTCTCCTGTAAGTCTAGATTGTCGAATCCGACGCAAAACTGATAGTTAATTGTAGCGTTCAGGGCCTCCTAATGACGATAGAACACTCGAATTGCGTCGAGATTCAGTACATCGTCCTCCAGCCGACTTGTCTACAAGGGGATATTGCTGCCTCGGGCACTATATTGTCCTTCCCTGTGAGTCTAGATTTTCGAATCCGACGCGAAACTGATAGTTAATTGTAACGTCCAGGGCCTCCTAATGACGATGGAACACCCATATTGCGTCGAGATTCAATACATCGTCCTTCAGGCGACTTGTGTCCAAGGGTGTATAGGTGCCTCGGGGAACTTTATGGTCGTTCTCCTGTGAGTCTAGATTCTCGAATCCGACGCAATACTGATAGTTAAATGTAACGTGCAGGGCATCCTAATGACGATGGAACACTCAAATTGCGTCGAGATTCAATACATCGTCCTCCAGCCGACTTGTCTCCATGGGGATATTGCTGCCTCGGGCACCTTGTGGTCGTTCTCCTGTGAGTCTGAATTTTCGAATCCGACTCAAAACTGATAGTTAATTGTAACGTTGAGGGCCTCCTAATGATGATGGAACATTAAAATTGCTTCGAGATTCGTTACATCGACCTTCAGCCGACCTGTCTCCAAGGATCTATTGCTGCATCGGGCACCTAATGGTCGTTCGCCTGTGTCTAGATAATCGAATCCAACGCAAAACAGATAGTTAATTGCAGTGATCAGGGCCTCCTAATGACGATGGAACACTAAATTTGCGTCAAGATTCAATACATCGTCCTCCAGCCGACTTGACTCCAAGGGGATATTGCTGCCTCGGGCACCATATCCTCCTTCTCCTGTGAGTCTAGATTTTCGAATCCGACGCGAAACTGATAGTTAATTGTAACGTCCAGGGCCTCCTAATGACGATGGATGACCCAAATTGCGTCGAGATTCAATACATCGTCCTTCAGGCGACTTGTCTCCAGGGGTCTATTGCTGCCTCGGGCACCTTGTGGTCGTTCTCCTGTGAGTCTAGATTTTCGAATCCTACGCAAAACTGATGGTTATTTGTAACGTCCAGGGCCTCCTAATGACGATGGATGACCCAAATTGCGTCGAGATTCAATGCATCGTCCTTCAGCCGACTTGTCTCCAAGGGTCTATTGCTGCCTCTGGCACCTTATGGTCGTTCTCCTGTGAGTCTAGATTTCCGAATCCGACGCAAATCTGATAGTTAATTGTAACGTTCAGGGCCTCCTAATGACGATGGAACACTCAAATTGTGTCGAGATTCAATACATCGACTTCAGCCGACTTGTCTCCAATGGTCTATTGGTGCCTGTGGCACCTAATGGACTTTCTCCTGTGAGTCTAGATTTTCGATTCCGACGCAAAACTGATAGTTAATTGTAACGTTCAGGTCCCCCTAATGACGATGGAACACTCAAATTACGTCGAGATTCAATACATCGGCCACCATCTGACTTTTCTCCAAGGGTCTATTGCTGCCTCGGGAACCTTATGGTCGTTCTCCTGTGAGTCTAGATTTTCGAATCCGATGCAAATCTGATAGCTAATTGTAACGTTCAGGGCCCGCGAATGACGATGGAACACTCAAATTACGTCGAGATTCAATACATCGTCCTCCAGCCGACTTGTCTCCAAGGGCATATTGCTTCCACGGGCTCCATATGGTCCGTCTCCTGTGAGTCTAGATTTTCGAATCCGACACGAAACTGATAGTTAATTGTAACGTTCAGGGCCTCCCAATGACGATGGAACACTCAAATTGCGTCGAGATTCATCACATCGCCCTCCTGCCGATTTGTCTCCAAGGGTCTGTTGGTGCCTCGGGCACTGTATGGTCGATTTTCCTGCAAGTCTAGATTGTCGTATCCGACGCAAAACTGATAGTTAAATGTAACGTGCAGGGCATCCTAATGACGATGGAACACTCAAATTGCGTCGAGATTCAATACATCGTCCTCCAGCCGACTTGTCTCCAAGGGGATATTGCTGCCTCGGGTACCATATGGTCCTTCTCCTGTGAGTCTAGCTTTTCGAATCCGACGCGAAACTGATAGTTAATTGTAACGTTCAGGGCATCCTAATGCCGATGGAACACTCAAATTGCGTCGAGATTCAATACATCGTCCCTCAGCCAAATTGTCTCCAAGGGTTTATTGCTGCCATGGGCACCTTATGGTCGTTCACCTGTGAGTCTAGATTTTCGATTCCGACGCAAAACTGATAGTTAATTGTAACATTCAGGGCCTCCTAATGACGATGG
This sequence comes from Schistocerca serialis cubense, assembly GCF_023864345.2. NCBI lineage: Eukaryota > Metazoa > Arthropoda > Insecta > Orthoptera > Acrididae > Schistocerca > Schistocerca serialis. The sequence continues at coordinate 8,132,299 of NC_064638.1, read as the reverse complement.
AACACTCAAATTTCGTCGAGATTCAATACATCACACTCCAGCCGACTTGTCTCCAAGGGGATATTGCTGCCTCGGGCACCATTGAGGCCGTCTCCTGTGAGTCTAGATTTTCGAATCAGACGCGAAACTGATAGTTAATTGTAACTTTCAGGGCCTCCTAATGACGATGGAACACTCAAAACGTGTCCAGATTCAATACATCGTCCTCCAGCCGACTTGTCTACAAGGGAATATTGCTGCCTCGGGCACTATATGGTCCTTCCCTGTGAGTCTAGATTTTAGAATCCGACGCAAAACTGACAGTTACTTGTAACGTTCAGGGCCACCTAATGACGATGGAACACTCAAATTGCGTCGACATTCAATACATCGGCCACCAGCCGACATGTTTCCAAGGCTCCATTTTTGCCTGTGGCACCACCTCCTGTGGGTCTAGATTTTCGAATCCGACGCAAAACTGATGGTTGCTTGTAACGTTTAGAGCATCCTATTGACGATGGAACACTAAAATTGCGTCGAGAATCAATACATCGTCCTCCAGCCGACTTGTCTCCAAGGGTCTATTGCTGCCTCGGGTACCATTTGGTCGTTCTCCTGTAAGTCTAGATTGTCGAATCCGACGCTAAGCTGATAGTTACTTGTAACGTTCAGGGCCTCCTAATGACGATGCAACACTCAAATTGCGTCGAGATTCAATACATCGTCCTCCAGCCGACTTGTCTCCAAGGGGGTATTGCTGCCTCGGGCAACTTATGGTCCGTCTCCTGTGACTCTAGATTTTCGAATCCGACGCGAAACTGATAGTTAATTGTAACGTTCAGGGCCTCCTAATGACGATGGAACACTCAAATTGCGTCGAGATTCATCACATCGGCCTCCTGCCGATTTGTCTCAAAGGGTCTATTGGTGCCTCGGGCACTTTATGGTCGTTCTCCTGTAAGTCTAGATTGTCGTATCCGACGCAAAACTGATAGTTAATTGTAACGTTCAGAGCCTCCTAATGACGATGGAACACTCAAATTTCGTCGAGATTCAATACATCACCCTCCAGCCGACTTCTCTCCAAGGGGATATTGCTGCCTCGGGCACCATTGGGGCCGTCTCCTGTGAGTCTAGATTTTCGAATCAGACGCGAAACTGATAGTTAATTGTAACGTTCAGAGCCTCCTAATGACGATGGAACACTCAAATCGTGTCGAGATTCAATACATCGTCCTCCAGCCGACTTGTCTCCAAGGGGATATTGCTGCCTCGGGCACCATAGGTTCCGTCAACTGTGAGACTAGATTTTCGAAACCGACGCGAAACTGATAGTTAATTGTTACGTTCAGGGCCTCCTAATACGATGGAACACTCAAATTTCGTCGAGATTCAATACATCATCCTCCAGCCAACTTGTCTCCAAGGGGATATTGCTGCCTCGGGCACCATAGGGTCCGTCTCCTGTGAGTCTAGATTTTCGAATCCGACGCGAAACTGATAGTTAATTGTGACATTCAGGGCATCCTAATGACGATGGAACACTCAAATTTCGTCGAGATTCAATACATCATCCTCCAGCCGACTTGTCTCCAAGGGGATATTGCTGCCTCGGGCACCATAGGGTCCGTCTCCTGTGAGTCTAGATTTTCGAATCCGACGCGAAACTGATAGTTAATTGTAACGTTCAGGGCCTCCTAATGACGATGGAACACTTAAATCGTGTCGAGATTCAATACATCGTCCTCCAGCCGACTTGTCTACAAGGGAATATTGCTGCCTCGGGCAGTATATGGTCCTTCCCTGTGAGTCTAGATTTTTGAATCAGACGCAGAACTGATAGTTAATTGTAACGTTCAGGGCCTCCTAATGACGATGGAACACTCAAATTGCGTCGAGATTCACTACATCGTCATCCTTGCAACTTGTCTACCTTGGGCACCTTATGGTCGTTCTCCTGTAAGTCTAGTTTGTCGAATCCGTCGCAAAACGGATAGTTACTTGTAACGTTCAGGGCCTCCTAATGACGATGGAACACTCAAATTGCGTCGAGATTCAATAAATCGGCCACCAGCCGACATGTTTCCAAGGCTCCATTGCTGCCTGTGGCACCTTCTCCTGTTAGGCTAGATTTCCGAATCCGACGCAAAACTGATAGTTGCTTGTAACGTTCAGAGCATCCTAATGACGATGGAACAATCAAATTGCGTCGAGAATCAATACATCGTTCTCCAGCCGACTTGTCTCCAAGGGGATATTGCTGCCTCGGGCTCCTTATGTTCCGTCTCCTGTGAGACTAGATTGTCGAATCCGACGCGAAACTGATAGTTAATTGTAACGTTCAGGGCCTCCCAAAGACGATTGAACACTCAAATTGTGTCGAGGTTCAATACAACCTCCTCCAACCGACTTGTCTCCAAAGGGATAATGCTGCCTCGGGCACCATATGGTCCGTGTCCTCTGAGTCTAGATTTTCGAATCCGACGCGAAACTGATAGTTGCTTGTAACACTCAGTGCCTGCTAATGACGTTGGAACACTCAAATTGCGTCGAGATTCAATACATCGTCATCCTGCCGACTTGTCTCCATGGGTCTATCGCTACCTCGGGGACCTTATGGTCGTTCTCCTGTAAGTTAAGATTGTCGAATCCGACGCGAAACTGATAGTTACTTGTAACGTTCAGGGCCTCCTAATGACGATTGAACACTCAAATTGCGTCGAGATTCAATAGATCGGCCACCAACCGACTTGTTTCAGAGGGTCTATTGCTGCCTGTGGCACCTTCTCCTGTGAGTCTAGATTTTCGAATCCAACGCAAAACTGATAGTTAGTTGTAACGTTCAGGGCATCCTAATGACGATGGATCACTCAAATTGCGTCGAGATCCAATACATCGTCCTCCAGCCGACTTGTCTCCATGGGGATATTGCTGCCTCGGGAACCTTATGGTCGTTCTCCTGTGAGTTTAGATTTTCGAATCCGACGCATAACTGATAGTTAATTAAAACGTTCAGGGCCTCCTATTGACGATGGAACACTCAAATTGCGTCGAGATATAATATATCGTCCTCTAGCCGACTTGTCTCCAAAGGGATATTGCTCACTCGTGCACCTAATGGTCCGTCTCCTGAGCGTCTAGATTTTCGAATCCGACGCGAAACTGATAGTTAATTGTAACATTCGGGGCCTCCTAATGACGATGGAACACTCAAATTGCGTCGAGATTCAATACATCGTCATCCAGCCGACTTGTCTCCAAGGGTCTATTGGTGCCTCGGGCACTTTATGGCCGTTCTCCTGTAAGTCTAGATTGTCGAAGCCGACGCAAAACTGATAGTTAAATGTCACGTGCAGGGCATCCTAATGACGATGGAATACTCAAATTGCGTCGCGATTCAATACATCGTCCTCCAGCCGACTTGTCTCCAAGGGGATATTGCTGCCTCGGGCACCATATGGTCCGTCTCCTGTGAGTCTAGATTTTCGAATCTTGCGCGAAACTGATAGTTAATTGTACCGTTCAGGGCCTCCTAATGACGATGGAACATTTAAACTGCGTCGAGATTCAATACATCGTCCTTCAGCAGACTTGCCGCCAAGGGTCTATTGCTGCCTCGGGCACCTAATGGTCGTTCTCCTGTGATTCTAGATTTTCGCTTCCGACGCAAAACTGATAGTTAATTGTAACATTCAGGGCCTCCTAATGACGATGGAACACTCAAATAACGTCGAGATTCAATACGTCATCCTCCAGCCGACTTGTCTCCAAGGGGATATTGCTGCCTCGGGCACCATAGGGTCCGTCTCCTGTGAGTCTAGATTTTCGAATCCGACGCGAAACTGATAGTTAATTGTAACATTCAGGGCCTCCTAATGACGATGGGACACTCAAATTTCGTTGAGATTTAAAACATCATCCTCCAGTCGACTTGTCTCCAAGGGGATATTGCTGCCTTGGGCACCATAGGGTCCGTCTCCTGTGAGTCTAGATTTTCGAATCCGACGCGAAACTGATAGATAATTGTAACGTTCGGGGCCTCCTAATGACGATGGAACACTCAAATCGTGTCGAGATTCAATACATCGTCCTCCAGCCGACTTGTCTACAAGGGAATATTGCTGACTCGGGCACTATATGGTCCTTCCCTGTGGGTCTAGATTTTAGAATCAGACGCGGAACTGATAGTGAATTGTAACGTTCAGGGCCTCCTAATGACGATGGAACACTCAAATTGCGTCGAGATTCACTACATCGTCATCCGACCTACTTGTCTACCTCCTGCACCTTATGGTCGTACTCCTGTAAGTCTAGATTGTCGAATCCGTCGCAAAACTGATAGTTACTTGTAACGTTCAGGGCCTCCTAAAGACGATGGAACACTCAAATTGCGTCGAGGTTCAATACATCGGCCACCAGCCGACATGTTTCCAAGGCTCCATTGCTGCCTGTGGCACCTCCTGTAAGTCCAGATTTCCGAATCCGACGCAAAACTGATAGTTGCTTGTAACGTTCAGAGCATCCTAATGACAATGGAACAATCAAATTGCGTCGAGAATCAATACATCGTCCTCCAGCCGACTTGTCTCCAAGGGGATATTGCTGCCTCGGGCACCTTATGTTCCGTCTCCTGTGCGACTAGATTTTCGAATCCGACGCGAAACTGATAGTTGCTTGTAACATTCAGGGTCTCCTAATGACGTTGGAACACTCAAATCGTGTCGAGATTCAATACATCGTCATCCAGCCGACTTGTCTCCAAGGGTCTATTGCTGCCTCGGGTACCATTTGGTCGTTTTCCTGTAAGTCTAGATTGTCGAATCCGACGCTAAGCTGATAGTTACTTGTAACGTTCAGGGCCTCCTATTGACGATGGAACACTCAAATTGCGTCGAGATTCATCACATCGCCCTCCTGCCAATTTGTCTCCAAGGGTCTATTGGTGCCTCGGGCACTTTATGGTCGTTCTCCTATAAGCCTAGATTTTCGAATCCGACGAAAAACTGTAACGTTCAGGACCCCCTAATGACGATGGAACACTCAAATTGCGACGAGATTCATAACATCGGCCACCTGCCGACTTGTTTCATTGTATCTATTGCTGCCTGTGGCACCTTGTCCTGTGAGTCTAGACTTTCGAATCCCACACAAAAATGATTGTTAAATCTAACGTGCAGGGCATCCTAATGACGATGGAACACTCAAATTGCGTCGAGGTTCAATACATCGGCCTCCAGCCGACTTGTCTCCAAGGGGATATTGCTGCCTCTCCCACCATATGGTCCGTCTCCTGTGAGTCCCGATTTTCGAATCCGCGCGAAACTGATGGTTAATTGTAACATTCAGGGCCTCCTAATGACGATGGAACACTCAAATTGCGTCGAGATTCATCACATCGCCCTCCTGCAGATTTGTCTCCAAGGGTCTATTGGTGCCTCGGGCACTGTATCGTCGTTCTCCTATAATCCTAGATTTTCGAATCCGACGCAAAACTGTAACGTTCAGGACCTCCTAATGACGATGGAACACTCAAATTGCGACGAGATTCATAACATCGGCCACCTGCCGACTTGTTTCATAGCATCTATTGCTGCTTGTGGCACCTTCTCCTGTGAGTCTAGACTTTCGAATCCGACACAAAAATGATTGTTAAATGTAACGTGCAGGGCATCCTAATGACGATGGAACACTCAAATTGCGTCGAGATTCAATACATCGTCCTCCAGCCGACTTTTCTCCAAGTGGATATTGCTGCCTTGGGATCCAAATGGTCCGGCTCCTGTGAGTCTAGATTTTCGAATCCGCCGCGAGACTGATAGTTAAATGTAACGTTCAGGGCCTCCTGATGACGATGGAACACTCAAATTGCGTCGAGATTCAATACATCGACCTTCAGCCGACCTGTCTCCAAGTGTCTATTGCTGCCTCGGGCACCTTATGGTCGTTCACCTGTGAGTCTAGATTTTTGAATCCGACGCAAAACTGATAGATAATTGTAACGTTCAGGGCCTCCTAATGACGACGGAACACTCAAATTGCGTCGAGATTCAATACATCGTCCTCCAGCCGACTAGTCTCTAAGGGGATATTGCTGCCTCGGGCACCATAGGATCCGTCTCCTGTGAGTCTAGATTTTCGAATCCGACACGAAACTGATAGTTAATTGTAACGTTCAGGGCCTCCTATTGACGATGGAACACTTACATTGCGTCGAGACTCAATACATCGTCCTCCAGCCGACTTGTCTACAAGGGGATATTGCAGCCTCGGACACTATATGGTCCTTCCCTGTGAGTATAAATTTTAGAATCAGACGCAGAACTGATAGTTTAATGTAACGTTCAGGGCCTCCTAATGACGATGGAACACACAAATTGCGTCGAAATTCACTACATCGTCATCCAACCGACTTGTCTACCTCGGGCACCTTATGGTCTTTCTCCTGTGAGTCTAGATTTTCGAATCCGACGCATAACTGATAGTTAATTGTAACGTTCAGGGCGTCCTAATGATGATGGAACTCTCAAATTCCTTCGAGATTCGTTACATCGACCTTCAGCCGACCTGTCTCCAAGGGTCTATTGCTGCTTCGGGCACCTAATGGTCGTTCACCTGTGTCTAGATTATCGAATCCATCGCAAAACAGATAGTTAATTGTAATGATCAGGGCCTCCTAATGACGATGGAACACTCAAATTGCGTCGAGATCCAATACATCGTCCTTCACCCGATTTGTCTCCAAGGGTCTATTGCTGCCTCGGGCACCTTATGGTCGTTCTCCTGTGAGTCTAGATTTTCAAATCCGACGCAAAAGTGATAGTTAATTGTAACGTTCAGGGCCTCTTAATGACGATGGAACACTCAAATTGCGTCGAGATTCAATACATCGTCCTCCAGCCGACTTGTCTCCAAGTGGATATTGCTGCCTAGGGATCCAAATGGTCCGGCTCCTGTGAGTCTAAATTTTCGAATCCGCCGCGAGACTGATAGTTAAATGTAAGGTTCAGGGCCTCCTGATGACGATGGAACACTCAAATTGCGTCGAGATTCAATACATCGACCTTCAGCCGACCTGTCTCCAAGTGTCTATTGCTGCCTCGGGCACCTTATGGTCGTTCACCTGTGAGTCTAGATTTTTGAATCCGACGCAAAACTGATAGTTAATTGTAACGTTCAGGGTCTCCTAATGTCGACGGAACACTCAAATTGCGTCGAGATTCAATACATCGTCCTCCAGCCGACTAGTCTCTAAGGGGATATTGCTGCCTCGGGCACCATAGGATCCGTCTCCTGTGAGTCTAGATTTTCGAGTCCGACACGAAACTGATAGTTAATTGTAACGTTCAGGGCCTCCTATTGACGATGGAACACTTACATTGCGTCGAGATTCAATACATCGTCCTCCAGCCGACTTGTCTACAAGGGGATATTGCAGCCTCGGACACTATATGGTCCTTCCCTGTGAGTATAGATTTTAGAATCAGACGCGGAACTGATAGTTTAATGTAACGTTCAGGGCCTCCTAATGACGATGGAACACTCAAATTGCGTCGAAATTCACTACATCGTCATCCAACCGACTTGTCTACTTCGGGCACCTTATGGTCGTTCTCCTGTAAGTCTAGATTGTCGAATCCGACGCAAAACTGATAGTTGCATGTAACGTTCAGAGCATCCTAATGACGATAGAACACTCGAATTGCGTCGAGAATCAATACATCCCCCTCCAGCCGACTTAAGGGGATATTGCTGCCTCGGGCACCTTATGTTCCGTCTCCTGTGAGACTAGATTTTCAAATCCGACGCGAAACTGATAGTTAATAGTAACGTTCAGGGCCTCCCAATGACGATTGAACACTCAAATTGTGTCGAGGTTCAATACAACCTCCTCCAACCGACTTGTCTCCAAAGGGATAATACTGCCTCGGGCACCATATGGTCCGTCTCCTCTGAGTCTTGATTTTCGAATCCGACGCGAAACTGATAGTTGCTTGTAACATTCAGAGTCTCCTAATGACGTTGGAACACTCAAATTGCGTCGAGATTCAATACATCGTCATCCAGCCGATTTGTCTCCAAGGGTCTATTGCTGCCTCGGGTACCATTTGGTCGTTTTCCTGTAAGTGTAGATTGTCGAATCCGACGCTAAGCTGATAGTTACTTGTAGCGTTCAGGGCCTCCTATTGACGATGGAACACTCAAATTGCGTCGAGATTCATCACATCGCCCTCCTGCCAATTTGTCTCCAAGGGTCTATTGGTGCCTCGGGCACTTTATGGTCGTTCTCCTATAAGCCTAGATTTTCGAATCCGACGCAAAACTGTAACGTTCAGGACCCCCTAATGACGATGGAACACTCAAATTGCGACGAGATTCATAACATCGGCCACCTGCCGACTTGTTTCATTGTATCTATTGCTGCCTGTGGCACCTTGTCCTGTGAGTCTAGACTTTCGAATCCCACACAAAAATGATTGTTAAATCTAACGTGCAGGGCATCCTAATGACGTTGGAACACTCAAATTGCGTCGAGGTTCAATACATCGGCCTCCAGCCGACTTGTCACCAAGGGGATATTGCTGCCTCTCCCACCATATGGTCCGTCTCCTGTGAGTCCCGATTTTCGAATCCGCGCGAAACTGATGGTTAATTGTAACATTCAGGGCCTCCTAATGACGATGGAACACTCAAATTGCGTCGAGATTCATCACATCGCCCTCCTGCAGATTTGTCTCCAAGGGTCTATTGGTGCCTCGGGCACTGTATCGTCGTTCTCCTATAATCCTAGATTTTCGAATCCGACGCAAAACTGTACGTTCAGGTCCTCCTAATGACGATGGAACACTCAAATTGCGACGAGATTCATAACATCGGCCACCTGCCGACTTGTTTCATAGCATCTATTGCTGCTTGTGGCACCTTCTCCTGTGAGTCTAGACTTTCGAATCCGACACAAAAATGATTGTTAAATGTAACGTGCAGGGCATCCTAATGACGATGGAACACTCAAATTGCGTCGAGATTCAATACATGGTCCTCCAGCCGAATTTAGGGGATATTGCTGCCTCGGGCACCTTATGTTCCGTCTCTTGTGAGACAAGATTTTCGAATCCGACGCGAAACTGATAGTTAATTGTAACGTTCAGGGCCTCCCAATGACGATTGAACACTCAAATTGCGTCGAGATTCAATACATCGTCCTTCAGGCGACTTGTCTCCAAGGGTCTATTGCTGCCTCGGGCACCTTATGGTCGTTCTCCTGTGAGTCTAGATTTTCGATTCCTACGCAAAACTGTTGGGTAATTGTAACGTTCAGGGCCTCCTAATGACGATGGAACACTCAAATTGCGTCGAGATCCAATACATCGTCCTTCAGCCGATTTGTCTCCAAGGGTCTATTGCTGCCTCGGGCACCTTATGGTCGCTCTCCTGTAAGTCTAGATTTTCGAATCCGACGCAAAAGTGATAGTTAATTGTAACGTTCAGGGCCTCCTAATGACGATGGAACACTCAAATTGCGTCGAGATTCAATACATCGTCCTCCAGCCAACTTTTCTCCAAGTGGATATTGCTGCCTTGGGATCCAAATGGTCCGGCTCCTGTGAGTCTAGATTTTCGAATCCGCCGCGAGACTGATAGTTAAATGTAACGTTCAGGGCCTCCTGATGACGATGGAACACTCAAATTGCGTCGAGATTCAATACATCGACCTTCAGCCGACCTGTCTCCAAGTGTCTATTGCTGCCTCGGGCACCTTATGGTCGTTCACCTGTGAGTCTAGATTTTTGAATCCGACGCAAAACTGACAGTTAATTGTAACGTTCAGGGCCTCCTAATGACGACGGAACATTCAAATTCCGTCGAGATTCAATACATCGTCCTCCAGCCGACTAGTCTCTAAGGGGATATTGCTGCCTCGGGCACCATAGGATCCGTCTCCTGTGAGTCTAGATTTTCGAATCCGACACGAAACTGATAGTTAATTGTAACGTTCAGGGCCTCCTATTGACGATAGAACACTTACATTGCGTCGAGACTCAATACATCGTCCTCCAGCCGACTTGTCTACAAGGGGATATTGCAGGCTCGGACACTATATGGTCCTTCCCTGTGAGTATAAATTTTAGAATCAGACGCGGAACTGATAGTTTAATGTAACGTTCAGGGCCTAATAATGACGATGGAACACACAAATTGCGTCGAAATTCACTACATCGTCATCCAACCGACTTGCCTACCTCGGGCACCTTATGGTCGTTCTCCTGTAAGTCTAGATTGTCGAATCCGACGCAAAACTGATAGTTGCATGTAACGTTCAGAGCATCCTAATGACGATAGAACACTCGAATTGCGTCGAGAATCAATACATCCCCCTCCAGCCGACTTAAGGGGATATTGCTGCCTCGGGCACCTTATGTTCCGTCTCCTGTGAGACTAGATTATCGAATCCGACGCGAAACTGATAGTTAATTGTAAGGTTCAGGGCCTCCCAATGACGATTGAACACTCAAATTGCGTCGAGATTCAATACATGGTCCTCCAGTCGATTTGTCTCCAACGGGATATTGCTCCCTCGGGCACCTTATGGTCTTTCTCCTGTGAGTCTAGATTTTCGAATCCGACGCATAACTGATAGTTAATTGTAACGTTCAGGGCGTCCTAATGATGATGGAACTCTCAAATTCCTTCGAGATTCGTTACATCGACCTTCAGCCGACCTCTCTCCAAGGGTCTATTGCTGCTTCGGGCACCTAATGGTGGTTCACCTGTGTCTAGATTATCGAATCCATCGCAAAACAGATAGTTAATTGTAATGATCAGGGCCTCCTAATGACGATGGAACACTCAACTTGCGTCGAGATTCAATACATCGTCCTCCAGCCGACTTGTCTCCAAGGGGTTATTGCTGCCTCGGGCACCATATGGTCCTTCTCCTGTGAGTCTAGATTTTCGAATCCGACGCGAAACTGATTGTTAATTGTAACGTCCAGGGCTTCCTATTGACGATGGGACACCCAAATTGCGTCGAGATTCAATACATCGTCCTTCAGGCGACTTGTCTCCAAGGGTCTATTGCTGCCTCGGGCACCTTATGGTCGTTCTCCTTTGAGTCTTCATTTTCGATTCCTTCGCAAAACTGTTGGGTAATTGTAACGTTCAGGGCCTCCTAATGACGATGGAACACTCAAATTGCGTCGAGATCCAATACATCGTCCTTCGGCCCATTTGTCTCCAAGGGTCTATTGCTGCCTCGGGCACCTTATGGTCGTTCTCCTGTGAGTCTAGATTTTCGAATCCGACGCAAAAGTGATAGTTAATTGCAACGTTCAGGGCCTCTTAATGACGATGGAACACTCAAATTGCGTCGAGATTCAATACATTGTCCTCCAGCCGACTTGTCTCCAAGTGGATATTGCTGCCTAGGGATCCAAATGGTCCGGCTCCTGTGAGTCTAAATTTTCGAATCCGCCGCGAGACTGATAGTTAAATGTAAGGTTCAGGGCCTCCTGATGACGATGGAACACTCAAATTGCGTCGAGATTCAATACATCGACCTTCAGCCGACCTGTCTCCAAGTGTCTATTGCTGCCTCGGGCACCTTATGGTCGTTCACCTGTGAGTCAAGATTTTTGAATCCGACGCAAAACTGATAGTTAATTGTAACGTTCAGGGTCTCCTAATGTCGACGGAACACTCAAATTGCGTCGAGATTCAATACATCGTCCTCCAGCCGACTAGTCTCTAAGGGGATATTGCTGCCTCGGGCACCATAGGATCCGTCTCCTGTGAGTCTAGATTTTCGAATCCTACACGAAACTGATAGTTAATTGTAACGTTCAGGGCCTCCTATTGACGATGGAACACTTACATTGCGTCGAGATTCAATACATCGTCCCCCAGCCGACTTGTCTACAAGGGGATATTGCAGCCTCGGACACTATATGGTCCTTCCCTGTGAGTATAGATTTTAGAATCAGACGCGGAACTGATAGTTTAATGTAACGTTCAGGGCCTCCTAATGACGATGGAACACTCAAATTGCGTCGAAATTCACTACATCGTCATCCAACCGACTTGCCTACCTCGGGCACCTTATGGTCGTTCTCCTGTAAGTCTAGATTGTCGAATCCGACGCAAAACTGATAGTTGCATGTAACGTTCAGAGCATCCTAATGACGATAGAACACTCGAATTGCGTCGAGAATCAATACATCCCCCTCCAGCCGACTTAAGGGGATATTGCTGCCTCGGGCACCTTATGTTCCGTCTCCTGTGAGACTAGATTATCGAATCCGACGCGAAACTGATAGTTAATTGTAAGGTTCAAGGCCTCCCAATGACGATTGAACACTCAAATTGCGTCGAGATTCAATACATGGTCCTCCAGTCGATTTGTCTCCAACGGGGTATTGCTCCCACGGGCACCTTATGGTCTTTCTCCTGTGAGTCTAGATTTTCGAATCCGACGCAAAACTGATAGTTAATTGTAACGTTCAGGGCCTCCTAATGACGATGGAACATTGATATTGCGTCGCGATTCAATACATCGTCCTCAAGCCGACTTCTCTCCAAGGGGATATTGCTGCCTCGGGCACCATATGGTCCGTCTCCTGTGAGTCTAGATTTTCCAATCCGACGCGAAACTGATAGTTAATTGTATCGTTCAAGGCCCCCTAATGACGATGGAACACTCAAATCGTGTCGAGATTGAATACATCGTCCTCCAGTCGACTTGTCTACGAGGGGATATTGCTGCCTCGGGCACTACATGGTTCTTCCCTGTGAGTCTAGATTTTAGAATCAGAAGCGGAATTGCTAGTTAATTGTAACGTTCAGGGCCTCCTAATGACAATGGAACACTTAAAATTGCGTCGAGATTCACTACATCGTCATCCAACCGACTTGTCTACCTCGGACACCATATGGTCGTTCTCCTGTAAGTCTAGATTTTCGAATCCGACGCAGAACTGATAGTTGCTAGTAACGTTCAGAGCATCCTAATGACGATGGAACACTCAAATTGCGTCGAGAATCAATACATCGTCCTCCAGCCGACTTGTCTCCAAGGGGATAATGTTGCCTAGGGCACCTTATGTTCCGTTTCCTGTGAGACTAGATTTGCGAATCCGACGCGAAACTGATAGTTAATTGTTACGTTCAGGGCCTCCCAATGACGATTGAACACTCAAATTGCGTCGAGATTCAATACATCGTCCTCCAGCCGATTTGTCTCCAACGGGGTATTGCTTCCTCGGGCACCTTATGGTCTTTCTCCTGTGAGTTAGATTTACGAATCCGACGCAAAACTGATAGTTAATTGTAACGTTCAGGGCCACCTAATGACGATTGAACACTCAAAGTGCGTCGAGATTCAATACATCGGCCACCAGCCGACTTGTTTCCGAGGGTCGATTGCTACCTGTGGCACCTTCTCCTGTGAGTCTAGACTTTCGAATCCAACGCAAAACTTATAGTTAATTGCAACGTTCAGGGCATCCTAATGACCATGGAACACTCAAATTGCTTCGAGATTCAATACATCGTCCTCCAGCCGACTTGTCTCCATGGGGATATTGCTGCCTCGGGAACCTAATGGACTTTCTCCTGTGAGTCTAGATTTTCGTATCCGAAGCAAAACTGATAGTTAATTGTAACGTTCAGAGCCTCCTAATGACGATGGAACACTCAAATTGCGTCGAGATTCAATACATCGTCCTCCAGCCGACTTGTCTCCAAGTGGATATTGCTGCCTAGGGATCCAAATGGTCCGGCTCCTGTGAGTCTAAATTTTCGAATCCGCCGCGAGACTGATAGTTAAATGTAAGGTTCAGGGCCTCCTGATGACGATGGAACACTCAAATTGCGTCGAGATTCAATACATCGACCTTCAGCCGACCTGTCTCCAAGTGTCTATTGCTGCCTCGGGCACCTTATGGTCGTTCACCTGTGAGTCTAGATTTTTGAATCCGACGCAAAACTGATAGTTAATTGTAACGTTCAGGGTCTCCTAATGTCGACGGAACACTCAAATTGCGTCGAGATTCAATACATCGTCCTCCAGCCGACTAGTCTCTAAGGGGATATTGCTGCCTCGGGCACCATAGGATCCGTCTCCTGTGAGTCTAGATTTTCGAATCCGACACGAAACTGATAGTTAATTGTAACGTTCAGGGCCTCCTATTGACGATGGAACACTTACATTGCGTCGAGATTCAATACATCGTCCTCCAGCCGACTTGTCTACAAGGGGATATTGCAGCCTCGGACACTATATGGTCCTTCCCTGTGAGTATAGATTTTAGAATCAGACGCGGAACTGATAGTTTAATGTAACGTTCAGGGCCTCCTAATGACGATGGAACACTCAAATTGCGTCGAAATTCACTACATCGTCATCCAACCGACTTGTCTACCTCGGGCACCTTATGGTCGTTCTCCTGTAAGTCTAGATTGTCGAATCCCACGCAAAACTGATAGTTGCATGTAACGTTCAGAGCATCCTAATGACGATAGAACACTCGAATTGCGTCGAGAATCAATACATCCCCCTCCAGCCGACTTAAGGGGATATTGCTGCCTCGGGCACCTTATGTTCCGTCTCCTGTGAGACTAGAATATCGAATCCGACGCGAAACTGATAGTTAATTGTAAGGTTCAGGGCCTCCCAAAGACGATTGAACACTCAAATTGCGTCGAGATTCAATACATGGTCCTCCAGTCGATTTGTCTCCAACGGGGTATTGCTCCCTCGGGCACCTTATGGTCTTTCTGCTGTGAGTCTAGATTTTCGAATCCGACGCAAAACTGATAGTTAATTGTAACGTTCAGGGCCTCCTAATGACGATGGAACATTGATATTGCGTCGCGATTCAATACATCGTCCTCAAGCCGACTTCTCTCCAAGGGGATATTGCTGCCTCGGGCACCATATGGTCCGTCTCCTGTGAGTCTAGATTTTCCAATCCGACGCGAAACTGATAGTTAATTGTATCGTTCAAGGCCCCCTAATGACGATGGAACACTCAAATCGTGTCGAGATTGAATACATCGTCCTCCAGTCGACTTGTCTACGAGGGGATATTGCTGCCTCGGGCACTACATGGTTCTTCCCTGTGAGTCTAGATTTTAGAATCAGAAGCGGAATTGCTAGTTAATTGTAACTTTCAGGGCCTCCTAATGACAATGGAACACTTAAAATTGCGTCGAGATTCACTACATCGTCATCCAACCGACTTGTCTACCTCGGACACCATATGGTCGTTCTCCTGTAAGTCTAGATTTTCGAATCCGACGCAGAACTGATAGTTGCTAGTAACGTTCAGAGCATCCTAATGACGATAGAACACTCAAATTGCGTCGAGAATCAATACATCGTCCTCCAGCCGACTTGTCTCCAAGGGGATAATGTTGCCTAGGGCACCTTATGTTCCGTTTCCTGTGAGACTAGATTTGCGAATCCGACGCGAAACTGATAGTTAATTGTTACGTTCAGGGCCTCCCAATGACGATTGAACACTCAAATTGCGTCGAGATTCAATACATCATCCTCCAGCCGACTTGTCTCCAATTGGATACTGCTGCTTCGGGCACCGTATGGTCAGTCCCCTGTGAGTCTAGATTTACGAATCCGACGCAAAACTGATAGTTAATTGTAACGTTCAGGGCCTCCTAATGACGATTGAACACTCAAAGTGTGTCGAGATTCAATACATCGGCCACCAGCCGACTTGTTTCCGAGGGTCGATTGCTGCCTGTGGCACCATCTCCTGTGAGTCTAGATTTTCGAATCCAACGCAAAACTTATAGTTAATTGCAACGTTCAGGGCATCCTAATGACCATGGAACACTCAAATTGCTTCGAGATTCAATACATCGTCCTCCAGCCGACTTGTCTCCATGGGGATATTGCTGCCTCGGGAACCTAATGGACTTTCTCCTGTGAGTCTAGATTTTCGTATCCGAAGCAAAACTGATAGTTAATTGTAACGTTCAGAGCCTCCTAATGACGATGGAACACTCAAATTGCGTCGAGATTCAATACATCATCCTCCAGCCGACTTGTCTCCAATTGGATACTGCTGCTTCGGGCACCGTATGGTCAGTCCCCTGTGAGTCTAGATTTACGAATCCGACGCAAAACTGATAGTTAATTGTAACGTTCAGGGCCTCCTAATGACGATTGAACACTCAAATTGCGTCGAGATTCAATACATCGTCCTCCAGCTGACTTGTCTCCAAGGGCCTTTTGCTGCCTCGGGCACCATATGGTCGTTCTCCTGTAAGTCTAGATTGTCGAATCCGACGCAAAACTGATAGTTAATTGTAACGTCAGGGCCTCCTAATGACGATGAAACACTCAAATTGCGTCGAGATTCAATACATCGTCCTCCAGCCGCCTTGTCTCCAAGGGGTTATTGCTGCCTCGGGCACCATAGGGTCCGTCTCCTGTGAGTCTAGATTTTCGAATCCGACGCAAAACTGATGGTTAATTGTAACGTCAGGGCCTCCTAATGACGATGGAACACTCAAATTGCTTCGAGATTCGTTACGTCGACCTTCAGCCGACCTGTCTCCAAGGGTCTATTGCTGCCTTGGGCACCTAATGGTCGTTCTCCTGTGTCAAGATTATCGAATCCAACCCAAAACAGATAGTTAATTGCAATGATCAGGGCCTCCCAATGACGATGGAACACTCAATTTGCGTCGAGATTCAATACATCTTCCTCCAGCCGACTTGTCTCCATGGGGATATCGCTGCCTCGAGAACGAAATGGTCCGGCTCCTGTTGTAACCTCCCCCTCACTTATCGACCTTAATGACAGTGAAAAATTAAACCGCGTGTACCTAATGGAAATTTGGGAAAAGCAATCGTCACCGAAGTTAATCTGTCGGTAAAGAGGGAGGAAAGGGTTACATCTAAATGAAAGAAAAAATGCAAATGAAACTGGTGGAAATTAATTTTGAAAAGGGGTAAAGTTAATAAAGAAAGTAAATGTGCGGCCGTTACGTTAACAATTAACTAGCGGTAATTAGATATTTGAGATTTGGGGGAAATCACGGTCGCCAGTCCTAAGGACAATTAATATAGTAACTGAAAAAGAAAGGCTATTACACATATAATTAGCACTAGAAGCGTGGCAACTGAAGGTTGACACGTGTAGTGTGAAAACTGAAAGTTTGTCAGAAGTAATAAATTTCGCTACACTCTGACTTAATTTAGCAAAAGAATTAATAAAACCGGAAAATCGAAAGTTAATTTAGTGACTGAAGTTAATAGTGAGCTTTCTTTCTGAAGCACATCGAAATCCAGTAAAATACGGTTAGTCTTGGACTACCTCAACAATCATTTCAAAAGCAACTTGACTCTACGCAATTTAGAAACAAGAGATTTAACTTTGAACTTGAATTAAATGATTCTGAACAATTAACAATAGTAAAATTTAGTACGTACCAAGCTGAGCTGCAGTCACAGGTAACTAAAATACGGTAACAAAACTCGCACTCTTAATTTGTGCTCGTGTAACCTAAATATTGTAGCCAGCTACTGAACTTTGAAATTAAAGCAGTGAAATCTAATTATATTATTTTAATGCTGGCGTTTGAATTTCAACGACACTCGGGTTCATTACGGAAAAGGAAGGGACCCTGCTTGGCAATGCAATTGGGACAATGAGCAACAAAGGTTCATGCTAAGTTGCTGTAATTTTGCGAGGCAAATGGAACAATTTGAAAAGCTGAGGTCTGCCATACAGTTCTGAAACTTTACGTGCTTTTAGTCTTCCTTGTTGGTTGATTGAAGGTTTGAAGCCGTCGATCGAGGAGGTGGCGACAGTCACTCATTGTCGGCCGTCGCTGTTGCAGAAGCTGGATGTTGGCGCGTCTTCTTCTCGACACGGTCACCAGGCGAAACGGGCTCTTGATGTGCGCCAGCTAATGCTTCCCGTCCGCGACACCATGTCAGAAACTATCATCGCGAGTCGAGCGCAATTACATGCTGCCAAACCCCGAAAGCGCGGCAACTCGCGGGAGCGTCACACAACACCTGCTCCACTCGCTACTCCCGCCAGACTCTCACTGTTCTGCCCGCGCTCCACGCGGCAGAGTTAACACTACCCAAAGATCCTACACACTTTGATTCGTCACACGACCTATCGACGTAATCGTTCGATAGCAGTTTTCCCTAGGCAAGACCCAGCGTAAAAATACAAATAATATTTACGAAACAACCCAATTATACATCGACATGAGTGCATAAATATATATATACAAACAGTAAAACAATTACAATATATAAAGAGACAGAAATGTCATATCTTGAGGTAACAAAACAAGGAAAAAAAATAATAGTACAATAGATGGAAATAGGAGTATATGCATTTCCGGCGTTACACTGTGAATCTAGATTTTCGAATCCGACGCGAGGCTGATAGTTAATTGTAACGTTCAGGGCCACCTAATGACGATGGAACACTCAAATTGCGTCGAGATTCAATACATCGACCTTCAGCCGACCTGACTCCATGTGTCTATTGCTGCCTCGGGCACATTATGGTCGTTCACCTGTGAGTCTAGATTTTCGAATCCGACGCAAAACTGATAGTTAATTGTAACGTTCATTGCCACCTAATGACGACGGAACACTCAAATTGCGTCGAGGTTCAATACATCGTCCTACAGCCGACTTGTCTCCAAGGAGATAATGCTGCCTCGGGCACTATATGGTCCGTCTCCTGTGGGTATAGATTTTCGAATCCGACGCCAAACTGATAGTTAATTGCAACGTTCAGGGTCTCCTAATGACGATGGAACACTCAAAATGCATCGAGATTCAATAGATCGTCCTCCTGCCGACTAGTCTCCTAGGGTCTATTGCTGCCTCGGGCACCTTATGGTCGTTCACCTGTGAGTCTAGATTTTCGAATCCGACGCAAAACTGATAGTTAATTGTAACGTTCAGGGCCTCTTAATGACAACGGAACACTCAAATTGCGTCGAGATTCAATACATCGTCCTCCAGCTGACTTGTCTCCAAGGGGATATTGCTGCCTCGGGCACCAAAGGATCCATCTCCTGTGAGCCTAGATTTTCGATTCCGACGCGAAACTGATAGTTAATTGTAAGGTTCAGGGCCTCCTATTGACGGTGGAACACTTAAATTGCGTGGAGATTCAATACATCGTCCTTCAGCCGACTTGTCTCTAAGGGTCTATTGCTGTCTCGGGCACCTAATGATCGTTCTCCTGTGAGTCTAGATTTTCGAATCCGACGCAAAACTGATAGTAAATTGAATCGTTTAGCGCCTCCTAATGACGATGGAACACTCAAATTGCGTCGAGATTCAATACATCGTCATCCAACCGACTTCTCTCCAAGGGTCTATTGCTACCTCGGGCACCTTATGGTCATTCTCCTGTAAGTCTAGATTGTCGAATCCGACGCAAAACTGTAGTTACTTGTAACGTTCAGGGCCTCCTAATGACGATGGAACACTCAAATTGCGTCGAGATTCAATACATCGGCCACCAGCCGACATGTTTCCAAGGCTCCATTGAAGCCTGTGGCACCTTCTCCTGTGAGTATAGATTTCCGAATCCGATGCACAACTGATAGTTTCTTGTAACTTTCAGAGCATCCTAATGACGATGGAACACTCAAATTGCGTCGAGAATCAATACTTCGTCCTCCAGCCGATTTGTCTCCAACGGGGTATTGCTTCCTCGGGCTCCTTATTGTCGTCCTCCAGTGAGTTAGATTTACGAATCCGACGCAAAACTAATAGTTAATTGTAACGTTCAGGGCCTCCTAATGAGGATGGAACACTCAAATTGCGTCGAGATTCAATACATCGTCATCCAGCCGACTTGTCTTCAAATGTCTGCTGCTGCCTGTGGCACCTTCTCCTGTGAGTCTAGATTTTCGAATCCAACGCAAAACTGATAGTTAATTGTAACGTCAGGGCCACCTAATGACGATGAAACACTCAAATTGGGTCGAGATTCAATACATCGTCCTCCAGCCGCCTTGTCTCCAAGGGGAAATTGCAGCCTCAGGCACCATAGGGTCCGTCTCCTGTAAGTCTAGATTTACGAATCCGACGCGAAACTGATAGTTAATTGTATCGTTAAGGGCCTCTTAATGACTATGGAACACTTAAATTGCGTCGAGGGTCAATACATCGTCCTTCAGCCCACTTGTCTCCAAGGGTCTATTGCTGCCTCGGGCACCATATAATCGTTCTCCTGTGAGTCTAGATTTTCGAATCCGACGCAAAAGTGATAGTTAATTGTAACGTTCAGGGCCTCCTAATGACGATGGAACATTCAAATTGCGTCGAGATTCAATACATCGTACTCCAGCCGACTTGTCTCCAAGTGGATACTGCTGTCTCGAGAACCAAATGGTCCGGCTCTTGTGAGTTTTAGATTTCAGAATCCGACGCGAGCCTGATAGTTAATTGTAACGTCCAGGGCCTCCTAATGACGATGGAACACTCAAATTGCGTCGAGATTCAATACATCGACCTTCAGCCGACTTGTCTCCAAGTGTCTATTGCTGCCTCGGGCACCATATGGCCGTTCACCTGTGAGTCTAGATTTTCGAATCCGACGCAAAACTGATAGTCAATTGTAACGTTCAGGGCCTCCTAATGACAAAGGAACACTCAAATTGCGTCGAGATTCAATACATCGTCCTCCAGCCTACTTGTCTCCAAGGGGATATTGCTGCCTCGGGCACCAAAGGATCCATCTCCCGTGAGTCTAGATTTTCGATTCCGACGCGAAACTGATAGTTAATTGTAACGTTCAGGGCCTCCTATTGACGATGGAACACTTAAATTGCGTGGAGATTCAATACATAGTCCTTCAGCCGACTTGTCTCTAAGGGTCTATTGCTGCCTCGGGCACCTAATGATTGTTCTCCTGTGAGTCTAGATTTTCGAATCCGACGCAAAACTGATAGTA
Source organism: Schistocerca serialis cubense (assembly GCF_023864345.2). NCBI lineage: Eukaryota > Metazoa > Arthropoda > Insecta > Orthoptera > Acrididae > Schistocerca > Schistocerca serialis. The sequence continues at coordinate 8,111,357 of NC_064638.1, read as the reverse complement.
AATTGTAACATTCAGGGCCTCCTAATGACGATGGAACACTCAAATTTCGTCGAGATTCAATACTTCTTCCTGCAGCGACTTGCCTCCAAGGGGATATTGCTGCCTCGGGCACCATAGGGTCCGTCTTCTGTGAGTCTAGATTATCGAATCCGACGCGAAACTGATAGTTAATTGTATCGTTCAAGGCCCCCTAATGACGATGGAACACTCAAATCGTGTCGAGATTGAATACATCGTCCTCCAGTCGACTTGTCTACGAGGGGATATTGCTGCCTCGGGCACTACATGGTTCTTCCCTGTGAGTCTAGATTTTAGAATCAGAAGCGGAATTGCTAGTTAATTGTAACGTTCAGGGCCTCCTAATGACGATGGAACGCTTAAAATTGCGTCGAGATTCACTACATCGTCATCCAACCGACTTGTCTACCTCGACCACCATATGGTCGTTCTGCTGTAAGTCTAGATTTTCGAATCCGACGCAGAACTGATAGTTGCTAGTAACGTTCAGAGCATCCTAATGACGATGGAACACTCAAATTGCGTCGAGAATCAATACATCGTCCTCCAGCCGACTTGTCACCAAGGGGATAATGCTGCCTCGGGCACCTTATGTTCCGTTTCCTGTGAGACTAGATTTGCGAATCCGACGCGAAACTGATAGTTAATTGTTACGTTCAGGGCCTCCCAATGACGATTGAACACTCAAATTGCGCCGAGATTCAATACATCAGCCACCAGCCGACTTGTTTCCGAGGGTCGATTGCTGCCTGTGGCACCTTCTCCTGTGAGTCTAGATTTTCGAATCCAAAGCAAAACTATTGCAACGTTCAGGGCATCCTAATGACCATGGAAGACTGAAATTGCTTCGAGATTCAATACATCGTCCTCCAGACGACTTGTCTCCATGGGGATATTGCTGCCTCGGGAACCTTATGGTCGTTCTATTGTGAGTTTAGATTTTCGAATCCGACGCATAACTGATAGTTAATTGTAACGTTCAGGGCCTCATAATGACGATGGAACACTCAAATTGTGTCGAAATTCAATACATCGTCCTCCAGCCGATTTGTCTCCAACGGGGTATTGCTTCCTCGGGCACCTTATGGTCTTTCTCCTGTGAGTTAGATTTACGAATCCGACGCAAAACTGATAGTTAATTGTAACGTTCAGGGCCTCCTAATGACGATTGAACACTTAAAGTGCGCCGAGATTCAATACATCGGCCACCAGCCGACTTGTTTCCGAGGGTCGATTGCTGCCGTGGCACCTTCTCCTGTGAGTCTAGATTTTCGAATCCAAAGCAAAACTTATAGTTAATTGCAACGTTCAGGGCATCCTAATGACCATGGAACACTCAAATTGCTTCGAGATTCAATACATCGTCCTCCAGACGACTTGTCTCCATGGGGATATTGCTGCCTCGGGAACCTTATGGTCGTTCTATTGTGAGTTTAGATTTTCGAATCCGACGCATAACTGATAGTTAATTGTAACGTTCAGGGCCTCCTAATGACGATGGAACACTCAAATTGTGTCGAAATTCAATACGTCGTCCTCCAGCCGACTTGTCTACAAGGGGATATTGCTGCCTCGGGCACTATATGGTCCTTCCCTGTGAGTCTAGATTTTCAAATCAGACGCTAAACTGATAGTTCAGGGCCTCCTAATGACGATGGAATACTTAAATTGCGTCGAGATTCAATACATCGCCTCTCAGCCGACTTGTCTCCAGCGGTCTATTGCTGCCTCGGGCACCTAATGGACTTTCTCCTGTGAGTCTAGATTTTCGTATCCGTAGCAAAACTGATAGTTAATTGTAACGTTCAGGGCCTCCTAATGACGATGGAACACTCAAATTGCGTCGAGATTCAATACATCGTCCTCCAGCCGACTTGTCTCCAATAGGATATTGCTGCTTCGGGCACCGTATGGTCAGTCCCCTGTGAGTCTAGATTTTCGTATCCGACGCGAAACTGATAGTTAAGTGTATCGTTCAGGGCCTCCTAATGACGACGGAGCACTCAAATTGCGTCGAGTTTCAATTCATCGTCCTGCAGCCGACTTGTCTCCAAAGGTCTATTGCTGCCTTTGACACCATATGGTCATTTTCCTGTGAGTCTAGATTTTCGTATCCGACGCAAAACTGATAGTTAATTGTAACGTTCAGGGCCACCTAATGACGATATAACACTCAAATTGCGTCGAGATTCAATACATCGTCCTCAAGCTGACTTGTCTCCAAGGGTCTTTTGCTGCCTCGGGCACCGTATGGTCGTTCTCCTGTGTCAAGATTATCGAATCCAACCCAAAACAGATAGTTAATTGCAATGATCAGGGCCTCCTAATGACGATGGAACACTCAATTTGAGTCGAGATTCAATACATCTTCCTCCAGCCGACTTGTCTCCATGGGGATATTGCTGCCTCGGAAACGAAATGGTCCGGCTCCTGTGAATCTAGATTTTCGAATCCGACGCGAGGCTGATAGTTAATTGTAACGTTCAGGGCCACCTAATGACGATGGAACACTCAAATTGCGTCGAGATTCAATACATCGACCTTCAGCCGACCTGTCTCCAAGTGTATATTGCTGCCTCGGGCACATTATGGTCGTTCACCTGTGAGTCTAGATTTTCGAATCCGACGCAAAACTGATAGTTAATTGTAACGTTCATGGCCTCCTAATGACAACGGAACACTCAAATTGCGTCGAGATTCAATACATCGTTATCCAGCCGACTTGTCTCAAGGGGATATTGCTGCCTCGTGCACCAAAGCTCCATCTCCTGTGAGCCTAGATTTTCGATTCCGACGCGAAACTGATAGTTACTTGTAACGTTCAGGGCCACCTATTGACGATGGAAGACTTAAATTGCGTGGAGATTCAATACATCGTCCTTCAGCCGACTTGCTCTAAGGGTCTAATGCTGCCTCGGGCACCTAATGATCGTTCTCCTGTGAGTCTAGATTTTCGAATCCGACGCAAAACTGATAGTAAATTGTAACATTCAGGGCCTCCTAATGACGATGGAACACTCAAATTACGTCGAGATTCAATACTTCTTCCTCCAGCCGACTTGGCTCCAAGGGGATATTGCTGCCTCGGGCACCATAGGGTCCGTCTTCTGTGAGTCTAGATTATCGAATCCGACGCGAAACTGATAGTTAATTGAATCGTTTAGCGCCTCCTAATGACGATGGAACACTCAAATCGTGTCGAGTTTCAATACATCGTCCTCCAGCCGACTTGTCTACAAGCGGGTATTGCTGCCTCGAGCACTATATTGTCCTTCCCTGTAAGTCTAGATTATAGAATCAGACGCGAAACTGATAGTAAATTGTAACATTCAGGGCCTCCTAATGACGATGTAACACTCAAATTACGTCGAGATTCAATACTTCTTCCTCCAGCCGACTTGTCTCCAAGGGGATATTGCTGCCTCGGGCACCATAGGGTCCGTCTTCTGTGAGTCTAGATTATCGAATCCGACGCGAAACTGATAGTTAATTGAATCGTTTAGCGCCTCCTAATGACGATGGAACACTCAAATTGCGTCGAGATTCAATACATCGTCATCCAACCGACTTGTCTCCAAGGGTCTATTGCTACCTCGGGCACCTTATGGTCATTCTCCTGTAAGTCTAGATTGTCAAATCCGACGCAAAACTGTAGTTACTTGTAACGTTCAGGGCCTCCTAATGACGATGGAACACTCAAATTGCGTTGAGAATCAATACATCGTCCTCCAGCCGTTTTGTCTCCAACGGGGTATTGCTTCCTCGGGCTCCTTATGGTCGTTCTCCAGTGAGTTAGATTTACGAATCCGACGCAAAACCGATAGTTAATTGTAACGTTCAGGGCCTCCTAATGACGATGGAACACTCAAATTGCGTCGAGATTCAATACATCGTCATCCAGCCGACTTGTCTTCAAGGGTCTGCTGCTGCCTGTGGCACCTTCTCCTGTGAGTCTAGATTTTCGAATCCAACGCAAAACTGATAGTTAATTGTAACGTTAGGGCCTCCTAATGACGATGAAACACTCAAATTGGGTCGAGATTCTATACATCGTCCTCCAGCCGCCTTGTCTCCAAGGGGATATTGCAGTCACGGGCACCATAGGGTCCGTCTCCTATGAGTCTAGATTTTCGAATCCGACGCGAAACTGATAGTGAATTGTAACGTTGAGGGCTTCCTATTGACGATGGAACACTTAAATTGCGTGGAGATTCAATACATCGTCCTTCAGCCGACTTGTCTCTAAGGGTCTATTGCTGCCTCAGGCACCTAATGATTGTTCTCCTGTGAGTCTAGATTTTCGAATCCGACGCAAAACTGATAGTAAATTGTAACATTCAGGGCCTCCTAATGGCGATGGAACACTCAAATTTCTTCGAGATTTAATACTTCTTCCTCCAGCGACTTGTCTCCAAGGGCATATTGCTGCCTCGGGCACCATAGGGTCCGTCTTCTGTGAGTCTAGATTATCGAATCCGACGCGAAACTGATAGTTAATTGAATCGTTTGGCGCCTCCTAATGACGATGGAACACTCAAATCGCATCGAGGTTCAATACATCGTCCTCCAGCCGACGTGTCTCCAAGGGGATATTAATGCCTCGGGCACCATAGGGTCCGTCTTCTGTGAGTATAGATTATCGAATGCGACGCGAAACTGATAGTTATTTGAATCGTTTTGCGCCTCCTAATGACGATGGAACACTCAAATCGTGTCGAGTTTCAATACATCGTCCTCCAGCCGACTTGTCTACAAGCGGATATTGCTGCCTCGGGCACTATATTGTCCTTCCCTGTAAGTCTAGTTTTTAGAATCAGACGCGAAACTGACAGTTAATTATAACGTTAAGGGCCTCCTAATGACGATGGAACACTCAAATCGTGTCGAGTTTCAATACATCGTCCTCCAGCCGACTTGTCTACAAGCGGATATTGCTGCCTCGGGCACTATATTGTCCTTCCCTGTGAGTCTAGATTTTAGAATCAGACGCGAAACTGACAGTTAATTGTAACGTTAAGGGCCTCCTAATGACGATGGAACACTCAAATTGCGTCGAGATTCAATACATCGGCCACCAGCCGACAGGTTTCCATGGCTCCATTGAAGCCTGTGGCACCTTCTCCTGTGAGTATAGATTTCCGAATCCGAAGCACAACTGATAGTTTCTTGTAACTTTCAGAGCATCCTAATGACGATGGAACACTCAAATTGCGTCGAGAATCAATACATCGTCCTCCAGCCGATTTGTCTCCAACGGGGTATTGCTTCCTCGGGCTCCTTATGGTCGTTCTCCAGTGAGTTAGATTTACGAATCCGACGCAAAACTGATAGTTAATTGTAACGTTCAGGGCCTCCTAATGACGATGGAACACTCAAATTGCGTCGAGATTCAATACATCGTCATCCAGCCGACTTGTCTTCAAGGGTCTGCTGCTGCCTGTGGCACCTTCTCCTGTGAGTCTAGATAGTCGAATCCAACGCAAAACTGATAGTTAATTGAAACGTCAGGGCTTCCTAATGACGATGAAACACTCAAATTGTGTCGATATTCAATACATCGTCCTCCAGCCGCCTTGTCTCCAAGGGGATATTGCAGTCTCGGGCACCATAGGGTCCGTCCCCTGTGAGTCTAGATTTTCCAATCCGACGCGAAACTGATAGTTAATTGTATCGTTAAGGGCCTCTTAATGACTATGGAACACTTAAACTGCGTCGAGGTTCAATACATCGTCCTTCAGCCGACCTTTCTCCAAGGGTCTATTGCTGCCTCGTTCACCATATAGTCGTTCTCCTGTGAGTCTAGATTTTCGAATCCGACGCAAAAGTGATAGTTAATTGTAACGTTCAGGGCCTCCTAATGACGTAGGAACATTCAAATTGCGTCGAGATTCAATACATCGTACTCCAGCCGACTTGTCTCCAAGTGGATATTGCTGTCTCGAGAACCAAATGGTCCGGCTCTTGTGAGTCTAGATTTTAGAATCCGACGCCAGCCTGATAGTTAATTGTAACGTCCAGGGCCTCCTAATGACGATGGAACACTCAAATTGCGTCGAGATTCAATACATCGGCCACGAGCCGACATGTTTCCAAGGCTCCATTGCTGCCTGTGGCACCTCCTCCTGTGAGTCTGGATTTTCGAATCCGACGCAAAACTGATAGTTAATTGTAACGTTCAGGGGCATCCTAATGACGATGGAACTCTCAAATTTCGTCTAGATTCAATACATCGTCCTTTAGCCGACATGTCTCCAAAGGTCTACTACTCCCTCGGGCAACTTATGGTCGTCCTCCTGTGTGTCTAGATTTTCGAATCCGACGCAAAACTGATTGTTAATTGTAACGTTCAGGCCCTTCTAATGACAATAGAACACTGAAATTGCGTCGAGATTCAATACATCGTCCTCCAGCCGACTAGTCTCCATGGAGATATTGCTGCCTCGGGCACCGTATGGTCCGACTCCTGTGAGTCTAGATTTTCGAATCCTACGCATAACTGATAGCTAATTGTAACGCTCAGGGCCACCTAATGACAATGGAACACACAAATCGCATCGAGGTTCAATACATCGTCCTCCAGCCGACGTGTCTCCAAGGGGATATTGCTGCCTCGGGCACCATAGGGTCCGTCTTCTGTGAGTCTAGATTATCGAATCCGACGCGAAACTGATAGTTATTTGAATCGTTTAGCGCCTCCTAATGACGATGGAACACTCAAATCGTGTCGAGTTTCAATACATCGTCCTCCAGCCGACTTGTCTACAAGCGGATATTGCTGCCTCGGGCACTATATTGTCCTTCCCTGTGAGTCTAGATTTTAGAATCAGACGCGAAACTGACAGTTAATTGTAACGTTAAGGGCCTCCTAATGACGATGGAACACTCAAATTGCGTCGAGATTCAATACATCGTCATCCAGCAGACTTGTCTTCAAGGGTCTGCTGCTGCCTGTGGCACCTTCTCCTGTGAGTCTAGATTTTCGAATCCAACGCAAAACTGATAGTTAATTGTATCGTTAAGGGCCTCTTAATGACTATGGAACACTTAAATTGCGTCGAGGTTAAATACATCGTCCTTCAGCCGACTTGTCTCCAAGGGTCTATTGCTGCCTCGGGCACCATATAGTCGTTCTCCTGTGAGTCTAGATTTACGAATCCGACGCGAAACTGATAGTTAATTGTAACGTTCAGGGCCTCCTAATGACGATGGAACTCTCAAATCGTGTCGCGATTCAATACATCGTCTTCTAGCCGACTTGTCTACAAGGGGATATTGCTGCCTCGGGCACTATATGGTCCTTCCCTGTGAGTATAGATATTAGAATCAGACGCGAAACTGATAGTTAATAGGGCCTCCTAATGTCGATGGATCACTCAACTTGCGTCGAGACTCAACACATCGTCATCCAACCGATTTGTCTCCAAGGGTCTGTGGCTACCTCGGGCACCTTATGGTCATTCTCCTGTAAGTCTAGATTGTCGAATCCGACGCAAAACTGTCGTTACTTGTATCGTTCAGGGCCTCCTAACGACGATGGAACACTCAAATTGCGTCGAGATTCAATACATCGGCCACCAGCCGACATGTTTCCAAGGCTCCATTGCTGCCTGTGGCACCTCCTCCTGTCAGTCTAGATTTTCGAACCTGAAGCAGAACTGATAGTTGCTTGTAACGTTCAGAGCATGCTAATGACGATGGAACACTCAAATTGCGTCGAGGCTCAATACATCGTCCTCCAGCCGATTTGTCTCCAAAGGCATATTGCTGCCTTGGGCACCTTATTGTCGGTCTCCTGTGAGTGTAGATTTTCGAATCCGACGCAAAACTGATAGTTAATTGTAACGTTCAGGGCCTCCTAATGACGGTGGAACACTCAAAATGCGTCGAGATTCGTTACATCGACCTTCAGCCGACCTGTGTCCATGGGGATTTTGCTGCCTTGGGCACCTTATGGTCGTTCTCCTGTGTGCCTAGATTTTCGAATCCGACGCAAAACTGATAGTTAATTGTAACGTTCAGGGCCTCCTATAGACGATGGAACACTCAAATAGCGTCGAGATTCGTTACATCGACATTCAGCCGACCTGTCTCCAAGGGTCTATTGCTGCCTCGGGCACCTTATGGTCGTTCTCCTGTGAGTCTGGATTTTCGAATCCGACGCAAAACTGATAGTTAATTGTAATGTTCAGGGGCATCCTAATGACGATGGAACACTCAAATTGCGTCGAGGTTCAATACATCGTCCTCCAGCCGATTTGTCTCCAAAGGGATATTGCTGTCTTGGGCACCTTATTGTCGTTCTCCTGTGAGTGTAGATTTTCGAATCCGACGCAAAACTGATAGTTAATTGTAACGTTCAGGGCCTCCTAATGACGATGGAACACTCAAAATGCGTCGAGATTCGTTACATCGACAATCAGCCGACCTGTGTCCATGGGGATTTTGCTGCCTTGGGCACCTTATGGTCGTTCTCCTGTGGGTCTAGATTTTCGAATCCGACGCAAAACTGATAGTTAATTGTAACGTTCAGGGCCTCCTAAAGACGATGGAACACTCAAATTGCGTCGAGATTCGTTACATCGACCTTCAGCCGACCTGTCTCCAAGGGTCTATTGCTGCCTCGGGCACCTTAGGGTCGTTCTCCTGTGAATCTGGATTTTCGAATCCGACGCAAAACTGATAGTTAATTGTAACGTTCAGGGGCATCCTAATGACGATGGAACTCTCAAATTTCGTCTAGATTCAATACATCTACCTTCAGCCGATATGTCTCCAAAGGTCTACTACTCCCTCGGGCAACTTATAGTCGTCCTCCTGTGTGCCTAGATTCTCGAATCCGACGGAAAACTGATTGTTAATTGTAACGTTCAGGGCCTTCAAATGACAATGGAACACTCAAATTGCGTCGAGATTCAATACATCGTCCTCCAGCCGACTAGTCTCCATGGAGATATTGCTGCCTCAGGCACCGTATGGTCCGACTGCTGTGAGTCTAGATTTTCGAATCCTACGCATAACTGATAGCTAATTGGAACGCTCAGGGCCACCTAATGACAATGGAACACTCAAATCGCATCGAGGTTCAATACATCGTCCTCCAGAAGACGTGTCTCCTAGGGGATATTGCTGTCTCGGGCACCGTAGGGTCCGTCTTCTGTGAGTCTAGATTATCGAATCCGACGCGAAACTGATAGTTATTTGAATCGTTTAGCGCCTCCTAATGACGATGGAACACTCAAATCGTGTCGAGTTTCAATACATCGTCCTCCAGCCGACTTGTCTACAAGCGGATATTGCTGCCTCGGGCACTATATTGTCCTTCCCTGTGAGTCTAGATTTTAGAATCAGACGCGAAACTGACAGTTAATTGTAACGTTAAGGGCCTCCTAATGACGATGGAACACTCAAATTGCGTCGAGATTCAATACATCGTCATCCAACCGATTTGTCTCCAAGGGTCTATTGCTTCCTCGGGCTCCTTATGGTCGTTCTCCAGTGAGTTAGATTTACGAATCCGACGCAAAACTGATAGTTAATTGTAACGTTCAGGGCCTCCTAATGACGATGGAACACTCAAATTGCGTCGAGATTCAATACATCGTCATCCAGCCGACTTGTCTTCAAGGGTCTGCTGCTGCCTGTGGCACCTTCTCCTGTGAGTCTAGATTTTCGAATCCAACGCAAAACTGATAGTTAATTGTAACGTCAGGGCCTCCTAATGACGATGAAACACTCAAATTGGGTCGAGATTCAATACATCGTCCTCCAGCCGCCTTGTCTCCAAGGGGATATTGCAGTCTCGGGCACCATAGGGTCCGTCTCCTGTGAGTCTAGATTTTCCAATCCGACGCGAAACTGATAGTTAATTGTATCGTTAAGGGCCTCTTAATGACTATGGAACACTTAAACTGCGTCGAGGTTCAATACATCGTCCTTCAGCCGACCTGTCTCCAAGGGTCTATTGCTGCCTCGTTCACCATATAGTCGTTCTCCTGTGAGTCTAGATTTTCGAATCCGACGCAAAATTGATAGTTAATTGTAACGTTCAGGGCCTCCTAATGACGATGGAATACTCAAATTGCGTCGAGGATGAGTACATCGTCCTCCAGCCGACGTGCCTCCAAGGGGATATTGCTGCCTCGGGCACCATGTGGTCCGTCTCCTGTGAGTCTAGATTTTTGTATCCGCCGCGAAACTGATAGTTAATTGTAACGTTCAACGCCTCCTAATGACGATGGAACACTCAAATTGCGTCGCGAACCAATACATCGTTCTCCAGCCGACTTGTCTCCAAGGGTCTATTGATGCCCCGGGCACCTTATGGTCGTTCTCCTGTGAGTCTAGATTTTCGAACCCGACGCCAAACTGATAGTTAATTGTAACATTCAGGTCCTATTAATGACGATTGAACACTCTAATTGCGTCGAGATTCAATACATCGTCCTCCAGCCGAATTGTCTCCATGGGGATATTGCTGCCTCGGGCACCTTATGGTCGTTCTCCAAGGAGTCTAGATTATCGAATCCGACGCGAAACTGATTGTTGATTGTAACGTTCAGGGCTTCCTGATTACGATGGAACACTCAAATTGCGTCGATATTCAATACATCGTCATTCAGCCGACTTGTCTGCAGGTGTCAATTGCTGCCTCGGGCACCTTATGGTCGTTCTCCTGTGAGTCTAGATTTTAGAATCCGACGCAAAACTGATAATTAATTGTAACGTTCAGGGCCACCTAATGACGATGGAACACTCAAATTGCGTTGAGATTCAATACAACGTCTTTCAGCCGACTTTTCTCCAAGGGTAGCCTCAGGCACCTTATGGTCGTTCTCGTGTGAGTCTAGATTTTCGAATCCGACGCAAAAGTGATTGTTAATTGTAAGGTTCAGGGCCTCCTAATGACGATGGAAAACTCATATTGCGTCGAGATTCAATACATCGTCCTGCAGCCGACTGGAATCCCAGTGGATATTGCTGTCTCGTGCACCATATGATCCTTCTCTTGAGGTTAGATTTTCGAATCCGACGCAAAAATGATAGTTAATTGTAACGTTCAGCGCCTCGTAATGACGATGGAAATCTCAAATTGCGTCGAGAGTCAATACATCGTCCTCCAGCCGACATGTCTACAAGGGGATATTGCTGCCTCGGGCTCCATGTGGTCCGTCTCCTGTTAGTCCAGATTTTCGAATCCGACGTAAAATTGATAGTTAATTGTAACGTTCAGGGCCTCCAAATAACGATGGAACACTCAAATTGCGTCGAGATTCAATACATCGGCCTCCAGCCGACTTGTCTCCAAGGGTCTATTGCTGCCTCGGGCACCTTATGGTCGTTCTCCTGCGAGTCTAGATTTTCGAATCCGACACATTACTGATAGTTAATTGTAAAGTTCAGGGCCTCCTAATGACGATGGGGCACTCAAATTGCGTCGCGATTCAATACATCGTTCTCCAGCGGACTGGTCTCCAAGGGGATATTGCTGCTTCGGGCACCTTATGGTCCGTCTCCAGTGAGTCTAGATTTTCGAATCCGACGAAAAACTGATAGTTAACTGTAACATTCAAGGCCTCCTAGTTACGATGGAACACTGAAATTGCGTCGCGATCCAATTCATCGTCCTCCAGCCGACTTGTCTACAAGGGTCTATTGCTGCCTGGGGCACCATATGATGGTTCTCCTGTGAATCTAGATTTTCGAATCCGACGCAAACCTGATAGTTAATGGTAACGTTCAGGGCCTCCTAATGTCGATAGAACACTCAAATTGCGTCGACATTAAATACATCGGCATTCAGCCGATTTGTCTCCAAGGGTCTGTTGCTGCCTCGGTCACCATATAGTTGTTCTCCTGTAAATCTCGATTTTCGAATCCGACGCAAAACCGATAGTTAATTGGAACGTTCAGGGCCTCCTAATGACGATGGAACACTCAAATTGCGACGAGGTTCAATACATCGTCCACCAGAGTACTGGTCTCCAAGGGGATATTGCTGCTTCGGGTTCCATATCGTCCGTGTCCTGTGAGTCTAGATTTTGGAATCCGACGCAAAAGTGATTGTTATTTGTACCGTTGAGGGCCTCCTAATGACGATGTAACACTCAAATTGCGTCGAGATTCAATACAACGTCTTTCAGCCGACTTTCCTCCAAGGGTAGCCTCAGGACCTTATGGTCGTTCTCCTGTGAGTCTAGATTTTCGAATCCGACGCAAAACTGATTGTTAATTGTAACGTTCAGTGGCTCCTATTGACGATGGAACACTCAAATTGCGCCGAGATTCAATACATCGCCTTTCAGCCGACTTGTCTTCAAGGTTCTATTGCTGCCTCGGGCACCTTATGGTTGTTCTCCTGTGAGTCTCGATTTTCGAATCCGACGTAAAACTGGTAGTTAATTGTAACGTTCAGGGCCTCCTAATGACGATGGAACACTCATATTGCGTCGAGATTCAATACATCATCCTCCAGCCGACTTGTATCCCAGGGGATATTGCTGTCTCGTGCACCATATGATCATTCTCCTGAGAGTAGATTTTAGAATCCGGCGCAAAAATGATAGTTAATTGTAACGTTCAGCGCCTCCTAATGACGATGGAAAACTCAAATTGCGTCGAGAGTCAGTACATCTTCCTCCATCCGACTTGTCTCCAAGGGCCTATTGCTGCCTCGGGCACCTTATGGTCGTTCTCATGTGAGTCTAGATCTTCGAATCAGACGCATAACTGATAGTTAATTGAAACGTTCAGTGCCTCCTAATAACGATGGTGCTCTCTAATTGGTTCGAGATTCAATACATCGTCCGCCTGCCGATCTGTCTCCAAGGGGATATTGCTGCCTTGGGCACCTTATGGTTAATCTCCTGTGAGTCAAGATTTTCGAAAGCGACGCATAACTGATAGCTAATTGTAAAGTTCAAGGCATCCTAATGACGATGGAACACTCAAATTGCGTCGAGATTCAATACATCGTCCTGCAGCCGACTTGTCTCCAACAGGATATCGCTGCCTCGGACACCACATGGTCCGTCTCCGGTGATTCTACATTTTCGAATCCGACGCAAAACTGATAGTAAATTGTAATGTTCAGCGCCTTCTAATGACGATGGAATACTCAAATTGCGTCGAGATTCAATACATCGTCCTCCATCCGACTTGTCTACAATGGGATATTGCTGCCTCGTGGTCCGTCTCCTGTTAGTCTAGATTTTCGAATCTACGCGAAACTGATGATTGTAACGTTCAGGGCCTCCTAATGACGGTGGAACACTCAAATTGCGTCGAGATTCAATTCATCGGCCTCCAGCCGACTTGTCTCCAAGGGTCTATTGCTGTCTCGGGCACCTTATGGTCGTTCTCCTGTGAGACTAGATTATCGAATCCGACGCATAACTGATAGTTAATTGTAAAGTTCAGGGCCTCCTAATGACGATGGAATATTCAAATTGCGTCGAGATTCAATACATCGTCCCCCAGCCGAGTTGTCTTGAAGGGTCTATTGCTGCCTCGGGCACATTATGGTCGTTCTCCTGTGAGTCTAGATTTTCGAATCCGACGCATAACTGATAGTTAATTGTAACGCACAGCGCCTCCTAATGACGATGGAACACTCAAATTGCGTCGAGATTCATTACATCGGCCTCGAGCCGACTTGTCTCCATGGGTCTATTGCTGCCTCTTGCAGCTTATGGTCGTTCTCCTGTGAGTCTAGATTTTCGAATCCGACGCAAAACAGATAGTTAATTGTAACGTCCAGGGCCTCATAATGACGAAGGAACACTAAAATTGCGTCGAGATTCACTACTTCGTCCTCCAGCCGACTTGTCTCCATTAGCATATTCCTGCCTCGGGCTCCTTAAGGTCGCTCTCTTGTGAGATTAGATTTTCGAATCCGACGCGAAACTGATTGATAATTGTAACGTTTGGGGCTTCCTAATGACGATGGAACACTCAAATTGCGTCGAGATTCAATACATCGTCCACCAGCCGACTTGTCTACATGGGGATATTGCTGCCTCGTGCTCCATGTGGTCCGTCTCCTGTGAGTCTAAATTTTCGAATCTGACGCGAAACTGATAATTGCAACGTTCAGGGCCTCCTAATGACGGTGGAACACTCAAATTGCGTCGAGATTCAATACAGCGGCCTCCAGCCGACTTGTCTCCAAGGGTCTATTGCTGCCACGGGCACCTTATGGTCGTTCTACTGTGAGTGTAGATTTTCGCATCCGACGCAAAACAGATAGTTAATTGCAACGTTCAGGGCCTCCTAATGACGAAGGAACACTCAAATTGCGTCAAGATTCACCACATCGTCCTCGAACCGACTTGTTTCCAAGGGGATATTGCTGCCTCGGGCACCTTATGATCGTTCTACTGTGAGTCTAGATTTTCGAATCCGACGTATAACTGATAGTTGATTTTAACGTTCAGCGCCTCCTAATGTCGATGGAACACTCAAATTGCGTCGAGATTCAGTACATTGTCCTCCAGCCGACTTGTCTCCAAGGGGATATTGCTGCCTTGGGCACCATACGGTCCTTTTCCTGTGAGTCTAGATTTTCGAATCCGACGCAAAACTGATAGTTAATTGTAACGTTCAGCGCCTCCTAATGACGATGGAACACTCAAATTGCGTCGATATTCAATACATCGTCCTCCAGCCGACTTGTCTCCAAGGGGATATTGCTGTCTCGGGCACCAAATGATCCTTCTCCTTTGAGTCTAGATGTTCGAATCCAACGCATAACTGACAGTTAATTGTAACTCTCAGCGCTTTCTAATGACGATGGAACACTCAAATCGCGTCGAGATTCTATACATCGTCCTCCAGCCGACTTGTCTCCAAGGGGATATTGCTGCCTCGGGCACCATATGGTCCGTCTCCTGTGATTCTAGATTTTCGAATCCGACGCGAAACTGATAGTTAATTGTAACGTTCAGGGCCTCCTAATGTCGATAGAACACTCAAAATGCGTCGAGATACATTACATCGTCCTCCAGCCGACATGTCTTCATTAGCTTATTGCTGCCTCGGGCTCCTTATGGTCGCTCTCTTGTGAGATTAGATTTTCGAGTCCGACGCGAAACTGATTGTTAATTGTAACGTTCAGGGCTTCCTAATGACGATGGAACACTCAAATTGCTTCGAGATTCAACACATCGGAATTCAGCCGATTTGTCTGCAGGGGTCTATTGCTGCCTCGTTCACCTTATGCTAATTCCCCTGTGAGTCTAGATTTTAGAATCCGACGCCAAACTGATAGTCAATTGTAATGTTCAGGGCCTCCTAATGACGATGGAACACTCAAATTGCGTCGCGATTCAATACATCGTCCTCCAGCGGACTGGTCTCCAAGGGGATATTGCTGCTTCAGGCACCTTATGGTCCGTTTCCAGAGAGTCTAGATTTTCGAATCCGACGCAAACCTGATAGTTAATTGTTACGTACAGGGCCTCCTAATGACGATGGAACACTCAAATTGCGTCGAGATTCAATACATCGTCCTCCAGCCGACTTGTATCCAGGGGGATAATGCTGTCTCGGGCAACGTATGAACTTCTCCTATGAGAAGATTTTCGAATCCGCCGCTAAAATGATAGTTAATTGTAACGTTCAGCGCCTCCTAATGACGGTGGAACACTCAAATTGCGTCGAGAGTCAATACATCGTTAACTGATAGTTAATTGTAATGTTCAGGGCCACCTAAAGACGATGGAACAATCAAATTGCGTCGAGATTCAATACATCGTCCTTCAGCCAACTTGTCTCCAAATGTCTATTGCTGCCTCGGGCACCTTATGGTCATTCTCCTGTGCAGTCTAGATTTTGTAATCCGACGCAAAACTGATTGTTAATTGTAACGTTCAGGGCCTCCTAATGACGATGGTACACTCAAAAGGCGTCAAGATTCAATACATCGTCCTCCAGACGAATTGTATCCAAGGTGATATTGCAGTCTCGGGCACCATATGAACATCTCCTGTGAGTAGATTTTCGAATCCGACGCTAAAATGATAGTTAATTGTAACGTTCAGGGCCTCTTAATGACAATGGAACACTCAAATTGCGTCGAGATTCAATAAATCGGCATTCAGCCGATTTGTCTCCAAGGCTCTATTGCTGCCTCGGGCACCTTATGGTCGTTCCCCTGTGAGTCTATATTTTACAATCCGACGCAAACCTGATAGTTAATTGTAATGTTCAGGGCCTCCTAATGACGATGGAACACTCAAACTGCGTCGAGATTCATTACATCGGCCTATAGCCGACTTGTCTCCAAGGGGATATTGCTGCCTCGGGCACCATATGGTCCGTCTCCTGTGAGTCTAGATTTTCGAATCCGACGCAAAAATGATAGGTTATTGTAATGTTCAGGGAATCCTAATGACGATGGAACACTCAAACTGCGTCGAGATTCAATACATCGGCCTCCAGCCGAATTGTATCCAAGGGGATATTGCTGTCTAGGGCACCATATGAACTACTCCTGTGAGTAGATTTTCGAATCCGACGCTAATATGATAGTTAATTGTAGCGTTCAGGGCCACCTAATGACGATGGAACACTCAAATTGCGTCGAGATTCACTACATCGTCCTCCAGCCGACTTGTCTCCAAGGGATTATCGCTGCCTCGGGCACCAAATGGGCCGTCTCCGGTAAATCTAAGTTTTAGAATCCGACGCAAAACTGATAGTTAATTGTAACCTTCAGGGCCTCCTAATGACGATGGAGCACTCAAATTGCGTCACGATTCAATACATCGGCCTCCAGCCGACTTGTCTCCAATGGTCTGTTGCTGCCTGGGGCACCTTATGATCGTTCTCCAGTGAGTCTAGATTTTAGAATCCGACGCAACTCTGATAGTTAATTTAACGTTCAGGGCCACCTAATGACTATAGAACACTCAAATTGCGTTGAGATTCAATACATCGGCCTCCAGCCGACTTGTCTTCAAGGAGATATTGCTGTCTCGGGCACCATATGATCCTTCTCCTGTGAGTCTAGATTTTCGAATCCGACGCAAAAATTATAGTGAATTGTAACGTTCAGCGCCTCCTAATGATGATAGAACACTCAAATTGCGTCGAGATCCAATACATCGTCCTCCAGCCGATTTGTTTCCAAGGGTCTATTGCCGCCTCGGGCACCTTATGGTCGTTCCCTTGTCAGTCTAGGTTTTCGAATCCGACGCAAAAATGATACTTAATTGTAACGTTCAGCGCCTCCTAATGGTGATGGAACACTCAAATTGGGTCGAGATTCAATTCATCGTCCTATAGCCGACTTGTCCCCAAGGGGATATTGCTGCCTCGGGCACCTTATGATCGTTCTCCTGTGAGTCTAGATTTTCTAACACGACGCAGCACTGGTAGTTAATTGTCACGTTCAGGCCTCCTAATGACGATGGAACACTCACATTGCGTCGCGATACAATACATCGTCCTCCAGCCGTCTTGTCTCCAAGGGTCAATTGGTGCCTGGGGCACCTTGTCATCGTTCTCCTGTGAGTCTAGATTTTCGAATCTGACGCGAAACTGATAGTTAATTGTAACGTTCTGGGCCTCCTAATGACGATGGAGCACTCAAATTGCGTCGCGATTCAATACATCGTCCTCCAGCGGACTGGTCGCCAAGGGGATATTGCTGCTTCGGGCACCTTATGGTCCGTCTGCAGTGAGTCTAGATTTTCGAAACCGACGAAAAACTGATAGTTAAATGTAACATTCAGGGCCTCCAAATGACGATGGAACACTCAAATTGCGTCGCGATCCAATACATCGTCCTCCAGCCGACTTGTCTCCAAGGGTCTATTGCTGCCTCGGGCACCTTATGATCGTTCTCCTGTGAGTCTAGATTTTCTAACACGACGCAAAACTGGTAGTTAATTGTCACGTTCAGGCCTCCTAATGACGATGGAACACTCAAATTGCGTCTAGATTCAATACATCGGCCTCCAGACGACTTGTCTCCAAGGGGATATTGCTGTCTCGGGCACCATATGATCCTTCTCCTGTGAGTCTAGATTTTTGAGTCCGACGCGAAACTGATAGTTAATTGTAATGTTCAGGGCCTCCTAAATTCGATGGAACACTCAAATTGCGTAGAGATTCAACACATCGTCCTTCAGCCGACTTGTCTCCAAGGTTCTATTGCTGCCTCGGGCGCCTTATGGTCGTTCTCCAGTGAGACTAGATTTTCGAATCCGACGCAAAACTGATAGTTAATTGTAACGTTCAGGGCCTCCTAATGACGATGGAACACTCAAATTGCGTCGAGATTCAATACATGCTCCTTCAGCCGACTTGTCTCCAAGGGTCTATTGCTGCATCGGGCACCTTATGGTCGTTCTCCTGTGCAGTCTAGATTTTCTAATCCGACGCAAAACTGATTGTTAATTGTTACGTTCAGGGCCTCCTAATGAAGATGGAACACTCAAATGGCGTCGAGATTCAATACATCGTCCTCCAGCCGAATTGTATCCTAGGGGATATTGCTGCCTCGGGCACCTTATGGTCGTTCTCCTGTGAGTCTTGATTTTCGAATCCGACGCAAAAATGATAGTTAATTGTAACGTTCAGGGCCTCCAAATGACGATGGAACACTGAAATTGCGTCGGGATTCAATACATCGGCATTCAGCCGATTTGTCTCCAGGGCTCTATTGCTGCCTCGGGCACCTTATGGTCGTTCCCCTGTGAGTCTAGATTTTAGAATCCGACGCAAAACTGATAGTTAGTTGTTCAGGGCCTCCTAATGACAATGGAACACTCAAATTGCGTCGAGATTCAATACATCGGCCTCGAGCCGACTTGTCTCCAAGGGCCTATTGCTGCCTCGGGGAGCTTATGGTCCGTCTCCTGTGGGTCTAGATTTTTGAATCCGACGCGAAACTGAAAGTTAATTGTAACGTTCAGGGCCTCCTAAAGCCAATGGAACACTCAAATTGCGTCGAGATTCAATACATCGTCCTTTAGCCGTCTTGACTCCAAGGGTCTATTGCTGCCTCGGGCATTTTTTTTTTAGATTAGATTAGATTTACTTTCATTCCAATTGATCCGTAGTGAGGAGGTCCTCCAGGATGTGGAACATGTCAGAAAAACAACAATACATGACAAATATTTACAACTAAAACAAATAAGCTAATGTACCATTCCACAGGTCCCAAGTGGAATGATCGTCATTTTTTAATGAACACTAAGAGTCATTTTACAAATACTATTGCACTGAATTTAAAATAAAAAAGTTTTTTATTTATTTATAAGGTAAGAAACATGTAATACAACTACTGTAATACTTATTTACATTGAACACATTACTGCACTGAAATGGTGCAGAAGTTAGATTATACTTACATACTTACACACACACAAGCACACACACACACACACACACACACACACACACACACACACACACAAATTTTCAGTGAACACATTACTGCACTGAAATTGTGCAGAAGTTATGTTGTACTTATATACAAATCAGTTGGTTTTCCTAAGAAATTCATCAATGGAGTAGAAGGAGTTGGCCACCAATAAATCCTTTAGGCTTCTCTTAAACTGAATTTCATTGGTTGTTAAGCTTTTTATGGCTGCTGGCAAGTTATTGAAAATGTGTGTTCCTGAATAATGCACACCTTTTTGTACAAGACTAAGTGACTTTAAATCCTTGTGAAGATTATTCTTATTTCTAGTATTGATTCCATGAATTGAGCTGTTGGTTTGAAAAAGTGATATATTTTTAATGACAAATTTCATTAAGGAATAAATATATTGGGAAGCTGTAGTTAGTATCCCTAGTTCCCTAAACAGGCTTCTGCAGGATGTTCTTGAGTTCACACCACATATAATTCTTACTGCACGTTTTTGTGCCCGGAAAACTTTAGCTTGGCTTGATGAATTACCCCAGAAAATAATCCCATATGACATTATGGAATGAAAGTAAGCATAGTATGCCAGCTTTTTCATTTTTATATCCCCTATGTCTGACAAAATTCGCATTGCAAACAGAGATTTGTTAAGACGCTTCAGCAGTTCTGTGGTGTGCTCCTCCCAGTTGAATTTATTATCAAGCTGTAATCCCAAGAATTTAACACCGTCCACTTCTTCTATCTTCTTGTCATCATATGTTAGACATATACTCTTGGGACACCCCTTACAAGTTCTGAACTGCATGTAGTGTGTTTTTTCAAAGTTTAGTGACAAAGAATTGGCTAGGAACCAGTGATTAATGTCCACAAATATTTTATTGGCTGATCTTTCTAAGACTACACTTGATTTGCTATTTATTGCAATGTTTGTATCATCAGCAAACAAAACAAACTTGGCATCTGGTAATGTTAATGATGAAAGGTCATTGATATACACAAGAAAAAGTAAGGGCCCCAAAATGGAACCTTGTGGGACCCCACATGTAATTAGTTCCCAGTTGGATGATGCCTGATAGCTTGATACATGTCTCTTTCCTAATAACACCCTTTGTTTCCTGCCAGAGATATAAGATTTGAACCATTTTGCAGCATTTCCTGTTACACTATAATATTCTAGTTTACTTAAAAGGATATTGTGATTTACACAGTCAAATGCCTTTGACAGATCACAAAATATACCAGTTGCCTGCAATTTTTTGTCTAATGAATTAAGTACATTTTCACTGTAAGTGTAGATAGCCTTCTCAATATCAGAACCTTTTAGAAATCCAAACTGTGACTTTGACAGTATGTTATTTGAGATAAGATGGTTATAAAGACGACTGTACATTACTTTTTCGAAAATTTTTGAGGATGCTGGCAACAGTGAAATTGGACGGAAATTTGATGCTATTTCTTTATCTCCCTTCTTAAACAGTGGCTTAACTTCAGCATATTTCAGCCATTCGGGAAATATTCCACTGATAAACGACTGGTTACACAGATAGCTTAATATGTTACTTAGCTCAGAATCACATTCTTTAATTAACTTTGATGTCTTTGATTTTAAAGATTTTATGGTGGACGTTATTTCTGTTGGGGTAGTGAGGGTCAAATTCATATTATGGAAGTTACTTGAAATGTCTGGTCTAAGGTAATCCATAGCAGCATCTACCGAACCTGACAACCCCATCTTTTCAGTAACAGTTATAAAATGTTTGTTAAAAAGTTCTGCAACACTATACACATCTGTCACCAATGCATCATTTACTCTTAATGCTATTTGTTCCTCTTCATGTCTGGTTCTACCGGTCTCCTCCTTCACTATATCCCATATTGTCTTTATTTTGTTATCTGATATGACTATCTTTTCCTTGTAATATATTTGCTTTGACATCCGTATTACAGTCTTTAATATTTTGCAGTATTTCTTATAATGTGCTATAGCATCAACATTGGAAATGTTTCGGATTGACAGATACAGTTTTCTTTTTGTTTTACAAGATACCCCTATTCCTCGAGTAATCCATGGCTTCTTTGTAGACTTTGCTCTAACCTTGGTAAGTTTTGGGGGAAAGCAGTGTTCAAATAAGGTAAGCACCTTATTAGCAAAAATGTTATATTTTTCATTCATGCCATGAGCACTGTAAACATCAGTCCAGTGAATGTCTCTGAGGAGTGTCCTAAAATAATCAATTTTTGGCTTACTGATTACCCTCTTGAGCTCAGATTTAACAGATTTTATATCCTGTTCAGTATTAACATTTAACAGAAGGAACTGCATGTCATGGTCTGAGAGGCCATTGACTATTGGTTTTGTAATATAATTTTGTTCATTTGACTTTTCTATAAAGATATTATCAATGGCTGTTTGTGAGCAAGTGGTTATCCTAGTGGGGAACTTTACTGTGGGAATTAAGTTGAATGATAGTGTTACTAACTCAAATAGGTTCTTATTGGGAGAGTCTTTAAGGAAATCTACATTGAAATCACCAGCAACCACTATTTCTTTGTTTTTGGTTGTTAAATGGGCCAGTACAGCTTCAAGGTGGTTTACAAACAGATTAAAGTTACCTGCAGGTGCTCGATATACACTTAATATTATGAAAGATTTTTTGTGAAAATCTAATTCTGTTGCACATGCTTCCATATGCTGTTCTAGGCAAAATTTATGAATGTCTGTGATCTTAAATTTATGACAGTTCCTGATGAATGTGGCAACTCCTCCTTTCTCCATTTCTGATCTACAAAAATGAGATGCTAACCTAAACCCTGTAACACTTAAAAGCTCTATACCAGTGGTCACATGATGTTCAGAGAGGCAGATTATGTCAGCTGGGTTTGAAGACTCTAATTCATCTATGCAGATAGTTAATTCATTAACTTTATTTCTCAGTCCTCGAATATTTTGATGCAATAAAGATAGCTGACATTTCACATTGACTGACTTAAAATTGGGTGGAGTTAAAATATCTGCTGACAGTTGAAAATTCTTAACCAATGGCTGTTTATGTTGATGTAATAAGCTGGAATTATGTTTTTTGATTTCTTTCTCAAACTGAAGGTTTGTCTCAGTTCTAACCTCTCTTAAAATTTGTTTTCTTTCTGTCCTCCCTACCCTAAAAAAGGGTCTTTTCTGAATCCTATAACCACTGGTATTTTACCACTCATGACAGTGCCTCCCCCCTTTAACTTTCTTGCTATTTCCCCAGCCAATTTACCCTTCCCCTTCCTGTTGAGGTGAAGGCCATGCCTAGTATAATCCCACCTACTGATAGAATCAACATGAACCACACCAATGTGTGACCCCGCACCCGACATGAGCCGCCGTTCCAGCTCCAAATTAACTCTCTTGACAGAAGAGTTCAAATGAGGTCGGTCATGGCGCCCAAGAACAGATACAAACTCAACACTGGTATGCCTCGATGCTGATGCAGTCTTCGCCAGGTCACACTCTACGCTGTACCCAGGATCTCTGTCAATACTGTTACCTGCCCCACCCACTATAACCACGGTGTCTTCCTTAGTGAAATCTTTGCAAAGTGATCCTAAATCCTCTGTCACCTGCTCCAGACCAGCACTAGGTTTAAAAAAATTGGTGACCTGGTATTCTGATCCTAGTTCATCCTGCAAGAGTTGGCCAACACCTCTTCCATGGGAACTACCTAACAACAACACTTTCTTTCTCTTTACTGATTTCCCTACATTCTTACTTTTCAATTTGCTGCTGAAAGTTTGTTGTGCCCTGTCTACACCTGTAACTGCTTGAGGCTCACCAGCTTCTAACTGAAGCAACAGGTCAAATCTATTTTCCACATTCACCATAAAGCTGTCAGACAAAGTTCTAGGCCTGTTCCTCCTGTTGCCTGTTGCCACTTCCCACCTCTCTTTACCCTTCTCCCTCCTTAACCTGTCAAGATCTCCCCTGGCCTTGTCTAACTCAGCCTGAAGGGCAGCAATTTTCCCCTCCTGTTCCAGTATCTTCCTATCTCTACTACAAATCCTACAAAACCACTGATGAGTCTCATTTACTTCCCCTATTCCCACGCCACTACAGTCACCCACATGGAAAAAACTACAGCACCCTTCACACCAAAGCCCCGACCTAACAATTCTACGGCAAGTCAAGCACTTTTCACTCATGATAAACGTAATAATTTATTAAGAATAAGTCAGTTAAATTACAGATAAACACGAAAATATGGTTACACAAATTTGGCCTATACGCAACTGTGTGTAAACAAAAACAAAAGTGCAAAGTTTCTGAAACAACAAGTTAAACTTTACGCTACTTTCCGGAAATGCTAGTTAAATAATGAAGAGGTACGCTAAGTTAAATTGCTGGAGAGAGCAAGGAACAACTAAACAAAATTCTATAGATTTGCTGCAGCAGAACGTAAACAGAAAATACGACTGTACGGTCTTTTCGCGTTTTCTGCTATATTACGTAAAGAGAAATGAAACCTTTAATGGTACACTTAAACGGCACACTAATACACTTATTTACCACGTAATCAGTACTAATCTATGTGTTTTATAATCTAAAATAACTTATCTTTACGAGAACACCAAACCTCGCGCTAGTCGCTTGGCTGCAGGGCTGCCAACCTGCATCTTATGGTTGTTCTCCTGTGAGTCTAGATTTTCGAATCCGCCGCAAAAATGGTAGTGAATCGTAACGTTCAGCGCCTACTAATGACTATGGAACACTCAAATTGCGTGGAGATTCAATACATCGGCCTCCAGCTGACTTGTCTCCAAGGTTATATTCCTGCCTCGGGCTCCATGTGGGCCGCCTACTGTGAGTCTAGATTTTCAAATACGACGCGAAACTGATAGTTAATTGTAACGTTCAGGGCCTCCTAATGACGATGGAGCACTAAAATTGCGTCGCGATTCAATACATCGTCCTCCAGCGGACTGGTCTCCAAGGGCATATTGCTGCTTCAGGCACCTTATGGTCCGTTTCCAGAGAGTCTAGATTTTCGAATCCGACGAAAAACTGATTGTGAATTGTAACATTTAGGGCCTCCTAGTTACGATGGAACACTCAAACTGTGTCGCGATCCAATACATCCTCCTCCAGCCGACTTGTCTCCAAGGGTCTGTTGCTGCCTGGGGCACATTATGATCGTTCTCCTGTGAGTCTAGATTTTCGAATCCGACGCAAAACTGATAGTTAATTGTTACGTTCAGGGCCTCCTAATGACGATGGAACACTCAAATTGCGTCGAGATTCAATACATCGTCCTCAAGCCGACTTGTATCCAGGGGGATAATGCTGTCTCGGGCAACATATGAACTTCTCCTATGAGAAGATTTTCGAATCCGACGCTAAAATGATAGTTAATTGTAACGTTCAGCGCCTCCTAATGACGATGGATTACTCAAATTAGGTCGAGAGTCAATACATCGTCCTCCAGCCGACTTGTCTCCAAGGGGATATTGCTGTCTCGGACACCATATGATCCTTCTCCTGTGAGTTTAGATTTTTGAATCCGACGCGAAACTGATAGTTAGTTGTAATGTTCAGGGCCTCCTAAAGACGATGGAACACTCATATTGCCTCGAGATTCAATACATCGTCCTTCAGCCGACTTGTCTCCAAAGGTCTATTGCTGCCTCGGGCGCCTCCTGTGAGTAGATTTTCGAATCCGACGCTAATATGATAGTTAATTGTAACGTTCAGGGCCACTTAATGACGATGGAACACTCAAATTGCTTCGAGATTCACTACATCGTCCTCCAGCCGACTTGTCTCCAAGGGAATATCGCTGCCTTGGCCACCACATGGTCCGTCACCGGTAAATCTAAGTTTTAGAATCCGACGCAAAACTGATAGTTAATTGAAACCTTCAGGGCCTCCTAATGACGATGGAGCACTCAAATTGCGTCGAGATTCAATACATCGGCCTCCAGCCGACTTGTCTTCAAGGGGATATTGCTGTCTCGGGCACCATACGATCCTTCTCCTGTGAGTCTAGATTTTCGAATCCGACGCAAAAATTATAGTGAATTGTAACGTTCAGCGCCTCCTAATGATGATAGAACATTCAAATTGCGTCGAGATCCAATACATCGTCCTCCAGCCGATTTGTCTCCGAGGGTCTATTGCTGCCTCGGGCACCTAATGGTCGTTCCCTTGTCGTCTAGGTTTTCGAATACGACGCAAAAATGATACTTAATTGTAACGTTGAGCGCCTCCTAATGGTGATGGAACACTCAAATTGGGTCGAGATTCAATTCATCGTCCTACAGCCGACTTGTCTCCAAGGGGATATTGCTGCCTCGGGCACCATATGGTCCTTCTCCTGTCAGTATAGATTTTCGAATCCGACGCGAAACCGATAGTTCATTCTAACGTTCAGGGCCTCCTAATGAGGATGGAGCACTCAAATTGCGTCGCGATACAATACATCGTCCTCCAGTCGTCTTGTCTCCAAGGGTCTATTGGTGCCTGGGGCACCTTGTGATCGTTCAACTGTGAGTCTAGATTTTCCAACACGACGCAAAACTGGTAGTTAATTGTCACGTTCAGGCCCACCTAATGACGATGGAACACTCAAATTGCGTCTAGATTCAATTCATCGGCCTCCAGCCGACTTGTCTCCAAAGGGATATTGCTGTCTCGGGCACCATATGATCCTTCTCCTGTTAGTCTACATTTTTGAATCCGACGCGAAACTGATAGTTAATTGTAATGTTCAGGGCCTCCTAAAGACGATGGAACACTCAAATTGCGTCGAGATTCAATACATCGTCCTTCAGCCAACTTGTCTCCAAGGGTCTATTGCTGCCTCGGGCGCCTTATGGTCGTTCTCCTGTGAGTCTAGATTTTCGAATCCGACGCAAAACTGATAGATAATTGTAACGTTCAGAGCCTCCTAATGACGATGGAACACTCAAATTGCGTCGAGATTCAATACATCGGCATTCAGCCGATTTGTCTCCAAGGCTCTATTGCTGCCTCGGGCACCTTATGGTCGTTCCCCTGTGAGTCTAGATTTTAGAATCCGACGCAAAACTGATAGTTAATTGTTCAGGGCCTCCTAATGACGATGGAACACTCAAACTGCGTCGAGATTCAATACATCGGCCTCCAGCAGGCTTGTCTCCAAGGGGATATTGCTGCCTCGGGCACCATATGGTCCGTCTCCTGTGAGTCTAGATTTTCGAATCCGACACAAAAATGATAGTTAATTGTAATGTTCAGGGCCTCCTAATGACGATGGAACACTCAAATTGCGTCGAGATTCAATACATCGGCATTCAGCCGATTTGTCTCCAAGGCTCTATTGCTGCCTCGGGCACCTTATGGTCGTTCCCCTGTGACTCTAGATTTTAGAATCCGGCGCTAAACTGATAGTTAATTGTTCAGGGCCTCCGAATGACGATGGAACACTCAAACTGGGTCGAGATTCAATACATCGGCCTCCAGCAGACTTGACTCCAAGGGGATATTGCTGCCTCGGGCACCATATGGTCCGTCTTCTGTGAGTCTAGATTTTCGAATCCGACGCAAAAATGATAGTTAATTGTAATGTTCAGGGCCTCCTAATGACGATGGAACACTCAAACTGCGTCGAGATTCAATACATCGGCCTCCAACCATATTGCATCCAAGGGGATATTGCTGTCTCGGGCACCATATGAACTTAACCTGTGAGTAGATTTTCGAATCCGACGCTAATATGATAGATAATTGTAACGTTCAGGGCCACCTAATGACGATGGAACACTCAAATTGCGTCGAGATTCACTACATCGTCCTCCAGCCGACTTGTCTCCAAGGGGATATCGCTGCCTCGGGCACCACTTGGTCCGTCTACGGTAATTCTACGTTTTAGAATCCGACGCAAAACTTATAGTTAATTGTAACAATCAGGGCCTCCTAGTTACGATGGAACACCCTAATTGCGTCGCGATCCAATACATCGTCCTCCAGCCGTCTTGTCTCCAAGGGTCTATTGGTGCCTGGGGCACCTTATGATCGTTCTCCTGTGAGTCTAGATTTTCGAATCCGACGCGAAACTAATAGTTAATTGTAACGTTCAGGGCCTCCTAATGACGATGGAGCACTCAAATTGCGTCGCGATTCAATACATCGTCCTCCAGCGGACTGGTCTCCATGGGGATATTGCTGCTTCGGGCACCTTATGGTCCGTCACCAGTGAGTCTAGGTTTTCGATCCGACGAGAAACTGATAGTTAATTATAACATTCAGTGCCTCCTAATGACGATGGAACATTCAAATTGCGTCGCGATCCAATAAATCGTCCTCCAGCCGACTTGTCTCCAAGGGTCGATCGCTGCCTAGGGCACCTTATGATCGTTTCCTGTGAGTCTAGATTTTCTAACCCGACGCAATACTGATAGTTAATTGTAACGTTCACGGCCACCTAATGACGATGGAACACTCAAATTGCGTCGTGATTCAATACATCGGCCTCCAGCCGACTTGTCTCCAAGGGGATATTGCTGTCTCGGGCACCATATGATCCTTCTCCTGTGAGTCTAGATTTTCGAATCCGACGCAAAAATGATATTAAATTGTAACGTTCAGGGCCTCCTAATGACGATGTAACACTCAAATTGCGTCTAGATTCAATTCATCGGCCTCCAGCCGACTTGTCTCCAAGGGGATATTGCTGTCTCGGGCACCATATGATCCTTCTCCTGTGAGTCTACATTTATGAATCCAACGCGAAACTGATAGTTAATTGTAACATTCAGGGCCTCCTAATGACGACGGAACACTCAAATTGCGTCGAGAGTCAATACATCGTCCTCCAGCCGACTTGTTTCCAAGTGGATATTGCTGCCTCGGGCACCTTATGGTCGTTCTCCTGTGAGTCTAGATTTTCAAATCCGACGCAAAAATGACAGTTAATTGTAACGATCAGGGCCTCCTAATGACGATGGAACACTCAAATTGCGTCGAGATTCAATACATCGGCCTCCAGCCGACTTGTCTCAAAGGGTCTGTTGCTGCCTTTGGCACCTAATGGTCGTTCTCCTGTGAGTCTAGATTTTCGAATCCGACGCATAACTGATACTTAATTGTAACGTTCAGCGCCTCCTAATGACGATGGAACACTCACATTGCGTCGAGATTCAATTGATCGTCCTCCAGACACCTTGTGTCCAAGGGGATATTGCTGCCTCGGGCACCATATGGTCCTTCTCCTGTGAGTCTAGATTTTCGAATCCGACGCGAAACTGATAGTTAATTGTAACGTTCAGGGCCTCCTAATGATAAGGGAACACTCGAATAGTGCCGAGATTCAAGACATCGGCCTCGAGCCGACTTGTCTCCAAGGGTCTATTGCTGCTTCGGGCACCTTATGATCGTTCCCCTGTGAGTCTAGATTTTCGAACCCGACACAAAAATGATAGTGAATTGTAACTATCAGCGCCTCCTAATGACCATAGGAGACTCAAATTGCGTCGAGATTCAATACATCGACCTCCAGCCGACTTGTCTCCAAGGGGATATTGCTGCCTCGTTCTCCATGTGGTCCGTCTCCTCTGAGTCTAGATTTTCGAATCCGACGAAAAACTGATAGTTAATTCTAACATTCAGGGCCTCCTAATGACGATGGAACACTCATATAGCGTCGCGATCGAATACATCGTCCCCAGCCGACTTGTCTCCAAGGGTCTATTGCTGCCTCGGGCACATTATGGTCGTTCTCCTGTGAGTCTAGTTTTTCGAACCCGACGCAAAACTGATAGTTAATTGTAACGTTCTGGGGCACCTAATGACGATGGAACACTCTAATTGCGTCGAGATTCAACACATCGGCCTCCAGCCGTCTCCAAGGGGTATTGCTGCCTCGGGCACCATACGAGCCTTCTCCTGAGAGTCTAGATTTTCGAATCCGTCGCAAAAATGATAGTGTATTGTAACGTTCAGCGCCTCCTAATGACGATAGAACAATCAAATTGCGTCGAGATTCAATACATCGTAGTCCAGCTGATTTGTCTCCAAGGGGGTATTGCTGCCTCGGGCACCAAATGGTCCGTCTCCTGTGAGTCTAGATTTTCGAATCCGACGCACAAATGATAGTTAATTGTAACGTTCAGCGCCTCCAATTGACGATAGAACACTCAAATTGCGTCGAGATTCAATACATCGTAGTCCAGCTGATTTGTCTCCAAGGGGATATTGCTGCCTCGGGCACCAAATGGTCCGTTTACTGTGAGTCTAGATTTTTGTATCCGACGCGAAACTGATAGTTAATTGTAACGTTCAGCGCCTCCTAATGACGATGGAACACTCAAATTGCGTCGAGAGTCAATACATCGATCTCCAGCCGACTTGTCTCCAAGGGGATATTGCTGCCTCGGGCTTCATGTGGTCCGTCTCCTGTGAGACTAGATTTTCGAATCCGACGCAAAACAAATAGTTAATTGTAACGTTCAGGGCCTCCTATTGACGATGGAACACTCAAAATGCGTCGAGATTCAATACATCGGCATTCAGCTGACTTGTCTCCAAGAGTCTATTGCTGCCTCGGGCACCTTATGTTCGTTCTCCTGTGAGTCTAGATTTTCGAATCCGACGCAAAACAGATAGTTAATTGTAACGTTCAGTGCCTCCTAATGGCGATGGAACACTCTAATTGCGTCGAGAATCAAAACATCAGCCTCGAGCTGACTTGTCTCCAAGGGGATATTGCTGCCTCGGGCACCTTATTGTCGTTCTCCTGTGAGTCTAGATTTTCGAATCCGACGCAAAACAGATAGTTAATTGCAACGTTCAGGGCCTCCTAATGACGAAGGAACACTCAAATTACGTCGAGATTGACTACATCGTCCTCCAGCCGACTTGTCTCCAAGGGGATATTGCTGTCTCGTGAACCATATGAGCCGTCTCCTGTGAGTCTAGATTTTTGTATCCGACGCGAAACTGATAGTTAATTGTAACGGTCAGGGCCTCCTAATGACGATAGAACACTTAAATTGCGTCGAGATTCAATATATCGTCCTCCAGTCGATTTGTCTCCAAGGGGATATTGCTGCCTCGGGCACCACATGGTCGTTCTCCGGTGAGTCTAGATTTTCGAATCCGGCGCAAAACAGATAGTTAATTGTAACGTTCAGCGCCTCCTAATGACGATGTAACACTCAAAATGCGTCAAGAGTCAATAAATCGACCTCCAGCCGACTTGTCTACAAGGGGATTTTGCAGCCTCGGGCTCCATGTGGTCCGTCTCCTGTGAGTCTACATTTTCGAATCCGACGCGAAACTGATAGTTAATTGCAACGTTCATTGCCTCCTAATGACGATGGAACACTCAAATTGCGACTAGATTCAAAACATCGTCCTTCAGCCCACTTGTCTCCAAGGGGATATTGCTGTCTAGGGCACCATATGATCCTTCTCCTGTGAGTAGACTTTCGAATCCGACGCAAAACAGATAGTTAATTGTGATGTTCAGGGCCTCCTAATGACGAAGGAACACTCAAATCGCGTCGCGATTCAATACATCGTCCTCCAGCGGACTGGTCTCCAAGGTGATATTGCTGCCTCGGGCACCTAATGGTCCGTTTCCAGTGAGTCTACATTTTCGAATCCGACGAAAAACTGATAGTTAATTGTAACGTTCAGCGCCTCCTAATGACGATGGAACACTCAAATTGCGTCATGATTCAATACATCGGCCTCCAGCCGACTTGTCTCCAAGGGGATATTGCTGTCTCGGGCA
Source organism: Schistocerca serialis cubense (assembly GCF_023864345.2). NCBI lineage: Eukaryota > Metazoa > Arthropoda > Insecta > Orthoptera > Acrididae > Schistocerca > Schistocerca serialis. The sequence continues at coordinate 8,080,217 of NC_064638.1, read as the reverse complement.
CCATATGATCCTTCTCCTGTGAGTCTAGATTTTCGAATCCGACGCAAAAATTATAGTGAATTGTAACGTTCAGCGCCTCCTAATGACGATAGAACACTCCAATTGCGTCGAGATTCAATACATCGTCCTCCAGCCGATTTGTCTCCAAGGTTCTATTGCTGCCTCGGGCACCTTATGTTCGCTCTCCTGTGAGTCTAGATTTTCGAATCCGACGCAAAACAGATAGTTAATTGTAACGTTCAGGGCCTCCTAATGACCATGGAACACTCAAATTTCGTCGAGAATCAAAACATCGGCCTCGAGCTGACTTGTCTCCAAGGGGATATTGCTGCCTCGGGCACCTTATGGTCGTTCTCCTGTGAGTCTAGATTTTCGAATCCGACGCAAAACAGATAGTTAATTGCAACGTTCAGGGCCTCCTAATGACGAAGGAACACTCAAATTACGTCGAGATTCACTACATCGTCCTCCAGCCGACTTGTCTCCAAGGGGATATTGCTGTCTCGGGAACCATATGAGCCTTCTCCTGTGAGTCTAGATATTCGAATCCGACGCAAAAATGATAGTGAATTGTAACGTTCAGCGCCTCCTATTGACGATAGAACACCCAAATTGCGTCGAGATTCATTACATCGTCCTCCAGCTGATTTGTCTCCAAGGGGATACTGCTGCCTCGGCAACCAATTGGTCCGTTTCCTGTGAGTCTAGATTTTTGAATCCGACGCGAAACTGATAGTTAATTGTAACGTTCAGGGCCTCCTGATGACGATGGAACACTCAAATTGCGTCGAAATTCAATACATCGACCTCCAGCCGACTTGTCTCCAAGGGGATATTGCTGTCTCGGGAACCATATGAGCCGTCTCCTGTGAGACTAGATTTTCGAATCCGACGCAAAAATTATAGTGAATTGTTACGTTCAACGCCTCCTAATGACGATGGAACACTCAAATTGCGTCGAGATTCAAAACATCGTCCTCCACCCGACTTGTCTCCAAGGGTCTGTTGCTGCCTCGGGCACCTTATGATCGCTCTCCTGTGAGTCTAGATTTTCGAACCCGTCACAAGACTGATAGTTAATTATAACGTTCAGGGCCTCCTAATGACGACGGAACACTCAAATTGCGTCGAGATTCAATACATCGTCCTCCAGCCGACTTGTCTCCAATGGTCTATTGCTGCCTCGGGCACCATATGATCCTTCTCCTGTGAGTAGATTTTCGAATCCGACGCTAAAATGATAGTTATTTGTAACGTTCAGGGCCTCCTAATGGCGATGGAACACTCAAATTGCGTCGAGTCTCAATACATCGGCCTCGAGCCGACTTGTCTCCATGGGTCTGTTGCTGCTTCGGGCACCTTATGGTCGTTCTCCTGTGAGTCTAGATTTTCGAATCCGACGCAAAACAGATAGTTAATTGTGACGTTCAGGGCCTCCTAATGACGAAGGAACACTCAAATTGCGTCGAGATTCAATACATCGACCTCCAGCTGACTTGTCTCCAAGGGGATATAGCTGCCTCGGGCACCACATTGTACGTCTCCGGTGATTCTACGTTTTCGAATCCGACGCAAAACTGATTGTTAATTCTAACGTTCAGGGCCTCCTAATGACGATGGAGCACTCAAATTGCGTCGCGATTCAATACATCGTCCTCCAACCGACTGGTCTCCAAGGTGATATTGCTGCCTCGGGCACCTAATGGTCCGTCTCCAGTGAGTCTACATCTTCGAATCCGACGAAAAACTGATAGTTTATTGTAACATTCAGGGCCTCCTAATGACGATGGAACACTCAAATTGCGTCGCGATCCAATACATCGTCCTCCAGCCGAATTGTCTCCAAGGGTCTATTGCTGCCTCGGGCACCTTATGATCGTTCTCCTGTGAGTCTAGATTTTCGAACCCGACGCAAAACTGATAGTTAATTGTAACGTTCAGGGGCATCTAATGACGATGGAACACTCAAATTGCGTCGAGATTCAATACATCGGCCTCCAGGCGACTTGTCTCCAAGGGGATATTGCTGTCTCGGGCACCTAATGGTCCGTCTTCAGTGAGTCTAGATTTTCGAATCCGACGAAAAACTGATAGTTAATTGTAACGTTCTGGGGCACCTAATGACGATGGAACACTCTAATTGCGCCGAGATTCAACACATCGGCCTCCAGCCGTCTCCAAGGGGTATTGCTGCCTCGGGCACCATACGAGCCTTCTCCTGAGAGTCTAGATTTTCGAATCCGTCGCAAAAATGATAGTGTATTGTAACGATCAGCGCCTCCTAATGACGATAGAACACTCAAATTGCGTCGAGATTCAATACATCGTAGTCCAGCTGATTTGTCTCCAAGGGGGTATTGCTGCCTCGGGCACCAAATGGTCCGTCTCCTGTGAGTCTAGATTTTCGAATCCGACGCACAAATGATAGTTAATTGTAACGTTCAGCGCCTCCAATTGACGATAGAACACTCAAATTGCGTCGAGATTCAATACATCGTAGTCCAGCTGATTTGTCTCCAAGGGGATATTGCTGCCTCGGGCACCAAATGGTCCGTTTACTGTGAGTCTAGATTTTTGTATCCGACGCGAAACTGATAGTAAATTGTAACGTTCAGCGCCTCCTAATGACGATGGAACACTCAAATTGCGTCGAGAGTCAATACATCGATCTCCAGCCGACTTGTCTCCAAGGGGATATTGCTGCCTCGGGCTTCATGTGGTCCGTCTCCTGTGAGACTAGATTTTCGAATCCGACGCAAAACAAATAGTTAATTGTAACGTTCAGGGCCTCCTATTGACGATGGAACACTCAAAATGCGTCGAGATTCAATACATCGGCATTCAGCTGACTTGTCTCCAAGAGTCTATTGCTGCCTCGGGCACCTTATGTTCGTTCTCCTGTGAGTCTAGATTTTCGAATCCGACGCAAAACAGATAGTTAATTGTAACGTTCAGGGCCTCCTAATGGCGATGGAACACTCTAATTGCGTCGAGAATCAAAACATCAGCCTCGAGCTGACTTGTCTCCAAGGGGATATTGCTGCCTCGGGCACCTTATTGTCGTTCTCCTGTGACTCTAGATTTTCGAATCCGACGCAAAACAGATAGTTAATTGCAACGTTCAGGGCCTCCTAATGACGAAGGAACACTCAAATTACGTCGAGATTCACTACATCGTCCTCCAGCCGACTTGTCTCCAAGGGGATATTGCTGTCTCGTGAACCATATGAGCCGTCTCCTGTGAGTCTAGATTTTTGTATCCGACGCGAAACTGATAGTTAATAGTAACGGTCAGGGCCTCCTAATGACGATAGAACACTTAAATTGAGTCGAGATTCAATATATCGTCCTCCAGTCGATTTGTCTCCAAGGGGATATTGCTGCCTCGGGCACCACATGGTCGTTCTCCGGTGAGTCTAGATTTTCGAATCCGGCGCAAAACAGATAGTTAATTGTAACGTTCAGCGCCTCCCAATGACGATGTAACACTCAAAATGCGTCAAGAGTCAATAAATCGACCTCCAGCCGACTTGTCTACAAGGGGATTTTGCAGCCTCGGGCTCCATGTGGTCCGTCTCCTGTGAGTCTACATTTTCGAATCCGACGCGAAACTGATAGTTAATTGCAACGTTCATTGCCTCCTAATGACGATGGAACACTCAAATTGCGACTAGATTCAAAACATCGTCCTTCAGCCCACTTGTCTCCAAGGGGATATTGCTGTCTAGGGCACCATATGATCCTTCTCCTGTGAGTAGACTTACGAATACGACGCAAAACAGATAGTTAATTGTGAAGTTCAGGGCCTCCTAATGACGAAGGAACACTCAAATCGCGTCGAGATTCAATACATCGTCCTCCAGCCGACTTGTCTCCAAGGGGATACCGCTGCCTCGGGCACCACATTGTACGTCTCCGGTGATTCTACGTTTTCGAATCCGACGCAAAACTGATTGTTAATTCTAACGTTCAGGGCCTCCTAAAGACGATGGAGCACTCAAATTGCGTCGCGATTCAATACATCGTCCTCCAGCGGACTGGTCTCCAAAGTGATATTGCTGCCTCGGGCACCTAATGGTCCGTCTCCAGTGAGTCTACATTTTCGAATCCGGCGAAAAACTGATAGTTAATTGTAACGTTCAGCGCCTCCTAATGACGATGGAACACTCAAATTGCGTCATGATTCAATACATCGGCCTCCAGCCGACTTGTCTCCAAGGGGATATTGCTGTCTCGGGCACCATATGATCCTTCTCCTGTGAGTCTAGATTTTCGAATCCGACGCAAAAATTATAGTGAATTGTAACGTTCTGCGCCTCCTAATGACGATAGAACACTCAAATTGCGTCGAGATTCAATACATCGTCCTCCAGCCGATTTGTCTCCAAGGGTCTATTGCTGCCTCGGGCACCTTATGTTCGTTCTCCTGTGAGTCTAGATTTTCGAATCCGACGCAAAACAGATAGTTAATTGTAACGTTCAGGGCCTCCTAATGACGATGGAACACTCAAATTTCGTCGAGAATCAAAACATCGGCCTCGAGCTGACTTGTCTCCAAGGGGATATTGCTGCCTCGGGCACCTTATGGTCGTTCTCCTGTGAGTCTAGATTTTCGAATCCGACGCAAAACAGATAGTTAATTGCAACGTTCAGGGCCTCCTAATGACGAAGGAACACTCAAATTACGTCGAGATTCACTACATCGTCCTCCAGCCGACTTGTCTCCAAGGGGATATTGCTGTCTCGGGAACGATATGAGCCGTCTCCTGTGAGTCTAGATTTTCGAATCCGACGCAAAAATGATAGTGAATTGTTACGTTCAACGCCTCCTAATGACGATCGAACACTCAAATTGCGTCGAGATTCAAAACATCGTCCTCCAGCCGACTTGTCTCCAAGGGTCTGTTGCTGCCTCGGGCACCTTATGATCGCTCTCCTGTGAGTCTAGATTTTCGAACCTGTCACAAGACTGATAGTTAATTATAACGTTCAGGGCCTCCTAATGACGATGGAACACGCAAATTGCGACTAGATTCAAAACATCGTCCTTCAGCCCACTTGTCTCCAAGGGGATATTGCTGTCTCGGGCACCATATGATCCTTCTCCTGTGAGTAGATTTTCGAATCCGACGCTAAAATGATAGTTATTTGTAACGTTCAGGGCCTCCTAATGGCGATGGAACACTCAAATTGCGTCGAGTCTCAATACATCGGCCTCGAGCCGACTTGTCTCCATGGGTCTGTTGCTGCTTCGGGCACCTTATGGTCGTTCTCCTGTGAGTCTAGATTTTCGAATCCGACGCAAAACAGATAGTTAATTGTGACGTTCAAGGCCTCCTAATGACGAAGGAACACTCAAATTGCGTCGAGATTCAATACATCGTCCTCCAGCCGACTTGTCTCCAAGGGGATATAGCTGCCTCGGGCACCACATTGTACGTCTCCGGTGATTCTACGTTTTCGAATCCGACGCAAAACTGATTGTTAATTCTAACGTTCAGGGCCTCCTAATGACGATGGAGCACTCAAATTGCGTCGCGATTCAATATATCGTCCTCCAACGGACTGGTCTCCAAGGCGATATTGCTGCCTCGGGCACCTAATGGTCCGTCTCCAGTGAGTCTACATCTTCGAATCCGACGAAAAACTGATAGTTAATTGTAACATTCAGGGCCTCCTAATGACGATGGAACACTCAAATTGCGTCGCGATCCAATACATCGTCCTCCAGCCGAATTGTCTCCAAAGGTCTATTGCTGCCTCCGGCACCTTATGATCGCCCTCCTGTGAGTCTAGATTTTCTAACCCGACGCAATACTGATAGTTAATTGTAATGTTCAGGGCCACCTAATGACGATGGAACACTCAAATTGCGTCATGATTCAATACATCGGCCTCCAGCCGGCTTGTCTCCAAGGGGATATTGCTGTCTCGGGCACCATATGATCCTTCTCCTGTGAGTCTAGATTTTCGAATGCGACGCAAAAATTACAGTGAATTGTAACGTTCAGCGCCTCCTAATGACGATGGAACACTCAAATTGCGTCGAGAGTCAATACATCGACCTCCAGCCGTTTTGTCTATAAGGGGATATTGCTGCGTCGGGCTCCATGTGGTCAGTCTCCTGTGAGTCTAGATTATCGAATCCGACGCGAAACTGATAGTTAATTGTAACATTCAGGGCATCCAAATGACGATGGAACACACAAATTGCGTCGAGATTCAATTCATCGGCCTCCAGCCGATTAGTCTCCAAGGGGATATTGCTGCCTCTGGCACCAAATTTTCCGTCTCCTGTGAGTCTAGATTTTTAAATCCGACGCGAAACTGATAGTTAATTGTAACGTTCAGGGCCTCCTAATGACGATGGAACACTCAAATTGCGTCGAGGTTCAATTCATCGTCCTTCAGCCGACTTGTCTCCAAGGGGATATTGCTGCCTCGGGCACCATATGAACCTTCTCCTGTGAGTAGATTTTCGAATCCGTCGCTAAAATCATAGTTAATTGTAACGTTCAGCGCCTCCTAATGACGATGGAACACTCAAATTGCGTCGAGAGTCAATACATCGTCCTCCAGCCGACTTGTCTCCAAGGGTCTATTGCTGCCTCGGGCACCTTATGGTCGTTCTCCTGTGAGACTAGATTTTCGAATCCGACGCAAAAATGACAGTTAATTGTAACTGTCAGGGCCTCCTAATGACGATGGAACAATCAAATTGCGTCGAGATTCAATACATCGGCCTCCAGCCGACTTGTCTCAAAGGGTCTGTTGCCGCCTTTGGCACCTTATGGTCGTTCTCCTGTGAGTCTAGATTTTCGAATCCGACGCATAACTGATAGTTAATTGTAACGTTCAGGGCCTCCTAATGACGATGGAACACTCACATTGCGTCGCGATTCAATTCATCGTCCCCCAGCCGACTTGTGTCCAAGGGGATATTGCTGCCTCGCGCACCATATGGTCCTTCTCCTGTGAGTCTAGATTTTCGAATCCCACGCGAAACTGGTAGTTAATTGTAACGTTCAGGCCCTCCTAATGACAAGGGAACACTCAAATTGTGTCGAGATTCAAGACATCGGCCTCGAGCCGACTGGTCTCCAAGAGTCTATTGCTGCCTCGGGCACCTTATGATCGTTCTCCTGTGAGTCTATATTTTCGAATCCGACGCAAAAATGATAGTGAATTGTAACGTTCAGCGCCTCCTAATGACGATAGAACACTCAAATTGCGTCGAGAATCAATACATCGTCCTCCAGCTGATTTGTCTCCAAGGGGATATTGTTGCCTCGCCAACCAAATGGTCCGTCTCCTGTGAGTCTAGATTTTTGAATCCGACGCTAATCTGATAGTTAATTGTAACGTTCAGCGCCTCCTAATGACGATGCAACACTCAAATTGCGTGGAGAGGCAATACATCGACCTCCAGCCGACTTGTCTCCAAGGGGATATTGCTGCCTCGGGCTCCATGTGGTACGTCTCTTGTGAGTCTACATTTTCGAATCAGACGCGAAACTGATAGTTAATTGTAACGTTCAGAGCCTCCTAATGACGAGGGAACACTCAAATTGCGTCGAGATTCAATACATCGTCCTTCAGCCGACTTGTCTCCAAGAGTCTATTGCTGCCTCGGGCACCTTATAGTCGTTCTCCGGTGAGTCTAGAATTTCGAATCCGGCGCAAAACAGATAGTTAATTGTAACGTTCAGCGCCTCCTAATGACGATGAAACACTCAAATTGCGTAGAGATTCAATACATCGGGCTCCAGCCGAATTGTCTCCAAGGGGTATTGCTGCCTCGGGCACCATACGAGCCTTCTCCTGAGAGTCTAGATTTTCGAATCCGACGCAAAAATGATAGTGAATTGTAACGGTCAGCTCCTCCTAATGACGATAGAACACTCAAATTGCGTCAAGATTCAATACATCGTCCTCCAGCCGATTTGTCTTCAAGGGGATATTGCTACCTCGGACACCAAATGGTCCGTCTCCTGTGAGTCTAGATTTTCGAATCCGACGCACAAATGATAGTTAATTGTAACGTTCAGCGCCTCCAATTGACGATGGAACACTCAAATTGCGCCGTGATTCAATACATCGGCCTGCAGCCGACTTGTCTCCAAGGGGATATTGCTGTCTCGGGCACCATATGATCCTTCTCCTGTGAGTTGATTTTCGAATCCGACGCTAAAATGATAGTTATTTGTAACGTTCAGGGCCTCCTAATGGCGATGGAACACTCAAATTGCGTCGAGTCTCAATACATCGGCCTCGAGCCGACTTGTCTCCAAGGGTCTGTAGCTGACTCTGGCACCTTATGGTCGTTCTCCTGTGAGTCTAGATTTTCGAATCCGACGCATAACTGATAGTTAATTGTAACGTTCAGCGCCTCCTAATGACGATAGAACACTCAAATTGCGTCGAGATTCATTACATCGTCGTCCAGCTGATTTGTCTCCAAGGGGATATTGCTGCCTCGGGCACCAAATGGTCCGCGTACTGTGAGTCTAGATTTTTGAATCCGACGCGAAACTGATAGTTAATTGTAACGGTCAGGGCCTCCTAATGACGATGGAACACTCAAATTGCGTCGAGATTCAATACATCGGCCTCCAGCCGACTTGCCTCCAAGGGTCTGTAGCTGACTCTGGCACCTTATGGTCGTTCTCCTGTGAGTCTAGATTTTCGAATCCGACGCATAACTGATAGTTAATTGTAACGTTCAGCGCCTCCTAATGACGATGGAACACTCAAATTGCGTGTAGAGACAATAAATCGACTTCCAGCCGACTTGTCTACAAGGGGATTTTGCAGCCTCGGGCTCCATGTGGTCCGTCTCCTGTGAGTCTACATTTTCGAATCCGACGCGAAACTGATAGTTAATTGTAACGTTCAATGCTTCCTAATGACGATGGAACACTCAAATTGCGTCTAGATTCAAAACATCGTCCTTCAGCCCACTTGTCTCCAAGGGGATATTGCTGTCTCGGGCACCATATGATCCTTCTCCTGTGAGTTGATTTTCGAATCCGACGCTAAAATGATAGTTATTTGTAACGTTCAGGGCCTCCTAATGGCGATGGAACACTCAAATTGCGTCGAGTCTCAATACATCGGCCTCGAGCCGACCTGTCTCCATGGGTCTATTGCTGCCTCGGGCACCTAATGGTCCGTCTCCAGTGAGTCTAGATTTTCGAATCCGACGAAAAACTGGTAGTTAACTGTAACATTCAGGGCCTCCTAATGACGATGGAACACTCAAATTGCGTCGAGATTCAATACATCGTCCTTCAGCCGACTTGTTTCCAAGTGGATATTGCTGTCTCGGGCACCATATGATCCTTCTCCTGTGAGTAGGTTTTCGAATCCGACGTAAAATGATAGTTAATTGTAACGTTCAGCACCTCCTAATGACCATGGAACACTCAAATATCGTCGAGAGTCAATACATCGTCCTCCGGCCGACTTGTCTCCAACGGTCTATTGCTGCCTCGGGCACCTTATGGTCGTTCTACTGTGAGTCTAGATTTTCGAATCCGACGCAAAACTGATAGTTAATTGTAACGTTCAGGTTCTCCTAACGGCGATGGAACACTCAAATTGCGTCGAGATTCAATACATCGTCCTTCAGCCGACTTGTCTCCAAGGGTCTTTTGCTGCCTCGGGCACCTCATGGTCGTTCTCCTGTGAGTCAAGATTTTCGAATCCGACGCAAAACTGATAGTTAATTGTAACGTTCAGGGCCTCCTAATACCGAAGGAACACTCAAATTGCGTCGAGAGTCAATACATCGTCCTCCAGCCGACTTGTCTCCAAGAGGAAATTGCTGTCTCGGGCACCATATGAGCCTTCTCCTGTGAGTCTAGATTTTCGAATCCGACGCAAAAATGATAGTGAATTGTAACGTTCAGCGCCTCCTAATGACGATAGAACACTCAAATTGGGTCGAGATTCAATACATCTTCCTCCAGCTGATTTGTCTCCAAGGGGATATTGCTGCCTCGCCAACCAAATGATCCGTCTCCTGTGAGTCTAGATTTTTGAATCCGACGCGAAACGGATAGTTAATTGTAACGTTCAGCGCCTCCTAATGACGATGGAACACTCAAATTGCGTCGAGATTCAATACAACGGCCTCCAGCCGACTTGCCTCCAAGGGTCTGTTGCTGACTCTGGCACCTTATGGTCGTTCTCCTGTGAGTCTAGATTTTCGAATCCGACGCATAACTGATAGTTAATTGTAACGTTCAGCGCCTCCTAATGACGATGGAACACTCAAATTGCGTCGAGAGTCAATACATCGATCTCCAGCCGACTTGTCTTCAAGGGGATTTTGCTGCCTCGGGCTTCATTTGGTCCGTCTTCTGTGAGTCTAGATTTTCGAATCCGACGCAAAACAGATAGTTAATTGTAACGTTCAGGGCCTCCTAATGGCGATGGAACACTCAAAATGCGTCGAGATTCAATACATCGGCATTCAGCTGATTTGTCACCAAGAGTCTATTGCTGCCTCGGGCACCTTATGTTCGTTCTCCTGTGAGTCTAGATTTTCGAATCCGACGCAAAACAGATAGTTAATTGTGACGTTCAGGGCCTCCTAATGACGAAGGAGCACTCAAATCGCGTCGAGATTCACTACATCGTCCTCCAGCCGACTTGTCTCCAAGGGGATATCGCTGCCTCGGGCACCTAATGGTCAGTCTCCAGTGAGTCTAGATTTTCGAATCCGACGAAAAACTGATAGTTAATTCTAACATTCAGGGCCTCCTAATGACGACGGAACACTCAAATAGAGTCGCGATCGAATACATCGTCCCCAGCCGACTTGTCTCCAAGGGTCTATTGCTGCCTCGGGAACCTTATGGTCGTTCTCCTGTGAGTCTAGATTTTCGAATCCGACGCATAACTGATAGTTATTTGTAACGTTCAGCGCCTCCTAATGACGATGGAACACTCAAATTGCGTCGAGAATCAAAACATCGGCCTCGAGCTGACTTGTCTCCAAGGGGATATTGCTGCCTCGGGCACCTTATGGTCGTTCTCCTGTGAGTCTAGATTTTCGAATCCGACGCAAAACAGATGGTTAATTGCAACGTTCAGGACCTCCTAATGACGAAGGAACACACAAATTACGTCGAGATTCACTACATCGTCCTCCAGCCGACTTGTCTCCAAGGGGATATTGCTGTCTCGGGAACCATATGAGCCTTCTCCTGTGAGTCTAGATATTCGAATTCGACGCAAAAATGATAGTGAATTATAACGTTCAGCGCCTCTTATTGACGATAGAACACTCAAATTGCGTCGAGATTCATTACATCGTCCTCCAGCCGATTTGTCTCCAAGGGGATACTGCTGCCTCGGCAACCAAATGGTCCGTCTCCTGTGAGTCTAGATTTTTGAATCCGACGCGAAACTGATAGTTAATTGTAACGTTCAGGGCCTCCTAATGACGATGGAACACTCAAATTGCGTCGAGATTCAATACATCGTCCTCCAGCCGACTTGTCTCCAAGGGTCTATTGCTGCCTCGGGCACCTTATGATCGCTCTCCTGTGAGTCTAGATTTTCGAACCCGTAACATGACTGATAGTTAATTATAACGTTCAGGGTCACATAATGACGATGGAACACTCAAATTGCGTCGCGATTCAATACATCGGCCTCCAGCCGACTTGTCTCCAAGGGATATTGCTGTCTCGGGAACCATATGAGCCGTCTCCTGTGAGTCTAGATTTTCGAATCCGACGCAAAAATGATAGTAAATTGTTACGTTCAACGCCTCCTAATGACGATAGAACACTCAAATTGCGTTGAGATTCAATATATCGTCCTCCAGCCGATTTGTCTCCAAGGGGATATTGCTGCCTCGGGCACCTCATGGTCGTTCTCCGGTGAGTCTAGATTTTCGAATCCGGCGCAAAACAGATAGTTAATTGTAACGTTCAGCGCCTCCTAATGACGCTGTAACACTCAAATTGCGTCGAGAGTCAATAAATCGACCTCCAGCCGACTTGTCTACAAGGGGATTTTGCAGCCTCGGGCTCCATGTGGTCCGTCTCCTGTGAGTCTACATTTTCGAATCCGACGCGAAACTGAGAGTTAATTGTAACGTTCATTGCCTCCCAATGACGATGGAACACTCAAATTGCGTCTAGATTCAAAACATCGTCCTTCAGCCCACTTGTCTCCAAGGGGATATTGCTGTCTCGGGCACCATATGAGCCGTCTCTTGAGAGTCTAGATTTTCAAATCCGACGCAAAAATGATGGTGAATTGTAACGTTCAGCGCCACCTAATGACGATAGAACACTCAAATTGCGTCGAGATTCAATACATCGTCCTCCAGCCGATTTGTCTCCAAGGGGATATTGCTGTCTCGGGCACCTTATAATCGTTCTCCTGTGAGTAGATTTTCAAATCCGACGCGAAACTGATAGTTAATTGCAACGTTCAGGCCCTTCTAATGACGATGGAACACTCAAATTGCGTCGAGATTCAATACATCGACCTCCAGCCGACTTGTCTCCAAGGGTCTGTTGCTGCCTCTGGAACCTTATGGTCGTTCTCCTGTGAGTCTACATTTTCGAATCAGACGCATAACTGATAGTTAATTGTAACGTTCAGTGCCTCCTAATGGCGACGGAACACTCAAATTGCGTCGAGAGTCAATACATCGATCTCCAGCCGACTTGTCTACAAGTGGATATTGCTGCCTCGGGCTGCATGTAATCCGTCTCCTGTGAGTCTAGATTTTCGAATCCGACGCAAAACAGATAGTTAATTGTAACGTTCAGGACCTCCTAATGGCGATGGAACACTCAAATTGCGTCGAGATTCAATACATCGGCCTCCAGCCGACTTTGCTCCAAGGGTCTGTTGCTGCCTCTGGCACCTTATGGTCGTCCTCCTGTGAGTCTAAATTTTCGAATCCGACGCAAAAATGATAGTGAATTGTAACGTTCAGCGCCTCCTAATGACGATAGAACACTCAAATTGCGTCAAGATTCAATACATCGTCCTCCAGCCGATTTGTCTCCAAGGGGATATTGCTGCCTCGGGCACCAAATGGTCCGTCTCCTGTGAGTCTAGATTTTCGAATTCGACGCACAAATGATAGTTAATTGTAACGTTCAGCGCCTCCAATTGACGAAGGAACACTCAAATTGCGTCGAGATTCAATACATCGGCCTCCAGCCGACTTGTCACCAAGGGGATATTGCTGTCTCGGGCACCATATGAGCCTTCTCCTGTGAGTCTAGATTTTCGAATCCGACGCAAAAATGATAGTGAATTGTAACGTTCAGCGCCTCCTAATGACGATAGAACACTCAAATTGCGTCGAGATTCAATACATCGGCGTCCAGCTGATTTGTCTCCAAGGCGATATTGCTGCCTCCGGCACCAAATGGTCCGTCTACTGTGAGTCTAGATTTTTGAATCCGACGCGAAACTGATAGTTAATTGCAACGGTCAGGGCCTCCTAATGACGATGGAACACTCAAATTGCGTCGAGATTCAATACATCGGCCTCCAGCCGACTTGTCTCCAAGGGTCTGTTGCTGCCTCTGGCACCTTATGGTCGGTCTCCTGTGAGTCTAGATTTTCGAATCCGACGCATAACTGATAGTTAATTGTAACGTTCAGCGCCTCCTAATGACGATGGAACACTCAAATTGCGTGTAGAGACAATAAATCGACTTCCAGCCGACTTGTCTACAAGGGGATTTTGCAGCCTCGGGCTCCATGTGGTCCGTCTCCTGTGAGTCTACATTTTCGAATCCGACGCGAAACTGATAGTTAATTGTAACGTTCATTGCTTCCTAATGACGATGGAACACTCAAATTGCGTCTAGATTCAAAACATCGTCCTTCAGCCCACTTGTCTCCAAGGGGATATTGCTGTCTCGGGCACCATATGATCCTTCTCCTGTGAGTTGATTTTCGAATCCGACGCTAAAATGATAGTTATTTGTAACGTTCAGGGCCTCCTAATGGCGATGGAACACTCAAATTGCGTCGAGTCTCAATACATCGGCCTCGAGCCGACTTGTCTCCATGGGTCTATTGCTGCCTCGGGCATCTTATGGTCGTTCTCCTGTGAGTCTAGATTTTCGAATCCGACGCAAAACAGATAGTTAATTGTGACGTTCAGGGCCTCCTAATGACGAAGGAACACTCAAATCGCGTCGAGATTCAATACATCGTCCTCCAGCCGACTTGTCTCCAAGGGAATATCGCTGCCTCGGGCACCACATTGTACGTCTCCGGTGATTCTACGTTTTCGAATCCGACGCAAAACTGATTGTTAATTCTAACGTTCAGGGCCTCCTAATGACGATGGAGCACTCAAATTGCGTCGCGATTCAATACAGTGTCCTCCAGCGGACTGGTCTCCAAGGTGATATTGCTGCCTCGGGCACCTAATGGTCCGTCTCCAGTGAGTCTAGATTTTCGAATCCGACGAGAAACTGGTAGTTAACTGTAACATTCAGGGCCTCCTAATGACGATGGAACACTCAAATTGAGTCGCGATCCAATACATCGTCCACCAGCCGAATTGTCTCCAAGGGTCTATTGCTGCCTCGGGCACCTTATGGTCGTTCTCTTGTCAGTCTAGATTTTCAAATCCGACGCAAAATTGATATTTAAATGTAACTTTCAGGGCCTCCTAATGACGATGGAACACTCAAATTGCGTCGAGATTCAATACATCGTCCTCCACCCGACTTGTCTCCATGGGGATATTGCTGCCTCGGGCTAATTATGATCGTTCTCCTGTGTGTCTGGATTTTCGAATCCGACGCAAAATTGATAGTTAATTGTAACGTTCTTCGCCTCCTAATGACGATGGAACACTCAAATTGCGTCGAGAGTCAATACATCAACCTCCAGCCGTTTTGTCTATAAGGGGATATTGCTGCCTCGGGCTCCATGTGGTCCGACTCCTGTGAGTCTCGATTATCGAATCCGACGCGAAACTGATAGTTAATTGTAACATTCAGGGCTTCCAAATGACGATGGAACACTCAAAATGCGTCGAGATTCAATACATCGTCCTTCAGCCGACTTGTTTCCAAGTGGATATTGCTGTCTCGGGCACCATATGATCCTTCTCCTGTGAGTAGGTTTTCGAATCCGACGCTAAAATGATAGTTAATTGTAACGTTCAGCACCTCCTAATGACCATGGAACACTCAAATATCGTCGAGAGTCAATACATCGTCCTCCGGGGGACTTGTCTCCAACGGTCTATTGCTGCCTCGGGCACCTAATGGTCGTTCTACTGTGAGTCTAGATTTTCGAATCCGACGCAAAACTGATAGTTAATTGTAACGTTCAGGTTCTCCTAACGGCGATGGAACACTCAAATTGCGTCGAGATTCAATACATCGTCCTTCAGCCGACTTGTCTCCAAGGGTCTTTTGCTGCCTCGGGCACCTCATGGTCGTTCTCCTGTGAGTCAAGATTTTCGAATCCGACGCAAAACTGATAGTTAATTGTAACGTTCAGCGCCTCCTAATAACGATGGAACACTCAAATTGCGTCGAGAGTCAATACATCGACCTCCAGCCGTTTTGTCTATAAGGGGATATTGCTGCCTCGGGCTCCATGTGGTCCGTCTCCTGTGAGTCTAGATTATCGAATCCGACGCGAAACTGATAGTTAATTGTAACATTCAGGGCATCCAAATGACGATGGAACACTCAAATTGCGTCGAGATTCAATAAATCGGCATCCAGCCGATTAGTCTCCAAGGGGATATTGCTGCCTCTGGCACCAAATTTTCCGTCTCCTGTGAGTCTAGATATTTGAATCCGACGCGAAACTGATAGTTAAATGTAACGTTCAGGGCCTCCTAATGACGATGGAAGACTGAAATTGCGTCGAGGTTTAATTCATCGTCCTTCAGCCGACTTGTCTCCAAGGGGATATTGCTGTCTCGGGTACCATATGAACCTTCTCCTGTGAGTAGATTTTCGAATCCGTCGCTAAAATGATAGTTAATTGTAACTTTCAGCGCCTCCTAATGACGATGGAACACTCAAATTGCGTCGAGAGTCAATACATCGTCCTCCAGCCGACTTGTCTCCAAGAGGAAATTGCTGTCTCGGGCACCATATGAGCCTTCTCCTGTGAGTCTAGATTTTCGAATCCGACGCAAAAATGATAGTGAATTGTAACGTTCAGCGCCTCCTAATGGCGATAGAACGCTCAAATTGGGTCGAGATTCAATACATCTTCCTCCAGCTGATTTGTCTCCAAGGGGATATTGCTGCCTCGCCAACCAAATGATCCGTCTCCTGTGAGTCTAGATTTTTGAATCCGACGCGAAACTGATAGTTAATTGTAACGTTCAGCGCCTCCTAATGACGATGGAACACTCAAATTGCGTCGAGATTCAATACAACGGCCTCCAGCCGACTTGCCTCCAAGGGTCTGTTGCTGACTCTGGCACCTTATGGTCGTTCTCCTGTGAGTCTAGATTTTCGAATCCGACGCATAACTGATAGTTAATTGTAACGTTCAGCGCCTCCTAATGACGATGGAACACTCAAATTGCGTCGAGAGTCAATACATCGATCTCCAGCCGACTTGTCTTCAAGGGGATTTTGCTGCCTCGGGCTTCATGTGGTCCGTCTCCTGTGAGTCTAGATTTTCGAATCCGACGCAAAACAGATAGTTAATTGTAACGTTCAGGGCCTCCTAATGGCGATGGAACACTCAAAATGCGTCGAGATTCAATACATCGGCATTCAGCTGATTTGTACCAAGAGCCTATTGCTGCCTCGGGCACCTTATGTTCGTTCTCCTGTGAGTCTAGATTTTCGAATCCGACGCAAAACAGATAGTTAATTGTGACGTTCAGGGCCTCCTAATGACGAAGGAGCACTCAAATCGCGTCGAGATTCACTACATCGTCCTCCAGCCGACTTGTCTCCAAGGGGATATCGCTGCCTCGGGCACCTAATGGTCAGTCTCCAGTGAGTCTAGATTTTCGAATCCGACGAAAAACTGATAGTTAATTCTAACATTCAGGGCCTCCTAATGACGACGGAACACTCAAATTGCGTCGCGATCGAATACATCGTCCCCAGCCGACTTGTCTCCAAGGGTCTATTGCTGCCTCGGGGACCTTATGGTCGTTCTCCTGTGAGTCTAGTTTTTCGAACCCGACGCAAAACTGATAGTTAATTGTAACGTTCAGCGCCTCCTAATGACGATAGAACACTCAAATTGCGTCAAGATTCAACACATCGTCCTCCAGCCGATTTGTCTCCAAGGGGATATTGCTGCCTCGGGCACCAAATGGTCAGTCTCCTGTGAGTCTAGATTTTCGAATTCGACGCACAAATGATAGTTAATTGTAACGTTCAGCGCCTCCAATTGACGAAGGAACACTCAAATTGCGTTGAGATTCAATACATCGGCCTCCAGCCGACTTGTCTCCAAGGGGATATTGCTGTCTCGGGCACCATATGAGCCTTCTCCTGTGAGTCTAGATTTTCGAATCCGACGCAAAAATGATAGTGAATTGTATCGTTCAGCGCCTCCTAATGACGATGGAACACTCAAATTGCGTCGAGAATCAAAACATCGGCCTCGAGCTGACTTGCCTCCAAGGGGATATTGCTGCCTCGGGCACCTTATGGTCGTTCTCCTGTGAGTCTAGATTTTCGAATCCGACGCAAAACAGATGGTTAATTGCAACGTTCAGGACCTCCTAATGACGAAGGAACACACAAATTACGTCGAGATTCACTACATCGTCCTCCAGCCGACTTGTCTCCAAGGGGATATTGCTGTCTCGGGAACCATATGAGCCTTCTCCTGTGAGTCTAGATATTCGAATTCGACGCAAAAATGATAGTGAATTATAACGTTCAGCGCCTCCTATTGACGATAGAACGCTCAAATTGCGTCGAGATTCATTACATCGTCCTCCAGCCGATTTGTCTCCAAGGGGATACTGCTGCCTCGGCAACCAAATGGTCCGTCTCCTGTGAGTCTAGATTTTTGAATCCGACGCGAAACTGATAGTTAATTGTAACGTTCAGGGCCTCCTAATGACGATGGAACACTCAAATTGCGTCGAGATTCAATACATCGTCCTCCAGCCGACTTGTCTCCAAGGGTCTATTGCTGCCTCGGGCACCTTATGATCGCTCTCCTGTGAGTCTAGATTTTCGAACCCGTAACATGACTGATAGTTAATTATAACGTTCAGGGTCACATAATGACGATGGAACACTCAAATTGCGTCGCGATTCAATACATCGGCCTCCAGCCGACTTGTCTCCAAGGGATATTGCTGTCTCGGGAACCATATGAGCCGTCTCCTGTGAGTCTAGATTTTCGAATCCGACGCAAAAATGATAGTAAATTGTTACGTTCAACGCCTCCTAATGACGATAGAACACTCAAATTGCGTTGAGATTCAATATATCGTCCTCCAGCCGATTTGTCTCCAAGGGGATATTGCTGCCTCGGGCACCTCATGGTCGTTCTCCGGTGAGTCTAGATTTTCGAATCCGGCGCAAAACAGATAGTTAATTGTAACGTTCAGCGCCTCCTAATGACGATGTAACACTCAAATTGCGTCGAGAGTCAATAAATCGACCTCCAGCCGACTTGTCTACAAGGGGATTTTGCAGCCTCGGGCTCCATGTGGTCCGTCTCCTGTGAGTCTACATTTTCGAATCCGACGCGAAACTGAGAGTTAATTGTAACGTTCATTGCCTCCCAATGACGATGGAACACTCAAATTGCGTCTAGATTCAAAACATCGTCCTTCAGCCCACTTGTCTCCAAGGGGATATTGCTGTCTCGGGCACCATATGAGCCGTCTCTTGAGAGTCTAGATTTTCAAATCCGACGCAAAAATGATGGTGAATTGTAACGTTCAGCGCCTCCTAATGACGATAGAACACTCAAATTGCGTCGAGATTCAATACATCGTCCTCCAGCCGATTTGTCTCCAAGGGGATATTGCTGTCTCGGGCACCTTATAATCGTTCTCCTGTGAGTCTAGATTTTCGAACCCGACGCAAAACTGCTAGTTAATTGTAACGTTCAGGGGGTCCTAATGACGATGGAGCACTCAAATTTCGTCGCGATTCAATACATCGTCCTCCAGCGGACTGGTCTCGAAGGGGATATTGCTGTTTCGGGCACATTATGGTCCGTCTCCAGTAAGTATGGATTTTCGAATCCGCCGAAAAACTGATAGTTAATTGTAACGTTCAGCGCCTCCTAATGACGATAGAATACTCAAATTGCGTCGAGATTCAATACATCAACGTCCAGCCGATTTGTCTAGAAGGGGATATTGCTGCCTCGGCAACCAAATGGTCCGTCTCCTGTGAGTCTAGATATTTGAATCCGAAGCGAAACCTCATAGTTAATTGTAACGTTCAGCCCTCCTAATGACGATGGAACACTCAAACTGCGTCGAGATTCAATACATCGACCTCCAGCCGATTTGTCTCCAAGGGGATATTGCTGCCTCGGGCACCACATGGTCGTTCTCCGGTGAGTCTAGATTTTCGAATCCGGCGCAAAACAGATAATTAATTGTAACGTTCAGCGCCTCCTAATGACGATGTAACACTCAAATTGCGTCGAGAGTCAATAAATCGACCTCCAGCCGACTTGTCTACAATGGGATTTTGCAGCCTCGTGCTCCATGTGGTCCGTCTCCTGTGAGTCTACATTTTCGAATCCGACGCAAAACAGATAGTTCATTGTAACGGTCAGGACCTCCTAATGACGATGGAACACTCAAATTGCGTCTAGATCCATAACATAGTGCATCAGCCCACTTGTCTCCAAGGGGATATTGCTGTCTCGGGCACCATATGATCCTTCTCCTGTGAGTAGATTTTCAAATCCGACGCGAAACTGATAGTTAATTGCAACGTTCAGGCCCTTCTAATGACGATGGAACACTCAAATTGCGTCGAGATTCAATACATCGACCTCCAGCCGACTTGTCTCCAAGGGTCTGTTGCTGCCTCTGGAACCTTATGGTCGTTCTCCTGTGAGTCTACATTTTCGAATCAGACGCATAACTAATAGTTAATTGTAACGTTCAGTGCCTCCTAATGGCGACGGAACACTCAAATTGCGTCGAGAGTCAATACATCGATCTCCAGCCGACTTGTCTACAAGTGGATATTGCTGCCTCGGGCTGCATGTAATCCGTCTCCTGTGAGTCTAGATTTACGAATCCGACGCAAAACAGATAGTTAATTGTAACGTTCAGGACCTCCTAATGGCGATGGAACACTCAAATTGCGTCGAGATTCAATACATCGGCCTTCAGCCGACTTGGCTCCAAGGGTCTGTAGCTGCCTCTGGCACCTTATGGTCGTCCTCCTGTGAGTCTAAATTTTCGAATCCGACGCAAAAATGATAGTGAATTGTAACGTTCAGCGCCTCCTAATGACGATAGAACACACAAATTGCGTCAAGATTCAATACATCGTCCTCCAGCCGATTTGTCTCCAAGGGGATATTGCTGCCTCGGGCACCAAATGGTCCGTCTCCTGTGAGTCTAGATTTTCGAATTCGACGCACAAATGATAGTTAATTGTAACGTTCAGCGCCTCCAATTGACGAAGGAACACTCAAATTGCGTCGAGATTCAATACATCGGCCTCCAGCCGACTTGTCACCAAGAGGATATTGCTGTCTCGGGCACCATATGAGCCTTCTCCTGTGAGTCTAGATTTTCGAATCCGACTCAAAAATGATAGTGAATTGTAACGTTCAGCGCCTCCTAATGACGATAGAACACTCAAATTGCGTCGAGATTCAATACATCGGCGTCCAGCTGATTTGTCTCCAAGGCGATATAGCTGCCTCCGGCACCAAATGGTCCGTCTACTGTGAGTCTCGATTTTTGAATCCGACGCGAAACTGATAGTTACTTGTAACGGTCAGGGCCTCCTAATGACGATGGAACACTCAAATTGCGTCGAGATTCAATACATCGGCCTCCAGCCGACTTGTCTCCAAGGGTCTGTTGCTGCCTCTGGCACCTTATGGTCGGTCTCCTGTGAGTCTAGATTTTCGAATCCGACGCATAACTGATAGTTAATTGTAACGTTCAGCGCCTCCTAATGACGATGGAACACTCAAATTGCGTCGAGAATCAAAACATCGGCCTCGAGCTGACTTGTCTCCAAGGGGATATTGCTGCCTCGGGCACCATATGGTCGTTCTCCTGTGAGTCTAGATTTTCGAATCCGACGCAAAACAGATGGTTAATTGCAACGTTCAGGACCTCCTAATGACGAAGGAACACTCAAATTACGTCGAGATTCACTACATCGTCCTCCAGCCGACTTGTCTCCAAGGGGATATTGCTGTCTCGGGAACCATATTAGCCGTCTCCTGTGAGTCTAGATTTTCGAATCCAACGCAAAAATGATAGTAAATTGTTACGTTCAACGCCTCCTAATGACGATAGAACACTCAAATTGCGTCGAGATTCAATATATCGTCCTCCAGCCGATTTGTCTCCAAGGGGATATTGCTGCCTCGGGCACCTCATGGTCGTTCTCCGGTGAGTCTAGATTTTCGAATCCGGCGCAAAACAGATAGTTAATTGTAACGTTCAGCGCCTCCTAATGACGATGTAACACTCAAATTGCGTCGAGAGTCAATAAATCGACCTCCAGCCGACTTGTCTACAAGGGAATTTTGCAGCCTCGGGCTCCATGTGGTCCGTCTCCTGTGAGTCTACATTTTCGAATCCGACGCGAAACTGAGAGTTAATTGTAACGTTCATTGCCTCCTAATGACGATGGAACACTCAAATTGCGTCTAGATTCAAAACATCGTCCTTCAGCCCACTTGTCTCCAAGGGGATATTGCTGTCTCGGGCACCATATGAGCCGTCTCTTGAGAGTCTAGATTTTCGAATCCGACGCAAAAATGATAGTGAATTGTAACGTTCAGCGCCTCCTAATGACGATAGAACACTCAAATTGCGTCGAGATTCAATACATCGTCCTCCAGCCGATTTGTCTCCAAGGGGATATTGCTGTCTCGGGCACCTTATAATCGTTCTCCTGTGAGTCTAGATTTTCGAACCCGACGCAAAACTGCTAGTTAATTGTAACGTTCAGGGGGTCCTAATGACGATGGAGCACTCAAATTTCGTCGCGATTCAATACATCGTCCTCCAGCGGACTGGTCTCGAAGGGGATATTGCTGTTTCGGGCACATTATGGTCCGTCTCCAGTAAGTATAGATTTTCGAATCCGCCGAAAAACTGATAGTTATTGTAACGTTCAGCGCCTCCTAATGACGATAGAATACTCAAATTGCGTCGAGATTCGATACATCGTCCTCCAGCCAACTTGTCCACAAGGTTGCTGCCTCGGGCACCTTATGGTCCGCCTCCTGTGAGTCTAGATTTTCGAATCCGACGCAAAACTAATAGTTAATTGTAACGTTCATGGCCTCCTAATGACGATGTAACACTCAAATTGCGTCGAGAGTCAATAAATCGACCTCCAGCCGACTTGTCTACAAGGGGATTTTGCAGCCTCGTGCTCCATGTGGTCCGTCTCCTGTGAGTCTACATTTTCGAATCCGACGCAAAACAGATAGTTCATTGTAACTGTCAGGACCTCCTAATGACGATGGAACACTCAAATTGCGTCTAGATCCAAAACATCGTCCATCAGCCCACTTGTCTCCAAGGGGATATTGCTGTCTCGGGCACCATATGATCCTTCTCCTGTGAGTAGATTTTCATATCCGACGCGAAACTGATAGTTAATTGCAACGTTCAGGCCCTTCTAATGACGATGGAACACTCAAATTGCGTCGAGATTCAATACATCGACCTCCAGCCGACTTGTCTCCAAGGGTCTGTTGCTGCCTCTGGAACCTTATGGTCGTTCTCCTGTGAGTCTAAATTTTCGAATCAGACGCATAACTGATAGTTAATTGTAACGTTCAGTGCCTCCTAATGGCGATGGAACACTCAAATTGCGTCGAGAGTCAATACATCGATCTCCAGCCGACTTGTCTACAAGTGGATATTGCTGCCTCGGGCTGCATGTAATCCGTCTCCTGTGAGTCTAGATTTTCGAATCCGACGCAAAACAGATAGTTAATTGTAACGTTCAGGACCTCCTAATGGCGATGGAACACTCAAATTGCGTCGAGATTCAATACAACGGCCTCCAGCCGACTTGGCTCCAAGGGTCTGTTGCTGCCTCTGGCACCTTATGGTCGTTCTCCTGTGAGTCTAAATTTTCGAATCAGACGCATAACTGATAGTTAATTGTAACGTTCAGGCCCTCCTAATGACGATGGAACACTCAAATTGCGTCGAGATTCAATACATCGTCCTCCAGCCGACTTCTCTCCAAGGGTCTATTGCTGCCTCGGGCACCTTATGATCGCTCTTCTGTGAGTCTAGTTTTTCTAACCCGACACAAGACTGATAGTTAATTATAACGTTCAGGGCCACATAATGACGATGGAACACTCAAATAGCGTCGCGATTCAATACATCGTCCTCCAGCCGATTTGTCTCCAAGGGGATATTACTGCCTCGGGCACCTTATGGTCGTTCTCCGGTGAGTCTAGATTATCGAATCCGGCGCAATACTGATTGTTAATTCTAACGTTCAGGGGGCTGTTAATGACGATGGAGCACTCAAATTGCGTCGCGATTCAATACATCGTCCTCCAGCCGACTTGTCTCCAAGGGGATATTGCTGTCTCGGGCACCATATGAGCCGTCTCTTGAGAGTCTAGATTTTCGAATCCAACGCAAAAATGATAGTTAATTGTAACGTTCAGCGCCTCCTAATGACGATGGAGCACTCAAATTTCGTCGCGATTCAATACATCGTCCTCCAGCGGACTGGTCTCGAAGGGGATATTGCTGCCTCGGGCACCGTATGGTCCGTCTCCAGTAAGTCTAGATTTTCGAATCCGACGAAAAACTGATAGTTAATTGTAACGTTCAGCGCCTCCTAATGACGATGGAACACTCAAATTGCGTCGAGAGTCAATACATCGACCTCCAGCCGACTTGTCTCCAAGGGGATATCGCTGCCTCGGGCACCACATTGTACGTCTCCGGTGATTCTACGTTTTCGAATCCGACGCAAACCTGATTGTTAGTTATAACGTTCAGGGCCTCCTAATGACGATGGAACACTAAAATTGCGTCGAGATCCAATACATCGTCCTCCAGCCGAATTGTCTCCAAGGGTCTATTGCTGCCTCGGGCACCTTATGATCGTTCTCCTGTGAGTCTAGATTTTTGAACCCGACGCAAAACTGATAGTTAATTGTAACGTACAGCGCCTCCTAATGACGATGGAACACTCAAATTGCGTCGAGATTCAAAACATCGACCTTCAGCCGATTTGTCTCCAAGGGGATATTGCTGGCTCGGTCACCTAATGGTCCGTCTCTAGTGAGTCTAGATTTTCGAATCCGTCGAAAAACTGATAGTTCATTGTAACATTCAGGGCCACCTAATGAGGATGGAACACTCAAATTTGCGTCGAGATCCAATACATCGTCCTCCGGACGAATTGTCTCCAAGTGTCTATTGCTGCCTCGGGCACCTTCTCCTGTGAGTCTAGATTTTCGAACCCGACGCAAAACTGATAGTTAATTGTAAGGTTCAGGGCCTCCTAACGACGATGGAGCACTCAAATTGCGTCGCGATTCAATACATCGTCCTCCAGCTGACTGGTCTCGAAGGGGATATTGCTGCCTTGGACACCTTATGGTCCGTCTCCAGTAAGTCTAGATTTTCGAATCCGACGAAAAACTGATAGTTAATTGTAACGTACAGCGCCTCCTAATGACGATTGAATACTCAAATTGCGTCGAGATTCAATACATCAACGTCCAGCCGATTTGTCTATAAGGGGATATTGCTGCCTCGGCAACCAATTGGTCCGTCTCCTGTGAGTCTCGATTTTTGAATCCGACGCGAAACTGATAGTTAATTGTAACGTTCAGGCCCTCCTAATGACGATGGAACACTCAAATAGCGTCAAGATTCAATACATCGTCCTTCAGCCGAGTTGCCTCCAAGATTCTATTGCTGCCTCGGGCACCTTATGGTCGTTCACCGGTGAGTCTAGAATTTCGAATCCGGCGCAAAACAGATAGTTAATTGTAACGTTCAGCGCCTCCTAATGACGATGGAACACTCAAATTGCGTCGAGAGTCAATACATCGACCTCCAGCCGACATGTCTTCAAAGGGATTTTGCTGCCTCGGGCTCCAAGTGGTCCGTCTCCTGTGAGTCTACATTTTCGAATCCGACGGGAAACTGATAGATAATTGTAACGTTCAGGGCCTCCTAATGACGATGGAACACTCAAATTTCGTCTAGATTCAAAACATCGTCCTTCAGCCGACTTGTCTCCAAAGGGAAATTGCTGTCTCGGGCACCATATGATCCTTCACCTGTGAGAAGATTTTCTAATCCGACGCTAAAATGATAGTTAATTGTAACGTTCAGGGCCTCCTAATGACAATGGAACACTCAAATTGAGTCGAGATTCAATACATCGGCCTCGAGCCGACTTGCCTCTATAGGTCTATTGCTGCCTCGGGCACCTTATGGTCGTTCTCCTGTGAGTCTAGATTTTCGAACCCGACGCAAAACTGATAGTTAATTGTAACGTTCAGCGCCTCCTATTGACGATGGAACACTCAAATTGCGTCGAGAGTCAATACGTCGACCTCCAGCCGACTTGTCTACGGGGGGGATATTGCTGCCTCGGGCTCGATGTGGTCCGTCTCCTGTGAGTCTAGATTTTCGAATCCGACGCAAAAATGATAGTTAATTGTAACGTTCAGCGCCTCCTATTGACGATGGAACACTCAAATTGCGTCGAGAGTCAATACATCGATCTCCAGCCGACTTGTCTACAAGGGGATATTGCTGCCTCGGGCTTCATGTGGTCCGTCTCCTGTGAGTCTAGATTTTCGAACCCGACGCAAAACTGATAGTTAATTATAACGTTCAGGGGCATCTGATGACGATGGAACACTCAAATTGCGTCGAGATTCAATACATCGGCCTCCAGCCGGCTTGTCTCCAAGGGGATATTGCTGTCTCGGGCACCATATGAGCCGTCTCTTGAGAGTCTAGATTTTCAAATCCGACGAAAAACTGATAGTTAATTGTAACGTTCAGCGCCTCCTAATGACGATGGAACACTCAAATTGCGTCGAGAGTCAATACATCGACCTCCAGCCGACTTGTCTCCAAGGGGATATCGCTGCCTCGGGCACCACATTGTACGTCTCCGGTGATTCTACGTTTTCGAATCCGTCGCAAACCTGATTGTTAGTTATAACGTTCAGGGCCTCCTAATGACGATGGAACACTAAAATTGCGTCGAGATCCAATACATCGTCCTCCAGCCGAATTGTCTCCAAGGGTCTATTGCTGCCTCGGGCACCTTATGATCGTTCTCCTGTGAGTCTAGATTTTTGAACCCGGCGCAAAACTGATAGTTAATTGTAACGTTCAGCGCCTCCTAATGACGATGGAACACTCAAATTGCGTCGAGACTCAATACATCGACCTTCAGCCGATTTGTCTCCAAGGGGATATTGCTGGCTCGGGCACCTAATGGTCCGTCTCTAGTGAGTCTAGATTTTCGAATCCGTCCAAAAACTGATAGTTAATTGTAACATTCCGGGCCACCTAATGACGATGGAACACTCAATTTGCGTCGCGATCCAATACATCGTCCTCCGGACGAATTGTCTCCAAAAGTCTATTGCTGCCTCGGGCACCTTCTCCTGTGAGTCTAGATTTTCGAACCCGACGCAAAACTGATAGTTAATTGTAACGTTCAGGGCCTCCTAATGACGATGGAGCACTCAAATTGCGTCGCGATTCAATACATCGTCCTCCAGCTGACTGGTCTCGAAGGGGATATTGCTGCCTTGGACACCTTATGGTCCGTCTCCAGTAAGTCTACATTTTCGAATCCGACGAAAAACTGATAGTTAATTGTAATGTACAGCGCCTCCTAATGACGATTGAATACTCAAATTGCGTCGAGATTCAATACATCAACGTCCAGCCGATTTGTCTATAAGGGGATATTGCTGCCTCGGCAACCAATTGGTCCGTCTCCTGTGAGTCTCGATTTTTGAATCCGACGCGAAACTGATAGTTAATTGTAACGTTCAGGCCCTCCTAATGACGGTGGAACACTCAAATTGCGTCGAGATTCAATACATCGTCCTTCAGCCGAGTTGCCTCCAAGAGTCTATTGCTGCCTCGGGCACCTTATGGTCGTTCACCGGTGAGTCTAGATTTTTGAATCCGGCGCAAAACAGATAGTTAATTGTAACGTTCAGCGCCTCCTAATGACGATGGAACACTCAAGTTGCGTCGAGAGTCAATACATCGACCTCCAGCTGACATGTCTTCAAGGGGATTTTGCTGCCTCGGGCTCCATGTGGTCCGTCTCCTGTGAGTCTACATTTTCGAATCCGACGCGAAACTGATAGATAATTGTAACGTTCAGGGCCTCCTAATGACGATGGAACACTCAAATTTCGTCTAGATTCAAAACATCGTCCTTCTGCCGACTTGTATCCAAAGGGAAATTGCTGTCTCGGGCACCATATGATCCTTCTCCTGTGAGAACATTTTCTAATCCGACGCTAAAATGATAGTTAATTGTAACGTTCAGGGCCTCCTAATGACAATGGAACACTCAAATTGAGTCGAGATTCAATACATCGGCCTCGAGCCGACTTGCCTCCATAGGTCTATTGCTGCCTCGGGCACCTTATGGTCGTTCTCCTGTGAGTCTAGATTTTCGAACCCGACGCAAAACTGATAGTTAATTGTAACGTTCAGGTGCACCTAATGACGATGGAACTCTCAAATTGCGTCGAGATTCAATACTTCGGCCTCCAGCCGACTTGTCTCCAAGGGGATATTGCTGTCTCGGGCACCATATGAGCCTTCTCCTGAGAGTCTAGATTTTCAAATCCGACGCAAAAAGATAGTGAATTGTAACGTTCAGCGCCTCCAAATGACGATAGGACACTCAAATTGCGTCGAGATTCAATACATCGGCCTCCAGCCGATTTGTCTCAAAGGGGATATTGCTGCCTAGGGCACCAAATGGTCCGTCTCCTGTGAGTCTAGATTTTCGAATCCGACGCAAAAATGAAATTTAATTGTAACGTTCAGCGCCACCTAATGACGATGGAACACTCATATTGCGTCGAGAGTCACTACATCGACCTCCAGCCGACTTGTCTGCAAGGGTATATTGCGGCCTCGGGCACGATGTGGTCCGTCTGCTGTGAGTCTAGATTTTCGAATCAGACGCGAAACTGATAGTTAATTGTAACGTTCAGCGCCTCCTAATGACGATAGAACACTCAAATTGCGTCGAGAGTCATTACATCGTCCTCCAGCCGACTTGTCTCCAAGAGTCTATTGCTGCCTCAGGCACCTTATGATCGTTCTTCTGTGAGTCTAGATTTTCGAACCCGACACAAAACTGATAGTTAATAATAAGGTTCAGGGCCACCTAATGACGATGAAACACTCAAATTGCGTCGCGATTCAATACATCGGCCTTCGGCCGACTTGTCTCCAAGGGGATATTGCTGTCTCGGGTGAGTCTAGATTTTCGAATCCGACGCGAAAATGGTAGTGAATTGTAACGTTCAGGGTATCCTAATGACGATGGAGCACTCAAATTGCGTCGCGATTCAATACATCGTCCTTCAGCCGATTTGTCTCCATGGGGATACCGCTGCCTCGGGCACCACATGGTCCGTCTCCGGTAATTCTACGTTTTCGAATCCGACGCTAAACTGATAGTTAATTGTAACGTTCAGGGCCTCCTAATGACGATGGAGCACTCAAATTGCGTCGCGATTCAATACATCGTCCTCCAGCGGACTGGTCTGCAAGGGGATGTTGCTGCCTCGGGCAACTTATGGTCCGTCTCCGGTGAGTCTAGTTTTTCGAATCCGATGAAAAACAGATAGTTAATTGTAACATTCAGGGCCTCCTAGCGACGATGGAACACTCAAATTGCGTCGCGATTCAATACATCGTCCTCCAGCCGACTTGTCTCCAAGGGTGTATTGCTGCCTCGGGCACCTTATGATCGTTCTCCTGTGAGTCTAGATTTTCGAACCCGACACAAAACTTATAGTTAATTATAACGTTCGGGGCCACCTATTAACGATGGAACACTCAAATTGCGTAGCGATTCTATACATCGGCCTCCAGCCGACTTGTCTCCAAGAGTCTATTGCTGCCTCGGGCACCAAATGGTCCGTCACCTGTGAGTCTAGATTTTCGAATACGACGCAAAAATGATAGTTAATTGTAACGTTCAGCGCCTCCTCATGACGAAGGAACACTCAAATTGCGTCGAGAGTCAATGCATCGACCTCCAGACGACTTGTCTTCTTGGGGATATTGCTGCCTCGGGCACCATGTGGTCCGTCTCCTGTGAGCCTAGATTTTTGAATCCGACGCGAAACTGATAGTTAATTGCAACTTTCAGTGCCTCCTAATGACGATGCAACACTCAAATTGCGCCGCGATCCAATACGTCGTCCTCCAGGCGAATTGTCTCCAAGGGTCTATTGCTTCCTGGGGCTGCTTATGATCGTTCTCCTCTAAATCTAGATATTATACTTCGACGCAAAACTGATAGTTAATTGTAATGTTCAGGGCCTCCTAATGACGATGGAACTCTCAAATAGCGTTGCGATTCAATACATCGTCCTCCAGCGGACTGGTCTCCAGGGGGATATAGCCTCGGGCACCTTATGGTCTGTCTCCAGTGAGTCTAGCTTTTCGAATCCGACGAAAAACTGACAGTTAATAGTAACATTCAGGACCTTCTAATTACGATGGAACACTCAAATTGCGTCGCGATCCAATACGTCGTCCTCCAGCCGACTTGTCTACAAAGGTCTATTGCTGCCTCGGGCACCTTACGATCGTTCTCCTGTGAGTCTAGATTTTCGAACCCGACGCAAAACTGATAGTTAATTGTAACGTTCAGGGGCACCTAATGACGATGGAACACTCAAATTGCATCGAGATTCAATACATCGGCCTCCAGCCGACTTGTCTTCAAGGGGTTATTGCT
Source organism: Schistocerca serialis cubense (assembly GCF_023864345.2). Lineage (NCBI taxonomy): Eukaryota > Metazoa > Arthropoda > Insecta > Orthoptera > Acrididae > Schistocerca > Schistocerca serialis. Next base: position 8,050,056 of record NC_064638.1, on the reverse strand, counting down.
GACTCGGGCACCATATGAGCCTTCTCCTGTGAGTCTAGATTGTCAAATCCGACGCTAAAATGATAGTGAATTGTAACGTTCAGCGCCTCCTAATGACGATAGAACACTCAAATTGCGTAGAGATTCAGTACATCGTCCTCCTGCCGATTTGTCTCCAAGGGGATATTGCTGCCTCGGGCACCAAATGGTGCGTCTCCTGTGAGTAGATTTTCGAATACGACGCTAACATGATAGTTAATTGTAACGTTCAGCGCCTCCTATTTACGATGGAACACTCAAATTGCGTCGAGAGTCAATACATCGATCTCCAGCCGACTTGTCTACAAGGGGATATTGCTGCCTCGGGCCGTCTCCTGTGAGTCTAGATTTTCGAATCCGACGCGAAACTGATAGTTAATTGTAACGTTCAGGGCCTCCTAATGACGATGGAACACTCAAATTGCGTCGAGATTCAGTACATCGTCCTCCAGCCGACTTGTCTCCAAGGGTCTATTGCTGCCTCGGGCACTTTATGGTCGTTCTCCTGTGAGTCTAGATTTTCGAATCCGACGCAAAAATGATACTTAATTGTAACGTCAGCGCCTCCTAATGACGATGGAACACTCACATTGCGTCGAGATTCAATAAATCGGCCTCCAGCCGACTTGTCTCCAAGGGTCTGTTGCTGCCTCTGGCACCTTATGGTCGTTCTCCTGTGAGTCTAGATTTTCGAATCCGACGCATAACTGATATTGAATTGTAACGTTCAGCGCCTCCAAATGACGATGGAACACTCAAATTGCGTCGCGATCCAATACATCGTCCTCCAGCCGACTTGTCTCCAAGGGTCTATTGCTGCCTCGGGCACCATATGGTTCGTCTCCTGTAACTCTAGATTTTCGAATCCGACGCAAATCTGATAGTTAATTGTAACGTTCAGCGCCTCCCAATGACGATGGAACACTCAAATTGCGTCGAGAGTCAATACATCGATCTCCAGCCGACTTGTCTACAAGGGGATATTGCTGCCTCGGGCCGTCTCCTGTGAGTCTAGATTTTCGAATCCGACGCAAAACTGATAGTTAATTGTAACGTTCAGGGCCTCCTAATGACGATGGAACACTCAAATTGCGTCGAGATTCAATACATCGGCATTCAGCCAACTTGTCTCCAAAAGTCTATTGCTGCCTCGGGCACCTTATGGTCGTTCACCTGTGCGTCTAGATTCTCGAATCCGACGCAAAACTGATAGTTAATTGTAACGTTCGGGGCTTCCTAATGACGATGGAAGACTCAAATTGCGTCGAGATTCAATATATCGGTATTCAGCTGATTCGTCTCCAAGGGTCTATTGCTGCTTGGGGCTCCTTATGATCGTTCTCCTGTGAGTCTAGATATTAGAATCCGACGCAAAATTCATAGTTAATTGTAATATTCAGGGCCTCTTAATGACGATGGAATACTCAATTTGTGTCGAGATTCAATACATCGGCCTCCAGCCGACTTGTCTCCAAGGGTCTGTTGCTGCCTCTGGCACCATATGGTCCGCCTCCTGTGACTCTAGATTTTCGAATCCGACGCACAAATGATAGTTAATTGTAACGTTCAGCGCCTCCTAATGACGATGGAACACTCAAATTGCGTCGAGAGTCAATACATCGTCCTCCAGCCGAGTTGTCTCCAAGGGTCTATTGCTGCCTCGGGCACCTTATGGTCGTTCTCCTGTGAGTCAAGATTTTCGAATCAGACGCTAAAATGATAGTTAATTGTAACGTTCAGTGCCTCCTAATGACGATGGAACACTGAAATTGCGTCGAGATTCACTACATCGTCCTCCATCCGACTTGTCTCCAAGGGGATATCGCTGCCTCGGGCACGACATGGTTCGTCTCCTGTGATTCTACGTTTTCGAATCCGACGCTAAACTGATAGTTAATTGTAACGTTCAGGGCCTCCTAATGCCGATGGAGAACTCAACTTGCGTCCTGATTCAATACATCGTCCTCCAGCGGACTGGTCTCCAAATGGATATTGCTGCGGCGGGCACCTAATGGTCCGTCTCCAGTGAGTCTAGATTTATGAATCCGACGAAAAACTGATAGTTAGTTGTAACATTCAGGACCTTCTAATGACGATGGAACACTCAAATTGCGTCGCGATCCAATACATCGTCCTCCAGCTGACTTGTCTACAAAGGTGTATTGCTGCCACGGGCACCTTATGATCGTTCTCCTGTGAGTCGAGATTTTGGAACCCGACGCAAAACTGATAGTTAATTGTAACGTTCAGGGGCACCTAATGACGATGGAACACTCAAATTGCGTCGAGATTCAATACATCGGCCTCCAGCCGACTTGTCTCCAAGGGGATATTGCTGTCTCGGGCACCATATGAGCCTTCTCCTGTGAGTCTAGATTTTCGATTCCGACGCAAAAATGAAAGTGAATTGTAACGTTTAGCGCGTCCTAATGACGATAGAGCACTCAAATTGCGTCGAGATTCAGTACATCGTACTCCAGCCGATTTGTCTCCAAGGGTATATTGCTGCCTCGGGCACCAAATGGTGCGTCTCCTGTGAGTCTAGATTTTTGAATCTGACGCGAAACTGATAGTTAATTGAAACGTTCAGGGCCTCCTAATGACGATGGAACACTCAAATTGCGTCGAGATTCAATACATCGTCCCTCAGCCGACTTGTCCCCAAGGGGATATTGCTGTCTCGGGCACCACATGATCCTTCTCCTGCGAGTAGATTTTCGAATCCGACGCTAAAATGATAGTTAATTGTAACGTTGAGCGCCTCCTATTGACGATGGAACACTCAAATTGCGTCGAGAGTCAATACATCGTCCTCCAGCCGACTTGTCTCCAAGGGTCAATTGCTGCCTCGGGCACGTTATGGTCGTTCTCCTGTGAGTCTAGATTTTCGAATCCGACACAAAAATGATAGTTAATTGTAACGTCAGCGCCTCCTAATGACGATGGAACACTCACATTGCGACGAGATTCATTTAATCGGCCTCCAGCCGACTTGTCTCCAAGGGAATATCGCTGCCTCGGGCACCACATGGACCGTCTCCGGTGATTCTACGTTCTCGAATCCGACGCAAAACTGAAAGTTAATTGTAACGTTTAGGGCCTCCTAATGACGATGGAACACTCAAATTGCGTCGAGATTCAATACTACGTCCTTCAGCCGACTTGTCTCCAGGGGTCTATTGCTGCCTCGGGCACCTTATGGTCGTTCTCCTGTGAGTCTAGATTTTCTAATCCGACGAAAAACTGATTGTTAATTGTACCGTTCAGGGCCTCCTAATGACGATGGAACACTCAAATTGCGTCGAGATTCAATACCTCGTCATTCAGCCGATTTGTCTCCAAGGGTCTCTTGCTGAATCGGGCACCTTATGGTCTTTCCCCTGTGAGTCTAGATTTTTTAATCCGACGCGAAAGTGATTGTTAATTGTAACGTTCCGGGCTTCCTAATGACGATGGAACACTCAAATTGCGTCGAGATTCAATACATCGTGCTTCAGCCGACTTGTCTCCAAGGGTCTATTGCTGCCTCGGGCAGCTTATGGTCGTTCTCCTGTGAGTCTAGATTTTCGAATCCGACGCGAAACTGATAGTTAATTGTAACGTTCAGAGCCTCCTAATGACGATGGAACACTCAAATTGCGTTGAGATTCAATACATTGTCCTTCAACCGACTTGTCTCCAAGGGTCTATTGCTGCCTCGAGTTCTTTATGGTCGCTCTCCTGTGAGTCTAGATTTTCGAATCCGACGCGAAACTGATTGTTAATTGTTACGTTCAGGGCTTCCTAATGACGATGGAACACTCAAATTGCGTCGAGATTCAATACATCGTCCTTCAGCCGTCTTGTCTCTAAGAGTCTATTGCTGCCTCGGGCACCTTATGGTCGTTCCCCTGTGAGTCTAGATTTTAGAATCCGACGATAAACTGATAGTTAATTGTTTAGTTCAGGGCCTCCTAATGACGATGGAACACTCAAATTGCGTTGAGAGTCACGACATCGTCATCCAGCCGACTTGTCCCCAAGGGGATATCGCTGCTTCGGGCACCACATGGTCCGTCTCCGGTGAATCTACGTTTTCGAATCCGACGCATAACTGAAATTTAATTGTAACGTTCAGGGCCACTTAATGACGATTGAACACTCTAATTGCGTCGCGATTCAATACATCAGCCTCCAGCCGACTTGTCTCCTAGGGGATATTGCTGTCTCGGGCACCATATGATCCTTCTCCTGTGAGTCTAGATTTTCGAACCCGACGCTAAACTGATAGTTAATTGTAACGTTCAGGGCCTGCTAATGACGATGGAACACTCAAATTGCGTCGAGATTCAATACATCGGCCTCCAGCCGACTTGTCTCCAAGGGTTTGTTGCTTCATCTGGCACCTTATGGTCGTCCTCCTGTGGGTCTAGATTTCGAATCCGACGCATAACTGATAGTTAATTGTAACCTTCAGCGCCTCCGAATGACGATGGAACACTCACATTGCGTCGAGATTTAATACATCGTCCTCCAGCCGACTTGTGTCCAAGGGGATATTGCTGCCTCGGGCACCATATGGTCCTTCTCCTGTGAGTCTAGATTTTCGAATCCGACGCAAAACTGATTGTTAATTGTAACGTTCAGGGCCTCCTAATGACGATGGAACACCCAAATTGCGTCACGATCCAATACATCGTCCACCAGCCGACTTGACTCCAAGGATCTATTGCTGCCTCGGGCACCTTATGGTCGTTCTCCTGTGAGTCTAGATTTTCGAATCCGACGCGTAACTGATAGTTAATTGCAACGGTCAGCGCCTCATAATGACGATGGAACACTTAAATTGCGTCGAGATTCAATACAATGTGCTCCAGCCGACTTGTCTCCAAGGGGATATTGCTGTCTCGGGCACCATATGAACCTTCTCCTGTGAGTCTAGATTAACGAATCCGACGCGAAACTGATTGTTAATTGTTACGTTCAGGGCTTCCTAATGACTATGGAACACTCAAATTGCGTCGAGATTCAAAACATCGTCCTTCAGCCGACTTGTCTCCAGGGGTCTATTGCTGCCTCGGGCACCTTATGGTCGTCCTCCTGTGAGTCTAGATTTTCGAATCCGACGCAAAACAGATAGTTAATTGTAACGTTCAGTGCCTCCTAATGACGAAGGAACACTCAAATTGCGTTGAGAGTCACTACATCGACCTCCAGCCGACTTGTCTCCAAGGGAATATCGCTGCCTCGGGCACCACATGGTCCGTCTCCGGTGAGTCTACGTTCTCGAATCCGACGCAAAACTGAAAGTTAATTGTAACGTTCAGGGCCTCCTAATGACGATGGAACACTCAAATTGCGTCGAGATTCAATACCTCGTCATTCAGCCGATTTGTCTCCAAGGGTCTCTTGCTGCCTCGGGCACCTTATGGTCTTTCCCCTGTAAGTCTAGATTTTTTAATCCGACGCGAAAGTGATTGTTAATTGTAACGTTCCGGGCTTCCTAATGACGATGGAACACTCAAATTGCGTCGAGATTCAATACATCGTAGTTCAGCCGACTTGTCTCCAAGGGTCTATTGCTGCCTCGGGCAGCTTATGGTCGTTCTCCTGTGAGTCTAGATTTTCGAATCCGACGCGAAACTGATAGTTAATTGTAACGTTCAGAGCCTCCTAATGACGATGGAACACTCAAATTGCGTTGAGATTCAATACATTGTCCTTCAACCGACTTGTCTCCAAGGGTCTATTGCTGCCTCGAGTTCTTTTATGGTCGCTCTCCTGTGAGTCTAGATTTTCGAATCCGACGCGAAACTGATTGTTAATTGTTACGTTCAGGGCTTCCTAATGACGATGGAACACTCAAATTGCGTCGAGATTCAATACTACGTCCTTCAGCCGACTTGTCTCCAGGGGTCTATTGCTGCCTCGGGCACCTTATGGTCGTTCTCCTGTGAGTCTAGATTTTCTAATAATACGAAAAACTGATTGTTAATTGTAACGATCAGGGCCACCTAATGACGATGGAACACTCAAATTGCGTCGAGATTCAATACCTCGTCATTCAGCCGATTTGTCTCCAAGGGTCTCTTGCTGCCTCGGGCACCTTATGGTCTTTCCCCTGTAAGTCTAGATTTTTAATCCGACGCGAAAGTGATTGTTAATTGTAACGTTCCGGGCTTCCTAATGACGATGGAACACTCAAATTGCGTCGAGATTCAATACATCGTAGTTCAGCCGACTTGTCTCCAAGGGTCTATTGCTGCCTCGGGCAGCTTATGGTCGTTCTCCTGTGAGTCTAGATTTTCGAATCCGACGCGAAACTGATAGTTAATTGTAACGTTCAGAGCCTCCTAATGACGATGGAACACTCAAATTGCGTTGAGATTAAATACATTGTCCTTCAACCGACTTGTCTCCAAGGGTCTATTGCTGCCTCGAGTTCTTTTATGGTCGCTCTCCTGTGAGTCTAGATTTTCGAATCCGACGCGAAACTGATTGTTAATTGTTACGTTCAGGGCTTCCTAATGACGATGGAACACTCAAATTGCGTCGAGATTCAATACATCGTCCTTCAGCCGTCTTGTCTCTAAGAGTCTATTGCTGCCTCGGGCACCTTATGGTCGTTCCCCTGTGAGTCTAGATTTTAGAATCCGACGATAAACTGATAGTTAATTGTTTAGTTCAGGGCCTCCTAATGACGATGGAACACTCAAATTGCGTTGAGAGTCACGACATCGTCCTCCAGCCGACTTGTCCCCAAGGGGATATCGCTGCTTCGGGCACCACATGGTCCGTCTCCGGTGAATCTACGTTTTCGAATCCGACGCATAACTGAAATTTAATTGTAACGTTCAGGGCCTCCTAATGACGATGGAACACTCAAATTGCGTCGAGATTCAATACATCGTCCTTCAGCCGACTTGTCTCCAAGAGGATATTGCTGCCTCGGGCACCTTATGGTCCGTCTCCTGTGAGTCTAGATTTTCGAATCGGACGCAAAAATGATAGTTAATTGTAACGTTCAGCGCCTCCTAATGACGATGGAACACTCAAATTGCGTCGAGAGACAATACATCGGCCTCCAGCCGACTTGTCTTCAAATGACTATTGCTGCCTCGGGCACCTTGTGGTCGTTCTCCTGTGAGTCTAGATTCTCGAATCCGACGCAAAACTGATAGTTAATTGTAACGTTCGGGGCTTCCTAATGACGATGGGAGACTCAAATTGCGTCGAGATTCAATATATCGGTATTCAGCCGATTAGTCTCCAAGGGTCTATTGCTGCTTGCGGCTCCTTATGATCGTTCTCCTGTGAGTCTAGATATTAGAATCCGACGCAAAATTGATAGTTAATTGTAATATTCAGGGCCTCTTAATGACGATGGAACACTCATTTTGCGTCGAGATTCAATACATCGGCCTCCAGCCGACTTGTCTCCAAGGGTCTGTTGCTGCCTCTGGCGCCATATGGTCCGTCTCCTGTGACTCTAGATTTTTGAATCCGACGCACAAATGATAGTTAATTGTAACGTTCAGCGCCTCCTAATGACGATGGAACACTCAAATTGCGTCAAAAGTCAATACATCGATCTCCAGCCGACTTGTCTACAAGGGGATATTGCTGCCTCGGGCTCCATGTGGTCCGTCTCCTGTGAGTCTAGATTTTCGAATCCGACGCGAAACTGATAGTTAATTGTAACGTTCAGGGCCTCCTAATGACGAAGGAAAACTCAAATTGGGTCGAGATTCAATACATAGGCATTCAGCCAACTTGTCTCCAAGAGTCTATTGCTGCCCCGGGCACTTAATGGTCCTTCCCCAGTGAGTATAGATTTTCGAATCCGACGAAAAACTGATAGTTAATTGTAACATTCAGGGCCTCCTATTGACGATGGAATACTCAAATTGCGTCGCGATCCAATACATCGTCCTCCAGCCGACGTGTCTCCTAGGGTCTAATACTGCCTCGGGCACCTTATGATCGTTCTCCTGTGAGTCTATATTTTCGAACCCGACACAAAACTGATAGTTAATTATAACGTTCAGGGCCACTTAATGACGATTGAACACTCAAATTGCGTCGCGATTCAATACATCGGCCTCCAGCCGACTTGTCTCCTAGGGGATATTGCTGTCTCGGGCACCATATGATCCTTCTCCTGTGAGTCTAGATTTTCGAACCCGACGCAAACCTGATAGTTAATTGTAACGTTCAGGGCCTCCTAATGACGATGGAACACTCAAATTGCGTCGAGGTTCAATACATCGGCCTCCAGCCGACTTGTCTCCAAGGGTTTGTTGCTTCATCTGGCACCTTATGGTCGTCCTCCTGTGGGTCTAGATTTCGAATCCGACGCATAACTGATAGTTAATTGTAACCTTCAGCGCCTCCGAATGACGATGGAACACTCACATTGCGTCGAGATTCAATACATCGTCCTCCAGCCGACTTGTGTCCAAGGGGATATTGCTGCCTCGGGCACCATATGGTCCTTCTCCTGTGAGTCTAGATTTTCGAATCCGACGCAAAACTGATCGTTAATTGTAACGTTCAGGGCCTCCTCATGACGATGGAACACCCAAATTGCGTCACGATCCAATACATCGTCCACCAGCCGACTTGACTCCAAGGATCTATTGCTGCCTCGGGCACCTTATGGTCGTTCTCCTGTGAGTCTAGATTTTCGAATCCGACGCATAACTGATAGTTAATTGCAACGGTCAGCGCCTCATAATGACGATGGAACACTTAAATTGCGGCGAGATTCAATACAATGTGCTCCAGCCGACTTGTCTCCAAGGGGATATTGCTGTCTCGGGCACCATATGAACCTTCTCCTGTGAGTCTAGATTTTCGAATCCGACGCGAAACTGATTGTTAATTGTTACGTTCAGGGCTTCCTAATGACTATGGAACACTCTAATTGCGTCGAGATTCAAAACATCGTCCTTCAGCCGACTTGTCTCCAGGGGTCTATTGCTGCCTCGGGCACCTTATGGTCGTCCTCCTGTGACTCTAGATTTTCGAATCCGACGCAAAACAGATAGTTAATTGTAACGTTCAGGGCCTCCTAATGACGAAGGAACACTCAATTTGCGTTGAGAGTCACTACATCGACCTCCAGCCGACTTGTCTCCAAGGGAATATCGCTGCCTCGGGCACCACATGGTCCGTCTCCGGTGATTCTACGTTTTCGAATCCGACGCAAAACTGAAAGTTAATTGTAACGTTCAGGGCCTCCTAATAACGATGGAACACTCAAATTGCGTCGAGATTCAATACTACGTCCTTCAGCCGACTTGTCTCCAGGGGTCTATTGCTGCCTCGGGCACCTTATTTTCGTTCTCCTGTGAGTCTAGATTTTCTAATCCGACGAAAAACTGATTGTTAATTGTAACGATCAGGGCCACCTAATGACGATGGAACACTCAAATTGCGTCGAGAATCAATACCTCGTCATTCAGCCGATTTGTCTCCAAGGGTCTCTTGCTGCCTCGGGCACCTTATGGTCTTTCCCCTGTGAGTCTAGATTTTTTAATCCGACGCGAAAGTGATTGTTCATTGTAACGTTCCGGGCTTCCTAATGACGATGGAACACTCAAATTGCGTCGAGATTCAATACATCGTGGTTCTGCCGACTTGTCTCCAAGGGTCTATTGCTGCCTCGGGCAGCTTATGGTCGTTCTCCTGTGAGTCTAGATTTTCGAATCCGACGCGAAACTGATAGTTAATTGTAACGTTCAGAGCCTCCTAATGACGATGGATCACTCAAATTGCGTCGAGATTCAATACATTCTCCTTCAACCGACTTGTCTCCAAGGGTCTATTGCTGCCTCGGGTTCTTTATGGTCGCTCTCCTGTGAGTCTAGATTTTCGAATCCGACGCGAAACTGATTGTTAATTGTTACGTTCAGGGCTTCCTAATGACGATGGAACACTCAAATTGCGTCGAGATTAAATACATCGTCCTTCAGCCGTCTTGTCTGTAAGAGTCTATTGCTGCCTCGGGCACCTTATGGTCGTTCCCCTGTGAGTCTAGATTTTAGAATCCGACGATAAACTGATAGTTAATTGTTTAGTTCGGCGCCTCCTAATGACGATGGAACACTCAAATTGCGTTGAGAGTCACGACATCGTCCTCCAGCAGACTTGTCCCCAAGGGGATATCGCTGCTTCGGGCACCACATGGTCCGTCTCCGGTGAATCTACGTTTTCGAATCCGACACATAACTGAAATTTAATTGTAACGTTCAGGGCCTCCTAATGACGATGGAACACTCAAATTGCGTCGAGATTCAATACATCGTCCTTCAGCCGACTTGTCCCCAAAAGGATATTGCTGCCTCGGGCACCTTATGGTCCGTCTCCTGTGAGTCTAGATTTTCGAATCCGACGCAAAAACGATAGTTAATTGTAACGTTCAGCGCCTCCTAATGACGATGGAACACTCAAATTGCGTCGAGATTCAATACATAGGCATTCAGCCAACTTGTCTCCAAGAGTCTATTGCTGCCGCTGGCACTTAATGGTCCGTCTCCAGTGAGTATAGATTTTCGAATCCGACGAAAAACTGATAGTTAATTGTAACATTCAGGGCCTCCTATTGACGATGGAATACTCAAATTGCGTCGCGATCCAATACATCGTCCTCCAGCCGACGTGTCTCCAAGGGTCTAATACTGCCTCGGGCACCTTATGATCGTTCTCCTGTGAGTCTATATTTTCGAACCCGACACAAAACTGATAGTTAATTATAACGTTCAGGGCCACTTAATGACGATTGAACACTCAAATTGCGTCGCGATTCAATACATCGGCCTCCAGCCGACTTGTCTCCTAGGGGATATTGCTGTCTCGGGCACCATATGATCCTTCTCCTGTGAGTCTAGATTTTCGAACCCGACGCAAACCTGATAGTTAATTGTAACGTTCAGGGCCTCCTAATGACGATGGAACACTCATATTTGCGTCGAGGTTCAATACATCGGCCTCCAGCCGACTTGTCTCCAAGGGTTTGTTGCTTCATCTGGCACCTTATGGTCGTCCTCCTGTGGGTCTAGATTTCGAATCCGACGCATAACTGATAGTTAATTGTAACCTTCAGCGCCTCCGAATGACGATGGAACACTCACATTGCGTCGAGATTCAATACATCGTCCTCCAGCCGACTTGTGTCCAAGGGGATATTGCTGCCTCGGGCGCCATATGGTCCTTCTCCTGTGAGTCTAGATTTTCGAATCCGACGCAAAACTGATCGTTAATTGTAACGTTCAGGGCCTCCTAATGACGATGGAACACCCAAATTGCGTCACGATCCAATACATCGTCCACCAGCCGACTTGACTCCAAGGATCTATTGCTGCCTCGGGCACCTTATGGTCGTTCTCCTGTGAGTCTAGATTTTCGAATCCGACGCATAACTGATAGTTAATTGCAACGGTCAGCGCCTCATAATGACGATGGAACACTTAAATTGCGTCGAGATTCAATACAATGTGCTCCAGCCGACTTGTCTCCAAGGGGATATTGCTGTCTCGGGCACCATATGAACCTTCTCCTGTGAGTCTAGATTTTCGAATCCGACGCGAAACTGATTGTTAATTGTTACGTTCAGGGCTTCCTAATGACTATGGAACACTCAAATTGCGTCGAGATTCAAAACATCGTCCTTCAGCCGACTTGTCTCCAGGGGTCTATTGCTGCCTCGGGCACCTTATGGTCGTCCTCCTGTGACTCTAAATTTTCGAATCCGACGCAAAACAGATAGTTAATTGTAACGTTCAGGGCCTCCTAATGACGAAGGAACACTCAAATTGCGTTGAGAGTCACTACATCGACCTCCAGCCGACTTGTCTGCAAGGGAATATCGCTGCCTCGGGCACCACATGGTCCGTCTCCGGTGATTCTACGTTTTCGAATCCGACGCAAAACTGAAAGTTAATTGTAACGTTCAGGGCCTCCTAATAACGATGGAACACTCAAATTGCGTCGAGATTCAATACTACGTCCTTCAGCCGACTTGTCTCCAGGGGTCTATTGCTGCCTCGGGCACCTTATTTTCGTTCTCCTGTGAGTCTAGATTTTCTAATCCGACGAAAAACTGATTGTTAATTGTAACGATCAGGGCCACCTAATGACGATGGAACACTCAAATTGCGTCGAGATTCAATACCTCGTCATTCAGCCGATTTGTCTCCAAGGGTCTCTTGCTGCCTCGGGCACCTTATGGTCTTTCCCCTGTGAGTCTAGATTTTTTAATCCGACGCGAAAGTGATTGTTAATTGTAACGTTCCGGGCTTCCTAATGACGATGGAACACTCAAATTGCGTCGAGATTCAATACATCAGTAGTAGGTGGGTCACTTCGGACCACCCCCTCATCTTAAGGTTAAAATCAACCATAAAATAATTACAAAATTATGGTCCAGTCTAACCATAAAATACCTCGCCCTACTTCGGACCACCCCCTCATCTTAAGGTTAAAATCAACCATAAAATAAAATTCAAATTATGGCCCAATCTAACCCTAAACAATATTTCCACTATTTTCATTTACTACCTCATTTATGACTGGTTGGCACCTTAATTTTTATAACTTAATTTATGGCTCCTATTAACCATAAATTAAACACCTATTTACCCCTGTTCTAGGGTTAAGTTCAACCCTAATTTATGTGGGATTTTAATTCTAATAAGAAGGTCCCACTCCACCATTAAATAGACCTCTATCTATGGTTACTTTTATCCATTATTTTATTACTTACTTTAAGCTCCCACCCCACCATAAACCTTTTACTTAATTATACCCTACTATTCTATGGTTACTTTTATCCATTATTTTATTACTTCCTTTAAGCTTCCGCCCGACCATAAATATTTTCTAAAATTAATTAATTAATATTAAGGTTCTACCCACCATAAATATTTTCCTGAATTATTAATTTCGTTATGGAGCGATTTAACCTTACTTGCTATTTCTTTTTAAGTGGTACCTTTTGACCTTTATTTTATCAGTTATTTACCGATTTTTCCTCCTCCTCCGTTCTTTTACTCAATTTACGGTCCAATCTAACCTTAAACAATTATTCCACTTATCACACCTATCTACCTAAATTTATTTTCTTTTCTGTCTTACCTTAACTTTATACTACTTAATATCCCCAAGGAAACGTTTCAATAATGCCACCGTTCTCAGGCTTAATCATTCTTTTATCATATTCGAATTTGAAATCTTTGCTAACATTCTTATTGACTAGAGTTTTGGATTTCGAATCCCTGGTAATCATTTTGTAGTTTAATCTAACCTTATCTATCTCTTTATCTACAATATTTTTCATAGTTTTGGTATTCAATGCTTTAGAGTTCTCGTAGTTTAATGTAAAACCTTTCACCTTCATTATCTCCTTTCCCTTACTTGTCAAGTAACCGTAGCTCTTAGGTCCTGTAGAGATCCAATCTGTTATGTAATCATCCTTTCCCAGTTCATCAGTCCATTCCCCTAGCATACAACCGGTTTTTACGGTATTCTTACCATCATCTAGGTAAACCACACTATCCGTATCGTAATAGACCACATTCGACCCTAACTGGTCTAACATATCGTAAAGTCTAAGTCTTGCATTTGAAGTAGTGAATGCGGCTATAAACACGTTAGTAGATAAACTATCCTCAACAAATTGGTCTTTGTATTTATAGGTAACTTGTACTATACCATCATTAATAAAAATCATATTACTTATATCTAACCTATCATCCAGTAGTAGGGTATACCACCTCTTCACATCTACTATGTATTCAGTCTGGGTTAAGTTTTGTCTTTGTCCGAATTTACCCCACAATGAGTTTAAGCAAATCTTAGAAACAGCACGCTTACCAGGGTTTGGAACCACCTCTTCAGGATTTAGGTCTATATCAAGATATTTCTTAACTGCTGCAGTGTACTCTTCAATAGTATCAAAGTCATCTTTCCACCCACTCGTTTCTAGTTTTATTTTCATAAAGTCCTTCACATACCCTTTAAATAGATCATTACTCTTTTCTTTAAAGTGCCAAACCTCGTATACTTCTACCACCACGTAACCCTTTTCGATAGCTTTGTTAACTTCATCAGTGGTCCACGTTCCAGTAATTACCCTTTCGTCGTCAGAGTGCTGACAAGTACCACATTTTTCCTCAAAACATTTGGAGCACAATGTAAATATCAGCTTATCCTTCTTTACTGGTAACACAGGGTGGTAAAGCTTACGTGGTGGTAATACTTTGCACTTAATCAGACCGTACCAATCTTTGTTGTATGCTTTCGGCTTGAATATTTTTTTAGGGTGGCCGACTGGGTAGTAATCAAAATACTGAACAGTAGGATAGAGACTGCACACATCTATGTATCTAAGCTTTTTATTCTGGACTTTAAGCTTGCTTGCATTAGTCCTTCCTCCATAGAAAGCATCTCTAGGGTTCAGTGGCTCTACGACTGATTTAGTCTTCTTTTTGTATTCTTTGCTTTTAATCCACTTACATTCCCACATTTCAACTAAATTGTATCCAGCATCTCTAATCTGAACACTTCTACGTCTTGTTTTCTCAAACAAATCACCCATAGTCTCATTGTTGACATTGTTAATAGTCTCTTCTTGATAACAATCGGGACAACCGTGCCAAAAACAGCCATGGTACTGGCACACAGTATTAGTCTCTTTGTTGAACCCATCAACTTTAGCACCACATACCACCACTTCACCTCCATTTAAAGCGTGTTGTACCCCTCTGAAGGTTTTTAACCAGGTTATAGAAGCTTCACTATACATTTCTTTCTTATCAGTCTTAATAACAGCCATAGTATTTTCTTGGAGATACTTAGACCTGTATATACCCATGCATACACTCGCGATCGTAATGTACCGGAATGGGTCAATGTTAGCAATATCTAAAAATTGTTTTCTAAGCTCTAGGCATCCTCTACGCAGAACATCTACATCAGAGTTAAAATAGTCCATAAATTCTTTTTGAAAGTCAAACACGTAGTTCTCTTTAACCTTCTCATTGTACCACTCAAGGAACTCTTTTCTAGCTTTAGTCTTCATTGCGTCAACACCATAGTATTTAGTAGGTGGAATTGGACCTACGTAATTGTGATTCTCTTTTGTATTGAAAAAATGTGGGAAATAGCCCTTCTTAAGTTCTTTTAGACCAAATGTTTTGGGGAAATCGCTCAAAGGAGAAGCTACAAAATTGTGGCTGTCGATAACTTTAATTAGACCATTAACCTCTAGCATCATTAACTTTGTACCATTGTATATAGTATATGGTTTCAACGTATTCTCAACACAATATTTTAAGATGAATTGTGAGTCATAACTTTTAGCATTGTGTGCAATGGCGGTGTAGCCTTTGTGATACTTTGATATCAACCATTTACAAAATTCTTCATTGTTGTTGAAGTACTCTTTGGTCCCGTCGATGTAATGTGCTACAATGAGGTTTGGTATGTGTACCCCGGTCTCTTGTTCAGCTTCATAATCGAACCATATATATTTTTCTGTGTAAGTACATCCGTTTTCACGTGTAATAATATCAATTAAAATATTGTTGATTAGTGCCTTATATCTTTCTTCCGAAATTTCACCAGCTAAGAATCGTTTCTGGAGGTCTTTAATATTTGGTTTCTTGAACAATTCTAGCCTATTTGCATCCATAAAAGACCGTAAAAACATACTTTGATCGTTAGCATTACAAATACACAAACCTTCACACTTCCCACCCTTCTGTTGTTTGTGCTGGATGTAGCATTGGTGTTCACCAATCTTAAAAGGTTCCATACAATTATAACAAAAGGAATATCCACACTTGTGCCTGTATATTTTTGCACATTTACTATTACATGTTAGACACTTGAGTTTTATTGAACAGTTTACTTCCTTTGCACATTTCTCACATTCAGTGAGCACGGTTTCGCGCAAGTTGTAGTAATACTTGTTTTCATATTTCTTTTTGCACTCGCTTTTACATTCTGTGCACATCAAAACAACTTTGTATTTCACAGGCGTTTCACATTTACTACAATTAGCAAAGCAACCAATATCTTGTTTATTTACCCTTAAGCATATTTTGTTGCAGTCTTTGCACTTGTATGCTACTTTGCATACTTCACTATGATTATCCAGACAATCCTGGTTATAACAATACCTATTGCACTTTGTACAGTAAACTTTAGCTTTATCTTCGATCGAGTGTGCTGGTTTCTTGCACAGAATACACACATTCCCCTTCCTCTTACACTTATGCTTATCCTTGTTGTTGTAAGGTGTATCGCACCTGTCGCAGTAATATACACTGCCTAAGAAAGCTTTCATACTGTTTATGACGTCAAAGTGGTTTCCGTTTTTGTATAAATAAATTTTGGTATCTCTTTCTTCACCTGCGTAAATAATTGAGTTGAAGTTTTCAGCACAGACAACCTTTATTTGAACTTGTAATAATTTTTCCACGTTCTTTATATCTTCTAAAGTAAAGCCTTCTTCGTTGTAAGTACCAAGTTGTGTGCACAACTCTTCAGTTAGTTCCGTTTGAATTTTCCTTCCTTGTCTTAAGTGTTTGATGTTTAAGTCAGTGAGCGGCCTATCTAAAATTTTGTTAGTATTGTAGGTCATGGCTGTCACTATGGCCCGTGGACAGCACAAGTTATCTTTATTTTTTATTTGGGTTATGCATTTCTTTGTGTGAACATCTTCTGACAAATTGACAATTTTTGATCTACCCTGTCCTCTAGGTATATTCAGAATCCGAATATTGAACCTGGTTTGTGTGATATTTAAGTTCTCGTTAGAAGATAGAATTCTACCAACGTGATTCATGAAGGACCTTGCTTTGATATCTGATTGAACAACTGTTGAGATGGGATGATGGAAATTTGGGTTGTTTGCTACTATAGTTAACCTGTCTCCTTTTTTGTAGTTACCCTTCTCTTTGGCCAGTTTAATCATTGCGTTGATGGCGTTTTCAACTTCCATAATCTTTTCAATCTTTATAGTGTAATCTACTTCTGTGCCATTAAAATACTTAATGAAACGTGAGTTAGTTTCTGTGATGGTGTATGGTGGTTTCCGTTCTTCCTTTGCAGGAGTTATTATGTCTTCGTGAAAGCTTAACTCTTGAGCTACCTTATTTCTAAAAATGTTGTCCTGCGTCTTTAAAATAGATTCAATTATTTCCGATTTCTTCATCCTTACAGTCGTCTTAATGTTATTATTTCTTCCGATCTCTCGTAACTCAGGTACCCTTAGCTTTTCCAAATCCTGTCTTTTGTACAAGATATCCTTGGTCTTATTTATAGCACTAGCGAGTTGTGATTTAGTCCATTTGGAGAAGCCTGTGAGATTGTAATCTTTAGCTATAGACCTTAGATCCTGAAGAGTCACCTTATCTTTCCGTTTACCCGCCACCTCTTCGTTGTTTGGATCGTTTGTTTGGTGGGTTTTTGATTTCAAATGCCTGGACCAATTTTTATAACTTACGTCCAAGTCACACTTGTTGCAGTGTTTAGCTGCATAATTATAATTAATTTCTTCTGACATATTCTTTATTTACTGATTTATTTATTTTAAAAAATCATTTTTTTTAAGTGAGAAAAAATCTTCCCAGTGAGTTGCACACACACGGCAATAAGTCAATTATTTCTTGTTAGTCTTCTCCCATTCTGTAATCAATGCATTAATTTCAGATCCATTTCCGTATTTTAGGTACCTTTGTATCTTTTTCTTAATTTCTTTTGTTGTGCCTCTCTCTTTCATAGCTTTATCGTGACATGGTCTATTCTGATGAGACATTATATCTTTAGAACTTAGGACCCTACCACATTCACATTCTACATATCCTTTTTTATCTCTTTCCATTTATTTACTGGTTAAAAATCCAAATTCTTTCTTTGCTTCCTCGTGTGCTATTCTTCTTAATCTATTTTTAAACTGAAACACTCAGTTAATAAATGAACAGCCAACAACATCAACTTCTACTAAAACTCAATAGTTCCAATAAGCAAACATCGTTTTCTCGTTTGCGAGATCTCGAAATAGATTATGAATATCTTATTACAGACGTAGAGTTCAAGACAATGAAATATGTTAGCGGATACGTTTTAGAACTTGATGCTCAATTTAAAGTTATTTTGCCTGAAAGGTACAACAAAATCCTAAGTTGGGAAGACTCTAGGTCTATTATAGGTTTGAAGTTGATTTATAGAGGTATGTCAGATGACCTAAAACCGAGACACATCATAGAATTTATATAATTTTTAATGCCCAATGGGGTATTAAAAACTTTCATTTACTATTCCATGCTTTGCATCATAGATCAAATTCTTTTTGGTGTACATCACAATATAAGCTGTAGTGTTTTCTGGTATATTAGTATTGAAAGTTGCACAGAGCTTCATACTGGTTTTGTTTGTCGCTACAACATTTCTCCTTCTGCTCATATTAATGACATAAATGGGATAAGAATTAATGAAGGCGTAAGGACTGATTTTTGAATCAGATTTTAACTCGGTTATCCGCTTAAAATCTAAGAATGCGTTGTATGCCTTAAAGTAAGTTGAAGGAGGATTAATGTTCCACACCTCTTCAGGAAATATCTCGTTTCTACCATTCTTTAGATAAATATTTTGTAGATTAACGTGATCGTACTGAGATGAATCTCTTTCTTGGTTACCTTTACGGTTAGTCTGGAATACAACAAAAATAAAGTAAGGCATATCAAATTCTAAGGATGTGTAGTAATTTGTAATGTCAATATCAAAGTTCCTCCTTCCACTGATACCTGCAATCTCCTGAGTCTGTAGTTCAAAGAATGAAATGGGCATTTTAGGTTCTTTAAATATTTTATCTCTTAGTTCAAGCTCATACGTTGGCTCATATTTAACTACCGGCATTCTTATTTCCATACTCGTAATTGTTACTTTTCCCTCTTCTGGACGAGTTCCATCAATATCAACACCAGCAGCATTTTTTGAAAACCATCTCTCCAATGCATCACCAGCACTTGCACTCAAAGTAAAAGATACAGTAAGATCACCCTCCCACATAATATCTTTGAAGTCTTTAAAGTAACCTCCAAACATTTTTAGTGGGTACAAGAGTTCATTTGATTTAGACCTTAACTTACCGTTGTTTACAAAATTTCCTTCATGCATAACATCATCCATAATTGAAGACGTAAGGTGATACAAAACCGTTGAAGAAATACCTGGATGTTCAATTCTAGAGATAATGGCTCCTTTCTTTTTTATAGTGATTGTTGAAAACAACTGTGACACAAAATTGTCAATCAGCTTTACGTTAGATTTTCCATCGTAGCTAGTGTAATCAGACCCATTAACGTGAGTTACATTAAAATTCATGTAAAGAAAAGCATTCTTACTATCAATCCAACCATCACCAACTTTGATGTCTATTTCAACATCTTTGTTTGGTACGTTAAGATTAAATTTCGTCTTCTCGTTTACGGGAAAAGACTGGTACTGGTAACTTTCTATCTTGTTCATTTATTAGCTGCAATTTTTTATTGCATTTCTAAAATCACCGTGACATCGGCTCCTCCAAAATCAATCAAATTATTGTCTTCATCAGTTACAGTTACTAGCAAGTCCTGAATTTTATCGTGAAGGGGAACAAACGAGTGGTTCTGTGGTTCATAAATAATAGGGCCACCAAACTCAACACCGATTTTAAAAGAAGCTATAATATTAGTTTCTCTGTGGTAGTGTTCACCACCCTTAACTAACATACCATCTGCCAAGTTGAAATGAACATTAATCGTTTCGAAAGGTATAATTTTAGGAATACCAGTAGCAATAGTCTTTGTATTTGGTTCAATGACTTGTTTATTAAACCCCAGCACACTTCCTATGCTTTCTTCTCTGTCCATAAATAGCTTCACTTCACTTTCTATAACAACTCTGTTTAAAACCTTGTCTGCTTTAATACTTATTTCAGTATTTTTGGTATGAATGTATTTTTCTAAACTTTGTATACTGTACTGTCCAGAAGGAATATTTAATGTATTAACCACACCATCTTTCTCATAGTACAGCTTATTATTCTTTGTGGTTACATTTGGGGTCAAGAACGTCGTGTAAAATCCTTTTAAGGCCACACCTTTAAAGTGGTCTCTAATCGGAACTGTCAATCTCTTTTCTAGTACAGAGGACCTACCACTCAACTTAAGTAATCTGGTCATTTATTAAATAAAGAATAAAGAAAGGAAAAATGAAGACAGACTGGGAACCTAAAGTTAGAATACCAGAAAGGAAAAGAAAATTGAAGCATGGGAAGCTTTTACCGAATTCGATACGTTGTGGAGTTATCGGTCCAAGCGGATGTGGTAAAACAACACTAATGATTGACAATTACCTTCTTGCACCAGGGTGGTTGAACTGGGACAAAGTAAATCATGTATACATATATTCAAAAAGTCTAGATCAATCAAAGTATCAAGA
The DNA here is from genome assembly GCF_023864345.2 of Schistocerca serialis cubense. NCBI lineage: Eukaryota > Metazoa > Arthropoda > Insecta > Orthoptera > Acrididae > Schistocerca > Schistocerca serialis. The sequence goes on along the minus strand of NC_064638.1, from coordinate 8,029,569 downwards.
ACTAATGAAAATGTGTGACAAACTAGAAGAAAAAACAAATATAAAAATAGCCTCATTCATTGACAACAATGAAGATATCATACCTTTAGATGAATGTACGGAAAATTCTGTTGTGATATTTGATGATTTTATTTTGGAGAACCAAGATATAGTTAGGGAATATTTCACCAGAGGAAGGCACAAAGGAGTAGACTGTTTTTACTTAGCACAAACATACACCAAGATACCGAAACAACTGGTTCGCGATAATCTGAACTTCCTGAACGTGTTTAGACAAGACAATAGGAATCTAAATCATATCTTTAACGAATTTGTTGGCGGTGATATGAGATACGAAGAATTCAAAACCATGTGTAGTAATTGTTGGAATGAAGACGATTTTGGTTTCATAACACTAGACTTAACACGTAAATCTAGTGATGGCAAGTACAGAAATAAGATCAAAACATTCTTAAACTGATGAACGCTTAACGTCTGACGCTTAACGCCCAACGCTTAACGCCCAACGCTTAACGCCCAACGCTTAACGCCCAACGCTTAACGTCCAACGCTTAACGTCCAACGCTTAACGTCCAACGCTTAACGTCTAACGCCTACCGTCTAACGCCTACCGTCTAACGCTTAACGTCCAACGCTTAACGTCCAATGCTTAACGTCTAACGCCTACGTTTACTATAAAAAATCACATATAATAAAGATGTTTGCAAAATATAATCCTGATGCTATAAAGAATGCGCGGAAGAACAGAAAAAAGTTTGAAGAACTCAGGGAAGGTTTTAAATCGTGGAAGAAGCAACCAATAACAGAGTATGAAAAGTATAAAAAAGAAGACCAGCCTGTTATCGATGCAATTAAAGAGGTTAAGGGAGAATTGAAGGGTTTAGGTGATAATGTAATAAAAGCAATAGAACTAAACAGAGAAGTAGAAAAGCAGCTGGTTCCATATAAAAAAACAGATTTCGAAGACATGTTTCCTATTCCCTCAACACCTGACGAAACATCATTTGAAAAGAGTATATTTAAAGACAAAGATGACAGTGATATCTCTCCAAATACAAAACAAAGATTAGAATCAACCTTAGCAGATATTGAAGCGAACGAAAGAGAAAAGATGATTAGGAAGGGTGAATTATCAACTAGTACACCAAAGGCTGCTATAACCAATTATAAAACAACATATTTAGGCCCTGTAGTATCCAAGTACTTAGGAGGTCTGCATGATAAGGTGTTTGGTTTAAGATTTGATAACGGTAAGCATTATATTGGTGATTCAGAAGTTAATTTTCAGAATGATGACATTATAATCAAGGATAAACGAATTAAAGCTACTGAAGGGTTAATGAATCTTCTAACACAGAAAGATGTAGGAGATACAATACCACTTGATGACCATGACAATTATGCAGATATATTAAAATTAACAAATGCTATATATCAGAACAACGATCCCACGAAAGGACCAAAATCAAGCATTAGTGAAAAATACAACAAATTAATTAAACCAATATACAACTCAATAAAGAAGAAACGTGGTAACTCTCAGACTGGAATGGGGTTTGTTAAGAAATACAGCGACAGACCGATTGAATACATCTGGATGGATGACGTCCGGGACCTAATTGATAGACTTATGGTTATCCACGGGGAAGAAAATGCTGGGAACACCAACTACCACAATGAAAAAGTTGCAATAACTAAAATGCTCAGTAATAAGTTTAATGACTTTATTATCGATAATCCAAAAGGGATACCTTACCTAATTAGATTTCTAAACAACCTCCCTCACACCTTCTGGAAGTCAGAAAGAGGTGGGAAAGGTTTAGTGAACACGCTAATTAATAATCTCCCGGTTGAATTGCACCTTCCTGGATACAACTACTGCGGCCCTGGCACCAAATTAGAAGAAAGATTAGCTAGAGGAGATGCAGGAATCAATCCTTTAGACGAAGCTTGTAAACAACATGACATTGCTTACAGGGATCATAAGGATTTGGAGAATAGACACGTAGCTGACAAAGAACTACAAAAAGCTGCAAAGGAAAGGATGTTCAGTAAAGATGCTTCACTTGGAGAGAGATTAGCTTCAACAGCAGTTGCTGGAATAATGTTTGGGAAAAGAAAACTGGGGCTAGGCTTAGATGATAATGGCTGGGCATTGTGAAGAAGTGTAATTTTAATGCAGCAATTGCATTAAAATTTTTGAATTAATAAATGAAAGGATTTAGTATTGATTACAGTGTTCCCTCCAGTGGGAATCCAAGAGCAAAATCTATTAAAATAAAACTGTCCAATGACGATCTGAAAAGTCATGGGTTTCTTGATGCTTACCTTACACCTACTCAAATGAAACAGAAAGAAAGTAAACTTAAAAAAGGCGGAAGTCTACTTTTGACAATTGCTATACCCGTTTTGAAAAAAATGTATCATCACCTGCTCAATAAGAAAAAGGGGTCTGGGTTGAGTGAACACGAAGGTGGGTTCCTACCGTTGATACTTGCTGCGTTGGGGGCGATCGGTTCTTTAGCAGGTGGTGCTGCGGCCATTACAAGTGCCGTTCATAAAAAACAGAAGGAGGATGCAGAATTGGCTGAACAGAAGAGACACAATCTAGCAATGGAAAAGAAGGGATCTGGAATGAAAAAAAAAAGTTCAAAAAAATTATCACAGACTACCCTCATGCTTTAAGCAACTTTGACATAGCTAAATTAGCAAAAGATTTGAAAATTGAATCTTTCAGAGGTGTTTACATGATTGATGAGTTACCTAATAAACCATTAAAGTACGAATCAGGAATTGTTAATTTAGATTCGTCTAAGCATATCGGTTCACACTGGATCTGTTACTTCAAAAAAAGCGACGAAAAATTTGTTTTTGATTCATTTGGAGGAAATGTACCTAACGAACTGGTTCGCTACCTAGGTTCAAAGAACATATTCTACAACTCAGAAAGAATACAGTATTATGACGAGTATATTTGTGGTCACCTGTGTATTCTGGTACTGAAGCTATTTACACATCACTGGAATTTTAACGAAATTTTGAATGTAATAAATGGACGTTTTTGGGAATAAACTAGCTGTAGCTACTGATGTAACGTTTCAAATGACGAAAGAAGAGTTAGATAAGATAAAAAATGTCGAAAAGAGCTTTACCAAGTTTCAAAAATATTTCACAGATGTGTTGAAGAAATCAAAGCGCTATATTAATTTTCTAGGTAGAAGATTAGTCAACGTCGATGATCCTGTTGATGATATGGATGTAGTTAACAAGAGGTTTCTGCAAACAAATCTTGTAGAGAGTAGTGCACAATACACTGGACTTTTAACACAGTTCAGTAATTATTACAGCAAGAAAGAGATTGAGAAAGTTCTTTCAGATTATTTTACTAAGGCTGATTTGAAGCCGTATATTGAGGGGTCTGAGAGTAGATTATGTGATAAACAAACAGTTGAATTCACATTTGTGACAGGCGACGAACAAAAAATGCACACCTTTGAATACACCTTTCAGTTAAGAAGAGTCGTTGCAATTGGTGAAAACGTTAATGGACGTCTGTCAACTAAGGACTTTGATATGGCAGTAAGTGTATATGACAAAATACATCTAATTGGTAGTGGAAACCATTCAATAACAATAAATGAAGGAAATTTTCTCACTGTAAGACTCAAAGATACTGTTAAAACTGTACCTGTTAACGTGAAATTTCTAATTTATGGTGAACTGATACCAGTTGTCGAGGATATTGAGAATTAATTTGAGTGGTGTTAATATTATTTTTTAACGATCGATTGGATCTTTAAAAAGTGTGTACCGATAAGAAACATTTTAAATTATTTAAAATATGATTTTTTAAATAATAAATGAACGACTATCATATTTGGTGTTTAAAGTGTAAAACGTTTACTAACACACTTCATCCACACAGAGTGGTGACTAAAAACGGTCGTCACAGGATTGAAGGTATTTGTGGTGAGTGTAAAAGCAGGAAAAGTAGATTTGTAAAAAAAAAGATGTAGAAAATGTAGGAGGTAACGTTCCTAAGGAACAACCATCTGTTCGTGAAGGTATTGTAAACGAACTACACGCCCCAATGAGAAAAAATTTTCCGAGAAGAAGGGTTGTAACTAAAGGTATGGATGATTTGTGGCAAGCTGACTTGGTTGAAATGGATTCTGGAAAGCTTAAAGGAATATCTAAAATCAATAAAGGATACAAGTATCTATTAACAGTTATTGATGTGTTTTCAAAGTTTGGTTGGGCAGTTCCTGTTAAAGACAAATCGGGTAAGAATGTTGCTGAGGCCTTCAAATTAATTTTAAAACTGAGGAAGCCACAAAACTTACAAACAGATAATGGCAAAGAATTTTACAATAAAGACTTTAAAGAGTTGGTGAAAAGGTGTGGTATCAATCATTATTCCACTTTTACAGAAATGAAAGCCGCTGTAGTAGAGAGATTTAACAGAACTTTGAAAGAAAAGATGTGGAAACAATTCGACCTTCAAGGAAATTATAAGTGGGTTGAGTTAGTACCAAAGTTAATTAATGATTACAATAATACAACACACAGAACCATAAAAATGAAACCCAAGGATGTTAATAAAGCCTACAAAAAACAGTTGCTTAAGGATGTGGAATACACTGTTGTAAAGCCGAAATATAAAGTGGGTGACAAAGTAAGAATCAGTAAACTGAAAGGTTTGTTTGAGAAAGGGTATACAGCCAACTGGTCGACAGAATTATTTATAATTGATGATGTAATATATTCAGATCCGATTACATACAAATTGAAGGCATTAGATGGCGAAGAAATTAAAGGAAGCTTTTACGAATATGAGATTCAGAAAACTGATTATCCAGATATGTATCTCGTTGAAAAGATTTTGAAAAGGAAAGGAGATAAAGTTTATGTCAAATGGTTAGGATTTGATAGCTCGCATAATACTTGGTTAAATAAAGATAACGTTGTATAGATTTTTACTTTTAATGGTTTAATGTACCATTAAAAATACAATATTTGAATAGATACTAAAGTTGAGCTATCAGCTTTTCAAATTCTTGTTCGAGTTGTGATATGCTTTCGCCTATTTTGCAGAGATCACGATTGTCTTCCACTAATTCCATAACTGTCAGCTGTAGGTACTGAAGCCTTCTTAGATATTCAAAAACGATTCCTTTTACACCTTCAGGCACCTTATTTAAATCAAAAGGAAGTACTGTTGGTTTGTCGATGCCTGTCATTATCCTCGTCATGCTACAAGGAGGTACTAGTTGATTACTCATTATTATTTATTTACTTTATATTCATTCAAAAAATGATTTACTCGTTTTTTCTTCTTCTGTCCCATACTCGTAGTTTGTACGATTTTGAATCACTAAAAATTTCTCATAATCTAAGTTAAAAATTGTTTAAAACAGCAAAACCTCGGCGCCGAGGAACCCTGTAGGGTCTTTTCATCTATCAACATAGTAGCTGTCGTCGTCGATCTTCTGCCCCACAGGGTTTTTCTTCTTCTATTTCCACGTCTCGTCCCATGCATCTTTGGCTGATGAGGGAGAGCGGATCTGTGCGGACGTCTCAAGACGTCACTCAAAATTCCATGACGAATAGTGTACTCAGTTTATTTATTACAGAGGCTGGCCAGACCCCTGACCGAACGCGCTGAGCTACCGCGCCGGCGAAGCTATTCCACTCATATAGAGTACTAGTAGCACACACACACACACACACACACACACACACACACACACACACAACATAAGTAGCTCCATCTGTTGGCTACTGAGTGACTCAAACGCTGACGCAGTGAGATTACATTCTAGCGGCTCCCGATTGCGCAAGTTGCGGTTATACATGTCACGTTTCCGCGACGCTGACCTTCACCTCACGGCTTGGCGGAAGAACGCTACTGCACTAGGACAGATAAACGACCCTATCTCGGTACTGTACGACAGAGTGTACAAGTAGTGTTATTTCGTAACCACGTATTTAAACAAGGTTTGGATTTTTTAGTTATGACTGCGTTGGTGCCTGGACAGATACGTATTGAACAAGACCCGCCTTCCTCATTTTGAGCTGCGTCACCTGAGCCCTTATTTCCTTAACGGTTTCGCCGTTACAACGCTTACCATTTTGACTTGTAACCGCTTTATTTACTAATATCATTCTTATAAACCTGCAGTCTTGTGTATAGTTATGGTTGGGTTAACCTTTAAATGAAAAAGGAATTTCATGAAAAGTTATGGTTGGGTTAAGCTTTAACTTTCATGGTTTTACATTAAACTACGAGAAATCTAAAGCATTGAACAAAATATTGTAGATAAAGAGATAGATAAGGTTAGATTAAACTACAAAATGATTACCAGGGATTCGAAATCCAAAACTCTAGTCAATAAGAATGTTAGCAAAGATTTCAAATTCGAATATGATAAAAGAATGATTAAGCCTGAGAACGGTGGCATTATTGAAACGTTTCCTTGGGGATATTAAGTAGTATAAAGTTAAGGTAAGACAGAAAAGAAAATAAATTTAGGTAGATAGGTGTGATAAGTGGAATAATTGTTTAAGGTTAGATTGGACCGTAAATTGAGTAAAAGAACGGAGGAGGAGGAAAAATCGGTAAATAACTGATAAAATAAAGGTCAAAAGGTACCACTTAAAAAGAAATAGCAAGTAAGGTTAAATCGCTCCATAACGAAATTAATAATTCAGGAAAATATTTATGGTGGGTAGAACCTTAATATTAATTAATTAATTTTAGAAAATATTTATGGTCGGGCGGAAGCTTAAAGTAAGTAATAAAATAATGGATAAAAGTAACCATAGAATAGTAGGGTATAATTAAGTAAAAGGTTTATGGTGGGGTGGGAGCTTAAAGTAAGTAATAAAATAATGGATAAAAGTAACCATAGATAGAGGTCTATTTAATGGTGGAGTGGGACCTTCTTATTAGAATTAAAATCCCACATAAATTAGGGTTGAACTTAACCCTAGAACAGGGGTAGATAGGTGTTTAATTTATGGTTAATAGGAGCCATAAATTAAGTTATAAAAATTAAGGTGCCAACCAGTCATAAATGAGGTAGTAAATGAAAATAGTGGAAATATTGTTTAGGGTTAGATTGGGCCATAATTTGAATTTTATTTTATGGTTGATTTTAACCTTAAGATGAGGGGGTGGTCCGAAGTAGGGCCAGGTATTTTATGGTTAGACTGGACCATAATTTTGTAATTATTTTATGGTTGATTTTAACCTTAAGATGAGGGGGTGGTCCGAAGTGACCCACCTACTACTTACATCGTGGTTCTGCCGACTTGTCTCCAAGGGTCTATTGCTGCCTCGGGCAGCTTATGGTCGTTCTCCTGTGAGTCTAGATTTTCGAATCCGACGCGAAACTGATAGTTAATTGTAACGTTCAGAGCCTCCTAATGAGGATGGATCACTCAAATTGCGTCGAGATTCAATACATTCTCCTTCAACCGACTTGTCTCCAAGGGTCTATTGCTGCCTCGGGTTCTTTATGGTCGCTCTCCTGTGAGTCTAGATTTTCGAATCCGACGCGAAACTGATTGTTAATTGTTACGTTCAGGGCTTCCTAATGACGATGGAACACTCAAATTGCGTCGAGATTCAATACATCGTCCTTCAGCCGTCTTGTCTGTAAGAGTCTATTGCTGCCTCGGGCACCTTATGGTCGTTCCCCTGTGAGTCTAGATTTTAGAATCCGACGATAAACCGATAGTTAATTGTTTAGTTCGGCGCCTCCTAATGACGATGGAACACTCAAATTGCGTTGAGAGTCACGACATCGTCCTCCAGCAGACTTGTCCCCAAGGGGATATCGCTGCTTCGGGCACCACATGGTCCGTCTCCGGTGAATCTACGTTTTCTAATCCGACGCATAACTGAAATTTAATTGTAACGTTCAGGGCCTCCTAATGACGATGGAACACTCAAATTGCGTCGAGATTCAATACATCGTCCTTCAGCCGACTTGTCTCCAAAAGGATATTGCTGCCTCGGGCACCTTATGGTCCGTCTCCTGTGAGTCTAGATTTTCGAATCCGACGCAAAAATGATAGTTAATTGTAACGTTCAGCGCCTCCTAATGACGATGGAACACTCAAATTGCGTCGAGAGACAATACATCGCCCTCCAGCCGACTTGTCTACAAGGGGATATTGCTGCCTCGGGCTAAATGTGTTCCGCCTCCTGTGAGTCTAGATTTTCGAATCCGACGCGAAACTGATAGTTAATTGTAACGTTCAGGGCCTCCTAATGACGATGGATCACTCAAATTGCGACGTGATTCAATACATCGGCCTCCAGCCGACTTGTCTTCAAATGACTATTGCTGCCTCGGGCACCTTGTGGTCGTTCTCCTGTGAGTCTAGATTTTCGAATCCGACGCATAACTGATAGTTAATTGTAAAGTTGCGGACCTCCTAATGACGATGGAACACTCAAATTGCGTCGAGAGTCAATACATCGTCCTCCAGCCGACTTGTCTAAAAGGGGATATTGCTGCAACGGGCTCCATGTGGTCCGGTTCCTGTGAGTCTAGATTATCGAATCCGACGCGAAACTGATAGTTAATTGTAACGCTCAGGGCCTCCTAATGACGACGGAACACTCAAATTGCGTTGAGATTCAATACATCGTCCTCCAGCCGACTCATCTCAGAGGGTCTGTTGCTGCCTCGGGCACCTTATGGTCGTTCTCCTGTGAGTCTAGACTTTCAAACCAGACGCATAACTGATAGTTAATTGCAACGGTCAGCGCCTCATAATGACGATGGAACACTCAAATTGCGTCGAGATTCAATACAATGTCCTCCAGCCGACTTGTCTCCAAGGGGATATTGCTGTCTCGGGCACCATATGAACCTTCACCTGTGAGTCTAGATTTTCGAATCCGACGCGAAACTGATAGTTAATTGTAACGTTCAGAGCCTCCTAATGACGATGGAACACTCAAATTGCGTCGAGATTCAATACATTGTCCTTCAGCTGACTTGTCTCCAAGGGTCTATTGCTGCCTCGGGTTCTTTATGGTCGCTCTCCTGTGAGTCTAGATTTTCGAATCCGACGCGAAACTGATTGTTAATTGTTACGTTCAGGGCTTCCTAATGACGATGGAACACTCAAATTACGTCGAGATTCAATACATCGTCCTTCAGCCGACTTGTCTCCAGTTGTCCATTGCTGCCTCGGGCACCTTATGGTCGTTCTCCTGTGAGTCTAGATTTTCGAATCCGACGCAAAACAGATAGTTAATTGTAACGTTCAGGGCCTCCTAAAGACGAAGGAACACTCAAATTGCGTTGAGAGTCACTACATCGTCCTCCAGCCGATTTGTCTCCAAGGGGATATCGCTGCCTTTGGGCACCACATGGTCCGTCTCCGGTGATTCTACGTTCTCGAATCCGACGCAAAACTGAAAGTTAATTGTAACGTTCAGGGCCTCCTAATGACGATGGAACACTCAAATTGCGTCGAGATTCAATACATCGTCCTTCAGCCGACCTGTCTCCAGGGGTCTATTGCTGCCTCGGGCACCTTATGGTCGTTCTCCTGTGAGTCCAGATTTTCGGACCCGACGCAATACTTATAGTTAATTGTAACTTTCAGGGCCTCCTAATGTCGATGGAGCACTCAAATTGCGTCGAGATTCAATACATCGGCCTCCAGCCGATTTGTCTCCAAGGGGTTATCGCTGCCTCGGGCACCACATGGTCCGTCTCCGGTGATTCTACATTTTCCAATCCGACGCAAAACTCATAGGTAATTGTAACGTTCAGGGCCCCCTAATGACGATGGAACACTCAAATTGCGTCGAGATTCAATACTTTGGCTTCCAGCCGACTTGTTTCCAAGTGGACATTGCTGCCTCGGGCACCATATGATACGTCTCCTGTGAGTCTAGATTTTCGATTCCGATGAGAAACTGATAGTTAATTGTAACGTTCAGGGCCTCCTAATGACGATGGAACACTCAAACTGCGTTGAGATTCAATACATCGTCCTTCAGCCGACTTGTCTCCAACTTTCTATTGCTGCCTCGGGCACCTTATGGTCGTTCTCCTGTGAGTTTAGATTTTCGAATCCGACGCAAAAATAATAGTTAAATGTAACGTTCAGCGCCTCCTAATGACGATGGAACACCCAAATTGCGTCGAGAGTCAATACATCGTCCTCCAGCCGACTTGTCTACAAGTCAATATTGCTTCCTCGGGCTCCATTTGGTCCGTCTCCTGTGAGTCTAGATTTTCGAATCCGCCGCGAAATTGATAGTTAATTGCAACGTTCAGCGCCTCCTAATGACGATTGAACACTCTAATTGCGACGAGATTCAATACATCGGCCTCCAGCCGACTTGTCTTCAAATGTCTATTGCTGCCTCGGGCACCTTGTGGTCGTTCTCCTGTGAGTCTAGATTTTCGAATCCGACGCATAACTGATGGTTAATTGTAAAGTTCAGGACCTCCTAATGACAATGGAACACTCAAATTGCGTCGAGATTCAATACATCGTCCTCCAGCCGAATTGTCTCCAAGGGGATATTGCTGCCTCGGGCACCACATGGTCCATCTCTGGTGATTCTACATTTTCGAATCCGATGCAAAACTCATTGTTAATTGTAACGTTTAGGGCCTCCTAATGACGATGGGGCACTCAAATGGCGTCGCGATTCAATACATCGTCCTCCAGCGGACAGGTCTCCAAGGGGATATTGCTGCTTCGGGCACCTTATGGTCCGTCTCTAGTGAGTCTACATTTTCGAATCCGACGAAAAACTGATAGTTAATTGTAACGTTCAACGCCTCCTAATGACGATGGAACCCTCAAATTGCGTCGAGAGTCAATACATCGTCCTCCAGCCGACTTGTCTCCAAGGGGATATTGCTGTCTCGGGCACCATATGAACCTTCTCCTGGTAGTCTAGATTTCCGAATCCGACGCGAAACTGATAGTTAATTGTAACGTTCTGAGCCTCCTAATGACGACGGAACACTCAAACTGCGTTGAGATTCAATACATCGTCCCTCAGCCGACTTGTCACCAACTTTCTATTGCTGCCACGGGCACCTTATGGTCCTTCTCCTGTGAGCATAGATTTTCGAATACGACGCAAAAATAATAGTTAATTGTAACGTTCAGCGCCTCCTAATGACGATGGAGCACTCAAATTGCGTCGAGAGTCAATACATCGACCTCCAGCCGACTTGTCTACAAGGGAATATTGCTTCCTCGGGCTCCATGTGGTCCGTCTCCTGTGAGCCTAGATTTTCGAATACGACGCGAAACTGATAGTTAATTGTATCGTTCGGAGCCTCCTAACGACGATGGAACACTCAAATTGCGTCGAGATTCAATACATCGTCCTTCAGCCGACTTGTATCCAAATGGATATTGCTGTCTCGGGCACCTTGTGATCGTTCTCCTGTGAGTCTAGATTTTCGAACCCGACGAAAAACTGATAGTTAATTGTAACTTTCAGGGCCTCCTAATGTCGATGGAATACTCAAATTGCGTCGAGATTCAATACATCGTCCTCCAGCCGACTTCTCTGTATGGGGATATTGCTGCCACAGGCACCTTATGGTCGGTCTCCTGTGAGTCTAGATTGTCGAATCCGACGTGAAACTGATTGTTAATTGTAACGTTCAGGGCTTCCTAATGACGATGGAATACTGAAATTGCGTCGAGATTCAATACCTCGTCATTCAGCTGATTTGTCTCCAAAGATCTATTGCTGCCTCGGGCACCTTATGGTCGTTCCCCTGTGAGTCTAGATTTTTGAATCCAGCGCGAAACTGATTGTTAATTGTAACGTTCAGGGCTTCCTAATGACGATGGAACACTCAAATTGCGTCGAGATTCAATACATCGTCATTCTGCCGACTTGTCTCCAAGGGTCTTATGCTGATTCGGGCAGCTTATGGTCGTTCTCCTGTGAGTCTAGATTTTCGATTCCGACGCAAAACTGATAGTTATTTGTAACGTTCAGGGCCTCCGAATGACGATGGAACACTCAAATTGCGTCGTGATTCAATACTTCTGTCCCAGCCGACTTGTCTCCAAGGGGACATTGCTGCCTCTAGCACCATATGGTCCGTCTCCGCTGAGTCTAGATTTTCGATTCCGATGCGAAACTGATAGTTAATTGTAACGTTCAGGGCCTCCTAATGACGATGGAACACTCAAATTGCGTCGACTTTCAATACAACGTCCTTCAGCCGACTTGGCACCAAGGGCCTATTGCTGCCTCGGGTCCTTTATGGTCGCTCTCCTGTGAGTCTAGATTTTTGAATCCGACGCGAAACTGATTGTTAATTGTTACGTTCAGTGCTTCCTATTGACGATGGAAGACTCAGATTGCGTTAAAATTCAATACATTGTCCTTCAGCCGACTTGTCTCTAAGAGTCTATTGCTGCCTCGGGCACCTTATGGTCGTTCCCCTGTGAGTCTAGATTTTAGAATCCGACGCAAAACTGATAGTTCATTGTAATGTTCAGGGTCTCCAAATGACAATGGAACACTCAAATTGCGTCGAGATTCAATACATCGGCATCCAGCCGACTTGTCTCCAAGGGTCAATTGCTGCCTCGGGCACCTTATGGTCGTTCTCCTGTGAGTCTAGATTTTCGAATCCGACGCAAAACAGATAGTTAATTGTAACGTTCAGGGCCTCCTAATGACGAAGGAGCACTCAAATTGCGTTGAGAGTCACTACATCGTCCTCCAGCCGACTTGTCACCAAGGGGATATCGCTGCCTCGGGCATCACATTGTCCGTCTCCGGTGATTCTACGTTTTCGAACCCGACGCAAAACTTATAGTTAATTGTAACTTTCAGGGCCTCCTAATGACGATGGGGCACTCAAATGGCGTGGCGATTCAATACATCCTCCTCCAGCGGACAAGTCTCCAAGTCGATATTGCTGCTCCGGGCTCCTTATGGTCCGTCTCTAGTGAGTCTACATTTTCGAATCCGACGAAAAACTGATAGTTAATTGTAACGTTCAACGCCACCTAATGACGATGGCACACCCAAATTGCGTCGAGAGTCAATACATCGTCCTCCAGCCGACTTGTCTCCAAGGGGATATTGCTGCCTCGGGCACCTTATGGTCCGTCTCCTGTTAGGCTAGATTTTCGAATCCGACGCAAAAATGATAGGTAATTGCATCGTTCAGCGCCTCCTAATGACGATGGAACACTCAAATTGCGACGAGAATCAATACATCGGCCTCCAGCCGACTTGTCTTCAAATGTCTATTGCTGCCTCGGGCACCTTGTGGTCGTTCTCCTGTGAGTCTAGATTTTCGAATCCGACGCATAACTGATAGTTAATTGTAAAGTTCAGAACCTCTTAATGACGATGGAACACTCAAATTGCGTGGAGATTCAATACATCGGCCACCAGCCGACTTGTCTCCAAGGGTCTATTGCTGCCACGGGCACCTCTTGGGCGTTCTCCTGTGAGTCTAGATTTTCGAATCCGACGCATAACTGATAGGTAATTGCAACGTTCAGCGCCTCCTAATGACGAAGGAACACTCAAATTACGTTGAAATTCACTACATCGTCCTCCAGCCGACTTGTCTCCAAGGGGATATCGCTGCCTCGGGCACCACATGGTCCGGCTCCGGTGATTCTACATTATCGAATCCGACGCAAAACTCATAGTTAATTGTAACGTTCAGGGCCTCCTAATGACGATGGGGCACTCAAATGGCGTCGCGATTCAATACATCGTCCTCCAGCGGACTGGTCTCCGAGGGGATATTGCTGCCTCGGGCACCTTATGTTCGTTCCCCTGTGAGTCTAGATTTTCGAATCCGACGCGAAACTGATAGTTAATTGTAACGTTCAGGGCCTCCTAATGACAATGGAACACTCAAAATGCGTTGATATTCAATACATCGTCCTTCAGCCGACTTGTCTCCAACTTTCTCTTGCTGCCTCGGGCACCTTAACGTTGTTCTCCTGTGAGTCTAGATTTTCGAATCCGACGCAAAAATAATAGTTAATTGTAACGTTCATCGCCTCCTAATGACGACGGAACACTCAAATTGCATCGAGATTCAATACATCGTCCTCCAGCCGACTTGTCTCCAAGGGTCCATTGCTTCCTCGGGCACCTTATGGTCGCTCTCCTGTGAGTCTAGATTTTCGAATCCGACTCAAAAATGATAGTTAGTTGTAACGTTCAGCGCCTCCTAATGACGATGGAACACTCAAATTGCGTCGAGAGTCAATACATCGTACTCCAGCTGACTTGTCTACGAGGGGATACTGCTGCCTCGGGCTCCATTTGGTCCGTGTCCTGTGAGTCTAGATTTTCGAATCCGACGCAAAACTGATAGCTAATTGTAACGTTCAGGGCCTCCTAATGACAATGGAACACTCAAATTGCGTCGAGATTCAAAACAATGTCCTTCAGCCGACGTGACTCCAAGAGTCTATTGCTGCCTCGAACGCCTTATGGTCGTTCTCCTGTGAGTCTAGATTTTCGAATCCGACGCATAACTGATAGTTAACTGTGACGTTCAGAGCCTCTTAATGACGATGGAACACTCAAATTGCGTCGAGATTCAATACATCGGCCACCAGCCGACTTGTCTCCAAGGGGCTATTGCTGCCTCGGGCACCTTATGGGCGTTCTCCTGTGAGTCTAGATTTTCTAATCCGACGCATAACTGATAGTTAATTGCAACGTTCAGCGCCTCCTAATGACGATGGAACACTCAAATTGCGTCGAGATTCAATAGAGCGTCCTTCAGCTGACTTGACTCCAAGAGTCTATTGCTGGCTCGAACACCTTATTGTCGTTCTCCTGTGAGTCTAGATTTTCGTTTCCGACGCGAAACTGATAGTTAATTGTAACGTTCTGGGCCTCCTAATGACGATGGAACACTCAAATTGCGTCGAGATTCATTACATCGGCCTCCAGCCGACTTGTCTCCAAATGTCTATTGCTACCTCGGCCACCTTTTGGTCGTTCTCCTGTGAGTCTAGATTTTCGAATCCGACGCATAAGTGATAGTTGATTGTAAAGTTCAGGGCCTCCTAATGACGATGGAACAGTCAAATTGCGTCGAGATTCAATACATCGTATTGCAGCCGCTTTGTCTCCAAGGCTCTATTGCTGCCTCGGGCACCTTTTGTTCGTTCTCCAGTGAGTCTAGATTTTCGAATCCGACGCATAACTGATAGTTAATTGTAACGCTCAGCGCCTTCCTAATGACGATGGAACACTCAAATTGCGTCGAGATTCAATACATCGTCCTCCAGCCGACTTGTCTCCAAGGGCATATTGCTGCCCCGGGCACCATATGCACCGTCTCCTGTGACTCTAGATTTTCGAATCCGACGCGAAGCTGACAGTTAATTGTAACGTTTAGGGCCACCTAATGGCGATGGAACACTCAAATGGCGTCGAGATTCAATACATCGTAATTCAGCCGACTTGACTCCAAGAGTCTATTGCTGCCTCGGACACCTTATGGTCGTTCTCCAGTGAGTCTAGATTTTAGAATCCGAAGCAAAACTGATAGTTAATTGTAACGTTCAGGGCCTCCTAATGACGATGGAATAATCAAATTGAGTCGAGATTTAATACATCGGCCTCAAACCGACTAGTCTCCAAGGGAACATTGCTGCCTCGGGCACCGTATGGTCCGTCTCCAGTGAGTCAAGATTTTCGATTCCGATGCAAAACTGATAGTTAATTGTAACGTTCAGGGCCTCCTAATGACGATGGAACACTCAAATCGCGTCGAGATTCAATACAGCGTCCTTCAGCCGACTTGACACCAAGAGTCTGTTGCTGGCTCCGACACCTTATTGTCGTTCTCCTGTGAGTCTAGATTTTCGAATCCGACGCAAAACTGATAGTTAATTGTAACGCTCAGGGCCTCCTAATGACGATGGAACACTCAAATTGCATCGAGATTCAATACATCGTTCTCCAGCCGACTTCTCTCCATGGGGATATTACAGCCTCGGGCACCTTATGGTCGCTGTCCTGTGAGTTTAGATTTTCGAATCCGACGCGAAACTTATAGTTAACTGTAACGTTCAGGGCCTCCTAATGACGATGGAACACTCAAATTGCGTCGAGATTCAGTACATCGGCCTCCAGCCGACTTGTCTCCAAATGTCTATTGCTGCCTCGGGCACCTTTTGGTCGTTCTCCTGTGTGTCTAGATTTTCGAACCCGACGCAAAGCTGATAGTTAATTGTAACGTACAGGGCCTCCTAATGACGATGGAATACTCAAATTGCTTCGAGATTCAATTCATCGTCCACCAGCCGACTTCTCTCCATGGGGATATTGCTGCCTCGGGCACCTTATGGTCGTTCTCTTGTGAGTCTAGATTTTCGAATCCGACGCGAAACTGATTGTTAATTGTAACGTTCAGGGCCTCCTAATAACGATGGAACACTCAAATTGCGTCGAGGTTCAATACATCGTCCTCCAGCCGACTTGTCTCCAAGGGGTATTGCTGCCTCGGGCACTATATGGTCCGTCTCCTGTGAGTCTAGATTTCCGAATCCGACGCAAAAATGATAGTTAATTGTAACGTTAAGGGAATCCAAATGATGATGGAACACTCAAATTGCGTCGAGAGTCAATAATACATCGTCCTCCAGCCGAGTTGCTAAAAGGGGATATTGCTGCCTCGGGCTCCATGTGGTCCGTTTCCTGTGAGTCTAGATTTTCGAATCCGACGCGAAACTGATAGTTAATTGTAACGTTGAGGGTTCTAATGACGATGGAACACTCAAATTGCGTCGAGATTCAATACATCGTCCTCCAGCCGACTTGTCTCCAAGGGGACATTGCTGCCTTGGGCACCATATGGTCCGAGTCCTGTGAGTCTAGATTTTCGTTTCCGACGCGAAACTGATAGTCAATTGTAACGTTCTGGGCCTCCTAATGACGATGGAACACTCAAATTGCGTCGAGATTCAATACATCGGCCTCCAGCCGACTTGTCTCCAAACGTCAATTGCTGCCTCGGGCACCTTTTGGTCGTTCTCCTGTGTGTCTAGATTTTCGAACCCTACGCAAAACTGATAGTTAATTGTAACGTACAGGGCCTCCTATTGACGATGGAATACTCAAATTGCTTCGAGATTCAATTCATCGTCCTCCAGCAGACTTCTCTCCATGGGGATATTGCTGCCTCGGGCACCTTATGGTCGTTCTCTTGTGAGTCTAGATTTTCGAATCCGACGCGAAACTGATTGATAATTGTAACGTTCAAGGCTTCCTAATGACGATGGATCACTCATATTGCGTCGAGATTCAATACCTCGTCATTCAGCCGATTTGTCTCCAAGGGTCTATTGCTGCCTCGGGCACCTTATGGTCGTTCCCCTGTGAGTCTAGATTTTAGAATCCGACGCAAAACTGATTGTTAATAGTACCGTTCAGGGCCTCCTAATGACGATGGAACACTCAAATTGCGTCGAGGTTCAATACATCGTCCTCCAGCCGACTTGTCTCCAAGGGTCTATTGCTGCCTCGGGCACCATATGGTCCGTCTCCTGTAAGTCTAGATTTTCGAATCCGACGCAAAAATGATAGTTAATTGTAACGTTCAGGGCCTCCTAATGATGATGGAACTCTCAAATTGCGTCGAGAGTTAATAATACATCGTCCTCCAGCCGACTTGCTAAAAGGGGATATTGCTGCCTCGGGCTCCATGTGGTCCGTTTCCTGTGAGTCTAGATTTTCGAATCCGACGCGAAACTGTGCTTAATTGTAACGTTCAGGGTTCTAATGACGATGGAACACTCAAATTGCGTCGAGATT
This sequence comes from Schistocerca serialis cubense, assembly GCF_023864345.2. Taxonomy (NCBI): domain Eukaryota; kingdom Metazoa; phylum Arthropoda; class Insecta; order Orthoptera; family Acrididae; genus Schistocerca; species Schistocerca serialis. The sequence continues at coordinate 8,011,739 of NC_064638.1, read as the reverse complement.
CACTACATCGTCCTCCAGCCGACTTGCCTCCAAGGGGACATTGCTGCCTTGGGCACCATATGGTCCGAGTCCTGTGAGTCTAGATTTTCGTTTCCGACGCGAAACTGATAGTTAATTGTAACGTTCTGGGCCTCCTAATGACGATGGAACACTCAAATTGCGTCGAGATTCAATACATCGGCCTCCAGCCGACTTGTCTCCAAATGTCTATTGCTGCCTCGGGCACCTTTTGGTCGTTCTCCTGTGAGTATAGTTTTTGAATCCGACGCATAAGTGATAGTCGATTGTAAAGTTCAGGGCCTCCTAATGACGATGTAAGAATCAAATTGCGTCGAGATTCAATACATCGTCCTGCAGCCGACTTGTCTCCAAGGCTCTATTGCTGCCTCGGGCACCTTTTGTTCGTTCTCCAGTGAGTCTAGATTTTCGAATCCGACGCATAACTGATAGTTAATTGTAACGCTCAGCGCCTTCTAATGACGATGGAACACTCAAATTGCGTCGAGATTCAATACAGCGTCCTTCAGCCGACTTGACTCCAAGAGTCTATTGCAGGTTCGGACACCTTATTGTCGATCTCCTGTGAGTCTAGATTTTCGAATCCGACGAAAAACTGATAGTTACTTGTAACGCTCAGAGCCTCCTAATGACGATGGAACACTCAAATTGCGTCGAGATTCAATATATCGTTCTCCAGCCGACTTCTCTCCATGGGGATATTACAGCCTCGGGCACCTTATGGTCGTTCTCCTGTGAGTCTAGATTTTCGAATCCGACGGGAAACTTATAGTTAACTGTAACGTTCAGGGCCTCCGAATGACGATGGAACACTCAAATTGCGTCGAGGTTCAATACACCGTCCTCCAGCCGACTTGTCTCCAAGGCTCTATTGCTGCCTCGGGCACCTTTTGTTTGTTCTCCAGTGAGTCTAGATTTTCGAATCCGACGAATAACTGATAGTTAATTGTAACGCTCAGCGCCTTCTAATGACGATGGAACACTCAAATTGCATCGAGATTCAATACCTCGTCATTCAGCCGATTTGTCTCCAAGGGTCTATTGCTGCCTCGGGCACCTTATGGTCGTTCCCCTGTGAGTCTAGATTTTAGAATCCGACGCAAAACTGATAGTTAATTTTAACGTTCAGGGCCTCCTAATGACGATGGAACACTCAAATTGCGTCGAGGTTCAATACATCGTCCTCCAGCCGACTTGTCTCCAAGGGGTATTGCTGCCTCGGACACCATATGGTCCGTCTCCTGTGAGTCTAGATTTTCGAATCCGACGCAAAAATGATAGTTAATTGTAACGGTCAGGGCCTCCTAATGATGATGGAACACTCAAATTGCGTCGAGAGTCAACAATACATCGTCCTCCAGCCGACTTGCTAAAAGGGGAGATTGCTGCCTCGGGCTCCATGTGGTCCGTTTCCTGTGAGTCTAGATTTTAGAATCCGACGCGAAACTGATAAATAATTGTAACGTTCAGGGTTCTAATGACGATGGAACACTCAAATTGCGTCGAGATTCAATACATCGGCCTCCAGCCGACTTGTCTCACAAGAACTTTTGCTGCCTCGGGCACCTTATGGTCGTTCTCCTGTGAGTCTAGATTTTCGAATCCGACCCATATCTGATAGTTAATTGTAACGTTCTGGGCCTCCTAATGACGATGGAACACTCAAATTGCGTCGAGATTCAATACATCGTCCTTCAGACGACTTGACTCCAAGAGTCTATTGCTGCCTCGGACACATTATGGTCGTTCTCCGGTGATTCTACATTTTTTAATCCGACGCAAAACTGATAGTTAACTGTAACGTTCAGGGCCTCGTAATGACGATGGGGCACTCAAATTGTGTCGCGATTCAATACATCGTCCTCCAGCGGACTGGTCTCCAAGGGGATATTGCTGCCTCGGGCACCTTATGGACCGTCTCCAGTGAGTCTAGATTTTCGAATCCGACGCATAACTGATAGTTAATTGCAACGTTCAGCGCCTCCTAATGGCGATGGAACACTTAAATTGCGTCGAGATTCAATACATCGGCCTCCAGCCGTTTTGTGTTCAAATGTCTATTGCTGCCTCGGGCACCTTGTGGTCGTTCTCCTGTGAGTCCAGATTTTCGAATCCAACGCATAACTGATAGTTAATTGTAAAGTTCAGTACGTCATAATGACGAAGAACACTCAAATTGCGTCGAGATTCAATACATCGTCCTCCAGCCGACTTGTCTCCAAGGGGATATCGCTGCCTCTGGCACCTTATGGTCCGTCTCTAGTGAGTCTACATTTTCGAATCCGACGAAAAACTGATAGTTAATTGCAACATTCAGGGCCGCATAATAACGATGGGTCACTCAAATTGCGTCGAGGTTCAATACATCGTCCTCCAGCCGACTTGTCTCCAAGGGGTATTGCTGCCTCGGGCACCATATGGTCCGTCCCCTTTGAGTCTAGGTTTTTGAATCCGACGCAAAAATGATAGTTAATTGTAACGATCAGCGCCTCCTAATGACGACGGAACACTCAAATTGCGTCGAGATTCAATACATCGTCCACCAGCCGTTTTGTGTTCAAATGTCTATTGCTGCCTCGGGCACCTTGTGGTCGTTCTCCTGTGAGTCCAGATTTTCGAATCCAACGCATAACTGATAGTTAATTGTAATGTTCAGAGCCTCCTAATGACGATGGAACACTCAAATTGCGTCGAGATTCAATTCATCGTCCTCCAGCCGACTTCTCTCCATGGGGATATTGCTGCCTCGGGCACCTTATGATCCGTCTCCTGTGAGTCTAGATATTCGAATCCGACGCGAAACTGATAGTTAACTGTAACGTTCAGTTCCTCCTAGTGACGATGGAACACTCAAATTGGGTCGAGATTCAAAACCTCGTCATTCAGCCGATTTGCTCCAACGGTCTGTTGCTGCCTCGGGCACCATATGGTCGTTCCCCTGTGAGTCTAGATTTTAGAATCCAACGCAAATCTGATAGTTAATTGTAATGTTCAGAGCCTCCTAATGACGATGGAACACTCAAATTGCGTCGAGATTCAATTCATCGTCCTCCAGCCGACTTCTCTCCATGGGGATATTGCTGCCTCGGGCACCTTATGGTCGTTCTCTTGTGAGTCTAGATTTTCGAATCCGACGAAAAACTGATTGTTAATTGTAACGTTCAGGGCTTCCTTATGACGATGGAACACTCAAATTCCGTCGAGATTCAATACCTCGTCATTCAGTCGATTTGTCTCCAAGTGTCTATTGCTGCATCGGACACCTTATGGTCGTTCTCCGGTGATTCTACATTTTCTAATCCGACTCAAAACTGATAGTTAATTGTAACGTTCAGGGCCTCGTAATGACGTTGGGGCACTCAAATTGCGTCGCGATTCAATATATCGTCCTCCAGCGGACTGGTCTCCAAGGTGATATTGCTGCCTCGGACACCTTATGGACCGTCTCCAGTGAGTCTAGGTTTTCGAATCCGACGCATAACTGATAGTTAATTGCAACGTCAGCGCCTCCTAATGACGATGGAACACTCAAATTGCGTCGAGATTCAATACATCGTCCTCCAGCCGACTTGTCTCCAAGGGGTATTGCCACCTCGGGCACCATATGGTCCGTCTCCTGTGAGTCTAGATTTTTGAATCCGACGCAAAATTGATAGTTAATTGTAACGTTCAGGGCCTCCTAATGACGATGGAACACTCAAAATGCGTCGAGAGTCAATACATCGTCCTGCAGCCGACTTGTCTCCAAGGGTCTATTGCTACCTCGGGCAGCTTATGGTCGTTCTCCTGTGAGTCTAGATTTTCGAATTCGACGCATAACTGATAGTTAAGTGTAACGCTCAGCGCCTCCTAATGACGATGGAACACTCAAATTGCGTCGAGATTCAATACATCGGCCACCAGCCGACCTGTCTCCAAGGGTCTATCGCTGCCTCGGGCACCTTATGATCGTTCTCCTGTTTGTCTAGATTTTCGAACCCGACGCAAAACTGATAGTTAATTGTAACGTTCAGCGCCTCCTAATGACGATGGAACACTCAAATTGCATCGAGATTCAATACATCGTCCTCCAGCCGACTTGTCCCCAAGGGTCCATTGCTTCCTCGGGCACCTTATGGTCGCTCTCCTGTGAGTCTAGATTTTCGAATCCGACTCAAAAATGATAGTTAGTTGTAACGTTCAGCGCCTCCTAATGACGATGGAACACTCAAATTGCGTCGAGAGTCAATACATCGTACTCCAGCCGACTTGTCTACAAGGGGATACTGCTGCCTCGGGCTCCATTTGGTCCGTGTCCTGTGAGTCTAGATTTTCGAATCCGACGCAAAACAGATAGCTAATTGTAACGTTCAGGGCCTCCTAATGACAATGGAACACTCAAATTGCGTCGAGATTCAAAACAATGTCCTTCAGCCGACGTGACTCCAAGAGTCTTTTGCTGCCTCGAAAGCCTTATGGTCGTTCTCCTGTGAGTCTAGATTTTCGAATCCGACGCATAACTGATAGTTAACTGTGACGTTCAGAGCCTCTTAATGACGATGGAACACTCAAATTGCGTCGAGATTCAATACATCGGCCACCAGCCGACTTGTCTCCAAGGGTCTATTGCTGCCTCGGGCACCTTATGGGCGTTCTCCTGTGAGTCTAGATTTTCTAATCCGACGCATAACTGATAGTTAATTGCAACGTTCAGCGCCTCCTAATGACGATGGAACACTCAAATTGCGTCGAGATTCAATAGAGCGTCCTTCAGCTGACTTGACTCCAAGAGTCTATTGCTGGCTCGAACACCTTATTGTCGTTCTCCTGTGAGTCTAGATTTCCGAATCCGACGCAAAACTGATAGTTAATTGTAACGCTCAGGGCCTCCTAATGACGATGGAACACTCAAATTGCGTCGAGATTCAATACATCGTCCTCCAGCCGACTTGTCTCCAAGGGGACATTGCTCCCTTGGGCACCATATGGTCCGAGTCCTGTGAGTCTAGATTTTCGTTTCCGACGCGAAACTGATAGTTAATTGTAACGTTCTGGGCCTCCTAATGACGATGGAACACTCAAATTGCGTCGAGGTTCAATACATCGTCCTCCAGCCGACTTGTCTCCAAGGGGTATTGCTGCCTCGGGCACCATATGGTCCGTCTCCTGTAAGTCTAGATTTTCGAATCCGACGCAAAAATGATAGTTAATTGTAACGTTCAGGGCCTCCTAATGATGATGGAACTCTCAAATTGCGTCGAGAGTTAATAATACATCGTCCTCCAGCCGACTTGCTAAAAGGGGATATTGCTGCCTCGGGCTCCATGTGGTCCGTTTCCTGTGAGTCTAGATTTTCGAATCCGACGCGAAACTGTGCTTAATTGTAACGTTCAGGGTTCTAATGACGATGGAACACTCAAATTGCGTCGAGATTCACTACATCGTCCTCCAGCCGACTTGCCTCCAAGGGGACATTGCTGCCTTGGGCACCATATGGTCCGAGTCCTGTGAGTCTAGATTTTCGTTTCCGACGCGAAACTGATAGTTAATTGTAACGTTCTGGGCCTCCTAATGACGATGGAACACTCAAATTGCGTCGAGATTCAATACATCGGCCTCCAGCCGACTTGTCTCCAAATGTCTATTGCTGCCTCGGGCACCTTTTGGTCGTTCTCCTGTGAGTATAGTTTTTGAATCCGACGCATAAGTGATAGTCGATTGTAAAGTTCAGGGCCTCCTAATGACGATGTAAGAATCAAATTGCGTCGAGATTCAATACATCGTCCTGCAGCCGACTTGTCTCCAAGGCTCTATTGCTGCCTCGGGCACCTTTTGTTCGTTCTCCAGTGAGTCTAGATTTTCGAATCCGACGCATAACTGATAGTTAATTGTAACGCTCAGCGCCTTCTAATGACGATGGAACACTCAAATTGCGTCGAGATTCAATACAGCGTCCTTCAGCCGACTTGACTCCAAGAGTCTATTGCAGGTTCGGACACCTTATTGTCGATCTCCTGTGAGTCTAGATTTTCGAATCCGACGAAAAACTGATAGTTACTTGTAACGCTCAGAGCCTCCTAATGACGATGGAACACTCAAATTGCGTCGAGATTCAATATATCGTTCTCCAGCCGACTTCTCTCCATGGGGATATTACAGCCTCGGGCACCTTATGGTCGTTCTCCTGTGAGTCTAGATTTTCGAATCCGACGGGAAACTTATAGTTAACTGTAACGTTCAGGGCCTCCGAATGACGATGGAACACTCAAATTGCGTCGAGGTTCAATACACCGTCCTCCAGCCGACTTGTCTCCAAGGCTCTATTGCTGCCTCGGGCACCTTTTGTTTGTTCTCCAGTGAGTCTAGATTTTCGAATCCGACGAATAACTGATAGTTAATTGTAACGCTCAGCGCCTTCTAATGACGATGGAACACTCAAATTGCATCGAGATTCAATACCTCGTCATTCAGCCGATTTGTCTCCAAGGGTCTATTGCTGCCTCGGGCACCTTATGGTCGTTCCCCTGTGAGTCTAGATTTTAGAATCCGACGCAAAACTGATAGTTAATTTTAACGTTCAGGGCCTCCTAATGACGATGGAACACTCAAATTGCGTCGAGGTTCAATACATCGTCCTCCAGCCGACTTGTCTCCAAGGGGTATTGCTGCCTCGGACACCATATGGTCCGTCTCCTGTGAGTCTAGATTTTCGAATCCGACGCAAAAATGATAGTTAATTGTAACGGTCAGGGCCTCCTAATGATGATGGAACACTCAAATTGCGTCGAGAGTCAACAATACATCGTCCTCCAGCCGACTTGCTAAAAGGGGAGATTGCTGCCTCGGGCTCCATGTGGTCCGTTTCCTGTGAGTCTAGATTTTAGAATCCGACGCGAAACTGATAAATAATTGTAACGTTCAGGGTTCTAATGACGATGGAACACTCAAATTGCGTCGAGATTCAATACATCGGCCTCCAGCCGACTTGTCTCACATGAACTTTTGCTGCCTCGGGCACCTTATGGTCGTTCTCCTGTGAGTCTAGATTTTCGAATCCGACCCATATCTGATAGTTAATTGTAACGTTCTGGGCCTCCTAATGACGATGGAACACTCAAATTGCGTCGAGATTCAATACATCGTCCTTCAGACGACTTGACTCCAAGAGTCTATTGCTGCCTCGGACACATTATGGTCGTTCTCCGGTGATTCTACATTTTTTAATCCGACGCAAAACTGATAGTTAACTGTAACGTTCAGGGCCTCGTAATGACGATGGGGCACTCAAATTGTGTCGCGATTCAATACATCGTCCTCCAGCGGACTGGTCTCCAAGGGGATATTGCTGCCTCGGGCACCTTATGGACCGTCTCCAGTGAGTCTAGATTTTCGAATCCGACGCATAACTGATAGTTAATTGCAACGTTCAGCGCCTCCTAATGGCGATGGAACACTTAAATTGCGTCGAGATTCAATACATCGGCCTCCAGCCGTTTTGTGTTCAAATGTCTATTGCTGCCTCGGGCACCTTGTGGTCGTTCTCCTGTGAGTCCAGATTTTCGAATCCAACGCATAACTGATAGTTAATTGTAAAGTTCAGTACGTCATAATGACGAAGAACACTCAAATTGCGTCGAGATTCAATACATCGTCCTCCAGCCGACTTGTCTCCAAGGGGATATCGCTGCCTCTGGCACCTTATGGTCCGTCTCTAGTGAGTCTACATTTTCGAATCCGACGAAAAACTGATAGTTAATTGCAACATTCAGGGCCGCATAATAACGATGGGTCACTCAAATTGCGTCGAGGTTCAATACATCGTCCTCCAGCCGACTTGTCTCCAAGGGGTATTGCTGCCTCGGGCACCATATGGTCCGTCCCCTTTGAGTCTAGGTTTTTGAATCCGACGCAAAAATGATAGTTAATTGTAACGATCAGCGCCTCCTAATGACGACGGAACACTCAAATTGCGTCGAGATTCAATACATCGTCCACCAGCCGTTTTGTGTTCAAATGTCTATTGCTGCCTCGGGCACCTTGTGGTCGTTCTCCTGTGAGTCCAGATTTTCGAATCCAACGCATAACTGATAGTTAATTGTAATGTTCAGAGCCTCCTAATGACGATGGAACACTCAAATTGCGTCGAGATTCAATTCATCGTCCTCCAGCCGACTTCTCTCCATGGGGATATTGCTGCCTCGGGCACCTTATGATCCGTCTCCTGTGAGTCTAGATATTCGAATCCGACGCGAAACTGATAGTTAACTGTAACGTTCAGTTCCTCCTAATGACGATGGAACACTCAAATTGGGTCGAGATTCAAAACCTCGTCATTCAGCCGATTTGCTCCAACGGTCTGTTGCTGCCTCGGGCACCATATGGTCGTTCCCCTGTGAGTCTAGATTTTAGAATCCAACGCAAATCTGATAGTTAATTGTAATGTTCAGAGCCTCCTAATGACGATGGAACACTCAAATTGCGTCGAGATTCAATTCATCGTCCTCCAGCCGACTTCTCTCCATGGGGATATTGCTGCCTCGGGCACCTTATGGTCGTTCTCTTGTGAGTCTAGATTTTCGAATCCGACGAAAAACTGATTGTTAATTTTAACGTTCAGGGCTTCCTTATGACGATGGAACACTCAAATTCCGTCGAGATTCAATACCTCGTCATTCAGTCGATTTGTCTCCAAGTGTCTATTGCTGCATCGGACACCTTATGGTCGTTCTCCGGTGATTCTACATTTTCTAATCCGACTCAAAACTGATAGTTAATTGTAACGTTCAGGGCCTCGTAATGACGTTGGGGCACTCAAATTGCGTCGCGATTCAATATATCGTCCTCCAGCGGACTGGTCTCCAAGGTGATATTGCTGCCTCGGACACCTTATGGACCGTCTCCAGTGAGTCTAGGTTTTCGAATCCGACGCATAACTGATAGTTAATTGCAACGTCAGCGCCTCCTAATGACGATGGAACACTCAAATTGCGTCGAGATTTAATACATCGTCCTCCAGCCGACTTGTCTCCAAGGGGTATTGCCACCTCGGGCACCATATGGTCCGTCTCCTGTGAGTCTAGATTTTTGAATCCGACGCAAAATTGATAGTTAATTGTAACGTTCAGGGCCTCCTAATGACGATGGAACACTCAAAATGCGTCGAGAGTCAATACATCGTCCTGCAGCCGACTTGTCTCCAAGGGTCTATTGCTACCTCGGGCAGCTTATGGTCGTTCTCCTGTGAGTCTAGATTTTCGAATTCGACGCATAACTGATAGTTAAGTGTAACGCTCAGTGCCTCCTAATGACGATGGAACACTCAAATTGCGTCGAGATTCAATACATCGGCCACCAGCCGACCTGTCTCCAAGGGTCTATCGCTGCCTCGGGCACCCTATGATCGTTCTCCTGTTTGTCTAGATTTTCGAACCCGACGCAAAACTGATAGTTAATTGTAACGTTCAGCGCCTCCTAATGACGATGGAACACTCAAATTGCATCGAGATTCAATACATCGTCCTCCAGCCGACTTGTCCCCAAGGGTCCATTGCTTCCTCGGGCACCTTATGGTCGCTCTCCTGTGAGTCTAGATTTTCGAATCCGACTCAAAAATGATAGTTAGTTGTAACGTTCAGCGCCTCCTAATGACGATGGAACACTCAAATTGCGTCGAGAGTCAATACATCGTACTCCAGCCGACTTGTCTACAAGGGGATACTGCTGCCTCGGGCTCCATTTGGTCCGTGTCCTGTGAGTCTAGATTTTCGAATCCGACGCAAAACAGATAGCTAATTGTAACGTTCAGGGCCTCCTAATGACAATGGAACACTCAAATTGCGTCGAGATTCAAAACAATGTCCTTCAGCCGACGTGACTCCAAGAGTCTTTTGCTGCCTCGAAAGCCTTATGGTCGTTCTCCTGTGAGTCTAGATTTTCGAATCCGACGCATAACTGATAGTTAACTGTGACGTTCAGAGCCTCTTAATGACGATGGAACACTCAAATTGCGTCGAGATTCAATACATCGGCCACCAGCCGACTTGTCTCCAAGGGTCTATTGCTGCCTCGGGCACCTTATGGGCGTTCTCCTGTGAGTCTAGATTTTCTAATCCGACGCATAACTGATAGTTAATTGCAACGTTCAGCGCCTCCTAATGACGATGGAACACTCAAATTGCGTCGAGATTCAATAGAGCGTCCTTCAGCTGACTTGACTCCAAGAGTCTATTGCTGGCTCGAACACCTTATTGTCGTTCTCCTGTGAGTCTAGATTTCCAAATCCGACGCAAAACTGATAGTTAATTGTAACGCTCAGGGCCTCCTAATGACGATGGAACACTCAAATTGCGTCGAGATTCAATACATCGTCCTCCAGCCGACTTGTCTCCAAGGGGACATTGCTCCCTTGGGCACCATATGGTCCGAGTCCTGTGAGTCTAGATTTTCGTTTCCGACGCGAAACTGATAGTTAATTGTAACGTTCTGGGCCTCCTAATGACGATGGAACACTCAAATTGCGTCGAGATTCAATACATCGGCCTCCAGCCGACTTGTCTCCAAATGTCTATTGCTACCTCGGCCACCTTTTGGTCGTACTCCTGTGAGTCTAGATTTTCGAATCCGACGCATAAGTGATAGTTGATTGTAAAGTTCAGGGCCTCCTAATGACGATGGAACAGTCAAATTGCGTCGAGATTCAATACATCGTATTGCAGCCGCTTTGTCTCCAAGGCTCTATTGCTGCCTCGGGCACCTTTTGTTCGTTCTCCAGTTAGTCTAGATTTTCGAATCCGACGCATAACTGATAGTTAATTGTAACGCTCAGCGCCTTCCTAATGACGATGGAACACTCAAATTGCGTCGAGATTCAATACATCGTCCTCCAGCCGACTTGTCTCCAAGGGCATATTGCTGCCCCGGGCACCATATGCACCGTCTCCTGTGACTCTAGATTTTCGAATCCGACGCGAAGCTGATAGTTAATTGTAACGTTTAGGGCCACCTAATGACGATGGAACACTCAAATTGCGTCGAGATTCAATACATCGTCCTTCAGCCGACTTGACTCCAAGAGTCTATTGCTGCCTCGGACACCTTATGGTCGTTCTCCAGTGAGTCTAGATTTTAGAATCCGAAGCAAAACTGATAGTTAATTGTAACGTTCAGGGCCTCCTAATGACGATGGAATAATCAAATTGAGTCGAGATTTAATACATCGGCCTCAAACCGACTAGTCTCCAAGGGAACATTGCTGCCTCGGGCACCGTATGGTCCGTCTCCAGTGAGTCAAGATTTTCGATTCCGATGCAAAACTGATAGTTAATTGTAACGTTCAGGGCTTCCTAATGACGATGGAACACTCAAATTGCGTCGAGATTCAATACATCGTCCTCCAGCCGACTTGCTAAAAATGGATATTGCTGCCTCGGGCTCCATGTGGTCCGTTTCCTGTGAGTCTAGATTTTCGAATCCGACGCGAAACTGTGCTTAATTGTAACGTTCAGGGTTCTAATGACGATGGAACACTCAAATTGCGTCGAGATTCAATACATCGTCCTCCAGCCGACTTGTCTCCAAGGGGACATTGCTGCCATGGGCACCATATGGTCCGAGTCCTGTGAGTATAGATTTTCGTTTCCGACGCGAAACTGATAGTTAATTGTAACGTTCTGGGCCTCCTAATGACGATGGAACACTCAAATTGCGTCGAGATTCAATACATCGGCCTCCAGCCGACTTGTCTCCAAATGTCTATTGCTGCCTCGGGCACCTTTTGGTCGTTCTCCTGTGAGTATAGTTTTTGAATCCGACGCATAAGTGATAGTCGATTGTAAAGTTCAGGGCCTCCTAATGACGATGTAAGAATCAAATTGCGTCGAGATTCAATACATCGTCCTGCAGCCGACTTGTCTCCAAGGCTCTATTGCTGCCTCGGGCACCTTTTGTTCGTTCTCCAGTGAGTCTAGATTTTCGAATCCGACGCATAACTGATAGTTAATTGTAACGCTCAGCGCCTTCTAATGACGATGGAACACTCAAATTGCGTCGAGATTCAATACAGCGTCCTTCAGCCGACTTGACTCCAAGAGTCTATTGCAGGTTCGGACACCTTATTGTCGATCTCCTGTGAGTCTAGATTTTCGAATCCGACGAAAAACTGATAGTTACTTGTAACGCTCAGAGCCTCCTAATGACGATGGAACACTCAAATTGCGTCGAGATTCAATATATCGTTCTCCAGCCGACTTCTCTCCATGGGGATATTACAGCCTCGGGCACCATATGGTCGTTCTCCTGTGAGTCTAGATTTTCGAATCCGACGGGAAACTTATAGTTAACTGTAACGTTCAGGGCCTCCTAATGACGATGGAACACTCAAATTGCGTCGAGATTCAATACATCGGCATCCAGCCGACTTGTCTCCAAGGGTCCATCGCTGCCTCGGGCACATTATGATCGTTCTAATGTGAGTCTACATTTTCGAATCCGACGAATAACTGATAGTTAATTGTAACGCTCAGCGCCTTCTAATGACGATGGAACACTCAAATTGCATCGAGATTCAATACCTCGTCATTCAGCCGATTTGTCTCCAAGGGTCTATTGCTGCCTCGGGCACCTTATGGTCGTTCCCCTGTGAGTCTAGATTTTAGAATCCGACGCAAAACTGATAGTTAATTTTAACGTTCAGGGCCTCCTAATGACGATGGAACACTCAAATTGCGTCGAGGTTCAATACATCGTCCTCCAGCCGACTTGTCTCCAAGGGGTATTGCTGCCTCGGGCACCATATGGTCCGTCTCCTGTGAGTCTAGATTTTCGAATCCGACGCAAAAATGATAGTTAATTGTAACGGTCAGGGCCTCCTAATGATGATGGAACACTCAAATTGCGTCGAGAGTCAACAATACATCGTCCTCCAGCCGACTTGCTAAAAGGGGATATTGCTGCCTCGGGCTCCATGTGGTCCGTTTCCTGTGAGTCTAGATTTTAGAATCCGACGCGAAACTGATAAATATTTGTAACGTTCAGGGTTCTAATGACGATAGAACACTCAAATTGCGTCGAGATTCAATACATCGGCCTCCAGCCGACTTGTCTCACAAGAACTTTTGCTGCCTCGGGCACCTTATGGTCGTTCTCCTGTGAGTCTAGATTTTCGAATCCGACCCATATCTGATAGTTAATTGTAACGTTCTGGGCCTCCTAATGACGATGGAACACTCAAATTGCGTCGAGATTCAATACATCGTCCTTCAGACGACTTGACTCCAAGAGTCTATTGCTGCCTCGGACACATTATGGTCGTTCTCCGGTGATTCTACATTTTTTAATCCGACGCAAAACTGATAGTTAATTGTAACGTTCAGGGCCTCGTAATGACGATGGGGCACTCAAATTGTGTCGCGATTCAATACATCGTCCTCCAGCGGACTGGTCTCCAAGGGGATATTGCTGCCTCGGGCACCTTATGGACCGTCTCCAGTGAGTCTAGATTTTCGAATCCGACGCATAACTGATAGTTAATTGCAACGTTCAGCGCCTCCTAATGGCGATGGAACACTCAAATTGCGTCGAGATTCAATACATCGGCCTCCAGCCGTTTTGTGTTCAAATGTCTATTGCTGCCTCGGGCACCTTGTGGTCGTTCTCCTGTGAGTCCAGATTTTCGAATCCAACGCATAACTGATAGTTAATTGTAAAGTTCAGTACGTCATAATGACGAAGAACACTCAAATTGCGTCGAGATTCAATACATCGTCCTCCAGCCGACTTGTCTCCAAGGGGTATTGCTGCCTCGGGCACCATATGGTCCGTCCACTTTGAGTCTAGGTTTTTGAATCCGACGCAAAAATGATAGTTAATTGTAACGATCAGCGCCTCCTAATGACGACGGAACACTAAAATTGCGTCGAGATTCAATACATCGTCCACCAGCCGTTTTGTGTTCAAATGTCTATTGCTGCCTCGGGCACCTTGTGGTCGTTCTCCTGTGAGTCCAGATTTTCGAATCCAACGCACAACTGATAGTTAATTGTAATGTTCAGAGCCTCCTAATGACGATGGAACACTCAAATTGCGTCGAGATTCAATTCATCGTCCTCCAGCCGACTTCTCTCCATGGGGATATTGCTGCCTCGGGCACCTTATGATCCGTCTCCTGTGAGTCTAGATATTCGAATCCGACGCGAAACTGATAGTTAACTGTAACGTTCAGTTCCTCCTAATGACGATGGAACACTCAAATTGGGTCGAGATTCAAAACCTCGTCATTCAGCCGATTTGCTCCAAGGGTCTGTTGCTGCCTCGGGCACCATATGGTCGTTCCCCTGTGAGTCTAGATTTTAGAATCCAACGCAAATCTGATAGTTAATTGTAATGTTCAGAGCCTCCTAATGACGATGGAACACTCAAATTGCGTCGAGATTCAATTCATCGTCCTCCAGCCGACTTCTCTCCATGGGGATATTGCTGCCTCGGGCACCTTATGGTCGTTCTCTTGTGAGTCTAGATTTTCGAATCCGACGAAAAACTGATTGTTAATTGTAACGTTCAGGGCTTCCTTATGACGATGGAACACTCAAATTCCGTCGAGATTCAATACCTCGTCATTCAGTCGATTTGTCTCCAAGTGTCTATTGCTGCATCGGACACCTTATGGTCGTTCTCCGGTGATTCTACATTTTCTAATCCGACTCAAAACTGATAGTTAATTGTAACGTTCAGGGCCTCGTAATGACGTTGGGGGACTCAAATTGCGTCGCGATTCAATATATCGTCCTCCAGCGGACTGGTCTCCAAGGTGATATTGCTGCCTCGGACACCTTATGGACCGTCTCCAGTGAGTCTAGGTTTTCGAATCCGACGCATAACTGATAGTTAATTGCAACGTTCAGCGCCTCCTAATGACGATGGAACACTCAAATTGCGTCGAGATTCAATACATCGTCCTCCAGCCGACTTGTCTCCAAGGGGTATTGCCACCTCGGGCACCATATGGTCCGTCTCCTGTGAGTCTAGATTTTTGAATCCGACGCAAAATTGATAGTTAATTGTAACGTTCAGGGCCTCCTAATGACGATGGAACACTCTAAATGCGTCGAGAGTCAATACATCGTCCTGCAGCCGACTTGTCTCCAAGGGTCTATTGCTACCTCGGGCACCTTATGGTCGTTCTCCTGTGAGTCTAGATTCTCGAATTCGACGCATAACTGATAGTTAAGTGTAACGCTCAGCGCCTCCTAGTGACGATGGAACACTCAAATTGCGTCGAGATTCAATACATCGGCCACCAGCCGACCTGTCTCCAAGGGTCTATCGCTGCCTCGGGCACCTTATGATCGTTCTCCTGTTTGTCTAGATTTTCGAACCCGACGCAAAACTGATAGTTAATTGTAACGTTCAGGGCCTCCTAATGACGATGGAATACTCAAATTGCGTCGAGATTCAATTCATCGTCCTCCAGCCGACTTCTCTCCATGGGGATAGTGCTGATTCGGGCACCTTATGGTCGTTCCCCTGCGAGTCTAGATTTTAGAATCTGACGCAAATCTGATAGTTAATTGGAATGTTCAGGGCCTCCTAATGACGATGGAACACTCAAATTGCATCGAGATTCAAAACATCGGCCTCCAGCCGACTTGTCTCCAAATGTGTCTTGCTGCCTCGGGCACCTTGTGGTCGTTCTCCTGTGAGTCAAAATTTTTGAATCCGACGCATAAGTGATAGTTAATTGTAAGGTTCATTACCTCCTAATGACGATGGATCACTCAAATTGCGTCGAGAATCAATACATCGTCCTCCAGCCGACTTGTCTCCAAGGCTCTATTGCTGCCTCGGGCACCTTATGGTCGTTCTCCTGTGAGTCTAGATTTTCGAATCCGACGCATAACTGATAGTTAATTGTAACGCTCAGCGCCTTGTAATGACGATGGAATAGTCAAATTGCGTCGAGATTCAATAGATCGGCCTCCAGCCGACTTGTCTCCAAGGGTCTATTGCTACCTCGGGCACCTTATGGGCGTTCTCCTGTGAGTCTCGATTTTCGAATCCAACGCAAAACTGATAGTTAATTGCTACGTTCGGGGCCTACTAATGATGATAGAACAGTCAAACTGCGTCGCGGTTGAATTCATCGGCCTCCAACCGAATTGTCTCCAAGGGCATATTGCTGCTTCGGGCTCTATGTGGTCGTTCTGATGTGAGTCCAGATTTTCGAATCCGACACGAAACTGATAGTTACTTGCAACGTTCAGGGTCTCCTAATGACGATGGAACACTCAAATTGCGACAAGATACAATACATCGGCCTCCAGCTGACTTGTTTCCAAGGGTCTTTTGCTGCCTCGGGCACCTTATGGTCGTTCTCCTGTGAGTCTAGATTTTCGAATCCGACGGGAAACTTATAGTTAACTGTAACGTTCAGGGCCTCCTAATGACGATGGAACACTCAAATTGCGTCGAGATTCAATACATCGGCATCCAGCCGACTTGTCTCCAAGGGTCTATCGCTGCCTCGGGCACATTATGATCGTTCTCCTGTGAGTCTAGATTTTCGAATCCGACGCAAAACTGTTAGTTAATTTTAACGTTCAGGGCCTCCGAATGACGATGGAACACTCAAATTGCGTCGAGGTTCAATACACCGTCCTCCAGCCGACTTGTCTCCAAGGCTCTATTGCTGCCTCGGGCACCTTTTGTTCGTACTCCAGTGAGTCTAGATTTTCGTATCCGACGAATAACTGATAGTTAATTGTAACGCTCAGCGCCTTCTAATGACGATGGAACACTCAAATTGCATCGAGATTCAACACCTCGTCTTTCAGCCGATTTGTCTCCAAGTGTCTATTGCTGCCTCGGGCACCTTATGGTCGTTCCCCTGTGAGTCTAGATTTTAGAATCCGACGCAAAACTGATAGTTAATTTTAACGTTCAGGGCCTCCTAATGACGATGGAACACTCAAATTGCGTCGAGGTTCAATACATCGTCCTCCAGCCGACTTGTCTCCAAGGGGTATTGCTGCCTCGGGCACCATATGGTCCGTCTCCTGTGAGTCTAGATTTTCGAATCCGACGCAAAAGTGATAGTTAATTGTAACGGTCAGGGCCTCCTAATGATGATGGAACACTCAAATTGCGTCGAGAGTCAATAATACATCGTCCTCCAGCCGACTTGCTAAAAGGGGATATTGCTGCCTCGGGCTCCATGTGGTCCGTTTCCAGTGAGTCTAGATTTTAGAATCCGACGCGAAACTGATAAATAATTATAACGTTCAGGGTTCTAATGACGATGGAACACTCAAATTGCGTCGAGATTCAATACATCGGCCTCCAGCCGACTTGTCTCACAAGAACCTTTGCTGCCTCGGGCACCTTATGGTCGTTCTCCTGTGAGTCTAGATTTTCGAATCCGACCCATATCTGATAGTTAATTGTAACGTTCTGGGCCTCCTAATGACGAAGGAACACTCAAATTGCGTCGAGATTCAATACATCGTCCTTCAGACGACTTGACTCCAAGAGTCTATTGCTGCCTCGGACACATTATGGTCGTTCTCCGGTGATTCTACATTTTTTAATCCGACGCAAAACTGATAGTTAATTGTAACGTTCAGGGCCTCGTAATGACGATGGGGCACTCAAATTGTGTCGCGATTCAATACATCGTCCTCCAGCGGACTGGTCTCCAAGGGGATATTGCTGCTTCGGGCACCTTATGGACCGTCTCCAGTGAGTCTAGATTTTCGAATCCGACGCATAACTGATAGTTAATTGCAACGTTCAGCGCCTCCTAATGGCGATGGAACACTCAAATTGCGTCGAGATTCAATACATCGGCCTCCAGCCGTTTTGTGTTCAAATGTCTATTGCTGCCTCGGGCACCTTGTGGTCGTTCTCCTGTGAGTCCAGATTTTCGAATCCAACGCATAACTGATAGTTAATTGTAAAGTTCAGTACGTCATAATGACGAAGAACACTCAAATTGCGTCGAGATTCAATACATCGTCCTCCAGCCGACTTGTCTCCAAGGGGATATCGCTGCCTCTGGCACCTTATGGTCCGTCTCTAGTGAGTCTACATTTTCGAATCCGACGAAAAACTGATAGTTAATTGCAACATTCAGGGCCGCATAATAACGATGGGTCACTCAAATTGCGTCGAGGTTCAATACATCGTCCTCCAGCCGACTTGTCTCCAAGGGGTATTGCTGCCTCGGGCACCATATGGTCCATCCCCTTTGAGTCTAGGTTTTTGAATCCGACGCAAAAATGATAGTTAATTGTAACGATCAGCGCCTCCTAATGACGACGGAACACTCAAATTGCGTCGAGATTCAATACATCGTCCACCAGCCGTTTTGTGTTCAAATGTCTATTGCTGCCTCGGGCACCTTGTGGTCGTTCTCCTGTGAGTCCAGATTTTCGAATCCAACGCATAACTGATAGTTAATTGTAAAGTTCAGTACGTCCTAATGACGAAGAACACTTAAATTGCGTCGAGATTCAATACATCGTCCTCCAGCCGACTTGTCTCCAAGGGGATATTGCTGCCTCGGGAACCATATGATCCGTCTCCTGTGAGTCTAGATATTCGAATCCGACGCGAAACTGATAGTTAACTGTAACGTTCAGTTCCTCCTAATGACGATGGAACACTCAAATTGCGTCGAGATTCAAAACCTCTTCATTCAGCCGATTTGCTCCAAGGGTCTGTTGCTGCCTCGGGCACCATATGGTCGTTCCCCTGTGAGTCTAGATTTTAGAATCCAACGCAAATCTGATAGTTAATTGTAATGTTCAGAGCCTCCTAATGACGATGGAACACTCAAATTGCGTCGAGATTCAATTCATCGTCCTCCAGCCGACTTCTCTCCATGGGGATATTGCTGCCTCGGGCACCTTATGGTCGTTCTCTTGTGAGTCTAGATTTTCGAATCCGACGAAAAACTGATTGTTAATTGAAACGTTCAGGGCTTCCTTATGACGATGGAACACTCAAATTCCGTCGAGATTCAATACCTCGTCATTCAGTCGATTTGTCTCCAAGTGTCTATTGCTGCATCGGACACCTTATGGTCGTTCTCCGGTGATTCTACATTTTCTAATCCGACGCAAAACTGATAGTTAATTGTAACGTTCAGGGCCTCGTAATGACGTTGGGGCACTCAAATTGCGTCGCGATTCAATATATCGTCCTCCAGCGGACTGGTCTCCAAGGTAATATTGCTGCCTCGGACACCTTATGGACCGTCTCCAGTGAGTCTAGGTTTTCGAATCCGACGCATAACTGATAGTTAATTGCAACGTTCAGCACCTCCTAATGACGATGGAACACTCAAATTGCGTCGAGATTCAATACATCGTCCTCCAGCCGACTTGTCTCCAAGGGGTATTGCCACCTCGGGCACCATATGGTCCGTCTCCTGTGAGTCTAGATTTTTGAATCCGACGCAAAATTGATAGTTAATTGTAACGTTCAGGGCCTCCTAATGACGATGGAACACTCAAAATGCGTCGAGAGTCAATACATCGTCCTGCAGCCGACTTGTCTCCAAGGGTCTATTGCTACCTCGGGCACCTTATGGTCGTTCTCTTGTGAGTCTAGATTTTCGAATCCGACGCATAACTGATAGTTAAGTGTAACGCTCAGCGCCTCCTAATGACGATGGAACACTCAAATTGCGTCGAGATTCAATACATCGGCCACCAGCCGACCTGTCTCCAAGGGTCTATCGCTGCCTCGGGCACCTTATGATCGTTCTCCTGTTTGTCTAGATTTTTGAATCCGACGCATAAGTGATAGTTAATTGTAAGGTTCATTACCTCCTAATGACGATGGAACACTCAAATTGCGTCAAGGTACAATACATTGGCCTCCAGCTGACTTGTTTCCAAGGGTCTTTTGCTGCCTCGGGCACCTTATGGTCGTTCTCATGTGAGTCTAGATTTTTCGAATCCGACCCATAACTGATAGTTAATTCCAACGTTCAGCGCCTCCTAATGACGATCGAACACTCAGATTGCGTCGAGATTCAATACATTGTCCTCCAGCCGACCTGTCTCCAAGGGTCTATTGCTACCTTGGGCACCTTATGGTCGTTCTCCTGTGAGACTAGATTATCGAATCCGACGCATAACTGATAGTTAATTGTAATGCTCAGCACCTCCTAATGACGATGGAACACTCAAATTGCGTCGAGATTCAATACATCGTCCACCAGCCGACTTGTTTCCAAGGTGCCTCGGTCACCATATGATCCGTCTCCTGTGAGTCTAGATTTTCGAATCCGACGCGAAACTGATAGTTAATTGTAACGTTCAGGGCATTCTAATGACGATGGAACACTCAAATTGCGTCGAGATTCAATACATCGTCCTTCAGCCGACTTGACTCTAAGAGTCTATTGCTGCATCAGACACCTTATGGTCGTTTTCCTGTGAGTCTAGATTTTCGAATCCGACGCGAAACTGATAGTTAATTGTAACGTTCAGGGTTCTAATGACGATGGAACACCCAAATTGCGTCGAGATTCAATTCATCGTCCTCCAGCCGACTTCTCTCCATGGGGATATTGCTGCCTCGGGCACCTTATGGTCGTTCTCTTGTGAGTCTAGAATTTCAAATCCGACGCGAAACTGATTGTTAATTGTAACGTTCAGAGCTTCTCAATGACGATGGAACACTCAAATTGCGTCGAGATTCAATACCTCGTCACTCAGCCGATTTGTCTCCAATGGTCTATTGCTGCCTCGGGCACCTTATGGTCGTTCCCCTGTGGGTCTAGATTTTAGAATCCGACGCAAAACTTATAGTTAATTCCAACGTTCAGCGCCTCCTAATGACGATGCCACACTCAGATTGCGTCGAGATTCAATACATTGTCTTCCAGCCGACTTGTCTCCAAGGGTCTATTGCTACATCGGGCACCTTATGGTCGTTCTGCTGTGAGTCTCGATTCTCGAATCCGACGCAAAACTGATAGTTCATTGTAACGCCCAGGGCCTCCTAATGATGATGGAACACTCAAATTGCGTCGAGATTCAATACATCGTCCTTCAGACGACTTGACTCCAAGAGTCTATTGCTGCCTCGGACTCATTGTGGTCGTTCTCCGGTCATTCTACATTTTCTAATCCGACGAAAAACTGATAGTTAATTGTAACGTTCAGAGCCTCGTAATGAAGATGGGGCACTCAAATTGCGTCGCGATTCATTACATTGTCCTCCAGCGGACTGGTCTCCAAGGGGATATTGCTGCCTCGGACACCTTATGGACCGTCTCCAGTGAGTCTAGATTTTCGAATCCGACGCAAAAATGATAGTTAATTGTAACGGTCAGGGCCTCCTAATGATGATGGAACACTCAAATTGCGTCGAGAGTCAATAATACATCGTCCTCCAGCCGACTTGCTAAAAGGGGATATTGCTGCCTCGGGCTCCATGTGGTCCGTTTCCAGTGAGTCTAGATTTTAGAATCCGACGCGAAACTGATAAATAATTGTAACGTTCAGGGTTCTAATGACGATGGAACACTCAAATTGCGTCGAGATTCAATACATCGGCCTCCAGACGACTTGTCTCACAAGAACTTTTGCTGCCTCGGGCACCTTATGGTCGTTCTCCTGTGAGTCTAGATTTTCGAATCCGACCCATATCTGATAGTTAATTGTAACGTTCTGGGCCTCCTAATGACGAAGGAACACTCAAATTGCGTCGAGATTCAATACATCGTACTTCAGACGACTTGACTCCAAGAGTCTATTGCTGCCTCGGACACATTATGGTCGTTCTCCGGTGATTCTACATTTTTTAATCCGACGCAAAACTGATAGTTAATTGTAACGTTCAGGGCCTCATAATGACGATGGGGCACTCAAATTGTGTCGCGATTCAATACATCGTCCTCCAGCGGACTGGTCTCCAAGGGGATATTGCTGCTTCGGGCACCTTATGGACCGTCTCCAGTGAGTCTAGATTTTCGAATCCGACGCATAACTGATAGTTAATTGCAACGTTCAGCGCCTCCTAATGGCGATGGAACACTCAAATTGCGTCGAGATTCAATACATCGGCCTCCAGCCGTTTTGTGTTCAAATGTCTATTGCTGCCTCGGGCACCTTGTGGTCGTTCTCCTGTGAGTCCAGATTTTCGAATCCAACGCATAACTGATAGTTAATTGTAAAGTTCAGTACGTCATAATGACGAAGAACACTCAAATTGCGTCGAGATTCAATACATCGTCCTCCAGCCGACTTGTCTCCAAGGGGATATCGCTGCCTCTGGCACCTTATGGTCCGTCTCTAGTGAGTCTACATTTTCGAATCCGACGAAAAACTGATAGTTAATTGCAACATTCAGGGCCGCATAATAACGATGGGTCACTCAAATTGCGTCGAGGTTCAATACATCGTCCTCCAGCCGACTTGTCTCCAAGGGGTATTGCTGCCTCGGGCACCATATGGTCCGTCCCCTTTGAGTCTAGGTTTTTGAATCCGACGCAAAAATGATAGTTAATTGTAACGATCAGCGCCTCCTAATGACGACGGAACACTCAAATTGCGTCGAGATTCAATACATCGTCCACCAGCCGTTTTGTGTTCAAATGTCTATTGCTGCCTCGGGCACCTTGTGGTCGTTCTCCTGTGAGTCCAGATTTTCGAATCCAACGCATAACTGATAGTTAATTGTAAAGTTCAGTACGTCCTAATGACGAAGAACACTCAAATTGCGTCGAGATTCAATACATCGTCCTCCAGCCGACTTGTCTCCAAGGGGATATTGCTGCCTCGGGAACCATATGATCCGTCTCCTGTGAGTCTAGATATTCGAATCCGACGCGAAACTGATAGTTAACTGTAACGTTCAGTTCCTCCTAATGACGATGGAACACTCAAATTGCGTCGAGATTCAAAACCTCGTCATTCAGCCGATTTGCTCCAAGGGTCTGTTGCTGCCTCGGGCACCATATGGTCGTTCCCCTGTGAGTCTAGATTTTAGAATCCAACGCAAATCTGATAGTTAATTGTAATGTTCAGAGCCTCCTAATGACGATGGAACACTCAAATTGCGTCGAGATTCAATTCATCGTCCTCCAGCCGACTTCTCTCCATGGGGATATTGCTGCCTCGGGCACCTTATGGGCGTTCTCTTGTGAGTCTAGATTTTCGAATCCGACGAAAAACTGATTGTTAATTGAAACGTTCAGGGCTTCCTTATGACGATGGAACACTCAAATTCCGTCGAGATTCAATACCTCGTCATTCAGTCGATTTGTCTCCAAGTGTCTATTGCTGCATCGGACACCTTATGGTCGTTCTCCGGTGATTCTACATTTTCTAATCCGACGCAAAACTGATAGTTAATTGTAACGTTCAGGGCCTCGTAATGACGTTGGGGCACTCAAATTGCGTCGCGATTCAATATATCGTCCTCCAGCGGACTGGTCTCCAAGGTAATATTGTTGCCTCGGACACCTTATGGACCGTCTCCAGTGAGTCTAGGTTTTCGAATCCGACGCATAACTGATAGTTAATTGCAACGTTCAGCACCTCCTAATGACGATGGAACACTCAAATTGCGTCGAGATTCAATACATCGTCCTCCAGCCGACTTGTCTCCCAGGGGTATTGCCACCTCGGGCACCATATGGTCCGTCTCCTGTGAGTCTAGATTTTTGAATGCGACGCAAAATTGATAGTTAATTGTAACGTTCAGGGCCTCCTAATGACGATGGAACACTCAAAATGCGTCGAGAGTCAATACATCGTCCTGCAGCCGACTTGTCTCCAAGGGTCTATTGCTACCTCGGGCACCTTATGGTCGTTCTCTTGTGAGTCTAGATTTTCGAATCCGACGCATAACTGATACTTAAGTGTAACAGTCAGCGCCTCCTAATGACGATGCTACACTCAAATTGCGTCGAGATTCAATACATCGGCCACCAGCCGACCTGTCTCCAAGGGTCTATCGCTGCCTCGGGCACCTTATGATCGTTCTCCTGTTTGTCTAGATTTTCGAACCCGACGCAAAACTGATAGTTAATTGTAACGTTCAGGGCCTCCTAATGACGATGGAATACTCAAATTGCGTCGAGATTCAATTCATCGTCCTCCAGCCGACTTCTCTCCATGGGGATAGTGCTGATTCGGGCACCTTATGGTCGTTCCCCTGTGAGTCTAGATTTTAGAATCTGACGCAAATCTGATAGTTAATTGGAATGTTCAGGGCCTCCTAATGACGATGGAACACTCAAATTGCATCGAGATTCAAAACATCGGCCTCCAGCCGACTTGACTCCAATTGTCTATTGCTGCCTCGGGCACCTTATGGTCGTTCTCCTGTGAGTCTAGATTTTCGAATCCGACGCATAACTGATAGTTAAGTGTAACGCTCAGCGCCTCCTAATGACGATGGAACACTCAAATTGCGTCGAGATTCAATACATCGGCCACCAGCCGACCTGTCTCCAAGGGTCTATCGCTGCCTCGGGCACCTTATGATCGTTCTCCTGTTTGTCTAGATTTTTGAATCCGACGCATAAGTGATAGTTAATTGTAAGGTTCATTACCTCCTAATGACGATGGAACACTCAAATTGCGTCGAGAATCAATACATCGTCCTCCAGCCGACTTGTCTCCAAGGCTCTATTGCTGCCTCGGGCACCTTATGGTCGTTCTCCTGTGAGTCTAGATTTTCGAATCCGACGCATAACTGATAGTTAATTGTAACGCTCAGCGCCTTGTAATGACGATGGAATAGTCAAATTGCGTCGAGATTCAATAGATCAGCCTCCAGCCGACTTGTCTCCAAGGGTCTATTGCTACCTCGGGCACCTTATGGGCGTTCTCCTGTGAGTCTCGATTTTCGAATCCAACGCAAAACTGATAGTTAATTGCTACGTTCGGGGCCTACTAATGATGATAGAACAGTCAAACTGCGTCGAGGTTGAATTCATCGGCCTCCAACCGAATTGTCTCCAAGGGGATATTGCTGCCTCGGGCTCTATGTGGTCGTTCTCCTGTGAGTCCAGATTTTCGAATCCGACACGAAACTGATAGTTACTTGTAACGTTCAGGGTCTCCTAATGACGATGGAACACTCAAATTGCGTCAAGGTACAATACATTGGCCTCCAGCTGACTTGTTTCCAAGGGTCTTTTGCTGCCTCGGGCACCTTATGGTCGTTCTCATGTGAGTCTAGATTTTTCGAATCCGACCCATAACTGATAGTTAATTCCAACGTTCAGCGCCTCCTAATGACGATCGAACACTCAGATTTCGTCGAGATTCAATACATTGTCCTCCAGCCGACCTGTCTCCAAGGGTCTATTGCTACCTTGGGCACCTTATGGTCGTTCTCCTGTGAGACTAGATTATCGAATCCGACGCATAACTGATAGTTAATTGTAATGCTCAGCACCTCCTAATGACGATGGAACACTCAAATTGCGTCGAGATTCAATACATCGTCCACCAGCCGACTTGTTTCCAAGGTGCCTCGGTCACCATATGATCCGTCTCCTGTGAGTCTAGATTTTCGAATCCGACGCGAAACTGATAGTTAATTGTAACGTTCAGGGCATTCTAATGACGATGGAACACTCAAATTGCGTCGAGATTCAATACATCGTCCTTCAGCTGACTTGACTCTAAGAGTCTATTGCTGCATCAGACACCTTATGGTCGTTTTCCTGTGAGTCTAGATTTTCGAATCCGACGCGAAACTGATAGTTAATTGTAACGTTCAGGGTTCTAATGACGATGGAACACCCAAATTGCGTCGAGATTCAATTCATCGTCCTCCAGCCGACTTCACTCCATGGGGATATTGCTGCCCCGGGCACCTTATGGTCGTTCTCTTGTGAGTCTAGAATTTCAAATCCGACGCGAAACTGATTGTTAATTGTAACGTTCAGAGCTTCTCAATGACGATGGAACACTCAAATTGCGTCGAGATTCAATACCTCGTCACTCAGCCGATTTGTCTCCAATGGTCTATTGCTGCCTCGGGCACCTTATGGTCGTTCCCCTGTGGGTCTAGATTTTAGAATCCGACGCAAAACTTATAGTTAATTCCAACGTTCAGCGCCTCCTAATGACGATGCCACACTCAGATTGCGTCGAGATTCAATACATTGTCTTCCAGCCGACTTGTCTCCAAGGGTCTATTGCTACATCGGGCACCTTATGGTCGTTCTGCTGTGAGTCTCGATTCTCGAATCCGACGCAAAACTGATAGTTCATTGTAACGCCCAGGGCCTCCTAATGATGATGGAACACTCAAATTGCGTCGAGATTCAATACATCGTCCTTCAGACGACTTGACTCCAAGAGTCTATTGCTGCCTCGGACTCATTGTGGTCGTTCTCCGGTCATTCTACATTTTCTAATCCGACGAAAAACTGATAGTTAATTGTAACGTTCAGAGCCTCGTAATGAAGATGGGGCACTCAAATTGCGTCGCGATTCATTACATTGTCCTCCAGCGGACTGGTCTCCAAGGGGATATTGCTGCCTCGGACACCTTATGGACCGTCTCCAGTGAGTCTAGATTTTCGAATCCGACGCATAACTGATAGTTCATTGCAACGTTCAGCGCCTCCTAATGACGATGGAACACTCAAATTGCGTCGAGATTGAATACATCGTCCTCCAGCCGACTTGTCTCCAAGGGTCTATTGCTACCTCGGGCACTTTATGGTCGTTCTCCTGTGAGGCTAGATTATCGAATACGACGCTTAACTGATAGTTAATTGTAATGCTCAGCGCCTCCTAATGACGATGGAACACTCAAATTGCGTCGAGATTCAATACATCTTCCTCCAGCCGACTTGCCTCCAAGGGGATATCGCTGCCTCGGGCACCTTATGGGCCGTCTCTAGTGAGTCTACATTTTCGAATCCGACGAAAAAATGACAGTTAATTGTAACGTTCAACGCCTCCTAATGACGATGGAACACTCAAATTGCGTCGAGATTCAATACATCGTCCTCCAGCCGACTTGTCTCCAAGGGTCTATTGCTACCTCGGGCACCCTATGGTCGATCTCCTGTGAGTCTAGGTTTTCGAATCCGACGCATAACTGATAGTTAATTGTAACGCTCAGCGCCTCCTAATGACGACGGAACACTCAAATTGCGTCAAGAGTCAATACATCGTCCTCCAGCCGACTTGTCTACATGGGGAATATTGCTGCCTCGGTCTCCATGTGGTCCGTCTCCTGTGAGTCTAGATTTTCGAATCCGACGCGAAACTGATAGTTAACTGTAACGTTCAGGGCCTCCTAATGACGATGGAACACTCAATTTGAGTCGAGATTCAATACATCGGCCTCCAGCCGACTCTTCTTCAAATGTCTATTGCTGCCTCGGTCACCTTGTGGTCGTTCTCCTGTGAGTCTAGATTTTCGAATCCGACGCATAACTGATAGTTAATTGTAACGTTCAGGGCCTCCTAATGATGATAGAACAGTCAAATTGCGTCGAGTTTGAATTCATCGGCCTCCAGCCGAATTGTCTCCAAGGGGATATTGCTGCCTCGGGTTCTATGTGGTCGTTCTCCTGTGAGTCTAGATTTTCGAATCCGACGCGAAACTGATAGTTAATTGTAACGTTCAGGGCCTCCTAATGACGATGGAACACTCAAATTGCGTCAAGATTCAATACATCGGCCTCCAGCCGACTTGTCTCCAAGGGAACATTGCTGCCTCGGACACCTTATGGTCGTTCTCCGGTGATTCTACATTTTCTAATCCGACGCAAAACTGATAGTTAATTGTAACGTTCAGGGCCTCCTAATTACGATGGAACACTCAAAATGCGTCGAGATTCAATACATCGTCCACCAGCCGACTTGTCTCTAAGGGGATATTGCTGCCTCGGGCACCATATGATCCGTCTCCTGTGAGTCTAGATTTTCGAATCCGACGCGAAACTGATAGTTACTTGCAACGTTCAGGGTCTCCTAATGACGATGGAACACTCAAATTGCGTCAAGATACAATACATCGGCCTCCAGCTGACTTGTTTCCAAGGGTCTTTTGCTGCCTCGGGCACCTTTTGTTCGTACTCCAGTGAGTCTAGATTTTCGTATCCGACGAATAACTGATAGTTAATTGTAACGCTCAGCGCCTTCTAATGACGATGGAACACTCAAATTGCATCGAGATTCAACACCTCGTCTTTCAGCCGATTTGTCTCCAAGGGTCTATTGCTGCCTCGGGCACCTTATGGTCGTTCCCCTGTGAGTCTAGATTTTAGAATCCGACGCAAAACTGATAGTTAATTTTAACGTTCAGGGCCTCCTAATGACGATGGAACACTCAAATTGAGTCGAGGTTCAATACATCGTCCTCCAGCCGACTTGTCTCCAAGGGGTATTGCTGCCTCGGGCACCATATGGTCCGTCTCCTGTGAGTCTAGATTTTCGAATCCGACGCAAAAATGATAGTTAATTGTAACGGTCAGGGCCTCCTAATGATGATGGAACACTCAAATTGCGTCGAGAGTCAATAATACATCGTCCTCCAGCCGACTTGCTAAAAGGGGATATTGCTGCCTCGGGCTCCATGTGGTCCGTTTCCTGTGAGTCTAGATTTTAGAATCCGACGCGAAACTGATAAATAATTATAACGTTCAGGGTTCTAATGACGATGGAACACTCAAATT
This sequence comes from Schistocerca serialis cubense, assembly GCF_023864345.2. NCBI lineage: Eukaryota > Metazoa > Arthropoda > Insecta > Orthoptera > Acrididae > Schistocerca > Schistocerca serialis. The sequence continues at coordinate 7,983,076 of NC_064638.1, read as the reverse complement.
GCGTCGAGATTCAATACATCGGCCTCCAGCCGACTTGTCTCACAAGAACTTTTGCTGCCTCGGGCACCTTATGGTCGTTCTCCTGTGAGTCTAGATTTTCGAATCCGACCCATATCTGATAGTTAATTGTAACGTTCTGGGACTCCTAATGACGAAGGAACACTCAAATTGCGTCGAGATTCAATACATCGTCCTTCAGACGACTTGACTCCAAGAGTCTATTGCTGCCTCGGACACATTATGGTCGTTCTCCGGTGATTCTACATTTTTTAATCCGACGCAAAACTGATAGTTAATTGTAACGTTCAGGGCCTCGTAATGACGATGGGGCACTCAAATTGTGTCGCGATTCAATACATCGTCCTCCAGCGGACTGGTCTCCAAGGGGATATTGCTGCTTCGGGCACCTTATGGACCGTCTCCAGTGAGTCTAGATTTTCGAATCCGACGCATAACTGATAGTTAATTGCAACGTTCAGCGCCTCCTAATGGCGATGGAACACTCAAATTGCGTCGAGATTCAATACATCGGCCTCCAGCCGTTTTGTGTTCAAATGTCTATTGCTGCCTCGGGCACCTTGTGGTCGTTCTCCTGTGAGTCCAGATTTTCGAATCCAACGCATAACTGATAGTCAATTGTAAAGTTCAGTACGTCATAATGACGAAGAACACTCAAATTGCGTCGAGATTCAATACATCGTCCTCCAGCCGACTTGTCTCCAAGGGGATATCGCTGCCTCTGGCACCTTATGGTCCGTCTCTAGTGAGTCTACATTTTCGAATCCGACGAAAAACTGATAGTTAATTGCAACATTCAGGGCCGCATAATAACGATGGGTCACTCAAATTGCGTCGAGGTTCAATACATCGTCCTCCAGCCGACTTGTCTCCAAGGGGTATTGCTGCCTCGGGCACCATATGGTCCGTCCCCTCTGAGTCTAGGTTTTTGAATCAGACGCAAAAATGATAGTTAATTGTAACGATCAGCGCCTCCTAATGACGACGGAACACTCAAATTGCGTCGAGATTCAATACATCGTCCACCAGCCGTTTTGTGTTCAAATGTCTATTGCTGCCTCGGGCACCTTGTGGTCGTTCTCCTGTGAGTCCAGATTTTCGAATCCAACGCATAACTGATAGTTAATTCTAAAGTTCAGTACGTCCTAATGACGAAGAACACTCTAATTGCGTCGAGATTCAATACATCGTCCTCCAGCCGACTTGTCTCCAAGGGGATATTGCTGCCTCGGGAACCATATGATCCGTCTCCTGTGAGTCTAGATATTCGAATCCGACGCGAAACTGATAGTTAACTGTAACGTTCAGTTCCTCCTAATGACGATGGAACACTCAAATTGCGTCGAGATTCAAAACCTCGTCATTCAGCCGATTTGCTCCAAGGGTCTGTTGCTGCCTCGGGCACCATATGGTCGTTCCCCTGTGAGTCTAGATTTTAGAATCCAACGCAAATCTGATAGTTAATTGTAATGTTCAGAGCCTCCTAATGACGATGGAACACTCAAATTGCGTCGAGATTCAGTTCATCGTCCTCCAGCCGACTTCTCTCCATGGGGATATTGCTGCCTCGGGCACCTTATGGTCGTTCTCTTGTGAGTCTAGATTTTCGAATCCGACGAAAAACTGATTGTTAATTGAAACGTTCAGGGCTTCCTTATGACGATGGAACACTCAAATTCCGTCGAGATTCAATACCTCGTCATTCAGTCGATTTGTCTCCAAGTGTCTATTGCTGCATCGGACACCTTATGGTCGTTCTCCGGTGATTCTACATTTTCTAATCCGACGCAAAACTGATAGTTAATTGTAACGTTCAGGGCCTCGTAATGACGTTGGGGCACTCAAATTGCGTCGCGATTCAATATATCGTCCTCCAGCGGACTGGTCTCCAAGGTGATATTGCTGCCTCGGACACCTTATGGACCGTCTCCAGTGAGTCTAGGTTTTCGAATCCGACGCATAACTGATAGTTAATTGCAACGTTCAGCGCCTCCTAATGACGATGGAACACTCAAATTGCGTCGAGATTCAATACATCGTCCTCCAGCCGACTTGTCTCCAAGGGGTATTGCCACCTCGGGCACCATATGGTCCGTCCCCTGTGAGTCTAGATTTTTGAATCCGACGCAAAATTGATAGTTAATTGTAACGTTCAGGGCCTCCTAATGACGATGGAACACTCAAAATGCGTCGAGAGTCAATACATCGTCCTGCAGCCGACTTGTCTCCAAGGGTCTATTGCTACCTCGGGCACCTTATGGTCGTTCTCCTGTGAGTCTAGATTTTCGAATCCGACGCATAACTGATAGTTAAGTGTAACAGTCAGCGCCTCCTAATGACGATGGTACACTCAAATTGCGTCGAGATTCAATACATCGGCCACCAGCCGACCTGTCTCCAAGGGTCTATCGCTGCCTCGGGCACCTTATGATCGTTCTCCTGTTTGTCTAGATTTTCGAACCCGACGCAAAACTGATAGTTAATTGTAACGTTCAGGGACTCCTAATGACGATGGAATACTCAAATTGCGTCGAGATTCAATTCATCGTATTCCAGCCGACTTCTCTCCATGGGGATAGTGCTGATTCGGGCACCTTATGGTCGTTCCCCTGTGAGTCTAGATTTTAGAATCTGACGCAAATCTGATAGGTAATTGGAATGTTCAGGGCCTCCTAAAGACGATGGAACACTCAAATTGCATCGAGATTCAAAACATCGGCCTCCAGCCGACTTGACTCCAATTGTCTATTGCTGCCTCGGGCACCTTATGGTCGTTCTCCTGTGAGTCTAGATTTTCGAATCCGACGCATAACTGATAGTTAAGTGTAACGCTCAGCGCCTCCTAATGACGATGGAACACTCAAATTGCGTCGAGATTCAATACATCGGCCACCAGCCGACCTGTCTCCAAGGGTCTATCGCTGCCTCGGGCACCTTATGATCGTTCTCCTGTTTGTCTAGATTTTTGAATCCGACGCATAAGTGATAGTTAATTGTAAGGTTCATTACCTCCTAATGACGATGGAACACTCAAATTGCGTCGAGAATCAATACATCGTCCTCCAGCCGACTTGTCTCCAAGGCTCTATTGCTGCCTCGGGCACCTTATGGTCGTTCTCCTGTGAGTCTAGATTTTCGAATCCGACGCATAACTGATAGTTAATTGTAACGCTCAGCGCCTTGTAATGACGATGGAATAGTCAAATTGCGTAGAGATTCAATAGATCGGCCTCCAGCCGACTTGTCTCCAAGGGTCTATTGCTACCTCGGGCACCTTATGGGCGTTCTCCTGTGAGTCTCGATTTTCGAATCCAACGCAAAACTGATAGTTAATTACTACGTTCGGGGCCTACTAATGATGATAGAACAGTCAAACTGCGTCGAGGTTGAATTCATCGGCCTCCAACCGAATTGTCTCCAAGGGGATATTGCTGCCTCGGGCTCTATGTGGTCGTTCTCCTGTGAGTCCAGAATTTCGAATCCGACACGAAACTGATAGTTACTTGTAACGTTCAGGGTCTCCTAATGACGATGGAACACTCAAATTGCGTCAAGATACAATACATCGGCCTCCAGCTGACTTGTTTCCAAGGGTCTTTTGCTGCCTCGGGCACCTTATGGTCGTTCTCATGTGAGTCTAGATTTTTCGAATCCGACCCATAACTGATAGTTAATTCCAACGTTCAGCGCCTCCTAATGACGATGGAACACTCAGATTGCGTCGAGATTCAATACATTGTCCTCCAGCCGACCTGTCTCCAAGGGTCTATTGCTACCTTGGGCACCTTATGGTCGTTCTCCTGTGAGACTAGATTATCGAATCCGACGCATAACTGATAGTTAATTGTAATGCTCAGCACCTCCTAATGACGATGGAACACTCAAATTGCGTCGAGATTCAATACATCGTCCACCAGCCGACTTGTTTCCAAGGTGCCTCGGTCACCATATGATCCGTCTCCTGTGAGTCTAGATTTTCGAATCCGACGCGAAACTGATAGTTAATTGTAACGTTCAGGGCATTCTAATGACGATGGAACTCTCAAATTGCGTCGAGATTCAATACATCGTCCTTCAGCCGACTTGACTCCAAGAGTCTATTGCTGCATCAGACACCTTATGGTCGTTTTCCTGTGAGTCTAGATTTTCGAATCCGACCCGAAACTGATAGTTAATTGTAACGTTCAGGGTTCTAATGACGATGGAACACCCAAATTGCGTCGAGATTCAATTCATCGTCCTCCAGCCGACTTCTCTCCATGGGGATATTGCTGCCTCGGGCACCTTATGGTCGTTCTCTTGTGAGTCTAGAATTTCAAATCCGACGCGAAACTGATTGTTAAATGTAACGTTCAGAGCTTCTCAATGACGATGGAACACTCAAATTGCGTCGAGATTCAATACCTCGTCACTCAGCCGATTTGTCTCCAATGGTCTATTGCTGCCTCGGGCACCTTATGGTCGTTCCCCTGTGGGTCTAGATTTTAGAGTCCGACGCAAAACTTATAGTTAATTCCAACGTTCAGCGCCTCCTAATGACGATGCAACACTCAGATTGCGTCGATATTCAATACATTGTCCTCCAGCCGACTTGTCTCCAAGGGTCTATTGCTACATCGGGCACCTTATGGTCGTTCTGCTGTGAGTCTAGATTCTCGAATCCGACGCAAAACTGATAGTTCATTGTAACGCCCAGGGCCTCCTAATGATAATGGAACACTCAAATAGCGTCGAGATTCAATACATCGTCCTTCAGACGACTTGACTCCAAGAGTCTATTGCTGCCTCGGACTCATTGTGGTCGTTCTCCGGTCATTCTACATTTTCTAATCCGACGAAAAACTGATAGTTAATTGTAACGTTCAGAGCCTCGTAATGAAGATGGGGCACTCAAATTGCGTCGCGATTCATTACATTGTCCTCCAGCGGACTGGTCTCCAAGGGGATATTGCTGCCTCGGACACCTTATGGACCGTCTCCAGTGAGTCTAGATTTTCGAATCCGACGCATAACTGATAGTTCATTGCAACGTTCAGCGCCTCCTAATGACGATGGAACACTCAAATTGCGTCGAGATTGAATACATCGTCCTCCAGCCGACTTGACTCCAAGGGTCTATTGCTACCTCGGGCACTTTATGGTCGTTCTCCTGTGAGGCTAGATTATCGAATACGACGCTTAACTGATAGTTAATTGTAATGCTCAGCGCCTCCTAATGACGATGGAACACTCAAATTGCGTCGAGATTCAATACATCGTCCTCCAGCCGACTTGCCTCCAAGGGGATATCGCTGCCTCGGGCACCTTATGGTCCGTCTCTAGTGAGTCTACATTTTCGAATCCGACGAAAAAATGATAGTTAATTGTAACGTTCAACGCCTCCTAATGACGATGGAACACTCAAATTGCGTCGAGATTCAATACATCGTCCTCCAGCCGACTTGTCTCCAAGGGTCTATTGCTACCTCGGGCACCCTATGGTCGATCTCCTGTGAGTCTAGGTTTTCGAATCCGACGCATAACTGATAGTTAATTGTAACGCTCAGCGCCTCCTAATGACGACGGAACACTCAAATTGCGTCAAGAGTCAATACATCGTCCTCCAGCCGACTTGTCTACATGGGGAATATTGCTGCCTCGGTCTCCATGTGGTCCGTCTCCTGTGAGTCTAGATTTTCGAATCCGACGTGAAACTGATAGTTAACTGTAACGTTCAGGGCCTCCTAATGACGATGGGACACTCAAATTGCGTCGAGATTTAACACATCGTCCTCCAGCCGACTTGTCTCCAAGGGAACATTGCTGCCTCGGACACCTTATGGTGGTTCTCCGGTGATTCTACATTTTCTAATCCGACGCAAAACTGATAGTTAATAGTAACGTTCAGGGCCTCGTAATGACGTTGGGGCACTCAAATTGCGTCGCGATGCAATATATCGTCCTCCAGCACACTGGTCTCAAAGGGGATATTGCTGCCTCGGACACCTTATGGACCGTCTCCAGTGAGTCTAGATTTTCGAATCCGACGCATAAAAGATAGTTAATTGCAACGTTTAGCGCCTCCTAATGACGATGGAACACTCAATTTGAGTCGAGATTCAATACATCGGCCTCCAGCCGACTCTTCTTCAAATGTCTATTGCTGCCTCGGTCACCTTGTGGTCGTTCTCCTGTGAGTCTAGATTTTCGAATCCGACGCATAACTGATAGTTAATTGTAACGTTCAGGGCCTCCTAATGATGATAGAACAGTCAAATTGCGTCGAGTTTGAATTCATCGGCCTCCAGCCGAATTGTCTCCAAGGGGATATTGCTGCCTCGGGTTCTATGTGGTCGTTCTCCTGTGAGTCTAGATTTTCGAATCCGACGCGAAACTGATAGTTAATTGTAACGTTCAGGGCCTCCTAATGACGATGGAACACTCAAATTGCGTCAAGATTCAATACATCGGCCTCCAGCCGACTTGTCTCCAAGGGAACATTGCTGCCTCGGACACCTTATGGTCGTTCTCCGGTGATTCTACATTTTCTAATCCGACGCAAAACTGATAGTTAATTGCTACGTTCGGGGCCTACTAATGATGATAGAACAGTCAAACTGCGTCGAGGTTGAATTCATCGGCCTCCAACCGAATTGTCTCCAAGGGGATATTGCTGCCTCGGGCTCTATGTGGTCGTTCTCCTGTGAGTCCAGATTTTCGAATCCGACACGAGACTGATAGTTACTTGTAACGTTCAGGGTCTCCTAATGACGATGGAACACTCAAATTGCGTCAAGATACAATACATCGGCCTCCAGCTGACTTGTTTCCAAGGGTCTTTTGCTGCCCCGGGCACCTTATGGTCGTTCTCATGTGAGTCTAGATTTTTCGAATCCGACCCATAACTGATAGTTAATTCCAACGTTCAGCGCCTCCTAATGACGATGGAACACTCAGATTGCGTCGAGATTCAATACATTGTCCTCCAGCCGACCTGTCTCCAAGGGTCTATTGCTACCTTGGGCACCTTATGGTCGTTCTCCTGTGAGACTAGATTATCGAATCCGACGCATAACTGATAGTTAATTGTAATGCTCAGCACCTCCTAATGACGATGGAACACTCAAATTGCGTCGAGATTCAATACATCGTCCACCAGCCGACTTGTTTCCAAGGTGCCTCGGTCACCATATGATCCGTCTCCTGTGAGTCTAGATTTTCGAATCCGACGCGAAACTGATAGTTAATTGTAACGTTCAGGGCATTCTAATGACGATGGAACTCTCAAATTGCGTCGAGATTCAATACATCGTCCTTCAGCCGACTTGACTCCAAGAGTCTATTGCTGCATCAGACACCTTATGGTCGTTTTCCTGTGAGTCTAGATTTTCGAATCCGACGCGAAACTGATAGTTAATTGTAACGTTCAGGGTTCTAATGACGATGGAACACCCAAATTGCGTCGAGGATCAATTCATCGTCCTCCAGCCGACTTCTCTCCATGGGGATATTGCTGCCTCGGGCACCTTATGGTCGTTCTCTTGTGAGTCTAGAATTTCAAATCCGACGCGAAACTGATTGTTAATTGTAACGTTCAGAGCTTCTCAATGACGATGGAACACTCAAATTGCGTCGAGATTCAATACCTCGTCACTCAGCCGATTTGTCTCCAATGGTCTATTGCTGCCTCGGGCACCTTATGGTCGTTCCCCTGTGGGTCTAGATTTTAGAATCCGACGCAAAACTTATAGTTAATTCCAACGTTCAGCGCCTCCTAATGACGATGCAACACTCAGATTGCGTCGAGATTCAATACATTGTCCTCCAGCCGACTTGTCTCCAAGGGTCTATTGCTACATCATGCACCTTATGGTCGTTCTGCTGTGAGTCTAGATTCTCGAATCCGACGCAAAACTGATAGTTCATTGTAACGCCCACGGCCTCCTAATGATGATGGAACACTCAAATTGCGTCGAGATTCAATACATCGTCCTTCAGACGACTTGACTCCAAGAGTCTATTGCTGCCTCGGACTCATTGTGGTCGTTCTCCGGTCATTCTACATTTTCTAATCCGACGAAAAACTGATAGTTAATTGTAACGTTCAGAGCCTCGTAATGAAGATGGGGCACTCAAATTGCGTCGCGATTCATTACATTGTCCTCCAGCGGACTGGTCTCCAAGGGGATATTGCTGCCTCGGACACCTTATGGACCGTCTCCAGTGAGTCTAGATTTTCGAATCCGACGCATAACTGAAAGTTCATTGCAACGTTCAGCGCCTCCTAATGACGATGGAACACTCAAATTGCGTCGAGATTGAATACATCGTCCTCCAGCCGACTTGACTCCAAGGGTCTATTGCTACCTCGGGCACTTTATGGTCGTTCTCCTGTGAGGCTAGATTATCGAATACGACGCTTAATTGATAGTTAATTGTAATGCTCAGCGCCTCCTAATGACGATGGAACACTCAAATTGCGTCGAGATTCAATACATCGTCCTCCAGCCGACTTGCCTCCAAGGGGATATCGCTGCCTCGGGCACCTTATGGTCCGTCTCTAGTGAGTCTACATTTTCGAATCCGACGAAAAAATGATAGTTAATTGTAACGTTCAACGCCTCCTAATGACGATGGAACACTCAAATTGCGTCGAGATTCAATACATCGTCCTCCAGCCGACTTGTCTCCAAGGGTCTATTGCTACCTCGGGCACCCTATGGTCGATCTCCTGTGAGTCTAGGTTTTCGAATCCGACGCATAACTGATAGTTAATTGTAACGCTCAGCGCCTCCTAATGACGACGGAACACTCAAATTGCGTCAAGAGTCAATACATCGTCCTCCAGCCGACTTGTCTACATGGGGAATATTGCTGCCTCGGTCTCCATGTGGTCCGTCTCCTGTGAGTCTTGATTTTCGAATCCGACGTGAAACTGATAGTTAACTGTAACGTTCAGGGCCTCCTAATGACGATGGGACACTCAAATTGCGTCGAGATTTAACACATCGTCCTCCAGCCGACTTGTCTCCAAGGGAACATTGCTGCCTCGGACACCTTATGGTGGTTCTCCGGTGATTCTACATTTTCTAATCCGACGCAAAACTGATAGTTAATAGTAACGTTCAGGGCCTCGTAATGACGTTGGGGCACTCAAATTGCGTCGCGATGCAATATATCGTCCTCCAGCACACTGGTCTCAAAGGGGATATTGCTGCCTCGGACACCTTATGGACCGTCTCCAGTGAGTCTAGATTTTCGAATCCGACGCATAACCGATAGTTAATTGCAACGTTCAGCGCCTCCTAATGACGATGGAACACTCAATTTGAGTCGAGATTCAATACATCGGCCTCCAGCCGACTCTTCTTCAAATGTCTATTGCTGCCTCGGTCACCTTGTGGTCGTTCTCCTGTGAGTCTAGATTTTCGAATCCGACGCATAACTGATAGTTAATAGTAACGTTCATGGCCTCCTAATGATGATAGAACAGTCAAATTGCGTCGAGTTTGAATTCATCGGCCTCCAGCCGAATTGTCTCCAAGGGGATATTGCTGCCTCGGGTTCTATGTGGTCGTTCTCCTGTGAGTCTAGATTTTCGAATCCGACGCGAAACTGATAGTTAATTGTAACGTTCAGGGCTTCCTAATGACGATGGAACACTCAAATTGCGTCAAGATTCAATACATTGGCCTCCAGCCGACTTGTCTCCAAGGGAACATTGCTGCCTCGGACACCTTATGGTCGTTCTCCGGTGATTCTACATTTTCTAATCCGACGCAAAACTGATAGTTAATTGTAACGTTCAGGGCCTCCTAATTACGATGGAACACTCAAAATGCGTCGAGATTCAATACATCGTCCACCAGCCGACTTGTCTCTAAGGGGATATTGCTGCCTCGGGCACCATATGATCCGTCTCCTGTGAGTCTAGATTTTCGAATCCGACGCGAAACTGATAGTTAATTGTAACGTTCAGGGCCATCGAATGACGATGGAACACTCAAACTGCGCCGAGATTCAATACATCGTCCTTCAGACGACTTGACTCCAAGAGTCTATTGCCGCCTCGGACACATTATGTTCGTTCTCCGGTGATTCTACATATTCTAATCCGACGCAAAACTGATAGTTAATTGTAACGTTCAGGGCCGTCGAATGACGATGGAACACTCAAATTCCGTCGAGATTCAATACATCGTCCTTCAGCCGACTTGACTCCAAGAGACTATTGCTGCATCGGACACCTTATGGTCGTTCTCCTGTGAGTCTAGATTTTCGAATCCGGCCCAAAACTGATCGTTAATTGTAACGTTCAGGGCCTCCAAATGACGATGGAATACTCAAATTGCGTCGAGATTCAATACATCGTCTTCCAGCCGACTTGTCTCCAAGGGGTATTGCTGCCTCGGGCACATTATGGTCCGTCTCCTGTGAGTCTAGATTTTTGAATCCGACGCAAAAATGATAGTTAATTGTAACGTTCAGCGCCTCCTAATGACGATGGAACACTCAAATTGCGTCGAGATTTAATACATCGTCCTCCAGCCGACTTATCTCCAAGGGTCTATTGCTACCTTGGGCACCTTATTGTCGTTCTCCTGTGAGTCTAGATTTTCGAATCCGACGCATGACTGATAGTTAATTGTAACGCTCAGCGCCTCCTATTGACGATGGAACACTCAAATTGCGTCGAGATTCAATACATCGTCCACCAGAGGAGTTGTCTCCAAGGGGATATTGCTGCCTCGGGAACCATGTGATCCGTCTCCTGTGAGTCTAGATATTCGAATCCGACGCGAAACTGATAGTTAATTGTAACGTTCAGGGCGTCCTAATGACGATGGAACACTCACATTGCGTCAAGATTCAATACATCGGCCTTCAGCCGACTTGTCTCCAAGGGAACATTGCTGCCTCGGACACCTTATGGTCGTTCTCCGGTGATTCTACATTTTCTAATCCGACGCAAAACTGATAGTTAATTGTAACGTTCAGGGCCTCCTAATTACGATGGAACACTCAAAATGCGTCGAGATTCAATACATCGTCCACCAGCCGACTTGTCTCTAAGGGGATATTGCTGCCTCGGGCACCATATGATCCGTCTCCTGTGAGTCTAGATTTTCGAATCCGACGCGAAACTGATAGTTAATTGTAACGTTCAGGGCCATCGAATGACGATGGAACACTCAAACTGCGCCGAGATTCAATACATCGTCCTTCAGACGACTTGACTCCAAGAGTCTATTGCCGCCTCGGACACATTATGTTCGTTCTCCGGTGATTCTACATATTCTAATCCGACGCAAAACTGATAGTTAATTGTAACGTTCAGGGCCGTCGAATGACGATGGAACACTCAAATTCCGTCGAGATTCAATACATCGTCCTTCAGCCGACTTGACTCCAAGAGACTATTGCTGCATCGGACACCTTATGGTCGTTCTCCTGTGAGTCTAGATTTTCGAATCCGGCCCAAAACTGATAGTTAATTGTAACGTTCAGGGCCTCCAAATGACGATGGAATACTCAAATTGCGTCGAGATTCAATACATCGTCTTCCAGCCGACTTGTCTCCAAGGGGTATTGCTGCCTCGGGCACCTTATGGTCCGTCTCCTGTGAGTCTAGATTTTTGAATCCGACGCAAAAATGATAGTTAATTGTAACGTTCAGCGCCTCCTAATGACGATGGAACACTCAAATTGCGTCGAGATTTAATACATCATCCTCCAGCCGACTTATCTCCAAGGGTCTATTGCTACCTTGGGCACCTTATTGTCGTTCTCCTGTGAGTCTAGATTTTCGAATCCGACGCATGACTGATAGTTAATTGTAACGCTCAGCGCCTCCTATTGACGATGGAACACTCAAATTGCGTCGAGATTCAATACATCGTCCACCAGAGGAGTTGTCTCCAAGGGGATATTGCTGCCTCGGGAACCATGTGATCCGTCTCCTGTGAGTCTAGATATTCGAATCCGACGCGAAACTGATAGTTAATTGTAACGTTCAGGGCGTCCTAATGACGATGGAACACTCAAATTGCGTCGAGAGTCAATACATCGTCCTCCAGCCGACTTGTCTACAAGGGAATATTGCTGCCTCGGGCTCCATGTGGTCCGTCTCCTGTGAGTCTAGATTCTCGACCCGACGCGAAACTGATAGTTAACTGTAACGTTTAGGGCCTCCTAATGACGATGGAACAGTCAAATTGCGTCGACATTCAATACCTCGTCATTCAGCCGATTTGTCTCCAAGGGTCTATTGCTGCCACGGGCACCATATGGTCGTTCCCCAGTGAGTCTAGATTTTAGAATCCGACGCAAATCTGATAGTTAATTGTAATGTTCAGAGCCTCCTAATGACGATGGAACACTCATATTGCGTCGACATTCAATTCAACGTCCTCCAGCCGACTTCTCTCCATGGGGATATTGCTGCCTCGGGCACCTTATGGTCGTTCTCTTGTGAGTCTAGATTTTCGAATCCGACGAGAAACTGATTGTTAATTGTAACGTTCAGGGCCTCCTAATGACGATGAAACACTCAAATTCCGTCGAGATTCATTACCTCGTCATTCAGCCGATTTGTCTCCAAGGGTCTATTGCTGCCTCGGGAACCATATGGTCGTTCCCCTGTGAGTCTAGATTTTAGAATCCGACGCAAATCTGATAGTTATTTGTAATGTTCAGGGCCTCCTAATGACGATGGAACACTCAAATTGCGTCGAGATATAATATATCGGCCTCCAGCCGACTTGTCTCCAATTGTCTATTGCTGCCTCGGGCAACTTATGGTCGTTCTCCTGTGAGTATAGTTTTTCGAATCCAACGGATAACTGATAGTTAATTGTAAACTTCAGGGCCTCCTAATGATATGGAACACTCAATTTGCGTCGAGATTCACTACATCGTCCTCCAGCCGACTTGTCTCCAAGGCTCTATTGCTGCCTCGGGCACCTTATGGTCGTTCTCCTGTGAGTCTAGATTTTCGAATCCGACGCATAACTGATAGTTAATTGTAACGATCAGGGCCTGCTAATGACGATGGAACACTCAAATTGCGTCGAGAGTCATTTCATCGACCTCCACCCGACTTGTCTTCAAGGGAATATTGCTCTATCGGGCTAGATGTGGTCCGTCTCCTGTGAGTCTAGATTTTCGAATTCGACGCGAAACTGATAGTTAACTGTAACGTTCAGGGCCTCCTAATGACGATGGAACACCCAAATTGCGTCGAGAATCAATACATCGTCCTCCAGCCGACTTGTCTCCAAGGCTCTATTGCTGCCTCGGGCACCTTATGGTCGTTCTCCTGTGAGTCTAGATTTTCGAATCCGACGCATAACTGATAGTTAATTGTAACGCTCAGCGCCTCGCAATGAGGATGGAATAGTCAAATTGCGTCGAGATTCAATAGATCGGCCTCGAGCCGACTTGTCTCCAAGGGGACATTGCTGCCTCGGGCACCATACGGTTCGTCTCCTGTGAGTCTAGATTTTCGATTCCGATGCGAAACTGATAGTTAATTGTAACGATTAGGGCCCCTAATGACGATGGAACACTCAAATTGCGTCGAGATTCAATACATCGCCCTTCAGCCGACTTGTCTCCAAGGTTCTATTGCTGCCTCGGGCACCTTATGGTCGTTCTCCTGTGAGTCTCGATTTTCGAATCCGACGCAAAACTGATAGTTAATTGCAACGATCAGGGCCTCCTAATGACGATAGAACACTCAAATTGCGTCGAGGTTGAATACATCGGCCTCCAGCCGAATTGTCTCCATGCGGATATTGCTGTCTCGAGCTCTATGTGTTCGTTCTCCTGTGAATCTAGATTTTCGAATCCGACGCGAAACTGATAGTTAACTGTAACGTTCAGGGCCTCCAAATGACGATGGAATACTCAAATTGCGTCGAGATTCAATTCATCGTCCTCCAGCCGACTTGTCTCCAAGGGGTATTGCTGCCTCGGGCACCATATGGTCCGTCTCCTGTGAGTCTAGATTTTTGAATCCGACGCAAAAATGATAGTTAATTGTAACGTTCAGCGCCTCCTAATGACGATGGAACACTCAAATTGCGTCGAGATTCAATACATCGTCCTCCAGCCGACTTGTCTCCAAGGGTCTATTGCTACCTCGGGCACCTTATTGTCGTTCTCCTGTGAGTATAGATTTTCGAATCCGACGCATGAGTGATAGTTAATTGTAACGCTCAGCGCCTCCTATTGACGATGGAACACTCAAATTGCGTCGAGATTCAATACATCGTCCACCAGCCGAGTTGTCTCCAAGGGGATATTGCTGCCTCGGGAACCATGTGATCCGTCTCCTGTGAGTCTAGATATTCGAATCCGACGCGAAACTGATAGTTAATTGTAACGTTCAGGGCGTCCTAATGACGATGGAACACTCAAATTGCGTCGAGAGTCAATACATCGTCCTCCAGCCGACTTGTCTACAAGGGAATATTGCTGCCTCGGGCTCCATGTGGTCCGTCTCCCGTGAGTCTAGATTCTCGACCCGACGCGAAACTGATAGTTAACTGTAACGCTCAGGGCCTCCTAATGACGATGGAACACTCAAATTGCGTCGACATTCAATACCTCGTCATTCAGCCGATTTGTCTCCAAGGGTCTATTGCTGCCTCGGGCACCATATGGTCGTTCCCCAGTGACTCTAGATTTTAGAATCCGACGCAAATCTGATAGTTAACTGTAATGTTCAGAGCCTCCTAATGACGATGGAACACTCAAATTGCGTCGACATTCAATTCAACGTCCTCCAGCCGACTTCTCTCCATGGGGATATTGCTGCCTCGGGCACCTTATGGTCGTTCTCTTGTGAGTCTAGATTTTCGAATCCGACGAGAAACTGAATGTTAATTGTAACGTTCAGGGCCTCCTAATGACGATGGAACACTCAAATTCCGTCGAGATTCATTACCTCGTCATTCAGCCGATTTGTCTCCAAGGGTCTATTGCTGCCTCGGGAACCATATGGTCGTTCCTCTGTGAGTCTTGATTTTAGAATCCGCCGCAAATCTGATAGTTATTTGTAATGTTCAGGGCCTCCTAATGACGATGGAACACTCAAATTGCGACGAGATACAATATATCGGCCTCCAGCCGACTTGTCTCCAATTGTCTATTGCTGCCTCGGGCACCTTATGGTCGTTCTTCTGTGAGTATAGATTTTCGAATCCAACGCATAACTGATAGTTAATTGTAAAGTTCAGGGCCTCCTAATGATATGGAACACACAATTTGCGTCGAGATTCACTACATCGTCCTCCAGCCGACTTGTCTCCAAGGCTCTATTGCTGCCTCGGTCACCTTATGGTCGTTCTCCTGTGAGTCTAGATTTTCGAATCCGACGCATAACTGATAGTTAATTGTAACGATCGGGGCCTGCTAATGACGATGGAACACTCAAATTGCGTCGAGAGTCAATTCATCGTCCTCCACCCGACTTGTCTACAAGGGAATATTGCCCCCTCGGGCTCCATGTGGTCCGTCTCCTGTGAGTCTAGATTTTCGAATCCGACGCGAAACTGATGGATAACTGTAACGTTCAGGGCCTCCTAATGACGATGGAACACCCAAATTGCGTCGAGAATCAATACATCGGCTACCAGCCGTCTTGTCTCCAAGGGTCTATCGCTGCCTCGGGCAACTTATGATCGTTCTCCTGTGAGTCTAGATTTTCGACCCGACGCAAAACTGATAGTTAATTGTAACGTTCAGGGCTTCCTAATGACGATGGAATAATCAAATTGCGTCGAGATTCAATTCATCGTCCTATAGCCGACTTCTCTCCATGGGGATATTGCTGCATCGGGCACCTAATGGTCGTTCCCCTGCAAGTCTAGATTTTAGAATCCGACGCAAATCTCATAGTTAATTGTAATGTTCAGGGATTCCTAATGACGATGGAACACTCAAATTGCGTCGAGATTCAAAACATCGGCCTCCAGCCGACTTGTCTCCAATTGTCTATTGCTGCCTCGGGCCCCTTATGGTCGTTCTCCTGTGAGTATAGATTTTCGAATCCAACGCATAACTGATAGTTAATTGCAACGTTCAGCGCCCCCTAATGACGATGGAACACTCAAATTGCGTCGAGATTCAATACATCGACCTCCAGCCGACTTGTCTTCAAATGTCTATTGCTGCCTCGGGCACCTTGTGGTCGTTCTCCTGTGAGTCTAAATTTTCGAATCCGACGCATAAGTGATAGTTAATTGTAAAGTTCAGGGCCTCCTAATGACGATGGAACACTCAAATTGCGTCGAGATTCAATACATCGTCCTCCAGCCGACTTGTCTCCAAGGCTCTATTGCTGCCTCGGGCACCTTATGGTCGTTCTCCTGTGAGTCTAGATTTTCGAATCCGACGCATAACTGATAGTTAATTGTAACGCTCAGCGCCTCGTAATGAGGATGGAATAGTCAAATTTCGTCGAGATTCAATAGATCGGCCTCGAGCCGACTTGTCTCCAAGGGGACATTGCTGCCTCGGGCACCATACGGTTCGTCTTCTGTGAGTCTAGATTTTCGATTCCGATGCGAGACTGATAGTTAATTGTAACGATCAGGGCCCCTAATGACGATGGAACACTCAAATTGCGTCGAGATTCAATACATCGTCCTTCAGCCGACTTGTCTCCAAGGTTCTATTGCTGCCTCGGGCACCTTATGGTCGTTCTCCTGTGAGTCTCGATTTTCGAATCCGACGCAAAACTGATAGTTAATTGCAACGATCAGGACCACCTAATGACGATAGAACACTCAAATTGCGTCGAGGTTGAATACATCGGCCTCCAGCCGAATTGTCTCCATGGGGATATTGCTGTCTCGAGCTCTATGTGTTCGTTCTCCTGTGAGTCTAGATTTTCGAATCCGACGCGAAACTGATAGTTAATTGTAACGTTCAGGGCCTCCTAATGACGATGGAATACTCAAATTGCGTCGAGATTCAATACATCGTCCTCCAGCCGACTTGTCTCTTAGAGGTATTGCTGCCTCGGGCACCATATGGTCCGTCTCCTGTGAGTCTAGATTTTTGAATCCGACGCAAAAATGATAGTTAATTGTAACGTTCATCGCCTCCTAATGACGATGGAACACTCAAATTGCGTCGAGATTCAATACATCGTCCTCCAGCCGACTTGTCTCCAAGGGTCTATTGCTACCTCGGGCACCTTATTGTCGTTCTCCTGTGAGTCTAGATTTTCGAATCCGACGCATGACTGATAGTTAATCGTAACGCTCAGCGTCTCCGATTGACGATGGAACACTCAAATTGCGTCGAGATTCAATACATCGTCCACCAGCCGAGTTGTCTCCAAGGGGATATTGCTGCCTCGGGAACCATGTGATCCGTCTCCTGTGAGTCTAGATATTCGAATCCGACGCGAAACTGATAGTTAATTGTAACGTTCAGGGCGTCCTAATGACTATGGAACACTCAAATTGCGTCGAGAGTCAATACATCGTCCTCCAGCCGACTTGTCTACAAGGGAATACTGCTGACTCGGGCTCCATGTGGTCCGTCTCCTGTGAGTCTAGATTCTCGACCCGACGCGAAACTGATAGTTAACTGTAACGCTCAGGGCCTCCTAATGACGATGGAACACTCAAATTGCGTCGACATTCAATACCTCGTCATTCAGCCGATTTGTCTCCAAGGCTCTATTGCTGCCTCGGGGACCATATGGTCGTTCGCCAGTGAGTCTAGATTTTAGAATCCGACGCAAATCTGATAGTTAATTGTAATGTTCAGAGCCTCCTAATGACGATGGAACACTCAAATTGCGTCGACATTCAATTCAACGTCCTCCAGCCGACTTCTCTCCATGGGGATATTGATGCCTCGGGCACCTTATGGTCGTTCTCTTGTGAGTCTAAATTTTCGAATCCGACGAGAAACTGATTGTTAATTGTAACGTTCAGGGCCTCATAATGACGATGGAACACCCAAATTCCGTCGAGATTCATTACCTCGTCATTCAGCCGATTTGTCTCCAATGGTCTATTGCTGCCTCGGGCACCTTATGGTCGTTCTCCTGTAAGTATAGATTTTCGAATCCAACGCATAACTGATAGTTAATTGTAAAGTTCAGGGCCTCCTAAAGATATGGAACACTCAATTTGCGTCGAGATTCACTACATCGTCCTCCAGCCGACTTGTCTCCAATTGTCTATTGCTGCCTCGGGCCCCTTATGGTCGTTCTCCTGTGAGTATAGCTTTTCGAATCCAACGCATAACTGATAGTTAATTGCAACGTTCAGCGCCCCCTAATGACGATGGAACACTCAAATTGCGTCGAGATTAAATACATCGTCCTCCAGCCGACTTGTCTCCAAGGCTCAATTGCTGCCTCGGGCACCTTATGGTCGTTCTCCTGTGAGTCTAGATTTTCGAATCCGACGCATAACTGATAGTTAATTGTAACGCTCAGCGCCTCGTAATGAGGATGGAATAGTCAAATTGCGTCGAGATCCAATAGATCGGCCTCGAGCCGACTTGCCTCCAAGGGGACATTGCTGCCTCGGGCACCATACGGTTTGTCTCCAGTGAGTCTAGATTTTCGATTCCGATGCGAAACTGATAGTTAATTGTAACGTTCAGGGCCCCTAATGACGATGGAACACTCAAATTGCTTCGAAATTCAAAACATCGTCCTTCAGCCGACTTGTCTCCAAGGTTCTATTGCTGCCTCGGGCACCTTATGGTCGTTCTCCTGTGAGTCTCGATTTTCGAATCCGACGCAAAACTGATAGTTAATTGTAACGTTCAGGGTTTCCTAATGACGATGGAACACTCTAATTGCGTCGAGATTCAATACATCGGCCTCCAGCCGACTTGTCTCCAAGGGAACATTGCTGCCTCGGACACCTTATGGTCGTTCTCCGGTGATTCTACATTTTCTAATCCGACGCGAAACTAATAGTTAATTGTTACGTTCAGGGCCTCCTAATGACGATGGAATACTCAAATTGCGTCGAGATTCAATACATCGTCCTCCAGCCGACTTGTCTCTAAAAGGTATTGCTGCCTCGGGCACCATATGGTCCGTCTCCTGTGAGTCTAGATTTTTGAATCCGACGCAAAAATGATAGTTAATTGTAACGTTCATCGCCTCCTAATGACGATGTAACACTCAAATTGCGTCGAGATTCAATACATCGTCCTCCAGCCGACTTGTCTACAAGGGAATACTGCTGACTCGGGCTCCATGTGGTCCGTCTCCTGTGAGTCTAGATTCTCGACCCGACGCGAAACTGATAGTTAACTGTAACGCTCAGGGCCTCCTAATGACGATGGAACACTCAAATTGCGTCGAGATTCAATACATCGTCCTCCAGCCGACTTGTCTCTAAGAGGTATTGCTGCCTCGGGCACCATATGGTCCGTCTCCTGTGAGTCTAGATTTTTGAATCCGACGCAAAAATGATAGTTAATTGTAACGTTCATCGCCTCCTAATGACGATGGAACACTCAAATTGCGTCGAGATTCAATACATCGTCCTCCAGCCGACTTGTCTCCAAGGGTCTATTGCTACCTCGGGCACCTTATTGTCGTTCTCCTGTGAGTCTAGATTTTCGAATCCGACGCATGACTGATAGTTAATCGTAACGCTCAGCGCCTCCGATTGACGATGGAACACTCAAATTGCGTCGAGATTCAATACATCGTCCACCAGCCGAGTTGTCTCCAATGGGATATTGCTGCCTCGGGAACCATGTGATCCGTCTCCTGTGAGTCTAGATATTCGAATCCGACGCGAAACTGATAGTTAATTGTAACGTTCAGGGCGTCCTAATGACTATGGAACAGTCAAATTGTGTCGAGAGTCAATACATCGTCCTCCAGCCGACTTGTCTACAAGGGAATACTGCTGACTCGGGCTCCATGTGGTCCGTCTCCTGTGAGTCTAGATTCTCGACCCGACGCGAAACTGATAGTTAACTGTAACGCTAAGGGCCTCCTAATGACGATGGAACACTCAAATTGCGTCGACATTAAATACCTCGTCATTCAGCCGATTTGTCTCCAAGGCTCTATTGCTGCCTCGGGGACCATATGGTCGTTCGCCAGTGAGTCTAGATTTTAGAATCCGACGCAAATCTGATAGTTAATTGTAATGTTCAGAGCCTCCTAATGACGATGGAACACTCAAATTGCGTCGACATTCAATTCAACGTCCTCCAGCCGACTTCTCTCCATGGGGATATTGATGCCTCGGGCACCTTATGGTCGTTCTCTTGTGAGTCTAGATTTTCGAATCCGACGAGAAACTGATTGTTAATTGTAACGTTCAGGGCCTCATAATGACGATGGAACACTCAAATTCCGTCGAGATTCATTACCTCGTCATTCAGCCGATTTGTCTCCAATGGTCTATTGCTGCCTCGGGCACCTTATGGTCGTTCTCCTGTAAGTATAGATTTTCGAATCCAACGCATAACTGATAGTTAATTGTAAAGTTCAGGGCCTCCTAAAGATATGGAACACTCAATTTGCGTCGAGATTCACTACATCGTCCTCCAGCCGACTTGTCTCCAATTGTCTATTGCTGCCTCGGGCCCCTTATGGTCGTTCTCCTGTGAGTATATCTTTTCGAATCCAACGCATAACTGATAGTTAATTGCAACGTTCAGCGCCCCCTAATGACGATGGAACACTCAAATTGCGTCGAGATTAAATACATCGTCCTCCAGCCGACTTGTCTCCAAGGCTCTATTGCTGCCTCGGGCACCTTATGGTCGTTCTCCTGTGAGTCTAGATTTTCGAATCCGACGCATAACTGATAGTTAATTGTAACGCTTAGCGCCTCGTAATGAGGATGGAATAGTCAAATTGCGTCGAGATCCAATAGATCGGCCTCGAGCCGACTTGCCTCCAAGGGGACATTGCTGCCTCGGGCACCATACGGTTTGTCTCCAGTGAGTCTAGATTTACGATTCCGATGCGAAACTGATAGTTAATTGTAACGTTCAGGGCCCCTAATGACGATGGAACACTCAAATTGCTTCGAAATTCAAAACATCGTCCTTCAGCCGACTTGTCTCCAAGGTTCTATTGCTGCCTCGGGCACCTTATGGTCGTTCTCCTGTGAGTCTCGATTTTCGAATCCGACGCAAAACTGATAGTTAATTGTAACGTTCAGGGTTTCCTAATGACGATGGAACACTCAAATTGCGTCGAGATTCAATACATCGGCCTCCAGCCGACTTGTCACCAAGGGAACATTGCTGCCTCGGACACCTTATGGTCGTTCTCCGGTGATTCTACATTTTCTAATCCGACGCGAAACTAATAGTTAATTGTTACGTTCAGGGCCTCCTAATGACGATGGAACACTCAAATTGCGTCGAGAGTCAATTCATCGACATCCAGCCGACTTGTCTCCATGGGGTATTGCTGCCTCGGGCACCATATGGTCCGTCTCCTGTGAGTCTAGATTTTCAAATCCGACGCAAAAATGATAGATAATTGTAACGTTCAGGGCCTCCTAATGATGAGCGAACACTCAAATTGCGTCGAGAGTCAATAATACATCGTCCTCCAGCCAACTTGCTACAAGGGGATATTGCTGCCTCGGGCTCCATGAGGTCCGTTTCCTGTGAGTCTAGATTTTCGAATCCGACGCGAAACTGATAGTTAATTGTAACGTTCAGGGTTCTAATGACGATGGAACACTCAAATTGCGTCGAGATTCAATACATTGTCCTCCAGCCGACTTGTCTCCAACGGTCTATTGCTACCTCGGGCACCTTATGGTCGTTCTCCTGTGAGTATAGATTTTCGAATCCAACGCATAACTGATAGTTAATTGCAACGTTCAGCGCCCCCTAATGACGATGGAACACTCAAATTGCGTCGAGATTCAATACATCGACCTCCAGCCGACTTGTCTTCAAATGTCTATTGCTGCCTCGGGCACCTTGTGGTCGTTCTCCTGTGAGTCTAAATTTTCGAATCCGACGCATAAGTGATAGTTAATTGTAAAGTTCAGGGCCTCCTAATGACGATGGAACACTCAAATTGCGTCGAGATTCAATACATCGTCCTCCAGCCGACTTGTCTCCAAGGCTCTATTGCTGCCTCGGGCACCTTATGGTCGTTCTCCTGTGAGTCTAGATTTTCGAATCCGACGCATAACTGATAGTTAATTGTAACGCTCAGCGCCTCGTAATGAGGATGGAATAGTCAAATTTCGTCGAGATTCAATAGATCGGCCTCGAGCCGACTTGTCTCCAAGGGGACATTGCTGCCTCGGGCACCATACGGTTCGTCTTCTGTGAGTCTAGATTTTCGATTCCGATGCGAGACTGATAGTTAATTGTAACGATCAGGGCCCCTAATGACGATGGAACACTCAAATTGCGTCGAGATTCAATACATCGTCCTTCAGCCGACTTGTCTCCAAGGTTCTATTGCTGCCTCGGGCACCTTATGGTCGTTCTCCTGTGAGTCTCGATTTTCGAATCCGACGCAAAACTGATAGTTAATTGCAACGATCAGGACCACCTAATGACGATAGAACACTCAAATTGCGTCGAGGTTGAATACATCGGCCTCCAGCCGAATTGTCTCCATGGGGATATTGCTGTCTCGAGCTCTATGTGTTCGTTCTCCTGTGAGTCTAGATTTTCGAATCCGACGCGAAACTGATAGTTAATTGTAACGTTCAGGGCCTCCTAATGACGATGGAATACTCAAATTGCGTCGAGATTCAATACATCGTCCTCCAGCCGACTTGTCTCTTAGAGGTATTGCTGCCTCGGGCACCATATGGTCCGTCTCCTGTGAGTCTAGATTTTTGAATCCGACGCAAAAATGATAGTTAATTGTAACGTTCATCGCCTCCTAATGACGATGGAACACTCAAATTGCGTCGAGATTCAATACATCGTCCTCCAGCCGACTTGTCTCCAAGGGTCTATTGCTACCTCGGGCACCTTATTGTCGTTCTCCTGTGAGTCTAGATTTTCGAATCCGACGCATGACTGATAGTTAATCGTAACGCTCAGCGCCTCCGATTGACGATGGAACACTCAAATTGCGTCGAGATTCAATACATCGTCCACCAGCCGAGTTGTCTCCAAGGGGATATTGCTGCCTCGGGAACCATGTGATCCGTCTCCTGTGAGTCTAGATATTCGAATCCGACGCGAAACTGATAGTTAATTGTAACGTTCAGGGCGTCCTAATGACTATGGAACACTCAAATTGCGTCGAGAGTCAATACATCGTCCTCCAGCCGACTTGTCTACAAGGGAATACTGCTGACTCGGGCTCCATGTGGTCCGTCTCCTGTGAGTCTAGATTCTCGACCCGACGCGAAACTGATAGTTAACTGTAACGCTCAGGGCCTCCTAATGACGATGGAACACTCAAATTGCGTCGACATTCAATACCTC
This sequence comes from Schistocerca serialis cubense, assembly GCF_023864345.2. Classification (NCBI taxonomy): domain Eukaryota; kingdom Metazoa; phylum Arthropoda; class Insecta; order Orthoptera; family Acrididae; genus Schistocerca; species Schistocerca serialis. The sequence goes on along the minus strand of NC_064638.1, from coordinate 7,959,643 downwards.
GTCATTCAGCCGATTTGTCTCCAAGGCTCTATTGCTGCCTCGGGGACCATATGGTCGTTCGCCAGTGAGTCTAGATTTTAGAATCCGACGCAAATCTGATAGTTAATTGTAATGTTCAGAGCCTCCTAATGACGATGGAACACTCAAATTGCGTCGACATTCAATTCAACGTCCTCCAGCCGACTTCTCTCCATGGGGATATTGATGCCTCGGGCACCTTATGGTCGTTCTCTTGTGAGTCTAAATTTTCGAATCCGACGAGAAACTGATTGTTAATTGTAACGTTCAGGGCCTCATAATGACGATGGAACACCCAAATTCCGTCGAGATTCATTACCTCGTCATTCAGCCGATTTGTCTCCAATGGTCTATTGCTGCCTCGGGCACCTTATGGTCGTTCTCCTGTAAGTATAGATTTTCGAATCCAACGCATAACTGATAGTTAATTGTAAAGTTCAGGGCCTCCTAAAGATATGGAACACTCAATTTGCGTCGAGATTCACTACATCGTCCTCCAGCCGACTTGTCTCCAATTGTCTATTGCTGCCTCGGGCCCCTTATGGTCGTTCTCCTGTGAGTATAGCTTTTCGAATCCAACGCATAACTGATAGTTAATTGCAACGTTCAGCGCCCCCTAATGACGATGGAACACTCAAATTGCGTCGAGATTAAATACATCGTCCTCCAGCCGACTTGTCTCCAAGGCTCAATTGCTGCCTCGGGCACCTTATGGTCGTTCTCCTGTGAGTCTAGATTTTCGAATCCGACGCATAACTGATAGTTAATTGTAACGCTCAGCGCCTCGTAATGAGGATGGAATAGTCAAATTGCGTCGAGATCCAATAGATCGGCCTCGAGCCGACTTGCCTCCAAGGGGACATTGCTGCCTCGGGCACCATACGGTTTGTCTCCAGTGAGTCTAGATTTTCGATTCCGATGCGAAACTGATAGTTAATTGTAACGTTCAGGGCCCCTAATGACGATGGAACACTCAAATTGCTTCGAAATTCAAAACATCGTCCTTCAGCCGACTTGTCTCCAAGGTTCTATTGCTGCCTCGGGCACCTTATGGTCGTTCTCCTGTGAGTCTCGATTTTCGAATCCGACGCAAAACTGATAGTTAATTGTAACGTTCAGGGTTTCCTAATGACGATGGAACACTCTAATTGCGTCGAGATTCAATACATCGGCCTCCAGCCGACTTGTCTCCAAGGGAACATTGCTGCCTCGGACACCTTATGGTCGTTCTCCGGTGATTCTACATTTTCTAATCCGACGCGAAACTAATAGTTAATTGTTACGTTCAGGGCCTCCTAATGACGATGGAATACTCAAATTGCGTCGAGATTCAATACATCGTCCTCCAGCCGACTTGTCTCTAAAAGGTATTGCTGCCTCGGGCACCATATGGTCCGTCTCCTGTGAGTCTAGATTTTTGAATCCGACGCAAAAATGATAGTTAATTGTAACGTTCATCGCCTCCTAATGACGATGTAACACTCAAATTGCGTCGAGATTCAATACATCGTCCTCCAGCCGACTTGTCTACAAGGGAATACTGCTGACTCGGGCTCCATGTGGTCCGTCTCCTGTGAGTCTAGATTCTCGACCCGACGCGAAACTGATAGTTAACTGTAACGCTCAGGGCCTCCTAATGACGATGGAACACTCAAATTGCGTCGAGATTCAATACATCGTCCTCCAGCCGACTTGTCTCTAAGAGGTATTGCTGCCTCGGGCACCATATGGTCCGTCTCCTGTGAGTCTAGATTTTTGAATCCGACGCAAAAATGATAGTTAATTGTAACGTTCATCGCCTCCTAATGACGATGGAACACTCAAATTGCGTCGAGATTCAATACATCGTCCTCCAGCCGACTTGTCTCCAAGGGTCTATTGCTACCTCGGGCACCTTATTGTCGTTCTCCTGTGAGTCTAGATTTTCGAATCCGACGCATGACTGATAGTTAATCGTAACGCTCAGCGCCTCCGATTGACGATGGAACACTCAAATTGCGTCGAGATTCAATACATCGTCCACCAGCCGAGTTGTCTCCAATGGGATATTGCTGCCTCGGGAACCATGTGATCCGTCTCCTGTGAGTCTAGATATTCGAATCCGACGCGAAACTGATAGTTAATTGTAACGTTCAGGGCGTCCTAATGACTATGGAACAGTCAAATTGTGTCGAGAGTCAATACATCGTCCTCCAGCCGACTTGTCTACAAGGGAATACTGCTGACTCGGGCTCCATGTGGTCCGTCTCCTGTGAGTCTAGATTCTCGACCCGACGCGAAACTGATAGTTAACTGTAACGCTAAGGGCCTCCTAATGACGATGGAACACTCAAATTGCGTCGACATTAAATACCTCGTCATTCAGCCGATTTGTCTCCAAGGCTCTATTGCTGCCTCGGGGACCATATGGTCGTTCGCCAGTGAGTCTAGATTTTAGAATCCGACGCAAATCTGATAGTTAATTGTAATGTTCAGAGCCTCCTAATGACGATGGAACACTCAAATTGCGTCGACATTCAATTCAACGTCCTCCAGCCGACTTCTCTCCATGGGGATATTGATGCCTCGGGCACCTTATGGTCGTTCTCTTGTGAGTCTAGATTTTCGAATCCGACGAGAAACTGATTGTTAATTGTAACGTTCAGGGCCTCATAATGACGATGGAACACTCAAATTCCGTCGAGATTCATTACCTCGTCATTCAGCCGATTTGTCTCCAATGGTCTATTGCTGCCTCGGGCACCTTATGGTCGTTCTCCTGTAAGTATAGATTTTCGAATCCAACGCATAACTGATAGTTAATTGTAAAGTTCAGGGCCTCCTAAAGATATGGAACACTCAATTTGCGTCGAGATTCACTACATCGTCCTCCAGCCGACTTGTCTCCAATTGTCTATTGCTGCCTCGGGCCCCTTATGGTCGTTCTCCTGTGAGTATATCTTTTCGAATCCAACGCATAACTGATAGTTAATTGCAACGTTCAGCGCCCCCTAATGACGATGGAACACTCAAATTGCGTCGAGATTAAATACATCGTCCTCCAGCCGACTTGTCTCCAAGGCTCTATTGCTGCCTCGGGCACCTTATGGTCGTTCTCCTGTGAGTCTAGATTTTCGAATCCGACGCATAACTGATAGTTAATTGTAACGCTCAGCGCCTCGTAATGAGGATGGAATAGTCAAATTGCGTCGAGATCCAATAGATCGGCCTCGAGCCGACTTGCCTCCAAGGGGACATTGCTGCCTCGGGCACCATACGGTTTGTCTCCAGTGAGTCTAGATTTACGATTCCGATGCGAAACTGATAGTTAATTGTAACGTTCAGGGCCCCTAATGACGATGGAACACTCAAATTGCTTCGAAATTCAAAACATCGTCCTTCAGCCGACTTGTCTCCAAGGTTCTATTGCTGCCTCGGGCACCTTATGGTCGTTCTCCTGTGAGTCTCGATTTTCGAATCCGACGCAAAACTGATAGTTAATTGTAACGTTCAGGGTTTCCTAATGACGATGGAACACTCAAATTGCGTCGAGATTCAATACATCGGCCTCCAGCCGACTTGTCACCAAGGGAACATTGCTGCCTCGGACACCTTATGGTCGTTCTCCGGTGATTCTACATTTTCTAATCCGACGCGAAACTAATAGTTAATTGTTACGTTCAGGGCCTCCTAATGACGATGGAACACTCAAATTGCGTCGAGAGTCAATTCATCGACATCCAGCCGACTTGTCTCCATGGGGTATTGCTGCCTCGGGCACCATATGGTCCGTCTCCTGTGAGTCTAGATTTTCAAATCCGACGCAAAAATGATAGATAATTGTAACGTTCAGGGCCTCCTAATGATGAGCGAACACTCAAATTGCGTCGAGAGTCAATAATACATCGTCCTCCAGCCAACTTGCTACAAGGGGATATTGCTGCCTCGGGCTCCATGAGGTCCGTTTCCTGTGAGTCTAGATTTTCGAATCCGACGCGAAACTGATAGTTAATTGTAACGTTCAGGGTTCTAATGACGATGGAACACTCAAATTGCGTCGAGATTCAATACATTGTCCTCCAGCCGACTTGTCTCCAACGGTCTATTGCTACCTCGGGCACCTTATGGTCGTTCTCCTGTAAGACTAGATTTTCGAATCCGACGCATGACTTATAGTTAATTGTAATGCTCAGCGCCTCCTAATGACGATGGAACACTCAAATTGCGTCGAGATTCAATACATCGTACACCAGCCGACTTGTCTCCAAGGGGATATCGTTACCTCGAGCACCATATGATCCGTCTCCTGTGAGTCTAGATTTTCGAATCCGACGCGAAACTGATAGTTAATTGTAACGTTCAGGGCCTCCTAATGACGATGGAACACTCAAATTGCGTCGCGATTCAATACGTCGTCCTCCAGCGGACTGGTCACCAAGGGGATATTGCTGCCTCGTACACCTTATGGACCGTCTCCAGTGAGACTAGATTTTCGAATCCGACGCATAACTGATAGTTAATTGCAACGTTCAGCGCCTCCTAATGACGATGGAACACTCAATTTGTGTCGAGATTCAATACATCGGCCTCCAGCCGACTTGTCTGCAAATGTCTATTGCTGCCTATGGCACCTTGTGGTCGATCTCCTGTGAGTCTAGTTTTTCGAATCCGACTCAAGACTGATAGTTAATTGTAAAGTTCAGGACCTCCTAATGACGATGGAATACTCAAATTGCGTCGAGATTCAATACATCGGCCTCGAGCCGACTTGTCTCCAAGGGGACATTGCTGCCTCGGGCACCATACGGTCCGTCTCCTGTGAGTCTAGATTTTCGAATTCGACGCGAAACTGATAGTTAACTGTAACGTTCAGGGCCTCCTATTGACGATGGAACACCCAAATTGCGTCGAGATTCAATACATCGGCCACCAGCCGACTTGTCTCCAAGGGTCTATTGCTGCCTCGGGCACCTCATGATCGATTTCCAGTGAGTCTAGATTTTCGAACCCGACGCAAAACTGACAGTTAATTGTACCGTTCAGGGCCTCCTAATGACGATGGAATACTCAAATTGCGTCGAGATTCAATACATCGTCATCCAGCCGACTTCTCTCCATGGGGATAATGCTGCCTCGGGCACTTTATGGTCGTTCTCCTGTGAGTCCAGATATTCGAATCCGACGCGATACTGATTGTTAATTTTAACGTTCAGGGCATCCTAATGGCGATGGAACACTCAAATTGCGTCGAGATTCAATACATCGTCATTCAGCCGATTTGTCTCCAAGGGGCTATTGCTGCCTCGGGCACCTTATGGTCGTTCCACTGTGAGTCTAGATTTTAGAATCCGACGCAAAACTGATGGTTAATTGCAATGTTCAGGGCCTTCTAATGACGATGGAACACTCAAATTGCGTCGAGATTCAATACATCGGCCTCCAGCCGACTTGTCTCCAAGGGGTATTGCTGCCTCGGGCACCATATGGTCCGCCTCCTGTGAGTCTAGATTTTCGAATCCGACGCAAAAATGATAGTTAATTGTATCGTTCAGGGCCTCCTAATGACGATGGGGCACTCAAATTGCGTCGCGATTCAATACATCGTCCTCCAGCGGACTGGTCTCCAAGGGGATATTGTTGCCTCGGACACCTTATGGTCAGTCTCCAGTGAGTCTAGATTTTCGAGTACGACGAAAAACTGATAGTTAATTGTAACATTCAGGGCCTCCTAATGACGATGGAACACTCAAATTGCGTCGCGATCCAATACATCGTCCTCCAGCCGACTTGTCTCCAAGGGTCTATTGCTGCCTCGGGCACCTCATGATCGATTTCCAGTGAGTCTAGATTTTCGAACCCGACGCAAAACTGACAGTTAATTGTACCGTTCAGGGCCTCCTAATGACGATGGAATACTCAAATTGCGTCGAGATTCAATACATCGTCATCCAGCCGACTTCTCTCCATGGGGATAATGCTGCCTCGGGCACTTTATGGTCGTTCTCCTGTGAGTCCAGATATTCGAATCCGACGCGATACTGATTGTTAATTTTAACGTTCAGGGCATCCTAATGGCGATGGAACACTCAAATTGCGTCGAGATTCAATACATCGTCATTCAGCCGATTTGTCTCCAAGGGGCTATTGCTGCCTCGGGCACCTTATGGTCGTTCCACTGTGAGTCTAGATTTTAGAATCCGACGCAAAACTGATGGTTAATTGCAATGTTCAGGGCCTTCTAATGACGATGGAACACTCAAATTGCGTCGAGATTCAATACATCGGCCTCCAGCCGACTTGTCTCCAAGGGGTATTGCTGCCTCGGGCACCATATGGTCCGCCTCCTGTGAGTCTAGATTTTCGAATCCGACGCAAAAATGATAGTTAATTGTAAATTTCAGCGCCTCCTAATGACGACGGAACACTCAAATTGCGTCGAGCTTCAATACATCGGCCTCGAGCCGACTTGTCTCCAAGGTTCTATTGCGGCCTCGGGCACATTACGGATGTTCTCCTATGAGTCTCGATTTTCGAATCGGACGCAAAACCGATAGTTAATTGCAACGTTCAGGGCCTCCTAATGACTATGGAACACTCAAATTGCGTCGAGACTCAATACATCGTACTCCATCCGAATTGTCTACAAGGGATATTGCAGCCTCGGGGCCCATGTGGTCCGTCTCCTGTGAGTCTCGATTTTCGAATCCGACGCAAAACTGATAGTTAATTGTAACGTTAAGGACCTCCAAATGACGATGGGGCACTCAAATTGCGTCGCGATTCAATACATCGTCCTCCAGCGGACTGGTCTCCAAGGGGATATTGTTGCTTCCGACCTTGTGGGCAGTCTCCAGTGAGTCTAGATTTTCGAATCCGACGAAAAACTGATAGTTAATTCTAACATTCAGGGCCTCCTAATGACAATGGAACACTCAAATTGCGTCGCGATCCAATACATCGTCCTCCAGACAACTTGTATCCAAGGGTCTATTGCTGCCTCGGGCACCTTATGATCGATCTCTTGTGAGTCTAGATTTTCGAACCCGACGCAAAACTGGTAGTTAATTGTACCGTTCAGGGCCTCCTAATGACGACGGAATACTCAAATTGCGTCGAGATTCAATACATCGCCATCCAGCCGACTTCTCTCCATGGGGATAATCCTGCCTCGGGCACTTTATGGTCGTTCTCCTGTGAGTCTAGATATTCGAATCCGACGCGAAACTGAATGTTAATTGTAAAGTTCATGTCTTCCTAATGACGATGGAATACTCAAATTGCGTCGAGATTCAATACATCGTACTCCATCCGAATTGTCTACAAGGGATATTGCAGCCTCGGGGCCCATGTGGTCCGTCTCCTGCGAGTCTCGATTTTCGAATCCGACGCAAAACTGATAGTTAATTGTAACGTTCAGGGCCTCCTAATGACTATGGAACACTCAAATTGCGTCGAGAATCAATACATCGTACTCCAGTCGAATTGTATACTAGGGATATTGCAGCCTCGGGTTCCATGTGGTCCGTCTCCTATGAGTCTCGATTTTCGAATCCGACGCAAAACCGATAGTTAATTGCATCATTCAGGGCCTCCTAATGACGATGGAATACTCAAATTGCGTCGCGATCCAATACATCGTCCTCCAGCCGACTTGTCTCCAAGGGTCTATTGCTGCCTCCGGCACCTTATGATCGATCTCCAGTGAGTCTAGATTTTCGAACCCGACTCAAAACTGATAGCTAATTGTAACCCTCAGGGCCTCGTAATGACTATGGGGCACTCAATTTGCGTCGCGATTCAATATATCGTCCTCCAGCGGACTGGTCTCCAAGAGGATATTGTTGCCTCGGACACCTTATGGTCACTCTCCACTGAGTCTAGATTTTCGAATCCGACGAAAAACTGATAGTTAATTGTAACATTCAGGGCCTCCTACTGACGATGGGACACTCAAATTGCGACGCGATCCAATACTTCGTCTTCCAGCCGACTTGTCTCCAAGGGTCAATTGCTGCCTCGGGCACCTTATGATCGATCTCCAGTGAAACTAGATTTTCGAACCCGACGCAAAACTGATAGTTAATAGTACCGTTCAGGACCTCCTAATGACGATGGGATACTCAAATTGCGTCGAGATTCAATACATCGTCATCCAGCCGAAACCTCTCCATCGGGCTAATGCTGCCTCGGGCACTTTATGGTCGTTCTCCTGTGAGTCTAGATATTCGAATCCGACGCGATACTGATTGTTAATTTTAACGTTCAGGGCTTCCTAATGACGATGGAACACTCAAATTGCGTCGAGATTCAATACATCGTCATTCAGCCGATTTGTCTCCAAGGGGCTATTGCTGCCTCGGGCAATTTATGGTCGTTCCACTGTGAGTCTAGATTTTAGAATACGACGCAAAACTGATGGCTAATTGTAAAGTTCAGGGCCTCCTAATGACGATGGAACACTCAAATTGCGTCGAGATTCAATACGTCGGCCTCCAGCCGACTTGTCTCCAAGGGGTATTGCTGCCTCGGGCACCTTATGGTCCGCCTCCTGTGAGTCTAGATTTTCGAATCCGACGCAAAAATGATAGTTAATTGTAAATTTCAGCGCCTCCTAATGACGATGGAACACTCAAATTGCGTCGAGATTCAATACATCGGCCTCGAGCCGACTTGTCTCCAAGGTTCAATTGCGGCCTCGGGCCCATTACGGTCGTTCTCCTATGAGTCTCGATTTTCGAATCCGACGCAAAACCGATAGTTAATTGTAACGTTCAGGGCCTCCAAATGACGATGGGGCACTCAAATTGCGTCGCGATTCAATACATCGTCCTCCAGCGGACTGGTCTCCAAGGGGATATTGTTGACTCGGACACCTTATAGTCAGTCTCCAGTGAGTCTAGATTTTCGAATCCGACGAAAAACTGATAGTTAATTGTAACGTTCAGGGCCTCCAAACGACGATGGGGCACTCAAATTGCGTCGCGATTCAATACATCGTCCTCCAGCGGACTGGTCTCCAAGGGGATATTGTTGACTCGGACACCTTATGGTCAGTCTCCAGTGAGTCTCGATTTTCGAATCCGACGAAAAACTCATAGTTAATTGTAACATTCAGGGCCTCCTAATGACGATGGAACACTCAAATTGCGTCGCGATCCAATACATCGTCCTCAAGCCGACTTGTCTCCAAGGGTCTATTGCTGCCTCGGGCACCTTATGTTCGATCTCCAGTGAGTCTAGATTTTCGAACCCGACGCAAAACTGATAGTTAATTGTACCGTTCAGGGCCTCCTAATGACGATGGAACACCCAATTTGTGTCGAGATTCAATACATCGGCCTCCAGCCGACTTGTCTGCAAATGTCTATTGCTGCCTATGGCACCTTGTGGTCGATCTCCTGTGAGTCTAGTTTTTCGAATCCGACTCATGACTGATAGTTAATTGTAAAGTTCAGGACCTCCTAATGACGATGGAATACTCAAATTGCGTCGAGATTCAATACATCGGCCTCGAGCCGACTTGTCTCCAAGGGGACATTGCTGCCTCGGGCACCATACGGTCCGTCTCCTGTGAGTCTAGATTTTCGAATTCGACGCGAAACTGATAGTTAACTGTAACGTTCAGGGCCTCCTATTGACGATGGAACACCCAAATTGCGTCGAGATTCAATACATCGGCCACCAGCCGACTTGTCTCCAAGGGTCTATCGCTGGCTCGGGCACCTTATGATCGTTCTCCTGTGAGTCTAGATTTTCGAACCCGACGCAAAACTGATAGTTAATTGTAACGTTCAGGACATCCTAATGACGATGGAATACTCAAATTGCGTCGAGATTCAATTCATCGTCCTCCAGCCGACTTCTCTCCATGGGGATATTGCTGCATCGGGCACCTAATGGTCGTTCCCCTGTAAGTCTAGATTTTAGAATCCGACGCAAATCTCATAGTTAATTGTAATGTTCAGGGCCTCCTAATGACGATGGAACACTCAAATTGCGTCGAGATTCAATAAATCGGCCTCCAGCCGACTTGTCTCCAAGCGTTATTGCTGCCTCGGGAACCGTGTTGTCGGTCTCCTGTGAGTCTAGATTTTAGAATCCGACGCAAAAATGATATTTAATTGTAACGTTAAGGCCCTCCTAATGACGATGGAACATTAAAATTGCGTCGAGAGTCAATACATCGTCCTCCAGCCGACTTGTCTACAATGGGATATTGCTGCCTCGGGCTCCATGTGGTCCGTCTCCTGTGAGTCTAGATTTTTGAATCCGACGCGAAACTGATAGTTAATTGTATCGTTCAGGGCCTCCTAATGACGATGGGGCACTCAAATTGCGTCGCGATTCAATACATCGTCCTCCAGCGGACTGGTCTCCAAGGGGATATTGTTGCCTCGGACACCTTATGGTCAGTCTCCAGTGAGTCTAGATTTTCGAGTACGACGAAAAACTGATAGTTAATTGTAACATTCAGGGCCTCCTAATGACGATGGAACACTCAAATTGCGTCGCGATCCAATACATCGTCCTCCAGCCGACTTGTCTCCAAGGGTCTATTGCTGCCTCGGGCACCTCATGATCGATTTCCAGTGAGTCTAGATTTTCGAACCCGACGCAAAACTGACAGTTAATTGTACCGTTCAGGGCCTCCTAATGACGATGGAATACTCAAATTGCGTCGAGATTCAATACATCGTCATCCAGCCGACTTCTCTCCATGGGGATAATGCTGCCTCGGGCACTTTATGGTCGTTCTCCTGTGAGTCCAGATATTCGAATCCGACGCGATACTGATTGTTAATTTTAACGTTCAGGGCATCCTAATGGCGATGGAACACTCAAATTGCGTCGAGATTCAATACATCGTCATTCAGCCGATTTGTCTCCAAGGGGCTATTGCTGCCTCGGGCACCTTATGGTCGTTCCACTGTGAGTCTAGATTTTAGAATCCGACGCAAAACTGATGGTTAATTGCAATGTTCAGGGCCTTCTAATGACGATGGAACACTCAAATTGCGTCGAGATTCAATACATCGGCCTCCAGCCGACTTGTCTCCAAGGGGTATTGCTGCCTCGGGCACCATATGGTCCGCCTCCTGTGAGTCTAGATTTTCGAATCCGACGCAAAAATGATAGTTAATTGTAAATTTCAGCGCCTCCTAATGACGACGGAACACTCAAATTGCGTCGAGCTTCAATACATCGGCCTCGAGCCGACTTGTCTCCAAGGTTCTATTGCGGCCTCGGGCACATTACGGATGTTCTCCTATGAGTCTCGATTTTCGGATCGGACGCAAAACCGATAGTTAATTGCAACGTTCAGGGCCTCCTAATGACTATGGAACACTCAAATTGCGTCGAGACTCAATACATCGTACTCCATCCGAATTGTCTACAAGGGATATTGCAGCCTCGGGGCCCATGTGGTCCGTCTCCTGTGAGTCTCGATTTTCGAATCCGACGCAAAACTGATAGTTAATTGTAACGTTAAGGACCTGCAAATGACGATGGGGCACTCAAATTGCGTCGCGATTCAATACATCGTCCTCCAGCGGACTGGTCTCCAAGGGGATATTGTTGCTTCGGACCTTGTGGGCAGTCTCCAGTGAGTCTAGATTTTCGAATCCGACGAAAAACTGAAGGTTAATTCTAACATTCAGGGCCTCCTAATGACAATGGAACACTCAAATTGCGTCGCGATCCAATACATCGTCCTCCAGACAACTTGTATCCAAGGGTCTATTGCTGCCTCGGGCACCTTATGATCGATCTCTTGTGAGTCTAGATTTTCGAACCCGACGCAAAACTGGTAGTTAATTGTACCGTTCAGGGCCTCCTAATGACGATGGAATACTCAAATTGCGTCGAGATTCGATACATCGCCATCCAGCCGACTTCTCTCCATGGGGATAATCCTGCCTCGGGCACTTTATGGTCGTTCTCCTGTGAGTCTAGATATTCGAATCCGACGCGAAACTGAATGTTAATTGTAAAGTTCATGGCTTCCTAATGACGATGGAATACTCAAATTGCAACGAGATTCAATACATCGTACTCCATCCGAATTGTCTACAAGGGATATTGCAGCCTCGGGGCCCATGTGGTCCGTCTCCTGTGAGTCTCGATTTTCGAATCCGACGCAAAACTGATAGTTAATTGTAACGTTCAGGGCCTCCTAATGACGATGGAATACTCAAATTGCGTCGCGATCCAATACATCGTCCTCCAGCCGACTTGTCTCCAAGGGTCTATTGCTGCCTCCGGCACCTTATGATCGATCTCCAGTGAGTCTAGATTTTCGAACCCGACTCAAAACTGATAGCTAATTGTAACCCTCAGGGCCTCGTAATGACTATGGGGCACTCAATTTGCGTCGCGATTCAATACATCGTCCTCCAGCGGACTGGTCTCCAAGGGGATATTGTTGCCTCGGACACCTTATGGTCACTCTCCACTGAGTCTAGATTTTCGAATCCGACGAAAAACTGATAGTTAATTGTAACATTCAGGGCCTCCTACTGACGATGGGACACTCAAATTGCGACGCGATCCAATACATCGTCTTCCAGCCGACTTGTCTCCAAGGGTCAATTGCTGCCTCGGGCACCTTATGATCGATCTCCAGTGAAACTAGATTTTCGAACCCGACGCAAAACTGATAGTTAATAGTACCGTTCAGGACCTCCTAATGACGATGGGATACTCAAATTGCGTCGAGATTCAATACATCGTCATCCAGCCGAAACCTCTCCATGGGGCTAATGCTGCCTCGGGCACTTTATGGTCGTTCTCCTGTGAGTCTAGATATTCGAATCCGACGCGATACTGATTGTTAATTTTAACGTTCAGGGCTTCCTAATGACAATGGAACACTCAAATTGCGTCGAGATTCAATACATCGTCATTCAGCCGATTTGTCTCCAAGGGGCTATTGCTGCCTCGGGCAATTTATGGTCGTTCCACTGTGAGTCTAGATTTTAGAATACGACGCAAAACTGATGGCTAATTGTAAAGTTCAGGGCCTCCTAATGACGATGGAACACTCAAATTGCGTCGAGATTCAGTACATCGGCCTCCAGCCGACTTGTCTCCAAGGGGTATTGCTGCCTCGGGCACCTTATGGTCCGCCTCCTGTGAGTCTAGATTTTCGAATCCGACGCAAAAATGATAGTTAATTGTAAATTTCAGCGCCTCCTAATGACGATGGAACACTCAAATTGCGTCGAGATACAATACATCGGCCTCGAGCCGACTTGTCTCCAAGGTTCAATTGCGGCCTCGGGCCCATTACGGTCGTTCTCCTATGAGTCTCGATTTTCGAATCCGACGCAAAACCGATAGTTAATTGTAACGTTCAGGGCCTCCAAATGACGATGGGGCACTCAAATTGCGTCGCGATTCAATACATCGTCCTCCAGCGGACTGGTCTCCAAGGGGATATTGTTGACTCGGACACCTTATAGTCAGTCTCCAGTGAGTCTAGATTTTCGAATCCGACGAAAAACTGATAGTTAATTGTAACGTTCAGGGCCTCCAAACGACGATGGGGCACTCAAATTGCGTCGCGATCCAATACATCGTCCTCCAGACAACTTGTATCCAAGGGTCTATTGCTGCCTCGGGCACCTTATGATCGATCTCTTGTGAGTCTAGATTTTCGAACCCGACGCAAAACTGGTAGTTAATTGTACCGTTCAGGGCCTCCTAATGACGATGGAATACTCAAATTGCGTCGAGATTCAATACATCGCCATCCAGCCGACTTCTCTCCATGGGGATAATCCTGCCTCGGGCACTTTATGGTCGTTCTCCTGTGAGTCTAGATATTCGAATCCGACGCGAAACTGAATGTTAATTGTAAAGTTCATGGCTTCCTAATGACGATGGAATACTCAAATTGCGTCGAGATTCAATACATCGTACTCCATCCGAATTGTCTACAAGGGATATTGCAGCCACGGGGCCCATGTGGTCCGTCTCCTGTGAGTCTCGATTTTCGAATCCGACGCAAAACTGATAGTTAATTGTAACGTTCAGGGCCTCCTAATGACTATGGAACACTCAAATTGCGTCGAGAATCAATACATCGTACTCCAGTCGAATTGTATACTAGGGATATTGCAGCCTCGGGTTCCATGTGGTCCGTCTCCTATGAGTCTCGATTTTCGAATCCGACGCAAAACCGATAGTTAATTGCATCATTCAGGGCCTCCTAATGACGATGGAATACTCAAATTGCGTCGCGATCCAATACATCGTCCTCCAGCCGACTTGTCTCCAAGGGTCTATTGCTGCCTCCGGCACCTTATGATCGATCTCCAGTGAGTCTAGATTTTCGAACCCGACTCAAAACTGATAGCTAATTGTAACCCTCAGGGCCTCGTAATGACTATGGGGCACTCAATTTGCGTCGCGATTCAATACATCGTCCTCCAGCGGACTGGTCTCCAAGGGGATATTGTTGCCTCGGACACCTTATGGTCACTCTCCACTGAGTCTAGATTTTCGAATCCGACGAAAAACTGATAGTTAATTGTAACATTCAGGGCCTCCTACTGACGATGGGACACTCAAATTGCGACGCGATCCAATACATCGTCTTCCAGCCGACTTGTCTCCATGGGTCAATTGCTGCCTCGGGCACCTTATGATCGATCTCCAGTGAAACTAGATTTTCGAACCCGACGCAAAACTGATAGTTAATAGTACCGTTCAGGACCTCCTAATGACGATGGGATACTCAAATTGCGTCGAGATTCAATACATCGTCATCCAGCCGAAACCTCTCCATGGGGCTAATGCTGCCTCGGGCACTTTATGGTCGTTCTCCTGTGAGTCTAGATATTCGAATCCGACGCGATACTGATTGTTAATTTTAACGTTCAGGGCTTCCTAATGACAATGGAACACTCAAATTGCGTCGAGATTCAATACATCGTCATTCAGCCGATTTGTCTCCAAGGGGCTATTGCTGCCTCGGGCAATTTATGGTCGTTCCACTGTGAGTCTAGATTTTAGAATACGACGCAAAACTGATGGCTAATTGTAAAGTTCAGGGCCTCCTAATGACGATGGAACACTCAAATTGCGTCGAGATTCAATACATCGGCCTCCAGCCGACTTGTCTCCAAGGGGTATTGCTGCCTCGGGCACCTTATGGTCCGCCTCCTGTGAGTCTAGATTTTCGAATCCGACGCAAAAATGATAGTTAATTGTAAATTTCAGCGCCTCCTAATGACGATGGAACACTCAAATTGCGTCGAGATACAATACATCGGCCTCGAGCCGACTTGTCTCCAAGGTTCAATTGCGGCCTCGGGCCCATTACGGTCGTTCTCCTATGAGTCTCGATTTTCGAATCCGACGCAAAACCGATAGTTAATTGTAACGTTCAGGGCCTCCAAATGACGATGGGGCACTCAAATTGCGTCGCGATTCAATACATCGTCCTCCAGCGGACTGGTCTCCAAGGGGATATTGTTGACTCGGACACCTTATAGTCAGTCTCCAGTGAGTCTAGATTTTCGAATCCGACGAAAAACTGATAGTTAATTGTAACGTTCAGGGCCTCCAAACGACGATGGGGCACTCAAATTGCGTCGCGATTCAATACATCGTCCTCCAGCGGACTGGTCTCCAAGGGGATATTGTTGACTCGGACACCTTATGGTCAGTCTCCAGTGAGTCTCGATTTTCGAATCCGACGAAAAACTCATAGTTAATTGTAACATTCAGGGCCTCCTAATGACGATGGAACACTCAAATTGCGTCGCGATCCAATACATCGTCCTCAAGCCGACTTGTCTCCAAGGGTCTATTGCTGCCTCGGGCACCTTATGTTCGATCTCCAGTGAGTCTAGATTTTCGAACCCGACGCAAAACTGATAGTTAATTGTACCGTTCAGGGCCTCCTAATGACGACGGAATACTCAAATTGCGTCGAGATTCAATACATCGTCATCCAGCCGACTTCTCTCCGTGGGGATAATGCAGCCTCGGGCATTTTATGGTCGTTCTCCTGTGAGTCTAGATATTCGAATCCGACGCGGAACTGATTGTTAATTGTAACGTTCAGGGCTTCGTAATGACGATGGAACACTCATATTGCGTCGAGATTCAATACATCGTCCTTCAGCCGACTTGTCGTTCTCTTGTGAGTCTCTATTTTCGAATCCGACGCAAAACTGATAGTTAATTGCAACGTTCAGGGCCTCTTAATGACGATGGAACACTCAAATTGCGTCGAGATTCAATTTATCGTCCTCCAGCCGGCTTGTCTCCAAGGGGATATCGCTGCCTCGTTCACCACATGGTCCGTCTCCGGTGATTCTACATTTTCGAATCCGACGCAATACTGACAGTTAATTGTAATGTTAAGGCCTCCTAATGACGATGGAACACTCAAAAATGCGTCGCGATCCAGTACATCGTCCTCCAGCCGACTTGTCTCCAAGGGTCTATTGCTGCCTCGGGCACCTTATGATCGATCTCCAGTGAGTCTAGATTTTCGAACCCGACGCAAAACTGATAGTTAATTGTACCGTTCAGGGCCTCCTAATGACGATGGAATACTCAAAATGTGTCGAGATTCAATACATCGTCATCCAGCCGACTTCTCTCCATGGGGATAATGCTGCCTCGGGCACTTTATGGTCGTTCTCCTGTGAGTCTAGATTTTCGAATCCGAAGCATAACCGATAGTTAATTGTAAAGTTCAGGGCTTCCTAATGACGATGGAACACTCAAATTGCGTCGCGATCCAATACATCGTCCTCCAGCCGACTTGGCTCCACGGGCTGCCTCGGGCACCTTATTATCGATCTCCAGTGAGTCTAGATTTTCGAACCCGACGCAAAACTGATAGTTAATTGTACCGTTCAGGGCCTCCTAATGACGATGGAATACTCAAATTGCGTCGATATTCAATACATCGTCATCCAGCCGACTTCTCTCCATGGGGATAATGCTGCCTCGGACACTTTATGGTCGTTCTCCAGTGTGTCTAGATATTCGAATCCAACGCGATACTGATTGTTAATTTTAACGTTCAGGGCTTCCTAATGACGATGGAATACTCAAATTGCGTCGAGATTCAATACATCGTCATTCAGCCGATTTGTCTCCAAGGGGATATTGCTGCCTCGGGCACCTTATGGTCGTTCCACTGTGAGTCTACATTTCAGAATCCGACGCAAAACTGATGGTTAATTGTAATGTTCAGGGCCTCCTAATGACGATGGAACACTTAAATTGCGTCGAGATTCAATGCATCGGCCTCCAGCCGACTTGTCTCCGAGGGGTATTGCTGCCTCGGGCACCAAATGGTCCGCCTCCTGTGAGTCTAGATTTTCGAATCCGACGCAAAAATTATAGTTAATTGTAAATTTCAGAGCCTCCTAATGACGATGGAACACTTAAATTGCGTCGAGATTCATACATCGGCCTCGAGCCGACTTGTCTCCAAGGTTCTATTGCGGCCTCGGGCACATTATGGTCGCTCTAATATGAGTCTCGATTTTCAAATCCGACGCAAAACTGATAGTTAATTGTAACGTTTAGGGCCTCCTAATGACGATGAAACATTGAAATTGCGTCGCGATTCAATACATCGTCCTCCAGCCGACTTGTCCCCAAGGGGATATTGCTGCCTCGGACACCAAATGGTCCGTCTCCTGTGAGTCTAGATTTTCGAATCCTACGCGAAACTGATAGTTAATTGTATCGTTCAGGGCCTCCTAATGACGATGGAACACTTAAATTGCGTCGAGATTCAATACATCGTGCTTCAGCCGACTTGTCTCCAAGGGTCTATTGCTGCCTCGGGCACCTAATGGTCGTTCTCCTGTGAGTCTAGATTTTCGATTCCGACGCAAAACTGATAGTTAATTGTAACGTTCAGGGCCTCCTAATGACGATGGAACACTCAAATTGCGTCGAGATTCATCACATCGCCCTCCTGCCGATTTGTCGCCAAGGGTCTATTGGTGCCTCGGGCACTATATGGTCGTTCTCCTGTAAGTCTACATTTTCGTATCCGACGCAAAACTGATAGTTAATTGTAACATTCAGGGCCCCCTAATGCCGATGGAACACTCAAATTTCGTCGAGATTCAATACATCATCCTCCAGCCGACTTGTCACCAAGGGGATATTGCTGCCTCGGGCACCATTGGGGCCATCTCCTGTGAGTCTAGATTTTCGAATCAGACGCGAAACTGATAGTTAATTGTAACGTTCAGGGCCTCCTAATGACGATGGAACACTCAAATCGTGTCCAGATTCAATACATCGTCCTCCAGCCGACTTGTCTACAAGGGAATATTGCTGCCTCGGGCACTATATGGTCCTTCCCTGTGAGTCTAGATTTTAGAATCCGACGCAAAACTGACAGTTACTTGTAACGTTCAGGGCCTCCTAATGACGATGGGACACTCAAATTGCGTCGAGATTAAATACATCGGCCACCAGCCGACATGTTTCCAAGGCTCCATTGCTGCCTGTGGCACCTTCTCCTGTGGGTCTAGATTTTCGAATCCGACGCAAAACTGATGGTTGCTTGTAACGTTCAGAGCATCCTATTGACGATGGAACACTAAAATTGCGTCGAGAATCAATACACCGTCCTCCAGCCGACTTGTCTCCAAGGGGATATTGCTGGCTCGGGCACCTTATGTTCCGTCTCCTGTGAGACTAGATTTTCGAATCCAACGCGAAACTGATAGTTAATTGTAACATTCACGGCCTCCTAATGACGTTGGGACACTCAAATTGCGTCGAGATTCAATACATCGTCATCCTGCCGACTTGTCTCCAAGGGTCTATTGCTACCTCGGGGACCTTATGGTCGTTCTCCTGTGAGTCAAGATTGTCAAATCCGACGCAAAACTGATAGTTACTTGTAACGATCAGGGCCTCCTAATGACGATTGAACACTCAAATTGCGTCGAGATTCAATAGATCGGCCACCAGCCGACTTGTTTCCAACGGTCTATTGCTGCCTGTGGCACCTTCTCCTGTGAGTCTGTTTTCTAACCCAACGCAAAACTGATAGTTAATTGTAACGTTCAGGGCATCCTAATGACGATGGAACACTCAAATTGCGTCGAGATTCAATACATCGTCCTCCAGCCGACTTCTCTCCAAGGGTCTATTGCTGCCTCGGGTACCATTTGGTCGTTCTCCTGTAAGTCTAGATTGTCGAATCCGTCGCTAAGCTGATAGTTACTTCTAACGTTCAGGGCCTCCTAATGACGATGCAACACTCAAATTGCGTCGAGATTCAATACATCGTCCTCCAGCCGACTTGTCTCCAAGGGGGTTTAGCTGCCTCGGGCAACTTATGGTCCGTCTCCTGTGAGTCTAGATTTTCGAATCCGACGCGAAACTGATAGTTAATTGTAACGTTCAGGGCCTCCTAATGACGATGGAACACTCAAATTGCGTCGAGATTCATCACATCGCCCTCCTGCCGATTTGTCTCCAAGGGTCTATTGGTGCCTCGGGCACTTTATGGTCGTTCTCCTGTAAGTCTAGATTGTCGTATCCGACGCAAAACTGATAGTTAATTGTAACGTTCAGGGCTTCCTAATGACGATGGAACACTCAAATTGCGTCGAGATTCAATACATCGTCCCTCAGCCAAATTGTCTCCAATGGTTTATTGCTGCCATGGGCACCTTATGGTCGTTCACCTGTGAGCCTAGATTTTCGAATCCGACGCTAAACTGATAGTTAATTGTAACGTTTAGGGCCTCCTAATGACGATGGAACATTGAAATTGCGTCGCGATTCAATACATCGTCCTCCAGCCGACTTGTCCCCAAGGGGATATTGCTGCATCGGGCACCATATGGTCCGTCTCCTGTGAGTCTAGATTTTCGAATCCTACGCGAAACTGATAGTTAATTGTATCGTTCAGGGCCTCCTAATGACGATGGAACACTTAAATTGCGTCGAGATTCAATACATCGTCCTTCAGCCGACTTGTCTCCAAGGGTCTATAGCTGCCTCGGGCACCTAATGGTCGTTCTCCTGTGAGTCTAGATTTTCGATTCCGACGCAAAACTGATAGTTAATTGTAACATTCAGGGCCTCCTTATGACGATGGAACACTCAAATTTCATCGAGTTCCAATACATCAGCCTCCAGCCGACTTGTCCCCAAGGGGATAATGCTGCCTCGGGCACCATTGGGGCCGTCTCCTGTGAGTCTAGATTTTCGAATCAGACGCGAAACTGATAGTTAATTGTAACGTTCAGGGCCTCTTAATGACGATGGAACACTCAAATCGTGTCGAGATTCAATACATCGCCCTGCAGCCGAGTTGTCTACAAGGGAATATTGCTGCCTCGGGCACTATGTGGTCCTTCCCTGTGAGTCTAGATTTTAGAATCCGACGCAAAACTGACAGTTACTTGTAACGTTCAGGGCCTCCTAATGACGATGGAACACTCAAATTGCGTCGAGATTCAATACATCGGCCACCAGCCGACATGTTTCCAAGGCTCCATTGCTGCCTGTGGCACCTTCTCCTGTGAGTCTAGATTTTCGAATCCGACGCAAATCTGATAGTTGCTTGTAACGTTTAGAGCATCCTATTGACGATGGAACAATAAAATTGCGTCGAGAATCAATACATCGTCCACCAGCCGACTTGTCTCCAAAGGGATAATGCTGCCTCGGGCACCATATGGTCCGTCTCCTCTGAGTCTAGATTTTCGAATCCGACGCGAAACTGATAGTTGCTTGTAACACTCAGGGCCTCCTAATGACGTTGGAACACTCAAATTGCGTCGAGATTCAATACATCGTCATCCTGCCGACTTGTCTCCAAGGGTCTATCGCTACCTCGGGGACCTTATGGTCGTTCTCCTGTAAGTTAAGATTGTCGAATCCGACGCAAAACTGATAGTTACTTGTAACGTTCAGGGCCTCCTAATGACGATTGAACACTCAAATTGCGTCGAGATTCAATAGATCGGCCACCAGCCGACTTGTTTCAGAGGGTCTATTGCTGCCTGTGGCACCTTCTCCTGAGAGTCTAGATTTTCGAATCCAACGCACAACTGATAGTTAGTTGTAGCGTTCAGGGCATCCTAATGACGATGGAACACTCAAATTGCGTCGAGATATAATATATCGTCCTCTAGCCGACTTGTCTCCAAAGGGATATTGATCACTCGTGCACCTTGTGGTCCGTCTCCTGAGCGTCTAGATTTTCGAATCCGACGCGAAACTGATAGTTAATTGTAACATTCAGGGCCTCCTAATGACGTTGGAACACTCAAATTGCGTCTAGACTCATCACATCGCCCTCCTGCCGATTTATCTCCAAGGGTCTATTGGTGCCTCGGGCACTTTATGGTCGTTCTCCTGTAAGCCACGATTTTCGAATCCCACGCAAAACTGTAACGTTAAGGACCTCCTAATGACATTAGGACACTCAAATTGCGACATGATTCAATACATCGGCCACCTGCCGACTTGTTACATAGTATCTGTTGCTGCCTGTGGCACCTTCTCCTGTGAGTCTAGATTTTCGAATCCGACACAAATATGATTGGTAAATGTAACGTGCTGGGCATCCTAATGACGATGGAACACTCAAATTGGGTCGAGATTCAATACATCGTCCTCCAGGTGACTTGTCTCCATGGGGATATTGCTGCTTCGGGCACCCTATGGACGTTCTCCTGCGAGTCTGAATTTTAGGATCCGACGCAAAACTGATAGTTAATTGTAACGTTCAGGGTCTCCTAATGATGATGGAACACTCAAATTGCTTCGAGATTCGTTACATCGACTTTCAGCCAACCTGTCTCCGAGGGTCTATTGCTGCCTCCGGCACCTAATGGTCGTTCTCCTGTGTCTAGATTATCGAATCCAACGCAAAAGTGATAGTTAATTGCAATGATCAGGGCCTCCTAATGACGATGGAACACTCAATCTGCGTCGAGATTCAATACATCGTCCTCCAGCCGTCTTGTCTCCAAGGGGATATTGCTGCCTCGGGAACCATATGGTCCGTCTCCTGTGAGTCCCGATTTTCGAATTCGCGGGATCTGATAGTTAATTGTAACATTCAGGGCCTCCTAATGACGATGGAACACTCAAATTGCGTCGAGATTCATCACATCGCCTCCTGCCGATTTGTCTCCAAGTGTCTATTGGTGCCTCGGGCACTTTATGGTCGTTCTCCTGTAAGTCTAGATTGTCGAAGCCGACGCAAAACTGATAGTTAAATGTCACGTGCAGGGCATCCTAATGACGATGGAACACTCAAATTGCGTCGAGATATAATATATCGTCCTCTAGCCGACTTGTCTCCAAAGGGATATTGATCACTCGTGCACCTTATGGTCCGTCTCCTGAGCGTCTAGATTTTCGAATCCGACGCGAAACTGATAGTTAATTGTAACATTCAGGGCCTCCTAATGACGTTGGAACACTCAAATTGCGTCTAGACTCATCACATCGCCCTCCTGCCGATTTATCTCCAAGGGTCTATTGGTGCCTCGGGCATTTTATGGTCGTTCTCCTGTAAGCCTAGATTTTCGAATCCCACGCAAAACTGTAACGTTAAGGACCTCCTAATGACATTAGGACACTCAAATTGCGACATGATTCAATACATCGGCCACCTGCCGACTTGTTACATAGTATCTATTGCTGCCTGTGGCACCTTCTCCTGTGAGTCTAGATTTTCGAATCCGACACAAATATGATTGGTAAATGTAACGTGCTGGGCATCCTAATGACGATGGAACACTCAAATTGGGTCGAGATTCAATACATCGTCCTCCAGGGACTTGTCTCCATGGGGATATTGCTGCTTCGGGCACCCTATGGACGTTCTCCTGCGAGTCTGAATTTTAGGATCCGACGCAAAACTGATAGTTAATTGTAACGTTCAGGGTCTCCTAATGATGATGGAACACTCAAATTGCTTCGAGATTCGTTACATCGACTTTCAGCCAACCTGTCTCCGAGGGTCTATTGCTGCCTCCGGCACCTAATGGTCGTTCTCCTGTGTCTAGATTATCGAATCCAACGCAAAAGTGATAGTTAATTGCAATGATCAGGGCCTCCTAATGACGATGGAACACTCAATCTGCGTCGAGATTCAATACATCGTCCTCCAGCCGTCTTGTCTCCAAGGGGATTTTGCTGCCTCGGGAACCATATGGTCCGTCTCCTGTGAGTCCCGATTTTCGAATCCGCGGGATCTGATAGTTAATTGTAACATTCAGGGCCTCCTAATGACGATGGAACACTCAAATTGCGTCGAGATTCATCACATCGCCTCCTGCCGATTTGTCTCCAAGTGTCTATTGGTGCCTCGGGCACTTTATGGTCGTTCTCCTGTAAGTCTAGATTGTCGAAGCCGACGCAAAACTGATAGTTAAATGTCACGTGCAGGGCATCCTAATGACGATGGAACACTCAAATTGCGTCGAGATTCAATACATCGTCCTCCAGCCGACTTGTCTCCAAGGGGTTATTGCTGCCTCGGGTACCATATGTTCCTTCTCCTGTGAGAATCGATTTTCGTATCCGACGCGAAACTGATAGTTAATTGTAACGTTCAGGGCCTCCTAATGACGATGGAACACTCAAATTGCGTCGAGATTCAATAAATCGTCCCTCAGCCAAATTGTCTCCAATGGTCTACTGCTGCCTTGTGCACCTTATGGTCGTTCGCCTGTGAGCCTAGTTTTTCGAATCCGACGCAAAACTGATAGTTAGTTGTAACGTTCAGGGCCTCCTAATGACGATGGAACATTGAAATTGCGTTGCGATTCAATACATCGTCCTCCAGCCCACTTGTCTCCAAGGGGATATTGCGGCCTCGGGCACCATAGGGTCCGTCTCCTGTGAGTCTAGATTTTCGAATCCGACGCGAAACTGATAGTTAATTGTAACGTTCAGGGCCTCCTAATACGATGGAACACTCAAATTACGTCGAGATTCAATACATCATCCTCCAGCCAACTTCTCCGAGGGGATAGTGCTGCCTAGGGCACCATAGGGTCCGTCTCCTGTGAGTCTAGATTTTCGAATCCGACGCGAAACTCATAGTTAATTGTAACATTCAGGGCCTCCTAATAACGATGGGACACTCAAATTTCGTCGAGATTCAATACATCATCCTCCAGCCGACTTGTCTCCAAGGGGATATTGCTGCCTCGGGCACCATAGGTTCCGTCTCCTGTGAGTCTAGATTTTCGAATCCGACGCGAAACTGATAGTTAATTGTAACGTTCAGGGCCTCCTAATGACGAGGGAACACTCAAATCGTGTCGAGATTCAATACATCGTCCTCCAGCCGACTTGTCTACAAGGGAATATTGCTGCCTCGGGCACTATATGGTCCTTCCCTGTGAGTCTAGATTTTAGAATCAGACGCGGAACTGATAGTTAATTGTATCGTTCAGGGCCTCCTAATGACGATGGAACACTCAAATTGCGTCGAGATTCACTACATCGTCATCCTACCAACTTGTCTACCTCGGGCACCTTATGGTCGTACTCCTGTAAGTCTAGATTGTCGAATCCGTCGCAAAACTGATAGTTACTTGTAACGTTCAGGGAATCCTAATGACGATGGAACACACAAATTGCGTCGAGATTCAATACATCGGCAACCAGCCGACATGTTTCCAAGGCTCCATTGCTGCCTGTGGCACCTTCTCCTGTGAGTCTAGATTTCCGAATCCGACGCAAAACTGATAGTTGCTTGTAACGTTCAGAGCATCCTAATGACAATGGAACAATCAAATTGCGTCGAGAATCAATACATCGTCCTCCAGCCGACTTGTCTCCAAGGGGATATTGCTGCCTCGGGCGCCTTATGTTCCGTCTCCTGTGAGACTAGATTTTCGAATCCGACGCGAAACTGATAGTTAATTGTAACGTTCAGGGCCTCCCAATGACGATTGAACACTCAAATTGTGTCGAGGTTCAATACAACTTCCTCCAACCGACTTGTCTCCAAAGGGATAATGCTGCCTCGGGCACCATATGGTCCGTCTCCTCTGAGTCTTGATTTTCGAATCCGACGCGAAACTGATAGTTGCTTGTAACATTCAGGGCCTCCTAATGACGTTGGAACACTCAAATTGCGTCGAGATTCAATACATCGTCATCCTGCCGACTTGTCTCCAAGGGTCTATTGCTACCTCGGGGACCTTATGGTCGTTCTCCCGTAAGTCAAGATTGTCGAATCCGAAGCAAAACTGATAGTTACTTGTAACGTTCAGGGCCTCCTAATGACGACTGAACACTCAAATTGCGTCGCGATTCAATAGATCGGCCACCAGCCGACTTGTTTCCAAGGGTCTATTGCTGCCTGTGGCACCTTCTCCTGTGAGTCTAGATTTTCGAATCCAACGCAAAACTGATAGTTAATTGTAACATTCAGGGCCTCCTAATGACGATGGAACACTCAAATTGCGTCGAGATTCAATACATCGTCATCCAGCCGACTTGTCTCCAAGGGTCTATTGCTGCCTCGGGAACCATATGGTCTTTTTTCCTGTAAGTCTAGATTGTCGAATCCGACGCTAAGCTGATAGTTACTTGTAACGTTCAGGGCCTCCTATTGACGATGGAACACTCAAATTGCGTCGAGATTCATCACATCGCCCTCCTGCCAATTTGTCTCCAAGGGTCTATTGGTGCCTCGGGCACTTTATGGTCGTTCTCCTATAAGCCTAGATTTTCGAATCCGACGCAAAACTGTAACGTTCAGGACCCCCTAATGACGATGGAACACTCAAATTGCGACGAGATTCATAACATCGGCCACCTGCCGACTTGTTTCATAGTATCTATTGCTGCCTGTGGCACCTTCTCCTGTGAGTCTAGACTTTCGAATCCGACACAAAAATGATTGTTAAATGTAACGTGCAGGGCATCCTAATGACGATGGAACACTCAAATTGCGTCGAGATTCAATACATGGTCCTCCAGCCGACTTTGGGGGTATTGCTGCCTCGGGCACCTTATGTATCGTCTCCTGTGAGACTAGATTTTCGAATCCGACGCGAAACTGATAGTTAATTGAAACGTTCAAGGCCTCCCAATGACGATTGAACACTCAAATTGCGTCGAGATTCAATACATGGTCCTCCAGTCTATTTGTATCCAACGGGGTATTGCTCCCTCGGGCACCTTATGGTCTTTCTCCTGTGAGTCTAGATTTTCGAATCCGACGCATAACTGATAGTTAATTGTAACGTTCAGGGCGTCCTAATGATGATGGAACTCTCAAATTATTTCGAGATTCGTTACATCGACCTTCAGCCGACCTGTCTCCAAGGGTCTATTGCTACTTGGGCACCTAATGGTCGTTCACCTGTGTCTAGATTATCGAATCCATCGCAAAACCGATAGTTAATTGCAATGATCAGGGCCTCCTAATGACGATGGAACACTCAATTTGCGTCGAGATTCAAGACATCGACCTCCAGCCGACTTGTATCCAAGGGGATATTGCTGCCTCGGGCACCATATGGTCCTTCTCCTGTGAGACTAGATTTTCGAATCCGACGCGAAACTGATAGTTAATTGTAACGTTCAGGGCCTCCCAATGACGATTGAACACTCAAATTGTGTCGAGGTTCAATACAACTTCCTCCAACCGACTTGTCTCCAAAGGGATAATGCTGCCTCGGGCACCATATGGTCCGTCTCCTCTGAGTCTTGATTTTCGAATCCGTCGTGAAACTGATAGTTGCTTGTAACATTCAGGGCCTCCTAATGACGTTGGAACACACAAATTGCGTCGAGATTCAATACATCGTCATCCTGCCGACTTGTCTCCAAGGGTCTATTGCTACCTCGGGGACCTTATGGTCGTTCTCCTGTAAGTCAAGATTGTCGAATCCGAAGCAAAACTGATAGTTACTTGTAACGTTCAGGGCCTCCTAATGACGACTGAACACTCAAATTGCGTCGCGATTCAATAGATCGGCCACCAGCCGACTTGTTTCCAAGGGTCTATTGCTGCCTGTGGCACCTTCTCCTGTGAGTCTAGATTTTCGAATCCAACGCAAAACTGATAGTTAATTGTAACATTCAGGGCCTCCTAATGACGATGGAACACTCAAATTGCGTCGAGATTCAATACATCGTCATCCAGCCGACTTGTCTCCAAGGGTCTATTGCTGCCTCGGGAACCATATGGTCGTTTTCCTGTAAGTCTAGATTGTCGAATCCGACGCTAAGCTGATAGTTACTTGTAACGTTCAGGGCCTCCTATTGACGATGGAACACTCAAATTGCGTCGAGATTCATCACATCGCCCTCCTGCCAATTTGTCTCCAAGGGTCTATTGGTGCCTCGGGCACTTTATGGTCGTTCTCCTATAAGCCTAGATTTTCGAATCCGACGCAAAACTGTAACGTTCAGGACCCCCTAATGACGATGGAACACTCAAATTGCGACGAGATTCATAACATCGGCCACCTGCCGACTTGTTTCATAGTATCTATTGCTGCCTGTGGCACCTTCTCCTGTGAGTCTAGACTTTCGAATCCGACACAAAAATGATTGTTAAATGTAACGTGCAGGGCATCCTAATGACGATGGAACACTCAAATTGCGTCGAGATTCAATACATGGTCCTCCAGCCGACTTTAGGGGTTATTGCTGCCTCGGGCACCTTATGTATCGTCTCCTGTGAGACTAGATTTTCGAATCCGACGCGAAACTGATAGTTAATTGAAACGTTCAAGGCCTCCCAATGACGATTGAACACTCAAATTGCGTCGAGATTCAATACATGGTCCTCCAGTCTATTTGTATCCAACGGGGTATTGCTCCCTCGGGCACCTTATGGTCTTTCTCCTGTGAGTCTAGATTTTCGAATCCGACGCATAACTGATAGTTAATTGTAACGTTCAGGGCGTCCTAATGATGATGGAACTCTCAAATTATTTCGAGATTCGTTACATCGACCTTCAGCCGACCTGTCTCCAAGGGTCTATTGCTACTTCGGGCACCTAATGTTCGTTCACCTGTGTCTAGATTATCGAATCCATCGCAAAACCGATAGTTAATTGCAATGATCAGGGCCTCCTAATGACGATGGAACACTCAATTTGCGTCGAGATTCAAGACATCGACCTCCAGCCGACTTGTCTCCAAGGGGATATTGCTGCCTCGGGCACCATATGGTCCTTCTCCTGTGAGACTAGATTTTCGAATCCGACGCGAAACTGATAGTTAATTGTAATGTCCAGGGCTTCCTATTGACGATGGAACACCCAAATTGCGTCGAGATTCAATACATCGTCCTTCAGCCGATTTGTCTAGAAGGGTCTATTGCTGCCTCGGGCACCTTATGGTCGTCCTCCTGTGAGTCTAGATTTTCGAATCCGACGCAAAAGTGATAGTTAATTGTAACGATCAGGGCCTCCTAATGACGATGGAACACTCAAATTGCGTCTAGATTCAATACATCGTCCTCCAGCCGACTTGTCTCCAAGTGGATATTGCTGCCTTGGGATCCAAATGGTCCGGCTCCTGTGAGTTTAGATTTTCGAATCCGCCGCGAGACTGATAGTTAAATGTAAGGTTCAGGGCCTCCTGATGACGATGGAACACTCAAATTGCGTCGAGATACAACACATCGACCTTCAGCCGACCTGTCTCCAAGTGTCTATTGCTGCCTCGGGCACCTTATGGTCGTTCACCTGTGAGTCTAGATTTTTGAATCCGACGCAAAACTGATAGTTAATTGTAACGTTCAGGGCCTCCTAATGACGACGGAACACTCAAATTGCGTCGAGATTCAATACATCGTCCTCCAGCCGACTAGTCTCTAAGGGGATATTGCTGCCTCGGGCACCATAGGATCCGTCTCCTGTGAGTCTAGATTTTCGAATCCGACACGAAACTGATAGTTAATTGTAACGTTCAGGGCCTCCGATTGACGATGGAACACTTACATTGCGTCGAGATTCAATACATCGTCCTCCAGCCGACTTGTCTAAAAGGGGATGTTGCAGCCTCGGACACTATATGGTCCTTCCCTGTGAGTATAGATTTTAGAATCAGACGCGGAACTGATTGTTTAATGTAACGTTCAGGGCCTCCTAATGACGATGGAACACACAAATTGCGTCGAAATTCACTACATCGTCATCCAACCGACTTGTCTACCTCGGGCACCTTATGGTCGTTCTCCTGTAAGTCTAGATTGTTGAATCCGACGCAAAACTGATAGTTGCATGCAACGTTCAGAGCATCCTAATGACGATAGAACACTCGAATTGCGTCGAGAATTAATACATCGCCCTCCAGCCGACTTAAGGGGATATTGCTGCCTCGGGCACCTTATGTTCCGTCTCCTGTGAGACTAGATTTTCGAATCCGACGCGAAACTGATAGTTAATTGTAACGTTCAGGGCCTCCCAATGACGATCGAACACTCAAATTGCGTCGAGATTCAATACATGGTCCTCCAGTCGATTTGTATCCAACGGGATATTGCTCCCTCGGGCACGTTATGGTCTTTCTCCTGTGAGTCTAGATTTTCGAATCCGACGCATAACTGATAGTTAATTGTGACGTTCAGGGCCTCCTAATGATGATGGAACTCGCAAATTCCTTCGAGATTCGTTACATCGACCTTCAGCCGACCTGTCTCCAAGGGTCAATTGCTGCTTCGGGCACCTAATGGTCGTTCACCTGTGTCTAGATTATCGAATCCATCGCAACACAGATTGTTAATTGCAATGATCAGGGCCTCCTAATGGCGATGGAACACTCAAATTGCGTAGAGATTCAATACATCGTCCTCCAGTCGACTTGTCTCCAAGGGGATATTGCTGCCTCGGGCACCATATGGTCTTTCTCCTGTGAGTCTAGATTTTCGAATCCGACGCGAAGCTGATAGTTAATTGTTACCTCCAGGGCTTCCTATTGACGATGGAACACCCAAATTGCGTCGAGATAAAATACATCGTCCTTCAGGCGACTTGTCTCCAAGGGTCTATTGCTGCCTCGGGCACCTTATGGTCGTTCTCCTGTGAGTCTAGATTTTCGATTCCTACGCAAAACTGTTGGGTAATTGTAACGTTCAGGGCCTCCTAATGACGATGGAACACTCAAATTGCGTCGAGATCCAATACATCGTCCTTCAGCCGATTTGTCTCCAAGGGTCTATTGCTGCCTCGGGCACCTTATGGTCGTTCACCTGTGAGTCTAGATTTTTGAATCCGACGCAAAACTGATAGTTGCATGTAACGTTCAGGGCCTCCTAAAGACGATGGAACACTCAAATTGCGTCGAGACTCATCAAATCGCCCTCCTGCCGATTTATCTCCAAGGGTCTATTGGTGCCTCGGGCACTTTATGGTCGTTCTCCTGTAAACCTAGATTTTCGAATCCCACGCAAAACTGTAACGTTAAGGACCTCCTAATGACGTTGGGACACTCAAATTGCGACGTGATTCAATACATCGGCCACCTGCCGACTTGTTTCATAGTATCTATTGCTGCCTGTGGCACCTTCTCCTGTGAGTCTAGATTTTCGAATCCGACACAAATATGATTGTTAAATGTAACGTGCTGGGCATCCTAATGACGATGGAACACTCAATTTAGGTCGAGATTCAATACATCGTCCTCCAGCCGACTTGTCTCCATGGGGATATTGCTGCTTCGGGCACCTTATGGACGTTCTCCTGTGAGTCTGAATTTTAGGATCCGACGCAAAACTGATAGTTAATTGTAACGTTCAGGGCCTCCTAATGATGATGGAACACTCAAATTGCTTCGAGATTCGTTACATCGACCTTCAGCCAACCTGTCTCCAAGGGTCTATTGCTGCCTCCGGCACCTAATGGTCG
This sequence comes from Schistocerca serialis cubense, assembly GCF_023864345.2. NCBI lineage: Eukaryota > Metazoa > Arthropoda > Insecta > Orthoptera > Acrididae > Schistocerca > Schistocerca serialis. The sequence continues at coordinate 7,928,789 of NC_064638.1, read as the reverse complement.
TTCTCCTGTGTCTAGATTATCGAATCCAACGCAAAAGTGATAGTTAAATGTCACGTGCAGGGCATCCTAATGACGATGGAACACTCAAATTGCGTCGAGATTCAATACATCGTCCTCCAGCCGACTTGTCTCCAAGCGGTTATTGCTGCCTCGGGTACCATATGTTCCTTCCCCTGTGAGTCTCGATTTTCGAATCCGACGCGAAACTGATAGTTAATTGTAACGTTCAGGGCCTGCTAATGACGATGGAACACTCAAATTGCGTCGAGATTCAATAAATCGTCCCTCAGCCAAATTGTCTCCAAGGGTCTATTGCTGCCTTATGCACCTTATGGTCGTTCACCTGTGAGCCTATATTTTCGAATCCGACGAAAAACTGATAGTTAGTTGTAACGTTCAGGGCCTCCTAATGACGATGGAACATTGAAATTGCGTCGCGATTCAATACATCGTCCTCCAGCCGACTTGTCTCCAAGGGGATATTGCTGCTTCGGGAACCATATGGTCCGTCTCCTGTGAGTCTAGATTTTCGAATCCGACGCGAAACTGATAGTTAATTGTAACATTCAGGGCCTCCTAATGACGATGGGACACTCAAATTTCGTCGAGATTCAATACATCATCCTCCAGCCGACTTGTCACCAAGGGGATATTGCTGCCTCGGGCACCATAGGGTCCGTCTCCTGCGAGTCTAGATTTTCGAATCAGACGCGGAACTGATAGTTAATTGTAACGTTCAGGGCCTCCTAATGACGATGGAACACTCAAATTGCGTCGAGATTCACTACATCGTCATCCTACCAACTTGTCTACCTCGGGCACCTTATGGTCGTACTCCTGTAAGTCTAGATTGTCGAATCCGTCGCAAAACTGATAGTTACTTGTAACGTTCAGGGCGTCCTAATGACGATGGAACACTCAAATTGCGTCGAGATTCAATACATCGGCCACCAGCCGACATGTTTCCAAGGCTCCATTGCTGCCTGTGGCACATTCTCCTGTGAGTCTAGATTTCCGAATCCGACGCAAAACTAATAGTTGCTTGTAACGTTCAGAGCATCCTAATGACAATGGAACAATCAAATTGCGTCGAGAATCAATACATCGTCCTCCAGCCGACTTGTCTCCAAGGGGATATTGCTGCCTCGGGCACCTTATGTTCTGTCTCCTGTGAGACTAGATTTTCGAATCCGACGCGAAACTGATAGTTAATTGTAACGTTCAGGGCCTCCCAATGACGATTGAACACTCAAATTGAGTTGAGGTTCAATACAACCTCCTCCAACCGACTTGTCTCCAAGGGTCTATTGCTACCTCGGGGACCTTATGGTCGTTCTCCTGTAAGTCAAGATTGTCGAATCCGACGCAAAACGGATAGTTACTTGTAACGTTCAGGGCCTCCTAATGACGACTGAACACTCAAATTGCGACGATATTCAATAGATCGGCCACCAGCCGACTTGTTTCCAAGGGTCTATTGCTGCCTGTGGCACCTTCTCCTGTGAGTCAAGATTTTCGAATCCAACGCAAAACTGATAGTTAATTGTAACATTCAGGGCCTCCTAATGACGTTGGAACACTCAAATTGCGTCGAGATTCAATACATCGTCATCCAGGCGACTTGTCTCCAAGGGTCTATTGCTCCCTCGGGCACCTTATGGTCTTTCTCCAGTGAGTCTAGATTTTCGAATCCGACGCATAACTGATAGTTAATTGTAACGTTCAGGGCCTCCTAATGACGATGGAACATTGATATTGCGTCGCGATTCAATACATCGTCCTCAAGCCGACTTGTCTCCAAGGGGATATTGCCGCCTCGGGCACCATATGGTCCGTCTCCTGTGAGTCTAGATTTTCCAATCCGACGCGAAACTGATAGTTAATTGTATCGTTCAAGGCCCCCTAATGACGATGGAACACTCAAATCGTGTCGAGATTGAATACATCGTCCTCCAGTCGACTTGTCTACGAGGGGATATTGCTGCCTCGGGCACTACATGGTTCTTCCCAGTGAGTCTAGATTTTAGAATCAGAAGCGGAATTGATAGTTAATTGTAACGTTCAGGGCCTCCTAATGACGATGGAACACTTAAAATTGCGTCGAGATTCACTACATCGTCATCCAACCGACTTGTCTACCTCGGACACCATATGGTCGTTCTCCTGTAAGTCGAATCCGACGCAGAACTGATAGTTGCTAGTAACGTTCAGAGCATCCTAATGACGATGGAACACTCAAATGGCGTCGAGAATCAATACATCGTCCTCCAGCCGACTTGTCTCCAAGGGGATAATGCTGCCTCGGGCACCTTATGTTCCGTTTCCTGTGAGACTCGATTTGCGAATCCGACGCGAAACTGATAGTTAATTGTAACGTTCAGGGCCTACCAATGACGATTGAACACTCAAATTGCGTCGAGATTCAATACATCGTCCTCCAGCCGATTTGTCTCCAACGGGGTATTGTATCCTCGGGCACCTTATGGTCTTTCTCCTGTGAGTTAGATTTACGAATCCGACGCAAAACTCATAGTTAATTGTAACGTTCAGGGCCTCCTAATGACGATTGAACACTCAAAATGCGTCGAGATTTAATACATCGGCCACCAGCCGACTTGTTTCCGAGGGTCGATTGCTGCCTCGGGCACCTAATGGACTTTCTCCTGTGAGTCTAGATTTTCGTATCCTAAGCAAAACTGATAGTCAATTGTAACGTTCAGGGCCTCCTAATGACGATGGAACACTCAAATTGCTTCGAGATTCGTTACGTCGACCTTCAGCCGACCTGTCTCTAAGGGTCTATTGCTGCCTTGGGCACCTAATGGTCGTTCTCCTGTGTCAAGATTATCGAATCCAACCCAAAACAGATAGTTAATTGCAATGATCAGGGCCTCCTAATGACGATTGAACACTCAATTTGCGTCGAGATTCAATACATCTTCCTCCAGCCGACTTGTCTCCATGGGGATATCGCTGCCTCGGGAACGAAATGGTCCGGCTCCTATGAATCTACATTTTCGAATCCGACGCGAGACTGATAGTTAATTGTAACGTTCAGGGCCACCTAATGACGATGGAACACTCAAATTGCGTCGAGATTCAATACATCGACCTTCAGCCTACCTGTCTCCAAGTGTCTATTGCTGCCTCGGGCACATTATGGTCGTTCACCTGTGAGTCTACATTTTCGAATCCGAGCAAAACTGATAGTTAATTGTAACGTTCATTGCCTCCTAATGACGACGGAACACTCAAATTGCGTCGAGGTTCAATACATCGTCCTACAGCCGACTTGTCTCCAAGGAGATAATGCTGCCTCGGGCACCATATGGTCCGTCTCCTGTGGGTCTAGATTTTTGAATTCGACGCAAAACTGATAGTTAATTGCAACGTTCAGGGTCTCCTAATGACGATGGAACCCTCAAAATGCGTCGAGATTCAATAGATCGTCCTCCTGCCGACTAGTCTCCAAGGGTCTATTGCTGCCTCGGGCACCTTATGGTCGTTCCCCTGTGAGTCTAGATTTTAGAATCTGACGCAAAACTGACAGTTAATTGAATCGTTTAGCGCCTCCTAAAACGATGGAACACTCAAATCGTGTCGAGTTTCAATACATCGTCCTCCAGCCGACTTGTCTACAAGCGGATATTGCTGCCTCGGGCTCCATATTGTCCTTCCCTGTGAGTCTACATTTTAGAATCAGACGCGAAACTGACAGTTAATTGTAACGTTAAGGGCCTCCTAATGACGATGGAACACTCAAATTGCGTCGAGATTCAATACATCGTCATCCAACCGACTTGTCTCCAAGGGTCTATTGCTACCTCGGGCACCTTATGGTCATTCTCCTGTAAGTCTAGATTGTCAAATCCGACGCAAAACTGTAGTTTTTTGTAACGTGCAGGGCCTCCTAATGACGATGGAACACTCAAATTGCGTCGAAATTCAATACATCGGCCACCAGCCGACATGTTTCCAAGGCTCCATTGAAGCCTGTGGCACCTTCTCCTGTGAGTATAGATTTCCGAATCCGAAGCACAACTGATAGTTTCTTGTAACTTTCAGAGCTTCCTAATGACGATGGAACACTCATATTGCGTCGAGAATCAATACATCGTCCTCCAGCCGATTTGGCTCCAACGGGGTATTGCTTCCTCGGGCTCCTTATGGTCGTTCTCCTGTGAGTTAGATTTACGAATCCGACGCAAAACTGATAGTTAATTGTAACGTTCAGGGCCTCCTAATGACGATGGAACACTCAAATTGCGTCGAGATTCAATACATCGTCATCCAGCCGACTTGTCTTCAAGGGTCTACTGCTGCCTGTGGCACCTTCTCCTGTGAGTCTAGATTTTCGAAACCGACGCGAAACTGATAGTTAATTGTATCGTTAAGGGCCTCTTAATGACTATGGAACACTTAAATTGCGTCGATGTTCAATACATCGTCCTTCAGCCGACTTGTCTCCAAGGGTCTATTGCTGCCTCGTGCACCATATAGTCGTTCTCCTGTGAGTCTAGATTTTCGACTCCGACGCAAAACTGATAGTTAATTGTAACGTTCAGGGCCTCCTAATGACGATGGAACACTCAAATTGCGTCGAGATTCAATACATCGACCTTCAGCCGACTTGTCTCCAAGTGTCTATTGCGGCCTCGGGCACCTTATGGCCGTTCACCAGTGAGTCTAGATTTTCGAATCCGACGCAAAACTGATAGTTAATTGTAACGTTCAGGGCCTCCTAATGACAACGGAACACTCAAATTGCGTCGAGATTCAATACATCGTCCTCCAGCCTACTTGTCTCCAACGTTATATTGCTGCCTCGGGCACCAAAGGATCCATCTCCTGTGAGTCTAGATTTTCGATTCCGACGCGAAACTGATAGTTAATTGTAACGTTCAGGGCCTCCTATTGACGATGGAACACCTTAATTGCGTGGAGATTCAATACATCGCCCTTCAGCCGACTTGTCTCTAAGGGTCTATTGCTGCCTCGGGCACCTAATGATTGTTCTCCTGTGAGTCTAGATTTTCGAATCCGACGCAAAACTGATAGTAAATTGTAACATTCAGGGGCTCCTAATGACGATGGAACACTCAAATTTCGTCGAGATTCAATACTTCTTCCTCCAGGCGACTTGTCTCCAAGGGGATATTGCTGCCTCGGGCACCATAGGGTCCGTCTTCTGTGAGTCTAGAGTATCGAATCCGACGCGAAACTGATAGTTAATTGAATCGTTTAGCGCCTCCTAATGACGATGGAACACTCAAATCGTGTCGAGTTTCAATACATTGTCCTCCAGCCAACTTGACTACAAGCGGATATTGCTGCCTCGGGCACTATATTGTCCTTCCCTGTGAGTCTACATTTTAGAATCAGACGCGAAACTGACAGTTAATTGTAACGTTAAGGGCCTCCTAATGGCGGTGGAACACTGAAATTGCGTCGAGATTCAATACATCGTCATCCAACCGACTTGTCTCCAAGGGTCTATTGCTACCTCGGGCGCCTTATTGTCATTCTCCTGTAAGTCTAGATTGTCGACTCCGACGCAAAACTGTAGTTACTTGTAACGTTCAGGGCCTCCTAATACCGATGGAACACTCAAATTGCGTCGAGATTCAATACATCGGCCACCAGCCGACATGTTTCCAAGGCTCCATTGAAGCCTGTGGCACCTTCTCCTGTGAGTATAGATTTCCGAATCCGAAGCAAAACTGATAGTTTCTTGTAACTTTCAGAGCATCCTAATGACGATGGAACACTCAAATTGCGTCGAGAATCAATTCATCGTCCTCCAGCCGATTTGTCTCCAACAGGGTATTGCTTCCTCGGGCTCCTTATGGTCGGTCACCTGTGAGTTAGGTTTTCGAATCCGACGCAAAACTGATAGTTAATTGTAACGTTCAGGGTCTCCTAATGACGATGGAACACTCAAATTGCGTCGAGATTCAATACATCGTCATCCAGCCGACTTGTCTCCAAGGGTCTACTGCTGCCTGTGGCACCTTCTCCTGAGCCGACTTGTCTCCAAGGGTCTACTGCTGCCTGTGGCACCTTCTCCTGTGAGTCTAGATTTTCGAATCCAACGCAAAACTGATAGTTAATTGTAACGTCAGGGCCTCCTAATGACGATGAAACACTCAAATTGGGTGGAGATTCAATACATCGTCCTCCAGCCGCCTTGCCTCCAAGGGGATATTGCAGCCTCGGGCACCATAGGGTCCGTCTCTTGTGAGACTAGATTTTCGAATCCGACGCGAAACTGATAGTTAACTGTATCGTTAAGGGCCTCTTAATGACTATGGAACACTTAAATTGCGTCGAGGTTCAATACATCGTCCTTCAGCCGACTTGTCTCCAAGGGTCTATTGCTGCCTCGGGCACCATATAGTCGTTCTCCTGTGAGTCTAGATTTTCGAATCCGACGCAAAACTGATAGTTAATTGTAACGTTCAGGGCCTCCTAATGACGATGGAACACTCAAATCGTGTCGCGATTCAATACATCGTCCTCCAGCCGACGTGTCTACAAGGGGATATTGCTGCCTCGGGCACTATATGGTCCTTCCCTGTGAGTTTAGATATTAGAATCAGACGCGAAACTGATAGTTAATTGTAACGTTCAGGGCCTCCTAATGTCGATGGATCACTCAACTTGCGTCGAGATTCAATACATCGTCATCCAACCGATTTGTCTCCAAGGGTCTATTGCTACCTCGGGCACCTTATGGTCATTCTCCTGTAAGTTTAGATTGTCGAATCCGACGCAAAACTGTCGTTACTTGTATCGTTCAGGGCCTCCTAACGACGATGGAACACTCAAATTGCGTCGAGATTCAATACATCGGCCACCAGCCGACATGTTTCCATGGCTCCATTGCTGCCTGTGGCACCTCCTCCTGTGAGTCTAGATATTCGAATCCGAAGCAAAACTGATAGTTGCTTGTAACGTTCAGAGCATCCTAATGACGATGGAACACTCAAATTGCGTCGAGGTTCAATACATCGTCCTCCAGCCGATTTGTCTCCAAAGGGATATTGCTGCCTTGGGCACCTTATTGTCGTTCTCCTGTGGGTGTAGATTTTCGATTCCGACGCAAAACTGGTAGTTAATTGTAACGTTCAGGGCCTCCTAATGACGATGGAACACTCAAAATGCGTCGAGATTCGTTACATCGACCTTCAGCCGACCTGTGTCCATGGGGATTTTGCTGCCTTGGGCACCTTATGGTCGTTCTCCTGTGAGTCTAGATTTTCGAATCCGACGCAAAACTGATAGTTAATTGTAACGTCCAGGGCCTCCTAAAGACGATGGAACACTCAAGTTGCGTCGAGATTCGTTACATCGACCTTCAGCCGACCTGTCTCCAAGGGTCTATTGCTGCCTCGGGCACCTTATGGTCGTTCTCCTGTGAGTCTGGATTTTCGAATCCGACGCAAAACTGATAGTTAATTGTAACGTTCAGGTGCATCCTAATGACGATGGAACTCTCAAATTTCGTCTAGATTCAATACATCGTCCTTCAGCCGACTTGTCTCCAAAAGTCTACTACTCCCTCGGGCAACTTATGGTCGTCCTCCTGTGTGTCTAGATTTTCGAATCCGACGCAAAACTGATTGTTAATTGTAACGTTCAGGGCCTTCTAATGACAATGGAACACTCAAATTGCGTCGAGATTCAATACATCGTATTCCAGCCGACTAGTCTCCATGGAGATATTGCTGCCTCGGGCACCGTATGGTCCGACTCCTGTGAGTCTAGATTTTCGAATCCTACGCATAACTGATAGCTAATTGTAACGCTCAGGGCCACCTAATGACAATGGAACACTCAAATCGCATCGAGGTTCAATACATCGTGCTCCAGCCGACGTGTCTCCAAGGGGATATTGCTGCCTCGGGCACCATAGGGTCCGTCTTCTGTGAGTCTAGATTATCGAATCCGACGCGAAACTGATAGTTAATTGAATCGTTTAGCGCCTCCTAATGACGATGGAACACTCAAATCGTGTCGGGTATCAATACATCGTCCTCCAGCCGACTTGTCTACAAGCGGATATTGCTGCCTCGGGCACTATATTGTCCTTCCCTGTGAGTCTAGATTTTAGAATCAGACGCGAAACTGACAGTTAATTGTACCGTTACGGGCCTCCTAATGACGATGGAACACTCAAATTGCGTCGAGATTCAATACATCGTCATCCAACCGACTTGTCTCCAAGGATCTATTGCTACCTCGGGCACCTTATGGTCATTCTCCTGTAAGTCTAGATTGTCGAATCCGACTCAAAACTGTAGTTACTTGTAACGTTCAGGGCCTCCTAATGACGATGGAACACTCAAATTGCGTCGAGATTCAATGCGTCGGCCACCAGCCGACATGTTTCCAAGGCTCCATTGAAGCCTGTGGCACATTCTCCTGTGAGTATAGATTTCCGAATCCGAAGCACAACTGATAGTTTCTTGTAACTTTCAGAGCATCCTAATGACGATGGAACACTCAAATTGCGTCGAGAATCAATACATCGTCCTCCAGCCGATTTGTCTCCAACAGGGTATTGCTTCCTCGGGCTCCTTATGGTCGTTCTCCTGTGAGTTAGATTTACGAATCCGACGCAAAACTGATGGTTAATTGTAACGTTCAGGGCCTCCTAATGACGATGGAACACCCAAATTGCGTCGAGATTCAATACATCGTCCTCCAGCCGCCTTGTCTCCAAGGTGATATTGCAGCCTCGGGCACCATAGGGTCCGTCTCCTGTGAGTCTAGATTTTCGAATCCGACGCAAAACTGTCGTTACTTGTATCGTTCAGGGCCTCCTAACGACGATGGAACACTCAAATTGCGTCGAGATTCAATACATCGGGCACCAGCCGACATGTTTCCAAGGCTCCATTGCTGCCTGTGGCACCTCCTCCTGTGAGTCTAGATTTTCGAATCCGAAGCAAAACTGATAGTTGCTTGTAACGTTCAGAGCACCCTAATGACGATGGAACACTCAAATTGCGTCGAGAATCAATACATCGTTCTCCAGCCGATTTGTCTCCATGGGGATATTGCTGCCTCGGGCACCTTATGTTCCGTCTCCTGTGAGACTAGATTTTCGAATCCGACGCGAAACTGATAGTTAATTGTAACGTTCAGGGCCTCCCAATGTCGATTGGACACTCAAATTGCGTCGAGGTTCAATACATCGTCCTCCAGCCGATTTGTCTCCAAAGGGATATAGCTGCCTTGGGCACCTTATTGTCGTTCTCCTGTGAGTGTAGATTTTCGAATCCGACGCAAAACTGATAGCTAATCGTAACGTTTTCCGGTGAAATAACTTCAGAAGAAATTTTTGCGAACTGCTTTCAGTTTCGTTACTGTCATTAGACGTTGGATTTTCTTTCTGTGTTAGTATTTTGTTATATTCTCATTTGTTGTTGATTAATACTGTCAATAATAGTAGTTACTTCCCTTGTAGAGCAAGTTTGTCATTATTGTAGTCAGTTTTTAACATCTTCTTATTGTAGTAGCGGAACTTAGATAAAGTTGTTTTCTTGTTTCAATAATTGTAAAATTTTACCATGAGTGAGAAGTGTGGGCTTTGCCGTAGGTTCGTGAGTAGTGGATTGCGGTGTGAGACTTGTTCGAAGTATTTTCACTGGGGGGAATGCAGTGGGGAAGCCAGTGGGCATTCTGGTGAGATCCTCTCCTGGAACTGCAGGTTATGTAGCAAGAGTAAGTTGATAGAGGAGCAGGAGCGTAAGATCTGTGCCCTTCAGGTGCAGTTGAAAAACGCACAGGAGGAGCTAGATAGGATGAGGAGGGAGAAGGGGGTTGGGGAATGGGAGCTGGCTGTTGGCAAGAGATCTGCTAGGAGAAGGAGATTTTCAGATAGTTTTACTATTGGTGTTTGTAATAGATATGACCAACTGTCAGAGTCTAGTGGAGAGGAATCTCTAGTAGCTGTAGATGTAGGAAGTATGCAGCAGACCTCAGCAGTTACGGTGGCTAGGACAGTTGCAAAGTCTAAGAGAAAGAAGAAGGTTCTGCTGTTAGGTAGTTCTCATGGTAGAGGTGTAGGCCAGCAGTTGCAGGAAGTTTTGGGGAGTGAGTACCAGGTCACCAGCATTGTGAAGCCTAATGCAGGATTGGCTCAGGTGACTTTTAACATAGGGGGGTTATGTAGGGATTTTACTAAAGAGGATCAGGTAGTGATTGTGGGTGGGGCTGGTAATAGTATTGATAGGGATGGGGAGTATGACATAGATGGTGACCTGGAAAAGATAGCCACTCAGACTGGCAACACGAATGTGCATTTCGTGGAACTGTTTCAGCGTCACGATCGGCCTCATCTTAATACAGCCGTCAGGCGTAATAACATGAGACTTGGGGGTGCGCTGATGACAGAAGGCATGAGTCACATTTCAGTGGTGTCGGTGGAGTCTATCAGTAGGACGGGTTTCACTAGACATGGCCTGCACCTCAACAGGTATGGGAAGGGGAGGTTGGCAAAACTTATAGGTGACAGCATAGGTGGGGGTGGTGGGATCACTCATGGGAAAATTCCGGTAGTTGTGGGTGTTAGAGCTGTACCTTTTTTAGATTGAAGTCAGCTGATAGGTATTCCTGCTTAAGGGAAGTCTCTCTAACAAAGAAACCACTCTCTACAAAGCTTGGGTATCCGATTAATGAGGGAATTAGTATATTTCATCAAAATATACAAGGTATTAGAGACAAAGTTAGTGAACTGCTTATAGATGTTGACTCTGAAATTATTGGTATATCTGAACACTTCTTAAATAAGGAGATAATTCAGAGGCTTCCTTTACCAGGATACAGGTTGGCTGGCAGCTTTTCTAGGAGCTCTTTGCGGTGTGGGGGAGTAGCCATGTATGTGAAAAACGGTATCCCATTTGAGTCAATTGATGTTTCAAAGTACTGCACTGAAAAGGTGTTTGAATGTTGTGCAGGTGTGGTTAAATTTAGTGGAGCTAAACTTCTTACTGTTGTTATTTATAGATCCCCAGACTCCGATTTCACAACATTTTTGCTAAAGCTAGAGGAGGTTCTTGGTTCACTTTATAGGAAATACAAAAAGTTAGTTATATGTGGTGACTTCAATATTAATTGTATAAGTGATTGTGCAAGGAAAAGGATGCTGGTAGACCTCCTTAATTCATATAATCTTATGCAAACCGTATTCTTTCCAACGAGAGTGCAAGGGAACAGCAGAACAACCATAGACAATATTTTTGTTCATTCGTCATTATTAGAAGGGCATTCTGTTAGCAAAAAGGTGAATGGCCTTTCAGATCATGATGCACAAATTTTAAGTCTAAAAGTTTTTTGTGCTGCAACACATGTTAAATATAGTTACCAACGTTTTAGGAAAGCTGATCCAGTTGCTGTACAGACTTTTGTAAACCTTATCAAGGAACAAGAGTGGCAAGATGTTTATAGTGCTGATACAGTAGACGATAAATATAATGCTTTCCTCAAGACTTTTCTCGTGCTCTTTGAAAGTTGCTTTCCGTTAGAACGTTCAAAACAGGGTACTAGCACAAACAGGCAGCCTGGGTGGCTGACTAAAGGGATAAGAATATCTTGTAGAACAAAGTGGCAATTATATCAAAACGTTAGAATCAGTCAAAATCTAAATGCAGCAGCCCATTACAAACAGTATTGTAAGGTGCTTAAAAAAGTTATTAGGAAGGCAAAAAGTATGTGGTATGCAGATAGAATAGCTAAGTCTCAGGATAAAATTAAAACCATATGGTCAGTCGTAAAGGAAGTGGCTGGTCTGCAGAGACAGGTCGAGAATATAGAATCAGTGCGTAGTGGGGATGTCCGTGTTACTGATAAGTCGCATATATGTACAGTACTTAATAATCACTTTCTGAATATAGCAGGTGAACTAAATAGAAACCTAGTCCCAACAGGGAATCATATAGCGCTCTTAGAAAAAAGTGTTCCGAGACTGTTACCTGAAATGCTCCTCCATGATACTGACAAGAGGGAGATTGAGTTAATAATTAAATCACTAAAGACCAAGAACTCTCATGGATATGACGGGGTATCTAGCAGAATACTGAAGTATTGTTCCACGTATGTTAGCTCAGTACTTAGCCATATCTGTAACTTTTCCTTTAGGAGTGGTCGGTTTCCTGACCGATTAAAGTACTCGGTAGTGAAGCCACTTTATAAAAAGGGAGACAGGGATAATGTTGACAATTATAGACCTATTTCTATGCCATCAGTGTTTGCTAAAGTTATTGAGAGGGTTGTATATACAAGGTTACTGCAGCATTTAAATTCACATAATTTGCTGTCAAATGTACAGTTTGGTTTTAGAAACGGTTTAACAACTGAGAATGCTATAGTCTCTTTTCTCTGTGAGGTTTTGGACGGATTAAATAAAAGGTTGCGAACGTTAGGTGTTTTCTTTGATTTAACGAAGGCTTTTGACTGTGTTGACCACAAAATATTACTGCAGAAGTTGGAACATTATGGAGTAAGGGGAGTAGCTTACAATTGGTTCGCCTCCTACTTTAAGAACAGAAAGCAGAAGGTAATCCTCCGCAATATTGAGAGTGGTAATGATGTTCAGTCCCAATGGGGCACTGTTAAATGGGGCGTTCCCCAAGGGTCGGTGCTGGGGCCACTGCTGTTCCTTATTTATGTAAATGATATGCCTTCTAGTATTACAGGTGATTCAAAAATATTTCTGTTTGCTGATGACACCACCTTGGTAGTGAAGGATCTTGTGTGTAATATTGAAACATTATCAAATAATGTAGTTCATGATATAAGTTCGTGGCTTGTGGAAAATAATTTGATGCTAAATCACAGTAAGACTCAGTTTTTACAGTTTCTAACCCACAATTCAACAAGAACTGACATTTTAATCAGACAGGATGGGCATGTTATAAGCGAGACGGAACAGTTCAAGTTCCTAGGCGTACAGATAGATAGTAAGCTGTTGTGGAAAGCCCATGTTCAGGATCTTGTTCAGAAACTAAATGCCGCTTTATTTACCATTAGAACAGTATCTGAAATAAGTGACATTTCAACACGAAAAGTAGTATACTTCGCATATTTTCATACGCTTATGTCATATGGTATTATTTTTTGGGGTAATTCTTCTGATTCAAAAAGGGTATTTTTGGATCAAAAACGGGCTGTTCGAGCTATGTATGGTGTAAGTTCGAAAACCTCTTGTCGACCCCTATTCAATAGTCTGGGAATTTTGACATTGCCCTCACAGTATGTATTTTCTTTAATGTCGTTTGTTGTTAGCAATATTAGCTTATTCCCAAGAGTTAGCAGCTTTCACTCAGTTAATACTAGGCAGAAATCAAATCTGCATGTGGAATGCACTTCCTTGACTCTTGTGCAGAAAGGAGTGCAGTATTCTGCTGCATCCATTTTCAATAAGCTACCACAAGAACTCAAAAATCTTAGCAGTAGCCCAAACACTTTTAAGTCTAAACTGAAGAGTTTCCTCATGGTTCACTCCTTCTATTCTGTCGAGGAGCTCCTGGAAGAGATACAAAATTAAGCAAATTCCAGTGTACATTTCTGATTTTCTTTATTTAAACTAACGACTTGTCGCCTGAATATGTTTCTTATATTTCATTTTATCTGTTTCTACAATCGTGTTATAATTTCATGTATTGACTCGTTCCATGACCATGGAGACTTCTCCTAAATGTGGTCCCACGGAACAATAAATAAATAAATAAAATAAAAATAAATAAAACGCTCAGGGCCACCTAATGACAATGGATCACTCAAATCGCATCGAGGTTCAATACATCGTCCTCCAGCCGACGTGCCTCCAAGGGGATATTGCTGCCTCGGGCACCATATAGTCCGTCTCCTGTGAGTCAGGATTTTCGACTCCGACGCAAAAATAATAGTGAGATATAACGATCAGCGCCTCCTAATGATGGCGGAACACTCAAATTGCGTCGAGATTCAATACATCGTCCTTCAGCCGACTTGTCTCCAAAGGTCTATTGCTGCCTCGGGCACCTTATGGTCGTCCTTTTGTGAGTCTAGATTTTCGAATCCGACGCACAACTGATAGTTAATTATAACGTCCAGGGCCTCCTAATGACGATGGAACACTCAAATTGCGTCGAGATTCAATACATCGTCCTTCAGCCGACTTGTCTCCAAGGATCTATTCCTGCCTCGGGCACCTTATGGTCGTTCTCCTGTGAGTCTATATTATCGAATCCGACGCAAAACTGGTAGTTAATTGTAACGATCAGGGCCTCCTAATGACGATGGAACACTCAATTTGCGTTGAGATTCAATACATCGTCCTGCAGGTGACTTGTCTCCAAGGGGATATTCCTGCCTCGGGCACCATATTGTCCGTCTCCTGTGAGTCTCGATTTTCGAAACCGACGCAGAACTGATAGTTAATTGTAACGTCCAGGGCCTCCTAATGACGATGGAACAATCAAATTGCGTCGAGATTCAATACATCGTCCTTCAGCCGACTTGTCTTCAAGGGTCTATTCCTGCCTCGGGCACCTTATCGTCGTGCTCCTATGAGTCTAGATTTTCGAATCCTACGCAAAACTGATGGTTAATTGTAACGTTCAGGGCCTCCTAATGACGATGGAACACTCAAATTGCGTCGAGATTCAATACATCATCCACCAGACGACTTGTCGCCATGGGGATATTGCTGCCTTGGGCACCTTATGGTCGTTCTCCTGTGAGACTAGATTTTCGTATCCGACGCAAAACTGATAGTTAATTGTAACGTTCAGGGCCTCCTAATGACGATGGAACACTCAAATTGCGTCGAGATTCGTTACATCGACCTTTAGCCGAACTGTCTCCAAGGGTCTGTTGCTGCCTCGGCCACCTTATGGTCGTTCTTCTGTAACTATAGATTTTTGAATTCGACGCAAAACTGATAGTTAATTGTAACATTCAGTGCGTCCTAATGACGATGGAACTCTCAAATTCCGTCGAGATTCAATACATCGTCCTCCAGCCCTCTTCTATCCAAGGGGATATTGCTGTCTCGGGCAGCATATGATCCTTCTCCTGAGCATAGATTTTCGAATCCGACCCTAAAATGATACTTAATTGTAACGTTCGGCGCCCTCTAATGGCGATGGAACACTCAAATTGCGTCGAGAGTCAATACATCGTCCTCCAGCCGACTTGTCTACAAGTGGATATTGCTGCCACGGGCACCATATGGTCCGTCTCCTGTGAGACTAGATTTTCGATTCCGACGCAAAAATGGTAGTGAGATGTAACGATCAGCGCCTCCTAATGATGATGGAACACTCAAATTGCGTCGAGATTCAATTCATCGTCCTCCAGCTGACTTGTCTCCAAGGCGATATTGCTGCCTCGGGCTCCATATGGTCCGTCTCCTGTGAGTCTAGATTTTTGAATCCGACGCAAAACAGATAGTTAATTGTGACGTTCAGGGCCTCCTAATGACGATGGAACACTCAAATTGCGTCGAGTTTCAATACTTCGTCCTCCAGCCGTCTTCTATCCAATGGGATATTGCTGTCTCGGGCACCATATGATCCTTCTCCTGAGCGTAGATTTTCGAATCAGACCCTAAAATGATAGTTAACTGTAACGTTCAGCGCCCCCTAATGGCGATGGAACACTCAAATTGCGTCGAGAGTCAATACATCGTCCTCCAGCCGACCTGTCCAGAAGTGGATATTGCTGCCTCGGGCACCATATGGTCCGTCTCCTGTGAGTCTAGATTTTCGATTCCGACGCAAAAATGATAGTGAGATGTAACGATCAGCGCCCCCTAGTGATGATGGAACACTCAAATTGTGTCGAGATACAATTCATCGTCCTCCAGCCGACTTGTCTCCAAGAGGATATTGCTGCCTCTGGTTCCATATGGTACGTCTCCCGTGAGTCTAGATTTTTGAATCCGACGCGAAACAGATAGTTAATTGTGACGTTCAGGGCCTCCTAATGACGATGGAACACACAAATTGCGTCGAGTTTCAATGCATCGTCCTTCAGCCTACTTGTCTCCAAGTGTCTATTGCTGCCTTGGGCACCTTATTGTCGTACTCCTGTGTGTCTAGATTTTGGAATCCGACGCAAAACTGATTGTTAATTGTAACGTTCAGGGCCTCCTAATGACGATGGAACACTCAAATTGCGTCGAGATTCAATACATCGTCCTCCAGCCGAGTAGTCTCCAAGGGGATATTGCTGCCTCGGGCACCGTATGGTCCGCCTCCTGTGAGTCTAGATTTTTGAATCCGACGCAAAACTGATAGTTAATTGTAACGTTCAGGGCCTCCTAATGACGATGGAACACTCAAATTGCGTCGATATTCAATACATCGTCCTCCAGCCGACTTGTTCCCAAGGGTCTATTGCTGCCTCGGGCACTATATGGTCTTTCTCCTGTGAGTCTAGATTTTCGAATCCTACGCATAACTGATAGTTAATTGTAACGCTCAGGGCCTCCTAATGACGATGGAACACTCAAATTGCATCGAGGTTCTATACATCGTCCTCCAGGCGACGTGCCTCCAAGCGGATATTGCTGCCTCGGGCACCATATGGTCCGTCTCCTGTGAGTCTGGATTTTCGATTCCCACGCAAAAATAATAGTGAGATGTAACGATCAGAGCCTCCTAATGATGACGGAACACTCAAATTGCGTCGAGATTCAATACATCGTCCTCCAGCCGACTTGTCTCCAAAGAGATATTGCTGCCTCGGGCTCCATATGGTCCGTCTCCTGTGAGTCTAGATTTTTGAATCCGACGCGGAACTAATAGTTAATTGTGACGTTCAGGGCCTCCTAATGACGATGGAACACTCAAATTGCGTCGAGTTTCAATACAACGTCCTTCAGCCGACTTGTATCCAAGTGTCTATTGCTGCCTCGGGCACCTTATGGTCGTTCCCCTGTGAGTCTAGATTTTGGAATCCGACGCAAACCTGATTGTTAATTGTAACGTTCAGGGCCTCCTAATGACGATGGAACACTCAAATTGCGTCGAGATTCAATACATCGTCCTCAAGCCGACTTGTCTCCAAGGGGATATTGCTGCCTCGGGCTCCATATGGTCCGTCTCCTGTGAGTCTAGATTGTTGAATCCGACGCGAAACAGATTGTCAATTGTGACGTTCAGGGCCTCCTAATGACGATGGAACACACAAATTGCGTCGAGTTTCAATGCATCGTCCTTCAGCCTACTTGTCTCCGAGGGTCTATTGCTGCCTTGGGCACCTTATTGTCGTACTCCTGTGTGTCTAGATTTTGGAATCCGACGCAAAACTGATTGTTAATTGTAACGTTCAGGGCCTCCTAATGACGATGGAACACTCAAATTGCGTCGAGATTCATTACATCGTCCTCCAGCCGACTAGTCTCGAAGGGGATATTGCTGCCTCGGGCACCGTATGGTCCGACTCCTGTGAGTCTAGATTTTTTAATCCGACGCAAAACTGATAGTTAATTGTAACGTTCAGGGCCTCCTAATGACGATGGAACACTCAAATTGCGTCGATATTCAATACATCGTCCTCCAGACGACTTGTTTCCAAGGGTCTATTGCTGCCTCAGGCACCATATGGTCTTTCTCCTGTGAGTCTAGATTTTCGAATCCTACGCATAACTGATAGTTAATTGTAACGCTCAGGGCCTCCTAATGACGATGGAACACTCAAATTGCATCGAGGTTCTATACATCGTCCTCCAGGCGACGTGCCTCCAAGGGGATATTGCTGCCTCGGGCACCATATGGTCCGTCTCCTGTGAGTCTAAATTTTCGATTCCGACGCAAAAATAATAGTGAGATGTAACGATCAGCGCCTCCTAATGATGACGGAACACTCAAATTGCGTCGAGATTCAATTCATCGTCCTCCAGCCGACTTGTCTCCAAAGGGATATTGCTGCCTCGGGCTCCATATGGTCCGTCTACTGTGAGTCTAGATTTTTGAATCCGACGCGGAACTAATAGTTAATTGTGACGTTCAGGGCCTCCTAATGACGATGGAACACTCAAATATCGTCGAGATACAATCCATCGTCCTTCATCTGACCTGTCTCCAAGAGTCTATTGCTGCCTCGGGCAACTTATGGTCGTTCTCCTGTGAGTCTAGATTTTCGAATCCGACGCATAGCTGGTAGTTAATTGTAACGTTCATGGCATCCTAATGACGATGGAACACTCAAATTGCGACGAGATTCAATACATCGGCCTCCAGCCTACTTGTCTCCAAGGGGATATTGCCGTCGCGGGCACCAAATTATCCTTCTCCTGTGAGTCTAGATTTTCGATTCCGACGCCAAAATGATAGTGAATTGTAACGTTCAGCACCTCCTAATGACGGTAGAACAATCTAATTGCGTCGAGAATCAATACATCGGTCTCCAGCCGACTTGACTCCAAGGGGATATTGCTGCCTTGGGCAAAATATGTTCCGCCTCCTGTGAGTCTAGATTTTAGAATCCGACGCGAAACTGATAGTTAATTGCAACGTTCAGAGCCTCATCATGACGATGGAACACACAAATTGCGTCGAGTTTCAATGCATCGTCCTTCAGCCAACTTGTCTCCAAGGGTCTATTGCTGCCTCGGGCACCTTATGGTCGTACTCCTGTGAGTCTAGATTTTGGAATCCGACGCAAAACTGATTGTTAATTGTAACGTTCAGGGCCTCCTAATGACGGTGGAACACTATAATTGCGTCGAGATTCAATACATCGGCCTCCAGCCGACTTGTCTCTAAGGGGATATTGCTGTCTCGGGCACCAAATGATCCTTCCCTGTGAGTCTAGATTTTCGAATCCGACGCAAAAATAATAGTGCGATGTACCGATCAGCGCCTCCTAATGATGATGGAGCACTCAAATTGCGTCGAGATTCAATACATCGTCCTCCAGCCGACTTGTCTCCAAGGGTCTATTGTTGCCTTGTTCACCTTATGGTCGTTCACCTGTGAGTCTAGATTTTGGAATCCGACGCAAAACAGATTGCAACTGTAACGTTCGGGGCCTCCTAAAGACTATGGAACACTCAAATTGCGTCGAGTTTCAATACATCGTCCTCCAGCCGTCTTGTATCCAAGGGGATATTGCTGTCTCGGGCACCAAATGATCCTTCTCCTGAGCGTAGATATTCGAATCCGACCCTAAAATAATAGTTAATTGTAACGTTCAGCGCCTCCTAATGATGATGGAACACTCTAATTGCGTCGAGATTCAATTCATCGTCCTCCAGCCGACTTGTCTCCAAGGGGATATTGCTGCCTCGGGATCCATATGGTCCGTCTCCTGTGATTCTAGATTTTTGAATCCGACGCGAAACAGATAGTTCATTGTGACGTTCAGGGCCTCCTAATGACGATGGAACACACAAATTGCGTCGAGTTTCAATGCATCGTCCTTCAGCCAACTTGTCTCCAAGGGTCTATTGCTGCCTCGGGCACCTTATGGTCGTTCTCCTGTGAGTCTAGATTTTGGAATCCGACGCAAAACTGATTGTTAATTGTAACGTTCAGGGCCTCCTAATGACGGTGGAACACTATAATTGCGTCGAGATTCAATACATCGGCCTCCAGCCGACATGTCTTCAAGGGGATATTGCTGTCTCGGGCACCAAATGATCCTTCCCTGTGAGTCTAGATTTTCGAATCCGACGCATAAATAATAGTGCGATGTACCGATCAGCGCCTCCTAATGATGATGGAGCACTCAAATTGCGTCGAGATTCAATACATCGTCCTCCAGCCGACTTGTCTCCAAGGGTCTATTGTTGCCTTGGGCACCTTATGGTCGTTCACCTGTGAGTCTAGATTTTGGAATCCGAAGCGAAACTGATTGTTAATTGTAACTTTCAGGGCTTCCTAAATACAATGGAACATTCAAATTACGTCGAGATTGAATACATCGTCATTCAGCCGACTTGTCTGCAGAAGTCTATTGCTGCCTCGGGCACCTGATGGTCGTTCTCCTGTGAGTCTAGATTTTAGAATCCGACGCAAAACTGATAATTAATTGTAACGTTCAGGGCCACCTAATGACGATGGAACACTCCATTTGCGTCGAGATTTAATACATCGGCCTCCAGCCGACTTGTCTCCAAGGGGATATTGCTGTCTCGGGCACCAAATGATCCTTCCCTGTGAGTCTAGATTTTCGAAACCGACGCAAAAATAATAGTGCGATGTAACGATCACCGCCTCCCAATTATGATGGAGCACTCAAATTGCGTCGAGATTCAATACATCGTCCTTCAGCCGACTTGTCTCCAAGGGTCTATTCCTGCCTCGGGCACCTTATGAACGTTCTCCTGTGAGTCTATATTATCGAATCCGACGCAAAACTGGTAGTTAATTGTAACGACCAGGGCCTCCTAATGACGATGGAACACTCAATTTGCGTCGAGATTCTATACATCGTCCTGCAAGTGACTTGTCTCCAAGGGGATATTCCTGCCTCGGGCACCAAATGGTCAGTCTCCTGTGAGTCTCGATTTTCGAAACCGACGCAAAACTGATAGTTAATTGTAACGTCCAGTGCCTCCTAATGACGATGGAACACTCAAATTGCGTCGAGATTCAATACATCTTCTTTCAGCCGACTTGTCTTCATGGGTCTATTCCTGCCTCGGGCACCTTATGGTCGTTCTCCTGTGAGTCTAGATTTTCGAATCCTACAAAAACTGATGGTTAATTGTAACGTTCATGGCCTCCTAATGACGATGGAACACTCAAATTGCGTCGAGATTCAATACATCGTCCTCCAGCCAACTTGTCTCCATGGGGATATTGCTGCCTTGGGCACCTTATGGTCGTTCTCCTGTGAGTCTAGATTTTCGTATCCGACGCCAAAATGATAGTTAATTGTAACGTTCAGGGCCTCCTAATGACGATGGAACACTCAAATTGCGTCGAGATTCGTTACACCGACCTTTAGCCGAACTGTCTCCAAGGGTCTGTTGCTGCCTCGGCCACCTTATGGTCGTTGTTCTGTAACTCTAGATTTCCGAAATCGACGCAAAACTGATAGTTAATTGTAACGTTCAGGGCATCCTAATGACGATGGATCTCTCAAATTCCGTCGAGATTCAATACATCGTCCTTTAGCCGAACTGTCTCCAAGGGTCTGTTGCTGCCTCGGCCACCTTATGGTCGTTCTTCTGTAACTCTAGATTTTCGAATTCGACGCAAAACTGATAGTTAATTGTAACGTTCAGGGCATCCTAATGACGATGGAACTCTCAAATTCCGTCGAGATTCAATACATCGTCCTTCAGCCGACTTGTCTCCAAAGTCTATTGCTGCCTCGGGCACCTTATGGTCGTCCTCCTGTGTGTCTAGATTTTTGAATCCGACGCAAAACAGATAGTTAATTGTGACGTTCAGGGCCTCCTATTGTCGATGGAGCACTCAGATTGCGTCGCGATTCAATACAACTTCCTTCAACCGACTTGTCTCCAAGGGTCTATTGCTGCCTCGTTCACCTTATGGTCGTTCCCCTGTGAGTCTAGATTTTGGAATCCGACGCAAAACTGATTGTTAATTATAACGTTCAGGGCCTCCTATTGACGATGGAACACTCAAATTGCGTCGAGATTCAATACATCGTCCTCCAGCCGACTTGTCTCCAAGAGGATATTGCTGCCTCGGGCACCATATGGTCCGTCTCCTGTGAGACTAGATATTCGAATCCGACGCGAAACTGATAGTTAATTGTAACGTTCAAGGCCTCCTAATGACGATGGAACACTCAAATATCGTCGAGATACAATACATCGTCATTCAGCCGTCCTGTCTCCAAGAGTCTATTGCTGCCTCGGGCAACTTATGGTCGTTCTCCTGTGAGTCTAGATTTTCGAATCCGACGCATAACTGGTAGGTAATTGTAACTTTCATGGCATCCTAATGACGATGGAACACTCAAATTGCGACGAGATTCAATACATCGTCCTCCAGCCGACTTGTCTACAACTGTATTATGCTGCCTCCGGCTCCATATGGTCCGTCCCCTGTGAGTCTACATCTATGAATCCGACGCGAAACTGATAGTTAATTGTGACGTTCAGGGCCTCCTAATGACGATGGAACACTCAAATTGCGTCGAGTTTCAATACATCGTCCTCCAGCCGTCTTCTATCCAATGGGATATTGCTGTCTCGGGCACCATATGATCCTTCTCCTGAGCGTAGATTTTCGAATCCGACCCTAAAATGATAGTTAACTGCAACGTTCAGCGCCCCCGAATGGCGATGGAACACTCAAATTGCGTCGAGAGTCAATACATCGTCCTCCAGCCGACTTGTCTACAAGTGGATATTGCTGCCTCGGGCACCAAATGATCCTTCCCTGTGAGTCTAGATTTTCGAAACCGACGCAAAAATAATAGTGCGATGTAACGATCACCGCCTCCCAATTATGATGGAGCACTCAAATTGCGTCGAGATTCAATACATCGTCCTTAAGCCGACTTGTCTCCAAGGGTCTATTCCTGCCTCGGGCACCTTATGAACGTTCTCCTGTGAGTCTATATTACCGAATCCGACGCAAAACTGGTAGTTAATTGTAACGACCAGGGCCTCCTAATGACGATGGAACACTCAATTTGCGTCGAGATTCAATACATCGTCCTGCAAGTGACTTGTCTCCAAGGGGATATTCCTGCCTCGGGCACCATATGGTCCGTCTCCTGTGAGTCTCGATTTTCGAAACCGACGCAAAACTGATAGTTAATTGTAACGTCCAGTGCCTCCTAATGACGATGGAACACTCAAATTGCGTCGAGATTCAATACATCTTCTTTCAGCCGACTTGTCTACATGGGTCTATTCCTGCCTCGGGCACCTTATGGTCGTTCTCCTGTGAGTCTAGATTTTCGAATCCTACGCAAAACTGATGGTTAATTGTAACGTTCAGGGCCTCCTAATGACGATGGAACACTCAAATTGCGTCGAGATTCAATACATCGTCCTCCAGCCAACTTGTCTCCATGGGGATATTGCTGCCTTGGGCACCTTATGGTCGTTCTCCTGTGAGTCTAGATTTTCGTATCCGACGCAAAACTGATAGTTAATTGTAACGTTCAGGGCCTCCTAATGACGATGGAACACTCAAATTGCGTCGAGATTCGTTACACCGACCTTTAGCCGAACTGTCTCCAAGGGTCTGTTGCTGCCTCGGCCACCTTATGGTCGTTGTTCTGTAACTCTAGATTTTCGAATTCGACGCAAAATTGATAGTTAATTGTAACGTTCAGGGCA
Source organism: Schistocerca serialis cubense (assembly GCF_023864345.2). Taxonomy (NCBI): domain Eukaryota; kingdom Metazoa; phylum Arthropoda; class Insecta; order Orthoptera; family Acrididae; genus Schistocerca; species Schistocerca serialis. The sequence continues at coordinate 7,905,520 of NC_064638.1, read as the reverse complement.
TCCTAATGACGATGGAACTCTCAAATTCCGTCGAGATTCAATACATCGTCCTTTAGCCGAACTGTCTCCAAGGGTCTGTTGCTGCCTCGGCCACCTTATGGTCGTTCTTCTGTAACTCTAGATTTTCGAATTCGACGCAAAACTGATAGTTAATTGTAACGTTCAGGGCATCCTAATGACGATGGAACTCTCAAATTCCGTCGAGATTCAATACATCGTCCTTCAGCCGACTTGTCTCCAAAGTCTATTGCTGCCTCGGTCACCTTATGGTCGTCCTCCTGTGTGTCTAGATTTTTGAATCCGACGCAAAACAGATAGTTAATTGTGACGTTCAGGGCCTCCTATTGTCGATGGAGCACTCAGATTGCGTCGCGATTCAATGCAACTTCCTTCAGCCGACTTGTCTCCAAGGGTCTATTGCTGCCTCGTTCACCTTATGGTCGTTCCCCTGTAAGTCTAGATTTTGGAATCCGACGCAAAACTGATTGTTAATTATAACGTTCAGGGCCTCCTAATGACGATGGAACACTCAAATTGCGTCGAGATTCAATACATCGTCCTCCAGCCGACTTGTCTCCAAGAGGATATTGCTGCCTCGGGCACCATATGGTCCGTCTCCTGTGAGACTAGATATTCGAATCCGACGCGAAACTGATAGTTAATTGTAACGTTCAAGGCCTCCTAATGACGATGGAACACTCAAATATCGTCGAGATACAATACATCGTCATTCAGCCGTCCTGTCTCCAAGAGTCTATTGCTGCCTCGGGCAACTTATGGTCGTTCTCCTGTGAGTCTAGATTTTCGAATCCGACGCATAACTGGTAGGAAATTGTAACTTTCATGGCATCCTAATGACGATGGAACACTCAAATTGCGACGAGATTCAATACATCGTCCTCCAGCCGACTTGTCTACAACTGTATTATGCTGCCTCCGGCTCCATATGGTCCGTCTCCTGTGAGTCTAGATCTGTGAATCCGACGCGAAACTGATAGTTAATTGTGACGTTCAGGGCCTCCTAATGACGATGGAACACTCAAATTGCGTCGAGTTTCAATACATCGTCCTCCAGCCGTCTTCTATCCAATGGGATATTGCTGTCTCGGGCACCATATGATCCTTCTCCTGAGCGTAGATTTTCGAATCCGACCCTAAAATGATAGTTAACTGCAACGTTCAGCGCCCCCGAATGGCGATGGAGCACTCAAATTGCGTCGAGAGTCAATACATCGTCCTCCAGCCGATTTGTCTACAAGTGGATATTGCTGCCTCGGGCGCCATATGGTCCGTCTCCTGTGAGACTAAATTTTCGATTCCGACGCAAAAATGATAGTGAGATGTAACGATCAGCGCCCCCTAGTGATGATGGAACACTCAAATTGAGTCGAGATTCAATACATCGTCCTCCAGCCGACTTGTCTCCAAGAGTCTATTGCTGCCTCGGGCAACTTAAGGTCGTCCTCCTGTGAGTGTACATTTTCGATTCCGACGCAAAAATAATAGTGAGATGTAACGATCAGCGCCTCCTAATGATGATGGAACACTCAAATTGCGTCGAGATTCAATTCATCGTCCTCCAGCCGACTTGTCTCCATGGGGATATTGCTGCCTCGGGCTCCAGATGGTCCGTCTCCTGTGAGTCTAGATTTTTGAATCCGACGCGAAACAGATAGTTAATTGTGACGTTCAGGGCCTCCTATTGCCGATGGAGCACTCAGATTGCGTCGCGATTCAATGCAACTTCCTTCAGCCGACTTGTCTCCAAGGGTCTATTGCTGCCTCGTTCACCTCATGGTCGTTCCCCTGTAAGTCTAGATTTTGGAATCCGACGCAAAACTGATTGTTAATTATAACGTTCAGGGCCTCCTAATGACGATGGAACACTCAAATTGCGTCGAGATTCAATACATCGTCCTCCAGCCGACTTGTCTCCAAGAGGATATTGCTGCCTCGGGCACCATATGGTCCGTCTCCTGTGAGACTAGATATTCGAATCCGACGCGAAACAGACAGTTAATTGTGACGTTCAGGGCCTCCTAATGACGATGGAACACTCAAATTGCGTCGAGATTCAATACATCGTCCTCCAGCCGACTAGTCTCCAAGGGGATATTGCTGCCTCGGGCACTGTATGGTCCGACTCCTGTGAGTCTAGATTTTTGAATCCGACGCAAAACTGATAGTTAATTGTAACGTTCAGGGCCTCCTAATGACGATGGAACACTCCAATTGCGTCGATATTCAATACATCATCCTCCAGCCGACTTGTCTCCAAGGGTCTATTGCTGCCTCGGGCACAATATGGTCAGTCTCCTGTGAGTCTAGATTTTCGAATCCTACGCATAACTGATAGTTAATTGTAACGCTCAGGGCCTCCTAATGACGATGGAACACTCAAATTGCATCGAGGTTCTATATATCGTCCTCCAGGCGACGTGCCTCCAAGGGGATATTGCTGCCTCGGGCACCATATGGTCCGTCTCCTGTGAGTCTAGATTTTTGAATCCGATGCATAGCTGGTAGTTAATTGTAACGTTCTTGGCATCCTAATGACGATGGAACACTCAAATTGCGACGAGATTCAATACATCGGCCTCCAGCCTACTTGTCTCCAAGGGGATATTGCCGTCAGGGCACCAAATTGTCCTTCTCCTGTGAGTCTAGATTTTCGATTCCGACGCCAAAATGATAGTGAATTGTAACGTTCAGCACCTCCTAATGACGGTAGAACAATCAAATTGCGTCGAGAATCAATACATCGGTCTCCAGAAGACTTGACTCCAAGGGGATATTGCTGCCTTGGGCAAAATATGATCCGCCTCCTGTGAGTCTAGATTTTTGAATCCGACGCGAAACTGATAGTTAATTGTAACGTTCAGGGCCTCTTCATGACGATGGAACACACAAATTGCGTCGAGTTTCAATGCATCGTCCTTCAGCCAACTTGTCTCCAAGGGTCTATTGCTGCCTCGGGCACCGTATGGTCGTTCTCCTGTGAGTCTAGAATTTGGAATTCGACGCAAAACTGATTGTTAATTGTAACGTTCAGGGCCTCCTAATGACGGTGGAACACTATAATTGCGTCGAGATTCAATACATCGGCCTCCAGCCGACTTGTCTCCAAGGGGATATCGCTGTCTCGGGCACCAAATGATCCTTCCCTGTGAGTCTAGATTTTCGAATCCGACGCAAAAATAATATAGTGCGATGTACCGACCAGCGCCTCCTACTGATGATGGAGCACTCAAATTGCGTCGAGATTCAATACATCGTCCTCCAGCCGACTTGTCTCCAAGGGGATATTGCTGCCTCGGGATCCATATGGTCCGTCTCCTGTGATTCTAGATTTTTGAATCCGACGCGAAACAGATAGTTAATTGTGACGTACAGGGCCTCCTAATGACGATGGAACACACAAATTGCGTCGAGTTTCAATGCATCGTCCTTCAGCCTACTTGTCTCCAAGGGTCTATTGCTGCCTTGGGCACCTTATGGTCGTCTTCCTGTGTGTCTAGAATTGGGAATCCGTCGCAAAACTGATTGTTAATTGTAACGTTCAGGGCCTCCTAATGACGATGGAACGCTCAAATTGCGTCGAGATTCAATACATCGTCCTCCAGCCGACTAGTCTCCAAGGGGATATTGCTGCCTCGGGCACCGTATGGTCCCACTCCTGTGAGCCTAGATTTTTGAATCCGACGCAAAACTGATAGTTAATTGTAACGTTCAGGGCCTCCTAATGACGATGGAACACTCCAATTGCGTCGATATTCAATACATCATCCTCCAGCCGACTTGTCTCCAAGGGTCTATTGCTGCATCGGGCTCCATATGGTCCGGCTCCTGTGAGTCTAGATTTTTGAATGCGACGCGGAATTAATAGTTAATTGTGACGTTCAGGGCCTCCTAATGACGATGGAACACTCAAATTGCGTCGAGATTCAATACAACGTCCTTCAGCCGACTTTTCTCCAAGTGTCTATTGCTGCCTCGGGCACCTTATGGTCGTTCCCCTGTGAGTCTAGATTTTGGAATCCGACGCAAACCTGATTGTTAATTGTAACGATCAGGGCCTCCTAATGTCGATGGAACACTCAAATTGCGTCGAGATTCAATACATCGTCCTCAAGCCGACTTGTCTCCAAGGGGATATTGCTGCCTCGGGCACCATATGGTCCGTCTCCTGTGAGTCTAGATTTTCGAATCCGACGCGAAACTGATAGTTAATTGTAACGTCCAAGGCCTCCTAATGACGATGGAACACTCAAATATCGTCGAGATACAATACATCATCCTTCATCTGACCTGTCTCCAAGAGTCTATTGCTGCCTCGGGCAACTTATGGTCGTTCTCCTGTGAGTCTAGATTTTCGAATCCGAAGCATAGCTGGTAGTTAATTGTAACGTTCATGGCATCCTAATGACGATGGAACACTCAAATTGCGACGAGATTCAATACATCGGTCTCCAGCCGACTTGACTCCAAGGGGATATTGCTGCCTTGGGCAAAATATGTTCCGCCTCCTGTGAGGCTAGATTTTTGAATCCGACGCGAAACTGATAGTTAATTGTAACGTTCAGGGCCTCTTCATGACGATGGAACAGTCAAATTGCGTCGAGACTCAATACATCGTCCTTCAGCCGACTTGTCTACAAGGGTCAATTGCTGCCTCGGGCACCATATGGTCCGTCTCCTGTGAGTCTAAATTTTCGAATCCGACGCGAAACTGATAGTTAATTGTAACGTTTAAGGCCTCCTAATGACGAAGGAACACTCAAATATCGTCGAGATACAATACATCGTCCTTCAGCCGACATGTATCCAAGAGTCTATTGCTGCCTCGGGCACCTTATGGTTGTTCCCCAGTGAGTCTAGATTTTCGAATCCGACGCGAAACTGATTGTTAATTGCAAAGCTCAGGGCTTCCCAATTACGATGGAACACTCAAATTGCGTCGAGATTCAATACATCGTCATTCAGCCGACTTGTCTCCAGGGGTCTATTGCTGCCTCGGGCACCTTATGGTCGTTCTCCTGTGAGTCTAGATTTTAGAATCCGACGCAAAACTGATAATTAATTGTAACGTTCAGGGCCACCTAATGTCGATGGAACACTCAAATTGCGTCGAGATTCAATACATCGGCCTCCAGCTTACTTGTCTCAAAGGGGATATTGCTGTCTCGGGCACCAAATGATCCTTCTCCTGTGAGTCTAGATTTTCGAATCCGACGCAAAAATAATAGTGAGATGTAACGATAAGCGCGGCCTAATGATGATGGTACACTCAAATTGCGTCGAGATTCAATACATTGTCCTCCAGCCGACTTGTCTACAACTGGATATTGCTGCCTCCGGCTCCATATGGTCCGTCTCCTGTGAGTCTAGATTTTTGAATCCGACGCAAAACAGATTGCAACTGTAACGATCGGGGCCTCCTAAAGACTATGGAACACTCAAATTGCGTCGAGTTTCAATACATCGTCCTCCAGCCGTCTTGTATCCAAGGGGATATTGCTGTCTCGGGCACCGTATGGTCGTTCTCCAGTGAGTCTAGATTTTCGAATCCGAAGCGAAACTGAATGTTAATTGTAACTTTCAGGGCTTCCTAAATACAATGGAACATTCAAATTACGTCGAGATTCAATACATCGTCATTCAGCCGACTTGTCTGCAGAAGTCTATTGCTGCCTCGGGCACCTTATGGTCGTTCTCCTGTGAGTCTAGATTTTAAATCCGACGCAAAACTGATAATCAATTGTAACGTTCAGCGCCACCTAATGACGATGAAACACTCAAATTGCGTCGAGATTTAATACATCGGCCTCCAGCCGACTTGTCTCCAAGGGGATATTGCTGTCTCGGGCACCAAATGATCCTTCCCTGTGAGTCTAGATTTTCGAAACCGACGCAAAAATAATAGTGCGATGTAACGATCACCGCCTCCCAATTATGATGGAGCACTCAAATTGCGTCGAGATTCAATACATCGTCCTTCAGCCGACTTGTCTCCAAGGGCCTATTACTGCCTCGGGCACCTTAGGGTCGTTCTCCTGTGAGGGTAGATTTTGGAATCCGACGCAAAACTGATTGATGATTGTAACGTTCAGGGCCTCCTAATGACGATGGAACACTCAAATTGCGTCGAGATTCAATACATCATCCTCCAGCCGACTAGTCTCCAAGGGGATATTGCTGCCTCGGGCACCGTATGGTCCGACTCCTGTGAGTCTAGATTTTTGAATCCGACGCAAAACTGATAGTTAATTGTAACGTTCAGGGCCTCCTAATGACGATGGAACACTCCAATTGCGTCGATATTCAATACATCATCCTCCAGCCGACTTGTCTCCAAGGGTCTATTGCTGCCTCGGGCACCATATGGTCATTCTCCCGTGAGTCTAGATTTTCGAATCCTACGCATAACTGATAGTTAATTGTAACGCTCAGGGCCTCCTAATGACGATGGAACACTCAAATTGCATCGAGGTTCTATACATCGTCCTCCAGGCGACGTGCCTCCAAGGGGATATTGCTGCCTCGGGCACCATATGGACCGTCTCCTGTGAGTCTGGATTTTCGATTCCGACGCAAAAATAATAGTGAGATGTAACGATCAGCGCCTCCTAATGATGACGGAACACTCAAATTGCGTCGCGATTCAATACATCGTCCTCCAGCCGACTTGTCTCCAAAGGGATATTGCTGCCTCGGGCTCCATATGGTCCGTCGCCTGTGAGTCTAGATTTTTGAATCCGACGCGGAATTAATAGTTAATTGTGACGTTCAGGGCCTCCTAATGACGATGGAACACTCAAATTGCGTCGAGATTCAATACAACGTCCTTCAGCCGACTTGTCTCCAAGTGTCTATTGCTGCCTCGGGCACCTTATGGTCGTTCTCCTGTGAGTCTAGATTTTAGAATCCGTCGCAAAACTGATAATTAATTGTAACGTTCAGGGCCACCTAATGTCGATGGAACACTCAAATTGCGTCGAGATTCAATACATCGGCCTCCAGCTGACTTGTCTCAAAGGGAATATTGCTGTCTCGGGCACCAAATGATCCTTCTCCTGTGAGTCTAGATTTTCGAATCCGACGCAAAAATAATAGTGAGATGTAACGATAAGCGCGGCCTAATGATGATGGTACACTCAAATTGCGTCGAGAGTCAATACATTGTCCTCCAGCCGACTTGTCTACAACTGGATATTGCTGCCTCCGGCTCCATATGGTCCGTCTCCTGTGAGTCTAGATTTTTGAATCCGACGCAAAACAGATTGCAACTGTAACGATCGGGGCCTCCTAAAGACTATGGAACACACAAATTGCGTCGAGTTTCAATATATCGTCCTCCAGCCGTCTTGTATCCAAGGGGATATTGCTGTCTCGGGCACCATATGGTCGTTCTCCAGTGAGTCTAGATTTTCGAATCCGAAGCGAAACTGATAATCAATTGTAACGTTCAGGGCCACCTAATGACGATGAAACACTCAAATTGCGTCGAGATTTAATACATCGGCCTCCAGCCGACTTGTCTCCAAGGGGATATTGCTGTCTCGGGCACCAAATGATCCTTCCCTGTGAGTCTAGATTTTCGAAACCGACGCAAAAATAATAGTGCGATGTAACGATCACCGCCTCCCAATTATGATGGAGCACTCAAATTGCGTCGAGATTCAATACATCGTCCTTCAGCCGACTTGTCTCCAAGGGTCTATTACTGCCTCGGGCACCTTAGGGTCGTTCTCCTGTGAGGGTAGATTTTGGAATCCGACGCAAAACTGATTGTTAATTGTAACGTTCAGGGCCTCCTAATGGCGATGGAACACTCAAATTCCGTCGAAATTCAATACATCGTCCTCCAGCCGACTTGTCTCCAAATTGCTGCCTCGGGCACCATATGGTCCGTCTCCAGTGAGTCTAGATTCTCGAATCCGACGAAAAACTGATAGTTAATTGTAACATTCAGGGCCTCCTAATGACGATGGAACACTAAAATTGCTTCGCGAACCAATACATCGTTCTCCAGCCGACTTGTCTCCAAGGGTCTATTGCTGCCTCGGGCACCTTATGATCGTTTTCCTGCGAGTCTAGATTTTCGAACCCGACGCCAAGCTGATAGTTGTAACAGTCAAGGCCTCCTAATGACGATGGAACACTGAAATTGCGTCGAGACTCAATACATCGTCCTTCAGCCGACTTTTCTCCAAGGGGATATTGCTGCCTCGGGCACCATATGGACCGTCTCCTGTGAGTCTGGATTTTCGATTCCGACGCAAAAATAATAGTGAGATGTAACGATCAGCGCCTCCTAATGATGACGGAACACTCAAATTGCGTCGCGATTCAATACATCGTCCTCCAGCCGACTTGTCTCCAAAGGGATATTGCTGCCTCGGGCTCCATATGGTCCGTCTCCTGTGAGTCTAGATTTTTGAATCCGACGCGGAATTAATAGTTAATTGTGACGTTCAGGGCCTCCTAATGACGATGGAACACTCAAATTGCGTCGAGATTCAATACAACGTCCTTCAGCCGACTTGTCTCCAAGTGTCTATTGCTGCCTCGGGCACCTTATGGTCGTTCTCCTGTGAGTCTAGATTTTAGAATCCGTCGCAAAACTGATAATTAATTGTAACGTTCAGGGCCACCTAATGTCGATGGAACACTCAAATTGCGTCGAGAGTCAAGCCATTGTCCTCCAGCCGACTTGTCTACAAGGGGATATTGCTGCCTCGGGCTCCATGTGGTCCGTCTCCTGTTAGTCTAGATTTTCGAATCCCACGCAAAAATGATTGTTAATTGTAACGTTCAGGGCCACCTTATGACGATGGAACACTCAAATTGCGTCGAGATTCAAAACATCGACCTCGAGCCGACTTTTCACCAATGGTCTACTACTGCCTCGGGCACCTTATGGTCGTTCTCCTGTGAGTATAGATTTTGGAATCCGAAGCAAATCTGATTGCTAATTGTAACGTTCGGGGCGTCCTAATGGCGATGGAACACTATAATTGCGTCGAGATACAATACATCGTCCTCCAGCCGACTTGTATCCAAGGGGATATTGCTGTCTCGGGCACCAAATGATCCTTCACCTGAGAGTCTAGATTTTCGGATCCGACGCCTAAATGATAGTGAATTGTAACGTTCAGCGCGTCCTAATGACGATAGAGAAATCAAATTGCGTCGAGATTCAATACATCGTCCTTCAGCCGACTTGTCTCCAAGGGTCTATTGCTGCCTCATGCACCTTATGGTCCGTCTCCAGTGAGCCTAGATTTTCAAATCCGACGAAAAACTGATGGATAATTGCAACATTCAGGGCCTCCTAATGACGATGGAACACTCAAATTGCGTCGCGATCCAATACATCGTTCTCCATCCGACTTGTCTCCAAGGGTCTATTGCTGACTCGGGCACCTTGTGATCGTTCTCCTGCGAGTCTAGATTTTCGATCCCGACGCCAAGCTGATAGTTAATTGTGACATTCAGGTCCTCCTGATGACGATGGAACACTCAAATTGCGTCGAGATTCAATACATCATCCTCCAGCCGACTTGTCTCCATGGGGATATTGCTGCCTCGGGCACCTTCTGGTCGTGCTCCTGTGAGTCTAGATTTTAGAATCGGACGCAAAACTGATAATTATTTGTGACGTTCAGGGCCACTTAATGACGATGGAACACTCAAATTGCATCGAGATTCAATACATCGGCCTCTAGCCGACTTGTCTCCATGGGGATATTGCTGCCTCGGGCACCTTAAGGTCGTTCTGCTGTGAGTTTAGATTTTCGAATCCGACGCGAAGCTGATTGTTAATTGTAACGACCAGGGCTTCCTAATGACGATGGAACACTCAAATTGCGTCGAGATTCAATACATCGTCATTCAGCCGACTTGTCTCCAAGGATCTATTGCCGCCCCGGGCACCTTATGGTCGTTCTCCTGTGAGTCTAGATTTTCGAATCCGACGCAAAACTGATAATTAATTGAAGCGTTCAGGGCCACCTAATGACGATGGAACACTCAAATTGCGTCGAGATTCAATACATCGGCCTCCAGCCGAATTGTCTCCATGGGGATATTGCTGCCTCGGGCACCTTATGGTCGTTCTCCAGTGAGTCTAGATTATCGTATCCGACGCGAAACTGATTGTTAATTGTAACGTTCAGGGCTACCTGATTACTATGGAACACTCAAATTGCGTCGAGATTCAATTCATCGTCATTCAGCCGACTTGTCTGCAGGGGTCTATTGCTGCCTCGGGCCCCTTATGGTCTTTCTCCTGTGAGTCTAGATTTTGGAATCCGACGCTAAACTGATCGTTAATTGTAATGTTTAGGGCCTCCTAATGACGATGGAACACTCTAATTGCGTCGAGATTCAATACATCGTCCTCAAGCCGACTTGTATCCAAGGGGATATTGCAGTCTCGGGCACCATATGATCCTTCTCCTCAGCGTAGATTTTCGAAACCGTCCCTAAAATGATAGTTAATTGTAACGTTCAGCGCCTCCTAATGCCGATGGAACACTCAAATTGCGTCGAGAGTCAATACATCGTCCTCCAGCCGACTTGTCTACAAGGGGATATTGCTGCATCGGGCTCCATGTGGTCCGTCTCCTGTTGGTCTAGATTTTCGAATCCTACGCAAAAATGATTGTTAATTGTAACGTCCAGGGCCACCTAATGACGATGGAACACACAAATTGCGTCAAGATTCAAAACATCGGCCTCCAGCCGACTTGTCTCAAATGGTCTATTGCTGCCTCGGGCACCTTATGGTCGTTCTAGTGTGAGTCAAGATTTTGGAATCCGAAGCAAAACTGATTGTTAATTGTAACGTTCAGGGCCCCCTAATGACGATGGAAAACTGAAATTGCGTCGAGACTCAATACATCGTCCTTCAGCCGGCTTGTCTCCAAGTGTCTATTGCTGCCTCTGGCACCTTATGGTCCGTCTCCAGTGAGCCTAGATTTTCAAATCCGACGAAAAAATGATAGATAATTGTAACATTCAGGGCTTCCTAATGACGATGGAACAGTCAAATTGCGTCGAGAGTCAATACATCGTCCTCCAGCCGACTTGTCTACAAGGGGATATTGCTGCCTCGGGCTCCATGTGGTCCGTCTCCTGTTAGTCTAGATTTTCGAATCCCACGCAAAAATGATTGTTAATTATAACGTTCAGGGCCACCTAATGACGATGGAACACACAAATTGCGTCGAGATTCAATTCATCGTCCTCCAGCCGACTTGTATCCAAGGGGATATTGCTGTCTCGGGCACCATATGATCCTTCTCCTCAGCGTAGATTTTCGAATCCGACCCTAAAATGATAGTTAATTGTAACGTTCAGCGCCTCGTAATGACGATGGAACACTCTAATTGCGTCGAGATTCAATACATCGTCCTCCAGCCGAATTGTCTCCATGGGGATATTGCTGCCTCGGGCACCTTATGGTCGTTCTCCAGTGAGTCTAGATTATCGAATCCGACGCGATACTGATTGTTAATTGTAACTTTCATGGCCACCTAATGACGATGGAACACTCAAATTGCGTCGAGATTCAATACATCGGCCTCCAGCCGACTTGTCTCCAAGTGGATATTGCTGTCTCGGGCACCAAATGACCTTCCCTGTGAGTCTAGATTTTCGAATCCGACGCAAAAATAATAGTGAGATGTAACAATCAGCGCCTCCTAATGATGATGGACCATTCAAATTTCGTCGAGATTCAATACATCGTCCTTCAGCCGACTTGTTCCCAAGGGTCTATTGCTGCCTCGGGCACCTTCAGGTCGTTCTCCTGTGAGTCTAGACTTTTTAATCCGACGGAAAACTGATTGTTAATTATAACGTTCACGGCCTCCTAATGACTATGGAACACTCAAATTGCGTCGAGATTCAATACATCGTCCTCCAGCCGACTTGTATCCAAGGGGATATTGCTGTCTCGGTCAACATATGATCCTTCTCCTCAGGGTGGATTTTCGAATCCCACCCTAAAATGATAGTTAATTGTAACGTTCAGCGCCTCCTAATTCCGATGGAACACTCAAATTGCGTCGAGATTCAAAACATCGTCCTCCAGCCGAATTGTCTCCATGGGGATATTGCTGCCTCGGGCACCTTATGGTCGTTCTCCAGTGAGTCTAGATTATCGAATCCGACGCGATACTGATTGTTAATAGTAACGTTCATGGACACCTAATGACGATGGAACACTCAAATTGCGTCGAGATTCAATACATCGGCCTCCAGCCGACTTGTCTCCAAGGGGATATTGCTGTCTCGGGCACCAAATGACCTTCCCTGTGAGTCTAGATTTTCGAAACCGACGCAAAAATAATAGTGCGATGTAACGATCAGCGCCTCCTAATTAAGATGGAGCACTCAAAATGCGTCGAGATTCAATACATAGTCCTCCAGCCGACTTGTCACAAGGCGATATTGGTGCCTCGGGCTCCACATGGTCCGTCTCCTGTGAGTCTAGATTTTTGAATCCAAAGCGAACCTGATAGTTAATTGTGACGTTCAGGGCCTCCTAATGACGATGGAACACTCAAATTGCGTCGAGATTCAATACATCGTCCTTCAGCCTACTTGTCTCCAAGGGACTATTGCTGCCTCGGGCACCTTATGATCGTTTTCCTGTGAGTCTAGATTTTCGAACCCGACGCCAAGCTGATAGTCAATTGTAACATTGAAGGCCTCCTAATGACGATGGAACACTCAAATTGCGCCGAGATTCAATATATCGTCCTCTAGCCGACTTGTCTCCATGGGGATATTGCTGCCTCGGGCACCTTAAGGTCGTTCTGCTGTGAGTTTAGATTTTCGAATCCGACGCGAAACTGATTGTTAATTGTAACGATCAGGGCTTCCTAATGACGATGGAACACTATAATTGGGTCGAGATACAATACATCGTCATTCAGCCGACTTGTCTCCAAGGGTCTATTGCCGCCTCGGGCACCTTATGTTCGTTCTCCTGTGAGTCTCGATTTTCGAATCCGACGCAAAACTGATAGTTAATTGTAACGTTCAGGGCCTCCTAATCACGATGGAACACTCAAATTGCGTCGAGGTTCAGTACATCGTCCGCCAGCCGACGTGCCTCCAAGGGGATATTGCTGCTCCGGGCACCATATGGTCCGTCTCCTATGAGACTAGATTTTCGATTCCGACGCAAAAATGATAGTGAAATGTAACGATCAGCGCCTCCTACTGATGATGGAACACTCAAACTGCGTCGAGATTCAATACAATGTCCTCCAGGCGACTTGTCGCCAAGGGGATATTGCTGCCTCGGGTTCCATATGGTCCGTCTCCTGTGAGCCTACATTTTTGAATCCGACGCGAAACTGATAGTTAATTGTAACCATCAGAGCCTCCTAATGACGATGGAACACTCAATTTGCGTCGAGATTCAATACATCGTCCTTCAGCCGACTTGTCTCCAAGGGCCTATTGCTGCCCCGGGCACCTTATGATCGTTCTCCTGTGAGTCTAGATTTTCGAACCCGACACCAAACTGATAGTTAATTGTAACATTCAGGTCCTCCTGATGACGATGGAACACTCAAATTGCGTCGAGATGCAATACATCGTCCTCCAGCCGACTTGTCTCCATGGGGATATTGCTGCCTCGGGTTCCTTATGGTATGTCTCCTGTGAGCCTAGATTTTTGAATCCGACGCAAAACTGATAGTTAATTGTAACGGTCAGGGCCTCCTAATGTCGATGGAACACTCAAATTGCGTCGAGATTCAATACATTGTCCTTCAGCCGACTTGTCTCCAAGGGTCTATTGCTGCCCCGGGCACCTTATGGTCGTTCTCCAGTGAGTCTAGATATTCGAATCCGACGCGAAACTGATTGTTAATTGTAACGTTCAGGGCTTCCTAATTATGATGGAACACTCAAATTGCGTCGAGACTCAATACATCGTCATTCAGCCGACTTGTCTGTAGGGGTCTATTGCTGCCTCGGGCACCTTATGGTCGTTCCCCTGTGAGTCTAGATTTTAGAATCCGACGCAAAACTGATAATTAATTGTGACGTTCAGGGCCACTTAATGACGATGGAACACTCAAATTGCGTCGAGATTCAATACATCGGCCTCTAGCCGACTTGTCTCCATGGGGATATTGCTGCCTCGGGCACCTTAAGGTCGATCTGCTGTGAGTTTAGATTTTCGAATCCGACGCGAAACTGATTGTTAATTGTAACGATCAGGGCTTCCTAATGACGATGGAACACTCAAATTGCGTCGAGATTCAATACATCGTCATTCAGCCGACTTGTCTCCAAGGGTCTATTGCCGCCCCGGGCACCTTATGGTCGTTCTCCTGAGAGTCTAGATTTTCGAATCCGACGCAAAACTGATAGTTAATTGTAACGTTCAGGGCCTCCTAATCACGATGGAACACTCAAATTGCGTCGAGGTTCAGTACATCGTCCGCCAGCCGACGTGCCTCCAAGGGGATATTGCTGCCTCGGGCACCATATGGTCCGTCTCCTGTGAGACTAGATTATCGATTCCGACGCAAAAATGATAGTGAGATGTAACGATCAGCGCCTCCTAATGATGATGGAACACACAAACTGCGTCGAGATTCAGTACATTGTCCTCCAGGCGACTTGTCTCCAAGGAGATATTGCTGCCTCGGGTTCCATATGGTCCGTCTCCTGTGAGCCTAGATTTTTGAATTTGACGCGAAACTGATAGTTAATTGTAACCGTCAGAGCCTCCTAATGACGATGGAACACTCAAATTGCGTCGAGATTCAATACATCGTCCTTCAGCCGACTTGACTCCAAGGGTATATTGCTGCCCCGGGCACCTTATGGTCGTTCTCCTGTGAGTCTAGATTTTCGAATCCGACGCGAAACTGATTGTTAATTGTAACGTTCAAGGTTTCCTAATTATGATGGAACACTCAAATTGCATCGAGACTCAATACATCGTCATTCAGCCGACTTGTCTGTAGGGGTCTATTGCTGCCTCGGGCACCTTATGGTCTTTCCCCTGTGAGTCTAGATTTTAGAATCCGACGGAAAACTGAGAATTAATTGAAACGTTCAGGGCCACCTAATGACAATGGAACACTCAAATTGCGTCGAGATTCAATACATCGGCCTCCAGCCGAATTGTCTCCATGGGGATATTGCTGCCTCGGGCACCTTATGGTCGTTCTCTAGTGAGTCTAGATTATTGTATCCGACGCGAAACTGATTGTTAATTGTAACGGTCAGTGCTTCCTGATTACGATGGAACACTCAAATTGCGTCGAGATTCAATTCATCGTCATTCAGCCGACTTGTCTGCAGGTGTCTATTGCTGCTTCGGGCCCCTTATGGTCGTTCTCCAGTGAGTCTAGATTTTTCAATCCGACGCAAAACTGATAGTTAATTGTAACATTCAGGGCCTCCTAATGACGATGGAACACTCAAATTGCGTCGAGATTCAATACAACGGCATCCAGCCGACTTGTCTCCAAGGGATATTGTTGTCTCGGGCACCAAATGATCCTTCCCCGTGAGTCTAGATTTTCGAAACCGACGCCAAAATAATAGTGCGAAGTAACGATCAGCGCCTCCTAATTATGATGGAGCACTCAAATTGCGTCGAGAATCAATACATAGTCCTCCAGCCGACTTGTCTCAAGGGGATATTGCTGCCTCGGGCTCCATATGGTCCGTCCCTGTGAGTCTAGATTTTTGAATCCAAAGCGAACCTGATAGTTAATTGTGACGTTCAGGGCCTCCCAATGACGATGTAACACTCAAATTGCGTCGAGATTCAATACATCGTCCGTCAGCCGACTTGTCTCCAAGGGTCTATTACTGCCTCGGGTACCTTATGGTCGTTCTCCTGTGAGTCCAGATTTTGGAATCCGACGCAAAACTGATTGTTAATTGTAACGATCAGGGTCGCCAAATGACGATGGAACATTCAAATTGCGTCGCGATTCAATACATCGTCCTCCAGCCGACTTGTCTCCAAAAAGCTGCCTCGGGCACCATATGGTCCGTCTCCTGTGAGTCTAGATTTTTGAATCTGACGCGAAACTGATAGTTAATTGTAACGTTCAGGGCCTCCTAATGTCGATGGAACAATCAAATTGCGTCGAGACTCAATACATCGTCCTTCAGCCGACTTGTCTCCAAGTGGAGATTGCTGCCTCAAGCACCTTATGGTCCGTCTCCAGTGAGTCTAGATTTTCGAATCCGAGGAAAAACTGATAGTTAATTGTAACATTCAGGGCCTCCTAATGATGATGGAACACTCAAATTGCGTCGCGAACCAATACATCGTTCTCCAGCCGACTTGTCTCCAAGGGTCTATTGCTGCCTCGGGAACCTTATGGTCGTTCTCCTGTGAGTCCAGATTTTGGAATCCGACCCAAAACTGATTGTTATTTGTAACGTTCAGGGCCTCCCAATGACGATGGAACACTCAAATTGCGTCGCGAACCAATACATCGTTCTCCATCCGACTTGTCTCCAAGGGGATATTGCTGCCTCGTGCACCATATGTTCCCTCTTCTGTGAGTCTTGATTTTTGAATCCGACGCGAAACTGATAGTTAATTGTAACGTTCAGGGCCCCCTAATGACGATGGAACACTGAAATTGCGTGGAGACTCAATACATCGTCCTTCGGCCGACTTGTCTCCAAGGGTCCATTGCTGCATCTGGCACCTTATGGTTCGTCTCCAGTGAGCCTAGATTTTCGAATCCGACCAAAAACTGATAGATAATTGTAACATTCAGGGCTTCCTAATGACGATGGAACACTCAAATTGCGTCGAGATTCAATTCATCGTCCTCCAGCCGACTTGTATCCAAGGGGATATTGCTGTCTCGGGCACCATATGATCCTTCTCCTAAGCGTAGATTTTCGATTCCGACGCAAAAATGATAGTGAGATGTAACG
This sequence comes from Schistocerca serialis cubense, assembly GCF_023864345.2. Taxonomy (NCBI): domain Eukaryota; kingdom Metazoa; phylum Arthropoda; class Insecta; order Orthoptera; family Acrididae; genus Schistocerca; species Schistocerca serialis. Next base: position 7,888,570 of record NC_064638.1, on the reverse strand, counting down.
ATCAGCGCCTCCTAATGATGATGGAACACTCAAATTGCGTCGAGATTCAATACATTGTCCTCCAGGTGACTTGTCTCCAAGGGGATATTGCTGCCTCGGTTTCCATATGAACCGTCTCCTGTGAGCCTGGATTTTTGAATCCGACGCGAAACATAGTTAATTGTAACGGTCAGGGCGTCCTAATGACGATGGAACACTCAAATTGGGTCGAGATTTAATACATCGTCTTTCAACCGAGTAGTCTCCAAGTGTCTATTGCTGCCTCGGGCACCTTATGGTCGTTCTCGTGTGAGTCTAGATTTTGGAACCCGACGCAAAACTGATTGTTAATTGTAACGTTCAGGGCCTCCTAATGACGATGGAACAGTCAAATTGCGGCGAGACTCAATGCATCGTCCTTCAGCCGACTTGTCTCCAAGGGGAGATTGCTGCCTCAAGCACCTTATGGTCCGTCTCCAGTGAGTCTCCTAATGACGATGGAACACTAAAATTGCGTCACGAACCAATGCATCGTTCTCCAGCCGACTTGTCTCCAAGGGTCTATTGCTGCCTCGGGCACCTTATGATCGTTTTCCTGCGAGTCTGGATTTTCGATCCCGACGCCAAACTGATAGTCAATTGTAACATTCAGGGCCTCCTATTGACGATGGAACACTCAAGTTGAGTCGAGACACAATACATCGTCCTCCAGCCGACTTGTCTCCATGGGGATATTGCTGCCTCGGGCACCTTAAGGTCGTTCTGCTGTGAGTTTAAATATTCGAATCCGACGCGAAACTGATTGTTAATTGTAACGATCAGGGCTTCCAAGTGACGATGGAACACTCAAATTGCGTCAAGAATCAATACATCGTCATTCAGCCGACTTGTCTGCAAGGGTCTATTGCCGCCTCGGGCACCTTATGGTCGTTCTCCTGTGAGTATCGATTTTCGAATCCGACGCAAAAGTGATAGTTAATTGTAACGTTCAGGGCCTCCTAATGACGATGTAATACTCAAATTGCGTCGAGGTTGAGTACATCGTCCCCCAGCCGACGTGCCTCCAAGGCGATATTGCTGCCTCGGGCACCATATGGTCCGTCTCCTGTGAGACTAGATTTTCGATTCCGACGCAAAAATGATAGTGAGATGTAACGATCAGTGCCTCCTAATGATGATGGAACACTCAAATTGCGTCGAGATTCAATACATCGTCCTCCAGCCGACTTGTCTCCAAGGGGATATTGCTGCCTGGGGTTCCATATGGTCCGTCTCCTGTGAGCCTAGAATTTTGTATCCGACGCAAAATTGATAGTTAATTGTAAAGTTCAGGGCCTCCTACTGACGATGGAACACTCAAATTGCGTCGACATACAATACATCGTCCTAAAGCCGACTTGTCTTCAAGGTTCTATTGCTGTCTTGGGCACCATATAGTTGTTCTGCTGTGAGTCTCGATTTTCGAATCCGACGCAAAACTGATAGTTAATTGTAACGTTCAGGGCCTCCTAATGACGATGGAACACTCAAATTGCATCGAGGTTCAATACATCGTCCACCAGAGTACTGGTCTCCAAGGGGATATTGCTGCCTCGGGTTCCATATCGTCCGTCTCCTGTGAGTCTAGATTTTGGAATCCGATGAAAAAGTGATTGTTATTTGTACCGTTCAGGGCCTCCTAATGACGATGTAACACTCAAATTGCGTTGAGATTCAATACAACGTCTTTCAGCCGACTTTTCTCCAAGGGTAGCCTCAGGCACCTTATGGTCGTTCTCGTGTGAGTCTAGATTTTCGAATCCGACGCAAAAGTGATTGTTAATTGTAAGGTTCAGGGCCTCCTAATGACGATGGAAAACTCAAATTGCGTCGAGAGTCAATACATCGTCCTCCAGCCGACATTTCTACAAGGGGATATTGCTGCCTCGGGCTCCATGTGGTCCGTCTCCTGTTAGTCTAGATTTTCGAATCCGACGTAAAATTGATAGTTAATTGTAACGTTCAGGGCCTCCAAATAACGATGTAACACTCAAATTGCGTCGAGATTCAATACATCGGCCTCCAGCCGACTTGTCTCCAAGGGTCTATTGCTGCCTCGGGCACCTTATGGTCGTTCTCCTGTGAGTCTAGAATTTCGAATCTGAGACGAAACTGATAGTTAATTGTAACGTTCAGGGCCTCCTAATGACGATGGAACACTCAAATTGCGTCTAGAATCAATACATCGGCCTCCAGCCGACTTGTCTCCAAGGGTCTATTTCTGCCTCGGGCACCTTGTGGTCGTTCTCCTGCGAGTCTAGATTTTCGAATCCGATACATTAGTGATAGTTAATTGTAAAGTTCAGGGCCTCCTAATGACGATGGAGCACTCAAATTGCGTCGCGATTCAATACATCGTTCTCCAGCGGACTCGTCTCCAAGGGGATATTGCTGCTTCGGGCACCTTATGGTCCGTCTCCAGTGAGTCTAGATTTTCGAATCCGACGAAAAACTGATAGTTATTTGTAACATTCAAGGACTCCTAGTTACGATGGAACACTGAAATTGCGTCGCGATCCAATACATCGTCCTCCAGCCGACTTGTCTACAAGGGTCTATTGCTGCCTGGGGCACCATATGATGGTTCTCCTGTGAATCTAGATTTTCGAATCCGACGCAAAACTGATAGTTAATGGTAACGTTCAGGGCCACCTAATGTCGATAGAACACTCAAATTGCGTCGAGGTTCAATATATCGTCCTCCAGCCGACTTGTCTCCATAGGGATATTGCTGCCTCGGGCTCCTTATGGTCGCTCTCCTGTGAGACTAGATTTTCGAGTCCGACGCGAAACTGATTGTTAATTGAATGTTCAGGGCTTCCGAATGACGATGGAACACTCAAATTGCGTCGACATTCAATACATCGGCATTCAGCCGATTTGTCTCCAAGGGTCTATTGCTGCCTCAGGCACCTTATGCTAATTCCCCTGTGAGTCTAGATTTTCGATTCCGATGCGAACCTGATCTTAAATTGTAACGTTCAGGGTCTCCTAACGAAGATGGAACACTCAAATTGCGCCGAGATTCAATACGTCGTCCTCCAGCCGACTTGTCTTCAGGGTTCTATTGCTGCCTCGGGCACCATATAGTTGTTCTCCTGTAAATCTCGATTTTCGAATCCGACGCAAAACCGATAGTTAATTGGAACGTTCAGGGCCTCCTAATGACGATGGAACACTCAAATTGCGACGAGGTTCAATACACCGTCCACCAGAGTACTGGTCTCCAAGGGGATATTGCTGCTTCGGGTTCCATATCGTCCGTCTCCTGTGAGTCTAGATTTTGGAATCCGACGCAAAAGTGATTGTTGTTTGTACCGTTCAGGGCCTCCTAATGACGATGGAACACTCAAATTGCGCCGAGATTCAATACATCGTCTTTCAGCCAACTTGTCTTCGAGGTTCTATTGCTGCCTCCGGCACCTTATGGTTGTTCTCCTGTGAGTCTCGATTTTCGAATCCGACGTAGACTGGTAGTTAATTGTAACGTTCAGGGCCTCCTAATGACGATGGAACACTCAAATTGCGTCGAGATTCAATACATCGGCCTCTAGCCGACTTGTCTCCAAGGGTCCATTGCTGCCTCGGGCACCTTATGGTCGTTCTCCTGTAAGTCTAGATTTTCGAATCCGACGCATAACGATAGTTAAATGAAACAACCTGCACCTCCTAATGACGATGGTGCTCTCAAATTGGTTCGAGATTCAATACATCGTCCTCCAGCTGACTTGTCTCCAAATGGATATTGCTGCCTCGGGCACCATGAGGTCCGTCGCCTGTGAGGGTAGATTTTTGAATCCGACGCTAAACTGATTGTTAATTGTAACGTTCAGGGCCTCCTAATGACGATGGAACACTCATATTGCGTCGAGATTCAATACATCTTCCTCCAGCCGACTTGTATCCAAGGGCCTATTGCTGCCTCGGGCACCTTATGGTCGTTCTCATGTGAGTCTAGATCTTCGAATCAGACGCATAACTGATAGTTAATTGAAACGTTCAGCGCCTCCTAATGACGATGGTGCTCTCAAATTGGTTCGAGATTCAATACATCGTCCTCCTGCCGATCTGTCTCCAAGGGGATATTGCTGCCTCGGGCACCTTATGGTTAATCTCCTGTGAGTCAAGATTTTCGAAAGCGACGCATAACAGATAGTTAATTGTAACGTTCAAGGCATCCTAATGACGATGGAACACTCAAATTGCGTCGAGATTCAATACATCGTCCTCCATCCGACTTGTCTACAATGGGATATTGCTGCCTCGTGGTCCGTCTCCTGTTAGTCTAGATTTTCGAATCTTACGCGAAACTGATAATTGTAACGTTCAGGGCCTCCTAATGACTGTGGAACACTCAAATTGCGTCAAGATTCACTACATCGTCCTCGAACCGACTTGTTTCCAAGGGGATATTTCTGCCTCGGGCACCTTATGGTCGTTCTACTGTGAGTCTAGATTTTCGAATCCGACGTATAACTGATAGTTAATTGTAGCGTTCAGCGCCTCCTAATGTCGATGGAACACTCAAATTGCGTCGAGATTCAGTACATCGTCCTCCAGCCGACTTGTCTCCAAGGGGATATTGCTGCCTTGGGTACCATACCTTCCTTCTCCTGTGAGTCTAGATTTTCGAATCCGACGCAAAACTGATAGTTAATTGTAACGTTCAGCGCCTCCTAATGTCGATGGAACACTCAAATTGCGTCGAGATTCAATACATCGTCCTACAGCCGACTTGTCTCCAAGGGGATATTGCTGTCTCGGGCACCAAATGATCCTTCTCCTTTGAGTCTAGATGTTCGAATCCGACGTATAACTGACAGTTAATTGTAACGCTCGGCTCTTCCTAATGACGATGGAACACTCAAATCGCGTCGAGATTCAATACATCGTCCTCCAGCCGACTTGTCTCCAAGGGGATATTGCTGCCTCGGGCACCATATGGTCCGTCTCCTGTGATTCTAGATTTTCGAATCCGACGCGAAACTGATAGTTAATTGTAACGTTCAGGGCCTCCTAATGTCGATAGAACACTCAAAATGCGTCAAAATTCATTACATCGTCCTCCAGCCGACTTGTCTTCATTAGCTTATTGCTGCCTCGGGCTCCTTATGGTCGCTCTCTTGTGAGATTAGATTTTCGAGTCCGACGCGAAACTGATTGTTAATTGTAACGTTCAGGGCTTCCTAATGACGATGGAACACTCAAATTGCTTCGAGATTCAACACATCGGTATTCAGCCGATTTGTCTCCAAGGGTCTATTGCTGCCTCGTTCACCTTATGCTAATTCCCCTGTGAGTCTAGATTTTAGAATCCGACGCCAAACTGATAGTCAATTGTAATGTTCAGGGCCTCCTAATGACGATGGAACACTCAAATTGCGTCTAGATTCAATACATCGGACTCCAGCCGACGTCTCCAAGGGGATATTACTGCCTCGGGCACCATATCGTCCGTTTCCTGTGAGGCTAGATTTTCGAAACCGACGCAAAACTGATAGTTAATTGTAACGTTCAGCGCCTCCTAATGTCGATGGAACACTCAAATTGCGTCGAGATTCAATACATCGTCATCCAGCCGACTTGTCTCCAAGGGGATATTGCTGCCTCGGGCACCATATGGTCCGTCTCCTGTGATTCTAGATTTTCGAATCCGACGCGAAACTGATAGTTAATTGTAACGTTCAGGGCCTCCTAATGTCGATAGAACACTCAAAATGCGTCGAGATTCATTACATCGTCCTCCAGCCGACTTGTCTTCATTAGCTTATTGCTGCCTCGGGCTCCTTATGGTCGCTCTCTTGTGAGATTAGATTTTCGAGTCCGACGCGACTGATTGTTAATTGTAACGTTCAGGGCTTCCTAATGACGATGGAACACTCAAATTGCTTCGAGATTCAACACATCGGTATTCAGCCGATTTGTCTCCAAGGGTCTATTGCTGCCTCGTTCACCTTATGCTAATTCCCCTGTGAGTCTAGATTTTAGAATCCGACGCCAAACTGATAGTTAATTGTAACGTTCAGGGCCTCCTAATAACGATGGAACACTCAAATTGCGTCGACCTTCAATACATCGGCCTCCAGCCGACTTGTCTCCAATGGTCTATTGCTGCTTCGGGCACCTTGTGGTCGTTCTCCTGTGAGTCTAGATTTTCGAATCCGACACATTACTGATCGTTAATTGTAAAGTTCAGGGCCACCTGATGTCGATAGAACACTCAAAATGCGTCAACATTCAATACATCGTAGTCCAGCCGACTTGCCTCCATTAGCATATTGCTGCCTCGGGCTCCTTATGGTCGCTCTCTTGTGAGATTAGATTTTCGAGTACGACGCGAAACTGATTTTTAATTGTAACGTTCATGGCTTCCAAATGACGATGGAACACTCAAATTGCGTCGAGATTCAATACATCGGCATTCAGCCGATTTGTCTCCGAGGGTCTATTGCTGCCTCGGGCACCTTATGCTAATTCCCCTGTAAGTCTAGATTTTAGAATCCGACGCAACTCTGATAGTTAATTTAACGTTCAGGGCCACCTAATGACTATAGAACACTCAAATTGCGTCGAGATTCAATACATCGGCCTCCAGCCAACTTGTCTTCAAGGGGATATTGCTGCCTCGGGCACCATATGATCCTTCTCCTGTGAGTCTAGATTTTCGAATCCGACGCAAAAATTATAGTGAATTGTAACGTTCAGCGCCTCCTAATGATGATAGAACACTAAAATGGCGTCGAGATCCAATACATCGTCCTCCAGCCGATTTGTCTCCAAGGGTCTATTGCTGCCTCGGGCACCTTATTGTCGTTCCCTTGTCAGTCTAGGTTTTCGAATCCGACGCAAAAATGATACTTAATTGTAACGTTCAGCGCATCCTAATGGTGATGGAACACTCAAATTGGGTCGAGATTCAATTCATCGTCCTATAGCCGACTTGTCTCCAAGGGGATATTGCTGCCTCGGGCACCATATGGTCCTTCTCCTGTCAGTATAGATTTTCGAATCCGACGGAAACCGATAGTTAATTGTAACGTTCACGGCCTCCTAATGACGATGGAGCACTCACATTGCGTCGCGATACAATACAACCTCCTCCAGCCGTCTTATCTCCAAGGGTCTATTGGTGCCTAGGGCACCTTGTGATCGTTCTCCTGTGAGTCTAGATTTTCGAATCTGACGCGAAACTGATAATTAATTGTAACGTTGTGGGCCTCCTAATGACGAGGGAGCACTCAAATTGCGTCGCGGTTCAATACATCGTCCTCCAGCGGACTGGTCGCCAAGGGGATATTGCTGCTTCGGGCACCTTATGGTCCGTCTGCAGTGAGTCTAGATTTTCGAATCCGACGAAAAACTGATAGTTAAATGTAACATTCAGGGCCTCCAAATGACGATGGAACACTCAAATTGCGTCGCGATCCAATACATCGTCCTCCAGCCGACTTGTCTCCAAGGGTCTATTGCTGCCTCGGGCACCTTATGATCGTCTTCCTGTGAGTCTAGATTTTCCAACACGCCGCAAAACTGGTAGTTAATTGTCACGTTCAGGCCACCTAATGACGATGGAACACTCAAATTGCGTCTAGATTCAATACATAGGCCTCCAGACGACTTGTCTCCAAGGGGATATTGCTGTCTCGGGCACCATATGATCCTTCTGCTGTGAGTTTAGATTTTTGAATCCGACGCGAAACTGATAGTTAGTTGTAATGTTCAGGGCCTCCTAAAGACGATGGAACACTCATATTTCGTCGAGATTCAATACATCGTCCTTCAGCCGACTTGTCTCCAAAGGTCTATTGCTGCCTCGGGCGCCTTATGGTCGTTCTCCTGTGAGTCTAGATTTTCGAATCCGACGCAAAACTGATAGTTAATTGTAACGTTCAAGGCCTCCTAATAACGATGGAACACTCAAATTGCGTAGAGATTAAATGCATCGTCCTTCAGCCGAATTGTCTTCAAGGGTCAATTGCTGCTTTGGGCACCTTATGGTCTTTCTCCTGTGCAGTCTAGATTTTGTAATCCGACGCAAAACTGATTGTTAATTGTAACGTTCAGGGCCTCCTAATGACGATAGAACACTCAAACTGCGTCGAGATTCAATACATCGGCCTCCAACCATATTGCATCCAAGGGGATATTGCTGTCTCGGGCACCATATGATCCTTGTCCTGTGAGTCTAGATTTTCGAATCCGACGCAAAAATGATATGTAATTGTAAGGTTCAGGGCCTCCTAATGACGATGGAACACTCAAATTGCGTCGAGATTCAATACATCGTCCTCCACCCGACTTGTCTCCATGGGGATATTGCTGCCTCGGGCTATTTATGATCGTTCTCCTTTGTGTCTGGATTTTCGAATCCGACGCGAAACTGATAGTTAATTGTAACGTTCAGGGCCACATAATGACGATGGAACACTCAAATTGCGTCGCGATTCAATACATCGGCCTCCAGCCGACTTGTCTCCAAGGGGATATTGCTGTCTCGGGAACCATATGAGCCGTCTCCTGTGAGTCTAGATTTTCGAATCCGACGCAAAAATGATAGTGAATTGTTACGTTCAACGCCTCCTAATGACGATAGAACACTTAAATTGCGTCGAGATTCAATATATCGTCCTCCAGCCGATTTGTCTCCAAGGGGATATTGCTGCCTCGGGCACCTCATGGTCGTTCTCCGGTGAGTCTAGATTTTCGAATCCGGCGCAAAACAGATAGTTAATTGTAACGTTCAGGGCCTCCTAATGGCGATGGAACACTCAAATTGCGTGGAGTCTCAATACATCGGCCTCGAGCCGACTTGTCTCCATGGGTCTGTTGCTGCCTCGGGCACCTTATGGACGTTCTCCTGGGAGTCTAGATTATCGAATCCGACGCAAAACAGATAGTTAATTGTGACGTTCAGGGCCTCCTAATGACGAAGGAACACTCAAATCGCGTTGATATTCAATACATCGTCCTCCAGCCGAATTGCCTCCAAGGGTCTATTGCTGCCTCGATCACCTTATGATCGTTCTCCTGTGAGTCTAGATTTTCTAACCCGACGCAAAACTGATAGTTAATTGGAACGTTCAGGGCCTCCTAATGACGATGGAGCACTCAAATTTCGTCGCGATTCAATACATCGACCTCCAGCGGACTGGTCTCGAAGGGGATATTGCTGCCTCGGGCACCTTATGGTCCGTCTCCAGTAAGTCTAGATTTTCGAATCCGACGAAAAACTGATTGTTAATTGTGACGTTCAGCGCCTCCTAATGACGATAGAATACTCAAATTGCGTCGAGATTCAATACATCAACGTCCAGCCGATTTGTCTATAAGGGGATATTGCTGCCTCGGCAACCATATGGTCCGTCTCCTGTGAGTCTAGATTTTTGACTCCGACGCGAAACTGATAGTTAATTGTAACGTTCAGGGCCTCCAAATGACGATGGAACACTCAAATTGCGTTGAGATTCAATACTTCGTCCTCCAGCCGACTTGTCTCCAAAGGTCTATTGCTGCCTCGGGCACCTTATGATCGCTTTCCTGTGAGTCTAGATTTTGTAACCCGCCGCAATACTGATGGTTAATTGTAATGTTCAGGGCCACCTAATGACGATGGAACACTCAAATTGCGTCATGATTCGATACATCGGCCTCCAGCCGACTTGTCTCCAAGGGGATATTGCTGTCTCGGGCACCATATGATCCTTCTCCTGTGAGTCTAGATTTTCGAATCCGACGCAAAAATTATAGTGAATTGTAACGTTCAGCGCCTCCTAATGACGATAGAACACTCAAATTGGGTCGAGATTCAATACATCGTCCTCCAGCCGATTTGTCTCCAAGGATCTATTGCTGCCTCGGGCACCTTATGGTCGTTCTCTTGTCAGTCTAGATTTTCGAATCCGACGCAAAAATGATATTTAATTGTAACGTTCAGGGCCACCTAATGACGATGGAACCCTCAAATTGCGTCGAGATTCACTACGTTGTCCTCCAGCCGACTTGTCTCCAAGGGGATATTGCTGCCTCGGGCTCGACTGGTCCGTCTCCTGTGAGTCAAGATTTTCGAATCCGACGCAAAACTGATAGTTAATTGTAACGTTCAGCGCCTCCTAATGACGATGGAACACTCAAATTGCGTCGAGAGTCAATACATCGACCTCCAGCCGTTTTGTCTGTAAGGGGATATTGCTGCCTCGGGCTCCATGTGGTCCGTCTCCTGTGAGTTTAGATTATCGAATCCGACGCGAAACTGATAGTTAATTGTAACATTCAGGGCATCCAAATGACGATGGAACACTCATATTGCGTCGAGATTCAATACATCGGCCTCCAGCCGATTAGTCTCCAAGGGGATATTGCTGCCTCTGGCACCAAATTTTCCGTCTCCTGTGAGTCTAGATTTTTGAATCCGACGCGAAACTGATAGTTAATTGTAACGTTCAGGGCTTCCTAATGACGATGGAACACTCAAATTGCGTCGAGGTTCAATTCATCGTCCTTCAGCCGACTTGTCTCCAAGGGTCTATTGCTGCCTCGGGCACCTTATGGTCGTTATCCTTTCAGTCTAGATTTTCGAATCCGACGCATAACTGATAGTTAAGTGTAACGTTCAGGGCCTCCTAATGACAATGGAACAGTCACATTGCGTCGAGATTCAATTCATCGTCCTCCAGCCGACTTGTGTCCAAGGGGATATTGCTGCCTCGGGCACCTTATGGTCGTTCTCCTGTTAGTCTAGATTTTCTAATCCGGAGCCAGACAGATAGTTAATTGTAACGTTCAGGGCCTCCTAATGACAAGGGAACACTCAAATTGCGTTGCGATCCAATACATCGTCCTCCAACGAACTGGTCTCCAATAGGATATTGCTGCCTCGGGCACCTAATGGTCCGTCTCCAGTGAGTCTAGATTTTCGTATGCGACGAAAAACTGGTAGTTAATTGTAACATTCAGGGCCTCCTAATGACGATGGAACACTCAAATTGCGTCACGATCCAATACATCGTCCTCCAGCCGACTTGTCTCCAAGGGTCTATTGCTGCTTGGGGCACCTTATGATCGTTCTCCTGTGAGTCTAGATTTTCGAACCCGACACAAAACTGATAGTTAATTATAACGCTCAGGGCCACCTAATGACGATGGAATACTCAAATTGCGTCGCGATTCAATACATCGGCCTCCAGCCGACTTGTCTTCAAGAGGAAATTGCTGTCTCGGTCACCATATGAGCCTTCTCCTGTGAGTCTAGATTTTCGAATCCGACGCAAAAATGATAGTGAATTGTAGCGTTCAGCGCCTCCTAATGACGATAGAACACTCAAATTGCGTCGAGATTCAATACATCGACCTCCAGCTGATTTGTCTCCAAGGGGATATTGCTGCCTCGCCAACCAAATGGTCCGTCTCCTGTGAGTCTAGATTCTTGAATCCGACGCGAAACTGATAGTTAATTGTAACGTTCAGCGCCTCCTAATGACGATGCAACACTCAAATTGCGTGGAGAGGCAATACATCGACCTCCAGCCGACTTGTCTCCAAGGGGATATTGCTGCCTCGGGGTCCATGTGGTCCGTCTCTTGTGAGTCTACATTTTCGAATCCGACGCGAAACTGATAGTTAATTGTAACGTTCAGAGCCTCCTAATGACGAGGGAACACTCAAATTGCGTCGAGATTCATTACATCGTCCTTCAGCCGACTTGTCACCAAGAGTCTATTGCTGCCTCGGGCACCTTATAGTCGTTCTCAGGTGAGTCTAGATTTTCGAATCCGGTGCAAAACAGATAGTTAATTGTAACGTTCAGCGCCTCCTAATGACGATGGAACACTCACATTGCGTGGAGATTCAATTCATCGTCCTCCAGCCGACTTGTGTCCAAGGGGATATTGCTGCGTCGGGCCCCATATGGTCCTTCTCCTGTGAGTGAAGATTTTCGAATCCGACGCAAAACTGGTAGTTAATTGTAACGTTCAGGCCCTCCTAATGACAAGGGAACACTCAAATTGTGTCGAGATTCAAGACATCGGCCTCGAGCCGACTTGTCTCCAAGAGTCTGTTGCTGCCTCGGGCACCTTATGATCGTTCTCCTGTGAGTCTAGATTTTCGAACCCGACCCAAAACTGATAGTTAATTATAACGCTCAGGGCCACCTAATGACGATGGAATACTCAAATTGCGTCAGGATAGAAGTCAGGAGCGGAGGGCGTTGTAAAATGAAAATTAATTGAGTGGAATGGACCCAGTTTATTCTTGTAATGATGGTACAGTGGTGCCTACGTAGGGCTGAGCAGCCCCAAGAGGGGTTGCCGTCTGCTCATCAGAGAGGCAGAGGCTAGAGGAGCGACTACTCGGGGCCGAGGTCAGAAGCTAAGAGAGCGCGGAGCTGTTTCCAAGCCGCCCTCGCCGCTCCCGGCCGCGTCCCCACGTGATCACACGATTAGTCTCTGATTGGAGGATTGATTCCGCCAACGCGCCTTGCTAGTAGCGTGCCCCCGTCAGCGCAACCAACCCGTGGGACTTGAGTCTGACCGAGGAGCACGTGGCAGGAATGTGCCGACCATGGTCTTCCGGCCAGCACCTTCCACCACAGTATGCCCAAGCCGGCTACGGCCGAACATTATGCATTGAAAATTTATTTAAATAAAATTTTGTCGGCAATGATCCCTCTTGGGGGTCTCCTCCCTGCACATCCTTTCCCCTTCCGAAGAAGGCTCTCTGGATGAAAATGAATGAGCTTATTCTAATCGATTATTCCATTTAAAAAATATATGATCATTATGAAGGGTCCCATAACATAGTGATATTAATATGTGCAAATGTTACAAAGTGGCCTGAAGGGCCTGAAGGAAGGCTCTTGAATAACAAACTTGTGAAGTTGGTGCGACGGCAGTGGGGCGGCGCCATGCTGTGAGTGTGTGTCGGTGGTATCAGTGGTGGTGGGTACCCAGGCGATGATGAGGGGCACCGGAGCACAGCACACTGAAACACTCCACCCTCGTGGGGGTGAGAGAATGCTCCCAGGCCTAATAGTCACAAGGGGGTTTTTCCCCGTAATATTATTTTGAGTTCTTAAATCTAGGATTACAATGGTAATTGCCCAAGTGGGTGAACGAGAACATTACAGAATGACAAAAGTTTAAAGAGAAAACAAAATAACTTACATGAGGGTTAAAACTCGACAGTTAAATTGTGATTCCATAGACTTTACATAGAAATACAAATCCATTACAAAATTAGTTCATTGACCTGACACCTAGACTACAACTTAATTCTAAGGGGGGGGGGGTCATGCCTGATCGCATGCACCAAGGTTGGCAGGTAGTTTCAGGTGTGATATTCACCTTCAGGTTGTGGGGGTGGTACTACTTCTCGGAAGGAAGTGAAACATTTGCAAAACCCTCTTTTACAGAGTATCCAGGATACTATAATCAGAATTATTACAGTGATGATTACCGAACCAGCGCTGGGCAATACAACGGTGGTTAATCGCTTGGTTTGGTGCCAATCAGCAATATGTGAGGCCACTCGGTCAAGAGCAACTTGGTTGTGTTCCTGGGTAAGGAGATGATTGATCGATTGGAGTAGATCTGAATCATTGGTATTCGGTAAATTCTTCAGCTTCTCATGGTGATGGATTTTAAAAGTGAGTTCAGGAAGGTATAAGGTAAATGTGGGAATGGTGACATGAAAGGTGGAGTGCAATTGAGCTGATATCCTCATAGAAGCAGCGTATACGTCACATCTAGAACTATTATACACTAGGCCACTATTATTCAGTGTTACCCGGTACGATTCAGTCTCTGCCATTGAACGGTGGCACACGAGGGTGGCGGTGACAGTCTGTGGAACAGCGAACAGAAAACTGTTGCCAACAGGCTGAATTATTGGTTGACGAAGTGAGACTAGAACACGAGGACATGGAGGGGTAGTGGTTTCAGCTAAAAACAGTGACATCTCGCACTCAGTAGTGTTAGTGTGTAAAATTAGCGTGGAGCATAAGTAATGTGTTGTATGGAAGCAACTGGATAGTTCAGCGCGAGTGAGAGTGGCGTGAGTTTGTCGATCCCGACTAACTATTAAAAATTCTTGAGTCTGCCAAACAACATGGTGATGAAGGGTAGCCCAAGAGACTGGAAAAGTGTATATTTGATAGCACTCGTATTCGCAATTTGCGCACGTGATTGGCAACCTCATTCGCATCCGAATACCGTCAGAATTACGGGTAAGTCGGACCTCCAACGCAGCATAGTAAAAGGGGAGGTTGCTTTCCCGCACGGCATAAAGCATTTGTTTAGGGGCCAAAATTTGCGAGGACACATTGTGTAGCATGTGCAAGAAGGGCTCTGAGGGTAACAGATGGGGACTGAGCTTTCCTTGCAGTCCGAGTTGAATGGCCGAGTGTAACATGTGCACGTGTAACTGTGCTGTGTGTATATTAAATAAAAGAATCTGCGTGGTCTTCATAATGTCCAATGTGATAGTTAGATTACGTAATCCCGAGCGAAGATGAGTCCACTCTTGGTTAAAGGATTGTTCAAGTGCACCATAGTGTCGTGTTAATCTGTCGGCTACAACTTGTATTTGTCTAGTTGTGGCTAACAGGTTATTCTCAAGATGTGTCAGGCGCACCTGTTGATGTACCAACACTTCGTGATTAACTTGTGTGTCCGAAAGCGCTTGCTGTGTGTCCAAATCCCAGCGTTTTGCGTCTGTTTCGTCAGGAGTCCCAAAGACAGATTTTAATAATGTACCTCCAACGGACAACCAGGCTCGTTTGAAACGAGGCAGTGGTACTGCATCCCTAATACTGTTCAATTGACTTCGAAGGGTTGAAATAATTCTAGTCACTTCCCACAAAGATCGGAGAAACTCATGTTCCTTCGTCTGCGTCAAGAAGGTTTCATATTTTGACAATTGCTGAGCTGTATCATATAAAGCACGGTCTTCCTCTTCTAATAATGTTAGGTTGACATCAGCTAACACAATAGCATAATGTGGAGTATGCACCAGATTGTGACGACGTCCAAAGAGCACGCCAGATGTGGAAGGGTAGACGTGAAATGGAGGCGCCTTAACGGCGACGACGACAACCATTGAGATTAACATGCTGCCCATTGCGGATGATAAATTGACAGCCATTTGAACGGAGGTTGCTTTCAGTTTCCAATGTGATAACGGTCGACTGCGAGAGAAAGTATTGGTGCCCCTAGAAGTAAAAATTTCCTGGCTTACTTGATGAGTAATTCAGAGATGACGGAGGGGGTACAACGTTGTAGCAGTAATTACCTGGCAAGTAGCGACGATGGACCCGTTCAGTCACGCTTACTGATGAAGAAGGCCACGAAGTAGAATCACGGCAGGCAACCAACAGTTTGGCAGCCGTGGGGGTAGCAAGGCGGCAAGACAATGGTGTAATTCGACACCGAGTATCCGCTGATCAATCACGCGTCAGCAATTAAGACGCTGAACGCGGAGGCAGTACTACGCAGCGCAGACTAAGCGTAACTCTCAGGAAAAATTTTTCTACCTGCTATGGGACGAAGGCCAAGTGTCATCAATTAATTTGAGCTTTGTACGAAGAAAGTTTTTTTTTCTTTTTTTTTTTTTTTTTTTTGAATGAATAAAATGAGAAGGAATCCTGTGATCGCGGTGTAAACCCGCACAGCCTAGGCACCTCCCACGCATTGGCCACTACGCAGGGGCACCCACCCCGCTAAGGTTCGACACGGCGAGACAGGTGAAGTACTTCATAAATTTCAGAAATAATATTGAGTGGTTTTTCAGCTGTAGAAAACCCGAATGAGGGTAGGACAACTTAAGTTAACTCAATAATCAAAGGATCTTTACTTACAGAAGTGGTCAATAGAGAGATTAACTGTACTGAAGTCGGAAATGAATGTTAGCGAGAGCGAGTCTGTTGCTCGTGAATACAGAGGCTGGGTGTGAAGCAGTGGAGGCGGCGCAGCGCAGCTTATCATCGCTGAGCCGGCAGAGTGCTGAGCTCAGATAACAGCGTCAGAGAGCGCTAGTGGCTCTGCGTCCGAGACTAAGACATTGTAAGTGCAACTTAAAAGTAACAGTTTATTGCAAAGCAATAATACACAAATAGCTGATGTCACAAAGACGTTTGATTCCATTTTAACAGAACAACTTAAGTGTTCAACAGGTAAATTGACTACGTTGTTGATTAAAAGAAACTGCTACTGAACATGACGTACATATGTACGTACTTCCCTTTCCCCTTCCGAAGAGCGGAGGGCATAAACCATAAAAGCCTTGTTCATGTACTTAGTATATGACAATAGAGGTCTGGTAACATCAACGAGTTACACCAAGGTAGTGTGGATATGAACAGTGTGAGTGTGTTGTAAGTTGTTATTGGGCGTATGAAGTGTTGTGTAAATGTGTGACTAATGGTAGCTGATGGTGGATACGAATTGAAGGCCAATAGGTGCTATCAGAGATACTTCCAGTCCAGAAACAATGAAAGTTAAAAGGGAATACCGAATATGACACAAAAATAGCGTATAACCATAAAGTGTACTAACATTAATCATAACTGTAAATTGATAACAATAAAACATGACATTGAAGTAATAACAATTGACAAGAAATAAAATAAAGGAAATATTTCCCGAACATAAACTTCCGAATCGGATACGAAATCCGCCAGGGGAAGTTTTTTTTTTTTTTTTTTTTTTTTTTTTTTTTTTTTTTTTTTTTTTTTTTTAAAAAAATCGGTTGACGAAGTGCATAAGGGACTACGTCAGTAAAATCCGACAGTGTGTGTATATAACAACATTGTTCTTAAAAGTGCAGTTTGCACTGTCAGATGGTGAAAAGCAACTAATCCGTTCAGCAACGGAAAAGGCTGCCATCTGGGGAACGGTATCTGAATCTTTGGCAGAATCCGATGATTTTGCAATGGAATTGCCATCTAGAAGAAGGTGGCTTTGTATAAAATGTAATAAAAGAGCGTCTGGGGCTCAGTTCATTTGTGGTTGAGTGCCAAAGGCGTAGTGTGAGTGCAAATTGTCTCACGGTAATTGATGTATGAATTGTTTTGTGGTCAACCGAGGAGCCTAGGATTCGGTGACGTGTAAGTACAAGTTCGCAGTGCGTTTGAGCTACCTGCGAGTGACTCGACTATTAAGTTCAGCAGTGCATTAGTGCAATCTGCAGACTTGGATTGATGATTATATAATTTGCAGGGCAATGGGGCAACCTGCGGACAGTGCTAAGGCAACCTGTCTGATAATTGAGGGGTAGGCAGTGCATTGGAGCTATCTGCGATACCGTGGTTCAGCGGGCCTAAGGGCGTCCGTAATAAAAGTATCAGCGGCGTTATTAGCGACCTGCTGTACTAGGGAAATGTCGACTGTTCAAGCAATAAAAATAGCTCTGAAGCTAGAATAGCATACATGCATAAATAGCGTCACTTTTTGTGCGCGCAGTACATAACACTACATAAAATGAAAATCATGAACTATAAATCAATAGCGCTAGCATAATGACATAATTAAAAACAATGACATATATTGACAGGAAAATAAAAACACAATGATGTATAATAATAATGCTGTAAGTAGTCGGAACGCTCAACGTTAACATGTAACACTGGCCACCTGGGGCTGGCTGCTAGGCTGCGTGTGTGTTAGTTTTAAAACTGACGATAACAAATTGAACTGAAAGGACAACTAGGCACAGTTCCCGTAGCGCTTACATCACCGGCTAATTAGAGGCAAAGTACGTATCTCACAATGGATCATTGGCCGATATTTTGGGGCAAGACTGCAACAAGGGAGAGCAATATCTCGGTGTAAATGGTGGTAAGACTAAAAGACCGGTACTGTCGGAAGAGGGTACCTAACATGTTGTAGGGGCCTCCTCATCGACAGAAGAAGGAAAACAGGATAGAACAATGACCACGGCGGTAGAGTAAAATAAATGGGGAGGGCAAAAATAACTGCGTAGCAACCAAGGAACAATCGTCTACCGATATACGGCAGCCCGGACGATTGGTCGTTTGTGCCTCGTCAGTAGCGTGAAAAACCCGTGGCATTGTATTGGTTTGCCCATATCTGGCTTTGTCCTAGGCAGTTCGATGTGTAAGAGGGTTAGGGCTGTAGTTTGTAGCTTACACAATGAATCAAAGCAGTAGTGAAATTTCACTTATAGGATTGGCAGACTAAGGTATGCAGAATAATGTAAATCGTTAAGAACTTCGTGTGATTTATCCAGCTAATGCGAAACAAAACGAGGAAAAGAATTTAAACAATGAATCACATCTATTTAATATTTATGTTAAGATTTATTGGGATGCTTGAATGAATTTTGTTTGCCGTGTCTTCCGGATGCATGAAAGAAACGAGCTTGGAGCTGTTAGCGAGCGCGCAGCGCACGCGTATGTGCGGAGTAGGCAACGGCACGTCAGCGGTTATGTGAGACGGCGTGTAGCCGCGAGAGACCGGCCGCTACTGCAGCGACAAATATCACGCGCTTAGCGTGTACCAGAAATAACGATGAATTAGAAATTGCTAATTATCTAGAATAAGAGTTTTTTTTGTTAAAAAAAAAAGGGTGTTAGTTATATAAACTGATGGTAAGTGCATTGTAGTCTGTCATACACGGAGGATAGGGCAGTAATTTGCGGTTTGTGTTTGTAACTACTAGGACGCTCCGCGTGTTGAGACGCTGGAGGCGGCAGCGCATGTGGTGATAAGATACGTCATCGCGCGGAGCGCTGTTACTGGCTGAGAAGGAATGATGGCCGCTGGCCAGTTCTTGGCGAGGAGAAGGGACAGCGCTGAAGAGGAGGGGAGGCGACAGCTGATGTTATGCCCCGCCAACAGCTGGTCCCGTAAACAAAGCGTACGAGGCTTATGCATTTCAAGTCCTGGCTTTATCTGTTCCGATTACTTACGAATAGCTGCAGCAAATACAGAACTACGACATATAGTACAATACACTAGGCGTCAACGTAACAAGTATTAAGAAAAGCTCGGAGTAAAAATACTCCACATGTACTGGTTTGCCAAATAGATGGCAATAGAGGACATTGAAGAATATCATTCGGAGTTAGCAGCCGCGGTACTGCCAACACCAAGTGTAATGGTTGCATTTGAAGCAAGTCAGTTGCGTGACGTCTAATGCGTGGCATTGCTTGCAAAACATAAAACATAATCATACATATAAAAATGAGCAAAAATACATGACAGGACTGGAAGCTGACAATTGAGAATGGCTGGGAACTCCGTGGTGGCCAGGCACATCTTGCTTCCAAGTCCCTGGAGAAAATGACTTAAACTAAGCTGCAATAGAACATATCATAAAACTCTAACTAGGCGTGATTAATCACGCGACCTCAACCCATAAGGGTGTCGATTCCGCAGAGGGTATCTACAACCCTGTGGAGGTAATCTCCTCCGTTTTTTATTTCGTTTTTGTTCTACTTGAGGTGGAGGTGACACAGGCGGATCGGGGGCTGCGACCTGTTGTGGTGACACAGCCCTACCGTGGTAAGGTTGCAGGCGGTCAAAGTGCACTATCACCGTACGATCGGTTAATTGCAGTTCTGCATTGACTGGTGAGGTCAACCGTACAATCCGATACGGGCCTTCAAAGCGGGGAGAGAACTTTTTAGTTCGTCCCTTTTTGATTGCCGGGTTTCGTAGTAACACTAAATCACCTGTCTGATAAGTCGGTAAAACAGCATTTTTGTTCTGCCTGTGCAACAGTTTATTAGTAGCTTTGATATTATTCTTCTTTACCTTATACCAGATCGCTTTTAGCCGGCGGGCTAAACCTTTTACTTCCTTTATTTCTACACCTTGAGGTAGTTTGTCTATTTCGAACGGCGAATTCATCGGCCGTCCAAACACAGCTTCGTAAGGGGTATACCCTGTGGATTCATGTATTCGGGTGTTGTATGCAGAAGAAATATACGGTACATATCTGTCCCAGTCAGCGTGCGTTTTTGCAACATAATAGGATAACATTTTACAAATTGTACGGTGTACGCGTTCAACGCGACCGTTAGCTTTAGGATGGAAGGGAGTTGTACGCCATTTTTTGATTCTTAATAATTTACAAACTTGTACAAATAAAGCAGACATGAAATTGGTTCCTTGATCCGTTAAAATGGCATCAGGACTTCCAAAAGGCAGTATCACACGATTTACAAACTCTCTCGCCACAGTTTCAGCTGTCATGTCGGGGAGGGGAACCAAAATTAGATAACGTGAAAAGTGATCAATAACAGACAAAATGTATTTGTTACCTTGTTGCGACTGTGGAAAAGGACTTTGGAAATCTAAAGCAAGAATTTCGAAGGGTGAAGATGCCTGAGGAAGTGTTTGCAGCGGCACTCGCGGATGCCTATTTTGTGCTCGTTGTGCACACGGCAGGCAAGATCTTACATACCTGTCCACATCACGTTGTCGGTATTGCCACCAATAACGTGTCGCAATTCGAGCGTTTGTAGCGCGTTTTCCGCTGTGACATGCTTGGATGGTATCATGGCATTGCCGTATTATACGTTGCTGCAAGCATTCCGGTATTACCAAACGATTCCCATGTGGAGTTCTGCGATACAAAAGGTTGTCTATTACTTCAAATTCTGGGAAGGTGGCGTATCTTTGACATTGAACGTCCACCTGCTGTGCTTCTTTTAACTCTTCAATTGATACCTCATCTGATTCAATGACACGCACTTTTCTGCTTAACGCATCAGCATTTTGATGCAACCGACCAGGCTTGTGCCGAACTTCAAAATCATATTCTGACAGTTTCATGGCCCAGCGCATAAGTTTGCTGCTAGGGTCTTTAAGATTCAATAACCACTGCAGAGCAGAGTGATCGGTAAGAACTGTAAATTTGCGACCATAGAGGTAACATCTAAAATAATTAATTCCAAAAAGAAGGGCAAGCAATTCCTTTTCTGTAGTACTGTAATTAGTTTCTGCTTTATTCAGTTGACGAGAGGCATACCCAACGGGTTTTTCCTCACCATCTTGCACTTGGCTTAGGACACATCCTACAGCAAAATCAGATGCGTCACAAGATAAAATAAAAGGTTCAGCGAAGTCTGGGTAAACAAGCAGAGGTGAACTAGTTAAAATAGTTTTCACTGTTTGAAAGGCGGTCGAACATTCATCCGTCCAAACAAAAGGAGTATCCTTTTTCAACAATTTAGTAAGTGGTTTGGTAATAGTAGCATAATCTTTAACAAAACGGCGGTAATAATTTGCAAGGCCAAGGAAGGATTGTAATTCCTTTAAATTTGTTGGAATAGAAAAAGTGTCTACTGCTTCAGTTAATCGTGGATCTGGTTTGACTCCGTTGGAACTGATGACATGACCTAAATACTGCACTTGTGATTGAGCAAAAGAACATTTTTCTAATTTTAAGCTTAAATTAGCATTTTGCAAGCGCAACAGTACACTGCGTAGATGTTCAGCATGTTCAGCAATGGATTTTGAAAATATAATTATATCATCAAGATACACAAGGCACATAGTAGGTTTCAACCCACGTAATAGCAGATCTGCAAATCGCTGAAAGGTTGCTGGTGCGTTGCGAAGCCCGAAAGGCATCCTTAAGAATTCATATAAGCCGCCAGGAACTACAAAAGCTGTCTTAGCTCGATCTTCAGGAGCAATTGGAATTTGATGATACCCACTGCGCATGTCTAATGTTGTGAAGTACCGGCAATTGCCCAGACGATCGAGTGTTTCATCGATCCGGGGTAATGGATAATGATCTGGAGTAGTAACTTTGTTTACTGCTCGCATGTCTACACAGAGGCGATAGGATTTTTCTCCGTCTATAGATTTCTTTGGAACGACTACAATTGGGCTAGACCACGCACTAGAAGAGGGTTGTATTATTCCTGCTTCTAGTTGCTGTTGTATAGTTTCCTCTACCACTGACTGAAGATGGTAGGGAATTCGGTACCCTTTTTGAGCTATTGGCCTAGCATTTCCGGTTGGAATCTCATGTTGGATTAAATCTGTTGCTGGTAAATATTTCCTGTCTTCAAACAACCATGAATACTCATTCAATACTTCATTTATTAGCTTTTGTTCATGCAATGGGAGGTGACTAAGCTTAGCTTTAAACTTATCTGTCAGATGTGACGTGATTGTCAAAAGGTGTTGAGAGGCGGCAGCAGTCTTTTTCTTTTTCAGAGAAGGGGTTCTCTTTGACAACTTATCTTCTGGGATAACCTGTAAGCTGGCTAATACTATACCACGCGGTATGAAAGCTTGCTTGTGACTAAAATTGTCTAAACACACGGGTACGCAATTTTCTTTCTGTACTTGCTGTGCTTTGCACAGGCTACGTTTTACGTGGACCTGCATCTGGTCAAGAGTTTCATTCTGGCAGAGTGGATCTACCAAGAAATGAACCTCTTCGGATTCACGTATCCCGACAGGCACCCAAAGGATCTTTCCTGTGCCTTCTGGTATCTCCACGGGATTATCGGCTTTTAGCATCGTTACGGGAGACTCTGAAACTTGGGAAACGGATCCTTTTTTCCCAGCTCCGCTCGCCCGCAACGTGCAGTCACGTCCAAAACGGTGCACGTTGTCGCCGAATTGGACGGTATTTAACCTATAGTCAATAACCCCCTGGAAATGACGCAGAAAGTCACTTCCTAGGATGATGTCGTAATCCGTGCGCCTGTTTCGTACAACCTCCATCGTAAAAGCATATTCTGTTGAGTCCAACGTGAACTCAACGCAACAGCTGCCATCAGGTTTCACTATGCCGGGACCAATACCACTGATATGGTACCGCGGCGGTTGCAATGTTCTTTTATCTCTCTTCGATAAAAATGCCAAGCTGATCTGTGCGCCTGTGTCAATTAGCACGCGTATTGGTTTGCGGCCTCTAACACCATCGACAACCACGCTTGCCACCTGCGTGATTCCCTTATCAACTAGGGGGGTCACTATTTTTAACGGGGGCCGGGAGGGGTGGCACTTCCTGCCCCGCGGCCGTTTCCCGAATTCTGTGATTGGTTTGCATTTCGCCTGGAATTTGCAGGCGGTTGTGGCCTACTATTTGGACAATGCACGCTTTGGTGGCCCATGTTCCTGCACTGATGACAATATGGCACGCGACATTGCTCTGCCACATGTCCTTGTCTATTACAGCGCCCACACTTAGTATCGTTCGAAAAGACACGTCGGGGCTCGCTTTGCCGCGCGGAGACGGCCACAAATCGGCTCGCCTCCTCTCTCAAGAGTGCTAATCGCACGGCTTCATGTAAGGTGCGGGGGGAAGCTACCTTGATTTCGCCCCCTATTTGAGGGTTTATGCCACGAATAAACACGTCTATCGCACGACATTCTGATTCTTCCAACAGAACTTCGTTACGAGCAGAACTGGCACTTAGTGCGTACGTGTGGCATGCGACGCTTCGAATCCTGTCCGCGAATGCTTCTAAATCTTCACCCGTTTTTTGCTTAAGGGTGGAAAGCAAGTCGCGATAGTAACTAGTACCACGTTTGTCTGTATACCTTTCAATCAACCCTGTTGCAAGGGACTGGAAGGTAGGGGCATTTTTCAAGCTCTCGACCGACTGCACGTAGTTCCGCGCTTCGCCGGTGAGTTTCATTTTCATCACGTTTAAGAGAAATTCATCTGGCCAACCGCAAAGCTTTCCGATGTCCTGGATATTCTGGACAAGCGTTTGAATATCCTCGTGCGGCTTTCCAGCGAACGCCGGAATAAACGCTACTGCTGGGAAGCTCTGCACCAAAGTAGAGGTGGCTACTGCCACAGGTGATTCTGCACTAGTGCGTGGTGGAATCACCTGCTTCGGCTGTTCTTCCACTAGCACTGGCTTAGCAACACTAGATTGCGGAGAAGCCATTTTAAGATCATCTATCTGTTGCTTAAGCTCCGCGTTAGTCAGAATTAATTGATTTAACTGGGACTGCAGCGCCAAGAGGGGATCTTCATCGGCTCCGGCTGCTCCTGCCTCCGATTGCTGCCTGGTGATCGGCATGTTACAATAGTGTGGGCATCTACACCACCGTAGCGTCGCTAGCGACTTACATTATTTGGTGGCGTGCAGACGACGGACGGCGGCGGTGTCGACGAGCGGCGGCAGGCGCGTTGATCACTCGTGGGCGCAGCAGGCGGCGGGCGACAGCATGGACAGCTGCGACGGCGAGGCGGCGCGAGGGCCGCACCCCGGACCCTGGCGCAGGCGGTGACCCGTGGCAGCTACGGACAGCGGCGGCGGCGGCGGCGGCGGCGAGCGTGACTGCATCGCGGACCCTCCTCGGCTCGCGTCCGGCGGCGAACTGCGTCACGCTTGTGGCGCGCTAGTGCGCGGCCACGCACATTCTGCAGCGCAGGCGCCCGGCTGGCACGTGCATGGCGCGCTGCAGCCTCGCCACGTTCGGTCTAGTTTCCCTTAATTGCTCAAACTCGGCCCCTTCATATTACTCATACTCAACTGATGAGTTGATTTTACAACCGTAAGGTGGGTCGCATCCCACTTCTGACACCATTTGTTCGTCAGGATAGAAGTCAGGAGCGGAGGGCGTTGTAAAATGAAAATTAATTGAGTGGAATGGACCCAGTTTATTCTTGTAATGATGGTACAGTGGTGCCTACGTAGGGCTGAGCAGCCCCAAGAGGGGTTGCCGTCTGCTCATCAGAGAGGCAGAGGCTAGAGGAGCGACTACTCGGGGCCGAGGTCAGAAGCTAAGAGAGCGCGGAGCAGTTTCCAAGCCGCCCTCGCCGCTCCCGGCCGCGTCCCCACGTGATCACACGATTAGTCTCTGATTGGAGGATTGATTCCGCCAACGCGCCTTGCTAGTAGCGTGCCCCCGTCAGCGCAACCAACCCGTGGGACATAAGTCTGACCGAGGAGCACGTGGCAGGAATGTGCCGACCATGGTCTTCCGGCCAGCACCTTCCACCACAGTATGCCCAAGCCGGCTACGGCCGAACATTATGCATTGAAAATTTATTTAAATAAAATTTTGTCGGCAATGATCCCTCTTGGGGGTCTCCTCCCTGCACAAATACATCGGCCTCCAGCCGACTTGTCT
Source organism: Schistocerca serialis cubense (assembly GCF_023864345.2). Taxonomy (NCBI): domain Eukaryota; kingdom Metazoa; phylum Arthropoda; class Insecta; order Orthoptera; family Acrididae; genus Schistocerca; species Schistocerca serialis. Next base: position 7,863,479 of record NC_064638.1, on the reverse strand, counting down.
TCAAGAGGAAATTGCTGTCTCGGTCACCATATGAGCCTTCTCCTGTGAGTCTAGATTTTCGAATCCGACGCAAAAATGATAGTGAATTGTAACGTTCAGCGCCTCCTAATGACGATAGAACACTCAAATTGCGTCGAGATTCAATACATCGTCCTCCAGCTGATTTGTCTCCAAGGGGATATTGCTGCCTCGCCAACCAAATGGACCGTCTCCTGTGAGTCCAGATTCTTGAATCCGACGCGAAACTGATAGTTAATTGTAACGTTCAGCGCCTCCTAATGACGATGCAACACTCAAATTGCGTGGAGAGGCAATACATCGACCTCCAGCCGACTTGTCTCCAAGGGGATATTGCTGCCTCGGGGTCCATGTGGTCCGAATCTTGTGAGTCTACATTTTCGAATCCGACGCGAAACTGATAGTTAATTGTAACGAGGGAACACTCAAATTGCGTCGAGATTCATTACATCGTCCTTCAGCCGACTTGTCACCAAGAGTTTATTACTGCCTCGGGCACCTTATAGTCGTTCTCAGGTGAGTCTAGATTTTCGAATCCGGTGCAAAACAGATAGTTAATTGTAACGTTCAGCGCCTCCTAATGACGATGGAACACTCAAATTGCGTAGAGATTCAATACATCGGCCTCGAGCCGACTTGTCTCCATGGGTCTATGGCTGCCTCGGGCACCTTATGGTCGTTCTCCTGTGAGCCCAGATTTTCGAATCCGACGCAAAACAGATAGTTAATTGTGACGTTCAGGGCCTCCTAATGACGAAGGAGCACTCAAATCGCGTCGAGATTCACTACATCGTCCTCCAGCCGACTTGTCTCCAAGGGGATATCGCTGCTTCGGGCGCCTAATGATCAGTCTCGAGTGAGTCTAGATTTTCGAATCCGACGAAAAACTGATAGTTAATTCAAACATTCAGGGCCTCCTAATGACGATGGAACACTTAAATTGCGTCGCGATCGAATACATCGTCCCCAGCCGACTTGTCTCCAAGGGTCTATTGCCGCCTTTGGCACCTTATGGTCGTTCTCCTGTGAGTCTAGTTTTTCGAACCCGACGCAAAACTGATAGTTAATTGTAACGTTCAGGGGCACCTAATGACGATGGAACACTCAAATTGCGTCGAGATTCAATACATCGGCCTCCAGCCGACTTGTCTCCAAGGGGTATTGCTGCCTCGGGCACCATAAGAGCCTACTCCTTAGAGTCTAGATTTTCGAATCCGACGCAAAAATGATAGTGAATTGTAACTTTCAGCTCCTCCTAATGACGACAGAACACTCAAATTGCGTCAAGATTCAATACATCGTCCTCCAGCCGATTTGTCTCCAAGGGGATATTGCTGCCTCGGGCACCAAATGGTCCGTCTCCTGTGAGTCTAGATTTTCGCATCCGACGCACAAATGATAGTTAATTGTAACGTTCAGCGCCTCCAATTGACGATGGAACACTCGAATTGCGTCGAGATTCATTACATCGTCGTCCAGCTGATTTGTCTCCAAGGGGATATTGCTGCCTCGGGCACCAAATGGTCCGTCTACTGTGAGTCTAGATTTTTGAATCTGATAGTTAATTGTAACGGTCAGGGCCTCCTAATGACGATGGAACACTCAAATTGCGTCGAGATTCAATACATCGGCCTCCAGCCGACTTGCCTCCAAGGGTCTGTTGCTGACTCTGGCACCTTATGGTCGTTCTCCTGTGAGTCTAGATTTTCGAATCCGACGCATAACTGATAGTTAATTGTGACGTTCAGCGCCTCCTAATGACGATGGAACACTCAAATTGCGTCGAGAGTCAATACATCGATCTCCAGCCGACTTGTCTTCAAGGGGATATTGCTGCCTCGGGCTTCATGTGGTCCGTCTCCTGTGAGTCTACATTTTCGTATCCGACGCGAAACTGATAGTTAATTTTAACGTTCAGGGCCTCCTAATGGCGATGGAACACTCAAATTGCGTCGAGAGTCAATAAATCGACCTCCAGCCGACTTGTCTACAAATGGATTTTGCAGCCTCGGGCTCCATGTGGTCCGTCTCCTGTGAGTCTACATTTTCGAATCCGACGCGAAACTGATAGTTAATTTTAACGTTCAGGGCCTCCTAATGGCGATGGAACACTCAAATTGCGTCGAGTCTCAATACATCGGCCTCGAGCCGACTTGTCTCCATGGGTCTATTGCTGCCTCGGGCACCTTATGGTCGTTCTCCTGTGAGTCTAGGTTTTCGAATCCGACGCAAAACAGATAGTTAATTGTGACGTTCAGGGCCTCCTGATGACGAAGGAACACTCAAATCGCGTCCAGATTCAATACATCGTCCTCTAGCCGACTTGTCTCCAAGGGGATATCGCTGCCTCGGGCACCACATTGTACGTCTCCGGGGATTCTACGTTTTCGAATCCGACGCAAAACTGATTGTTAATTCTAACGTTCAGGGCCTCCTAATGACGATGGATCACTCAAATTGCGTCGCGATTCAATACATCGTCCTCCAGCGGACTGGTCTCCAAGGTGATATTGCTGCCTCGGGCGACTAATGGTCCGTCTCCAGTGAGTCTAGATTTTCGAATTCGACGAAAAACTGGTAGTTAATTGTAACATTCAGGGCCTCCTAATGACGATGGAACACTCAAATTGCGTCGAGATTCAATACATCGGCGTCCAGCCGACTTGTCTCCAAGGGGATATTGCTGTCTCGGGCACCATATGAGCCGTCTTTTGAGAGTCTAGATTTTCGAATCCTACGCAAAAATGATAGTGAATTGTAACGTTCAGCGCCTCCTAATGACGATAGAACACTCAAATAGCGTCGAGATTCAATACATCGTCCTCCAGCCGATTTGTCTCCAAGGGTCTATTGCTGCCTCGGGCACCTTATGGTCGTTCTCTTGTCAGTCTAGATTTTCGAATACGACGTAAAAATGATATTTAATTGTAACGTTCAGGGCCTCATAATGACGATGGAACACTCAAATTGCGTCGAGATTCAATACATCGTCCTCCACCCGACTTGTCTCCATGGGGATATTGCTGCCTCGGGCTAATTATGATCGTTCTCCTGTGTGTCTGGATTTTCGAATCCGACGCAAAATTGATTGTCAATTGTAACGTTCTTCGCCTCCTAATGACGATGGAACACTCAAATTGCGTCGAGAGTCAATACATCGACCTCCAGCCGTTTTGTCTATAAGGGGATATTGGTGCCTCGGCCTCCATGTGGTCCGACTCCTGTGAGTCTAGATTATCGAATCCGACGCGAAACTGATAGTTAATTGTAACATTCAGGGCTTCCAAATGACGATGGAACACTCAAAATGCGTCGAGATTCAATACATCGTCCTTCAGCCGACTTGTTTCCAAGTGGATATTGCTGTCTCGGGCACCATACGATCCTTCTCCTGTGAGTAGATTTTCGAATCCGACGCTAAAATGATAGTTAATTGTAACGTTCAGCGCCTCCTAATGACCATGGAACACTCAAATATCGTCGAGAGTCAATACATCGTCCTCCGGCCGACTTGTCTCCAACGTTCTATTGCTGCCTCGGGCACCTTATGGTCGTTCTACTGTGAGTCTAGATTTTCGAATCCGACGCATAACTGATAGTTAATTGTAACGTTCAGGGCCTCCTAATGACGATGGAACTCTCACATTGCGTCGAGATTCAATTCATCGTCCTCCAGCCGACTTGTGTCCAAGGGGATATTGCTGCCTCGGACACCATATGGTCCTTCTCCTGTGAGTCTAGATTTTCGAATCCGACGCGAAACTGATAGTTCATTGTAACGTTCAGGCCCTCCTAATGACAAGGGAACACTCAAATTGTGTCGAGATTCAAGACATCGGCCTCGAGCCGACTTGTCTCCAATAGTCTATTGCTGCCTCGGTCACCTTATGGTCGTTCTCCTGTGAGTCTAGATTTTCTAATCCAACGCCAAACAGATAGTTAATTGTAACGTTCAGGGCCTCCTAATGACAAAGGAACACTCAAATTGCGTTGCGATCCAATACATCGCCCTCCAGCGAACTGGTCTCCAAGGGGATATTGCTGCCTCGGGCACCTAATGGTCCGTCTCCAGTGAGTCTAGATTTTCGTATCCGACAAAAAACTGATAGTTAATTGTAACATTCAGGGCCTCCTAATGACGATGGAACACTCAAATTGCGTTGCGATCCAATACATCGTCCTCCAGCCGACTTGTCTCCAAGGGTCTATTGCTGCTTCGGGCACCTTATGACCGTTCTCCTGTGAGTCTAGATTTTCGAACCCGACAAAAAACTGATAGTTAATTATAACGTTCAGGGCCACCAAATGACGATGGAATACACAAATTGCGTCGCGATTCAATACATCGGCCTCCAGCCGTCTTGTCCCCAAGAGGAAATTGCTGTCTCGGGCACCATATGAGCCTTCTCCTGTGAGTCTATATTTTCGAATCCGACGCAAAAATAATAGTGAATTGTAACGTTCAGCGCCTCCTAATGACGATAGATCACTCAAATTGCGTCGAGATTCAATACATCGTCCTCCAGTTGATTTGTCTCCAAGGGGATATTGCTGCCTCGGGGTCCATGTGGTCCGTCTCTTGTGAGTCTACATTTTCGAATCCGACGCGAAACTGATAGTTAATTGTAACGTTCAGAGCCTCCTAATGACGAGGGAACACTCAAATTGCGTCGAGATTCATTACATCGTCCTTCAGCCGACTTGTCTCCAAGAGTCTATTGCTGCCTCGGGCACCTTATAGTCGTTCTCAGGTGAGTCTAGATTTTCGAATCCGGTGCAAAACAGATAGTTAATTGTAACGTTCAGCGCCTCCTAATGACGATGGAACACTCAAATTGCGTAGAGATTCAATACTTCGGCCTCGAGCCGACTTGTCTCCATGGGTCTATGGCTGCCTCGGGCACCTTATGGTCGTTCTCCTGTGAGCCTAGATTTTCGAATCCGACGCCAAACAGATAGTTAATTGTGACGTTCAGGGCCTCCTAATGACGAAGGAGCACTCAAATCGCGTCGAGATTCACTACATCGTCCTCCAGCCGACTTGTCTCCAAGGGGATATCGCTGCTTCGGGCGCCTAATGATCAGTCTCGAGTGAGTCTAGATTTTCGAATCCGACGAAAAACTGATAGTTAATTCAAACATTCAGGGCCTCCTAATGACGATGGAACACTCAAATTGCGTCGCGATCGAATACATCGTCCCCAGCCGACATGTCTCCAAGGGTCTATTGCCGCCTTTGGCACCTTATGGTCGTTCTCCTGTGAGTCTAGTTTTTCGAACCCGACGCAAAACTGATAGTTAATTGTAACGTTCAGGGGCACCTAATGACGATGGAACACTCAAATTGCGTCGAGATTCAATACATCGGCCTCCAGCCGACTTGTCTCCAAGGGGTATTGCTGCCTCGGGCACCATAACAGCCTACTCCTTAGAGTCTAGATTTTCGAATCCGACGCAAAAATGATAGTGAATTGTAACTTTCAGCTCCTCCTAATGACGACAGAACACTCAAATTGCGTCAAGATTCAATACATCGTCCTCCAGCCGATTTGTCTCCAAGGGGATATTGCTGCCTCAGGCACCAAATGGTCCGTCTCCTGTGAGTCTAGATTTTCGAATCCGACGCACAAATGATAGTTAATTGTAACGTTCAGCGCCTCCAATTGACGATGGAACACTCGAATTGCGTCGAGATTCATTACATCGTCGTCCAGCTGATTTGTCTCCAAGGGGATATTGCTGCCTCGGGCACCAAATGGTCCGTCTACTGTGAGTCTAGATTTTTGAATCTGATAGGTAATTGTAACGGTCAGGGCCTCCTAATGACGATGGAACACTCAAATTGCGTCGAGATTCAATACATCCGCCTCCAGCCGACTTGCCTCCAAGGGTCTGTTGCTGACTCTGGCACTTTATGGTCGTTCTCCTGTGAGTCTAGATTTTCGAATCCGACGCATAACTGATAGTTAATTGTGACGTTCAGCGCCTCCTAATGACGATGGAACACTCAAATTGCGTCGAGAATCAAAACATCGGCGTCGGGCTGACTTGTCTCCAAGGGGATATTGCTGCCTCGGGCACCTTATGGTCGTTCTCCTGTGAGTCTAGATTTTCGAATCCGACGCAAAACAGATAGTTAATTGCAACGTTCAGGAATCTCCTAATGACGAAGGAACACTCAAATTACGTCGAGATTCAATACATCGGCCTCCAGCCGACTTGTCTTCAAGGGGATATTGCTGCCTCGGGCTTCATGTGGTCCGTCTCCTGTGAGTCTACATTTTCGTATCCGACGCAAAACAGATAGTTAATTGTAACGTTCAGGGCCTCCTAATTACGATGGAACACTCAAAATGCGTCGAGATTCAATACATCGGCATTCAGCTGACTTGTCTACAAGAGTCTATTGCTGCCTCGGGCACCTTATGTTCGTTCTCCTGTGAGTCTAGATTTTCGAATCCGACGCAAAAAAGATAGTTAATTGTAACGTTCAGGGCCTCCTAATGACGATGGAACACTCAAATTGCGTCGAGAATCAAAACATCGGCGTCGGGCTGACTTGTCTCCAAGGGGATATTGCTGCCTCGGGCACCTTATGGTCGTTCTCCTGTGAGTCTAGATTTTCGAATCCGACGCAAAACAGATAGTTAATTGCAACGTTCAGGAATCTCCTAATGACGAAGGAACACTCAAATTACGTCGAGATTCAATACATCGGCCTCCAGCCGACTTGCCTCCAAGGGTCTGTTGCTGACTCTGGCACCTTATGGTCGTTCTCCTGTGAGTCTAGATTTTCGAATCAGACGCAAAACAGATAGTTAATTGCAACGATCAGGACCTCCTAATGACGAAGGAACACTCAAATTACGTCGAGATTCACTACATCGTCCTCCAGCCGATTTGTCTCCAAGGGGACATTGCTGCCTCGGGCACCTCATGTTCGTTTTCCGGTGAGTCTATATTTTCGAATCCGGCGCTAAAAAGATAGTTAATTGTAACGTTCAGCGCCTCCTAATGACGATATAACACTCAAATTGCGTCGAGAGTCAATAAATCGACCTCCAGCCGACTTGTCTACAAATGGATTTTGCAGCCTAGGGCTCCATGTGGTCCGTCTCCTGTGAGTCTACATTTTCGAATCCGACGCGAAACTGATAGTTAATTTTAACGTTCAGGGCCTCCTAATGGCGATGGAACACTCAAATTGCGTCGAGTCTCAATACATCGGCCTCGAGCCGACTTGTCTCCATGGGTCTATTGCTGCCTCGGGCACCTTATGGTCGTTCTCCTGTGAGTCTAGATTTTCGAATCCGACGCAAACAGATAGTTAATTGTGACGTTCAGGGCCTCCTGATGACGAAGGAACACTCAAATCGCGTCCAGATTCAATACATCGTCCTCCAGCCGACTTGTCTCCAAGGGGATATCGCTGCCTCGGGCACCACATTGTACGTCTCCGGGGATTCTACGTTTTCGAATCCGACGCAAAACTGATTGTTAATTCTAACGTTCAGGGCCTCCTAATGACGATGGATCACTCAAATTGCGTCGCGATTCAATACATCGTCCTCCAGCGGACTGGTCTCCAAGGTGATATTGCTGCCTCGGGCGACTAATGGTCCGTCTCCAGTGAGTCTAGATTTTCGAATTCGACGAAAAACTGGTAGTTAATTGTAACATTCAGGGCCTCCTAATGACGATGGAACACTCAAATTGCGTCGCGATCCAATACATCATCCTCCAGCCGAATTGTCTCCAAGGGTCTATTGCTGCCTCGGGCACCTTATGATCGTTCTCCTGTGAGTCTAGATTTTCGAACCTGACGCAAAACTAATAGTTAATTGTAACGTTCAGGGGCATCTAATGACAATGGAACACTCAAATTGCGTCGAGATTCAATACATCGGCGTCCAGCCGACTTGTCTCCAAGGGGATATTGCTGTCTCGGGCACCATATGAGCCGTCTTTTGAGAGTCTAGATTTTCGAATCCTACGCAAAAATGATAGTGAATTGTAACGTTCAGCGCCTCCTAATGACGATAGAACACTCAAATAGCGTCGAGATTCAATACATCGTCCTCCAGCCGATTTGTCTCCAAGGGTCTATTGCTGCCTCGGGCACCTTATGGTCGTTCTCTTGTCAGTCTAGATTTTCGAATACGACGCAAAAATGATATTTAATTGTAACGTTCAGGGCCTCATAAAGACGATGGAACACTCAAATTGCGTCGAGATTCAATACATCGTACTCCACCCGACTTGTCTCCATGGGGAAATTGCTGCCTCGGGCTAATTATGATCGTTCTCCTGTGTGTCTGGATTTTCGAATCCGACGCAAAATTGATTGTCAATTGTAACGTTCTTCGCCTCCTAATGACGATGGAACACTCAAATTGCGTCGAGAGTCAATACATCGACCTCCAGCCGTTTTGTCTATAAGGGGATATTGGTGCCTCGGCCTCCATGTGGTCCGACTCCTGTGAGTCTAGATTATCGAATCCGACGCGAAACTGATAGTTAATTGTAACATTCAGGGCTTCCAAATGACGATGGAACACTCAAAATGCGTCGAGATTCAATACATCGTCCTTCAGCCGACTTGTTTCCAAGTGGATATTGCTGTCTCGGGCACCATATGATCCTTCTCCTGTGAGTAGATTTTCGAATCCGACGCTAAGATGATAGTTAATTGTAACGTTCAGCGCCTCCTAATGACCATGGAACACTCAAATATCGTCGAGAGTCAATACATCGTCCTCCGGCCGACTTGTCTCCAACGTTCTATTGCTGCCTCGGGCACCTTATGGTCGTTCTACTGTGAGTCTAGATTTTCGAATCCGTCGCATAACTGATAGTTAATTGTAACGTTCAGGGCCTCCTAATGACGATGGAACTCTCACATTGCGTCGAGATTCAATTCATCGTCCTCCAGCCGACTTGTGTCCAAGTGGATATTGCTGCCTCGGACACCATATGGTCCTTCTCCTGTGAGTCTAGATTTTCGAATCCGACGCGAAACTGATAGTTAATTGTAACGTTCAGGCCCTCCTAATGACAAGGGAACACTCAAATTGTGTCGAGATTCAAGACATCGGCCTCGAGCCGACTTGTCTCCAAGGGTCTATTGCTGCTTCGGGCACCTTATGATCGTTCTCCTGTGAGTCTAGATTTTCGAACCCGACAAAAAACTGATAGTTAATTATAACGTTCAGGGCCACCAAATGAAGATGGAATACACAAATTGCGTCGCGATTCAATACATTGGCCTCCAGCCGTCTTGTCTCCAAGAGGAAATTGCTGTCTCGGGCACCATATGAGCCTTCTCCTGTGAGTCTAGATTTTCGAATCCGACGCAAAAATAATAGTGAATTGTAACGTTCAGCGCCTCCTAATGACGATAGAACACTCAAATTGCGTCGAGATTCAATACATCGTCCTCCAGTTGATTTGTCTCCAAGGGGATATTGCTGCCTCGCCAACCAAATGGTCCGTCTCCAGTGAGTCTAGATTTTTGAATCCGACGCGAAACTGAATGTTAATTGTAACGTTCAGCGCCTCCTAATGACGATGCAACACTCAAATTGCGTGGAGAGGCAATACATCGACCTCCAGCCGACTTGTCTCCAAGGGGATATTGCTGCCTCGGGCTCCATGTGGTCCGTCTCTTGTGAGTCTACATTTTCGAATCCGACGCGATACTGATAGTTAATTGTAACGTTCAGAGCCTCCTAATGACGAGGGAACACTCAAATTGCGTCGAGATTCAATACATCGTCCTTCAGCCGACTTGTCTCCAAGAGTCTATTGCTGCCTCGGGCACCTCATAGTCGTTCTCCGGTGAGTCTAGAGTTTCGAATCCGGCGCAAAACAGATAGTTAATTGTAACGTTCAGCGCCTCCTAATGACGATGGAACACTCAAATTGCGTAGAGATTCAATACATCGGCCTCGAGCCGACTTGTCTCCATGGGTCTATTGCTGCCTCGGGCACCTTATGGTCGTTCTCCTGTGAGTCTCGATTTTCGAATCCGACGCAAAACAGATAGTTAATTGTGACATTCAGGGCTTCCTAATGACGAAGGAGCACTCAAATCGCGTCGAGATTCACTACATCGTCCTCCAGCCGACTTGTCTCCAAGGGGATATCGCTGCTTCGGGCGCTTAATGGTCAGTCTCCAGTGAGTCTAGATTTTCGAATCCGACGAAAAACTGATAGTTAATTCTAACATTCAGGGCCTCCTAATGACGATGGAACACTCAAATTGCGTCGCGATCGAATACATCGTCCCCAGCCGACTTGTCTCCAAGGGTCTATTGCCGCCTCGGGCACCTTATGGTCGTTCTCCTGTGAGTCTAGTTTTTCGAACCCGACGCAAAACTGATAGTTAATTGTAACGTTCAGGGGCGCCTAATGACGATGGAACACTCAAATTGCGTCGAGATTCAATACATCGGTCTCCAGCCGACTTGTCTCCAAGGGGTATTGCTGCCTCGGGCACCATACGAGCCTTCTCCTGAGAGTCTAGATTTTCGAATCCGACGCAAAAATGATAGTGAATTGTAACGATCAGCTCCTCCTAATGACAACAGAACACTCAAATTGCGTCGACATTCAATACATCGTCGTCCAGCTGATTTGTCTCCAAGGGGATATTGCTGCCTCGGGCACCAAATGGCCCGTCTACTGTGAGTATAGATATTTGAATCCGACGCGAAACTGATAGTTAATTGTAACGGTCAGGGCCTCCTAATGACGATGGAACACTCAAATTGCGTCGAGATTCAATACATCGGCCTCCAGCCGACTTGCCTCCAAGGGTCTGTTGCTGCCTCTGGCACCTTATGGTCGGTCTCCTGTGAGTCTAGATTTTCGAATCCGACGCATAACTGATAATTAATTGTAACGTTCAGCGCCTCCTAATGACGATGGAACACTCAAATTGCGTCGAGAGTCAATACATCGATCTCCAGCCGACTTGTCTTCAAGGGGATATTGCTGCCTCGGGCTTCATGTGGACCGTCTCCTGTGAGTCTAGATTTTCGAATCCGACGCAAAACTGATAGTTACTTGTAACGTTCAGGGCCTCCTAATGACGATGGAACACTCAAAATGCGTCGTGATTCAATACATCGGCATTCAGCTGACTTGTCTGCAAGAGTCTATTGCTGCCTCGGGCACCTTATGTTCGTTCTCCTGTGAGTCTAGATTTTCGAATCCGACGCAAAACAGATAGTTAATTGTAACGTTCAGGAACTCCTAATGACGATGGAACACTCAAATTACGTCGAGAATCAAAACATCGGCCTCGAGCTGACTTGTCTCCAAGGGGATATTGCTGCCTCGGGCACCTTATGGTCGTTCTCCTGTGAGTCTAGATTTTCGAATCCGACGCAAAACAGATAGTTAATTGCAACGTTCAGGACCTCCTAATGACGAGGGAACACTCAAATTACGTCGAGATTCACTACATCGTCCTCCAGCCGACTTGTCTCCAAGGGGATATTGCTGTCTCGGGAACCATATGAGCCCTCTCCTGTGAGTCTAGATATTCGAATTCGACGAATAAATTATAGTGAATTGTAACGTTCAGCGCCTCCTATTGACGATAGAACACTCAAATTGCGTCGAGATTCATTACATCGTCCTCCAGCCGATTTGTCTCCAAAGGGATACTGCTGCCTCGGCAACCAAATGGTCCGTCTCCTGTGAGTCTAGATTTTTGAATCCGACGCGAAACTGATAGTTAATTGTAATGTTCAGGGCCTCCTAATGACGATGGAACACTTAAATTGCGTCGAAATTCAATACATCGTCCTCCACCCGACTTGTCTAAATGGGGATATTGCTGCCTCGGGCTAATTGTGATCGTTCTCCTGTGTGTCTGGATTTTCGAATCCGACGCAAAATTGATTGTTAATTGTAACGTTCTTCGCCTCCTAATGACGATGGAACACTCAAATTGCGTCGAGAGTCAATACATCGACCTCCAGCCGTTTTGTCTGTAAGGGGATATTGCTGCCTCGGGCTCCATGTGGTCCGACTCCTGTGAGTCTAGATTTTCAAATCCGACGCGAAACTGATAGTTAATTGTAACGTTCAGGCCCTCCTAATGACAAGGGAACACTCAAATTGTGTCGAGATTCAAGACATCGGCCTCGAGCCGACTTGTGTCCAATAGTCTATTGCTGCCTCGGGCACCTTATGGTCGTTCTCCTGTGAGTCTAGATTTTCTAATCCAACGCCAAACAGATAGTTAATTGTAACGTTCAGGACCTCCTAATGACAAAGGAACACTCAAATTGCGTTGCGATCCAATACATCGCCCTCCAGCGAACTGGTCTCCAAGGGGATATTGCTGCCTCGGGCACCTAATGGTCGTTCTCCTGTGAGTCTAGATTTTCGAATCCGACGCAAAACAGATAGTTAATTGTGACGTTCTGGGCCTCCTAATGACGAAGGAGCACTCAAATCGCGTCGAGATTCACTACATCCTCCTCCAGCCGACTTGTCTCCAAATGCATATCGCTGCTTCGGGCGCTTAATGGTCAGTCTCCAGTGAGTCTAGATTTTCGAATCCGACGAAAAACTGATAGTTAATTCTAACATTCAGGGCCTCCTAATGACGATGGAACACTCAAATTACGTCGCGATCGAATACATCGTCCCCAGCCGACTTGTCTCCAAGGGTCTATTGCCGCCTCGGGCACCTTATGGTCGTTCTCCTGTGAGTCTAGTTTTTCGAACCCGACGCAAAACTGATAGTTAATTGTAACGTTCAGGGGCACCTAATGACGATGGAACACTCAAATTGCGTCGAGATTCAATACATCGGCCTCCAGCCGACTTGTCTCCAAGGGGTATTGCTGCCTCGGGCACCATACGAGTCTTCTCTTGAGAGTCTAGATTTTCGAATCCGACGCAAAAATGATAGTGAATTGTAACGTTCAGCTCCTCCTAATGACGATAGAACACTCAAATTGCGTCGAGATTCAATACATCGTCGTCCAGCTGATTTGTCTCCAAGGGGATATTGCTGCCTCGGGCACCAAATGGTCCGTCTACTGTGAGTATAGATATTTGAATCCGACGCGAAACTGATAGTTAATTGTAACGGTCAGGGCCTCCTAATGACGATGGAACACTCAAATTGCGTCGAGATTCAATACATCGGCCTCCAGCCGACTTGCCTCCAAGGGTCTGTTGCTGCCTCTGGCACCTTATGGTCGGTCTCCTGTGAGTCTAGATTTTCGAATCCGACGCATAACTGATAGTTAATTGTAACGTTCAGGGCCTCCTAAGGACGATGGAACACTCAAATTGCGTCGAGATTCAATACATCGATCTCCAGCCGACTAGTCTTCAAGGGGATATTGCTGCCTCGGGCTTCATGTGGTCCGTCTCCTGTGAGTCTAGATTTTCGAATCCGACGCAAAACAGATAGTTAATTGTAACGTTCAGGGCCTCCTAATGACGATGGAACACTCAAAATGCGTCGAGATTCAATACATCGGCATTCTGCTGACTTGTCTGCAAGAGTCTATTGCTGCCTCGGGCACCTTGTGTTCGTTCTCCTGTGAGTCTAGATTTTCGCATCCGACGCAAAACAGATAGTTAATTGTAACGTTCTGGGCCTCCTAATGACGATGGTACACTCAAATTACGGCGAGAATCAAAACATCGGCCTCGAGCTGACTTGTCTCCAAGGGGATATTGCTGCCTCGGGCACCTTATGGTCGTTCTCCTGTGAGTCTACATTTTCGAATCCGACGCAAAACAGATAGTTAATTGCAACGTTCAGGACCTCCTAATGACGAGGGAACACTCAAATTACGTCGAGATTCACTACATCGTCCTCCAGCCGACTTGTCTCCAAGGGGATATTGCTGTCTCGGGAACCATATGAGCCTTCTCCTGTGAGTCTAGATATTCGAATTCGACCCAAAAATGATAGTGAATTGTAACGTTCAGCGCCTCCTATTGACGATAGAACACTCAAATTGCGTCGAGATTCATTAGATCGTCCTCCAGCCGATTTGTCTCCAAGGGGATACTGCTGCCTCGGCAACCAAATGGTCCGTCTCCTGCGAGTCTAGATTTTTGAATCCGACGCGAAACTGATAGTTAATTGTAACGTTCAGGGCCTCCTAAGGACGATGGAACACTCAAATTGCGTCGAGATTCAATACATCGTCCTCCAGCCGACTTGTCTCCAAGGGTCTATTGCTGCCTCGGGCACCTTATGATCGCTCTCCTGTGAGTCTAGATTTTCGAACCCGACACAAGACTGATAGTTAATTATAACGTTCAGGGCCACATAATGACGATGGAACACTCAAATTGCGTCGCGATTCAATACATCGGCCTCCAGCCGACTTGTCCACAAAGGGATGTTGCTCTCTCGGGAATCATATGAGCCGTCTCCTGTGAGTCTAGATTTTCGAATCCGACGCAAAAATGATAGTGAATTGTTACGTTCAACGCCTCCTAATGACGATAGAACACTCAAATTGCGTCGAGATTCAATATATCGTCCTCCAGCCGATTTGTCTCCAAGGGGATATTGCTGCCTCGGGCACCTCATGGTCCTTCTCCGGTGAGTCTAGATTTTCGAATCCGACAAAAAACTGGTAGTTAATTGTATCATTCAGGGCCTCCTAATGACGATGGAACACACAAATTGCGTCGCGATCCAATACATCGTCCTCCAGCCGAATTGTCTCCAAGGGTCTATTGCTGCCTCGGGCACCTTTTGATCGTTCTCCTGTGAGTCTAGATTTTCGAACCCGACGCAAAACTGATAGTTAATTGTAACGTTCAGGGGCTTCTAATGACGATGGAACACTCAAATTGCGTCGAGATTCAATACATCGGCGTCCAGCCGACTTGTCTCCAAGGGGATATTGCTGTCTCGGGCACCATATGAGCCGTCTCTTGAGAGTCTAGATTTTCGAATCCGACGCAAAAATGATAGTGAATTGTAACGTTCAGCGCCTCCTAATGACGATAGAACACTCAAATTGCGTCGAGATTCAATACATCGTCCTCCAGCCGATTTGTCTCCAAGGGGATATTGCTGTCTCGGGCACCTTATGATCGTTCTCCTGTGAATCTAGATTTTCGAACCCGACGCAAAACTGATAGTTAATTGTAACGTTCAGGGGGTCCTAATGACGATGGAGCACTCAAATTTCGTCGCGATTCAATACATCGTCCTTCAGCGGACTGGTCTCGAAGGGGATATTGCTGCCTCGGGCACCTTATGGTCCGTCTCCAGTAACTCTAGATTTCCGAATCCGACGAAAATATGATAGTTATTTGTAACGTTCAGCGCCTCCTAATGACGATAGAATACTCAAATTGCGTCGAGATTCAATACATCAACGTCCAGCCGATTTGTCTATAAGGGGATATTGCTGCCTCGGCAACCAAATGGTCCGTCTCCTGTGAGTCTAGATATTTGAATCCGACGCAAAACCTGATAGTTAATTGTAACGTTCAGGCCCTCCTAATGACGATGGAACACTCAAATTGCGCCGAGATTCAATACATCGTCCTGGAGCCGACTTGTCTCCAAGGGTCTATTGCTGCCTCGGGCACCTTATGATCGCTCTCCTGTGAGTCTAGATTTTCGAACCCGACACAAGACTGATAGTTAATTATAACGTTCAGGGCCACATATTGACGATGGAACACTCAAATAGCGTCGCGATTCAATACATCGGCCTCTAGCCGACTTGTCTCCAAGGGGATATTGCTGTCTCGGGAACCATATGAGCCGTCTCCTGTGAGTCTAGATTTTCGAATCCGACGCAAAAATGATAGTGAATTGTTACGTTCAACGCCTCCTAATGACGATAGAACACTCAAATTGCGTCGATATTCAATATATCGTCCTCCAGCCGATTTATCTCCAAGGGGATATTGCTGCCTCGGGCACCTCATGGTCGTTCTCCGGTGAGTCTAGATTTTCGAATCCGGCGCAAAACAGATAGTTAATTGTAACGTTCAGCGCCTCCTAATGACGATGTAACACTCAAATTGCTTCGAGAGTCAATAAATCGACCTCCAGCCGACTTGTCTACAAGATTATTTTACAGCCTCGTGCTCCATGTGGTCCGTCTCCTGTGAGTCTACATTTTCGAATCCGACGCAAAACAGATAGTTCATTGTAACGTTCAGGACCTCGTAATGACGATGGAACACTCAAATTGCGTCTAGATCCAAAACATAGTCCATCAGCCCACTTGTTTCCATGGGGATATTGCTGTCTCGGGCAGCATATGATTGTTCTCCTGTGAGTAGATTTTCGAATCCGACGCTAAAATGATAGTTATTTGTAACGTTCAGGGCCACATAATGACGATGGAATACCTCAAATTGCGTCGCGATTCAATACATCGGCCTCCAGCCGACTTGTCTCCAAGGATATATTGCTGTCTCGGGCACCATATGAGCCGTCTCCTGAGAGTCTAGATTTTCGAATCCGACGCAAAAATGATAGTGAATTGTAACGTTCACCGCCTCCTAATGACGATAGAACACTCAAATTGCGTCGAGATTCAATACATCGTCCTCCAGCCGATTTGTCTCCAAGGGGTTATTGCTGTCTCGGGCACCTTATGATCGTTCTCCTGTGAGTCTAGATTTTCAAACCCGACGCAAAACTGATAGTTAATTGTAACGATCAGGGGGTCCTAATGACGATGGAGCACTCAAATTTCGTCGCGATTCAATACATCATCCTCCAGCGGACTGGTCTCCAAGGTGATATTGCTGCCACGGGCACCTAATGGTCCGTCTCCAGTGAGTCTACATTTTCGAATCCGACGAAAAACTGGTAGTTAATTGTAACATTCAGGGCCTCCTAATGACGATGGAACACACAAATTGCGTCGCGATCCCATACATCGTCCCCCAGCCGAATTGTCTCCTAGGGTCTATTGCTGCCTCGGGCACCTTATGATCGTTCTCCTGTGAGTCTAGATTATCGAACCCGACGCAAAACTGATAGTTAATTGTAACGTTCAGGGGCATCTAATGACGATGGAACACTCAAATTGCGTCGAGATTCAATACATCGGCCTCCAGCCGACTTGTCTCCAAGGGGATATTGCTGTCTCGGGCACCATATGAGCCGTCACCTGAGAGTCTAGATTTTCGAATCCGACGCAAAAATGATAGTGAATTGTAACGTTCACCGCCTCCTAATGACGACAGAACACTCAAATTGCGTCGAGATTCAATACATCGTCCTCCAGCCGATTTGCCTCCAAGGGGATATTGCTGTCTCGGGCACCTTATGATCGTTCTCCTGTGAGTCTAGATTTTCGAACCCGACGCAAAACTGATAGTTAATTGTAACGTTCAGGGGGTCCTAATGACGATGGAGCACTCAAATTTCGTCGCGATTCAATACGTCGTCCTCCAGCGGACTGGTCTCGAAGGGGATATTGCTGCCTCGGGCACCTTATGGTCCGTATCCAGTAAGTCTAGATTTTCGAATCCGACGAAAAACTGATAGTTAATTGTAACGTTCAGCGCCTCCTAATGACGATAGAATACTCAAATTGCGTCGAGATTCAATACATCAACGTCCAGCCGATTTGTCTATAAGGGGATATTGCTGCCTCGGCAACCAAATGGACCGTCTCCTGTGAGTCTAGATATTTGAATCCGACGGGAAACCTGATAGTTAATTGTAACGTTCAGGCCCTCCTAATGACGATGGAACACCCAAATTGCGCCGAGATTCAATACATCGTCCTCCAGCCGACTTGCCTCGGGCACCTTATGATCGCTCTCCTGTGAGTCTAGATTTTCGAACCCGACACAAGACTGATAGTTAATTATAACGTTCAGGGCCACATATTGACGATGGAACACTCAAATAGCGTCGCGATTCAATACATCGGCCTCCAGCCGACTTGTCTCCAAGGGGATATTGCTGTCTCGGGAACCATATGAGCCGTCTCCTGTGAGTCTAGATTTTCGAATCCGACGCAAAAATGATAGTGAATTGTTACGTTCAACGCCTCCTAATGACGATAGATCACTCAAATTGCGTCGAGATTCAATATATCGTCCTCCAGCCGATTTATCTCCAAGGGGATATTGCTGCCTCGGGCACCTCATGGTCGTTCTCCGGTGAGTCTAGATTTTCGAATCCGGCGCAAAACAGATAGTTAATTGCAACGTTCAGCGCCTCCTAATGACGATGTAACACTCAAATTGCGTCGAGAGTCAATAAATCGACCTCCAGCCGACTTGTCTACAAGGGGATTTTGCAGCCTCGTGCTCCATGTGGTCCGTCTCCTGTGAGTCTACATTTTCGAATCCGACGCAAAACAGATAGTTCATTGTAACGTTCAGGACCTCCTAATGACGATGGAACACTCAAATTGCGTCTAGATCCAAAACATAGTCCATCAGCCTACTTGTCTCCAAGGGGATATTGCTGTCTCGGGCAGCATATGATCGTTCTCCTGTGAGTAGATTTTCGAATCCGACGCTAAAATGATAGTTATTTGTAACGTTCAGGGCCTCCTAATGGCGATGGAACACTCAAATTGCGTCGAGTTTGAATACATCGGCCTCGAGCCGACTTGTCTCCATGGGTCTATTGCTGCCTCGGGCACCTTATGGTCGTTCTAATGTGAGTCTAGATTTTCGAGTCCGAAGCAAAACAGATAGTTAATTGTGACGTTCAGGGCCTCCTAATGACGAAGGAACACTCAAATCGCGTCGAGATTCAATACATCGTCCTCCAGCCGACTTATCTCCAAGGGGATATCGCTGCCTCGGGCACCACATTGTACGTCTCCGGTGATTCTACGTTTTCGAATCCGACGCAAAACTGATTGTTAATTCTCACGTTCAGGGCCTCTTAATGACGATGGTGCACTCAAATTGCGTCGCGATTCAATACAGTCCTCCAGCGGACTGGTCTCCAAGGTGATATTGCTGCCTCGGGCACCTAATGGTCCGTCTCCAGTGAGTCTAGATTTTCAAATCCGACGGAAAACTGATAGTTAATTGTAACATTCAGGGCCTCCTAATGACGATGGAAAACTCAAATTGCGTCGCGATCCAATACATCGTCCTCCAGCCGAATTGTTTCCAAGGGTCTATTGCTGCCTCGGGCACCTTATGATCGTTCTCCTGTGAGTCTAGATTTTCGAACCCGACGCAAAACTGATAGTTAATTGTAACGTTCAGGGGCATCTAATGACGATGGAACACTCGAATTGCGTCGAGATTCAATTCATCGGCCTCCAGCCGACTTGTCTCCAAGGGGATGTTGCTGTCTCGGGCACCATATGAGCCGTCTCTTGAGAGTCTAGATTTTCGAATCCGACGCGAAACTGATAGTTAATTGCAACGTTCAGGCCCTCCTAATGACGATGGAACACTCAAATTGCGTCGAGAGTCAATACATCGATCTCCAGCCGAGTTGTCTACAAGAGGATATTGCTGCCTCGGGCTTCATGTAATCCGTCTCCTGTGAGTCTAGATTTTCGAATCCGACGCAAAACAGATAGTTAATTGTAACGTTCAGGACCTCCTAATGGCGATGGAACACTCACATTGCGTCGAGATTCAATACATCGGCCTCCAGCCGACTTGTCTCCAAGGGTCTGTTGCTGCCTCTGGCACCTTATGGTCGTTCTCCTGTGAGTCTAAATTTTCGAATCACACGCATAACTGATAGTAAATTGTAACGTTCAGGCCCTCCTAATGACGATGGAACACTCAAATTGCGTCGAGATTCAATACATCGTCCTCCAGCCGACTTGTCTCCAAGGGGATATTGCTGTCTCGGGCACCTTATGATCGCTCTCCTGTGAGTCTAGTTTTTCGAACCCGACACAAGACTGATAGTTAATTATAACGTTCAGGGCCACATAATGACGATGGAACACTCAAATAGCGTCGCGATTCAACACATCGTCCTCCAGAGGACTGGTCTCGAAGGGGCTATTGCTGTCCCGGTCACCATATGAGCCTTCTCCTGTGAGTCTAGATTTTCGAATCCGACGCAAAATTGAAAGTGAATTGTAACGTTCAGCGCCTCCTATTGACGATAGAACACTCAAATTGCGTCAAGATTCAATATATCGTCCTCCAGCCGATTTGTCTCCAAGGGGATATTGCTGCCTCGGGCACCTCATGGTCGCTCTCCGGTGAGTCTAGATTTTCGAATCCGGCGCAAAACAGATAGTTAATTGTAACGTTCAGCGCCTCCTAATGACGATGTAACACTCAAATTGCGTCGAGAGTCAATAAATCGACCTCCAGCCGACTTGTCTACAAAGGGATTTTGCAGCCTCGGGCTCCATGTGGTCCGTCTCCTGTGAGTCTACATTTTCGAATCCGACGCGAAACTGATCGTTAATTGTAACATACATTGCCTCCTAATGACGATGGAACACTCAAATTGCGTCTAGATTCAAAACATCGTCCATCAGCCCACTTGTCTCCAAGGGGATATTGCTGTCTCGGGCACCATATGAGCCGTCTCTTGAGAGTCTAGATTTTCGAATCCGACGCAAATATGATAGTGAATTGTAACGTTCAGCGCCTCCTAATGACGATCGAACACTCAAATTGCGTCGAGATTCAATACATCGTCCTCCAGCCGATTTGTCTCCAAGGGGATAATGATGTCTCGGGCACCTTATGATCGTTCTCCTGTGAGTCTAGATTTTCGAACCCGACGCAAAACTGATAGTTAATTGTAACGTTCAGGGCCTCCTAATGACGATGGAGCACTCAAATTTCGTCGCGATTCAATACATCGTCCTCCAGCGGACTGGTCTCGAAGGGGATATTGCTGCCTCGGGCACCGTATGGTCCGTCTCCAGTAAGTCTAGATTTTCGAATCCAACGAAAAACTGATAGTTAATTGTAACGTTCAGCGCCTCCTAATTACGATAGAATACTCAAATTGCGTCGAGATTCAATACATCAACGTCCAGCCGATTTGTCTATATGGGGATGTAGCTGCCTCGGCAACCAAATTGCCCGTCTCCTGTCAGTCTAGATTTTTGAATCCGACGTGAAACTGATAGTTAATTGCAACGTTCAGGCCCTCCTAACGACGATGGAACACTCAAATTGCGTCGAGATTCAATACATCGGCCTCCAGCCGACTTGTCTCCAAGGGTCTGTTGCTGCTCTGGCAATTTATGGTCGTTCTCCTGTGAGTCTAAATTTTCGAACCAGACGCATAACTGATAGTTAATTGTAACGTTCAGCGCGTCCTAATGGCGATGGAACACTCAAATTGCGTCGAGAGTCAATACACCGATCTCCAGCCGACTTGTCTACAAGGGGATATAGCTGCCTCGGGCTTCATGTGGTCCGTCTCCTGTGAGTCTAGATTTTCGAATCCGACGCAAAACAGATAGTTAATTGTAACGTTCAGGACCTCCTAATGACGATGGAACACTCAAAATGCGTCGAGATTCAATACATCGGCATTCAGCCGACTTGTCTCTAAGAGTCTATTGCTGTTTCGGGCACCTTATGGTCGTTCTCCTGTAAGTCTAGATTTTCGAATCCGACGCAAAACAGATAGTTAATTGTAACGTTCAGCGCCTCCTAATGACGATGGAACACTCAAATTGCGTCGAGATTCAATACATCGACCTTCAGCCGATTTGCCTCCAAGGGGATATTGCTGTCCCGGTCACCATATGAGCCTTCTCCTGTGAGTCTAGATTTTCGAATCCGACGCAAAATTGAAAGTGAATTGTAACGTTCAGCGCCTCCTATTGACGATAGAACACTCAAATTGCGTCGAGATCAATACATCGTCCTCCAGCCGATTAGTCTCCATGGGGATGTTGCTGCCTCGGCAACCAAATGGTCCGTCTCCTGTGGGTCTAGATTTTTGAATAAAACGCGAAACTGATAGTTAATTGTAACGTTCAGGGCCTCCTAATGACGATGGTACACTCAAATTGCGTCGTGATTCAATACATCGTCCTTCAGCCGAATTGTCTCCAAGAGTCTATTGCTGTCTAGGGCACCTTATGGTCGTTCTCCTGTGAGTCTAGATTTTCGAATCCGGCGCAAAACAGATAGTTAATTGTAACGTTCAGCGCCACCTAATGACGTTGGAACACTCAAAATGCGTCGAGAGTCAATACATCGACCTCCACCCGACTTGTCTTCAAGGGGATTTTGCTGCCTCGGTGTCCATGTGGTCCGTCTCCTGTGAGTCTACATTATCTAATCCGACGGGAAACAGATAGTTAATTATGACGTTCGGGGCCTCCTAATGACGAAGGAACACTCAAATCGCGTCGAGATTCACTATATCGTCCTCCAGCAGACTTGTCTCCAAGGGGATGTCGCTTTCTCGAGCACCACATGGTCCGTCTCCGGTTACTCTACGTTTTCGAATCCGACGCAAAACTAATAGGTAATTGTAACGTTCAGGGGCTCCTAATGACGATGGAGCACTCAAATTGCGTCGCGATTCAATACATCGTCCTCCAGCGGACTGGTCTCCAAGGGGATATTGCTGCTTCGGGCACCTAATGGTCCGTCTCCAGTGAGTCTAGATTTTCGAATCCGAACAAAAACTGATAGCTAATTGTAATGTTCAGGGCCTCCTAATGACGATGGAACACTCAATCCGCGTCGCGATCCAATACATCGTCCTCCAGCCGACTTGTCTCCAAGGGCCTATTGCTGCCTCGGGCACCTTATGAACGGTCTCCAGTGAGTCTAGATTTTTGAATCCGACGCGAAACTGATAGTTAATTGTAACGTTCAGGGGCACCTAATGACGATGGAACATTCAAATTGCGTCCAGATTCAATATATCGGTATTCAGGCGAATTGTCTCCAAGGGTCTATTGCTTCCTGGGGCTGCTTATGATCGTTCTCTTGTAAGTCTAGATATTATAATCCGACGCAAAACTGATAGTTAATTGTAATGTTCAGGGCCTCCTAATGACGATTGAACACTCAAATAGCGTTGCGATTCAATACATCGTCCTCCAGCGGACTGGTCTCCAGGGGGATATAGCCTCGGGCACCTTATGGTCTGTCTCCAGTGTGTCTAGCTTTTCGAATCCGACGAAAAACTGATAGTTAATTGTAACATACAGGGCCTTCTAATGACGATGGAACACTCAAATTGCGTCGCGATCCAATACATCGTAATCTAGCCGACTTGTCTCCAAGGGTCTGTTGCTGCCTCTGGCACCTTATGGTCGTTCTCCTGTGAGTCTAGATTTTCGAACCCGACGCAAAACTGATAGTTAATTGTAACGTTCAGGGGCACCTAATGACGATGGAACACTCAAATTGCGTCGAGATTCAATACATCGGCCTCCAGCCGACTTGTCTTCAAGGGGATATTGCTGTCTCGGGCACCATATGAGCCTTCTCCTGTGAGTCTAGATTTTCGAATCCGACGCAAAAATGATAGTGAATTGTAACGTTCAGCGCCTCCTAATGACGATAGAACACTCAAATTGCGTCGAGATTCAGTACATCGTCCTCCAGCCGATTTGTCTCCAAGGGGATATTGCTGCCTCGGGCACCAAATGGTGCGTCTCCTGTGAGTCTAGATTTTTGAATCTGACGCGAAACTGATAGTTAATTGAAACGTTCAGGGACTCCTAATGACGATGGAACACTCAAATTGCGTCGAGATCCAATACATCGTCCCTCAGCCGACTTGTCCCCAAGGGGATATTGCTGTCTCGGGCACCACATGATCCTTCTCCTGTGAGTAGATTTTCGAATCCGACGCTAAAATGATAGTTAATTGTAACGTTCAGCGCCACCTATTGACGATGGAACACTCAAATTGCGTCGAGAGTCAATACATCGTCCTCCAGCCGACTTGTCTCCAAGGGTCTATTGCTGCCTCGGGCACCTTATGGTCGTTCTCCTGTGAGTCTAGATTTTCGAATCCGACGCAAAAATGATACTTAATTGTAACGTCAGCGCCTCCTAATGACGATGGAACACTCACATTGCGTCGAGATTCAATAAATCGGCCTCCAGCCGACTTGTCTCCAAGGGTCTGATGCTGCCTCTGGCACCTTATGGTCGTTCTCCTGTGAGTCTAGATTTTCGAATCCGACGCATAACTGATATTGAATTGTAACGTTCAGCGCCTCCAAATGACGATGGAACACTCAAATTGCGACGCGATCCAATACATCGTCCTCCAGCTGACTTGTCTCCAAGGGTCTATTGCAACCTCGGGCACCATATGGTTCGTCTCCTGTGACTCTAGATTTTCGAATCCGACGCAAAAATGATATTTAATTGTAACGTTCAGCGCCTCCCAATGACGATGGAGCACTCAAATTGCGTCGAGAGTCAATACATCGATCTCCAGCCGACTTGTCTACAAGGGGATATTGCTGCCTCGGGCCGTCTCCTGTGAGTCTAGATTTTCTAATCCGACGCGAAACTGATAGTTATATGTAACGTTGAGGGCCTCCTAATGACGATGGAACACTCAAATTGCGTCGAGATTCAATACATCGGCATTCAGCCAACTTGTCTCCAAAAGTCTATTGCTGCCTCGGGCACCTTATGGTCGTTCACCTGTGCGTCTAGATTCTCGAATCCGACGCAAAACTGATAGTTAATTGTAACGTTCGGGGCTTCCTAATGACGATGGAAGACTCAAATTGCGTCGAGATTCAATATATCGGTATTCAGCCGATTTGTCTCCAAGGGTCTATTGCTGCTTGGGGCACCTTATGATCGATCTCGTGTGAGTCTAGATGTTAGAATCCGACGCAAAACTGATAGTTAATTGTAATATTCAGGGCCTCTTAATGACGATGGAAAACTCAATTTGCGTCGAGATTCAATACATCGGCCTCCAGCCGACTTGTCTCCAACGGTCTGTTGCTGCCTCTGGCACCATATGGTCCGCCTCCTGTGACTCTAGATTTTCGAATCCGACGCACAAATGATAGTTAATTGTAACGTTCAGCGCCCCCTAATGACGATGGAACACTCAAATTGCGTCGAGAGTCAATACATCGTCCTCCAGCCGAGTTGTCTCAAAGGGTCTATTGCTGCCTCGGGCACCATTTGGTCGTTCTCCTGTGAATCTAGATTTTCGAATAGGACGCTAAAATGATAGTTAATTGTAACGTTCAGTGCCTCCTAATGACGATGGAACACTGAAATTGCGTCGAGATTCACTACATCGTCCTCCAGCCGACTTGTCTCCATGGGTCTATTGCTGCCTCGGCCACCTTATGGTCGTTCTCCTTTGAGGCAAAATTTTCGAATCCGACGCAAAACAGATAGTTAATTGTAACGTTCAGGGAGTCCTAATGACGAAGGAACACTCAAATTGCGTTGAGAGTCACTACATCGACCTCCAGCCGACTTGTCTCCAAGGGAATATCGCTGCTTCGGGCACCACATGGTCCGTCTCCGGTGATTCTACGTTCTCGACTCTGACGCAAAACTGAAAGTTAATTGCAACGTTCAGCGCCTCCTAATGACGATAGAACACTCAAATTGCGTCGAGATTCAATACATCGTCCTCCAGCCGACTTGTCTCCAAAAGTCTATTGCTGCCTCGGGCACCAAATGGTCCGTCTCCTGTGAGTCTAGATTTTCGAATCTGACGCAAAACTGACAGTTAATTGTAACGTTCAGGGCCTCCTAATGACGATGGAACACTCAAATTGCGTCCTTCAGCCGACTTGTCTCCAAGGGGATATTGCTGCCTCGGGCACCTTATGGTCCGTCTCCTGTGAGTCTAGATTTTCAAATCCGACGCAAAAATGATATTCAATTGTAACGTTCAGCGCCTCCTAATGACGATGGAACACTCAAATTGGGTCGAGAGACAATACATCGTCCTCCAGCCGACATGTCTCCAAGGGGATATCGCTGTCTCGGGCATCACATGGTCCGTCTCCGGTGATTCTACGTTTTCGAATCCGACGCAAAACTGAAATTTAATTGTAACGTTCAGGGCCTCCTAATGACGATGGAACAATCAAATTGCGTCGAGATTCAATACATTGTCCTCCAGCCGACTTGTCTTCAAATGTCTATTGCTGCCTCGGGCACCTTGTGGTCGTTCTCCTGTGAGTCTAGATTTTCGAATCCGACGCATAACTGATAGTTAATTGTAAAGTTCAGGACCTCCTAATGACGATGGAACACTGAAATTGCGTCGAGAGTCAATACATCGTCCTCCAGCCGACTTGGCTCCAAGAGGATATTGCTGTCTCGGGCATCATATGAACCTGCACCTGTGAGTCTAGATTTTCGAATCCGACGCGAAACTGATAGTTAATTGTAACGCTTAGGGCCTCCTAATGACGACGGAACACTCAAATTGCGTCGAGATTCAATACATCGGTCTCCAGCCGACTCATCTCAGAGGGTCTATTGCTGCCTCGGGCACCTTATGATCGTTCTCCTGTGAGTCTAGACTTTCGAATCCGACGCATAACTGATAGTTAATTGCAACGGTCAGCGCCTCATAATGACGATGGAACACTCAAATTGCGTCGAGACTCAATACAATGTCCTCCAGCCGACATGTCTCCAAGAGGATATTGCTGTCTCGGGCATCATATGAACCTGCACCTGTGAGTCTAGATTTTCGAATCCGACGCGAAACTGATAGTTAACTGTAACGTTCAGAGCCTCCTAATGACGATGGAACACTCAAATTGCGTCGAGATTCAATACATTGTCCGTCAGCTGACTTGTCTCCAAGGGTCTATTGCTGCCTCGGGTTCTTTATGGTCGCTCTCCTGTGAGTCTAGATTTTCGAATTCGACGCGAAACTGATTGTTAATTGTTACGTTCAGGGGTTCCTAATGACAATGGAACACTCAAATTATGTCGAGATTCAATACATCGTCCTTCAGCCGATCTGTCTCTAGGGGTCTATTGCTGCCTCGGGCACCTTATGGTCATTCTCCTGTGAGTCTAGATTTTCTAATCCAACGCAAAACTGATTGTTAATTGTAACGTTCAGGGCCACCTAATGACGATGGAGCACTCAAATTACGTCGAGTTTGAATACATCGCCCTCCAGCCGACTTGTATCCAATGGGATATTGCTGTCTCGGGCACCATATGATCCTTCTCCTGTGACTAGATTTTCGAATCCGACGCTAAAATGATAGTTAATTGTAACGTTCAGCGCCTCCTAATGACGATGGAACACTCAAATTGCGTCGAGATTCAATAAATCGTCATTCAGCCGATTTCTCTCCAAGGGTCTATTGCTGCCTCGGGCACGTTATGATCGTTCTCCTGTGAGTCCAGATTTTCGAACCCGACGCAAAACTGATAGTTAATTGTAACTTTCAGGGCCTCCTAATGTCAATGGAGCACTCAAATTGCGTCGAGATTCAATACATCGGCCTCCAGCCGACTTGTCTCCAAGGGGTTATCGCTGCCTCGGGCACCACATGGTCCGTCTCCGGTGATTCTACATTTTCGATTCCGACGCAAAACTCATAGGTAATTGTAACGTTCAGGGCCTCCTAATGACGATGGAACACTCAAATTGCGTCGAGATTCAATACTTTGGCTTCCAGCCGACTTGTTTCCAAGTGGACATTGCTGCCTCGGGCACCATATGGTACGTCTCCTGTGAGTCTAGATTTTCGATTCCGATGCGAAACTGATAGTTAATTGTAACGTTCAGGGCCTCCTAATGACGATGGAACTCTCAAACT
This sequence comes from Schistocerca serialis cubense, assembly GCF_023864345.2. Taxonomy (NCBI): domain Eukaryota; kingdom Metazoa; phylum Arthropoda; class Insecta; order Orthoptera; family Acrididae; genus Schistocerca; species Schistocerca serialis. The sequence goes on along the minus strand of NC_064638.1, from coordinate 7,835,754 downwards.
GCGTTGAGATTCAATACATCGTCCTTCAGCCGACTTGTCTCCAACTTTCTATTGCTGCCTCGGGCACCTAATGGTCGTTCTCCTGTGAGTCTAGATTTTCGAATCCGACGCATAACTGATAGTTAATTGCAAAGTTCAGGACCTCCTAATGACGATGGAACACTCAAATTGCGTCGAGATTCAATACATCGTCCTCCAGCCGACTTGTCTCCAAGGGGATATAGCTGCCTCGGGCACCACAATGTCCATCTCTGGTGATTCTACATTTTCGAATCCGACGCAAAATTCATAGTTAATTGTAACGTTCAGAGCCTCCTAATGACGATGGAACACTCAAACTGCGTTGAGATTCAATACATCGTCCCTCAGCCGACTTGCCTCCAACTTTCTATTGCTGCCTCGGGCACCTTATGGTCGTTCTCCTGTGAGTCTAGATTTTCGAATCCGACGCAAAAATAATAGTTAATTGTAACGTTCAGCGCCTCCTAATGACGATGGAGCACTCAAATTGCGTCGAGAGTCAATACATCGTCCTCCAGCCGACTTGTCTACAAGGGAATATTGCTTCCTCGGGCTCCATGTGGTCCGTCTCCTGTGAGTCTAGATTTTCGAATACGACGCGAAACTGATAGTTAATTGTAACGTTCGGAGCCTCCTAACGACGATGGAACACTCAAATTGCGTCGAGATCCAATACATCGTCCTTCAGCCGACTTGTCTCCAGGGGTCTATTACTGCCTCGGGCACCTTATGGTCGTTCTCCTGTGAAACTAGATTTTCTAATCCGACGCAAAACTGATTGTTAATTGTAACGTTCAGGGCCTCCTAATGACGATGGAACACTTAAATTGTGTCGAGATTGAATACATCGTCCTCCAGCCGACTTGTATCCAAGGGGATATTGCTGTCTCGGGCACCATATGATCCTTCTTCTGTGACTAGATTTTCGAATCCGACGATAAAATGATAGTTAATTGTAACGTTCAGCGCCTCCTAATGACGATGAACACTCAAATTGCGTCGAGATTCAATACATCGGCCTCCAGCAGACTTGTCTCCAAGGGTCTATTGCTGCGTCGGGCACCTTGTGATCGTTCTCCTGTGAGTCTAGATTTTCGAACCCGACGAAAAACTGATAGTTAATTGTACCTTTCAGGGCCTCCTAATGTCGATGGAATACTCAAATAGCGTCGAGATTCAATACATCGTCCTCCAGCCGACTTCTCTCCATGGGGATATTGCTGCCACGGGCACCTTATGGTCGTTCTCCTGTGAGTCTAGATTTTCGAATCCGACGTGAAACTGATTGTTAATTGTAACGTTCAGGGCTTCCTAATGACGATGGAATACTGAAATTGCGTCGAGATTCAATACCTCGTCATTCAGCTGATTTGTCTCCAAAGGTCTATTGCTACCTCGGGCACCTTATGGTCGTTCCCCTGTGAGTCTAGATTTTTGAATCCAACGCGAAACTGATTGTTAATTGTAACGTTCATGGCTTACTAATGACGATGGAACACTCAAATTGCGTCGAGATTCAATACATCGTCATTCAGCCGACTTGTCTCCAAGGGTCTTATGTTGATTCGGGCAGCTTATGGTCGTTCTCCTGTGAATCTAGATTTTCGAATCCGACGCAAAACTGATAGTTATTTGTAACGTTCAGGGCCTTCGAATGACGATGGAACACTCAAATTGTATCGAGATTCAATACATCGGCCTCCAGCCGACTTGTCTTCAAATGTCTATTGCTGCCTCGGGCACCTTGTGGTCGTTCTCCTGTGAGTCTAGATATTCGAATCCGACGCTTAACTGATAGTTAATTGTAAACTTCAGGTGCTCCTAATGACGATGGAACACTCAAATTGCGTGGAGATTCAAGACATCGTCCTCCAGCCGACTTGTCTCCAAGGCTCTATTGCCGCCTCGGGCACCACATGATCCGTCTCCGGTGATTTTACATTTTCGAATCCGACGCAAAACTCATAGGTAATTGTAACATTCAGGGCCTCCTAATGACGATGGAACACTCAAATTGCGTCGAGATTCAATACTTTGGCTCCCAGCCGACTTGTTTCCAAGTGGACATTGCTGCCTCGGGCACCATATGTTACGCCTCCTGTGAGTCTAGATTTTCGATTCCGATGCGAAACTGATAGTTAATTGTAACGTTCAGGGCCTCCTAATGACGATGGAACACTCAAACTGCGTTGAGATTCAATACATCGTCCTTCAGCCGACTTGTCTCCAACTTTCTACTGCTGCCTCGGGCACCTTATGGTCGTTCTCCTGTGAGTCTAGATTCTCGAATCCGACGCAAAAGTAATAGTTAATTGTAACGTTCAGCGCCTCCTAACGACGATGGAACACTCAAATTGCGTCGAGAGCCAATACGACGTCCTCCAGCCGACTTGTCTACAAGGGAATATTGCTTCCTTGGGCTCCATGTGGTCCGTCTCCTGTGAGTCTAGATTTTCGAATCCGCCGCGAAACTGGTAGTTAATTGTAACATTCAGGGCCTTCTAATGACAATGGAACACTCATATTGCGTCGAGATTCAATACACGGCCTCCAGCCGTCTTGTCTCCAAGGGTCTATTCCTGCCTCGGGCACCTTATGGTCGTTCTCCTGTGAGTCTAGATTTTCGAATTCGACGCAAAAATAATAGTTAATTGCAACGTTCAGCGCCTCCTAATGACGATGGAACTCTGTAATTGCGACGAGATTCAATGCATCGGCCTCCAGCCGACTTGTCTCCAGGGGTCTATTACTGCCTCGGGCACCTTATGGTCGTTCTCCTGTGAAACTAGATTTTCTAATCCGACGCAAAACTGATTGTTAATTGTAACGTTCAGGGCCTCCTAATGACGATGGAACACTTAAATTGTGTCGAGATTGAATACATCGTCCTCCAGCCGACTTGTATCCAAGGGGATATTGCTGTCTCGGGCACCATATGATCCTTCTTCTGTGACTAGATTTTCGAATCCGACGCTAAAATGATAGTTAATTGTAACGTTCAGCGCCTTCTAATGACGATGGAACACTCAAATTGCGTTGAGATTCAATACATCGGCCACCAGCAGACTTGTCTCCAAGGGTCTATTGCTGCGTCGGGCACCTTGTGATCGTTCTCCTGTGAGTCTAGATTTTCGAACCCGACGAAAAACTGATAGTTAATTGTAACTTTCAGGGCCTCCTAATGTCGATGGAATACTCAAATTGCGTCGAGATTCAATACATCGTCCTCCAGCCAACTTCTCTCCATGGGGATATTGCTGCCACGGGCACCTTATGGTCGTTCTCCTGTGAGTCTAGATTTTCGAATCCGACGTGAAACTGATTGTTAATTGTAACGTTCAGGGCTTCCTAATGACGATGGAATACTGAAATTGCGTCGAGATTCAATACCTCGTCATTCAGCTGATTTGTCTCCAAAGGTCTATTGCTACCTCGGGCACCTTATGGTCGTTCCCCTGTGAGTCAAGATTTTTGAATCCAACGCGAAACTGATTGTTAATTGTAACGTTCAGGGCTTCCTAATGACGATGGAACACTCAAATTGCGTCGAGATTCAATACATCGTCATTCAGCCGACTTGTCTCCAAGGGTCTTATGCTGATTCGGGCAGCTTATGGTCGTTCTGCTGTGAGTCTAGATTTTCGAATCCGTCGCAAAACTGATAGTTATTTGTAACGTTCAGGGCCTCTGAATGACGATGGAACACTCAAATTGCATCGAGATTCAATACATCGGCCTCCAGCTGACTTGTCTTCAAATGTCTATTGCTGCCTCGGGCACCTTGTGGTCGTTCTCCTGTGAGTCTAGATATTCGAATCCGACGCTTAACTGATAGTTAATTGTAAACTTCAGGTGCTCCTAATGACGATGGAACACTCAAATTGCGTGGAGATTCAAGACATCGTCCTCCAGCCGACTTGTCTCCAAGGCTCTATTGTTGCCTCGGGCACCACATGATCCGTCTCCGGTGAGTTTACATTTTCGAATCCGACGCAAAACTCATAGGTAATTGTAACATTCAGGGCCTCCTAATGACGATGGAACACTCAAATTGCGTCGAGATTCAATACTTTGGCTCCCAGCCGACTTGTTTCCAAGTGGACATTGCTGCCTCGGGCACCATACGTTACGTCTCCTGTGACTCTAGATTTTCGATTCCGATGCGAAACTGATAGTTAATTGTAACGTTCAGGGCCTCCTAATGACGATGGAACACTCAAACTGCGTTGAGATTCAATACATCGTCCTTCAGCCGACTTGTCTCCAACTTTCTATTGCTGCCTCGGGCACCTTATGGTCGTTCTCCTGTGAGTCTAGATTTTCGAATCCGACGCAAAATTAATAGTTAATTGACACGTTCAGCGCCTCCTAATGACGATGGAACACTCAAATTGCGTCGAGTGTCAATACGTCGTCCTCCAGCCGACTTGTCTACAAGGAATATTGCTTCCTTGGGCTCCATGTGGTCCGTCTCCTGTGAGTCTAGATTTTCGAATCCGCCGCGAAACTGATAGTTAATTGTAACATTCAAGGCCTTCTAATGACAATGGAACACTCATATTGCGTCGAGATTCAATACACGGCCTCCAGCCGTCTTGTCTCCAAGGGTCTATTGCTGCCTCGGGCACCTTATGGTCGTTCTCCTGTGAGTCTAGATTTTCGAATCCGACGCAAAAATAATAGTTAATTGTAACGTTCAGCGCCTCCTATTGACGATGGAACACTCAAATTGCGTCGAGAGTCAATACGTCGTCCTCCAGCCGACTTGTCTACAAGGTAATATTGCTTCCTTGGGCTCCATGTGGTCCGTCTCCTGTGAGTCTAGATTTTCGAATCCGACGCATAAGTGATAGTTAATTGCAACGTTCAGCGCCTCCTAATGACGATGGAATTCTCTAATTGCGACGAGATTCAATACATCGTCCTCCAGCCGACTTGTCTTCAAATGTCTATTGCTGCCTCGGGCACCTTCTGGTCGTTCTCCTGTGGGTCTAGATTTTCGAATCCGACGCATAACTGATAGTTAACTGTAAAGTTCAGGACCTCCTAATGACGATGGGGCCCTCAAATTTCGTTGCCATTCAATACATCGTCCTCCAGCGGACAGGTCTCCAAGGGGATATTGCTGCCTCGGGCACCTTATGCTCCGTCTCTAGTGAGTCTACAATTTCGAATCCGACGAAAAACTGATAGTTAATTGTAACGTTCAACGCCTCCTAATGACGATGGAACACTCAAATTGCGTCGAGATTCAATACATCGTCATTCAGCAGACTTGTCACCAAGGGTCTATTGCTGCCTCGGGTCCTTTATGGTCGCTCTCCTGTGAGTCTAGATTTTCGAATCCGACGCGATACTGATTGTTAATTGTTACGTTCAGGCCTTCCTATTGACGATAGAACACTCAAATTGCGTTAAGATTCAATACATTGTCCTTCAGCCGACTTGTCTCTAAGAGTCTATTGCTGCCTCGGGCACCTTATGGTCGTTCCCCTGTGAGTCTAGATTTTAGAATCCGACGCAAAACTGATAGTTAATTGTAATGTTCAGGATCTCCTAATGACAATGGAACACCCAAATTGCGTCGAGATTCAATACATCGGCCTCCAGCCGACTTGTCTCCAAGGGTCAATTGCTGCCTCGTGCACCTTATGGTCGTTCTCCTATGAGTCTAGATTTTCGAATCCGACGCAAAACAGATAGTTAATTGTAACGTTCAGGGCCTCTTAATGACTAAGGAGCACTCAAATTGCGTTGAGAGTCACTACATCGTCCTCCAGCCGACTTGTCACCAAGGGGATTTCGCTACCTCGGGCATCACATGGTCCGTCTCCGGTGATTCAACGTTTTCGAACCCGACGCTAAACTTACAGTTAATTGTAACTTTCAGGGCCTCCTAATGACGATGGGGCACTCAAATGGCGTGGCGATTCAATACATCGTCCTCCAGCGGACTGGTCCCCAAGGCGATATTGCTGCTCCGGGCACCTTATGGTCCGTCTCTAGTGAGTCAACATTTTCGAATCCGACGAAAAACTGATAGTTATTTGTAACGTTCAACGCCACCTAATGACGACGGCACACCCAAATTGCGACGAGAATCAATACATCGGCCTCGAGCCGACTTGTCTTCAAATGTCTATTGCTGCCTCGGGCACCTTGTGGTCGTTCTCCTGTGAGTCTAGATTTTCGAATCCGACGCATAACTGATAGTTAATTGTAAAGTTCAGGACCTCTTAATGACGATGGAACACTCAAATTGCGTGGAGATTCAATACATCGGCCACCAGCCGACTTGTCTCCAAGGGTCTATTGCTGCCACGGGCACCTTATGGGCGTTCTCCTGTGAGTCTAGATTTTCGAATCCGACGCATAACTGATAGTTAATTGCAACGTTCAGCGCCTCCTAATGACGAAGGAACACTCAAATTACGTAGAGATTCAATACATCGGCCTCCAGCCGACTTTCCTCTAATTTCTATTGCTGCCTCGGGCTCCTTGTGGTCGTTCTCCTGTGGGTCTAGATTTTTCGAATCCGACGCATAACTAATAGTTAATTGTAAAGTTCAGGACCTCCTAATGACGATGGAACACTCAAATTGCGTTGTAATTCACTACATCGTCCTCCAGCCGACTAGTCTCCAAGGGGATACCGCTGCCTCGGGCACCACATGGTCCGGCTCCGGTGATTCTACATTTTCGAATCCGACGCAAAACTCATAGTTAATTGTAACGTTCAGGGCCTCCTAATGACGATGGGGCACTCAAATGGCGTCGCGATTCAATACATCGTCCTCCAGCGGACTGGTCTCCAAGGGGATATTGCTGCCTCGGGCACCTTATGTTCGTTTCCCTGTGAGTCTAGATTTTCGAATCCGACGCGAAACTGATAGTTAATTGTAACGTTCAGGGCCTCCTAATGACGATGGAACACTCAAACTGCGTTGAGATTCAATACATCGTCCTTCAGCCGACTTGTCTCCAACTTTCTATTGCTGCCTCGGGCACCTTAAAGTTGTTCTCCTGTGAGTCTAGATTTTCGAATCCGACGCAAAAATGATAGTTAATTGTAACGTTTAGCGCCTCCTAATGACGATGGAACACTCAAATTGCGTCGAGAGTCAATACATCGTACTCCAGCCGACTTGTCTACAAGGGGATATTGCTGCCTCGGGCTCCATTTGGTCCGTGTCCTGTGAGTCTAGATTTTCGAATCCGACGCAAAACTGATAGCTAATTGTAAGGTTCAGGGCCTCCTAATGACTATGGAACACTCAAATTGCGTCGAGATTCAATACAGTGTCCTTCAGCCGACTTGACTCCAAGAGTCTATTGCTGCCTCGAACACCTTATGGTCGTTCTCCTGTGAGTCTAGATTTTCGAATCCGACGCATAACTGATAGTTAACTGTGACGTTCAGAGCCTCTTAATGACGATGGAACACTCAAATTGCGTCGAGATTTAATGCATCGGCCACCAGCCGACTTGTCTCCAAGGCTCCATTGCTGCCTCGGGCACCTTTTGTTCGTTCTCCAGTGAGTCTAGATTTTCGATTCCGACACATAACTGATAGTTAATTGTAACGCTCAGCGCCTTCTAATGACGATGGAACACTCAAATTGCGTCGAGATTCAATACATCGTCCTTCAGCCCACTTGACTCCAAGAGTCTATTGCAGCCTCGGACACCTTATGGTCGTTCTCCTGTGAGACTAGATTTTCGAATTCGAAGCAAAACTGATAGTTAATTGTAACGTTCAGGGCCTCCTAATGACGATGGAACACTCAAATTGCGTCAAGATTCAAGAGAGCGTCCTTCAGCCGACTTGACTCCAAGAGTCTATTGCTGGCTCGGACACCATATTGTCGTTCTCCTGTGAGTCTAGATTTTCGAATCCCACATAAGACTGATAGATAATTGTAACGCTCAGGGCCTCCTAATGACGATGGAACACTCAAATTGCGTCGAGATTCAATACATCGTTCTCCAGCCGACTTCTCTCCATGGGGATATTACAGCCTCGGGCACCTTATGGTCGTTCTCCTAAGAGTCAAGATTTTCGAATCCGACGCGAAACTGATTGTTAATTGTAACGCTCAGCGCCTTCTAATGACGAAGGAACACTCAAATTGCGTCGAGATTCAATACATCGTCCTCCAGCCGACTTGTCTCCAAGGGGACATTGCTGCCTTGGGCACCATATGGTCCGTCTCCTGTGAGTCTAGATTTTCGATTCCAATGCGAAACTGATAGTTAATTCTAGCGTTCAGGGCCTCATAATGACGATGGAACACTCAAATTGAGTCGAGATTCAATACATCGGCCGCCAGCCGACTTGTCTCCAAATGTCTATTGCTGCCACGGGAACCTTTTGGTCGTTCTCCTGTGAGTCTAGATTTTCGAATCCGACGCATAAGTGATAGTTGATTGTAAAGTTCAGGGCCTGCTAATGACGATGGAACAGTCAAATTGCGTCGAGATTCAATACATCGTCCTCCAGCCGACTTGTCTCCAAGGGCATATTGCTGCCCCGGGCACCATATGCACCGTCTCCTGTGACTCTAGATTTTCGAATCCGACGTGAAGCTGATGGTTAATTGTAACGTTTATTGCCACCTAATGACGATGGAACACTCAAATTGCGTCGAGATTCAATACATCGTCCGTCACCCGACTTGACTCCAAGAGTCTATTGCTGCCTCGGACACCTTATGGTTGTTCTCCAGTGAGTCTAGATTTTCGAATCCGAAGCAAAACTGATAGTTAATTGTAACGTTCAGGGCCTCCTAATGACGATGGAATACTCAAATTGCGTCGAGATTCAATACATCGGCCTCGAGCCGACTTGTATCCAAGGGAACATTGCTGCCTCGGGCACCATATGGTCCGTCTCCTGTGAGTCTAGATTTTCGATTCCGATGCAAAACTGATAGTTAATTGTAACGTTCAGGGCCTCCTAATGACGATGGAACACTCAAATTGCGTAGAGATACAATACAGCTTCCTACAGCCGACTTGACTCCAAAAGTCTGTTGCTGGCTCCGACACCTTATTGTCGTTCTCCTGTGAGTCTAGATTTTCGAATCCGACGCAAAACTGATAGTTAATTGTAACGCTCAGGGACTCCTAATGACGATGGGACACTCAAATTGCGTCGAGATTCAATACATCGTTCTCCAGCCGACTTCTCTCCATGGGGATATTACAGCCTCGGGCACCTTATGGTCGTTCTCCTGTGAGTCTAGATTTTCGAATCCGACGCGAAACTTATAGTTAACTGTAACGTTCAGGGCTTCCTAATGACGATGATCACTCAAATTGCGTCGAGATTCAATACCTCGTCATTCAGCCGATTTGTCTCCAAGGGTCTATTGCTGCCTCGGGCACCTTATGGTCGTTCCCCTGTGAGTCTAGAATTTAGAATCCGACGCAAAACTGATAGTTAATTGTAACGTTCAGGGCCTCCTAATGACGATGGAACACTGAAATTGCGTCGAGGTTCAATACATCGTCCTCCAGCCGACTTGTCTCCAAGGGGTATTGCTGCCTCGGGCACCATATGGTCCGTCTCCTGTGAGTCTAGATTTTCGAATCCGACGCAAAAATGATAGTTAATTGTAACGTTCAGGGAATCCTAAAGATGATGGAACACTCAAATTGCGTCGAGAGTCAATAATACATCGTCCTCCAGCCGACTTGCTAAAAGGGGATATTGCTGCCTCGGCCTCCATGTGGTCCGTTTCCTGTGAGTCTAGATTTTCGAATCCGCCGCGAAACTGATAGTTAATTGTAACGTTGAGGGTTCTACTGACGATGGAACACTCAAATTGCGTCGAGATTCAATACATCGTCCTCCAGCCGACTTGTCTCCAACGGGACATTGCTGCCTTGGGCACCATATGGTCCGAGTCCTGTGAATCTAGATTTACGTTTCCGACGCGAAACTGATAGTGAATTGTAACGTTCGCAGCCTCCTAATGACGATGGAACACTCAAATTGCGTCGAGATTCAATACAGAGGCCTCCAGCCGACTTGTCTCCAAATGTGTATTGCTGCCTCGGGCACCTTTTGGTCGTTCTCCTGTGAGTCTAGATTTTCGAATCCGACGCATAAGTGATAGTCGATTGTAAAGTTCAGGGCCTCCTAATGACGATGGAACAATCAAATTGCGTCGAGATTCAATACATCGTCCTGCAGCCGACTTGTCTCCAAGGCTCTATTGCTGCCTCGGGCACCTTTTGTTCGTTCTCCAGTGAGTCTAGATTCTCGAATCCGACGCATAACTGATAGTTAATTGTAACGCTCAGCGTCTTCTAATGACGATGGAACACTCAAATTGCGTCGAGATTCAATACATCGTCCTCCAGCCGACTTGTCTCCAAGGGCATATTGCTGCCCAGGGCACCATATGCACCGTCTCCTGTGACTCTAGATTTTCGAATCCGACGCGAAACGGATAGTTAATTGTAACGTTTAGGTCCACCTAATGACGATGGAACACCCAAATTGCGTCGATATTCAATACGTCGTCCTTCAGCCGACTTGACTCCAAGAGTCTATAGCTGCCTCGGACACCTTATGGTCGTTCTCCTGTGAGTCTAGATTTTCGAATCCGACGCATACGTGATAGTTGATTGTAAAGTTCAGGGCCTCTTAATGACGATGGAACAATCAAATTGCGTCGAGATTCAATACATCGTCCTGCAGCCGACTTGTCTCCAAGGCTCTATTGCTGCCTCGGGCACCTTTTGTTCGCTCTCCAGTGAGTCTAGATTTTCGAATCCGACGCATAACTGATAGTTAATTGTAACGCTCAGCGCCTTCTAATGACGATGGAACACTCAAATTGCGTCGAGATTCAATACATCGTCCTCCAGCCGACTTGTCTCCAAGGGCATATTGCTGCCCAGGGCACCATATGCACCGTCTCCTGTGACTCTAGATTTTCGATTCCGATGCGAAACTGATAGTTAATTGCAACGTTCAGGGCCTCCTAATGACGATGGAACACTCAAATTGCGTCGAGATTCAATACAGCGTCCTTCAGCCGACTTGACTCCAAGAGTCTATTGCAGGTTTGGACACCTTATTGTCGTTCTCCTGTGAGTCTAGATTTTCGAATCCGACGAAAAACTGATAGTTAATTGCAACGCTCAGAGCCTCCTAATGACGATGGAACACTCAAATTGCGTCGAGATTCAATACATCGTTCTCCAGCCGACTTCTCTCCATGGGGATATTACAGCCTCGGGCACCTTATGGTCGTTCTCCTGTGAGTCTAGATTTTCGAATCCGACGCGAAACTTATAGTTAACTGTAACGATCAGGGCCTCCTAATGACGATGGAACTCTCAAATTGCGTCGAGATTCAATACATCGGCATCCAGCCGACTTGTCTACAAGGGGATATTGCTGCCTCGGGCTCCATTTGGTCCGTGTCCTGTGAGTCTAGATTTTCGAATCCGACGCAAAACTGATAGCTAATTGTAACGTTCAGGGCCTCCTAATGACAATGGAACACTCAAATTGCGTCGAGATTCAATACAGTGTCCTTCAGCCGACTTGACTCCAAGAGTCTATTGCTGCCTCGAACACCTTATGGTCGTTCTCCTGTGAGTGTAGATTTTCGAATCCGACGCATAACTGATAGTTAACTGTGACGTTCAGAGCCTCTTAATGACGATGGTACACTCGAATTGCGTCGAGATTTAATACATCGGCCACCAGCCGACTTGTCTCCAAGGCTCCATTGCTGCCTCGGGCACCTTTTGTTCGTTCTCCAGTGAGTCTAGATTTTCGAATCCGACGCATAACTGATAGTTAATTGTAACGCTCAGCGCCTTCTAATGACGATGGAACACTCAAATTGCGTCGAGATTCAATACATCGTCCTTCAGCCCACTTGACTCCAAGAGTCTATTGCAGCCTCGGACACCTTATGGTCGTTCTCCTGTGAGACTAGATTTTCGAATTCGAAGCAAAACTGATAGTTAATTGTAACGTTCAGGGCCTCCTAATGACGATGGAACACTCAAATTGCGTCTAGATTCAATAGAGCGTCCTTCAGCCGACTTGACTCCAAGAGTCTATTGCTGGCTCGGACACCATATTGTCGTTCTCCTGTGAGTCTAGATTTTCGAATCCCACATAAGACTGATAGATAATTGTAACGCTCAGGGCCTCCTAATGACGATGGAACACTCAAATTGCGTCGAGATTCAATACATCGTTCTCCAGCCGACTTCTCTCCATGGGGATATTACAGCCTCGGGCACCTTATGGTCGTTCTCCTAAGAGTCAAGATTTTCGAATCCGACGCGAAACTGATTGTTAATTGTAACGCTCAGCGCCTTCTAATGACGAAGGAACACTCAAATTGCGTCGAGATTCAATACATCGTCCTCCAGCCGACTTGTCTCCAAGGGGACATTGCTGCCTTGGGCACCATATGATCCGTCTCCTGTGAGTCTAGATTTTCGATTCCAATGCGAAACTGATAGTTAATTCTAGCGTTCAGGGCCTCATAATGACGATGGAACACTCAAATTGAGTCGAGATTCAATACATCGGCTGCCAGCCGACTTGTCTCCAAATGTCTATTGCTGCCACGGGAACCTTTTGGTCGTTCTCCTGTGAGTCTAGATTTTCGAATCCGACGCATAAGTGATAGTTGATTGTAAAGTTCAGGGCCTGCTAATGACGATGGAACAGTCAAATTGCGTCGAGATTCAATACATCGTCCTCCAGCCGACTTGTCTCCAAGGGCATATTGCTGCCCCGGGCACCATATGCACCGTCTCCTGTGACTCTAGATTTTCGAATCCGACGTGAAGCTGATGGTTAATTGTAACGTTTATTGCCACCTAATGACGATGGAACACTCAAATTGCGTCGAGATTCAATACATCGTCCGTCACCCGACTTGACTCCAAGAGTCTATTGCTGCCTCGGACACCTTATGGTTGTTCTCCAGTGAGTCTAGATTTTCGAATCCGAAGCAAAACTGATAGTTAATTGTAACATTCAGGGCCTCCTAATGACGATGGAATACTCAAATTGCGTCGAGATTCAATACATCGGCCTCGAGCCGACTTGTATCCAAGGGAACATTGCTGCCTCGGGCACCATATGGTCCGTCTCCTGTGAGTCTAGATTTTCGATTCCGATGCAAAACTGATAGTTAATTGTATCGTTCAGGGCCTCCTAATGACGATGGAACACTCAAATTGCGTAGAGATACAATACAGCTTCCTACAGCCGACTTGACTCCAAAAGTCTGTTGCTGGCTCCGACACCTTATTGTCGTTCTCCTGTGAGTCTAGATTTTCGAATCCGACGCAAAACTGATAGTTAATTGTAACGCTCAGGGCCTCCTAATGACGATGGGACACTCAAATTGCGTCGAGATTCAATACATCGTTCTCCAGCCGACTTCTCTCCATGGGGATATTACAGCCTCGGGCACCTTATGGTCGTTCTCCTGTGAGTCTAGATTTTCGAATCCGACGCGAAACTTATAGTTAACTGTAACGTTCAGGGCTTCCTAATGACGATGATCACTCAAATTGCGTCGAGATTCAATACCTCGTCATTCAGCCGATTTGTCTCCAAGGGTCTATTGCTGCCTCGGGCACCTTATGGTCGTTCCCCTGTGAGTCTAGAATTTAGAATCCGACGCAAAACTGATAGTTAATTGTAACGTTCAGGGCCTCCTAATGACGATGGAACACTGAAATTGCGTCGAGGTTCAATACATCGTCCTCCAGCCGACTTGTCTCCAAGGGGTATTGCTGCCTCGGGCACCATATGGTCCGTCTCCTGTGAGTCTAGATTTTCGAATCCGACGCAAAAATGATAGTTAATTGTAACGTTCAGGGAATCCTAATGATGATGGAACACTCAAATTGGGTCGAGAGTCAATAATACATCGTCCTCCAGCCGACTTGCTAAAAGGGGATATTGCTGCCTCGGCCTCCATGTGGTCCGTTTCCTGTGAGTCTAGATTTTCGAATCCGCCGCGAAACTGATAGTTAATTGTAACGTTGAGGGTTCTACTGACGATGGAACACTCAAATTGCGTCGAGATTCAATACATCGTCCTCCAGCCGACTTGTCTCCAACGGGACATTGCTGCCTTGGGCACCATATGGTCCGAGTCCTGTGAATCTAGATTTACGTTTCCGACGCGAAACTGATAGTCAATTGTAACGTTCGCAGCCTCCTAATGACGATGGAACACTCAAATTGCGTCGAGATTCAATACAGAGGCCTCCAGCCGACTTGTCTCCAAATGTGTATTGCTGCCTCGGGCACCTTTTGGTCGTTCTCCTGTGAGTCTAGATTTTCGAATCCGACGCATAAGTGATAGTCGATTGTAAAGTTCAGGGCCTCCTAATGACGATGGAACAATCAAATTGCGTCGAGATTCAATACATCGTCCTGCAGCCGATTTGTCTCCAAGGCTCTATTGCTGCCTCGGGCACCTTTTGTTCGTTCTCCAGTGAGTCTAGATTCTCGAATCCGACGCATAACTGATAGTTAATTGTAACGCTCAGCGCCTTCTAATGACGATGGAACACTCAAATTGCGTCGAGATTCAATACATCGTCCTCCAGCCGACTTGTCTCCAAGGGCATATTGCTGCCCAGGGCACCATATGCACCGTCTCCTGTGACTCTAGATTTTCGAATCCGACGCGAAACGGATAGTTAATTGTAACGTTTAGGGCCACCTAATGACGATGGAACACCCAAATTGCGTCGATATTCAATACGTCGTCCTTCAGCCGACTTGACTCCAAGAGTCTATAGCTGCCTCGGACACCTTATGGTCGTTCTCCTGTGAGTCTAGATTTTCGAATCCGACGCATACGTGATAGTTGATTGTAAAGTTCAGGGCCTCTTAATGACGATGGAACAATCAAATTGCGTCGAGATTCAATACATCGTCCTGCAGCCGACTTGTCTCCAAGGCTCTATTGCTGCCTCGGGCACCTTTTGTTCGTTCTCCAGTGAGTCTAGATTTTCGAATCCGACGCATAACTGATAGTTAATTGTAACGCTCAGCGCCTTCTAATGACGATGGAACACTCAAATTGCATCGAGATTCAATACATCGTCCTCCAGCCGACTTGTCTCCAAGGGCATATTGCTGCCCTGGACAATATATGCACCGTCCCTGTGAGTATAGATTTTCGATTCCGATGCGAAACTGATAGTTAATTGCAACGTTCAGGGCCTCCTAATGACGATGGAACACTCAAATTGCGTCGAGATTCAATACAGCGTCCTTCAGCCGACTTGACTCCAAGAGTCTATTGCAGGTTTGGACACCTTATTGTCGTTCTCCTGTGAGTCTAGATTTTGGAATCCGACGAAAAACTGATAGTTAATTGCAACGCTCAGAGCCTCCTAATGACGATGGAACACTCAAATTGCGTCGAGATTCAATACATCGTTCTCCAGCCGACTTCTCTCCATGGGGATATTACAGCCTCGGGCACCTTATGGTCGTTCTCCTGTGAGTCTAGATTTTCGAATCCGACGCGAAACTTATAGTTAACTGTAACGATCAGGGCCTCCTAATGACGATGGAACTCTCAAATTGCGTCGAGATTCAATACATCGGCATCCAGCCGACTTGTCTACAAGGGGATATTGCTGCCTCGGGCTCCATTTGGTCCGTGTCCTGTGAGTCTAGATTTTCGAATCCGACGCAAAACTGATAGCTAATTGTAACGTTCAGGGCCTCCTAATGACAATGGAACACTCAAATTGCGTCGAGATTCAATACAGTGTCCTTCAGCCGACTTGACTCCAAGAGTCTATTGCTGCCTCGAACACCTTATGGTCGTTCTCCTGTGAGTCTAGATTTTCGAATCCGACGCATAACTGATAGTTAACTGTGACGTTCAGAGCCTCTTAATGACGATGGAACATTCGAATTGCGTCGAGATTTAATACATCGGCCACCAGCCGACTTGTCTCCAAGGCTCCATTGCTGCCTCGGGCACCTTTTGTTCGTTCTCCAGTGAGTCTAGATTTTCGAATCCGACGCATAACTGATAGTTAATTGTAACGCTCAGCGCCTTCTAATGACGATGGAACACTCAAATTGCGTCGAGATTCAATACATCGTCCTTCAGCCCACTTGACTCCAAGAGTCTATTGCAGCCTCGGACACCTTATGGTCGTTCTCCTGTGAGACTAGATTTTCGAATTCGAAGCAAAACTGATAGTTAATTGTAACGTTCAGGGCCTCCTAATGACGATGGAACACTCAAATTGCGTCTAGATTCAATAGAGCGACCTTCAGCCGACTTGACTCCAAGAGTCTATTGCTGGCTCGGACACCATATTGTCGTTCTCCTGTGAGTCTAGATTTTCGAATCCCACATAAGACTGATAGATAATTGTAACGCTCAGGGCCTCCTAATGACGATGGAACACTCAAATTGCGTCGAGATTCAATACATCGTTCTCCAGCCGACTTCTCTCCATGGGGATATTACAGCCTCGGGCACCTTATGGTCGTTCTCCTAAGAGTCTAGATTTTCGAATCCGACGCGAAACTGATTGTTAATTGTAACGCTCAGCGCCTTCTAATGACGAAGGAACACTCAAATTGCGTCGAGATTCAATACATCGTCCTCCAGCCGACTTGTCTCCAAGAGGACATTGCTGCCTTGGGCACCATATGGTCCGTCTCCTGTGAGTCTAGATTTTCGATTCCAATGCGAAACTGATAGTTAATTCTAGCGTTCAGGGCCTCATAATGACGATGGAACACTCAAATTGAGTCGAGATTCAATAGAGCGTCCTTCAGCCGACTTGACTCCAAGAGTCTATTGCTGGCTCGGACACCTTATTGTCGTTCTCCTGTGAGTCTAGATTTTCCAATCCCACATAAGACTGATAGTTAATTGTAACGCTCAGGGCCTTCTAATGACGATGGAACACTCAAATTGCGTCGAGATTCAATACATCGTTCTCCAGCCGACTTCTCTCCATGGGGATACTACAGCCTCGGGCACCTTATGGTCGTTCTCCTGTGAGTCTAGATTTTCGAATCCGACGCGAAACTGATTGTTAATTGTAACGATCAGCGCCTTCTAATGACGATGGAACACTCAAATTTCGTCGAGATTCAATACATCGTCCTCCAGCCGACTTGTCTCCAAGGGGACATTGCAGCCTTGGGCACCATATGGTCCGAATCCTGTGAGTCTAGATTTTCGTTTCCGACGCGAAGCTGATGGTTAATTGTAACGTTTAGGGCCACCTAATGGCGATGGAACACTCAAATTGCGTCGAGATTCAATACATCGTCCGTCACCCGACTTGACTCCAAGAGTCTATTGCTGCCTCGGACACCTTGTGGTTGTTCTCCAGTGAGTCTAGATTTTCGAATCCGAAGCAAAACTGATAGTTAATTGTAACGTTCAGGGCCTCCTAATGACGATGGAATACTCAAATTGCGTCGAGATTCAATACATCGGCCTCGAGCCGACTTGTCTCCAAGGGAACATTGCTGCCTCGGGCACCATATGGTCCGTCTCCTGTGAGTCTAGATTTTCGATTCCGATGCAAAACTGATAGTTAATTGTAACGTTCAGGGCCTCCTAATGACGATGGAACACTCAAATTGCGTAGAGATACAATACAGCGTCGTTCAGCCGACTTGACTCCAAGAGTCTGTTGCTGGCTCCGACACCTTATTGTCGTTCTCCTGTGAGTCTAGATTTTCGATCCGACGCAAAACTGATAGTTAATTGTAACGCTCAGGGCCTCCTAATGACGATGGGACACTGAAATTGCGTCGAGATTCAATACATCGTTCTCCAGCCGACTTCTCTCCATGGGGATATTACAGCCTCGGGCACCTTATGGTCGTTCTCCTGTGAGTCTAGATTTTCGAATCCGACGCGAAACTTATAGTTAACTGTAACGTTCAGGGCCTCCTATTGACGATGGATCACTCAAATTGCGTCGAGATTCAATACATCGGCCTCCAGCCGACTTGTCTCCAAATGTCTATTGCTGCCTCGGGCACCTTTTGGTCGTTCTCCTGTGTGTCTAGATTTTCGAACCCGACGCAAAGCTGATAGATAATTGTAACGTACAGGGCCTCCTAATGACGATGGAATACTCAAATTGCTTCGAGATTCAATTCATCGTCCTCCAGCCGACTTCTCTCCATGGGGGTATTGCTGCCTCGGGGACCTTAAGGTCGTTCTCTTGTGAGTATAGATTTTCGAATCCGACGCGAAACTGATTGTTAATTGTAACGTTCAGGGCTTCCTAATGACGATGATCACTCAAATTGCGTCAAGATTCAATACCTCGTCATTCAGCCGATTTGTCTCCAAGGGTCTATTGCTGCCTCGGGCACCTTATGGTCGTTCCCCTGTGAGTCTAGAATTTAGAATCCGACGCAAAACTGATAGTTAATTGTAACGTTCAGGGCCTCCTAATGACGATGGAACACTCAAATTGCGTCGAGGTTCAATACATCGTCCTCCTGCCGACTTGTCTCCAAGGGGTATTGCTGCCTCGGGCACCATATGGTCCGTCTCCTGTGAGTCTAGATTTTCGAATCCGACGCAAAAATGATAGTTAATTGTAACATTCAGGGAATCCTAATGATGATGGAACACTCAAATTGCGTCGAGAGTCAATAATACATCGTCCTCCAGCCGACTTGCTAAAAGGGGATATTGCTGCCTCGGCCTCCATGTGGTCCGTTTCCTGTGAGTCTAGATTTTCGAATCCGACGCGAAACTGATAGTTAATTGTAACGTTGAGGGTTCTAATGACGATGGAACACTCAAATTGCGTCGAGATTCAATACATCGTCCTCCAGCCGACTTGTCTCCAAGGGGACATTGCTGCCTTGGGCACCATATGGTCCGAGTCCTGTGAGTCTAGATTTACGTTTCCGACGCGAAACTGATAGTCAATTGTAACGTTCTCAGCCTCCTAATGACGATGGAACACTCAAATTGCGTCGAGATTCAATACATCGGCCTCCAGCCGACTTGTCTCCAAATGTCTATTGCTGCCTCGGGCACCTTTTGGTCGTTCTCCTGTGAGTCTAGATTTTCGAATCCGACGCATAAGTGATAGTCGATTGTAATGTTCAGGGCCTCCTAACGACGATGGAACAATCAAATTGCGTCGAGATTCAATACATCGTCCTGCAGCCGACTTGTCTCCAAGGCTCTATTGCTGCCTCGGGCACCTTTTGTTCGTTCTCCAGTGAGTCTAGATTCTCGAATCCGACGCATAACTGATAGTTAATTGTAACGCTCAGCGCCTTCTAATGACGATGGAACACTCAAATTGCGTCGAGATTCAATACATCGTCCCCCAGCCGACTTGTCTCCAAGGGCATATTGCTGCCCAGGGCACCATATGCACCGTCTCCTGTGACTCTAGATTTTCGAATCCGACGCGAAACGGATAGTTAATTGTAACGTTTAGGGCCACCTAATGACGATGGAACACCCAAATTGCGTCGATATTCAATACGTCGTCCTTCAGCCGACTTGACTCCAAGAGTCTATTGCTGCCTCGGACACCTTATGGTCGTTCTCCTGTGAGTCTAGATTTTCGAATCCGACGCATACGTGATAGTTGATTGTAAAGTTCAGGGCCTCTTAATGACGATGGAACAATCAAATTGCGTCGAGATTCAATACATCGTCCTGCAGCCGACTTGTCTCCAAGGCTCTATTGCTGCCTCGGGCACCTTTTGTTCGTTCTCCAGTGAGTCTAGATTTTCGAATCCGACGCATAACTGATAGTTAATTGTAACGCTCAGCGCCTTCTAATGACGATGGAACACTCAAATTGCATCGAGATTCAATACATCGTCCTCCAGCCGACTTGTCTCCAAGGGCATATTGCTGCCCCGGACAATATATGCACCGTCCCTGTGAGTATAGAATTTCGATTCCGATGCGAAACTGATAGTTAATTGCAACGTTCAGGGCCTCCTAATGACGATGAAACACTCAAATTGCGTCGAGATTCAATACAGCGTCCTTCAGCCGACTTGACTCCAAGAGTCTATTGCAGGTTTGGACACCTTATTGTCGTTCTCCTGTGAGTCTAGATTTTCGAATCCGACAAAAAACTGATAGTTAATTGCAACGCTCAGAGCCTCCTAATGACGATGGAACACTCAAATTGCGTCGAGATTCAATACATCGTTCTCCAGCCGACATCTCTCCATGGGGATATTACAGCCTCGGGCACCTTATGGTCGTTCTCCTGTGAGTCTAGATTTTCGAAACCGACGCGAAACTTATAGTTAACTGTAACGATCAGGGCCACCTAATGACGATGGAACACTCAAATTGTGTCGAGGTTCAATACATCGTCCTCCAGCCGACTTGTCTCCAAGGGGATTTGCTGCCTCGAGCAGCATATGGTCCGTCTCCTGTGAGTCTAGATTTTCGAATCCTACGCAAAAATGATAGTTAATTGTAACGGTCAGGGCCTCCTAATGATGATGGAACACTCAAATTGCGTCGAGAGTCAATAATACCTCGTCCTCCAGCCGACTTGCTAAAAGGGGATATTGCTGCCTCGGGCTCCATGTGGTCCATTTCCTGTGAGTCTAGATTTTAGAATCCGACGCTAAACTGATAGTTAATTGTAACGTTCAGGGTTCTAATGACGATGGAACACTCAAATTGCGTCGAGATTCAATACATCAGCCTCCAGCCGACTTGTCTCACAAGGTCTTTTGCTGCCTCGGGCACCTTATGGTCGTTCTCCTGTGAGTCTAGATTCTCGAATTCGACGCAAAACTGATAATTAATTAAAACGCTCAGGGCCTCCTAATGATGATGGAACACTCAAATTGCGTCGAGATTCAATACATCGTCCTTCAGACGACTTGACTCCAAGAGTCTATTACTGCCTCGGACACATTATGGTCGTTCTCCGGTGATTCTACATTTTTTAATCCGACGCAAAACTGATAGTTAATTGTAACGTTCAGGGCCGCATAATAACGATGGGGCACTCAAATTGCGTCGAGGTTCAATACATCGTCCTCCAGCCGACTTGTCTCCAAGGGGTATTGCTGTCTCGGGCACCATATGGTCCGTCCCCTTTGAGTCTAGGTTTTTGAATCCGACGCAAAAATGATAGTTAATTGTAACGTTCAGTGCCTCCTAATGACGATGGAACACTCAAATTGCGTCGAGATTCAATACATCGGCCACCAGCCGACTTGTCTCCAAGGGTCTATCGCTGCCTCGGGCACCTTATGATCGTTCTCCTGTTTGTCTAGATTTTCGAACCCGACGCAAAACTCATAGTTAATTGTAACGTTCAGGGCCTCCTAATGACGATGGAATACTCAAATTGCGTCGAGATTCAATTCATCGTCCTCCAGCCGACTTCTCTCCATGGGGATAGTGCTGCCTCGGGCACCTTATGGTCGTTCCCCTGTGAGTCTAGATTTTAGAATCCGACGCAAATCTGATAGTTAATTGTAATGTTCAGGGCCTCCTAAAGACGATGGAACACTCAATTTGCATCGAGATTCAAAACATCGGCCACCAGCCGACTTGACTCCAATTGTCTATTGCTGCCTCGGGCACCTTATGGTCGTTCTCCTGAGAGTATAGATTTTCGAATCCAACGCATAACTGATAGTTAATTGCAACGTTCAGCGCCCCCTAATGTCGATGGAACACTCAGATTGCGTCGAGATTCAATACATCGACCTCCAGCCGACTTGTCTCCAAATGTGTATTGCTGCCTCGGGCACCTTGTGGTCGTCCTCCTGTGAGTCTAAATTTTTGAATCCGACGCATAAGTGATAGTTAATTGTAAGGTTCATTACCTCCTAATGACAATGGAACACTCAAATTGCGGCGAGATTCAATACATCGTCCTCCAGCCGACTTGTCTATAAGGCTCTATTGCTGCCTCGGGCACCTTATGCTCGTTCTCCTGTGAGTCTAGATTTTCGAATCCGACGCATAACTGATAGTTAATTGTAACGCTCAGCGCCTTGTAATGACGATGGAATAGTCAAATTGCGTCGAGATTCAATAGATCGGCCTCCATCCGACTTGTCTCCAAGGGTCTATTGCTACCTCGGGCACCTTATGGTCGTTCTCCTGTGAGTCTCGATTTTCGAATCCGACGCAAAACTGATAGTTAATTGCAACGTTCGGGGCCTATTATGATGATAGAACAGTCAAACTGCGTCGAGGTTGAATTCATCGGCCTCCAACCGAATTGTCTCCAAGGGGATATTGCTGCCTCGGGCTCTATGTGGTCGTTCTCCTGTGAGTCCAGATTTTTGAATCCGACGCGAAACTGATAGTTACTTGTAACGTTCAGGGCCTCCTATTGACGATGGAACACTCAAATTGCGTCAAGATACAATACATCGGCCTCCAGCTGACTTGTTTCCAAGGGCCTTTTGCTGCCTCGGGCACCTTATGGTCGTTCTCCTGTGAGACTAGATTATCGAATCCGACGCATAACTGATAGTTAATTGTAATGCTCAGCACCTCCTAATGACGATGGAACACTCAAATTGCGTCGAGATTCAATACATCGTCCACCAGCCGACTTGTTTCCAAGGTGCCTCGGGCACCATATGACCCGTCTCCTGTGAGTCTAGATTTTCGAATCCGGCGCGAAACTGATAGTTAGTTGTAACATTTCAGGGCCTTCTAATGACGATGGAACACTCAAATTGCGTCGAGATTCAATACCTCGTCATTCAGCCGATTTGTCTCCAAGGGTCTATTGCTGCCTCGGGCACCTCAAGGGCGTTCCCCTGCGAGTCTAGATTTTAGAATCCGACGCAAAACTGATAGTTAATTGTAACGTTCAGGGCCTCGTAATGACGATGGAACATAAAATTGCGTAGAGGTTCAATACATCGTCCTCCAGCCGACTTGTCTCCAAGGGGTATTGCTGCCTCGGGCACCATATGGTCCGTCTCCTGTGAGTCTAGATTTTCGAATCCGACGCAAAAATGATAGTTAATTGTAATGTTCAGGGCCTCCTAATGATGATGGAACACTCAAATTGCGTCGAGAGTCAATAATACATCGTCCTCCAGCCGACTTGCTAAAAGGGGATGTTGCTGCATCGGGCTTCCATGTGGTCCGTTTCCTGTGAGTCTAGATTTTCGAATCCGACGCGAAACTGATAGTTAATTGTAACGTTCAGGGT
Source organism: Schistocerca serialis cubense (assembly GCF_023864345.2). Classification (NCBI taxonomy): domain Eukaryota; kingdom Metazoa; phylum Arthropoda; class Insecta; order Orthoptera; family Acrididae; genus Schistocerca; species Schistocerca serialis. Next base: position 7,812,519 of record NC_064638.1, on the reverse strand, counting down.
TCTAATGACGATGGAACACCCAAATTGCGTCGAGATTCAATTCATCGTCCTCCAGCCGACTTCTCTCCATGGGGATATTGCTGCCTCGGGCACCTTATGGTCGTTCTCTTGTGAGTCTAGATTTTCGAATCCGACGCGAAACTGATTGTTAATTGTAACGTTCAGAGCTTCTCAATGACGATGGAACACTCAAATGGCGTCGAGATTCAATACCTTGTCATTCAGCCGATTTGTCTCCAATGGTCTATTGCTGCCTCGGGCACCTTATGGTCGTTCCCCTGTGGGTCTAGATTTTAGAATCCGACGCAAAACTGATAGTTAATTCCAACGTTTAGCGCCTCCTAATGACGATGGAACACTCAAATTGCGTCGAGGTTCAATACATCGTCCTCCAGCCGACTTGTCTCCAAGGGTCTATTGCTACCTCGGGCACCTTATGGTCGATCTCCTGTGAGTGTAGATTTTCGAAAACGACGCTAACTGATAGTTAATTGTAACGCTCAGCGCCTCCTAATGACGACGGAACACTCAAATTGCGTCAAGAGTCAATACATCGTCCTCCAGCCGACTTGTCTACAAGGGGAATATTGCTACCTCGGTCTCCATGTGGTCCGTCTCCTGTGAGTCTAGATTTTCGAATCCGACGCGAAACTGATAGTTAACTGTAACGTTCAGGGCCTCCTAATAACGATGGAACACTCAAATTGCGTCGAGATTCAATACCTCGTCATTCAGCCGATTTGTCTCCAAGGGTCTGTTGCTGCCTCGGGCACCATATGGTCGTTCCCCTGTGAGTCTAGATTTTAGAATCCGATGCAAATCTGATAGTTAATTGTAATGTTCAGAGCCTCCTAATGACGATGGAACACTCAAATTGCGTCGAGATTTATTACATCGTCCTCCAGCCGACTTGTCTCCAAGGGAACATTGCTGCCTCGGACACCTTATGGTCGTTCTCCGGTGATTCTACATTTTCTAATCCGACGCAAAACTGATAGTTAATAGTAACGTTCAGTGCCTCATAATGACGTTGGGGCACTCAAATTGCGTCGCGATGCTATATATCGTCCTCCAGCATACTGGTCTCAAAGGGGATATTGCTGCCTCGGACACCTTATGGACCGTCTCCTGTGAGTCTAGATTTTTGAATCCGACGCAAAAATGATAGTTAATTGTAACGTTCAGCGCCTCCTAATGACGATGGAACACTCAAATTGCGACGAGATTCAATTCATCGGCCTCCAGCCGAATTGTCTCCAAGGGGATATTGCTGCATCGGACACCTTATGGTAGTTCTCTTGAGAGTCTAGATTTTCGAATCCGACCCAAAACTGATAGTTAATTGTAACGTTCAGGGCCTCCAAATGATGATGGAATACTCAAATTGCGTCGAGATTCAATACATCGTCCTCCAGCCGACTTGTCTCCAAGCTGTATTGCTGCCTCGGGCACCATATGGTCCGTCTCCCGTGAGTCTAGATTTTTGAATCCGACGCAAAAATGATAGTTAATTGTAACGTTCAGCGCCTCCTAATGACGATGGAACACTCATATTGCGTCGAGATTCAATACATCGTCCTCCAGCCGACTCTTCTTCAAATGTCTATTGCTGCCTCGGGCACCTTGTGGTCGTTCTCCTGTGAGTCTAGATTTTCGAATCCGAACATAACTGATAGTTAATTGCAACGCTCAGCGCCTCCTAATGATGATGGAACACTCAAGTTGCGTCGCGATTCAATACATCGGCCACCAGCCGACTTGTCTCCAAGGGTCTATCGCTGCCTCGGGCACCTTATGATCGTTCTCCTGTGAGTCTAGATTTTAGAATCCGACGCAAATCTCATAGTTAATTGTAATGTTCAGGGCCTCCTAATGACGATGGAACACTCAAATTTCGTCGAGATTCAAAACATCGGCCTCCAGCCGACTTGTCTCCAATTGTCTATTGCTGCTCGGGCACCTTATGGTCGTTCTCCTGTGAGTATAGATTTTCGAATCCAACGCATAACTGATAGTTAAGTGCAACGTTCAGCGCCCCCTAATGACGATGGAACACTCAAATTGCGTCGAGATTCAATACATCGACCTCCAGCCGACTTGTCTCCAAATGTCTATTGCTGGCTCGGGCACCATGTGGTCGTTCTCCTGTGAGTCTAAATTTTAGAATCCGACGCATAACTGATAGTTAATTGTCACGTTTAGGGCCTCCTAATGATGATAGAACAGTCAAATTGCGTCGAGGTTTACTTCATCGGCCTCCAGTCGAATTGTCTCCAAGGGGATATTGCTGCATCGGACACCTTATGGTAGTTCTCCTGTGAGTCTAGATTTTCGAATCCGACCCAAAACTGATAGTTAATTGTAACGTTCAGGGCCTCCGAATGACGATGGAACACTCAAATTGCGTCGAGATTCAATACAGCGTCCTTCAGCCTACTTGACTCCAAGAGTCTATTGCTGCCTCGGACTCCTTATGGTCGCTCTCCTGTGAGTCTACATTCTCGAACCCGTCGCAAAACTGATAGTTAATTGTAACGTTCAGGGCCATCGAATGACGATGGATCACTCAAATTGCGTCGAGATTCAATACATCGTCCTTCAGCCGACTTGACTCCAAGAGTCTATTGCTGCATCGCACACCTTATGGTCGTTCTCCTGTGAGTCTAGATTTTCGAATCCGACCCAAAACTGATAGTTAATTGTAACGTTCAGGGCCTCCAAATGACGATGGAATACTCAAATTGCGTCGAGATTCAATACATCGTCCTCCAGCCGACTTGTCTCCAAGGGGTATTGCTGCCTCGGGCACCATATGGTCCGTCTCCTGTGAGTCTAGATTTTTGAATCCGACGCAAAAATGATAGTTAATTGTAACGTTCAGCGCCTCCTAATGACGATGGAACACTCAAATTGCGTCGAGATTCAATACATCGTCCTCCAGCCGACTTGTCTCCAAGGGTCTATTGCTACCTCGGGCACCTTATGGTCGTTCTCCTGTGAGTCTAGATTTTCGAATCCGACGCATGACAGACAGTTAATTGTAACGCTCAGCGCCTCCTATTGACGATGGAACACTCAAATTGCGTTGAGATTCAATACATCGTCCACCAGCCGAGTTTTCTCCAAGGGGATATTGCTGCCTCGGGAACCATGTGATCCGTCTCCTGTGAGTCTAGATATTCGAATCCGACGCAAAACTGATATTTAATTGTAATGTTCAGGGCGTCCTAATGACGATGGAACACTCAAATTGCGTCGAGAGTCAATACATCGTCCTCCAGCCGACTTGTCTACAAGGGAATATTGCTGCCTCGGGTTCCATGTGGTCCGTCTCCTGTGAGTCTAGATTCTCGACCCGATGCGAAACTGATAGTTAACTGTAACGTTCAGGGCCTCCTAATGACGATGGAACACTCAAATTGCGTCGACATTCAATACCTCGTCATTCAGCCGATTTGTCTCCTAGGGTCTATTGCTGCATCGGGCACCATATGGTCGTTCCCCAGTGTGTCTAGATTTTAGAATCCGACGCAAATCTGATAGTTAATTGTAATGTTCAGAGCCTCCTAATGACGATGGAACACTCAAATTGCGTCGACATTCAATTCAACGTCCTCCAGACGACTTCTCTCCATGGGGATATTGCTGCCTCGGGCACCTTATGGTCGTTCTCTTGTGAGTCTAGATTTTCGAAACCGACGAGAAACTGATTGTTAATTGTAACGTTCAGGGCCTCCTAATGACGATGGAACACACAAATTCCGTCGAGATTCATTACCTCGTCATTCAGCCGATTTGTCTCCAAGGGTCTATTGCTGCCTCGGGAACCATATGGTCGTTCCCCTGTGAGTCTAGATTTTAGAATCCGACGCAAATCTGATAGTTAATTGTAATGTTCAGGGCCTCCTAATGACGATGGAACACTCAAATTGCGTCGAGATACAATATATCGGCCTCCAGCCGACTTGTCTCCAATTGTCTATTGCTGCCTCGGGCACCTTATGGTCGTTCTCCTGTGAGTATAGGTTTTCGAATCCAACGCATAACTGATAGTTAATTGTAAAGTTCAGGGCCTCCTAATGATATGGAACACTCAATTTGCGTCGAGATTCACTACATCGCCCTCCAGCCGACTTGTCTCCAAGGCTCTATAGCTGCCTCGGGCACCTTATGGTCGTTCTCCTGTGAGTCTAGATTTTCGAATCCGACGCATAACTGATAGTTAATTGTAACGATCAGGGCCTGCTAATGACGATGGAACACTCAAATTGCGTCGAAAGTCAATTCATCGTCCTCCACCCGACTTGTCTACAAGGGAATATTGCTCCCTCGGGCTCCATGTGGTCCGTCTCCTGTGAGTCTAGATTTTCGAATTCGACGCGAAACTGATAGTTAACTGTAACGTTCAGGGCCTCCTAATGACGATGGAACACCCAAATTGCGTCGAGAATCAATACATCGGCCACCAGCCGATATGTCTCCAAGGGTCTATCGCTGCCTCGGGCACCTTATGATCGTTCTCCTGTGAGTCTAGATTTTCGAACCCGACGCAAAACTGATAGTTAATTGTAACGTTCAGGGCCTCCTAATGACGATGGAATACTCAAATTGCGTCGAGATTAAATTCATCGTCCTATAGCCGACTTCTCTCCATGGGGATATTGCTGCATCGGGTACCTAATGGTCGTTCCCCTGCATGTCTAGATTTTAGAATTCGACGCATATCTCATAGTTAATTGTAATGTTCAGGGCCTCCTAATGACGATGGAACACTCAATTTGCGTCGAGATTCACTACATCGCCCTCCAGCCGACTTGTCTCCAAGGCTCTATTGCTGCCTCGGGCACCTTATGGTCGCTCTCCTGTGAGTCTAGATTTTCGAACCCGACGCAAAACTGATAGTTAATTGTAACGTTCAGGGCCTCCTAATGACGATGGAATACTCAAATTGCGTCGAGATTAAATTCATCGTCCTATAGCCGACTTCTCTCCATGGGGATATTGCTGCATCGGGCACCTAATGGTCGTTCCCCTGGAAGTCTAGATTTTAGAACTCGACGCATATCTCATAGTTAATTGTAATGTTCAGGGCCTCCTAATGACGACGGAACACTCAAATTGCGTCGAGATTCAAAACATCGTCCTCCAGCCGACTTGTCTCCAATTGTCTATTGCTGCCTCGGGCCCCTTATGGTCGTTCTCCTGTGAGTATAGATTTTCGAATCCAACGCATAACTGATAGTTAATTGTTAAGTTCAGGGCCTCCTAATGACGATGGAACACTCAAATTGCGTCGAGATTCAATACATTGTCCTCCAGCCGACTTGTCTCCAAGGCTCTATTGCTGCCTCGGGCACCTTATGGTCGTTCTCCTGTGAGTCTAGATTTTCGAATCCGACGCATAACTGATAGTTAATTGTAACGCTCAGCGCCTCGTAATGAGGATGGAATAGTCAAATTGCGTCGAGATTCAATAGATCGGCCTCGAGCCGACTTGTCTCCAAGGGGACATTGCTGCCTCGGGCAACATACGGTTCGTCTCCTGTGAGTCTAGATTTTCGATTCCGATGCGAAACTGATAGTTAATTGTAACGTTCAGGGCCCCTAATCACGATGGAACACTCAAATTGCGTCGAGATTCAATACATCGGCGTCCAGCCGACTTGTCTCCAAGGGAACATTGCTGCCTCGGACACATTATGGTCGTTCTCCGGTGATTCTACATTTTCTAATCCGACGCGAAACTAATAGTTAATTGTTACGTTCAGGGCCTCCTAATGACGATGGAACACTCAAATTGCGACGAGAGTCAATTCATCGACATCCAGCCGACTTGTCTCCATGGGGTATTGCTGCCTCGGGCACCATATGGTCCGTCTCCTGTGAGTCTAAATTTTCAAATTCGACGCAAAAATGATAATTAATTGTAACATTCAGGGACTCCTAATGATGAGCGAACACTCAAATTGCGTCGAGAGTCAATAATACATCGTCCTCCAGCCAACTTGCTACAAGGGGATATTGCTGCCTCGGGCTCCATGAGGTCCGTTTCTTGTGAGTCTAGATTTTCGAATCCGACGCGAAACTGATCGTTAATTGTAACGTTCAGGGTTCTAATGACGATGGAACACTCAAATTGCGTCGAGATTCAATACATTGTCCTCCAGCCGACTTGTCTCCAACGGTCTATTGCTACCTCGGGCACCTCATGGTCGTTCTCCTGTGAGACTAGATTTTCGAATCCGACGTATAACTTATAGTTAATTGTAATGCTCAGCGCCTCCTAATGACGATGGAACACTCAAATTGCGTCGAGATTCAATACATCGTACACCAGCCGACATGTCTCCAAGGAGATATCGTTACCTCGGGGACCATATGATCCGTCTCCTGTGAGTCTAGATTTTCGAATCCGACGCGAAACTGATAGTTAATTGTAACGTTCAGGGCCACCTAATGACGATGGAACACTCGAATTGCGTCGAGATTCAATACAGCGTCCTTCAGCCGACTTGACTCCAAGAGTCTATTGCTGCCTCGGACACCTTATGGTCGTTTTCCTGTGAGTCTAGATTTTCGAATCCGACGCAAAACTGATAGTTAATTGTAACGCTCAGGGCCTCCTAATGACGATGGAACACTCAAATTGCGTCGAGATTCAATACATCGTCCTTCAGACGACTTGACTCCAAGAGTCTATTGCTGCCTCGGACACATTATGGTCGTTCTCTGGTGATTCTACATTTTCTAATCCGACGCAAAACTGATAGTTAATTGTAACGTTCAGGGCCTCCTAATGACGATAGAACACTCAAATTGCGTCGAGGTTGAATACATCGGCCTCCAGCCGAATTATCTCCAAGGGGATATTGCTGCCTCGGGCTCTATGTGGTCGATCTTCTGTGAGTCTAGATTTTCGAAACCGACGCAAAACTGATAGTTAATTGTAACATTCAGGGCCTCGTAATGACGATGGAACACTCAAATTGCGTCGAGATTCAATACATCGGCCTCCAGCCGACTTGTCTCCAAGGGAACATTGCTGCCTCGGACACCTTATGGTCGTTCTGCGGTGATCCTACATTTTCTAATCCGACGCAAAACTGATAGTTAATTGTAACGTTCAGGGCCTCCTAATGACGATGGAACACTCAAATTCCGTCGAGATTCATTACCTCGTCATTCAGCCGATTTGTCTCCAAGGGTCTATTGCTGCCTCGGGAACCATATGGTCGTTCCCCTGTGAGTCTAGATTTTAGAATCCGACGCAAATCTGATAGTTAATTGTAATGTTCAGGGCCGCCTAATGACGATGGAACACTCAAATTGCGTCGAGATACAATATATCGGCCTCCAGCCGACTTGTCTCCAATTGTCTATTGCTGCCTCGGGCACCTTATGGTCGTTCTCCTGTGAGTATAGATTTTCGAATCCAACGCATAACTGACAGTTAATTGTAAAGTTCATGGCCTGCTAATGATATGGAACACTCAAATTGCGTCGAGATTCACTACATCGTCCTCCAGCCGACTTGTCTCCAAGGCTCTTATGCTGCCTCGGGCACCTTATGGTCGTTCTCCTGTGAGTCTAGATTTTCGAATCCGCCGCATAACTGATAGTTAATTGTAACGATCAGGGCCTGCTAATGACGATGGGACACTCAAATTGCGTCGAGAGTCAATTCATCGCCCTCCACCCGACTTGTCTACAAGGGAATATTGCTCCCTCGGGCTCCGTGTGGTCCGTCTCCTGTGAGTCTAGATTTTCGAATTCGACGCGAAACTGATAGTTAACTGTAACGTTCAGGGCCTCCTAATGACGATGGAACACCCAAATTGCGTCGAGATTCAATACATCGGCCACCAGCCGACTTGTCTCCAAAGGTCTATCGCTGCCTCGGGCACCTTATAATCGTTCTCCTGTGAGCCTAGATTTTCGAATCCGCCGCATAACTGATAGTTAATTGTAACGATCAGGGCCTGCTAATGACGATGGAACACTCAAATTGCGTCGAGAGTCAATTCATCGCCCTCCACCCGACTTGTCTACAAGGGAATATTGCTCCCTCGGGCTCCGTGTGGTCCGTCTCCTGTGAGTCTAGATTTTCGAATCCGACGCGAAACTGATAGTTAATTGCAACGATCATGGCCTCCTAATGACGATAGAACACTCAAATTGCGTCGAGGTTGAATACATCGGCCTCCAGCCGAATTGTCTCCATGGGGATATTGCAGCCTCGAGCTCTATGTGGTCGTTCTCCTGTGAGTCTAGATTTTCGAATCCGACGCGAAACTGATAGTTAATTGTAACGTTCAGGGCCTCCTAACAACGATGGAACACTCAAATTGCGTCGAGATTCAATACATCGGCCTCCAGCGGACTTGTCTCAAAGGGAACATTGCTGCTTCGGACACCTTATGGTCGTTCTCCGGTGATTCTACATTTTCTAATCCGACGCGAAACTAATAGTTAATTGTAACGATCAGGGCTTCGTAATGACGATGGAACACTCTAATTGCGTCGAGATTCAATACATCGGACTCCAGCCGACTTGTCTCCAAGGGGTATTGCTGCCTCGGGCACCATGTGGTCCGCCTCCTGTGAGTCTAGATTTTCGAATCCGACGCAAAAATGATAGTTAATTGTAAATTTCATCGCCTCCTAATGACGACGGAACACTCAAATAGCGTCGAGATTCAATACATCGGCCTCGAGCCGACTTGTCTCCAAGGTTCTATTGCGGCCTCGGGCACATTATGGTCGTTCTCCTTTGAGTCTAGATATTCGAATCCGACGCGAAACTGATTGTTAATTGTAAAGTTCATGGTTTTCTAATGACGATGGAACACTCAAATTGCGTCGAGATTCAATACATCGGCCTCCAGCCGACTTGTCTCCAAGGGTATATTGCTGCCACGGGCACTTTATGGTCGTTCTCCTGTGAGTCTAGAAACTCGAATCCGACGCGAAACTGATTGTTAATTGTAACGTTCAGGGCTTCGTAATGACGATGGAACACTCAAATTGCGTCGGGATTCAATGCATCGTCATTCAGCCGATTTGTCTCCAAGGGTCTAATGCTGCCTCGGGCACTTTATGGTCGTTCCACTGTGAGTCTAGATTTTAGAATCCGACGCAAAACTGATAGTTAATTGTAATGCTCAGGGCCACCTAATGACGATGGAACACTCAAATTGCTCGAGATTCAATACATCGGCCTCGAGCCGACTTGTCTCCAAGGTTCTATTGCGGCCTCAGGCACATTATGGTCGTTCTCCTATGAGTCTCGATTTTCGAATCCGACGCAAAACCGATAGTTAATTGCAACGTTCAGGGCCTCCTAATGACGATGTAACACTCAAATTGCGTCGAGAATCAATACATCGTACTCCAGTCGAATTGTCTACAAGGGATATTGCAGCCTCGGGTTCCTTGTGGTCCGTCTCCTGTGAGTCTCGATTTTCGAATCCGACGCAAAACTGATAGTCAATTGTAACGTTCAGGGCCTCCAAATGACGATAAGGCACTCAAATTGCGTCGCGATTCAATACATCGTCCTCCAGCGGACTGGTCTAAAAGGGGATATTGTTGACTCGGACACCTTATGGTCAGTTTCCAGTGAGTCTAGATTTTCGAATCCGACGAAAAACTGATAGTTAATTGTAACATTCAGGGCCTCCTAATGACGATGGAACACTCAAATTGCGTCGCGATCCAATACATCGTCCTCCAGCCGACTTGTATCCAAGGGTCTATTGCTGCCTCGGGCACCTTATGATCGATTTCCAGTGAGTCTAGATTTTCGAACCCGACGCAGAACTGATAGTTAATTGTACCGTTCAGGGCCTCCTAATGGCGATGGAATACTCAAATTGCGTCGAGATTCAATACATCGTCATCCAGCCGACATCTCTCCGTGTTGATAATGATGCCTCGGGCATTTTATGGTCGTTCTCCTGTGAGTCTAGATATTCGAATCCGACGCGAAACTGATTGTTAATTGTAACGTTCAGTGCTTCGTAAAGACGATGGAACACTCAAATTGCGTCGAGATGCAATGCATCGTCATTCAGCCGATTTGTCTCCAAGGGTGTAATGCTGCCTCGGGCACCATATTGTCCGTCTCAAAAATGATAGTTATTTGCAACGTTCAGCGTCTCCTAATGACGATGGAACACTCAAATTGCGTAGAGATTCATTACATCGTCCTTCAGCCGTTTTGTCGTTCTCTTGTGAGTCTCGATTTTCGAATCCGACGAAAAACTGATAGTTAATTGCAACGTTCAGGGCCTCTTAATGACGCTGGAACACTCAAATTGCGTCGAGATTCAATTCATCGTCCTCCAGCCGGCTTGTCTCCAAGGGGATATCGCTGCCTCGTTCGCCACATGGTCCGCCTCCGGTGATTCTACATTTTCGTATCCGACGCAATACTGACAGTTAATTGTAACGTTAAGGCCTCCTAATGACGATGGAACACTCAAAAATGCGTCGCGATCCAGTACATCGTCCTCCAGCCGACTTGTCTCCAAGGGTCTATTGCTGCCTCGGGCACCTTATGATCGATCTCCAGTGAGTCTAGATTTTCGAACCCGACGCAAAACTGATAGTTAATTGTACCGTTCAGGGCCTCCTAATGACGATGGAATACTCAAATTGCGTCGAGATTCAATACATCGTCATCCAGCCGACTTCTCTCCATGGGGATAATGCTGCCTCGGGCACTTTATGGTCGTTCTCCTGTGAGTCTAGATATTCGAATCCGACGCGAAACTGATTGTTAATTGTAAAGTTCAGGGCTTCCTAATGACGCTGGAACACTCAAATTGCGTCGAGATGCAATACATCGGCCTCCAGCCGACTTGTCTCCAAGGGTATATTGCTGCCTCGGGCACTTTATGGTCGTTCCCCTGTGAGTCTAGATTTTCGAATCCGAAGCAAAACTGATAGTTAATTGCAACGTTCAGCCCCTCCTATTGACGATGGAACACTAAATTTGCGTCGAGAGTCAAAACATCGTCCTCCAGCCGACTTGTCTCCAAGGGTCTATTGCTGCCTCGGGCGCCTTATGGTCGTTCTCCTGTGAGTCTAGATTTTCGAATCCGACGCATAACCGATAGTTAATTGTAAAGTTCAGGGCTTCCTAATGACGATAGAACACTCAAATTGCGTCGAGATTCAACACATCGTCCTCCAGCCGGCTTGTCTCCAAGGGGATATCGCTGCCTCGTTCACCACATGGTCCGTCTCCGATGATTTTACATTTGCGTATCCGACCCAAAACTGATAGTTAATTGTAACGTTCAGGGCCTCCTAATGACGATGGGGCACTCAAATTGCGTCGAGATTCAATACATCGTGCTCCAGCTGACTGGTCTCCAAGGGGATATTGTTGCCTCGGACACCTTATGGTCAGTCTCCAGTGAGTCTAGATTTTCGAATCCGACGAAAAACTGATAGTTAATTGTAACATTCAGGCACTCCTAATGACGATGGAACACTCAAATTGCGTCGCGATCCAATACATCGTCCTCCAGCCGACTTGGCTCCACGGGTCTATTGCTGCCTCGGGCACCTTATTATCGATCTCCAGTGAGTCTAGATTTTCGAACCCGACGCACAACTGATAGTTAATTGTACCGTTCAGGGCCTCCTAATGACGATGGAATACTCAAATTGCGTCGAGATTCAATACATCGTCATCTAGCCGACTTGTCTCCATGGGGATAATGCTGCCTCGGGCACTTTATTGTCGTACTCCTGTGAGTCTAGATATTTGAATCCGACGCGAAACTGATTGTTAATTGGAAAGTTTAGGGCTTCATAATGACGATGTAACACTCAAATTGCGTCGAGATTCAATACATTGGCCTCCAGCCGACTTGTCTCCAAGGTTATATTGCTGCCTCGGGCACTTTATGGTCGTTCTCCTGTGAGTCTAGATTTTCGAATCTGACGCATAACTGATAGTTAATTGCAACGTTCAGCGCCCCCTAATGCCGATGGAACACTCAAATTGCGTCGAGATTCAATACATCGTCCTCCAGCCGGCTTGTCTCCAAGGGGATATCGCTGCCTCGTTCACCACATGGTCCGTCTATCGTGATTCTTCATTTTCGTATCCGACGCAAAACTGATATTTAATTGTAACGTTCAGGGTCACGTATTGACGATGGGGCACTCAAATTGCGTCGCGATTCATTACATCGTCCTCCTGCGGACTGGTCTCCAAGGGGATATTGTTGCCTCGGACACCTTATGGTCAGTCACCAGTGAGTCTAGATTTTCGAATCCGACGAAAAACTGATAGTTAATTGTAACATTCAGGGCCTCCTAATGACGATGGAACACTCAAATTGCGTCGAGATTCAATACATCAGCCTCCAGCCGACTTGTCTCCAAGGGGTATTGCTGCCTCGGGCACCATATGGTCCGTCTCAAAAATGATAGTTATTTTCAAGTTTCAGCGCCTCCTAATGACGATGGAACACTCAAATTGCGTCGAGATTCAATACATCGGCCTCCAGCCGACTTGTCTCCAAGGGTATATTGCTGCCTCGGGCACTTTATGATCGTTCTCCTGTGAGTCTAGATTTTCGAATCCGACGCATAACTGATAGTTAATAGCAACGTTCAGCGCCCCCTAAAGACGATGGAACAATCAAAGTGGGTCGAGAATCAATACATCGTCCGTCAGCCGACTTGTCTCCAAGGTTCTATTGCTGCCTCAGGCACCTTATGGTTGTTCTCCTGTGAGTCTCGATTTTCGAATCCGACGTAAAACTGATAGTTAATTGCAACGTTCAGGGCCTCTTAATGAGGATGGAACACTCAAATTGCGTCGAGGTTGAATACATCGTTCTCCAGCCGAATTGTCTCCGAAGGGTATTGCTGCCTCGGGCAGCATATGGTCCGCCTCCTGTGAGTCTAGATTTTCGAATTCGACGCAAAAATGATAGTTAATTGTAAATTTCAGCGCCTCCTAATGACGATGGAACACTCAAATTGCGTCGAGATTCAATACATCGGCCTCGATCCGACTTGTCTCCAAGGTTCTATTGCTGCCTCGGGCTTATTATGGTCGTTCTCCTGTGAGTCTCGATTTTCGAATCCGACGCAAAACTGATAGTTAATTGCAACGTTCAGGGCCTCCTAATGACGATGGAACACTCAAATTGCGTCCAGAATCAATACATCGTACTCCAGCCGAATTGTCTACAAGGGATATTGCAGCCCCAGGCTCCATGTGTTCCGCCTCCTGTGAGTCTAGATTTTCGAATCCGACGCGAAACTGATAGTTAATTGTAACTTTCAGGGCCTCCTAATGACGATGGAACACTCAAATTGCGTCGAGATTCAATACACCGTCCTTCGGCCGACTTGTCTCCAAGGTTCTATTGCCGCCTCGGGCACCTTATGGTCGTTCTCTTGCCAGTCTCGATTTTCGAATCTGACGCAAAACTGATAGTTAATTGTAACGTTCAGGGCCTCCTAATGACGATGGGGCACTCAAATTGCGTCGCGATTCAATACATCGTCCTCCAGCGGGCTGGTCTCCAAGGGGAAATTGTTGACTCGGACACCTTATGGTCAGTCTCCAGTGAGTCTAGATTTTCGAATCCGACGAAAAACTGATAGTTAATTGTAACATTCAGGGCCTCCTAATGACGATGGAACACTCAAATTTCGTCGCGATCCAATACATCGTCCTCCAGCCGACTTGTCTCCAAGGGTCTATTGCTGCCTCGGGCACCTTATGATCGATCTCCAGTGACACTAGATTTTCGAACCCGACGCAAAACTGATAGTTAATTGTACCGTTCAGGCCCTCCTAATGTCGATGGAATACTGAAATTGCGTCGAGATTCAATACATCGTCATCCAGCCGACTTCTCTCCATGGGGATAATGCTGCCTCGGGCATTTTATGGTAGTTCTCCTGTGAGTCTAGATATTCGATTCCGACGCGAAACTGATTGTTAATTGTAACGTTCAGCGCCCCCTAATGACGATGGAACAATCAAATTGGGTCGAGATTCAATACATCGTCCTTCAGCAGACTTGACTCCAAGAGTCTATTGCTGCCTCAGACACCTTATGGTTCATCTCCTGTCAGTCTAGATTTTCGAATCCGAAGCAAAACTGATAGTTAATTGTACCCTTCACGGCCTCCTAATGACGATGGAATACTCAAATTGCGTCGAGATTCAATACATCGTCATCAAGCCGACTTCTCTCCATGGGGATAATGCTGCCTCGGGCACTTTATTGTCGTTCTCCTGTGAGTCTAGATATTTGAATCCGACGCGAAACTGATTGTTAATTGGAAAGTTTAGGGCTTCCTAATGACGATGGAAAACTCAAATTGCGTCGAGATTCAATTCATCGGCCTCCAGCCGGCTTGTCTCCAAAGGGATATCGCTGCCTCGTTCACCACATGGTCCGTCTCCGGTGATTCTACATTTTCGTATCCGACGCAAATCTGATAGTTAATTGTAACGTTCAGGGCCTCCTAATGACGATGGGGCACTCAAATTGCGTCGCGATTCAATACATCGTCCTCCAGCGGGCTGGTCTCCAAGGGGATATTGTTGCCTCGGACACCTTATGGGCAGTCCCCAGTGAGTCTAGATCTTCGAATCCGACGAAAAACTGATAGTTAATTGTAACATTCAGGGCCTCCTAATGACGATGGAACACTCAAATTGCGTCGCGTTCCAATACTTCGTCCTCCACCCGACTTGTCTCCAAGGGTCTATTGCTGCCTCGGGCACCTTATGATCGATATCCAGTGAGTCTAGATTTTCGAACCCGACGCAAAACTGATAGTTAATTGTACCGTTCAGGGCCTCCTAATGATGATGGAATACTCAAATTACGTCGAGATTCAATACATCGTCATCCAGCCGACTTCTCTCCATGGGGATAATGCTGCCTCGGGCTCTTTATGGTCGTTCTCCTGTGAGTCTAGATTTTCGAATCTGACGCATAACTGATAGTTAATTGCAACGTTCAGCGCCCCCTAATGACGATGGAACACTCAAATTGCGTCGAGATTCAATACATCGTCCTCCAGCCGGCTTGTCTCCAAGGGGATATCGCTGCCTCGTTCACCACAAGGTCCGTCTACGGGGATTCTACATTTTCGTATCCGACGCAAAACTGATAGTTAAATGTAACGTTCAGGGTCACCTATTGACGATGTAGCACTCAAATTGCGACGCGATTCATTACATAGTCCTCCAGCGGACTGGTCTCCAAGGGGATATTGTTGCCTCGGACACCTTATGGTCAGCCTCCTGTGAGTCTATATTTTAGAATCCGACGCAAAACTGATAGTTAATTGTATTGTTCAGGGCCTCCCAATGACGATGGAACACTCAAATTGCGTCGAGATTCAATACATCAGCCTCCAGCCGACTTGTCTCCAAGGGGTATTGCTGCCTCGGGCACCATATGGTCCGTCTCAAAAATGATAGTTATTTGCAAGATTCAGCGCCTCCTAATGACGATGGAACACTCAAATTGCGTCGAGATTCAATACATCGGCCTCCACCCGACTTGCCTCCAAGGGTATATTGCTGCCTCGGGCATTTTCTGGTCGTTCTCCTGTGAGTCTAGATTTTCGAATCCGACCCATAACTGATAGTTAATTGCAACGTTCAGCGCCTCCTAATGACGATGGAACACTCTAATTGCGTCGGGATTGAATACATCGGCCTCCAGCCGACTTGGGTCGAAATGTCTATTGCTGCCTCGGGCACCTTGTGGTCGTTCTCCTGTGAGTCTAGATTTTCGAATCCGACCCATAACTGATAGTTAATTGCAACGTTCAGCGCCTCCTAATGACGATGGAACACTCAAATTGCGTCGAGATGTAATACATCAGCCTCCAGCCGACTTGTCTCCAAGGGGACATTGCTGCCTCGGCAACCATAAGGTCCTTCTCCTGTGAGTCTAGATTTTCGATTCCGATGCGAAACTGATAGTTAATTGTAACGTTCAGGACCTCCTAATGACGATGGAACACTCTAATTGCGTCGAGATTGAATACATCGGCCTCCAGCCGACTTGGGTCGAAATGTCTATTGCTGCCTCGGGCACCTTATGGTCGTTCTCATGTGTGTCTCGATTTTCGAATCCGACGCAAAACTGCTAGTTAATTGCAACGTTCAGGGCTCTTAATGACGATGGAACACTCAAATTGCGTCGAGATTCAATACATCGGCCTCGAGCCGACTTGTCTCCAAGGGTCTATTGCTGCATCGAGCACCTTATGGTCGTTCTACTGTGAGTCTAGACTTTCGAATCCGACGCGAAACTGATAGTTATTTGCAACGTTCAGAGCCTCCTAATGACGATGGAACACACAAATTGTTTCGAAAAGCAATACACCGTCATTCAAACCTACTTGTCTCCACAAGTCTATTGCTGCCTCGGGTACGTTATGGTCGTTCTCCTGTGAGTCTAGATTTTAGAATCCGACGGAAAACTAATAGTTAATTGTAACGTTCAGGGCCTCCTAAAGACGATGGAACACTCAAATTGCGTCGAGATTCAATACATCGACATCCAGCCGACTTGTCTACAAGGGGATATTGCTGCCTCTGGCTCCATGTGGTCCGTAACCTGTGAGTCTAGATTTTCGAATCCGACGCGAAACTGATAGTTAATTGTAACGTCAGGGCCTCCTAATGACGATGGGGCACTCAAATTGCGTCGCGATTCAATACATCGTCCTCCAGCGGACTGGTCTCCAAGGGGAAATTTCTGCCTCGGGCACCTAATGGTCAGTCTCCAGTAAGTCTAGATTTTCGATTGCGACGAAAAACTGATAGTTAATTGTAACAATCAGGTTCTCCTAATGACGATGGAACACTCAAATTGCGTCGAGAGTCAATACATCGTCCTCCAGCCGACTTGTCTACAAGGGGATATTGCTGCCTCGGGCTCCATGTGGTCCGTCTCCAGTGAGTGTAGATTTTCGAATCCGACGCAACACTGATAGTTAATTGTAACGTTCAGGGCCTCCTAATGACGATGGAACACTCAAATAGCGTCGAGATTCAATACATCGGCCTCCAGCCGACTTGTCACTAAGGGGCTATTGCTGCATCGGGCACCTTATGGTCCGTCTCCAGTGAGTCTAGATTTTCGATTCCGACGAAAAACTGACAGTTAATTGTAACATTCAGGTTCTCCTAATGACGATGGAACACTCATATTGCGTCGCGATCCAATACATCGTCCTCCAGCCGACTTGTCTCCAAGGGTCTACTGCTGCCACGGGCACCTTATGATCGTTCTGCTGTGAGTCTAGATTTTCGAACCGACGCAAAGCTGATAGTTAATTGTAACGTTCAGGGCCTCCTATTGACGATGGAATACTCAAATTGCGTCAAGATTCAATACATCGTCCTCCAGCCGACTTGTCTCCAAGGGGACATTGCTGCCTCGGGCACCATATGGTCCGCCTCCTGTGAGTCTAGATTTACGATTCCGATGCGAAACTGATAGTTAATTGTAACTTTCAGGGCCTCCTAATAACGATGGAACACCCAAATTGCGTCGAGATTAAATACATCGTCCTTCAGCCGACTTGTCTCCAAGGTTCTATTGCTGCCTCGGGCACCATATGGTCGTTCTCCTTTGAGTCTCGATGTTCGAATCAGACGCAAAACTGTAGTTAATTGCAACGTTCTGGGCCTCCTAATGAGGATGGAACACTCAAATTGCGTCGAGGTTGAATACATCGTCCTCCAGCCGACTTGTCTCCAAGGGGTATTGCTGCCTCGGGCACCATATGGTCCGTCTCCTGTGAGTCCAGATTTTCGAATCCGACGCAAAAATGATTGTTAATTGCAACGTTCAGCGCCTCCTAATGGCGATGGAACACTCAAATTGCGTCGAGAGTCAATACATCGTCCTCCAGCCGACTTGTCTCCAAGGCGATATCGCTGCCTTGGGCACCACATGGTATATCTCCTGTGAGTCTAGATTTTCGAATCCGACGCAAAACTGATAGTTAATAGCAACGTTGAGGGCCTCCTAATGACGATGGAACACTCAAATTGCTTCGAGATTCAATACATCGTCCTTCCGCCGACTTGTCTCCAAGGTTCTAATGCTTCCTCGGGCCCTTATGGGCGTTCCCCTGTGAGTCTAGATTTTCGAATCCGTCGCATAACTGATAGTTAATTGCAACGTTCAGCGCGTCCTAATGACGATGGAACACTCAAATTGCGTCGAGATTCAATACATCGGCCTCCAGCCGACTTGTCTTCAAATGTCTATTGCTGCATCGGGCACCTTGTGGTCGTTCTCCTGTGAGTCTAGATTTTCGAATACGACGCATAACTGATAGTTAATTGTAAAGTCAGGGCCTCCTAATGACGATGGAACACTCAAATTGGGTCGACATCCATACATCGTCCTCCCGCCGACTTGTCTCCAAGGGGATATTGCTGCCTTGGGCACAACATGGTCCATCTCCGGTGATTCTACATTTTCGAATCCGTCGCAAAACTGATAGTTAATTGTAACGTTCAGGGCCTCCTAATGACGATATAACACTCCAATTGCGTCGAGATTCAATACATTGGCCTCCAGCCGACCTGTCTCCAACGGTCTATTCCTGCCTCGGGCACCTTATGGTCGTTCTCCTATGAGTCTAGATTTTCGAATCCGACGCATAACTGGTAGTTAATTGCAACGTTCAGCGCCTCCTAATGACGATGGAACACTCAAATTGCGTCGAGATACAATACATCGGCCTCCAGCCGACTTGTCTCCAAATGTCTATTGCTGCTTCGGGCACCTTGTGGTCCTTCTCCTGTGAGTCTAGAATTTCGAATCCGACGCAAAACTGTTAGTTAATTATAACGTTCAGGACCTCCTAATGACGATGGAACACTCAAATTGCGTCGAGATTCAATACATCTTCCTTCAGCCGACTTGCTCCCCGGGCACCTTATGGTCGTACTCCAGTGAGTCTAGATTTTCGATTCCGATGCGAAACTGATAGTTAATTGTAACATTCAGGGCCTCCTAATGACGATGGAACACTCAAATTGCGTCGAGATTCAATACATCGTCCTCCAGCCGACATGTCTCCAAATGTCTATTGGTTCCTCGGGCACCTTGTGGTCGTTCTCCTGTGAGTCTAGATTTTCGAATTCGACGCATAACTGATAGTTAATTGTAACGTTCAGGGCCTCCTAATGACGATAGGGCACTCAAATTGCTTCGCGTTCAATACATCGTCCTCCAGCGGACTGGTCTCCAAGGGGATATTGCTGCCTTGGGCACCTTGTCGTCGTTCACCTGTGAGTCTAGATTTTCGAATACGACGCTTAACTGATAGTTAATTGTAAAGTTCAGGGCCTCCTAATGACGATGGAACACTCAAATTGCGACGAGATTCAATACATCGTCCTCCAGCCGACTTGTCTCCAAGGGGACATTGCTGCCTCTGGCACCATATGGTTCTTCTCCTGTGAAACTAGATTTTCGATTCCGATGCGAAACTGATAGTTAATTGTAACGTTCAGGGCCTCCTAATGACGATGGAACACTCAAATTGCGTTGAGATTCAATACATCATCCTTCAGCCGACTTGTCGCCAAGGTTCTATTGTTGCCTCTGGCACCTTATGGTCGTTCTCCTGTGAGTCTCGATTTTCGAAACCGACGCAAAACTGATAGTCAATTGCAACGTTCAAGGCTTCCGAATGACGATGGAACACTCAAATTGCGTCGAGGTTCAATACATCGTCCTCCAGCCGACTTGTCTCCAAGGGGTATTGCTACCTCGGGCACCATATGGTCCGACTCCTGTGAGTCTAGATTTTCGAATCCGACGCATAACTGATAGTTAATTGCAACGTTCAGCTCCTCCTATTGACCATGTAACACTCAAATTGCGTCGAGATTCAATACATCGGCCTCCAGCCGACTTGTCTCCAAATGTCTGTTGCTGCCTCGGGCAGCTTGTGGTCGTTCTCCTGTGAGTCTAGATTTTCGAATACGACGCATAACTGATAGTTAATTGTAAAGTTCAGGGCCTCCTAAAGACGATGGAACACTGAAATTGCGTCGAGATTCAATACATCGTCCTCCAGCCGACTTGTCTCCAAGGGGACATTGCAGCCTCGGGCACCATATGGTCCTTTTCCTGTGAGTCTAGATTTTCGATTCCGATGCGAACCTGATAGTCAATTGTAACGTTCAGGGCCTCCTAATGACGATGGAACACTCAAATTGCATCGAGATTTAATACATCGGGTTCCAGCCGACTTGTCTCCGAATGTCTATTGCTGCCTCGGGCACCTTGTGGTCGTTCTCCTGTGTGTCTAGATTTTCGAATCCGACGCAAAACTGGTAATTGTAACGTTCAGTGCCTCCTAATGACGATGAATTACTCAAATTGCGTCGAGATTCACTACAACGTCCTTCTGCCGACTTGTCTCCAATGTTCTATTGCTGGCTCGGGCACCTTTTGGTCGTTCTCCTGTGACTCTAGATTTTAGAAACCGATGCAAAACTGATAGTTAATTGTAAGGATCAGGACATCTTAATGACGATGGAACACTCAAATTGCGTCGAGATTCAATACATCGTCCTCCAGCCGACTTGTCTCGAAGGGAATATCGCTGCCTTGTGCACCACATGGTCCATCTCCTGTGAGTCTAGATTTTCGAATCCGACGCGAAACTGTTTGTTAATTGTGACGCACATGGCTTCCTAATGACGATGCAACACTCAAATTGCGTCGATTTCCAATACATCGTCATTCAGCCAACTTCCTCCATGGGGATTTTGCTACATCGGGCACCTTATGGTCGTTCTCCTGTGACTCTACATTTTAGAAACCGACGCAAAACTGATAGTTAATTGTAACGTTCAGGGATTCTTAATGACGATGGATCACTCAAATTGCGTCGAGATTCAATAAATCCTCCTCCAGCCGACTTGTCTCCAAGGGGATATTGCTGCCTTGGGCACCACATGGTCCATCTCCGGTGATTCTACATTTTCGAATCCGACGCAAAACTGATAGTTAATTGTCACGTTCAGGGCCTCCTAATGACAATGGAACACTCAAATTGCAGCGAGATTCAATACATTGGCTTCCAGCCGACTTGTCTCCAAGGGTCTATTCCTGCCTCGGGCACCTTGTCGTCGTTCTCCTGTGAGTCCAGATATTTGAATCCGACGCTAAACGGACTGCTAATTGTAACGTTCAGAGCCTCCTAATGATGATGGAACACTCAAATTGCTTCGAGATTCAATACATCGTCCTCCAGCCGACTTGTCTCCAAGGGGAATATTGCTGCCTCGGGCACATATAGTCCTTCTCCTGTAAGTCTAGAATTTCGATCCGACGCAAAACTGATTGTTAATTGTAACGTTCAGGACCTCCTAATGAGGATGGAACACTCAAATTGCGTTGAGAATCAATACATCGTCCTTCAGGCGACTTGTCTCCAAGGTTCTATTGTTGCCACAGGTACCTTATGGTCGTTCTCCTGTGAGTCTCGATTTTCGAAACCGACGCAAAACTGATAGTCAATTGCAACGTTCAAGGCCTCCGAATGACGATGGAACACTCGAATTGCGTCGAGGTTCAATACATCGTCCTCCAGCCGACTTGTCTCCAAGGGGTATTGCTTCCTCGGGCACCATATGGTCCGACTCCTGTGAGTCTAGATTTTCGAATCCGACGCAAAAATGATAGTTAATTGTAACGTTCAGCGCCTCCTAATGACGATGGAACACTCAAATTGCGTCGAGAGTCTTAACATCGTCCTTCAGCCGACTTGACAACAGGGGGATTTATCTGCCTCAGGCTCCATGTGGTCCGTCTCCTGTGAGTCTATTTTTTCGAATCCGACGCGAAACTGATAGTTAATTGTAACGTTCAGGGCCTCCCAATGACGATGGAACACTCAAATTGCGTCGAGATTCAATACATCGGCCTCTAGCCGACTTGTCTCCAAGGTTATATTGCTGCCTCGGGCACCCTATGGTCGTCCTTCTGTGAGTCTAGATTTTCGAATCCGACGCATAACTGATAGTTAATTGCAACGTTTAGCGCCTCCTATTGACCATGTAACACTCAAATTGCGTCGAGATTCAATTCATCGGCCCCTAGCCGACTTGTCTCCAAATGTCTATTGCTGCCTCGGGCAGCTCGTGGTCGTTCTCCTGTGAGTCTAGATTTTCGAATACGACGCATAACTGATAGTTAATTGCAACGTTCAGCGCCTCCTAATGACGATGGAACACTCAAATTGAGTCGAGATTCAATACATCGGCCTCCAGCCGACTTGTCTCCAAGGTTAGACCACATGGTTGGGCACCACATGATCCATATCAGGTGATTCTACATTTTCGAATCCGACGCAAACTGATAGTTAATTGTAACGTTCAGGGCCTCCTAATGACGATAGGGCACTCAAATTGCGTCGCGATTCAATACATCGTCCTCCAGCGGACTGGTCTCCAAGGGGATACTGCTGCCTCTGGCACCTTATGGTCCGTCTTCAGTG
Organism: Schistocerca serialis cubense; assembly: GCF_023864345.2. Taxonomy (NCBI): domain Eukaryota; kingdom Metazoa; phylum Arthropoda; class Insecta; order Orthoptera; family Acrididae; genus Schistocerca; species Schistocerca serialis. The sequence continues at coordinate 7,789,971 of NC_064638.1, read as the reverse complement.
AGTCTAGATTTTCGAATCCGACGCATAACTGATAGTTAATTGCAACGTTCAGCGCTTCCTAATGACGATGGAACACTCAAATTGCATCGAGACTCAATACATCGGACTCCAAATGACTTGTCTCCAAATGTCTATTGCTGCCTCGGGCACCTTGTGGTCGTTCTCCTGTGAGTCTAGATTTTCGAATACGACGCGTAACTGATAGCTAATTGTAAAGTTCAGGGCCTCCTAATGACGATGAAACACTCAAATTGCGTCGAGATTCAATACATCGTCCTACAGCCGACTTTTCTCCAAGGGTCTATTGCTGCCTCGGGCACCTTATCGTCGTTCTCCTGTGAGTCTCGATTTTGGAATCCGACGCAATACTGATAGTTAATTGCAACGTTCAGCGCCTCCAATTCACCATGTAACAATCAAATTGCGTCGAGATTCAATTAATCAGCCTCCAGCCGACTTGGCTCCAAATGTCTATTGCTGCCTCGGGCAGCTTGTGGTCGTTCTCCTGTGAGTCTAGATTTTCGAATACGACGCAAAACGGACTGCTAATTGTAACGTTCAGAGGCTCCTAATGATGATGGAACACTCAAATTGCGCCGAGATTCAATACATCGTCCTCCAGCCGACTTGTCTCCAAGGGGGATATTGCTGCCTCGGGCACCATATGGTCCGTCCCCTGTGAGTCTAGATTAACGAATCAGACGCATAACTTGTAGTTAATTGTAACGTCCAGGGCCTCCTAATGTCGATGAAATGAAATGAGCGTTTGGCGTCATTGGCCGGGAGGCCCCTCGCGAGGCAGGTCCGGCCGCCATATCGCAGGTCTTATTACATTCGGCGCCACATTGGGCGACCTGCACGCCGGATGGGGATGAAATGATGATGAACACAACACAACACCCAGTCCTTGAGCGGAGAAAATCTCCGACCCAGCCGGGAATCGAACCCGGGCACAGAGGACTTCAATCCGTCACGCTGACCACTCAGCTACTGGGGCGGACTCCTAATGTCGATGGAACACTCAAATTGCGTAGAGATTCAATACATCGTACTTCAGCCGACTTGTCTCCAAGCGTCCATTGCTCCCTCGGGCACCTTATGGTCGTTCTCCTGTGAGTCTACATTTTCGATTCCGACTTATAACTGATAGTTGATTGCAACGTTCAGGGCATCCTAATGCCGATGGAACACTCAAATTGCGTCGAGATTCAATACATCGTCCTTCTGCCGACTTGTCTTCAAGGTTCTATCGCTGCCTCGGGGACCTTTTGGTCGTTCTCCTGTGAGTCTAGATTTTCGAATCCGACGCAAACTGATAGATAATTGTAACGTTCAGGGCCTCCTAATGACGATGGAACACTCAAATTGTGTCGAGACACAATACATTGTCCTCCAGCCGACTTGTCTCCAAGGGGATATTGCTGCCCTGGGCACCACATGGTCCATATCCGGTGATTCTACATTTTCGAATCCGACGCAAAACTGACAGTTAATTGTAACGTTCAGGGCCTCCTAATGACGATAGGGCACTCAAATTGCGTCGCGATTCAATACATCGTCCTCCAGCGGACTGGTCTCCAGGGGGATATTGCTTCCTCGGGCACCTTATGGTCCGTCTCCAGTGAGTCTAGATTTTCGAATTCGACGCATAACTGATACTTAATTGCAACGTTCAGCGCCTCCTAATGACGATGGAACACTCAAATTGCGTCGAGATTCAATACATCGTCCTCCAGCCGACTAGTCTCCAAATGTCTATTGCTGCCTCGGGCACCTTGTGTTCGTTCTCCTGTGAGTCTAGATTTTCGAATACGACGCATAACTGATAGTTAATTGTTAAGTTCAGGGCCTCCTAATGACGATGGAACACTCAAATTGCGTCGAGATTCAATACATCGTCCTCCAGCCGACTTTTCTCCAAGGGTCTATTCCTGCCTCGGGCACCTTATCGTTGTTCTCCTGTGAGTCCAGATTTTCGATTCCGATGCGATACTGATAGTTAATTATAACGTTCAGGGCATCCTAATGACGATAGAACACTCAAATTGCGTCGAGATTTAATACATCGTCCTTCAGCCGACTTGACTCCAAGGGGATATTGCTGCCTCGGGCACAATATGCTCCGTCCCCTGTGAGTCTAGATTAACGAATCAGACGCATAACTTGTAGTTAATTGTATCGTCCAGGGCCTCCTAATGTCGATGGAACACTGAAATTGCGTCGAGATTCAATTCATCGTCCTCCAGGGGACTTGTCTCCAAGGGGATTTTGCAGCCACGGGCACCATATATTCCTTCTACTGTGAGTCAAGAATTTCCAATCCGACGCACAACTGATAGTTAATTGTAACGTTCACGACCTCCTAATGACGGTGGAACACTCAAATTGCGTCGCGATTCAATACATCGTCCCCCAGCCGACTTGACTATATGGGGATATTGCTGCCTCGGGCACCTAATGGTCGTTCTCCTGTGAGTGTAGATTTTCGAATCCGACGCGAAACTGATTGTTAACTGTAACGTTCAGGGCTTCCTAATGACGATGGAACACTGAAATAGCGTCGAGATTCAATACATCGTCAATCAGCCGACTTGTCTCCAAGCGACTATTGCTGCCTCGGGCACCTTATGGTCGTTGTCCTGTGAGGCATGATTTTAGAATCCGACGCAAAACTGATAGTTAATTGTAACGTTCAGTTCCTCCTAATGACGATGGAACACTCAAATTGCTTCGAGATTCAATACGTCGGCCTCCAGCCGACTTGTCTCCAAGGGGACATTGCTGCCTCGGGCACCATATGGTCCTTCTCCTGTGAGTCTAGACTTTCGATTCCGATGCGAAACTGATAGTTAATTGTAGCGTTCAGGGCCTCCTAATGACGATGGAACACTCAACTTGCGTCGAGATTCAATACATCGTCCTCCAGCCGACTTGTCTCCAAGGGTCTATTGCTGCCTCGGGCACCTTATGGACGTTCTCCTGTGAGTCAAGATTTTCGAATCCGACGCATAACTGATAGTTAATTGTAACGCTCAGCGACTCCTAATGACGATGGAACACTCAAATTGGGTCGAGATTCAATACCTCGTCCTCCAGCCGACTTGCCTCCATGGGTATATTGCTGCCTCGGGCACCATATGGTCCGTCTCCTGTGAGTCTAGATTTTAGAATCCGACGCGTAACAGATAGTTAATTGTAACGTTCAGGGCCTCCTAATGACGATGGAACACTCAAGTTGCGTCGAGATTCAATACATCGTCCTCCAGCCGACTTGTCTCCAAGGGGAGACCACATGGTTGGGTACCACATGGTCCATATCCAGTGATTCTACATTTTCGAATCCGACGCAAAACTGATAGTTAATTGTAACGTTCAGGGCCTCCAAATGTCGATAGGGCACTCAAATTGCGTCGCGATTCAGTACATCGTCCTCCAGCGGACTGGTCTCCAAGGGGATATTGCTGCCTCTGGCACCTTTTGGTCCGTCTCCAGTGAGTCTATATTTTCGAATCCGACGCATAACTGATAGTTAATTGCAAAGTTCAGCGCCTCCTAATGACGATAGAACACTCAAATTGCGTCGAGATTCGATAGATCGGCCTCCAGATGACTTGTCTCCAAATGTCTATTGCTGCCTCTGGCACCTTGTGGTCGTTCTCCTGTGAGTCTAGATTTTCGAATACGACGCATTACTGTTAGTTAATTGCAAAGTTCAGGGCCTCCTGATGACGATGGAACACTCAAATTGCGTCGAGATTCAATACATCGTCCTCCAGCCGACTTGTCTCCAAGGGGTATTGCTGCCTCGGGGTCCTTGTGGTCCGCCTCCTGTGAGTCTAGATTTGCGAATCCGACGCGAAACTGAAGATAATTGTAACGTTCAGGGCCTCCTAATGGCGATGGAACACTCAAACTGCGTCGAATTTCAATACATCGTCATTCAGCCGACTTGTCTCCAGGGGTCTATCGCTGCATCGGGCACCTTGTGATCGTTCTCCTGCGAGTCTAGATTTTAGAATCCGACGCAAAACTGATAGTTAATTGTACCGTTCAGGGCCTCCTAATGACGATGGAACACTCAAATTGCGTCGAGATTCAATACATCGTCCTCCAACCGACTTGTCTCCAAGGGAACATTGCTGCCTCGGGCACCATATGGTTCTTCTGCTGTGAGTCTAGATTTTCGATTCCGATGCGAAACTGATAGTTAATTGTAACGTTCAGGGCCGCCTAAAGACGATGCAACACTCAAATTGCGTCGAGATTCAATACATCGGCCTCCAGCCGACTTGTCTCCAAATATCTATTGCTGCCTCGGGCACCTTGTGTTCGTTTTCTTGTGAGTGTAGGTTTTCGAATCCGACGCATAACTGATAGTTAATTGTAAAGTTCAGGGCTTCCTAATGACGATGGAACACTCAAATTGCGTCGAGATTCAATACATCGTCCTCCAGCCGACTTGTCTCCAAGGGGATATCGCTGCCTCGGGCACCAAATGGTCCGTCTCCGGTAATTCTACATTTTCGAATCCGACGCAAAACTGATAGTTAATTGTAACGTTCAGGGCATCCTAATGACGATAGAACACTCAAATTGCGTCGAGATTTAATACATCGTCCTTCAGCCGACTTGACTCCAAGGGGATATTGCTGCCTCGGGCACAATATGCTCCGTCCCCTGTGAGTCTAGATTAACGAATCAGACGCATAACTTGTAGTTAATTGTAACGTCCAGGGCCTCCTAATGTCGATGGAACACTGAAATTGCGTCGAGATTCAATTCATCGTCCTCCAGCCGACTTGTCTCCAAGGGGATTTTGCAGCCACGGGTACCATATATTCCTTCTACTGTGAGTCAAGAATTTCCAATCCGACGCAAAACTGATAGTTAATTGTAACGTTCACGACCTCCTAATGACGGTGGAACACTCAAATTGCGTCGCGATTCAATACATCGTCCCCCAGCCGACTTGACTCCATGGGGATATTGCTGCCTCGGGCACCTAATGGTCGTTCTCCTGTGAGTGTAGATTTTCGAATCCGACACGAAACTGATTGTTAACTGTAACGTTCAGGGCTTCCTAATGACGATGGAACACTGAAATAGTGTCGAGATTCAATACATCGTCAATCAGCCGACTTGTCTCCAAGCGACTATTGCTGCCTCGGGCACCTTATGGTCGTTCTCCTGTGATGCATGATTTTAGAATCCGACGCAAAACTGATAGTTAATTGTAACGTTCAGTTCCTCCTAATGACGATGGAACACTCAAATTGCTTCGAGATTCAATACGTCGGCCTCCAGCCGACTTGTCTCCAAGGGGACATTGCTGCCTCGGGCACCATATGGTCCTTCTCCTGTGAGTCTAGATTTTTGATTCCGATGCGAAACTGATAGTTAATTGTAACGTTCAGGGCCTCCTAATGACGATTGAACACTCAACTTGCGTCGAGATTCAATACATCGTCCTCCAGCCGACTTGTCTCCAAGGGTCTATTGCTGCCTCGGGCACCTTATGGACGTTCTCCTGTGAGTCAAGATTTTCGAATCCGACGCATAACTGATAGTTAATTGTAACGCTCAGCGACTCCTAATGACGATGGAACAGTCAAATTGGGTCGAGATTCAACACCTCGTCCTCCAGCCGACTTGTCTCCATGGGTATATTGCTGCCTCGGGCACCATATGGTCCGTCTCCTGTGAGTCTAGATTTTAGAATCCGACGCGTAACAGATAGTTAATTGTAACGTTCAGGGCCTCCTAATGACGATGGAACACTCAAGTTGCGTCGAAATTCAATACATCGTCCTCCAGCCGACTTGTCTCCAAGGGGAGACCACATGGTTATGTACCACATGGTCCATATCCAGTGATTCTACATTTTCGAATCCGACGCAAAACTGGTAGTTAATTGTAACGTTCAGGGCCTCCAAATGTCGATAGGGCACTCAAATTGCGTCGCGATTCAATACATCGTCCTCCAGCGGACTGGTCTCCAAGGGGTTATTGCTGCCTCTGGCACCTTTTGGTCCGTCTCCAGTGAGTCTAGATTTTCGAATCCGACGCATAACTGATAGTTAATTGCAACGTTCAGCGCCTCCTAATGACGATGGAACACTCAAATTGCGTCGAGATTCAATACATCGGTCTCCAGATGGCTTGTCTCCAAATGTCTATTGCTGCCTCTGGCACCTTGTGGTCGTTCTCCTGTGAGTCTAGATTTTCGAATACGACGCATTACTGTTAGTTAATTGCAAAGTTCAGGGCCTCCTGATGACGATGGAACACTGAAATTGCGTCGAGATTCAATACATCGTCCTCCAGACGACTTTTCTCCAATTGTCCATTGCTGCCTCGGGCACTTTCTGGTCGTTCTCCTGTGAGTCTCGATTTTCGAATCCGACGCAATACCGATAGTTAATATGCAATTTTCAGGGCCTCCTAATGACGATGGAACACTCAAATTGCGTCGAGGTTCAATACTTCGTCCTCCAGCCGACTTGTCTCCAAGGGGTATTGCTGCCTCGGGGTCCTTGTGGTCCTCCTCCTGTGAGTCTAGATTTACGAATCCGACGCGAAACTGAAGATAATTGTAACGTTCAGGGCCTCCTAATGGCGATGGAACACTCAAACTGCGTCGAATTTCTATACATCGTCATTCAGCCGACTTGTCTCCAAGGGTCTATCGCTGCATCGGGCACCTTGTGATCGTCCTCCTGCGAGTCTAGATTTTAGAATCCGACGCAAAACTGATAGCTAATTGTACCGTTCAGGGCCTCCTAATGACGATGGAACACTCAAATTCCGTCAAGATCCAATACATCGTCCTCCAGCCGACTTGTCTCCAAGGGAACATTGCTGCCTCGGGTACCATATGGTTCTTCTGCTGTGAGTCTAGATTTTCGATTCCGATGCGAAACTGATAGTTAATTGTAACGTTCAGGGCCGCCTAAAGACGATGGAACACTCAAATTGCGTCGAGATTCAATACATCGGCCTCCAGCCGACTTGTCTCCAAATATCTATTGCTGCCTCGGGCACCTTGTGTTCGTTTTCCTGTGAGTCTAGGTTTTCGAATCCGACGCATAACTGATAGTTAATTGTAAAGTTCAGGGCTTCCTAATGACGATGGGGCACTCAAATTGCGTCGCGATTCAATACATCGTCCTCCAGCGCGCTGATCTCCAAGGGGATATTGCGGCCTCGGGCACCTTATGGTCCGTCTCCTGTGACTCTAGATTTTCGAATCCGACGAAAAACTGATAGTTAATTGTAACATTAAGTGCCTCCTAATGACAATGGAACGCTCAAATTGCGTCGCGATCCAATACATCTTCCTCCAGCCGACTTGTCTCCAAGGGACTATTGCTGCCTCGGGCACCTTATGATCGTTTTCCTGTGAGTCTAGATATTCGAATCCGATACGAAACTGATAGTTATTTGTAAGGTTCAGGGCCTCTTAATGACGATGGAACACTCAAATTGCTTCGAGATTCAATACATCGTCCTCCAGCCGACTTGTCTCCAAGGGTCTATTGCTGCCTCGGGCACCTTATGATCGTTTTCCTGTGAGTCTAGATTTTCGAATCCGATACGAAACTGATAGTTATTTGTAAGGTTCAGGGCCTCTTAATGACGATGGAACACTCAAATTGCTTCGAGATTCAATACATCGTCCTCCAGCCGACTTGACTCCAAGGGGATATTGCTGCCTCGGGCACCTTATGCTCGTTCTTCTGTGGGTCTACATTTTCGACCCCGACGCAAAACTGATAGTTAATTGTAACGTTCAGGGCCTCCTAATGACGGTGGAATACTCAAACGGCGTCGTGATTCAATATATCGTCCTCCAGCCGACTTCTCTTTATGGGGATATTGCTGCCTCGGGCACCTAATGGTCGTTCTCCTGTGAGTGTAGATTTTCGAATCCGACGCGAAACTGATTGTTAACTGTAACGTTCAGGGCTTCCTAATGACGATCTAACACTCAAATTGCGTCGAGATTCAGTACATCGGCCTCCAGATGACTTGTCTCCAAATGTCTATTGCTGCCTCTGGCACCTTTTGGTCGTTCTCCTGTGAGGCATGATTTTAGAATCCGAAGCAAAACTGATAGTTAATTGTAACGTTCAGTTCCTCCTAATGACTATGGAACACTCAAATTGCTTCGAGATTCAATACGTCGGCCTCCAGCCGACTTGTCTACAAGGGGACATTGCTGCCTCGGGCACCATATGGTCCTTCTCCTGTGAGTCTTGATTTTCGATTCCGATGCGAAACTGATAGTTAATTGTAACGTTCAGGGCCTCCTAATAACGATGGAACACTCAACTTGCGTCGAGATTCAATACATCGTCCTCCAGCCGACTTGTCTCCAAGGGTCTATTGCTGCCTCGGGCACCTATTGGACGTTCTCCTGTGAGTAAAGATTTTCAAATCCGACGCATAACTGATAGTTAATTGTAACGCTCAGCGACTCCTAATGACGATGGAACACTCAAATTGCGTCGAGATTCAATACCTCGTCCTCCAGCCGACTTGTCTCCATGGGTATATTGCTGCCTCGGGCACCATATGGTCCGTCTCCTGTGAGTCTAGATTTTAGAATCCGACGCGTAACTGATAGTTAATTGTAACGTTCAGGGCCTCCTAATGACGATGGAACACTCAAATTGCGTCGAGATTCAATACATCGTCCTCCAGCCGACTTGTCTCCAAGGGGAGACCACGTGGTTGGGCACCACATGGTCCATATACAGTGATTCTACATTTTCGAATCAGACGCAAAACTGATAGTTAATTGTAACGTTCAGGGCCTCCTAATGACGATCTAACACTCAAATTGCGTCGAGATTCAGTACATCGGCCTCCAGATGACTTGTCTCCAAATGTCTATTGCTGCCTCTGGCACCTTTTGGTCGTTCTCCTGTGATGTAGATTTTCGAATACGACGCATTACTTATAGTTAATTGTACAGTTCAGGGCCTCCTGATGACGATGGAACACCCAAATTGCGTCGAGATTCATACATCGTCCTCCAGACGACTTTTCCCCAATTGTCTATTGCTGCCTCGGGCACTTTCTGGTCGTACTCCTGTGAGTCTCGATTTTCGAATCCGACGCAATACCGATAGTTATTTGCAATTTTCAGGGCCTCCTAATGACGATGGAACACTCAAATTGCGTCAAGATTCAATACATCGGCCTCTAGCCGACTTGTCTCCAAATGTCTATTGCTGCCACGGGCACCTTGTGTTCGTTCTCCTGTGAGTCTAGATTTTCGAATACGAGGCATAACTGATAGTTAATTGTAAAGTTCAGGGCCTCCTAATGACGATGGAACACTCAAATTGCTTCGAGATTCAATACATCGTCCTCCAGCCGACTTTTCTCCAAGGGTCTATTGCTGCCTCGGACACATTATGGTCGTTCTCCTGTGAGTTTAGATTTTCGAATCAGACGCATAACGGATAGTTAATTGTAACGCTCAGCGCCTCCTAATGACGATGGAACACTCAATTGGCGTCGATATTCAATGCATCGTCCTCCAGCCGACTTCTCTCCAAGGGTCTATTCCTGCCTCGGGCACCTTATCGTAGTTCTCCTGTGAGTCCAGAAATTCGAATCCGACGCAAAACGGACTGCTAATTGTAACGTTCAGTGCCTCCTAATGATGATCGAACACTCAAATTGCGTCGAGATTCAATACATCGTCATTCAGCCGACTTGTCTCCAAGAGTCTATTGCTGCCTCGTGCACATTATGGTCGTTCTCCTGTGAGTCTAGATTTTAGAATCCGACGCAAAACTGATAGTTAATTGTCACGTTCAGGGCCTCCTATTGACGATGGGACACTCAAATTGTGTCGAGATTCTATACATCGTCCTCCAGCCGACTTGTCGCAAGGGGACATTGCTGCCTCGGGCACCATATGGTCCTTCTCCTGTGAATCTAGATTTTCGATTCCAATGCGAAACTGATAGTTAATTGTAACGTTCAGGGCCTCCTAATGACGATAAACCACTCACATTGCGTCGAGAGTCAATACATCGTCTTCCAGCCGACTTGTCTACAAGGGGATATTGCTGCCTCGGGCACCTTGTGGTCCGTCTCCGGTGAGTCTAGATTTTCGAATCCGACGCAAAGATGATAGTTAATTGTAACGTTCAGGGCTTCCTAATGACGATGGAACACTCAAATTGCGTAGCGATTCAATACATCGTCCTCCCGCCGACTTGTCTCCCACGTGATATTGCTGCCTCGGGCACCATGTGGTCCGTCTGCTGTGATTCCAGATTTTCGAATCCGACGCAAAAATGGTAGTTAATTGTAACGTTCAGGGCCTACTAATGACGAAGGAACACTCAAATTGCGTCGAGGTTCAATACATCGTCCTCCAGCCGACTTGTCTCCATGGGTCTATTGCTGCCTGACGACCCGCGTGGTCGTTCTCCTGTGAGACTATATTTTCGAATCCGACGCATAACTGATAGCTAATTGTAACGTTCAGGGCCTCCTAATGAGGATGGAACACTGAAATAGCGTCGAGATTCAATACATCGTCCTTCAGCCGACTTGTCTCCAAGCGTCCACTGTTGCCTCGGGCACCTTATGGTCGTTCTCCTGTGAGTCTACAATTTCAATTCCGACACATAACTGATAGTTAATTGTAACGTTCAGGGCCTCCTAATGACGATGGAACACTCAAATTGCGTCGCGATTCAATACATCGTCCTCCAAGCGACTTGTCTCCAAGGGTCAATTGCTGCCTTTGGCACCTAATGGTCTTGCTCCTTTGAGTCTAGATTTTCGTATCCGACGCAAAACTGATATTTAATTGTAACGTTAAGTGCCTCCTAATGACGATAGAACACTAAAATTGCGTCGAGATCCAATACATCGCCCTCCCGCCGACTTGTCTCCAACGGGATATTGCTGCCTCGGGCACCATGTGGTCCGTCTCCTGTGAGTCAAGATTTTCGAATCCGACGCAAAAATGATAGATAATTGTAACGTTCAGGGCCTCCTAATGACGATGGAACAGTCAAATTGCGTCGAGAGTCAATACATCGTCATCCAGCCGACTTGTCTTCAAGGGGATATTGCTGCCTCGGGCTCCATGTGGTCCGTCTCCTGTGAGTCTAAATTTTCGAATCCGACGCAAAAATGATAGTGAATTGTAACGTTCAGCGCCTCCTAATGACGATGGAACACTCAAATTGCGTCGAGAGTCAATACATCGTCTTCCAGCCGACTTGTCTACATGGGGATATTGCTGCCTCGGGCTCCATATGGTCCGTCTCCTGTGAGTCTAGATTTTCGAATCCGACGCAAAAATGATATTTAATTGTATCGTTAAGGGCCTCCTAATGACGATGGAACACTCACATTGAGTCGACATTTAATACATCGTCCTCTAGCCAACTTGTCTCCAAGGGGATATTGCTGCCAGGGGCTCCATGTGGTCCTTCTCCAGTGAGTCTAGATTGTTGAATCCGACGCGAAACTGATAGATAAATGTAACATTCAGCGCCTCCTAATGACGATGGAACACTCAAATTGCGTCGAGAGTCAATACATCGTATTCCAGCCGACTTGTCTCCAACGTAATATTGCTGCTTGGGGCACCATGTGGTCAGTCTCCTGTGAGTCTAGATTTTCGAATCCGACGAATAAATGATATTTAATTGTAACGTGCAGGGCTTCCTAATGACGAAGGAACACTCAAATTGCGTCGAGATTCAATACATCGTCCTCCAGCTGACTTGTCTCCAAGGGTCTATTACTGCCTCGGGCACCTTATGGTCGTTCTCCTGTGAGTCTAGATCTTTTGATCCGACGCATAACTGATAGTTAATTGTAACGTGCAGGACCTCCTAATGACGATAGAACACTCAAATTGCGTCGAGATCCAATACATCGCCCTCCCGCCGACTTGTCTCCAACGGGATATTGCTGCCTCGGGCACCATGTGGTCCGTCTCCTGTGAGTCAAGATTTTCGAATCCGACGCAAAAATGATAGATAATTGTAACGTTCAGGGCCTCCTAATGACGATGGAACACTCAAATTGCGTCGAGAGTCAATACATCGTATTCCAGCCGACTTGTCTCCAACGTAATATTGCTGCTTGGGGCACCATGTGGTCAGTCTCCTGTGAGTCTAGATTTTGGAATCCGACGTAAAAATGATATTTAATTGTAACGTTCAGGGCCTCCTAATGACGATGGAACACTCAAATAGCGTCGCGATTCAATACATCGTCCTGCAGCCGACTTGCCTCCAACGGTCTATTGCTGCCCCTGGCACCTAATGGTCTTGCTCCTATGAGTCTAGATTTTTGAATCCGACACATAACTGAAAGTTAATTCTAACGTTCAGGGCCTCCTAATGACGATGGAACATTAAAATTGCGTCGAGATTCAATACATCGTCCTCCAGCCGACGTGTCTCCAATGGGATATTGCTGCTTCGGGCACCTTATTCTCGTTCTCCTGTGAGTCTAGATTTTCGAACCCGACGCAAAAATGATAGTTAATTGTAACGTACAGGGCCTCCTAATGACGATGGAATACTCAAACTGCGTCGAGATTCAATACATCGTCCTCCAGCCGACTTCTCTCCATGGGGATACTGCTGCCTATGGCACCTTTTGGTCGTCCTCCTGTGAGTGTAGATTTTCGAATCCGACACGAGACTGATTGTTAATTGTAACGTTCAGGGCTTCCTAATGACGAAGGAACACTCAAATTGGGTCGAGATTCAATACATCGGCCTCCAGCCGACTTGCTGCCTCGGACACCTTATGGTCATTCTCCTGTGAGTCTAGATTGTCGAATCCAAAGCATAACTGATAGTTAATTGTAACGTCCAGGGCCTACTAATGACGATGGAACACTCAAATTCCGTCGACATTTAATACATCGGCCTCCAGCCGACTTGCTGCCTCGGACACCTTATGGTCATTCTCCTGTGAGTCTAGATTTTCGAATCCAAAGCATAACTGATAGTTAATTGTAACGTCCAGGGCCTACTAATGACGATGAAACACTCAAATTGCGTCGAGATTCAATACATCGTCCTCCAGCCGACTTGTCTCCTAGGGTCTATTGCTGCCTGGGGCACCGCATGGTCGTTCTCCTGTGAGTCTACATTTTCGAATCCGACGCATAACTGATAGCTAATTGTAACGTTCAGGGACTCCTAATGACGATGGAACACTGAAATAGCGTCGAGATTCAATACATCGTCCTTCAGCCGACTTGTTTCCAAGCGTCCATTGATGCCCCGGGCAACTTATGGTCGTTCTCCTGTGAGTCTACATTTTCGATTCAGACACATAACTGATAGTTAATTGTAACGTTCAGGGCCACCTAATGACGATGGAACACTCAAATTGATCGAGATTCAATACATCGTCCTCCAGCCGACTTGCCTCCAAGGGTCTATTGCTGCCTCTGGCACCTAATGGTCTTGCTCCTGTGAGTCTAGATTTTCGAATCCGACGCAAAACTGATATTTTGTTGTATCGTTAAGGGCCTCCTAATGACGATGGATCACTCAAATTGCGTCGACATTTAATACATCGTCCTCCAGCCGACTTGTCTCCAAGGGGATATTGCTGCCTGGGGCACCATGTGGTCCTTCTCCTGTGAGTCTAGATTGTCGAATCCGACGCGAAACTGATAGTTAATTGTAACATTCAGCGCCTCCAAATGACGATGGAACACTTAAATTGCGTAGAGATTCAATACAGCAGCCTCCAGCCGACTTGTCTCTAAGGGTCTATTGTTGCCTGGGGCACCGCATGGTCGTTCTCCTGTGAGTCTAGATTGTCGAATCCGACGCGAAACTGATAGTTAATTGTAACGTCCAGGGCCTCCTAATGACGATGGAACACTCAAATTGCGTCGAGATTCAATACATCGCCCTCCAGCCAACTTGTCTCCAAGGGTCTATTGCTGCCTGGGGCACCGCATGGTCGTTCTCCTGTGAGTCTATATTTTCGGATCCGACGCATAACTGATAGATAATTGTAACGTTCAGGGCCTCCTAATGAGGATGGAACACTGAAATAGCGTCGAGATTCAATACATCGTCCTTCAGCCGACTTGTCTCCAAGCGTCCAGTGTTGCCTCGGGCACCTTATGGTCGTTCTCCTGTGAGTCTACATTTTCGATTCCGACACATAACTGATAGTTAATTGTAACGTTCAAGGTCTCCTAATGACGATGGAACACTCAAATTGATCGAGATTCAATACATCGTCCTCCGGCCGACTTATCTCCAAGGGTCAATTGCTGCCTTTGGCACCTAATGGTCTTACTCCTTTGAGTCTAGATTTTCGTATCCGACGCAAAACTGATATTTAATTGTAACGTTAAGGGCCTGCTAATGACGATGGAACACTCAAATAGCGTCGAGATTCAATACATCGTCCTCCAGCCGACTTGTGTCCAAGGGGATATTGCTGCCTCGGGCACCATATGGTACGTCTCCTGTGAGTCTAGATTTTCGAATCCGAAGCAAAACTTGTAGTTAATTGTTACGTTCAGGGCTTCCTAATGACGATGGAACACTCAAATTGCGTCGAGAGTCAATACATCGTCTTCCAGCCGACTTGTCTACAAGGGGATATTGCTGCCTCGGGCTCCATGTGGTCCGTCTCCTGTGAGTCTAAATTTTCGAATCCGACGCAAAAATGATAGTGAATTGTAACGTTCAGCGCCTCCTAATGTCGATGGAACACTCAAATTGCGTCGAGAGTCAATACATCGTCTTCCAGCCGACTTGTCTACAAGGGGATTTTGCTGCCTCGGGCTCCATGTGGTCCGTCTCCTGTGAGTCTAGATTTTCGAATTCGACGCAAAAATGATATTTAATTGTAACGTTCAGGGCCTCCTAATGTCGATGGAACACTCAAATTGCGTCGCGATTCAATACATCGTCCTCCAGACGACTTGCCTCCAAGGGTCTATTGCTGCCTCTGGCACCTAATGGTCTTGCTCCTGTGAGTCTAGATTTTCGAATCCGACGCAAAACTGATATTTAATTGTATCGTTAAGGGCCTCCTAATGACGATGGAACACTGAAATGGCGTCGAGATTCAATACATCGTCCTTCAGCCGACAGGTCTCCAAGCGTCCATTGCTGCCTCGCGCACCTTATGGTCGTTTTCCTGTGAGTCTACATTTTCGATTCCGACACATAACTGATAGTTAATTGTAACGTTCAGGGCCTCCTAATGACAAATAACTGTTAGTTAATTGTAACATTCAGGGCCTCCTAACGACGATGGAGCACTCCAATTGCGTCGAGATTCAATACATCGTCCTCCAGCCGACTTTTCTCCATGGGTCTACTGCTACCTCGGTCACCTTATCGTCGTACTCCTGTGAGTCCAGATATTCGAATCCGACGCAAAACGAACTGCTAATTGTAACGTTCAGAGCCTCCTAATGACTATGGAACACTCAAATTGCGTCGAAATTCAATACATCGTCCTCCAGCCGACTTGCCTCCAAGGGGATATCTCTGCCTCGGGCACCATATAGTCCTTCTCCTGTGAGTCTAGAATTTCGATCCGACGCAAAACTGATAGTTAATTGTAACGTTCAGGGCCTCCTAATGACGATGGAACACTGAAATAGCGTCGAGATTCAATACATCGTCCTCCAGCCGACTTGTCTCCAAGGGTCTATTGCTGCCTCGGGCACCTTATGGTCGTTCTCCTGTGAGTCTAGATTATCGAATCTGACGAATAACAGATAGTTAATTGTAACGTTCAGCGCCTCCTAATGACGAAGGAACACTCAAATTGCGTCGAGATTTAATACTTTAATACATCGGCCTCCAGCCGACTCGGTGACTCGGACACCTTACGGTTGTTCTCTTGTGTGTCTAGATTTTCGAACCCGAAGCATAACTGATAGTTAATTGTAACGTCCAGGGCCTCCTAATGACGATGGAACACTCAAATTGCGTCGAGATTCAATACATCGCCCTCCAGCCAACTTGTCTCCAAGGGTCTATTGCTGCCTGGGGCACCGCATGGTCGTTCTCCTGTGAGTCTATATTTTCGGATCCGACGCATAACTGATAGATAATTGTAACGTTCAGGGCCTCCTAATGACGATGGAACACTGAAATAGCGTCGAGATTCAATACATCGTCCTTCAGCCGACTTGTCTCCAAGCGTCCAGTGTTGCCTCGGGCACCTTATGGTCGTTCTCCTGTGAGTCTACATTTTCGATTCCGACACATAACTGATAGTTAATTGTAACGTTCAAGGTCTCCTAATGACGATGGAACACTCAAATTGATCGAGATTCAATACATCGTTCTCCAGCTGACTTGTCTCCAAGTATCAATTGCTGCCTTTGGCACCTAATGGTCTTACTCCTTTGAGTCTAGATTTTCGTATCCGACGCAAAACTGATATTTAATTGTAACGTTAAGGGCCTGCTAATGACGATGGAACACTCAAATAGCGTCGAGATCCAATACATCGTCCTCCAGCCGACTTGTGTCCAAGGGGATATTGCTGCCTCGGGCACCATATGTTACGTCTCCTGTGAGTCTAGATTTTCGAATCCGAAGCAAAACTTGTAGTTAATTGTTACGTTCAGGGCTTCCTAATGACGATGGAACACTCAAATTGCGTCGAGAGTCAATACATCGTCTTCCAGCCGACTTGTCTACAAGGGGATATTGCTGCCTCGGGCTCCATGTGGTCCGTCTCCTGTGAGTCTAAATTTTCGAATCCGACGCAAAAATGATAGTGAATTGTAACGTTCAGCGCCTCCTAATGTCGATGGAACACTCAAATTGCGTCGAGAGTCAATACATCGTCTTCCAGCCGACTTGTCTACAAGGGGATATTGCTGCCTCGGGCTCCATGTGGTCCGTCTCCTGTGAGTCTAGATTTTCGAATTCGACGCAAAAATGATAGTTAATTGTAACGCTCAGGGCCTCCTAATGTCGATGGAACACTCAAATTGCGTCGCGATTCAATACATCGTCCTCCAGACGACTTGCCTCCAAGGGTCTATTGCTGCCTCTCTCACCTAATGGTCTTGCTCCTGTGAGTCTAGATTTTCGAATCCGACGCAAAACTGATATTTAATTGTATCGTTAAGGGCCTCCTAATGACGATGGAACACTGAAATGGCGTCGAGATTCAATACATCGTCCTTCAGCCGACAGGTCTCCAAGCGTCCATTGCTGCCTCGCGCACCTTATGGTCGTTTTCCTGTGAGTCTACATTTTCGATTCCGACACATAACTGATAGTTAATTGTAACGTTCAGGGCCTCCTAATGACAAATAACTGTTAGTTAATTGTAACATTCAGGGCCTCCTAACGACGATGGAGCACTCCAATTGCGTCGAGATTCAATACATCGTCCTCCAGCCGACTTTTCTCCATGGGTCTACTGCTACCTCGGTCACCTTATCGTCGTACTCCTGTGAGTCCAGATATTCGAATCCGACGCAAAACGGACTGCTAATTGTAACGTTCAGAGCCTCCTAATGACTATGGAACACTCAAATTGCGTCGAAATTCAGTACATCGTCCTCCAGCCGACTTGCCTCCAAGGGGATATCTCTGCCTCGGGCACCATATAGTCCTTCTCCTGTGAGTCTAGAAATTCGATCCGACACAAAACTGACAGCTAATTGTAACGTTCAGGGCCTCCTAATGACGATGGAACACTGAAATAGCGTCGAGATTCAATACATCGTCCTTCAGCCGACTTGTCTCCAAGCGTCCATTGTTGCCTCGAGCACCTTATGGTCGTTTTCCTGTGAGTCTACATTTTTAATTCCGACACATAACTGATAGTTAATTGTAACGTTCAGGGCCTCCTAATGACGATGGAACTCTCAAATTGATCGAGATTCAATACGTCGTCCTCCAGCCGACTTGTCTCCATGGGTCTACTGCTACCTCGGCCACCTTATCGTCGTTCTCTTGTGAGTCCAGATATTCGAATCCGACGCAAAACGGACTGCTAATTGTAACGATCAGAGCCTCCTAATGATGATGGCAGACTCAAATTGCGTCGAGATTCAATACATCGTCCTTCAGCCGACTTGTCTCCAAGGGGATATTGCTGCCTCGGGCACCATATAGTTTTTCTCCTGTGAGTCTAAAATTTCAAATCCGACGCTAAAGTGATAGTTAACAGTAACGTTCAGCACCTCCTAATAACGAGGGAACACTCAAATGGCGTCGCGATTCAATACATCGTCCTCCAGGCGACTTGTCTCCAACGGACAATTGCTGCCTGTGGCACCTAATGGTCTTGCTCCTTTGGGTCTAGATTTTCGTATCCGACGCAAAACTGATATTGAATTGTAACGTTAAGGGCCTCCTAATGACGATGGATCACTCAAATAGCGTCGAGATTCAATACATCGTCCTGCAGCCGACTTGGCTCCAAGGGGATATTGCTGCCTCAGGCACCATATGGTCCGTCTCCTGTGAGTCTAGATTTTCGAATCCGACGCAAAACTGATATTTAATTGTATCGTTAAGGGCCTTCTAATGTCGATGGAACACTCAAATTGCGTCGACATTTAAAACATCGTCCTCCAGCCGACTTGTCTCCAAGGGGATATTGCTGCCTTGGGCACCATGTGGTCCTTCTCCTGTGAGTCTAGATTGTCGAATCCGACGCGAAACTGATAGTTAATTGTAACATTCAGCGCCTCCTAATGACGATGGAACACTTAAATTGCATCGAGATTCAATACAGCAGCCTCCAGCCGACTTGTCTCCAAGGATCTATTAATGCCTGGGGCACCGCATGGTAGTTGTCCTGTGAGTCTACATTTTCGAATCCGACGCATAACTGATAATTAATTGTAACGTTCAGGGCCTCCAAATGACGATGGAACACTGAAACAGCGTCGAGATTCAATACATCGTCCTTCAGCCGACAGGTCTCTAAGCGTCCATTGCAGCCTCAGCCACCTTATGGTCGTTCTCCTGTGAGTCTACATTTTCGATTCCGGCACATAACTGATAGTTAATTGTAACGTTCAGGGCCTCCTAATGTTACATAACTGTTAGTTAATTGCAACATTCAGGGCCTCTTAACGACGATGGAACACTCAAATTGCGTCGAGATTCAATACATCGTCATGCAGCCGACTTGTCTCCATGGGTCTACTGCTACCTCGGTCACCTTATCGTCGTTCTCCTGTGAGTCCAGATATTCGAATCCGACGCAAAACGGACTGCTAATTGTAACGTTCAGAGCCTCCTAATGATTATGGAACACTCAAATTGCGTCGAAATTCAATACATCGTCCTCCAGCCGACTTGTCTCCAAGGGGATATCGCTGCCTCGGGCACCTTATAGTCCTTCTCCTGTGAGTCTAGAATTTCGATATGACGCAAAACTGATAGTTAATTGTAACGTTCAGAACCTCCTAATGACGATGGAACACTTAAATTGCGTCGCGATTCAATACATCGTCCTCCAGCCGACTTGTCTCCAAGGGTCAATTGTTGCCTTTGGCACCTAATGGTCTTGCTCCTGTGAGTCTAGATTTTCGAATCCGACGAAAAACTGATATTTAATTGTAACCTTATGTGCCTCCTAATGATGATGGAACACTGAAATTGAGTCGACATCCAATACATCGTCCTCCCGCCGACTTGTCTCCAACGTGATATTGCTGCTTGGGGCACCATGTGGTCCGTCTCCTGTGTGTCTAGATTTTCGAATCCGACGCAAGAATGATAGTTAATTGTAACGTTCAGCGCCTCCAAATGACGATAGAACACTCAAATAGCGTCGAAATCCAATACATCGCCGTCCCGCCGACTTGTCTCCAACGGGATATTGCTGCCTCGGGCACCATGTGGTCCGTCTCCTGTGAGTCTAGATATTCGAATCCGACGGAAAAATGATAGTTAATTGTAACGTTCAGGGCCTCCTGATGACGATGGAACACTCAAATTGCGTCGAGAGTCAATACATCGTCATCCAGCCGACTTGCCTACAAGGGGATATTGCTGCGTCGGGCTCCATGTGGTCCGTCTCCTGTGAGTCTAAATTTTCGAATCCGACCCAAAAATGATAGTGAATTGTAGCGTTCAGCGCCTCCTAATGACGATGGAACTCTCAAATTGCGTCGAGAGTCAATACATCGTCTTCCAGCCGACTTGTCTACAAGGGGATATTGCTACCTCGGGCTCCATATGGTTCGTCTCCCGTGAGTCCAGATATTCGAATCCGACGCAAAAATGATAGTTAATTGTAACGCAGCTGTAGCGGCGCATCGAAAGCTAAGTACTAATTAATTGTTTGTGTATAGTAGTTTATTTAGGAACTTTAGTAGTCTTCAACCGGTGTTCTTGGTGTTTTCCGGTGAAATAACTTCAGAAGAAATTTTTGCGAACTGCTGTCAGTTTCGTTACTGTCATTAGACGTTTGATTTTCTTTCTGTGTTAGTATTTTGTTATATTCTCATTTGTTGTTGGTTAATACTGTCAGTAATAGTAGTTACTTCCCTTGTAGAGCAAGTTTGTGATAATTGTAGTCAGTTTTTAACAACTTCTTATTGTAGTAGCGGAACTTAGATAAAGTTGTTTTCTTGTTTCAATAATTGTAAAATTTTACCATGAGTGAGAAGTGTGGGCTTTGCCGTAGGTTCGTGAGTAGTGGATTGCGGTGTGAGACTTGTTCGAAGTATTTTCACTGGGGGGAATGCAGTGGGGAAGCCAGTGGGCATTCTGGTGAGATCCTCTCCTGGAACTGCAGGTTATGTAGCAAGAGTAAGTTGATAGAGGAGCAGGAGCGTAAGATCTGTGCCCTTCAGGTGCAGTTGAAAAACGCACAGGAGGAGCTAGATAGGATGAGGAGGGAGAAGGGGGTTGGGGAATGGGAGCTGGCTGTTGGCAAGAGATCTGCTAGGAGAAGGAGATTTTCAGATAGTTTTACTATTGGTGTTTGTAATAGATATGACCAACTGTCAGAGTCTAGTGGAGAGGAATCTCTAGTAGCTGTAGATGTAGGAAGTATGCAGCAGACCTCAGCAGTTACGGTGGCTAGGACAGTTGCAAAGTCTAAGAGAAAGAAGAAGGTTCTGCTGTTAGGTAGTTCTCATGGTAGAGGTGTAGGCCAGCAGTTGCAGGAAGTTTTGGGGAGTGAGTACCAGGTCACCAGCATTGTGAAGCCTAATGCAGGATTGGCTCAGGTGACTTTTAACATAGGGGGGTTGTGTAGGGATTTTACTAAAGAGGATCAGGTAGTGATTGTGGGTGGGGCTGGTAATAGTATTGATAGGGATGGGGAGTATGACATAGATGGTGACCTGGAAAAGATAGCCACTCAGACTGGCAACACCAATGTGCATTTCGTGGAACTGTTTCAGCGTCACGATCGGCCTCATCTTAATACAGCCGTCAGGCGTAATAACATGAGACTTGGGGGTGCGCTGATGACAGAAGGCATGAGTCACATTTCAGTGGTGTCGGTGGAGTCTATCAGTAGGACGGGTTTCACTAGACATGGCCTGCACCTCAACAGGTATGGGAAGGGGAGGTTGGCAAAACTTATAGGTGACAGCATAGGTGGGGGTGGTGGGATCACTCATGGGAAAATTCCGGTAGTTGTGGGTGTTAGAGCTGTACCTTTTTTAGATTGAAGTCAGCTGATAGGTATTCCTGCTTAAGGGAAGTCTCTCTAACAAAGAAACCACTTTCTACAAAGCTTGGGTATCCTATTAATGAGGGAATTAGTATATTTCATCAAAATATACAAGGTATTAGAGATAAAGTTAGTGAACTGCTTATAGATGTTGACTCTGAAATTATTGATATATCTGAACACTTCTTAAGTAAGGAGATCATTCAGAGGCTTCCTTTACCAGGATACAGGTTGGCTGGCAGCTTTTCTAGGAGCTCTTTGCGGTGTGGGGGAGTAGCCATGTATGTGAAAAACGGTATCCCATTTGAGTCAATTGATGTTTCAAAGTACTGCACTGAAAAGGTGTTTGAATGTTGTGCAGGTGTGATTAAATTTAGTGGAGCTAAACTTCTTACTGTTGTTATTTATAGATCCCCAGACTCCGATTTCACAACATTTTTGCTAAAGCTAGAGGAGGTTCTTGGTTCACTCTATAGGAAATACAAAAAGTTTGTTATATGTGGTGACTTCAATAGATTAGATTAGATTAGATTAGATTTACTTTCATTCCAATTGATCCGTAGTGAGGAGGCCCTCCAGGATGTGGAACATGTCAGAAAAACAACAATACATGACAAATATTTAAACTAAAACAAATAAGCTAATGTACCATTCCACAGGTCCCAAGTGGAATGATCGTCATTTTTTAATGAACACTAAGAGTCATTTTACAAATACTATTGCACTGAATTTAAAATAAAAAAGTTTTATATTTATTTATAAGGTAAGAAACATGTAATACAACTACTGTAATACTTATTTACAATGAACACATTACTGCACTGAAATGGTGCAGAAGTTAGATTATACTTACACACACACACACACACACACACACACAAATTTTCATTGAACACATTACTGCACTGAAATTGTGCAGAAGTTATGTTGTACTTATATACAAATCAGTTGGTTTTCCTCAGAAATTCATCAATGGAGTAGAAGGAGTTGGCCACCAATAAATCCTTTAGGCTTCTCTTAAACTGAATTTCATTGGTTGTTAAGCTTCTTATGGCTGCTGGCAAGTTATTGAAAATGTGTGTTCCTGAATAATGCACACCTTTTTGTACAAGACTAAGTGACTTTAAATCCTTGTGAAGATTATTCTTATTTCTAGTATTGATTCCATGAATTGAGCTGTTGGTTTGAAAAAGTGATATATTTTTAATGACAAATTTCATTAAGGAATAAATATATTGGGAAGCTGTAGTTAGTATCCCTAGTTCCCTAAACAGGCTTCTGCAGGATGTTCTTGAGTTAACACCACATATAATTCTTACTGCACGTTTTTGTGCCCGGAAAACTTTAGCTTGGCTTGATGAATTACCCCAGAAAATAATCCCATATGACATTATGGAATGAAAGTAAGCATAGTATGCCAGCTTTTTCATTTTTATATCCCCTATGTCTGACAAAATTCGCATTGCAAACAGAGATTTGTTAAGACGCTTCAGCAGTTCTGTGGTGTGCTCCTCCCAGTTGAATTTATTATCAAGCTGTAATCCCAAGAATTTAACACCGTCCACTTCTTCTATCTTCTTGTCATCATATGTTAGACATATACTCTTGGGACACCCCTTACAAGTTCTGAACTGCATGTAGTGTGTTTTTTCAAAGTTTAGTGACAAAGAATTGGCTAGGAACCAGTGATTAATGTCTACAAATATTTTATTGGCTGATCTTTCTAAGACTACACTTGATTTGCTATTTATTGCAATGTTTGTATCATCAGCAAACAAAAAAAACTTGGCATCTGGTAATGTTACTGATGAAAGGTCATTGATATACACAAGAAAAAGTAAGGGCCCCAAAATGGAACCTTGTGGGACCCCACATGTAATTAGTTCCCAGTTGGATGATGCCTGATAGCTTGATACATGTCTCTTTCCTAATAACACCCTTTGTTTCCTGCCAGAGATATAAGATTTGAACCATTTTGCAGCATTTCCTGTTACACTATAATATTCTAGTTTACTTAAAAGGATATTGTGATTTACACAGTCAAATGCCTTTGACAGATCACAAAATATACCAGTTGCCTGCAATTTTTTGTCTAATGAATTAAGTACATTTTCACTGTAAGTGTAGATAGCCTTCTCAATATCAGAACCTTTTAGAAATCCAAACTGTGACTTTGACAGTATGTTATTTGAGATAAGATGGTTATAAAGACGACTGTACATTACTTTTTCGAAAATTTTTGAGAATGCTGGCAACAGTGAAATTGGACGGAAATTTGATGCTATTTCTTTATCTCCCTTCTTAAACAGTGGCTTAACTTCAGCATATTTCAGCCATTCGGGAAATATTCCACTGATAAACGACTGGTTACACAGATAGCTTAATATGTTACTTAGCTCAGAATCACATTCTTTAATTAACTTTGTTGATATTTCATCATACCCACTAGATGTTTTTGATTTTAAAGATTTTATGATGGACATTATTTCTGTTGGGGTAGTGAGGGTCAAATTCATATTATGGAAGTTACTTGAAATGTCTGGTCTAAGGTAATCCATAGCAGCATCTACCGAACCTGACAACCCCATCTTTTCAGTAACAGTTATAAAATGTTTGTTAAAAAGTTCTGCAACACTATTCACATCTGTCACCAATGCATCATTTACTCTTAATGCTATTTGTTCCTTTCATGTCTGGTTCTACCGGTCTCCTCCTTCACTATATCCCATATTGTCTTTATTTTGTTATCTGATATGACTATCTTTTCCTTGTAATATATTTGCTTTGACATCCGTATTACAGTCTTTAATATTTTGCAGTATTTCTTATAATGTGCTATAGCATCAACATTGGAAATGTTTCGGATTGACAGATACAGTTTTCTTTTTGTTTTACAAGATACCCCTATTCCTCATGTAATCCATGGCTTCTTTGTAGACTTTGCTCTAACCTTGGTAAGTTTTGGGGGAAAGCAGTGTTCAAATAAGGTAAGCACTTTATTAGCAAAAATGTTATATTTTTCATTCATGCCATGAGCACTGTAAACATCAGTCCAGTGAATGTCTCTGAGGAGTGTCCTAAAATAATCAATTTTTGGCTTACTGATTACCCTCTTGAGCTCAGATTTAACAGATTTTATATCCTGTTCAGTATTAACATTTAACAGAAGGAACTGCATGTCATGGTCTGAGAGGCCATTGACTATTGGTTTTGTAATATAATTTTGTTCATTTGACTTTTCTATAAAGATATTATCAATGGCTGTTTGTGAGCAAGTGGTTATCCTAGTGGGGAACTTTACTGTGGGAATTAAGTTGAATGATAGTGTTACTAACTCAAATAGGTTCTTATTGGGAGAGTCTTTAAGGAAATCTACATTGAAATCACCAGCAACCACTATTTCTTTGTTTTTGGTTGTTAAATGGGCCAGTACAGCTTCAAGGTGGTTTACAAACAGATTAAAGTTACCTGCAGGTGCTCGATATACACTTAATATTATGAAAGATTTTTTGTGAAAATCTAATTCTGTTGCACATGCTTCCATATGCTGTTCTAGGCCAAATTTATGAATGTCTATGTTCTTAAATTTATGACAGTTCCTGATGAATGTGGCAACTCCTCCTTTCTCCATTTCTGATCTACAATAGTGAGATGCTAACCTAAACCCTGTAACACTTAAAAGTTCTATACCAGTGGTCACATGATGTTCAGAGAGGCAGATTATGTCAGCTGGGTTTGAAGACTCTAATTCATCTATGCAGATAGTTAATTCATTAATTTTATTTCTCAGTCCTCGAATATTTTGATGCAATAAAGATAGCTGACATTTCACATTGACTGACATAAAATTGGATGGAGTTAAAATATCTGCTGACAGTTGAAAATTCTTAACCAATGGCTGTTTATGTTGATGTAATAAGCTGGAATTATGTTTTTTGATTTCTTTCTCAAACTGAAGGTTTGTCTCACTTCTAACCTCTCTTAAAATTTGTTTTCTTTCTGTCGTCCCTACCCTAAAAAGGGTCTTTTCTGAATCCTATAACCACTGGTATTTTACCACTCATGACAGTGCCTCCCCCCTTTAACTTTCCTGCTATTTCCCCAGCCAATTTACCCTTCCCCTTCCTGTTGAGGTGAAGGCCATATTAATTGTATAAGTGACTGTGCAAGGAAAAGGATGCTGGTAGACCTCCTTAATTCATATAATCTTATGCAAACCGTATTCTTTCCAACGAGAGTGCAAGGGAACAGTAGAACAACCATAGACAATATTTTTGTTCATTCGTCATTATTAGAAGGGCATTCTGTTAGCAAAAAGGTGAATGGCCTTTCAGATCATGATGCACAAATTTTAAGTCTAAAACATTTTTGTGCTGCAACACATGTTAAATATAGTTACCAACTTTTTAGGAAAGCTGATCCAGTTGCTGTACAGACTTTTATAAACCTTATCAAGGAACAAGAGTGGCAAGATGTTTATAGTGCTGATACAGTAGACGGTAAATATAATGCTTTCCTCAAGACTTTTCTCGTGCTCTTTGAAAGTTGCTTTCCGTTAGAACGTTCAAAACAGGGTACTAGCACAAACAGGCAGCCTGGGTGGCTGACTAAAGGGATAAGAATATCTTGTAGAACAAAGTGGCAATTATATCAAAATGTTAGAAACAGTCAAAATCTAAATGCAGCAGCCCATTACAAACAGTATTGTAAGGTGTTTAAAAAAGTTATTAGGAAGGCAAAAAGTATGTGGTATGCAGATAGAATAGCTAAGTCTCAGGATAAAATTAAAACCATATGGTCAGTCGTAAAGGAAGTGGCTGGTCTGCAGAGACAGGTCGAGAATATAGAATCAGTGCATAGTGGGGATGTCCGTGTTACTGATAAGTCGCATATATGTACAGTACTTAATAATCACTTTCTGAATATAGCAGGTGAACTAAATAGAAACCTAGTCCCAACAGGGAATCATATAGCGCTCTTAGAAAAAAGTGTTCCGAGACTGTTACCTGAAATGCTCCTCCATGATACTGACAAAAGGGAGATTGAGTTAATAATTAAATCACTAAAGACCAAGAACTCTCATGGATACGACGGGATATCTAGCAGAATACTGAAGTATTGTTCCACGTATGTTAGCTCAGTACTTAGCCATATCTGTAACTTTTCCTTTAGGAGTGGTCAGTTTCCTGACCGATTAAAGTACTCGGTAGTGAAGCCACTTTATAAAAAGGGAGACAGGGATAATGTTGACAACTATAGACCTATTTCTATGCCATCGGTGTTTGCTAAAGTTATCGAGAGGGTTGTATATACAAGGTTACTGCAGCATTTAAATTCACATAATTTGCTATCAAATGTACAGTTTGGGTTTAGAAATGGCTTAACAACTGAAAATGCTATAGTCTCTTTTCTCTGTGAGGTTTTGGACGGATTAAATAAAAGGTTGCGAACGTTAGGTGTTTTCTTTGATTTAACGAAGGCTTTTGACTGTGTTGACCACAAAATATTACTTCAGAAGTTGGAACATTATGGAGTAAGGGGAGTAGCTTACAATTGGTTCGCCTCCTACTTTAAGAACAGAAAGCAGAAGGTAATCCTCCGCAATATTGAGAGTGGTAATGATGTTCAGTCCCAATGGGGCACTGTTAAATGGGGCATTCCCCAAGGGTCGGTGCTGGGGCCACTGCTGTTCCTTATTTATGTAAATGATATGCCTTCTAGTATTACAGGGGATTCAAAAATATTTCTGTTTGCTGATGACACCACCTTGGTAGTGAAGGATCTTATGTGTAATATTGAAACATTATCAAATAATGTAGTTCATGATATAAGTTCGTGGCTTGTGGAAAATAATTTGATGCTAAATCACAGTAAGACTCAGTTTTTACAGTTTCTAACCCACAATTCAACAAGAACTGACATTTTAATCAGACAGAATGGGCATGTTATAAGCGAGACGGAACAGTTCAAGTTCCTAGGCGTACGGATAGATAGTAAGCTGTTGTGGAAAGCCCATGTTCAGGATCTTGTTCAGAAACTAAATGCCGCTTTATTTACCATTAGAACAGTATCTGAAATAAGTGACATTTCAACACGAAAAGTAGTATACTTCGCATATTTTCATACGCTTATGTCATATGGTATTATTTTTTGGGGTAATTCTTCTGATTCAAAAAGGGTATTTTTGGCTCAAAAACGGGCTGTTCGAGCTATGTGTGGTGTAAGTTCGAAAACCTCCTGTCGACCCCTATTCAATAGTCTGGGAATTTCGACACTGCCCACACAGTATGTATTTTCTTTAATGTCGTTTGTTGTTAGCAATATTAGCTTATTCCCAAGAGTTAGCAGCTTTCACTCAGTTAATACTAGGCAGAAATCAAATCTGCATGTGGAATGCACTTCCTTGACTCTTGTGCAGAAAGGAGTGCAGTATTCTGCTGTATGCATTTTCAATAAGCTACCACAAGAACTCAAAAATCTTAGCAGTAGCCCAAACACTTTTAAGTCTAAACTGAAGAGTTTCCTCATGGCTCACTCCTTCTACTCTGTCGAGGAGCTCCTGGAAGAGATAAAAAATTAAGCAAATTCCAGTGTCACATTCTTGATTTTCTTTATTTAAACTAACGACTTGTCGCCTGAATATGTTTCTTATATTTCATTTTATCTGTTTCTACAATCGTGTTATAATTTCATGTATTGACTCGTTCCATGACCATGGAGACTTCTCCTAAATGTGGTCCCACGGAACAATAAATAAATAAATAAAAAATAAATAAATAAACGTTGAGGGCCTCTTAATGACGGTGGAACACTCAAATTGCGTCGCGATTCAATACATCGTCCTCCAGCCGACTTGCCTCCAAGGGTCTATTGCTGCCTCTGGCACCTAATGGCCTTGCTCCTGTGAGTCTAGACTTTCGAATCCGACACATAACTGATAGTTAATTTAAAAGTTCAGGGCCTCCTAACTACGAAGGAACACTAAAATTGCGTCGAGATTCAATACATCGTCCTCCAGCCGACTTCTCTCCAATGGTCTATTGCTGCCTCGGGCACCTTATGGTCCGCCTCCTGTGAGTCTAGATTTTCGAACCCGACGCAAAACTGATAGTTAATTGTAACGTTCAGCGCCTCCTAATGACGATGGAATACTCAAACTCCGTCGAGATTCAATACATCGTCCTCCAGCCGACTTGTCTCCAAGGGTCTATGGCTGCCTCGGGCACCTTATGGTCCGCCTCCTGTGAGTCTAGATTTTCGAATCCGACGCAAAACTGATAGATAATTGTAACGTTCATGGCCTCCTAATGACGATGGAACACTCAAATTGCGTAGCGATCTAATACATCGTCCTCCAGCCGACTTGACTCCAAGGGGATATTGCTGCCTCGGGCACCTTATGCTCGTTCTCCTGTGAGTCTAGATATTCGAACCCGACGCAAAACTGATAGTTGATTGAAACGTTCAGGGCCTCCTAATGACGATGGAATACTCAAACTGCGTCGAGATTCAATACATCGTCCTCCAGCCGACTTCTCTCTATGGGGATACTGCTGCCTCGGGCACCTTATGGTCGTTCTCCTGTGAGTGTAGATTGTCGAATCCAACGCGAAACTGATTGTTAATTGTAACGTTCAGAGCTTCCTAATGACAATGGAACACTGAAATAGCGTCGAGGTTCAATACATCGTCAATCAGCCGACTTGTCTCCAAGCGACTATTGCTGCCTCGGGCACCTTGAGGTCGTTCTCCTGTGAGTCATGATTTTAGAATCCGACGCAAAACTGATAGTTAATTGTAACGTTCAGGGCCTCATAATGACGATGGAACACTCAAATTGCGTCGAGATTCAATACATCGGCCTCCTGCCGACTTGTCTCCAAGGGGACATTGCTGCCTAATGCACCATATGGTCCGTCTCCTGTGAGTCTAGATTTTCGATTCCGATGCGAAACTGATAGTTAATTGTAACGTTCAGGGCCTCCTAATGACGATGGGACACTCAAATTGCGTCGAGATTCAATACATCGTCCTCCCGCTGACTTGTCTCCAAGGGTCAATTGTTGCCTTTGGCACCTAATGGTCTTGCTCCTGTGAGTCTAGATTTTCGAATCCGACGAAAAACTGATATTTAATTGTAACGTTATGGGCCTCCTAATGACGATGGAACACTCTGAGTCGAGATTCAATACATCGTCCTCCAGCCGACTTGTCTCCAAGGGGTTAATGCTGGCTCGTGCACCATATGGTCCGTCTCCTGTGAGTCTAGGTTTTCGAATCCGACGCAAAACTTCTAGCTAATTGTAACGTTCAGGCCCTCCTAATGACGATGGAACACTCAAATTGAGTCGACATCCAATACATCGTCCTTCCGCCGACTTGTCTCCAACGTGATATTGCTGCTTCGGGCGCCATGTGGTCCGTCTCCTGTGAGTCTAGATTTTCGAATCCGACGCAAAAGTGATAGTTAATTGTAACGTTCAGCGCCTCCTAATGACGATAGAACACTCAAATAGCGTCGAAATCCAATACATCGCCCTCCCGCCGACTTGTCTTCAACGGGATATTGCTGCCTCGGGCACCATGTGGTCCGTCTCCTGTGAGTCTAGATTTTCGAATCCGACGCAAAAATGACAGTGAATTGTAACGTTCAGCGCCTCCTAATGACGATGGAACTCTCAAATTGCGTCGAGAGTCAATACATCGTCATCCAGCCGACTTGTCTACAAGGGGATATTGCTGCGTCGGGCTCCATGTGGTCCGTCTCCTGTGAGTCTAAATTTTCGAATCCGACGCAAAAATGATAGTGAATTGTAACGTTCAGCGCCTCCTAATGACGATGGAACTCTCAAATTGCGTCGAGAGTCAATACATCGTCTTCCAGCCGACTTGTCTACAAGGGGATATTGCTACCTCGGGCTCCAAATGGTTCGTCTCCTGTGAGTCCATATATTCGAATCCGACGCAAAAATGATAGTTAATTGTAACGTTCAGGGCCTCCTAATGACGATGGAATACTCAAACTGCGTCGAGATTCAATACATCGTCCTCCAGCCGACTTCTCTCTATGGGGATACTGCTGCCTCGGGCACCTTATGGTCGTTCTCCTGTGAGTGTAGATTTTCGAATCCGATGCGAAACTGATAGTTAATTGTAACGTTCAGGGCCTCCTAATGACGATGGAACACTCAAATTGCGTCGAGATTCAATACATCGTCCTCCCGCTGACTTGTCTCCAACGGGATATTGCTGCCTCGGGCACCATGTGGTCCTTCTCCTGTGAGTCTAGATTTTCGAATCCGACGAATAACTGATTGTTAATTGTAACGTTCAGCGCCTCCTAATGACGATGGAACACTCAAATTGCGTAGCGATCTAATACATCGTCCTCCAGCCGACTTGACTCCAAGGGGATATTGCTGCCTCGGGCACCTTATGCTCGTTCTCCTGTGAGTCTAGATATTCGAACCCGACGCAAAACTGATAGTTAATTGTAACGTCCAGGGCCTCCTAATGACGATGGAATACTCAAACTGCGTCGAGATTCAATAAATCATCCTCCAGCCGACTTCTCTCTATGGGTCTACTGCTACCTCGATCACCTTATCGTCGTTCTCCTGTGAGTCCAGATAATCGAATCCGACGCAAAACGGACTGCTAATTGTAACGTTCAAATCCTCCTAATGATGACGGAAGACTCAAATTGCTTCCAGAATCAGTACATCGTGCTCGAGCCGACTTGTCTCCAAGGGGATATTGCTGCCTCGGGCACCATATATTCCTTCTCCTGTGAGTCTAGAATTTCGAATCCGATGCGAAACTGATAGTTAATTGTAACGTTCAGGGCCTCCTAATGATGATGGAACACTCAAATTGAGTAGAGATCCAATACATCGACCTCCCGCCGACTTGTCTCCAACGTGATATTGCTGCCTCGGGCACCATGTGGTCCGTCTCCTGTGAGTCTAGATTTTCGAATCCGACGCAAAAATGATAGTGAATTGTAACGTTCAGCGCCTCGAAATGACGATGGAACTCTCAAATTGCGTCGAGAGTCAATACATCGTCTTCCAGTCGACTTGTCTACAAGGGGATATTGCTGCCTCGGGCCCAATGTGGTCTGTCTCCTGTGAGTCCAGATGTTCGAATTCGACGGAAAAATGATAGTTAATTATAACGATCAGGGCCTCCTAATGGCGATGGAACACTCAAATTGCGTCGCGATTCAATACATCGTCCTCCAGCCGACTTGCCTCCAAGGGTCTATTGCTGCCTCTGGCACCTAATGGTCTTGCTCCTGTGAGTCTAGAGTTTCGAATCCGACGCAAAACTGATGTTTAATTGTATCGTTAAGGGCCTCCTAATGACGATGGAACACTCAAATTGCATCGAGATTTAATACATCGTCCTCCAGCCGACTTGTCTCCAAGGGGATATTGCTGCCTCGGGCACCATATGGTCCGTCTCCTGTGAGTCTAGATTTTCGAATCCGACGCAAAACTGATAGTTAATTATAACGTTCAGGGCCTCCTAATGGCGATGGAACACTCAAATTGCGTCGCGAATCAATACATCGTCCTCCAGCCGACTTGCCTCCAAGCGTCCTTTGCTGCCTCGGGCAAATTATGGTCGTTCTCCTGTGAGTCTACATTTTCGATTCCCACACATAACTGATAGTTAATTTTAACGTTCAGGACCTCCTAATGACGTTGGAAAACTCAAATTGCGTCGAGATTCAATACATCGTCCTCCAGCAGACTTGTCTCCATATAGTCCTTCTCCTGTGAGTCTAGAATTTCGAATCCGACGCAAAACTGATATTTAAATGTAACGTCAAGGGCCTCCTAACGACGATGGAACACTCAAATTGCGTCGAGATTCAATATATCGTCCTCCAGCCGACTTGTCCCCAAGGGGATATTGCTGCCTCGGCACCATATGGTCCGTCTCCTGTTAGTCTAGATTTTCGAAACCGACGCAAAACTTGTAGTTAATTGTAATGTTCAGGGCCTCCTAATGACGATGGAACACTAAAATTGCGTTGAGATCCAATACATCGTCCTCCCGCCGACATGTCTCCAACGTGGTATTGCTGCCTCGGGCACCATATGGTCCGTCTCCTGTGAGTCTAGATTTTCGAATCCGACGCAAAGCTAATAGTTAATTGTAAAGTTCAGGGCCTCCTAATGGCGATAGAACACTTAAATTGCGTCGAGATTCAATACGTCGTCCTCCAGCCGACTTGTCTCCAAGGGTCTATTGTTGCCTCGGGCAGCTTATGGTCGTTCTCCTGTGAGTCTAGATTTTCGGATCCGACGCAAACCTGATAGTTAATTGTAACGTTCAGGGCCTCCTATTGACGATAGAACACTCAAATTGCTTCGAGTTTCAATACGTCGTCCTCCAGCCAACTTGTCTCCAAGGGGATATTGCTGCCTCGGGCACCATATGGTCCGTCCCCTGTAGGTCCAGATATTCGAATCCGACGCAAAACGGACTGCCAATTGTAACGTTCAGAGCCTCATAATGACGATAGAACACTCAAATTGCATCAAGTTTCAATACATCGTCCTTCAGGCGACTTGTCTCCAACCGTCCTTTGCTGCCTCGGGCACCTTATGGTCGTTCTCCTGTGATTCTACATTTTCGACTCCGACACATAACTGATAGTTAATTGTAACGTTCAGGGCCTCCTAGTGACGATGGAAAACTCAAATTGCGTCGAGATTCCATACATCGACCTCCAGCCGACTTGTCTCCATGGGTCTACTGCTACCTCGGTCACCTTATCGTCGTTCTCCTGTGAGACCAGATACTCGAATCCGACGCAAAACGACTGCTAATTGTAACGTTCAGAGCCTCCTAATGATGATGGAACACTCTAACTGCGTCGAGAATCAATACATCGTCCTCCAGCAGACTTGTCTCCATATAGTCCTTCTCCTGTGAGTATAGAATTTCGAATCCGACGCAAAACTGATATTTAATTGTAACGTTAAGGGCCTCCTAATGACGATGGAACACTCAAATTACGTCGAGATTCAATACATCGTCCTAGAGCCGACTTCTCACCAAGGGGATATTGCTGCCTCGGCGCCATATGGTCCGTCTCCCGTTAGTCTAGATTCTCGAATCCGACGCAAAACTTGTAGTTAATTGTAACGTTCAGGGCCTCCTAATGACGATGGAACACTCAAATTGCGTTGAGATCCAATACATCGTCCTCCCGCCGACATGTCTCCAACGTGGTATTGCTGCCTCGGGCACCAAGTGGTCCGTCCCCTGTGAGTCTAGATTTTCGAATCCGACGCAAAACTAATAGTTAATTGTAAAGTTCAGGGCCTCCTAATGGCGATAGAACACTTAAATTGCGTCGAGAATCAATACGTCGTCCTCCAGCCGACTTGTCTCCAAGGGTCTATTGTTGTCTCGGGCAGCTTATGGTTGTTCTCCTGTGAGTCTAGATTTTCGGATCCGACGCATAACTGATAGTTAATTGTAACGTTCAGGGCTTCCTAATGACGATGGAAAACTCAAATTGCGTCGAGATTCAATACATCGACCTCCAGCCGACTTGTCTCCATGGGTCTACTGCTACCTCGGTCACCTTATCGTCGTTCTCCTGTGAGACCAGATATTCGAATCCGACGCAAAACGGACTGCTAATCGTAACGTTCAGAGCCTCCTAATGATGACGGACCGTACAAATAGCGTCAAGATTCAATACATCGACCTCCAGACGACTTGTCTCCACGGTAATATTGCTGCCTCGGGCACCATATTGTCATTCTCCTGTGAGTCAAGAATTTCGAATCCGACGCAAAACTGATATTTAATTGTAACGTTGAGTGCCTCCTAATGACGATGGAACACTCAAATTGCGTCGAGATTCAATACATCGTCCTCCAGCCGACTTTCTGCAAGGGGATATTGCTGCCTCGGGCACCTTATGGTCTTTCTCCTGTGAGTCTTGATTTTCGTATTCGGCGCATAACTTATAGGTAATTGTAACGTTCAGCGCCCCCTAATGACGATAGAACACTCAAATTACGTCGAGATTCAGTACATCGTCCTCCAGCCGACTTGTCTCCAACGGGATATTGCTGCCTCGGGCACCATATGGTCCGTCTCCTGTGAGTCTGGATTTTCGAATCCAGCGCAAAACTTGTAGTTAATTGTTACGTTCAGGGCCTCCTAATGACGATGGAACACTCAAATTGCGTCGAGATCCAATACATCGTCCTCCAGCCGACTTGTCTCCAACGTGATATTGCTGCCTCGGGCACCATGTGGTCCGTCTCCTGTGAGTCTAGATTTTCGAATCCGATGCAAAACTAATAGTTAATTGTAACGTTCAGGGCCTCCTAATGTCGATAGAACACTCAAATTGCGTCGAGATTCAATACGTCGTCCTCCAGCCGACTTGACTCCAAGGGTCTAATGTTGCCTCGGGCAGCTTATGGTCGTTCTCCTGTGAGTCTACATTTTCGGATCCGACGCATAACTGATAGTAAATTGTAACGTTCAGCGCCTGCGAATGACGATAGAACACTCAAATTGCGTCGAGATTCAATACATCGTCCTGCAGCCGAATGGTCTATAAGGCGATATTGCTGCCTCCTTTGAGTCTGGATTTTCGAATCCGATGCAAAAATTATAGTGAATTGTAACGTTCAGCGCCTAATAATGACGATGGAAATCTCAAATTGCGTCAATCAATACATCGTCTTCCAGGCGACTTGTCTACAAGGGGATATTGCTGCCTCGGGCTCCATGTGGTCCGTTCCCTGTGAGTCTAGATTAACGAATCCGACGCATAACTTGTAGTTGATTGTAACGTTTAGGGCCTCCTAATGACGATGTAACACTGAAATAGCGTCGAGATTCAATACATCGTCCCTCAGCAGACTTGTCTACAAGCGTCCATTGTTGCCTCGGGCACCTTATGGTCGTTCTCCTGTGAGTCTACATTTTCGATTCCGACACATAACTGATAGTTAATTGTAACGTTCAGGGCCTCCTAATAACGATGGAACACTCAAATTGCGTCGAGATTCAATACATCGTCCTCCAGCCGACTTGTCTCCATGGGTCTATTGCTACATCGGTCACCTTATCGTCGTTTTCCTGGGAGTCCAGATATTCGAATCCGACGCAAAACGGACTGCTAATTGTACAGTTCAGAGCCTCCTAATGATGAAGGAACACTCAAATTGAGTAGAGATCCAATACATCGACCTCCCGTTGACTTGTCTCCAACGTGATATTGCTGCCTCGGGCACCATGTGGTCCGTCTCCTGTGAGTCTAGATTTTCGAATCCGACGCAAAAATGATAGTGAATTGTAACGTTCAGCGCCTCGAAATGACGATGGAACTCTCAAATTGCGTCGAGAGTAATTACATCGTCTTCCAGTCGACTTGTGTACAAGGGGATATTGCTGCCTCGGGCCCAATGTGGTCTGTCTCCTGTGAGTCCAGATGTTCGAATTCGACGGAAAAATGATAGTTAATTATAACGATCAGGGCCTCCTAATGGCGATGGAACACTCAAATTGCGTCGCGATTCAATACATCGTCCTCCAGCCGACTTGCCTCCAAGGGTCTATTGCTGCCTCTGGCACCTAATGGTCTTGCTCCTGCGAGTCTAGATTTTCGAATCCGACGCAAAACTGATAGTTAATTATAACGTTCAGGGCCTCCTAATGGCGATGGAACACTCAAATTGCGTCGCGATTCAATACATCGTCCTCCAGCCGACTTGCCTCCAAGCGTCCTTTACTGCCTCGGGCACCTTATGGTCGTTCTCCTGTGAGTCTACATTTTCGATTCCCACACATAACTGATAGTTAATTTTAACGTTCAGGGCCTCCTATTGACGATGAAAAACTCAAAATGCGTCGAGATTCAATACATCGTCCTCCAGCCCACTTGTCTCCATGGGTCTACTGCTACCTCGGTCACCTTATCGTCGTTCTCCTGTGTGACCAGATATTCGAATCCGACGCAAAACGACTGCTAATTGTAACGTTCAGAGCCTCCTAATGATGATGGAACACTCTAATTGCGTCGAGATTCAATACATCGTCCTCCAGCAGACTTGTCTCCATATAGTCCTTCTCCTGTGAGTCTAGAATTTCGAATCCGACGCTAAACTGATATTTAATTGTAACGTCAAGGGCCTCCTAATGACGATGGAACACTCAAATTGCGTCGAGATTCAATACATCGTCCTCCAGCCGACTTGTCCCCAAGGGGGTATATTGCTGCCTCGGCACCACATGGTCCGTCTCCTGTTAGTCTAGATTTTCGAAACCGACGCAAAACTTGTAGTTAATTGTAACGTTCAGGGCCTCCTAATGACGATGGAACACTAAAATTGCGTTGAGATCCAATACATCGTCCTCCCGCCGACATGTCTCCAACGTGGTATTGCTGAATCGGGCACCATGTGGTCCGTCTCCTGTGAGTCTAGATTTTCGAATCCGACGCAAAACTAATAGTAAATTGTAAAGTTCAGGGCCTCCTAATGGCGATAGAACACTTAAATTGCATCGAGATTCAATACGTCGTCCTCCAGCCGACTTGTCTCCAAGGGTCTATTGTTGCCTCGGGCGGCTTATGGTCGTTCTCCTGTGAGTCTAGATTTTCGGATCCGACGCATAACTAATAGGTAATTGTAACGTTCAGCGCCCCCTAATGACGATAGAACACTCAAATTACGTCGAGATTCAGTACATCGTCCTCCAGCCGACTTGTCTCCAACGGGATATTGCTGCCTCGGGCACCATATGGTCCGTCTCCTGTGAGTCTGGATTTTCGAATCCGACGCAAAACTTGTAGTTAATTGTAACGTTCAGGGAATCCTAATGACGATAGAACACTAAAATTGCGTCGAGATTCAATACGTCGTCCTCCAGCCGACTTTCTGCAAGGCGATATTGCTGCCTCGGGCACCTTATGGTCCGCCTCCTTTGAGTCTAGATTTTCGAATACGACGCAAAACCGATAGTTAATTCTAACGTTCATGGCCTCCAAATGACGATGGAAAACTCAAATTGCGTCGAGATTCAATACATCGTCCTCCAGTCGACTTGTCTGCAAGGGGTTATTGCTGCCTCGAGCACCTTATCGTCGTTCCTCTGTGTGCCTAGATTTTCGAATCCGACGCAAAACTAATTGTTAATTGTAGCGTTCAGGGCCTCCTAATGTCGATAGAACACTCAAATTGCGTCGAGATTCAATACATCGTCCTCCAGCCGACTTGTCTCCATATAGTCCTTCTCCTGTGAGTCTAGAATTTCGAATCCGACGCAAAACTGATAGTTAATTGTAACGTTCAGGACCTCCTAATGACGATGGAACACTCAAATTGCGTCGCGATTCAATACATCGTCCTCAAGCCGACTTGTCTCCAAGGGTCAATTGCTGCCTTTGGCACCCAATAGTCTTGCTCCTGTGAGTCTAGATTTTCGTATCCGACGAAAAACTGATATTTAATTGTAACGTTAAGGGCCTCCTAAGGACGATGGAACACTCAAATTGCGTCGAGATTCAATTTATCGTCATCTAGCCGACTTGTCTCCTAGGGGATATTGCTGCCACGGGCACCATATGGTCCGTCTCCTGTGAGTCTAGATTTTTGACTCCAGCGCAAAACTTGTAGTTAATTGTTACGTTCAGGGCCTCCTAATGACGATGGAACACTCAAATTGCGTCGAAATCCAATACATCGTCCTCCAGCCGACTTGTCTCCAACGTGATATTGCTGCCTCGGGCACCATGTGGTCCGTCTCCTGTGAGTCTAGATTTTCGAATCCGATGCAAAACTAATAGTTAATTGTAACGATCAGGGCCTCCTAATGTCGATAGAACACTCAAATTGCGTCGAGATTCAATACGTCGTCCTCCAGCCGACTTGTCTCCAACGGTCTAATGTTGCCTCGGGCAACTTAAGGTCGTTCTCCTGTGAGTCTACATTTTCGGATCCGACGCATAACTGATAGTAAATTGTAACGTTCAGCGCCTCCTAATGACGATAGAACACTCAAATTGCGTCGAGATTCAATACATCGTCCTGCTGCCGAATGGTCTATAAGGCGATATTGCTGCCTCCTTTGAGTCTGGATTTTCGTATCCGATGCAAAAATGATAGTGAATTGTAACGTTCAGCGCGTAATAATGACGATGGAAATCTCAAATTGCGTCAATCAATACATCGTCTTCCAGGCGACTTGTCTACAAGGGGATATTGCTGCCTCGGGCTCCATGTGGTCCGTCCCCTGTGAGTCTAGATTAACGAATCCGACGCATAACTTGTAGTTGATTGTAACGTTTAGGGCCTCCTAATGACGATGTAACACTGAAATAGCGTCGAGATTCAATACATCGTCCCTCAGCAGACTTGTCTCCAAGCGTCCATTGTTGCCTCGGGCACCATATAGTCCTTCTCCTGTGAGTCTGGAATTTCGAATCCGACGCAAAACTAATTGTTAATTGTAACGTTCAGGGCCTCCTAATGACGAAGGAACACTCAAATTGCGTCGAGATTCAATACCTCGTCCTCCAGCCGACTTGTCTCCATGGGTGTATTGCTACCTCGGTCACCTTATCGACGTTCTCCTGTGAGACCAGATATTCGTATCCGACGCAAAACGGACTGCTAATTGTAACGTTCAGAGCCCCCTACTGATGACGGAACACTCAAATTGCGTCGAGATTCAATACATCGTCCTCCAGCCGACTTGTCTCCAAGGGGATAATGCTGCCTTGGGCACCATATAGTCCTTCTCCTGTGAACCTAGAATTTCGAATCCGACGCAAAACTGACAGTTAATAGTAACGTTCAGGACCTCCTAATGACGATGGAACACTCAAAATGCGTCGAGATTCAATACATCGTCCTCCAGCCGCTTTGTCTCCAAAGGGATATTGCTGTCTCGGGCACCTTATGCTCCGTCTCCTGTGAGTCTAGATTTTCGAATCCGACGCAAAAATGATAGTTAATTGTAACGTTCAGGGCCTCCTAATGACGATGGAACACTCAAATTGCGTCGAGATTCAATACGTCGTCCTCCAGCCGACTTGTCTCCAAGGGTCTATTGTTGCCTTGGGCAGCTTATGGCCGTTCTCCTGTGGGTCTAGATTTTCGGATCCGACGCATAACTGATAGTCAATTGTAACGATCAGCGCCTCCTAATGACGATAGAACACTCAAATTGCGTCGAGATTCAAAACATCGTCCTCCAGCCGACTTGTCTACAAGGCGATATTGCTGCCTCGGGCACTTTATGGTCCGCCTCCTTTGAGTCTAGATTTTCGAATCCGACGCAAAACTGATAGTTAATTGTAACGTTCATGGCCTCCAAATGACGATGGAAAACTCAAATTGCTTCGAGATTCAATACATCGTCCTCCAGCCGAGTTGTCTGCAAGGGGTTATTGCTGCCTCGAGCAACTTATCGTCGTTCCTCCGTGAATCTAGATTTTCGAATCCGACGCAAAAGTAATAGTTAATTGTAACGTTCAGGGCCTCCTAATGACGATAGCACACTCAAATTGCTTCGATATTCAATACGTCATCCTCCAGCCGACTTGTCTCCAAGGGGATATTGCTGCCTCGGGCACCATATATTCCGTCTCCTGTAGGTCCAGATATTCGAATCTGACCCAAAACGGACTGCCACTCGTAACGATCAGAGCCTCATAATGACGATGGAACACTCAAATTGCATGAAGATTCAATACATCGTCCTTCAGCCGACTTGTCTCCAAGCGTCCTTTGCTGCCTCGGGCACCTTACGGTCGTCCTCCTGTGAGTCTACATTTTCGATTCCGACACTTAACTGATAGTTAATTGTAATGTTCAGGGCCTCCTAATGATGATGGAACACTCAAATTGCGTCGAGATTCAATACATCGTCCTCCGACGCAAAACTGATAGTTAATTGTAACGTTCAGGGCCTCCTAATGACGATGGAACACTCAAATTGCTTCGAGATTCAATACGTCGTCCTCCAGCCGACTTGTCTCCAAGGGTCTATTGTTGCCTCGGGCAGCTTATGGTCGTTCTCCTGTGAGTCTAGATTTTCGGATCCGACGCATAACTGATAGTCAATTGTAACGTTCAGCGCCTCC
Source organism: Schistocerca serialis cubense (assembly GCF_023864345.2). Taxonomy (NCBI): domain Eukaryota; kingdom Metazoa; phylum Arthropoda; class Insecta; order Orthoptera; family Acrididae; genus Schistocerca; species Schistocerca serialis. The sequence goes on along the minus strand of NC_064638.1, from coordinate 7,749,173 downwards.
TAATGACGATAGAACACACAAATTGCGTCGAGATTCAATACATCGTCCTCCAGCCGACTTGTCTACAAGGCGATACTGCTGCCTCGGGCCCTTATGGTCCGCCTCCTTTGAGTCTAGATTTTCGAATCCGACGCAAAACTGATAGCTAATTGCAACGTTGATGGCCTCCAAATGACGATGGAAAACTCAAATTGCGTCGAGATTCAATACATCGTCCTCGAGCCGACTTGTCTCCAAGGGTCAATTGCTGCCTTTGGCACCCAATAGTCTTGCTCCTGTGAGTCTAGATTTTCGTATCCGACGCAAAACTGATATTTAGTTGTAACGTTAAGGGCCTCCTAAGGACGATGGAACACTCAAATTGCGTCGAGATTCAATACATCGTCATCCAGCCGACTTGTCTCCTAGGGGATATTGCTGCATCGGGCACCATATGATCCGTCTCCTGTGAGTCTAGATTTTCGAATCCAACGCAAAACTTGTAGTTAATTGTTACTTTCAGGGCCTCAGAATGACGATGGAACACTCAAATTGCGTCGGGATCCAATACATCGTCCTCCCGCCGACTTGTCTCCAACGTGATATTGCTGCCTCGGGCACCATGTGGTCCGTCTAATGTGAGTCTAGGTTTTCGAATCCGACGCAAAACTGATAGTTAATTGTAACGTTCAGGGCCTCCTAATGGCGATAGAACACTCAAATTGCGTCGAGATTCAATACGTCGTCCTCTAGCCGACTTGTCTCCAAGGGTCTATTGTTGCCTCGGGCAGCTTATGTTCGTTCTCCTGTGAGTCTGGATTTTCGGATCCAACGCATGACTGATAGTCAATTGTAACGTTCAGCGCCTCCTAATGATGATGGAACACTCAAATTGCGTCGAGATTCAATACATCGTCCTCCGACGCAAAACTGATAGTTAATTGTAACGTTCAGGGCCTCCTAATGACGATGGAACACTCAAATTGCTTCGAGATTCAATACGTCGTCCTCCAGCCGACTTGTCTCCAAGGGTCTATTGTTGCCTCGGGCAGCTTATGGTCGTTCTCCTGTGAGTCTAGATTTTCGGATCCGACGCATAACTGATAGTCAATTGTAACGTTCAGCGCCTCCTAATGACGATAGAACACACAAATTGCGTCGAGATTCAATACATCGTCCTCCAGCCGACTTGTCTACAAGGCGATACTGCTGCCTCGGGCCCTTATGGTCCGCCTCCTTTGAGTCTAGATTTTCGAATCCGACGCAAAACTGATAGCTAATTGCAACGTTCATGGCCTCCAAATGACGATGGAAAACTCAAATTGCGTCGAGATTCAATACATCGTCCTCGAGCCGACTTGTCTCCAAGGGTCAATTGCTGCCTTTGGCACCCAATAGTCTTGCTCCTGTGAGTCTAGATTTTCGTATCCGACGCAAAACTGATATTTAGTTGTAACGTTAAGGGCCTCCTAAGGACGATGGAACACTCAAATTGCGTCGAGATTCAATACATCGTCATCCAGCCGACTTGTCTCCTAGGGGATATTGCTGCATCGGGCACCATATGATCCGTCTCCTGTGAGTCTAGATTTTCGAATCCAACGCAAAACTTGTAGTTAATTGTTACTTTCAGGGCCTCAGAATGACGATGGAACACTCAAATTGCGTCCGGATCCAATACATCGTCCTCCCGCCGACTTGTCTCCAACGTGATATTGCTGCCTCGGGCACCATGTGGTCCGTCTCCTGTGAGTGTAGGTTTTCGAATCCGACGCAAAACTGATAGGTAATTGTAACGTTCAGGGCCTCCTAATGGCGATAGAACACTCAAATTGCGTCGAGATTCAATACGTCGTCCTCTAGCCGACTTGTCTCCAAGGGTCTATTGTTGCCTCGGGCAGCTTATGGTCGTTCTCCTGTGAGTCTAGATTTTCGGATCCCACGCATGACTGATAGTCAATTGTAACGTTCAGCGCCTCCTAATGATGATGGAACACTCAAATTGCGTCGAGATTCAATACATCGTCCTCCGACGCAAAACTGATAGTTAATTGTAACGTTCAGGGCCTCCTAATGACGATGGAACACTCAAATTGCTTCGAGATTCAATACGTCGTCCTCCAGCCGACTTGTCTCCAAGGGTCTATTGTTGCCTCGGGCAGCTTATGGTCGTTCTCCTGTGAGTCTAGATTTTCGGATCCGACGCATAACTGATAGTCAATTGTAACGTTCAGCGCCTCCTAATGACGATAGAACACACAAATTGCGTCGAGATTCAATACATCGTCCTCCAGCCGACTTGTCTACAAGGCGATACTGCTGCCTCGGGCCCTTATGGTCCGCCTCCTTTGAGTCTAGCTTTTCGAATCCGACGCAAAACTGATAGCTAATTGCAACGTTCATGGCCTCCAAATGACGATGGAAAACTCAAATTGCGTCGAGATTCAATACATCGTCCTCGAGCCGACTTGTCTCCAAGGGTCAATTGCTGCCTTTGGCACCCAATAGTCTTGCTCCTGTGAGTCTAGATTTTCGTATCCGACGCAAAACTGATATTTAGTTGTAACGTTAAGGGCCTCCTAAGGACGATGGAACACTCAAATTGCGTCGAGATTTAATACATCGTCATCCAGCCGACTTGTCTCCTAGGGGATATTGCTGCATCGGGCACCATATGATCCGTCTCCTGTGAGTCTAGATTTTCGAATCCAACGCAAAACTTGTAGTTAATTGTTACTTTCAGGGCCTCAGAATGACGATCGAACACTCAAATTGCGTCGGGATCCAATACATCGTCCTCCCGCCGACTTGTCTCCAACGTGATATTGCTGCCTCGGGCACCATGTGGTCCGTCTCCTGTGAGTCTAGGTTTTCGAATCCGACGCAAAACTGATAGTTAATTGTAACGTTCAGGGCCTCCTAATGGCGATAGAACACTCAAATTGCGTCGAGATTCAATACGTCGTCCTCTAGCCGACTTGTCTCCAAGGGTCTATTGTTGCCTCGGGCAGCTTATGGTCGTTCTCCTGTGAGTCTAGATTTTCGGATCCAACGCATGACTGATAGTCAATTGTAACGTTCAGCGCCTCCTAATGACGATAGAACACTCAAATTGCGTCGAGATTCAATACCTCGTCCTCCAGCCGACTTGTCTCCATTGGTCTACTGCTACCTCGGTCACCTTATTGTCGTTCTCCTGTGTGACCAGATATTCGAATCCGACGCAAAACGGACTGCTAATTGTAACGTTCAGAGCCTCCTAATGATGATGGAACACTCTAATTGCGTCGAGATTCAATACATCGTCCTCCAGCAGACTTGTCTCCATATAGTCCTTCTCCTGTGAGTCTAGAATTTCGAATCCGACGCAAAACTGATAGTTAATTGTAACGTTCAGGACCTCCTAATGACGATGGAACACTGAAATTGCATCGCAATTCAATATATCGCCCTTCAGCCGACTTGTTTCCAAGGGTCATTTGCTGCCTTTGGCACCCAATGGTCTTGCTCCTGTGAGTCAAGAATTGCGAGATCCGACGCAAAACTGATAGTTAATTGTAAAGTTCAGGACCTCCTAATGACGATGGAACACTCAAATTGCGTCGCGATTCAATACATCGTCCACCCGCCGACTTGTCTCCAACAGGATATTGCTGCCTCGGGCTCCATATGGTCCGTCTCCTGTGAGTCTACATTTTCGAATCCGACGCAAAACTTGTAGTTAATTGTAACGTTCAGGGCCTCCTAATGACGATGGAACACTCAAATTGCATCGAGATCCAATACATCGACCTCCAGCCGACTTGTCTCCAAGCGTCTATTGCTGCCTCGGGCACCTTATGGTCGTTATCCTGTGAGTCTAAATTTTCGGATCCGACGCATAACTGATAATTGTAACGTACATGGCCTCCTAACGACGATGGAACACTCAAATTGCGTCGAGATTCAATACATCGTCCTCCAGCCGACTTGTCACCAAGGGTCAATTGCTGCCTCTGGCAGCTAATGGTCTTGCTCTTGTGAGTCTAGATTTTCGAATGTGACAAAAAACTGATATTTAATTGTAACGTTAAGAGCCTCCTAATGACGTTGGAACACTCGAATTGCGTCGAGATTTAATACATCGTTCTCCAGCCGACTTGTCGGCAAGGGGATATTACTGCCTCGAGCACTATAAAATAAATAAAATAAGTAAATAAAAATATATTGTTATTTAGATATTGATTATTCTATCTGTATGATGGTGATTGTGATTGCAATTGTATGTGCTTATCTGGATCGTGGACGTTTAATTATTCGGTATCAGACGCTTGACAATGGCTTTTTCGTAAAGGCAATGTTACTCGTATTTGACCGTGAAATAAAACTGAATAATCGGACTTCGTAATTAAATCGTTTCCAAAGACTGCTGCGGTAGGTGCGGACTCATAATCTAAATCTCAATATTACAATAATTTGCAAGCCATGCCAATACGTCATACAGAGGTGATTGTCTACTAAACATAAAAAAGTTACACAGTTATTTAAATCAGATATATTCAATGAATAAGCCTACAGTTCATAATCCTACTTACTTTTATAAATATAAATTCTTTACAGAATCGAGTGCCTAGTGTGGTTGCAACTCGCAGTATTCTTCTATAACATGAAATATGGCGGTGTGCCAGACAATAAAAAAAAAAATACGTGCTTCTCGCACCACTTCAACCAGAGCTCTCCTTTTTCTTAATCAAACATAAGAGTAACGTAATTGTGCTTTTGTTTTATCAGCGACACAGCGCTGCAGTTGTGTGCCATAGGCTTTATTTATTTGTCACTGATTATTTATTTAATTAATATTTCGCGTTTCCGCGGAAACTCACGCTCGGCATGCAAATGTGCCTTTATATTGCCCCCTGAATTGCGAGGCGAAAGGACACACCTGCAGGCGAGCAATTCACCTAAAGGCACAAGAAAATCTAAGTTATCTACAACTATTTACATGACTTACATTACACATTTTACACATTATATACAAAATTTGAATGACGCGGGTGCGCCGTAAAAGTTCTAATGTTGGCAGATAGAGTGCGCGCATGCGCAGAAGCGTCTGTGTAACTGCGACACTGCCGTTATTTCGTACAGTTACATCACGCGGCCCAGTATTGCAGTTCATATTGTTCGTGGGCGCGCGTTTCTCAGTCGTTGCACAAAGAAAATATTCAACCAAGATTACATATGAAGACTACATTCTATGACAGGTAACTTAGTTTTAAACTTACAATATTTGTTATAACACAATACAATTTAGATTGTTGAATGTTCTTAGTTACATAGTATTGTTTTGAAATACTTCAAAGAAAAATGTCCGTATTTTTCAGGTGCGTTGACCTATACACATCGTGTCGTTATTACAGTTCATATTCATCCGCTGCACAATATTTTTTACAGGTTAGTATCGTCGTGGTAAAGTTTTTTGATCACAGTAACATCGTTGTATAAGAACGTGATTAATACATAAGCGTGTCCATTTCTCATTTCCATTATAGTCGTAGTGATGCAGTTCGTTGTGACTAAAAGCATTGCTTATTACAGATCAGACGTGACCCGTCGAGCAATTGTTCCACGTGCAGTTCGTTTTTTACATTCCGTGGAAGCTTGGTTGCAGAACCACGGACGGCACGTAGCTGGCGTCGATCCTTGGACAATCCAGGTAAGAGTGTCTGTCACATTTCGAGAACATTTCATTCCCTGAAGTTCCAACCAAAATTCTTCCACCCGTCGTGTTGTTTTCTGGACAGGCACTTTGTGTCCATTTAATCCAGTTAACATCTTGAAGTTGGGTACTGTAGTAATGTCACTAGACGATGCACGAATTATGCACTTCACATTTTCAGTTTTTTGCTGAATATAGCTCACCTAAATGTTCGTAGTTATTAATCAAGGAAATCGTTCATCGCGTTTACATTGATACGCTGCATAATGAATGGCATTAACAGTTTCTTTCACATAGGTTTCCGCGTAGTTGCAGAGTTAGTAATGTTCGTTAATGTCCGTGAACAGTGGTTCACTATGCAATGTCTTTTTGGCACTCGTTTTGTTCAAATTTTTACATAGTAACAGTTACACTATACATCAGTTAAAAAAATAAGTAATTATACATACACACGTCACATATTTTCTTAGCATAAACATAATATAGTTGCACATAAACATGTTTACATCATCATTACATCGCTATAGGTTATTACATTGTGTCACATTTGATTTCATGAATTGCAGATATTTACATCCTCTTTAGCGGTTTTGCTGGGATATTATCGATGTTTTTTGTGATGTCATCTGAAATTAAGATAGGTTAGACACAACATTCATTACATCAGTAGGCAAGACCAGGCGTTTTCACTACTCAATAAATATTCAAAATAGTAAGAGAGAGAAAATGTTCGATTCCTCGCGTTTTGTGCGTGTGTGTAGAGTGTCTGTGTGGCCTTGACTACTGATAGATGCTTTTCGTGTTGAGAGATGTGCGTCTAATCTATTTCTCAAAGTAAAAGATCGCTTCACAGATGACGTCTGTCAGTTCGTCAGGTGTCATAGCAAGTCAGTGGTACCTTCAGTAACAAATGTTCCGTGAAAAATTAATATGTCATCCACTGCTACGTAATCATAAATTTTACTTTAATATTCCGTCTTTCAGGTGGAGGCGCGCGCTGAAAGAAGAGTTCTTCTGTCTTCAACTGCGTCACTGGAACCGCCGAAATGAAAATTTCTATACTACTTATTATCTGTGTTGTAACAACAGAGTTTTTCGAGTTGCTTAGCAATATTTTGATGGGTATGACCCTGACATTATTCAGCATGAAATGCTCTAAGATCTCGGTGTGCGTATAGCCCAATAATTTTGTTAGTTCTAGGATGTTGTAACAGATACGCACCAGGATGCGGTATGTTAACAATTATATAAGGTCCTTCATATAGCAGACGCCACTTAACGTTGCGTCGTTTGAGTGCTACAGATTTATGATGAGTACGAAGTAGTACAAGCAGTCCTACCTCGAATTTTTGTTTTCTTTTTATTATGTTTCTGTGATGTTTGTTTCGTATTTGTGCGTGATGTGTCAATGTAGTCAATACTTCTTTTATTTTCTGTTCAGGTGTGATTTCCTTGTCCGACAACTTAGGTAATGGTTCTATCCACTGATCGTTCTGTTTGCAATTCGTATCGTAAATATTTAAGTTATTGTGTACGTCTTCGAAAAGACTTAGGTAGGACACCCAATTAGTATGTTTTGATGAAATATAGGTCCTCATGAAACGGTTTAATTCTCGGAAAAGTCTCTCAGTCGCGTTACATTGTGGACTAAACCTCGAAATAAATATACTTTTGATGTTATTGTCGTTCAAGAAATTTCTCCATTTGTACCCAGAGTAGTATGCTGCATTATCTGATAGAATTGCTTTAGGTTTTCCCACGTGTGTCAGGTAATCACTTGAGAATCTTCGTATTATAGCATTTGCAGTGGCGGATTTTAAAGCATAAAGTTTTACATGTTTAGAAAATATATCGTAAAAAGCTAAGATATATTTGACGCCTCCAGAGCTTGCTGGATGCGGTCCACTGATGTCAGTACACAGAATTTCCAGGGGTTTACTAGGTAAAATAGAATGTAAATCTGTTTTTGTGGATAAATTCTGAGGTTTTGATTTTTGACATATGACACATCTTTTTTGGTTCCCTGTAAATTTTTCTTCTCATATTGCTAAAATAACAGTAATTGCTGAGCTTTGCCAAACACTTTTTCGTCCCATAATGACCCCAAACTAAGTGTGTGTGCCAAATTAGATTACGTTCAGACTCTTTGGGAATGCATACACACCAGTTAGTAGCATTTGGATGTCGGCGGTAAAATAACACATCATTGTGTAACTTGTAATACTTAGTCAAAGGATGACTGTGTTTTTCTACCAGTAATGTTATTATCTTATACCAGTGAGGATCAGATTTTTGTAATTCAGCCATGTTTCTGCACATATCAATATAATATTGGTGATACTGCTTGTCTTGCATTAAGAGAATCCTGTAGTCATTTATATTTTCTAAGTCACTGTTGGTATCATTCATACCTTGTGGAAGTCTAGACAAAGTGTCTGCAATGGTGTTGTCCTTACCTCTTATGTACTTAATTTCAAAAGAGTAGTTCTGAAGTGTAACTGCCCATCGTGATAGTCTAGGATGTACAAGTTTACAAGTTAACAAAAATGTCAGGGCCTGGTGATCGGTGTAAATTACCGTATGTTTTCCAAATAAATAATAATTGAATTTCTTGAATGCCCATACTATGGAAAGTGTTTCTAACTCAGTAGTGGAGTATGTAGGCTCACATTCAGTTAGAGTGCGACTCGCAAACCCAATAATTCTTATCTGTTCCTCCTCTTTATTCTTTACAACTTGAAATAAGCAACAGCCCAAGCCAGTACGTGAAGCGTCACAAGTCATACAAAAATCTAAATTGAAATCTGGATGGCTCAATATGTTAGCATTCACTAAAGCATGTTTAATTGTATTAAAGTCATTCTGGCACTGTTCCGACCAGATCCAAACTTGATTCTTTCTGAGTAGATTTAGCAGATGTTTACTGTTCAAAAGTGGTTGTGGCAAAAAACGTCTGAAAAATGAACATAGCCCAAGGAATGATTTTAACTGCTTTTTAGTTCGAGGGCTAGGAAAGTTTCTGATAGCATCTAATTTACTGGGATCCGGACGTATGCCCTGTGAATTAATGATATGTCCTAAATACTTTATCTCACTGCAACCAAATTTTGATTTTCTTAGGTTGGCTGTGACTCCAGCTTGTGCAAATTTTTCTAAAATTCTTTGAAGAGTGTCAACGTGTTCATTCCAAGATTGTGTGGCTATCAGTATATCATCTACATAGTGTGTGACTGTCTCAACTAAATCGTCGCCAAGCACAGTATCCAGGGCTGTAATGAATACCCCAGAGCTGACATTCAGTCCGAAGGGTAGAACACAAAACTGATAGGTTCGCCCCCCGAACATAAATGCAGTATATTTCCGAGAATCAGGAGTGATACCCACCTGCCAAAACGAATTAGCGAGATCTATTGTGGAAAAATATTTTGCATCTAGAAATTTCTGTAATTTCTCATCTAAATTTTCAGGTTTTGTGTGAACCGGTAAAATTATTTCATTAATAGCTCGTGCGTCTAACACTAACCTAACGCTTCCATTTGATTTTTTGACAACAAGTAGAGGACTACAATAAGGTGAGGTGGATGGTTCAATGACCTTCCAGTCTAACATTTGTTTTAATTCTTGGCACACAGCAGGTCGTTGAGATAACGGTACGTTATTTGTCTTATGGTAGAAGATCTTGTGAGGCTTAACTTCAATCTTGTGCACATACGTGTTGATAACACCTAATCGTTTGGTAAAAACTTGTAAATATTTGGATAACACTTCCTGTAATTTTATACGTTCATGTACACTGAGAGCTGTAGCTTCACTTATCTTATGATCAAGCAATGCTTTCAAGTCCATTATCTCTGTGTCAGATGAGTGTGTTTGCATGTCTTGAATGTCTTTGTCAAGTACTAACTGAACCTTGTACCCTGTACAGTGTTTGTCATGCTTTTGAGTTCTCCTGTCCAAATCAATAATAATTACACTGCCTTTATCATTTAAAATACATTTACCTTTGGAGAAGTCTATAATGCAGTCCTTCTCGCTCATAATATCTATTCCTAATATGCAATTTGTCACAAGGTTTTGTACAACCAGGAATGGCCATTGTACGGTTCCATTACCTATTTTAACGTTTACAAAAACTTGCTTCGTAACCCTACATGACTTATTACCTAGTGCAGTAGTTATTTTACAGTTTTGGGCAGGAAACTCAGGCACAGGTTCCAATTCACACATCTTTTTATAGAAATTAAAAGACAAAACGCTCACAGCTGCACCTGTATCTAGGATAATAGTAGTTGGAATCCCACCTACTACACCAGTAGTAGATGCTAAAACAATTTCATTTGTGTTTAAACGACATTGTGTACTGTCTTGTAAAAGTTCATCTGATATATTGTTATTGTAGTTGTATCTTATAAATAAAACAGGTAGTTTTTGTTTAGAATTACTCGGCATATCATTATTCTGTTGTTCAAGTGTGGTGTCAAATAACTGATTAACATTGAAGTCGCCCCCCAAGAATTCTTCAGCCACGACCTGGGGCAAAGTAGTGACTGTTTCTAGTTTGTTGGATTAGCATTTGTACTAGGTACTGACACAGATTGAGGTTGTGCATCAGGTGTCATTTCTATTATATTCACATTGGGATATTGCCTATTATGATCTCCAAACTTTAGCGGTTGTTGTTGCTGTTGCGCATTATAACTTACCTGTCGGTCGTAAGGTATGCTCCAATTTTGACCTGGTGGCTGCTGTGGTAAAGCAGAGTTTGAATAAAAGTACTGATCGTTACGAGTCCAACCTTGATGCTGTCTTGGCTCGTAGTTATTATTATTTCTATTTCTGTTTGTGTTTTTGTTATTACCTTTGTATCCGTTGTTACCGTTGTAGTTATTACCGCGGTGCCTTTTGTATGGATTGCCGCATGAAATGTTATTACTGTTGTAACTATTGTTTGTATTGGAATACGCGTGTTGATTTTGATTTCCGTACTGAGACGGCATGTGAGTTTGCTGTTTTCGTTGTACCGCGTATCCAACTGTGGGCGCGCCAGAATTGTGTTGGCAAGCCTGCATGTTTTGCATACCACTAGTGTAAACATTGTGGCTGCTGTTTTGCCGCGCGAAGCGCTGATCTTCAAGTAACATGTCAACCGAATCTAAAGCTGTTAAAAAATAATCTGAATCGTCATCCGGGATATGTAGAAGTTTTTCCTTAATGTTGAAAGGCAATTTGGCCTTCAACGCTCGGAGTATATCACGCGTTGCGACCGGTTCGTCTAAAAAATTTCCCATGTTCAAGTATTTTTCAAAATATCTGCGTAAGTTACCATTTTTACTGTGAAAAGTTTCAGGTTCTAAAATTTGTCTTCTGAGTCGCTCCTGGACGGATTGCGACCAGAATTTGTTCAGAAAAGCACGCTCAAACTCACTGTACGTGGTACATACGTCGGCTTGACTGTATGCCCAGACAGCTGCATCGCCTTGGATGTAACCGACAATATATGAAATCTTTTTCCGGTCACTCCAAGTGCGTGGAAATGCGTTACTAAAAGATTTAAGAAAAATCACCGGATGAATGGTTCGTTTTTCTGGGATAAAAATCTGAAATTGCCTGTGTTTCATTAAGCTTTCATCTTCCTTCGCATTGTGATATGGATTTATTCCACTGTAATTACTGGTATGTTCAGCTGGCGAGTAATTACGATAATGTTGCTGTGGTTTACCATGATAATAGCTTGTGTTTGTGTTTCCACATCGTGGTATGTGTTGTAGTCGTGGTGTGTTTTGTTCTTGTGTATTTGTCGTGTGCGGAATGTGTGTATCATACTCGAATGTATATTGGTTTCTGAACTGTACATTTTGACTGATATTTTCGTTACATTCAGACTGTAGTTGATCGGTGAATTGTCTCATGGGTGCAGTGACGGATTGTACTGCGTCACTGATCAGCTGTTTGTTATTAGTAATGTATTGCGCTACGGAGTCGTGCACAATTGTTGGTAAATTTTCACGTAAGCATCTATCAAAATGTTTGTCTTTGTTCTCAACCCAATCATGAAATTCTTTATTAATATTTTGAAAATGAGCTGTGGCATCTGATTGTAAGATGTCAGTCAGGTGTTGTTCAACATTGTCAAATTTATTCTGTACGTCAGTAATTCGTTTTTCAAGGTTGTCATGTACTGATGGATATGTTTGAATTTGTTCAGTAAGAACTTCACACGTGACATTAAGGTTTTTTACTTGTGTCTGTAAAAGTGCTACGTCAGTTGTAGTCTTTTCTTGTCTCGTATTGAGCTGGGAAAATTTAGTACTGAGTTCGGTCATCTGTTTGGTCAGTGTGGCGTCTATAAGTTCCACACGTTTACACAAAGTGTCATTACCTATCTTGATTGCTGTGAGATCAGATTTGATTTCGTCATTTTGTGTTTTTAACTGTTCATTTTGTGTCTTTAATTGTGCCTTTAAGGTTGCCATGTTTTCGGCGTTCTGTTTCCTTATGGTTGCCATATTTTCTGCGTTTTGTTTCATTAGCATTTGTAACATGTCGGCAATGATTACCGTTTGCAAGGTCTCTGCCCCCGCCGCGTCATTAGACGTGACGTCATGCATTAACATGGGCTCTGATTGAGATTTTGAAATTTTTGTAGTGGACGGCCTATCGTCAAAATTTTCGTCAACACTTGCGTCAATGTTTGATGAATCGTCACTACCGGTTGCTGTCGTAAAGTCATTTTCTAACACTTGTCTCACGTCCGAGTCGGATTGCGCCTGAATAGTACGTCCTTGCTGTTCCATTTTTGCGTATTGTTTCTAGTTATTACCATGCCACACGTGATATATGTTTCAAGAAAATTTTTGACACTGATTTTAAAATAAAATGTAGTTGAGCATGAATCGCTCGTAGCAACAATGGCTGTCTGTTAATTTAAAAATATAAACTGAATTTGAGATTATTGGTAATGGCTGCTGGCCATGTTACATGATATCGTACAGAAGTCGGCCATATTGTACACTCGTGTATTGGTATTGTTGCATACGTTATTGTTTAGGGAAAAGTACTGAGAATGAAATTTATCACTGAAACTGTTATGCAGAAAAGAAACACTACAGAATTTACTGAAAAGCTAATACACTGAATTATACGTCTGGTCAAGCCTGCTAATGCAAAGATGCTGCGTCTTACCTTATTTTGCTGGAAGTTTCATTGCGTCTTCCCGCAAAATTTCAGAATTGGAAAATATCTTCAGGTTTTGTTATCTCTCATACATTGACGTCCAGGTCCAGAAAGTTGTTTTTTTAAATGAAACAAAGAGAACAATGTAACAAATGACAAAATAACAAGTCCTGTCACGGTCGCCAATATAAAATAAATAAAATAAATAAATAAAAATATATTGTTATTTAGATATCGATTATTCGATCTGTATGATGGTGATTGTGATTGCAATTGTATTTGCTTATCTGGATCGTGGACGTTTAATTATTCGGTATCAGACGCTTGACAATGGCTTTTTCGTAAAGGCAATGTTACTCGTAGTTGACCGTGAAATAAAACTGAATAATCGGACTTCGTAATTAAATCGTATCCAAAGACTGCTGCGGTAGGTGCGGACTCATAATCTAAATCTCAATATTACAATAATTTGCCAGCCATGACAATACGTCGTACAGAGGTGATTGTCTACTAAACATAAAAAAGTTACACAGTTAGTTAAATCAGATATATTCAATGAATAAGCCTACAGTTCATAATCCTACTTACTTTTATAAATATAAATTCTTTACAGAATCGAGTGCCTAGTGTGGTTGCAACTCGCAGTATTCTTCTATAACATGAAATATGGCGGTGTGCCAGACAATAAAAAAAAATACGTGCTTCTCGCACCACTTCAACCAGAGCTCTCCTTTTTCTTAATCAAACATAAGAGTAACGTAATTGTGCTTTTCTTTTATCAGCGACACAGCGCTGCAGTTGTGTGCCATAGGCTTTATTTATTTGTCACTGATTATTTATTTAATTAATATTTCGCGTTTCCGCGGAAACTCACGCTCGGCATGCAAATGTGCCTTTATAGCACCATATCGTCGTTCCTCTGTGAGTCTAGATATTCGAATCCGACGCAAAACTAATAGTTAATTGTAACGTTCAGGGCCTCTTAATGACGATAGAACACTCAAATTGCTTCGAGATTCAATAAGTCGTTCTCCAGCCAACTTGTCTCCAAGGGGATATTGCTGAGTCCGGGCACCATATGGTCCGTCTCCTGTAAGTCCAGATATTCGAATCCGACGCAAAACGGACTGCCAATTGTAACGTTCAGAGCCTCATATTGACGATGGAACACTCAAATTGCATCAAGATTCAATACATCGTCCTTCAGCCGACTTGTCTTCAAGCGTCCATTGCTGTCTCGGGCACCATATGGTCCGTATCCTGTGAGTCTAGACTTTCGAATCCGCCGCAAAACTGATAGTTATTTGTAACGGTCAGGGCCTAGTAATGACGATGGAACACTCAAATTGCGTCGAGATTCAATACATCGTCCTCCAGCCGACTTGTCTCCAAGGGGATATTGCTGCCTCGTGCACCATATGGGCCGTCTCCTGTGAGTCTAGATTTTCGAATCCGACTCAAAACTTGTAGTTAATTGTAACGTTCAGGGCCTCCTAGTGACTATGGAACACTCAAATTGCGTCGAGATCCAATACATCATCCTCCCGCCGACTTGTCTCCATCGTGATATTGCTGCCTCGGGCACCATGTGGTCCGTCTCCTGTGAGTCTGGATTTTCGAATCCGACGCAAAAATGATAGTTAATTGTAACGTTCAGGGCCTCCAAATGACGAGGGAACACTCAAATTGCGTCGAGATTCAATACATCGTCCTCCAGCCGACTTGTCTCCAAGATGATATTGCTGCCTCGGGCACCATATGGTCCTTCTCCTGTGAGTCTAGATTGTCGAATCCGACGCGAAACTGATAGTTAATTGTAACATTCAGCGCGTCCTAATGACGATGGAACACTTAAATTGCGTCGAGATTCAATACGGCAGCCTCCGGCCGACTTGTCTCCAAGGGTCTATTGCTGCCCTGGGCACCGCATGGTCGTTCTCCTGTGAGTCTAGATTTTCGAATTTGACGGATAACTGATAGTTAATTGTAACGTTCAGGAGCTCCTAATGACGATGGAACACTCAAATTGATCGAGATACAATACATCGTCCTCCAGCCGATTTGTCTCCATGGGTCTACTGCTACCACGGTCACCTTATCGTCGTTCTCCTGTGAGTCCATATATTTGAATCCGACGCAAAACGGACTGCTAATTGTGACGTTCAGAGTCTCCTAATGATGATGGAACACTCAATTTGCGTCGGGATTCAATAAATCGTCCTCCAGCCCACCTGTCTCCAAGGGGATATTGCTGCTTCGGGCACCATATAGTCCTTGTCCTGTGAGTCTAGAATTTCGAATCCGACGCAAAACTGATAGTTAATTGTAACGTTCAGGACCTCCTAATGACGATGGAACACTCAAATTGCGTCTAGATTCAATACATCATCCTCCAGCCGACTTGTCTCCAAGGGTGTATTGCTGCCTCTGGCACCTAATGGTCTTGCTCTTGTGAGTCTAGATTTTCGAATGTGACGAAAACTGATATTTAATTGTAACGTTAAGAGCCTCCTAATGACGTTGGAACACTCGAATTGCGTCGCGATTTAAAACATCGTTCTCCAGCCGACATGTATGCAAGGGGATATTACTGCCTCGAGCACCTTATCGTCGTTCCTCTGTGAGTCTAGATATTCGAATCCGACGCAAAACTAATAGTTAATTGTAACGTTCAGGGCCTCTTAATGACTATAGAACACTCAAATTGCTTCGAGATTCAATAAGTCGTTCTCCAGCCAACTTTTTCCCAAGGGGATATTGCTGCCTCGGGCACCATATGGTCCGTCTCCTGTAG
Organism: Schistocerca serialis cubense; assembly: GCF_023864345.2. Classification (NCBI taxonomy): domain Eukaryota; kingdom Metazoa; phylum Arthropoda; class Insecta; order Orthoptera; family Acrididae; genus Schistocerca; species Schistocerca serialis. Next base: position 7,733,532 of record NC_064638.1, on the reverse strand, counting down.
GTCCAGATATTCGAATCCGACGCAAAACGGACTGCTAATTGTAACGTTCAGAGTCTCCTAATGATGATGGAACACTCAACTTGCGTCGCGATTCAATACATCGTCCTCCAGCCGACTTGTATCCAAGGGTCAATTACTGCCTTTGGCAAGTAATGGTCTTGCTCCTGTGAGTCTATATTTTCGAATGTGACGCAAAACTGATATTTAATTGTAACGTTAAGGGCCTCCTAATGACGATGGAACACTCAAATTGCGTCGAGATTCAATACATCATCCTCCAGCCGACTTGTCTCCAAGGGTGTATTGCTGCCTCTGGCACCTAATGGTCTTGCTCTAGTGAGTCTAGATTTTCGAATGTGACGAAAACTGATATTTAATTGTAACGTTAAGAGCCTCCTAATGACGTTGGAACACTCGAATTGCGTCGCGATTTAAAACATCGTTCTCCAGCCGACCTGTATGCAAGGGGATATTACTGCCTCGAGCACCTTATCGTCGTTCCTCTGTGAGTCTAGATATTCGAATCCGACGCAAAACTAATAGTTAATTGTAACGTTCAGGGCCTCTTAATGACTATAGAACACTCAAATTGCTTCGAGATTCAATAAGTCGTTCTCCAGCCAACTTTTTCCCAAGGGGATATTGCTGCCTCGGGCACCATATGGTCCGTCTCCTGTAGGTCCAGATATTCGAATCCGACGCAAAACGGACTGGCAATTGTAACGTTCAGAGCCTCATATTGACGAAGGAACACTCAAATTGCATCAAGATTCAATGCATCGTCCTTCAGCCGACTTGTCTTCAAGCGTCCATTGCTGCCTCGGGCACCATATGGTCCGTCTCCTGTGAGTCTAGAATTTCGAATCCGCCGCAAAACTGATAGTTAATTGTAACGGTCAGGGCCTAGTAATGACGATGGAACACTCAAATTGCGTCGAGATTCAATACATCGTCCTCCAGCCGACTTGTCTCCAAGGGGATATTGCTGCCTCGTGCACCATATGGTCCTTCTCCTGTGAGTCTAGATTGTCAAATCCGACGTGAAACTGATAGTTAATTGTAACATTCAGCGCCTCCTAATGACGATGGAACACTTAAATTGCGTCGAGATTCAATACAGCAGCCTCCAGCCGACTTGTCTCCAAGGGTCTATTGCTGCCTTGGGCACCGCATGGTCGTTCTCCTGTGAGTCTAGATTTTCGAATTCGACGCATAACTGATACTTAATTGTAACGTTCAGGAGCTCCTTATGACGATGGAACACTCAAATTGATCGAGATTCAATACATCGTCCTCCAGCCGACTTGTCTCCATGGGTCTACTGCTACCTCGGTCACTTTATCGTCGTTCTCCTGTGAGTCCAGACATTCGAATCCGACGCAAAACGGACTGCTAATTGTAACGTTCAGAGTCTCCTAATGATGATGGAACACTCAATTTGCGTCGAGTAACAAAAATCGTCCACCAGCCCACTTGTCTCCAAGGGGATATTGCTGCCTCGGACACCATATAGTCCTTCTCCTGTGAGGCTAGAATTTCGAATCCGACGCAAAACTGATAGTTAATTGTAACGTTCCGGACCTCCTAATGACAATGGAACACTCATCTTGCGTCGCGATTCAATACATCGTCCTCCAGCCGACTTGTATCCAAGGGTCAATTGCTGCCTTTGGCAAGTAATGGTCTTGCTCCTGTGAATCTAGATTTTCGTATCCGACGCAAAACTGATATTTAATTGTAACGTTAAGGGCCTCCTAATGACGATGGAACACTCAAATTGCGTCGAAAATCAATACATCGTCCTCGAGCCGACTTGTCTGCAAGGGGATATTGCTGCCTCATGCACCTCATCGTCATTTTTCTGTGAGTCTAGATTTTTGAATCCCACTCAAAACTAATTGTTAATTGTAACGTTCAGGGCCTCCTAATGACGATGGAACACTCAAATTACGTCGAGATTCAATACATTGTCCACCCGCCGACTTGTCTCCAACGGGATATTGCTGCCTCGGGCACAATGTGGTCCGTCTCCTGTGAGTCTAGATTTTCGAATCCGACGCTAAAATGATAGTTAATTGTAACGTTCAGGGCTTAATAATGACGAAGGAACACTCTAAATGCGTCGAAATTCAATACATCGTCCTGCAGCCGACTTGTTTCTTGCTGCTTCGGGCACCTTATGGTCTTTCTCCTGTGAGTCTAGATTTTCGGATCCGAAGCGTAACTGATAGGTAATTGTAACGTTCAGCGCCTCCTAATGACGATGGAACACTCAAATTGATCGAGATTCAGTACGTCGACCTCCAGCCGAATTGTCTCCAAGGGGATATTGCTGCCTCGGGCACATATCGTCGTTCTCCTTTGAGTCTAGATTTTCGAATCCGACGCGAAACAGATAGTTAATTGTAACATTCAGGGCCTCCTAATGACGATGGAACACTCAAATTGCGACGAGATTCAATACATCGGCCTCCAGCCGATTTGTCTTCAAAAGTCTATTGCTGCCTCGGGCGCCATATGGTCCGCCTCCATTGAGTCTAGATTTTCGAATCCGATGAAAAACTGATAGTTAATTGTAACGTTCATGGCCTCCTAATGACGATGGAACACTCAAACAGCGTCGCGATTCAATACATCGTCCACCCGCCGACTTGTCTCCAACGGGATATTGCTGCCTCGGGCGCCATATGGTCCGCCTCCATTGAGTCTAGATTTTCGAATCCGATGAAAAACTGATAGTTAATTGTAACGTTCAGCGCCTCCTAATGACGATAGAACACTCAAATTGCGTCGAGATTCAATACAACGTCCTCCAGCCGACTTGTCTCCGAAGGGTTATTGCTGCCTCGGGCACCATGTGGTCCGTCTCCTGTGAGTCTAGATTTTCGAATCCGACGCAAAAACTATTGTTAGTTGTAACGTTCAGCGCCTCCTAATGACGATAGAACACTCAAACTGCGTCGAGATTCAATATATCGTCCTCCAGTCGACTTGTCTACAAGGGGATTTTGCTGCCTCGTTCACCTTATGGTCTGCCTCCTTTGAGTCTAGATTTTCGAATCCGACGCAAAACTGATGGTTAATTGTAACGTTCATGGCCTCCTAATAACGATGGAATACTCAAATTGCGCCGAGATTCAAAACATCGTCCTCCAGCCTACTTGTCTACAAGGGGATATCATTGCCTCGGGCACCTCATGGTCCGCCTCCTGTGAGTCTAGATTTTCAATCTGACGCAAAACAGATAGTTAATTGTAACGTTCAGGGCCTCCTAATAACTATAGAACACTCAAATTGCGTCGAGAATCAATACGTCTTCCTCCAGGAGACTTGTTTCCAAGGGGACATTGCTTTTTTGGGCACCATATGGTCCGTCTCCTGTGAGTCTAGATTTTCGAATCCGACACAAAACTTGTAGATACTTGTAACGTTCAGGGCCTCCTAATGACGATGGAACACTCTAATTACGTCGAGATTCAATACGTCATCCACCCGCCGACTTGTCTCCAACGGAATATTGCTGCCTCGGGCACCATATGGTCCGTCTCCTGTGAGTCTAGATTTTCGAACCCGACACAAAACTTGTAGATACATGTAACGTTCAGGGCTTCCTAATGACGATGGAACACTCAAATTACGTCGAGATTCAATACATCGTCCACCCGCCGATGTGTCTCCAACGGGATATTGCTGCCTCGGGCACCATGTGGTCCGTCTCCTGTGAGTCTAGATTTTCGAATCCGACGCAATAATGATAGTTAATTGTAACGTTCAGGGCCTCCTAATGACGATGGAACACTCAAATTGCGTCGAGATTCAATACATCGTACTCCAGCCGACTTGTCACCAAGGGTCTATTGCTGCCTCGGTCACCATATGGTCCGACTCCTGTGAGTCTAGATTTTCGAATCCGACGCAAAACTGATAGTTAATTGTAACGTTCAGGGCCTAGTAATGACGATGGAACACTCAAATTGCGTCGAGATTCAATACATCGTCCTCCCTTCGACTTGTCTCCAAGGGTCTATTGCTGCCTCGGTCACCATATGGTTCGACTCCTGAGAGTCTAGAATTTCGAATCCGATGCAAAACTGATAGTTAATTGTAACGTTCAGGGCCGAGTAATGACGATGGAACTCTCAAATTGCGTCCCGATTCAATACATCATCCTCCAGCCGACTTGTCTCCAAGGGTCAATTGCTGCCTCGTGCACCTTAAGGTCGATCTCCTGCGAGTCTAGATTTTCGGATCCGACGCATAACTGATAGTTAATTGTAACGTTCAGGGCCTCCTAATGACGATGGAACATTCAAATTGCGTCGAGATTCAATACATCGTCTTCCAGCCGACTTGTCTGCAAGGTGATATTGCTTCCTCGGGCAGCAAGGGTCAATTGCTGCCTTTGGCACCTAATGGTCTTGCTCCTGTGAGTGTAGATTTTCGAATCCGACGCAAAACTGAAATTTAATTGTAACGTTAAGGGCCTCCTAATGACGATGGAACACTCAAATTGCGTCGAGATTCAATACATCGTCCTCCAGCCGACTTGTCTCCAACGGTATATTGCTACCTCGGGCACCATGTGGTCCGTCTCATGTAAGTCTAGATTTTCGAATCCGACGCAAAAATGATAGTTAATTGTAACGTTCAGGGCCTCCTAATGACGAAGGAACACTCAAATTGCGTCGAGACTCAATACATCGTCCTCCAGCCGACTTGTCTCCAAGGGTCTTTTGCTGCCTCGGGCACGTTATAATCGTTCTCCTGTGAGTCTAGATTTTCGGATCCGACGCAAAACTGATAGTTAATTGTAACGTTCAGCGACTCCCAATGACGATAGAACATTCAAATTGCGTCGAGATTTTATACGTCGTCCTCCAGCCGACTTGTTTCCTGGGGGACATTGCTGCCTCTGGCACCATATGGTCCTTATCCTGTGAGTCTAGATTTTCGAATCCGAGAGAAAACTTGTAGATACTTGTAACGTTCAGGGCCTCCTAATGACGATGGAACACTCAAATTGCGTCGAGATTCAATACATCGTAATCCAGCCGACTTGTCTCCAAGGGTCAATTGCTACCTCGCTAACCTTATGGTCGTTCTCTTGTGAGTCCAGATATTCGAATCCGACACAAAACGGACTGCCAATTGTAACGTTCAGAGTCTCCTAATGACGATGGTACACTGATATTGCATCGAGATTCAATACATCGTCCTCCAGCCGACTTGTCTCCAACGGAATATTGCTGCCTCGGGCACCATGTGGTCCGTCTCCTCTGAGTCTAGATTATCGAATCCGACGCAAAAACGATTGTTAATTGTAACGTTCAGGGCCTCCTAATGACGAAGGAACACTCAAATTGTATCGAGATTCAATACATCGTCCTCCAGCCGACTTGTCTCCAAGGGTCTATTGCTGCCTCGGTCACCATATGGTCCGACTCCTGTGACTCTAGAATTTCGACTCCGACGCAAAACTGAAATTTAATTGTATCGATCAGGGCCTAGTAATGACGATGGAACACTCAAATTGCGTCGAGATTCAATATGTCGTCCTCCAGCCGCCTTGTCTCCAAGGGGATTTTTCTGCCTCGGGCACCATATGCTCCATCTCCTGTAGGTCCAGATATTCGAATCCGACGCAAGACGGACTGCCAATTGTAACGTTCAGAGCCTTCTAATGACGATGGAACACTCAAATTGCATCAAGATTCAATACATCGTGAAACACGTATGTAACATAGCAGCGATGGCGAGGCATTGTAGCATCTGTGACCAGAGAGTATGCGCTTGACCGCGCGAGTGTTGCGAGCAGTCTCAGTCTGTCAGTCAGTCGTTGCGAGTCGGTCAGTAGTCGTTGCGAGTCTGTAGCTCTGTCTAGTTGAGAGCAGTACTCTAGTAGTAGTTGTGCAGTGCAGTACGCCAATAGTCGTCATGGAGAGCGGTCGGCAACACTGGTCAAGATGGTGAATAAGGTATACTGTTAATTAATATAATTATTAGATAATGAAAAATTTTATTTATTGTAACTATTCTCCAACAAGTCCCCAATAATAATTTTTATTCCAAAAGCATTTTTTCAAAAAAAATTAATTTTTATTGAACTAAAGATTTCGTTGCACTTCCCATTTCACTCCATTTCTTTTGAAGAAAAATTTCACTAAAATAAAAAAAAAAAAGGAATATTATCATTTGCAATGCAGTTCCTCCAAGCGGTGCGCAACAACAAGAGCAGAAATGTGACATCCATTTATTCTGAGGTAAGACTTTAACTCTGATTGTTTTACACAGGGCCAAAGACCGATATTTCGGTTTAATTGTATTTTCTTGTCACTGAACGGACTTTTAATTTTGTGAAGAATTTATCATTTCTATTAAGTATTGTCATGTTTATTTCCTTATAAAATTACGGTGGGGAGGTTACACTTGGCGACACCCAGTCCAGGATCGAATTTCGTTGAGAGTCCTTTGAACAACAGTCAGATATCTGCTCTTGTTTGCTTAACTATAATTAGGATTTGGCGCTACGCTTTTACTAATTTTGTGACTTTCTTTCCACAGATCAACGACAATTCGTTTGCTCTGTTGTATTTGTGTGTTGTTTTTGCATTTGTGATTATTTGTTTTGTGAATAATTGACTGTTGTAAAAATGCCGCGAAAGACTATGAATAGTGTATCGCGAGGTATTGTGAATGAATTTACCTACTTAAACAACGTGACTGATAATAATTGTGACACGCAGAGTAATGATGACAATCCTGCGTTCACTGACAGTCAATGCATTCCAACCACTAGTGATGACTTTTACCTTAATGATGAACAAACGAACTCAATTGTCTCGTCTGTTAACTTGACGACAATTGATGACGCGGAGCGGTCTATAGTAATGAGCGCTGCCCAGCAGAACACACCCGGTTTGGAAAATTCAAGTAACATTCAGACAAATATTTCTAATGAAAATGGACAGTGTACTGAAAGTACGACGGATTTATTTAATTCCGAAATAATGTCTGACAGTGTACATCCGACTGACAAACCTTTTTCTAAATCTCAGAATAACCAAATGGTTACAGTAAGCGAGGGAGTTCCAGATCCAGCACTAAACAGCACAGAGAGTATAAAAGCTAACTTTGGCTTCGAACAAATTATGGCAAGATTGCTACAACAACAGAGTGAAGATTTCAAACAACAATTTAGTGAACAGGATAAAAAATTTAAACAACACTTAAATGAAAAATTAGATGACAATTCCAGACAGCTTAGTGAACAAATTAGAGCCGTTGCCGCGCAGTGCCATGACACTAAGGAACAGCTGCGCGCGGAAATTGAGGCTTGTTCACGAAAAAATAGCGAAGAAATTAAATCTGTTTCGCAAGAATTAAGAGAAATGCAAACAGCCGCAACAGAAACACTCAGAGACGAAATTAGCGGAGTCGCTAAACAATGCTCTGAAAAAGCTACACAATTACGCGACGAGTTTAAAGCAATGACGGTAGAACTTTCGCGCACAATGGACGCAAAGATAGACGCGAAATTCGAACAGCAGAACACTCAGATTAACGAGCGCTTTAATCAGCACATACAGAACAGTGATACGCGTTTCCGCAGATTTATTCAGGATCAAAACAAAGTAAAACGACAAGTCATGGAAACAATCACTGCACAAAGACAAGAGGACAAACGTAAAATATTCGCGAAAGCGAAGACGTATGTAGACAATAATATTACTACAGTGTCCGACAAAATTAATACCATAGAACAATTGAACGCGGAATTACGGGATGAAATTTCTGACCTTCAATCAAAAACAGATACACACACAGTAAATATTCAAACAGTGACAGATAGATTCGAACAATTAGATCTAACACAGAATTGTGATGTTATCAAAGCTGATGTTAAAAAACTGAGCGAAACTACGCGCAAGTTGCAAAAACAGATTAATGCGTCTGATTCTAAAACCGATGATCAGGTTAAAATACTGACTGAAAAATGTGATGAATTGGGCAGTCGTATTTATGCTATCGAAAATACTAAAGACAATAAATCAGACGATACTGCACCGGTTTCATTTATCCAAACACCTGAATTTCAAAATTTACAGCAGACAATTAATGAGATCGATTCATCTAACAACACGTTACGTAGGAAGTTATCAAATTTACAACAAGAAGTAACAGAGATGAAAAACATTTCAGTTAATAACATACCACAACAGACGCCACTTTATGAACATGTGTCAGACTCACGCAGCGCGTATAATTTGGGTAATCTGCAGAGAGTACGGGACTTAGATTCCGAACAACCACAGTTCAATAGATACTCTTACGATCCTGAACCTGTTGCATCACACAGAGATGATAATTTCGATTATAAACATTTTCTGTCAGTAAGAAAGTTCAAAATATTTAAAAACGATAGAACGCAGATTCACCCACTGGATTGGATTCAACAGTTTAGTTTTGCTCTTCCACCGACTTGGCCTGTAACACATAAACTTGAATTTATTTGCAGTTTTTTGGAAGGCGAACCGGCAACTCGTATGAGACCGATCGCGAGACAGTGTTACTCGGTAGAGGAATTTCAGAATGCTTTTCTGTCAGCGTACTGGTCGAAGACGACACAGCGCGGAATTAAAGATCAACTAATTAGTTTGCCAAACTATGAAAACTCAAGTTTTTCCTGTGTAACGCAATTTTTTGAGCACATGGTACAACAAAACCAGTACCTAAGCGAACCGTACAGTGAATCCGCACTTATACAACTATGCATCTCTAAATTACCACGGTCATTACGAGTGTCACTTCTAACGGGCCAGCAAAAAGAAAACATTTCAGCATTCAGAGATCTTTTACAGCTCTTGGAAGTACAGCAATCTGATTATTCTTTTGTAAACAAAAACTTTTTGAGTAACAACCAAGGTCAACAACAGTACTGCAATTATGATCAGGGACGTAATTCCAATCGGAAAGATAACAAACGTTTTAGGAACGACAACTACCAGAACTTAAATCACAGACAAAATTCAGATTATCAATATCGTCAAAATTTTCAGCAACAGGAACAACACTTTAGTAACAATAGAGGTGTTTCACAACAACAACATCAAAACCAGCCGGTTAACATACCTAACCAACAATGGAATACACAAGGTCAACCAGGCTTTAATGTTTCGCCGCGTGGACGTATAGCCCCTGGTCCAACAAATAGTAACGTACGTCAGCAAGGAAACAACTACGTACAAAGAAGACAGTATTTCAATTCCTATCGTAATGCACCGTATAGGAATGACTATTACGACAGACGTAAAAATAATGAGGACAATTTTCAGCGAACATCTAACAACAGTCGGTCATACCAACAGCAAAATCATACGCAAGAACATATTCTCATGAATGAACCCGACAGTAGGTACCATCCAGAGCGTAACACGCCTGGAAGAAGTAATAGGACAGTTCAAATAGTCGAAATGCCACAGAATCCTCCTAATAATAATAACACGTCAGATAGAATCTGACTAAATACTGCACAGGACGCATCTTCTAATAACACAAGCACTACCTTAGACACGCAAAATGTTGTTCACGAAAATGTAATTACTTTTGACGACATCAGAGACACTCTTTTACAGGAAAGACCAGTTATTCAGAAAACCATTTCACATCCTGTTATCGAAATTAAAATTGGTTCATCGAAATTTTCAGCAGTAATCGATTCCGGATCACCTATATCAGTAATTAATGAGGAGACTTTCAACGAGTGCAACAAAGAGAATACTTATCCGACGTTACCTTTAGGCAAAACAAAAGTGAAAGGAGCAGTATCAAGTAAAGGTGTAGACGTTAAATTACAGACGCATTTACCATTTTGTATTGGAGGTCATACTTTTCACTCTAATTTTTGGATTGTGCCTTTATTGACAACAGACGTTATTTTAGGTACGAATTTTCTGGTACAACACGACGCAGTTATTGATTTTCAGAATTCTTATTTAATGTTAAAGGATGAAAATGTACAACTTGCTTTAGAATTTCAGCACTCATTATCTGCGGAAGAACAAACAATCAACCGCACAGAGGTCATTTCCGCAACACGTGACATAGACTGTAATCCCACATTGTTAACGGATACGTACGTACACAACTATAATACTCCAGACGAAATGGACTACGACGTAATACAAATGATTTCCGATAAAGTTAGACAAAGCAGTGCAACTACAGACGACGAACGAACGCAATTACACAAAATTCTTTTACAGCAAGCTCCAGTTTTTGACAACATTCCTGGTACTATGTCCGGCTTTATGTATGAATTTCAAGTCAAACCGCACGACACATTTAAAGCTAAGCATTATCCTATTCCGTATATTCATAGAGAACAAGTTAAAAAAGAATTGCAGGATATGCTTGATCAGGGAATTATTGAACCAGCAGTTAGTCCGTACATAAACCCGCTACATATTGTTAAGAAAAAAGATGGCTCACTTCGCCTTGTACTTGATTCACGTCACATTAATGACATTATTATCAATGAAACAGATCGACCACAGACACTAGAGGAACTTTTACAGAAATTTCACGGTACAGCTATTTATTCTACACTAGATTTGAAATCGGGATTTTGGCAAATTCAACTTCATCCGAACTGCAGAAAATATACAGCTTTTCTCTGTTTCGGCGACTGTTATCAATTTTGCAAACTACCGTTCGGCTTAACTATTTCTTCTGCAGCCTTTATTCGCGGTTTGAACACTATACTTCCGACAGAACTTAAAGACAGAATTACGACGTATGTAGACGACATTCTTATCGCAGAAGCTAACTGGTCCGAACACAATCTGATTCTTGAACAACTGTTACAAACTTTTCATGCACAAGGACTCACAGTTAATCTTAGTAAATCGCACTTTGGCAAAACTTCCATAAAATTTCTTGGACACGTAATTTCAGCAGAAGGCATTGCACCTGATCCGGAAAAACTTCAGGCTCTACGTGACATTACTGTTCCTACAACAAAAAAGCAATTACGCAGTTTTTTGGGCTTAATTAACTTTTTTCGCAAATTTATTCATCACACTGCTTTAGACACACCCAGATTATGCCAATTAACAGGTAAAAACACTATTTGGTCTTGGGATAAGCAAGCTCATTCTGAATTCATGAACCTCAAACATGCTCTGTTGAATGCACCACTTTTATCGCACCCAGATCTTGCCAGAAATTTTTCCATTGCCACCGACAGTTCCAACACCGCTTTAGGCGTACACATTTTCCAGGAAATTGAAGAGGATGGCTCAATAGCAATTAAAAACATCGCATTTGCGAGTCGCATTCTGTCACCTGCTGAGCGAAATTATTCCGTTACAGAACTGGAAACATTATGTGTTGTATGGGCTTTTACGAGATTTCGGCACTTTCTTTATGGCAGACATACCACCGTTTACACAGACCATAGAGCTATACAATTTTTACTTTCAGCTAAATTTACTCATGACAGATTAAGCAGATGGAAACTTTATTTACAAGAATTTAATTTTACAATAGTTCACATTCCCGGCACACAAAATGTTATAGCAGACGCACTATCGCGTTCTCTCGGCAACAATCAGCAAGACGTTGCAACCAACTTCTGCAAAACAAATTTCAGTGTCATGTACATTCAGCAAGTTGCATTTGAAAACTTTATTTCATCGTCATTACAGGACATAGCACAAGAGCAAAATAAAGACAATGTGTGGAAAGAAATTAAACACCTTTGGCAAGATAGGAAAAATGTTACGATTAGAAACCATTACATTGTACGCAATGACATTCTGTTTCGCCGCTCTCATCCTGACAGCAACAATTGGTTATTATGCATTCCTGACGAGCTGGTTAACAAATTAATCTGGTACACTCATTTAAGTTACGCACATTACGGAGCACGAAAATGTTTTCTTATACTGAGGCAGAACTGTTATTTTACCAACATGGAGAAACGTATACGACGAGTTTTAGCGTCTTGTAAAATTTGCCAGAAAGCTAAATCAGACACCACTTCACATATTCCTCCTTTATATCCCATTATACCTGTTAAATTAAGACACATGGCCGCTGTAGACATTTTTGGTCCGATTCCCAGAACTAACAGAGGTTTTTGCTACATCTTTGTCGCTGTTGAGCTCACTTCAAAATTTGTTACTTTCACTCCGTTACGCAAAGCTACTGCTAAAACTGTTTCGAAAGCATTTGTAAAACATTTTCTATTTCATGTAGGGCATGTAATGAAAGTAATTTCTGACAATGGATCTCAATTTCGTAGTAGCGTATGGACACGCATGTTACGAGCCAGAAACATTTCTCCGATCTATATATCCAAGTACCACGCTTCTTCGAACCCTTGTGAAAGATTAATGAAAGAAATTGGTAAACTGTGCCGAATATACTGCCACAAAAGACATATTGATTGGGACACACACATATTCTCATTCCAAGATGTAATTAATTCCATTCCAAATGAATCCACTATGCTATCTCCGTCTGTTATACTGAAAAATGCTGAACCACCTAACAAAATTAAAGAATTAATAACATTTCCTACATCTCGTCGATTACGACACCACGAAATAATTGACATTGCGCTGAACAACATCAAACGTGCCGCAGAGCGCCGGAGAAGACAGCAAAAACAGGTTTGTACACGCCGCGTCTTTCACGTTGGACAGAAGATACTAGTACGTACACACTATTTATCCAGTAAATTAAAAGGTAAGTGCAGTAAATTTGAACTTCTATACGCAGGTCCGTATCGGATTCGCAGCATCCCTCACCCCAATGTTGTACACGTCGAAACTTTGAGAACCAGAAAATCGAAAGGCAATCACCATATCTCAAACATTAAACCGTTTATTGAGTGAAACCACTGTATGATTCAACACACTATGATGTCATTTACTAACGCAATTATTTCACGTGACTAATTACTGATGATTATCGTATTTTTTTTCTTGGCAAGTGCCCGCCAAGGTAAGGTTAGCAGGTCGCTTTTCTTGTCGTTACACATCAGACCGTGCACATTTTCCACTTTTTTGTGTATATGATTGTACTCCAGTTTTGTTTGTATGTATTGTGAAATAGTTAAGATATAACACACACCAGTCGACTTTGACATTTTTTTTTGCACTATGATATCTCAACATCGTGACTGTTTTACATTTTTCCTTTTGCTGCTGCACTGTAATATTCTGTGTACATTTTTGCATCTGAACACTGTCAATGTCTTTGACATATTACGTTTTCTGTCATGTTATGCTGTATGCTTAAGTATGTTACCATAAACCAGTCCTTATTTAGTGGGTATATGATTTAAATGCAGGACATTAATCTCTGTCATCAATTTCAGAAAGAAATGATGCATGTAAGAAATAAATTCAACAGAAATGGGAATTTCACCTACGGGATAAACGAAAGGAGATGCAATAACTTTATGAGGAAGAGTAAATGGATCAGGATTAACAAGCATTAACAAGACTATACTGTACTCATCACAGAATAGCAGTCTTAACTAATTTTTTCTTTCAGATTACAAGGTGATTGATGCAGGCTGTCAGACTGAACTACACATCTTAGTTTTAGTGATGAAATATGCTAGAGATAAGGAATAATTGTATAATGAGTAATGAAGTGATTTTTTGCAGATGATAATGAATACTGATGAATAATGATGAAGGATATGATGTTATGAATAATGAAGTTTTTCTTTACAGATGATGATAATAGTGAAGTTATGATGATATGGATAATGAAGTTTTCTTTACAGATGAGGATAATGTTGAAGTTATGTATTTATGTTATGTAGTTATTTAAGTATTTGTTGCAGTTTGCTTTGACAGCAGGTGTACTATTGCATAGTAGGATGACGGAAAGTTTTGGAAAGGACAGCTATGAAACACATTTTTATACACATTTCACTACCTGTTAATTCGAAGTTCACTACTTTTCAGCATAGTGTGCGTTTCTTCTTTCAGGTCAATAATCCATTTTGTATTTTTTCCAGGAGAAGCTTTTCATGATACTTACTAAACCTGTTACTTATTATACCTGTTCCAGTACTTGCATTTTTATTTATTTTGTACCCATTTTTGTTTATCATTTATAAATGTGATCACATATACTGCCTTGTTACATAACCTTGCTACAGCTGACTCATGACGAATGACGTTACTATCCTCATTTGCAGCAATAGGTCAAAAGCAAAAAGTGTTATGCCTCAGCAATTAATTATCGATCCCAACGCAATGCATTGCTACCAAAAAAATGTATTACCAGTCCCACATAATGTCACTAGTTTATGATAATTCTGAATAATACTGATCAACTCTGAATAGCATGTCACTTGAGTAATGACCTCTTAATGAGACTATATTCAAAATAATGCTTTGTCACTAGCTAATAACTGCCACTGTTTATTGTAATGATACTACTTATAATGCCTGTGATTACTAATGATTTGACTGTAATTAACTGATTTTAATAATGACTTTGTAATGATCTGAATACTACTGAAGGAGGAACACTGTTTATTGTAATGATACTACTTATAATGCCTGTGATTATTAATGATTTGACTGTAATTAACTGATTTTAATAATGACTTTGTAATGATCTGAATACTACTGAAGGAGGAACACTGTTTATTGTAATGATACTACTTATAATGCCTATGATTATTAATGCTATGACTGTAATTAACTGATTTTTAATAATGACTTCGTAATAATCTGAATAATACTGAATGATGATTCTATTCAATACTTGCTGGCCACTGAGTGCCAATAATTAATGTCACTTGAAGAATTGTTATTAATTATGCCATTAATTAGCCCTTTTTTTTCCCATGTTGAGTTTTCATGTTCTGGTTAGTGGCCAATGAGTGCCAATAATTTGTATCACTCAATGTATTATGTTAATGCTAGGCCAATAATTGACTCTCCTTTTCAACTAAGACTTCTGATGAACATTATTCTGTCATACTAAATATACTTTGTAACTGGCCAAGGACCGCCACTGTTTATTGTAATACGATTACCCATGATGCCAGCTAGTGATTCTTAATAGATTGGAATGACACATAATTAATTAACTATGGTACTGTTTAATAATGCTTTGTAATTAGGAGAAGACTAATGATTCTTACTATATTAGAATGACAAATGATTAATTAACGACAAATGATTAATTAACTGTAATTAGACAAATGATTAATTAACGACAAATGATTAATTAACTGTAATTAGACAAATGATTAATTAACGACAAATGATTAATTAACTGTAATTAGACAAATGATTAATTAACGACAAATGATTAATTAACTGTAATTACGAAAAGGCTAATGATTATTATTGGAATGACAAATGATTAATTAACTGTAATTAGGAGAAGGTTAATGATTCTTAATTATATTCTGTAACTGACAAGAATGCGATTATTTCATAATACTTTGTAACCAGGAAAAGAAGGCTACTGATTCTATGTAAAACAATTAATGAACATTTTTCTGTAATACTACATACTTGGTACAGAAATGTTCAATAACTGGGCTATGAATGCCACAAACTGCTAATTAAGTCTGTAATTGTCAATATTATGTGACTTGATGTCCTTCACCTCATAAGCTGACTACCCTAAATTACTGCAATGTCCATTTGTCCTGTTTATCCTAGTGATCATGGAGCACTATATTTGGTTTTTGCACTAATTCTACGTTGGTGTGCCTTGTAAGAGCGTGGTGTTGACACGACATGCTGTCCACCACCGTGAGCAATGAAGACGTTATTATGGTCCCACTGTTTGGTGTACCTAATGTACTGCCAAAATGAAAACATGGAACATTACTACGACAGTTCAGTGTCTTGGCTACACTGATAAATTCTGATGGGAAAAGAACTTCAAGTTGTGTCACTTGGTGTTGTACTTCTGTGGAAAGATATGGACTTTCAGAACAGCTGTGTGCAATCTAAAGTGCTACAACCATGATGCAATCCTTCCCTTTCCTATCCTGATTCTTGTCACATAAAGAAAAAAAATTTTTTTGGTAACATCATTTATGTTCATAGGTTATACATTTTTCGATTCGCTGAACTCCAGTGCGAGTACACTTATGTCACTGGTCGACATGATTTTCTTGCCATTATGTTTATTTGTTGTGAAAATGCTAAAGACATTTTTCAGTGCATGTGCACTTTGGACATGATTTTCTTGCCATTATGTTTATTTGTTGTGAAAATGCTAAAGACATTTTTCAGTGCATGTGCACTTTGGACATGATTTTCTTGCCATTATGTTTATTTATTGCGAAAATGCTAAAGACATTTTTCGATTTGTTCTGAAGTACAGTATATGTACACTCTTGTCTTTTATATTGTATATACATTTTTTTTATTTTCTGAACTACAGTGCATGTGCACTTATGTTAGGTGTTAATATGTTTTTTACTGAACTTCAGTGCCTGTGCACTTTTCTCATTTTTCAATATGATTTGTATAACTTTTATGATTTCCTGATATGTTCATTAAGTACACTCATGTCACTTGTCAACATAATATTTTTTGCCAGTCTGTTTATTTGTTCTGAATATGCTAAAGAATTTTTTCAGTGCCTGTGCACTTTGTTATCTGTCAAAAAATTTGTATATACATTTTTCTGATTTGCTACTATGTTTTGTACTCACATTTTGTCCTTGTCTGATATATTTTGTACTTAGTGCGTGTGCACAACGTTTAAATATTCTGTAAGTTGAAGAATTTTGTTAATTAAAGAAAAATTTTGTCGCGCTTGGCAAGTCCAAATGACTCACCATCGCTGCCAAATTTTTGCCCCCCCAGTGGAGGGTTATGAAACACGTATGTAACATAGCAGCGATGGCGAGGCATTGTAGCATCTGTGACCAGAGAGTATGCGCTTGACCGCGCGAGTGTTGCGAGCAGTCTCAGTCTGTCAGTCAGTCGTTGCGAGTCGGTCAGTAGTCGTTGCGAGTCTGTAGCTCTGTCTAGTTGAGAGCAGTACTCTAGTAGTAGTCGTGCAGTGCAGTACGCCAATAGTCGTCATGGAGAGCGGTCGGCAACACTGGTCAAGATGGTGAATAAGGTATACTGTTAATTAATATAATTATTAGATAATGAAAAATTTTATTTATTGTAACTATTCTCCAACAAGTCCCCAATAATAATTTTTATTCCAAAAGCATTTTTTCAAAAAAAATTAATTTTTATTGAACTAAAGATTTCGTTGCACTTCCCATTTCACTCCATTTCTTTTGAAGAAAAATTTCACTAAAATCAAAAAAAAAAAAAAAAGGAATATTATCATTTGCAATGCAGTTCCTCCAAGCGGTGCGCAACAACAAGGGCAGAAATGTGACATCCATTTATTCTGAGGTAAGACTTTAACTCTGATTGTTTTACACAGGGCCAAAGACCGATATTTCGGTTTAATTGTATTTTCTTGTCACTGAACGGACTTTAAATTTTGTGAAGAATTTATCATTTCTATTAAGTATTGTCATGTCTATTTCCTTATAAAATTACGGTGGGGAGGTTACAATCGTCATTCAGCCGACTTGTCTCCAAGCGTCCATTGCTGCCTCGGGCACCTTATGGTCGTTCTCCAGTGAGTGTACATAACTCATAGTTAATTGAACGTTCAGGGCCTCCAAATGACGATGGAACGCTCAAATTGCGTCGAGATTCAATACATCGTCCTCCAGCAGACTTGTATCCATGGGTCTACTGCTACCTCGGTCACCTAGTCGTCGTTCTCCTGTGAGTCCAGATATTCGAATCCGACGCAACACGGACTGCTAATAGTAACGTTCAGAGCCTCCTAATGATGATGGAACACTCAAATTGCGTCGAGATTCAATACATCGTCCTCCAGCCGACTTGTCTCCAAGGGGATATTGCTGCCTCGGGCACCATATAGTCCTTCTCCTGTGAGTCAAGAATTTCGAATCCGACGCAAAGCTGTTAGTCAAGTGTAACGTTCAGGACCTCCTAATGACGATGGAACTCTCAAATTGCGTCGCGATTCAATACATCGTCCTCCAGCCGACTTGTCTCCAAGGGTCAATTACTGCCTTGGGCACCTAATGGCCTTGCTCCTGTGAGTCTAGATTTTCGAATCCGACGCAAAACTGATATTTCATTGTAACGTTAAGAGCCTCCTAATGACGATGGAACATTCAAATTACGTCGAGATTCAATAATTCGTCCTTCAGCCGACTTGTCGCCAAGGGGATATTGCTGCCTCGGGCACCATATGGTTCGTCTCCTGTGAATCTAGATTTTCGATTCCGACGCAAAACTTGTAGTTAATTGTAACGTTCAGGGCCTCCTAATGACGATGGAACACTCAAATTGCGTCGAGATTCAATACACCGGCCTCCAACCGACTTGTCTGCAAGGGGATATTGCTGCCTCGGGCACCTTATCGTCGTTCCTCTGTGAGTCTAGATTTTCGAATCCGACACAAAACTTGTAGTTATTTGTAACGTTCAGGGCCTTCTAATGACGATGGAACACTCAAATTACGTCGAGATTCAATACATCGTCCACCCGCCGACTTGTCTCCAACGGGATATTGCTGCCTCGGGCACCATGTGGCCAACTGCTGTGAGTAGATTTTCTATTCCGACGCAAAATCGAATGTTAATTGTAACATTCAGAGCCTCCTAATGACGAAGGAACACTCAAATTGCGTCGATATTCAATACATCGTCCTCCAGCCGACTTGTCTCCAAGGGTCTATTGCTGCCTCGTGCACCTTATGGTCGTTCTCCTGTGAGTCTAGTTTTTCGGATCCGACGCATGACTGATAGTTAATTGTAACGTCAGGGCCTCCTAATGACGATAGAACACTCAAATTGCGTCGAGATTCAATACATCGTCCTCCAGCCGACTTGTCTACAAGGGGATGTTGCTGCCTCGTGCACCTTATGGTCCGCCTCCTGTGATTCTAGATTTTCGAATCCGAAGCGAAACTGATAGTTAATCGTAACGTTCAGGGCTTCCTAATGACGATGGAACACTGAAATAGCGTCGCGATTCAATACATCGTCCTCCAGACGACTTGTCTGCAAGGGGATATTGCTGCCTCGGGCACCTTATCGTCGTTCCGCTGTGAGTCTAGATTTTCGAATCCGGCGAAAAACTAATAGTTAATTGTTACGTTCAGGGCCTCCTAATGACGATAGAACACTCAAATTGCGTCGAGATTCAATACATCGTCCTTCAGCCGACTTGTCTCCAAGCGTCCATTGCTGCCTCGGGCACCTTATGGTCGTTCTCCTGTGAGTCTACATTCTCGATTCCGACACATAACTGATAGTTAATTGTAACGTTCAGGGCCTCCTAATGACGATGGATCACTCAAATTGCGTCGAGGTTCAGTACATCGACCTCCAGCCGACTTGTCTCCATGGGTCTACTGCTTCCTCGGTCACCTTATCGTCGTTCTCCTGTGAGTCCAGATATTCGAATCCGACG
Organism: Schistocerca serialis cubense; assembly: GCF_023864345.2. Classification (NCBI taxonomy): domain Eukaryota; kingdom Metazoa; phylum Arthropoda; class Insecta; order Orthoptera; family Acrididae; genus Schistocerca; species Schistocerca serialis. The sequence continues at coordinate 7,714,006 of NC_064638.1, read as the reverse complement.
CAAAACGGACTGCTAATAGTAACGTTCAGAGCCTCCTAATGATGATGGAACACTCAAATTGCGTCGAGATTCAATACATCGTCCTCCAGCCGACTTGTCTCCTAGGGGCTAATGCTGCCTTGGGCACCATATAGTTCTCGTCCTGTGAGTCAAAAGTTTCGAATCCGACGCAAAACTGATAGTTAATTGTAACGTTCAGAACTTCCTAATGACGATGGAACTCTCAAATTGTGTCGCGATTCTATACATCGTCCTCCAGCCGACCTGTCTCCAAGGGTCAATTGCTGCCTTGGGCACCTAATGGTCTTGCTCCTGTGAGTCTAGATTTTCGAATCCGACGCAAAACTGATATTTAATTGTAACGTTAAGAGCCTCCTAATGACGATGGAACACTCAAATTGCGTCGAGATTCAATACATCGTCCTTCAGCCGACTTGTCTCCAAGGGGTTATTGCTGCCTCGTGCACCTTATGGTCCGCCTCCTGTGAGTCTACATTTTCGAATCCGACGCGAAACTGATAGTTAATTGTAACGTTCAGGGCCTCCTAATGACGATGGAACACTGAAATAGCGTCGAGATTCAATACATCGTCCATCAGCCGACTTGTCTCCAACGGCCTATTGCTGCCTCGGGCCCCTTATGGTCATTCTCCTCTGAGTCTACATCTTCGAATCCGACGCAAAACTGATATTTAATTGTAACGTTCATGGCCTCCTACTGACGATGGAACACTCAAATTGCGTCGAGATTCAATACATCGTCCTCCAGCCGAGTTGTCTGCAAGGGGATATTGGTGCCTCGGGCACCTCATCGTCGTTCCTCTGTGAGTCTAAATTTTCGAATCCGCGCTAAACTAATAGTTACTTGTAACGTTCAGGGCCTCCTAATGACGGTAGTACACTCAAATTGCGTCGAGATTCAATACATCTTCCTCCAGCCGACTTGTCTGTAGGGGATACTGCTGCCTCGGGCACCTTATCGTCGTTCCTCTCCGAGTCTAGATTTTCGAATCCGACGCAAAACTGATAGTTAATTGTAACGTTCAGGGCCTCCTAATGACGTTGGAACACTGAAATAGCGTCGAGATTCAATACATCGTCCTTCAGCCGCCTTGTCTCCAAGCGTCCATTGCTGCCTCGGGCACCTCATGGTCGTTATCCTGTGTGTCTACATTTTCGATTCCGACACATAACTGTTAGTAAATTGTAACGTTCAGGGCCTCCTAATGACGATGGAACACTTAAATTGCGTCGAGATTCATCGTCCTCCAGCCGACTGGTCTCCAAGGGTCCATTGCTGCATAGGGCACCTTATGGTTGTTCTCTTGTGAGTCTAGATTTTCGGATCCGACGCATAACTGATAGTTAATTGTAACGTTCAGCGCCTCCTAATGACGATAAAACACTCAAATTGCGTCGAAATTCAATACATCGTCCTCCAGCCGACTTGTCTACAAGGGTCTATTGCTGCCGTGGGGCACATATTGTCGTTCTCCTGTGAGTCTAGATTTTTGAATCCGACGCGAAACAGATAGTTAATTGCAACGTTCAGGGCGTCCTAATGACGATGGATAACTGAAAATGCGTCGAGATTCAATACATCGTCCTCCAGCCGATTTGTCTCCAAGGGTCAATTGCTGCCTTTGGCACCTAATGGTCTTGCTCCCGTGAGTCTAGATTTTCGAATCCGACGCAAAACTGATATTTAATTGAGACGTTAAGGGCCTCCTAATGACGATGTAACACACAGATTACATCGAGATTCAAAACATCGTCCACCCGCCGACTTGTCTCCAACGGGATATAGCTGCCTCGGGCTCCATGTGGTCCGTCTCATGTGAGTGCAGATTATCGAATCCGACGCAAAAAAGATGGTTAATTGTAAAGTTCAGGGCCTCCTAATGACGAAGGAACACTCAAATTGCGTCGATATTCAATACATCGTCCTCCAGCCGACTTGTCTCCATGGGTCTATTGCTACCTCGCTCACCTTTTGGTCGTTCTCCTGTGAGTCTAGATTTTCGAATCAGACGCAAAACTGATGGTTAAATGTAACGTTCATGGCCTCCTAATGACGATGGAACACTCAAATCGCGTTTAGATTCAATACATCGTCCTCCAGCCGACTTTGGCTCCAAGGGTCTATAGCTGCCTCTGGCACCTTATGGTCGTTCTCCTGTGAGTCTAGATTTTCGGATCCGACGCATAACTGATAGTTTATTGTAACGTTCTGCGCCTCCTAATGACGATAGAACACTCAAATTGCGTCGAGATTGAATACATCGTCCTCCAGCCGACTTGTTTACAAGGGTCTATTGCTGCCTCGGGCACCTTATGGTCGTTCTCCTGTGAGTCTAGATTTTCCAATCCGACGCAAAACTGATGGTTAATTGTAACATTCATTGCCTCCTAATGACGATGGAACACTCAAATTGCGTCGAGATTCAATACATCGTCCTCCAGCCGACTTGACTCTAAGGGAATTTTGCTGCCTCGGGCACCTTATGGTTGTTCTCCTGTGAATCTAGATTTTCGGATCCGACACATAACTGATAGTTAATTGTAACGTTCAGCGCCTCCAAAAGACGATAGAACACTCAAATTGCGTCGAGATTCAATACATCGTCCTCCAGCCGACTTGTCTACAAGGGTCTATTGCTTCCTCGGGCACATATCGTCGTTCTCCTGTGAGTCTAGATTTTTGAATCTGACGCGAAACTGATAGTTAATTGTAACGTTCAGGGCTTCCTAATGACGATGGATAACTCTAATTGCGTCGAGATTCATTACATCGTCCTCCAGCCGATTTGTCTCCAACGGTCAATTGCTGCCTTTGGCACCTAATGGTCTTGCACCCGTGAGTCTAGATTTTCGAATCCGACGCAAGACTGATATTTAATTGTAACGTTAAGGGTCTCCTAATGACGATGTAACACACAGATTACGTCGAGATTCAAAACATCGTCCACCCGCCGACTTGTCTCCAACGGGATATTGCTGCCTCGGGCACCATGTGATCCGTCTGCTGTGAGTGCAGATTATCGAATCCGACGCAAAAAAGATGGTTAATTGTAACGTTCAGGGCCTCCTAATAACGAAGGAACACTCAAATTGCGTCGAAATTCAATACATCATCTTCCAGCCGACTTGTCTCCAAGCGTCCATTGCTGCCTCGGGCACCTTATGGTCGTTCTCCTGTGAGTCTAGATTTTCGATTTCGTCGCAAAACTGATGGTTAATTGTAACGTTCATGGCCTCCTAATGACGATGGAACACTCAAATTGCGTCGAGATTCAATACATCGTCCTCCAGCCGACTTGTCTCCATGGGTCTATTGCTACCTCGCTCACCTTATGGTCGATCTCCTGTGAGTCTAGATTTTCGGTTTCGACGCAAAACTGATGGTTAATTGTAACGTTCATGGCGTCCTATTGACGATGGAACACTCAAATCGCGTTGAGATTCAATACATCGTCCTCCAGCCGACTTTGGCTCCAAGGATCTATGGCTGCCTCTGGCACCTTATGGTCGTTCTCCTGTGTGTCTAGATTTTCGGATCCGACGCATAACTGATAGTTTACTGTAACGTTCTGCGCCTCCTAATGACGATAGAACACTCAAATTGCGTCGAGACTCAATACATCGTCCTCCAGCCGACTTGTCTACAAGGGGATATTGCTGCCTCGGGCACCTTATGGTCCGCCTCCTGTTAGTCTAGATTTTCGAATCAGACTCAAAACTGATAGTTACTTGTAACGTTCATGGGCTCCTAATGACGATGGAACACTCAAATTGCGTCGAAATTCAATACATCGTCTTCCAGCCGACTTCTCTCCATGGCTAAATTGCTGCCTTTGGCACCTAATGGTCTTGCTCCTGTGAGTCTAGATTTTCGAATCCACGCAAAACTGATGGTTAATTGTAACGTTCAGGGCCTCTGAATAACGATGGAACACTCAAATAGCGTCGAGATTCAATACATCGTCCTCCAGCCTACTTGTGTGCTATGGGATATTGCTGCCTCGGGCACCATATGGTCCGTCTCCTGTGAGTCTAGATTTTCGAATCCGACTCAAAACTTGTAGTTACTTGTAACGTTCAGGGCCTCCTAATGACGATGTAACACTCAAATTACGTCGAGATTCAATACATCGTCCACCCGCCGACTTGTCTCCAACTGGATATTGCTGCCTCGGGCACCATGTGGTCCGTCTGCTGTGAGTGCAGATTATCGAATCCGACGCAAAAAAGATAGTTCATAGTAACGTTCAGGGATTCCTAATGACGAAGGAACACTCAAATTGCGTCGAAATACAATACATCATCTTCCAGCCGACTTGTCTCCAAGCGTCCATTGCTGCCTCGGGCACCTTATGGTCGTTCTCCTGTGAGTCTAGATTTTCGATTTCGACGCAAAACTGATGGTTAATTGTAACGTTCATGGCCTCCTAATGACGATGGAACACTCAAATTGCGTCGAGATTCAATACATCGTTCTCCAGCCGACTTGTCCACAAGGGGATATTGTTGCATCGGGCACCTTATGGTCCGCCTTCTGTGAGTCTAGATTTTCGAATCCGACGCAAAACTGATAGTTAATTGTAACGTTCATGGCCTCCTAATGACGATGGAACATTCAAATTGCGTCGAGATTCAATACATCGTCCTCCAGCCGACTTGTATGCTAGGGTCTATTGCTGCCTCGGGCACCTTATCGTCGTTCCTCTGTGGGTCTACATTTTCGAATCCTACGCAAAACTAATAGTTAATTGTAACGTTCAGGGCCTCCTAATGACGAAGGAATACTCAAATTGCGTCGAAATTCAATACATCGTCCTCCAGCCGACTTGTCTCCATGGGTCTATTGCTACTTCGCTCACCTTATGGTCGTTCTTCTGTGAGTCTAGATTTTCGATTCCGACACATAACTGATTGTTAATTGTAACGTTCAGGGCCTCCTAATGACGATGGAACACTCAAATTGCGTCGAGATTCAATACATCGTCCTCCAGCCGACTTGCCTCCATGGGTCTACTGCTACATCGGTCACCTTATCTTCGTTCTCCTGTGAGTCCAGATATTCGAGTCCGACGCAAAACGGACTGCTAATTGTAACGTTCAGAGCCCCCTACTGATGACGGAACACTCAAATTGCGTCAAGATTCAATACATCGTCCTCCAGCCGACTTGTCTCCAAGGGGATAATGCTGCCTTGGGCACCATATAGTCCATCTCCTGTGAACCTAGAATTTCGAATCCGACGCAAAACTGATAGTTAATAGTAACGTTCAGGACCTCCTAATGACGATGGAACACTCAAAATGCGTCGAGATTCAATACATCGTCCTCCAGCCGCTTTGTCTCCAAAGGGATATTGCTGTCTCGGGCACCTCATGCTCCGTCTCCTGTGAGTCTAGATTTTCGAATCCGACACAAAACTGATGGTTAATTGTAACGTTCAGGGCCTCCTAATGACGATGGAACACTCAAATTGCGTCGCGATTAAATACATCGTCCTCCAGCCGACTTCTCTCCAAGGCTCATTTGCTGCCTTTGGCACCTAATGGTCTTGCTCCTGTGAGTCTAGATTTTCGAATCCGACGCAAAACGGATGGTTAATTGTAACGTTCAGGGCCTCCGAATGACGATGGAACACTCAAATTGCGTCGCAATTCAATACATCGTCCTCCAGTCGACATGTCTCCAACGGTCAATTGCTACCTTTGGCACCTAATGGTCTTGCTCCCGTGAGTCTAGAGTTTCGAATCCGACGCGAAACTGATAGTTAATTGTAACGTTCAGGGCCACCTAATGACGATGGAACATTCAAATTGCGTCGAGATTCAATACATCGTTCTCCAGCCGACTTGTCTCCAAGGGGATATTGCTGCCTCGTACACCTTATGGTCGTTCTCCTGTGACCCTAGATTTTCGAATCCGACGCAAAACTGATGGTTATTTGTAACGTTCATGGCCTCCTAATGACGATGGAACACTTAAATTGCGTCGAGATTCAATACATCGTCCACCCGCCGTCTTGTCTCCAACGGGATATTGCTGCCTCGGGCACCATGTGGTCCGTCCCATGTGAGTGCAGATTATCGAATCCTACGCGAAAAAGATAGTTAATTGTAACGTTCAGGGCCTCCTAATGACGAAGGAACACTCAAATTGTGTCGAAGTTCAATACATCGTCCACCAGCCGACTTGTCTCCATGGGTGTATTGCTACCTCGCTCACCTTATGGTCGTTCTCCTGTGATTCTAGATTTTCGAATCCGACGCAAAACTGATGGTTAATTGTAACGTTCATGGCCTCCTAATGACGATGGAACATTCAAATTGCGTCGAGATTCAATAGATCGTCCTCCAGCCGACTTGTCTCCAAGTGTCTATTGCTGCCTCGGGCACCTTATGGTCGTTCCCCTGTGTGTCTAGATTTTCGGATTCGACGCATAACAGATAGTTTATTGTAACGTTCATGGCCTCCTAATGACGATGGAACACTCAAATTGCGTCGAGATTCAATACATCGTCCTCCAGCCGACTTGTGTGCTAGGGGATATTGCTGCCTCGGGCACCATATGGTCCGTCTCCTGTGAGTCTAGATTTTCGAATCCGACTCAAAACTTGTAGTTACTTGTAACGTTCAGGGCCTCCTAATGACGATGTAACACTCAAATTACGTCGAGATTCAATACATCGTCCACCCGCCGACTTGTCTCCAACGGGATATTGCTGCCTCGGGCACCATGTGGTCCGTCTCCTGTGAGTGCAGATTATCGAATCCGTCGCAAAAAAGATAGTTTATAGTAACGTTCAGGGCCTCCTAATGACGAAGGAACACTCAAATTGCGTCGAAATTCAATACATCATCCTCCAGCCGACTTGTCTCCAAGCGTCCATTGCTGCCTCGGGCACCTTATGGTCGTTCTCCTGTGAGTCTAGATTTTCGAATTCGACGCAAAACTGATGGTTAATTGTAACGTTCATGGTCTCCTAATGACGATGGAACACTCAAATTGCGTCGAGATTCAATACATCGTCCTCCAGCCGACTTTGGCTCCAAGGGTCTATAGCTGCCTCTGGCACCTTATGGTCGTTCTCCTGTGAGTCTAGATTTTCGGATCCGACGCATAACTGATAGTTTATTGTAACGTTCTGCGCCTCCTAATGACGATAGAACACTCAAATTGCGTCGAGATTGAATACATCGTCCTCCAGCCGACTTGTTTACAAGGGTCTATTGCTGCCTCGGGCACCTTATGGTCGTTCTCCTGTGAGTCTAGATTTTCCAATCCGACGCAAAACTGATGGTTAATTGTAACATTCATTGCCTCCTAATGACGATGGAACACTCAAATTGCGTCGAGATTCAATACATCGTCCTCCAGCCGACTTGACTCTAAGGGAATTTTGCTGCCTCGGGCACCTTATGGTTGTTCTCCTGTGAATCTAGATTTTCGGATCCGACACATAACTGATAGTTATTTGTAACGTTCAGCGCCTCCAAAAGACGATAGAACACTCAAATTGCGTCGAGATTCAATACATCTTCCTCCAGCCGACTTGTCTACAAGGGTCTATTGCTTCCTCGGGCACATATCGTCGTTCTCCTGTGAGTCTAGATTTTTGAATCTGACGCGAAACTGATAGTTAATTGTAACGTTCAGGGCTTCCTAATGACGATGGATAACTCTAATTGCGTCGAGATTCATTACATCGTCCTCCAGCCGATTTGTCTCCAATGGTCAATTGCTGCCTTTGGCACCTAATGGTCTTGCACCCGTGAGTCTAGATTTTCGAATCCGACGCAAGACTGATATTTAATTGTAACGTTAAGGGTCTCCTAATGACGATGTAACACACAGATTACGTCGAGATTCAAAACATCGTCCACCCGCCGACTTGTCTCCAACGGGATATTGCTGCCTCGGGCACCATGTGGTCCGTCTGCTGTGAGTGCAGATTATCGAATCCGACGCAAAAATGATGGTTAATTGTAACGTTCAGGGCCTCCTAATAACGAAGGAACACTCAAATTGCGTCGAAATTCAATACATCATCCTCCAGCCGACTTGTCTCCAAGCGTCCATTGCTGCCTCGGGCACCTTATGTTCGTTCTCCTGTGAGTCTAGATTTTCGAATTCGACGCAAAACTGATGGTTAATTGTAACGTTCATGGTCTCCTAATGACGATGGAACACTCAAATTGCGTCGAGATTCAATACATCGTCCTCCAGCCGACTTTGGCTCCAAGGGTCTATAGCTGCCTCTGGCACCTTATGGTCGTTCTCCTGTGAGTCTAGATTTTCGGATCCGACGCATAACTGATAGTTTATTGTAACGTTCTGCGCCTCCTAATGACGATAGAACACTCAAATTGCGTCGAGATTGAATACATCGTCCTCCAGCCGACTTGTTTACAAGGGTCTATTGCTGCCTCGGGCACCTTATGGTCGTTCTCCTGTGAGTCTAGATTTTCCAATCCGACGCAAAACTGATGGTTAATTGTAACATTCATTGCCTCCTAATGACGATGGAACACTCAAATTGCGTCGAGATTCAATACATCGTCCTCCAGCCGACTTGACTCTAAGGGAATTTTGCTGCCTCGGGCACCTTATGGTTGTTCTCCTGTGAATCTAGATTTTCGGATCCGACACATAACTGATAGTTATTTGTAACGTTCAGCGCCTCCAAAAGACGATAGAACACTCAAATTGCGTCGAGATTCAATACATCGTCCTCCAGCCGACTTGTCTACAAGGGTCTATTGCTTCCTCGGGCACATATCGTCGTTCTCCTGTGAGTCTAGATTTTTGAATCTGACGCGAAACTGATAGTTAATTGTAACGTTCAGGGCTTCCTAGTGACGATGGATAACTCTAATTGCGTCGAGATTCATTACATCGTCCTCCAGCCGATTTGTCTCCAATGGTCAATTGCTGCCTTTGGCACCTAATGGTCTTGCACCCGTGAGTCTAGATTTTCGAATCCGACGCAAGACTGATATTTAATTGTAACGTTAAGGGTCTCCTAATGACGATGTAACACACAGATTACGTCGAGATTCAAAACATCGTCCACCCGCCGACTTGTCTCCAACGGGATATTGCTGCCTCGGGCACCATTTGGTCCGTCTGCTGTGAGTGCAGATTATCGAATCCGACGCAAAAATGATGGTTAATTGTAACGTTCAGGGCCTCCTAATAACGAAGGAACACTCAAATTGCGTCGAAATTCAATACATCATCTTCCAGCCGACTTGTCTCCAAGCGTCCATTGCTGCCTCGGGCACCTTATGGTCGTTCTCCTGTGAGTCTAGATTTTCGATTTCGACGCAAAACTGATGGTTAATTGTAACGTTCATGGCCTCCTAATGACGATGGAACACTCAAATTGCGTCGAGATTCAATACATCGTCCTCCAGCCGACTTGTCTCCATGGGTCTATTGCTACCTCGCTCACCTTATGGTCGATCTCCTGTGAGTCTAGATTTTCGAATCCGACGCAAAACTGATGGTTAATTGTAATGTTCATGGCCTCCTATTGACGATGGAATACTCAAATCGCGTTGAGATTCAATACATCGTCCTCCAGCCGACTTTGGCTCCAAGGATCTATGGCTGCCTCTGGCACCTTATGGTCGTTCTCCTGTGTGTCTAGATTTTCGGATCCGACGCATAACTGATAGTTTACTGTAACGTTCTGCGCCTCCTAATGACGATAGAACACTCAAATTGCGTCGAGACTCAATACATCGTCCTCCAGCCGACTTGTCTACAAGGGGATATTGCTGCCTCGGGCACCTTATGGTCCGCCTCCTGTTAGTCTAGATTTTCGAATCAGACTCAAAACTGATAGTTACTTGTAACGTTCTTGGGCTCCTAATGACGATGGAACACTCAAATTGCGTCGAGATTCAAAACATCATCCTCCAGCCGACTTGTCTCAAAGGGTCTATTGTTGCCTCGGGCACCTTATGAGCGTTCTCCTGTGAGTCTGGATTTTCGAATCCGACGCTAAACTGATAGTTAATTGAAACGTTCAGGGCATCCTAATGACGATGGAACACTCAAAATGCGTCGAGATTCAATACATCGTCCTTCAGCCGCTTTGTCTCCAAAGGGATATTGCTGTCTCGGGCACCTTATGCTCCGTCTCCTGTGAGTCTAGATTTTCGAATCCGACGCAAAACTGATGGTTAATTGTAACGTTCAGGGCCTCCTAATGACGATGGAACACTCAAATTGCGTCGAAATTCAATACATCGTCTTCCAGCCGACTTCTCTCCATGGCTAAATTGCTGCCTTTGGCACCTAATGGTCTTGCTCCTGTGAGTCTAGATTTTCGAATCCGACGCAAAACTGATGGTTAATTGTAACGTTCAGGGCCTCTGAATAACGATGGAACACTCAAATAGCGTCGAGATTCAATACATCGTCCTCCAGCCTACTTGTGTGCTATGGGATATTGCTGCCTCGGGCACCATATGGTCCGTCTCCTGTGAGTCTAGATTTTCGAATCCGACTCAAAACTTGTAGTTACTTGTAACGTTCAGGGCCTCCTAATGACGATGTAACACTCAAATTACGTCGAGATTCAATACATCGTCCACCCGCCGACTTGTCTCGAACTGGTTATTGCTGCCTCGGGCACCATGTGGTCCGTCTGCTGTGAGTGCAGATTATCGAATCCGACGCAAAAAAGATAGTTCATAGTAACGTTCAGGGATTCCTAATGACGAAGGAACACTCAAATTGCGTCGAAATACAATACATCATCTTCCAGCCGACTTGTCTCCAAGCGTCCATTGCTGCCTCGCGCACCTTATGGTCGTTCTCCTGTGAGTCTAGATTTTCGATTTCGACGCAAAACAGATGGTTAATTGTTACGTTCATGGCCTCCTAATGACGATGGAACACTCAAATTGCGTCGAGATTCAATACATCGTTCTCCAGCCGACTTGTCCACAAGGGGATATTGCTGCATCGGGCACCTTATGGTCCGCCTTCTGTGAGTCTAGATTTTCGAATCCGACGCAAAACTGATAGTTAATTGTAACGTTCATGGCCTCCTAATGACGATGGAACATTCAAATTGCGTCGAGATTCAATACATCGTCCTCCAGCCGACTTGTATGCTAGGGTCTATTGCTGCCTCGGGCACCTTATCGTCTTCCTCTGTGGGTCTACATTTTCGAATCCTACGCAAAACTAATAGTTAATTGTATCGTTCAGGGCCTCCTAATGACGAAGGAATACTCAAATTGCGTCGAAATTCAATACATCGTCCTCCAGCCGACTTGTCTCCATGGGTCTATTGCTACCTCGCTCACCTTATGGTCGTTCTTCTGTGAGTCTAGATTTTCGATTCCGACACATAACTGATTGTTAATTGTAACGTTCAGGGCCTCCTAATGACGATGGAACACTCAAATTGCGTCGAGATTCAATATATCGTCCTCCAGCCGACTTGCCTCCATGGGTCTACTGCTACATCGGTCACCTTATCTTCGTTCTCCTGTGAGTCCAGATATTCGAGTCCGACGCAAAACGGACTGCTAATTGTAACGTTCAGAGCCCCGTACTGATGACGGAACACTCAAATTGCGTCGAGATTCAATACATCGTTCTCCAGCCGACTTGTCTCCAAGGGGATAATGCTGCCTTGGGCACCATATAGTCCTTCTCCTGTGAACCTAGAATTTCGAATCCGACGCAAAACTGATAGTTAATAGTAACGTTCAGGACCTCCTAATGACGATGGAACACTCAAAATGCGTCGAGATTCAATACATCGTCCTACAGCCGCTTTGTCTCCAAAGGGATATTGCTGTCTCGGGCACCTTATGCTCCGTCTCCTGTGAGTCTAGATTTTCGAATCCGACACAAAACTGATGGTTAATTGTAACGTTCAGGGCCTCCTAATGACGATGGAACACTCAAATTGCGTCGCGATTAAATACATCGTCCTCCAGCCGACTTCTCTCCAAGGCTCATTTGCTGCCTTTGGCACCTAATGGTCTTGCTCCTGTGAGTCTAGATTTTCGAATCCGACGCAAAACGGATGGTTAATTGTAACGTTCAGGGCCTCCGAATGACGATGGAACACTCAAATTGCGTCGCGATTCAATACATCGTCCTCCAGTCGACATGTCTCCAACGGTCAATTGCTACCTTTGGCACCTAATGGTCTTGCTCCCGTGAGTCTAGAGTTTCGAATCCGACGCGAAACTGATAGTTAATTGTAACGTTCAGGGCCACCTAATGACGATGGAACATTCAAATTGCGTCGAGATTCAATACATCGTTCTCCAGCCGACTTGTCTCCAAGGGGATATTGCTGCCTCGTACACCTTATGGTCGTTCTCCTGTGACCCTAGATTTTCGAATCCGACGCAAAACTGATGGTTATTTGTAACGTTCATGGCCTCCTAATGACGATGGAACACTTAAATTGCGTCGAGATTCAATACATCGTCCACCCGCCGTCTTGTCTCCAACGGGATATTGCTGCCTCGGGCACCATGTGGTCCGTCCCATGTGAGTGCAGATTATCGAATCCGACGCGAAAAAGATAGTTAATTGTAACGTTCAGGGCCTCCTAATGACGAAGGAACACTCAAATTGTGTCGAAGTTCAATACATCGTCCACCAGCCGACTTGTCTCCATGGGTGTATTGCTACCTCGCTCACCTTATGGTCGTTCTCCTGTGATTCTAGATTTTCGAATCCGACGCAAAACTGATGGTTAATTGTAACGTTCATGGCCTCCTAATGACGATGGAACATTCAAATTGCGTCGAGATTCAATAGATCGTCCTCCAGCCGACTTGCCTCCAAGTGTCTATTGCTGCCTCGGGCACCTTATAGTCGTTCCCCTGTGTGTCTAGATTTTCGGATTCGACGCATAACAGATAGTTTATTGTAACGTTCATGGCCTCCTAATGACGATGGAACACTCAAATTGCGTCGAGATTCAATACATCGTCCTCCAGCCGACTTGTGTGCTAGGGGATATTGCTGCCTCGGGCACCATATGGTCCGTCTCCTGTGAGTCTAGATTTTCGAATCCGACTCAAAACTTGTAGTTACTTGTAACGTTCAGGGCCTCCTAATGACGATGTAACACTCAAATTACGTCGAGATTCAATACATCGTCCACCCGCCGACTTGTCTCCAACGGGATATTGCTGCCTCGGGGACCATGTGGTCCGTCTCCTGTGAGTGCAGATTATCGCATCCGTCGCAAAAAAGATAGTTTATAGTAACGTTCAGGGCCTCCTAATGACGAAGGAACACTCAAATTGCGTCAAAATTCAATACATCATCCTCCAGCCGACTTGTCTCCAAATCTCAATTGCTGCCTTTGGCATCTAATGGTCTTGCTCCTGTGAGTCTAGATTTTCGAATCCGACGCAAAACGGATGGTTAATTGTAACGTTCAGGGCCTCCGAATGACGATGGAACACTCAAATTGCGTCGCGATTCAGTACATCGTCCTCCAGTCGACATGTCTCCAACGGTCAATTGCTGCCTTTGGCACCTAATGGTCTTGCTCCCGTGAGTCTAGAGTTTCGAATCCGACGCGAAACTGATAGTTAATTGTAACGTTCAGGGCCTCCTAATGACGATGGAACACTCAAATTGCGTCGAGATTCAATACATCGTCCACCCGCCGACTTGTCTCCAACGGGATATTGCTGCCTCGGGCACCATGTGGTCCGTCCCATGTGAGTGCAGATTATCGAATCCGACGCGAAAAAGATAGTTAATTGTAACGTTCAGGGCCTCCTAATGACGAAGGAACACTCAAATTGCGTCGAAGTTCAATACATCGTCCTCCAGCCGACTTGTCTCCATGGGTCTATTGCTACCTCGCTCACCTTATGGTCGTTCTCCTGTGATTCTAGATTTTCGAATCCGACGCAAAACTGATGGTTAATTGTAACGTTCATGGCCTCCTAATGACGATGGAACACTCAAATTGCGTCGAGATTCAACAGATCGTCCTCCAGCCGACTTGTCTCCAAGTGTCTATTGCTGCCTCGGGCACCTTATGGTCGTTCTCCTGTGAGTCTAGATTTTCGGATTCGACGCATAACTGATAGTTTATTGTAACGTTCATGGCCTCCTAATGATCGGGAACACTCAAATTGCGTCGAGATTCAATACATCGTCCTCCAGCCGAATTGTCTCCAACGGGATATTGCTGCCTCGGGCACCATGTGGTCCGTCTCCTGTGAGTGCAGATTATCGAATCCGACGCAAAAAATATAGTTAATAGTACCGTTCAGGGCCTCCTAATGACGAAGGAACACTCAAATTGCGTAGAAATTCAATACATCATCCTCCAGCCGACTTGTCTCCAAGCGTCCATTGCTGCCTCGGGCACCTTATGGTCGTTCTCCTGTGAGTCTAGATTTTCGAATTCGACGCAAAACTGATGGTTAATTGTAACGTTCATGGGCTCCTAATGACGATGGAACACTCAAATTGCGTCGAGATTCACTACATCGTCCTCCAGCCGTCTTGTCCACAAGGGAATATTGCTGCCTTGGGCACCTTATGGTCCGCCTCCTGTGAGTCTAGATTTTCGATTCCGACACATAACTGATAGTTAATTGTAACGTTCAGGGCCTCCTAATGACGATGGAACACTCAAATTGCGTCGAGATTCAATACATCGTCCTCCAGCCGACTTGTCTCCATGGGTCTACTGCTACCTCGGTCACATAATCCCCAGATATTCGAATCCGACGCAAAACGGACTGCCAATTGTAACGTTCAGAGCCCCCTACTGATGACGGAACACTCAAATTGCGTCGAGATTCAATACATCGTCCTCCAGCCGACTTGTCTCCAAGGGGATAATGCTGCCTTGGGCACCATATAGTCCTTCTCCTGTGAACCTAGAATTTCGAATCCGACGCAAAACTGATAGTTAATAGTAACGTTCAGGACCTCCTAATGACGATGGAACACTCAAATTGCGTCGAGATTCAATACATCGTCCTCCAGCCGCTTTGTCTCCAAAGGGATATTGCTGTCTCGGGCACCTTATGCTCCGTCTCCTGTGAGTCTAGATTTTCGAATCCGACGCAAAACTGATGGTTAATTGTAACGTTCAGGGCCTCCTAATGACGATGGAACACTCAAATTGCATCGCGATTCAATACATCGTCCTCCAGCCGATTTCTCTCCAAGGCTGAATTGCTGCCTTTGGCACCTAATGGTCTTGCTCCTGTGAGTCTAGATTTTCGAATCCGACGCAATACTGATGGTTAATTGTAACGTTCAGGGCCTCCTAATGACGATGGAACACTCAAATTGCGTCGAGATTCAATACATCGTCCACCCGCCGACTTGTCTCCAACGGGATATTGCTGCCTCGGGCACCATGTGGTCCGTCCCATGTGAGTGCAGATTATCGAATCCGACGCGAAAAAGATAGTTAATTGTAACGTTCAGGGCCTCCTAATGACGAAGGAACACTCAAATTGAGTCGAAGTTCAATACATCGTCCTCCAGCCGACTTGTCTCCATGGGTCTATTGCTACCTCGCTCACCTTATTGTCGTTCTGCTGTGATTCTAGATTTTCGAATCCGACGCAAAACTGATGGTTGATTGTAACGTTCATGGCCTCCTAATGACGATGGAACACTCAAATTGCGTCGAGATTCAATACATCGTCCTCCAGCCGACTTGTCTCCAAGTGTCTATTGCTGCCTCGGGCACCTTATGGTCGTTCTCCTGTGAGTCTAGATTTTCGGATCCGACGCATAACTGATAGTTTATTGTAACGTTCATGGCCTCCTAATGACGATGGAACACTCAAATTGCGTCGAGATTCAATACATCGTCCTCCAGCCGACTTGTCTACAAGATGATATTGCTGCCTCGGGCACCTTATGGTCCGCCTCCTGTTAGTATAGATTTTCGAATCCGACGCAAAACTGATAGTTAATTGTAACGTTCATGGCCTCCTAATGACGATGGAACACTCAAATTGCGTCGAGATTCAATACATCGTCCTCCAGCCGACTTCTCTCCAAGGCTCAATTGCTGCCTTTGGCACCTAATGGTCTAGCTCCTGTGAGTCTAGATTTTCGAATCCGACGCAAAACTGATGGTTAATTGTAACGTTCAGGGCCTCCGAATGACGGTGGAACACTCAAATTGCGTCGCGATTCAATACTTCGTCCTCCAGTCGACTTGTCTCCAAGGGTCAATTGCTGCCTTTGGCACCTAATGGTCTTGTTCCCGTGAGTCTAGATTTTCGAATTCGACGCATAACTGATAGTTAATTGTAACATTCAGCGCCTCCTTATGTCGATAGAACACTCAAATTGCGTCGAGATTCAATACATCGTCCTCCAGCCGACTTGTCTACAAGGGTCTATTGCAGCCTCGAGCACATATCGTCGTTCTCCAGTGAGTCTAGATTTTCGAATCCGACGCGAAACTGATAGGCAGTTGTAACGTTCAGGGCCTCCTAATGACGATGGAACACTCAAATTGCGTCGAAATTCAATACATCGTCCTCCAGCCGACTTGTGTGCTAGGGGATATTGCTGCCTCGGGCACCTTGTTGTCGTTCCTCTGTGAGTATAGATTTTCGGATCCGACGCAAAACTAATAGTTAATTGTAACGTTCAGGGCCTCCTAACGACGATAGAACACTTAAATTGCGTCGAGATTCAATACTTCGTCCTCCAGCCGACTTGTCTCCAAGGGGTTATTGCTGCCTCGATCACCATATGGTCCGTCTTCTGTGAGTCTAGATTTTCGAAATCGACGCAAGACTTGTAGTTACTTGTAACGTTCAGGGCCTCCTAATGACGATGTAACACTCAAATTACGTCGAGATTCAATACATCGTCCACCCGCCGACTTGTCTCGAACGGGATATTGCTGCCTCGGGCACCATGTGGTCCGTCTCCTGTGAGTGCAGATTATCGAATCCGACGCAAAAAAGATAGTTAATAGTAACGCTCAGGGCCTCCTAATGACGAAGGAACACGCAAATTGCGTCGAAATTCAATACATCATCCTCCAGCCGACTTGTGTGCTAGGGGATGTTGCTGCCTCGGGCACCCTATCGTCGTTCCTCTGTGAGTCTAGATTTTCGAGTCCGACGCAAAACTAATAGTTAATTGTAACGTTCAGGGCCTCCTAATGACGATAGAGTACTCAAATCGCGCCGAGATTCAATACGTCGTCCTCCAGCCGACTTGTCTCCAAGGGGGTATTGCAGCCTCGGGCACCGTATGGTCCATCTCCTGTGAGTCTAGATTTTCGAATCCGACTCAAAACTTGTAGTTACTTGTAACGTTCAGGGCCTCCTAATGACGAAGAAAAACTCAAATTGCGTCAAAATTCAATACATCGTTCTCCTGCCGACTTGTCTCCTTGGGTCTATTGCTACCTCGCTCACTATATGGTCGTTCTCCTGTGAATCTAGATTTTCGAATCCGACGCAAAACTGATGGTTAATTGTAACGTTCATGGCCTCCTAATGACGATGGAACACTCAAATTGCGTCGAGATTCAATACATCGTCCTCCAGCCGACTTGACCACAAGGGGATATTGCTGCCTCGGGGCACCTTATGGTCCGCCTAATGTGAGTCTAGATTTTCGAATCCGACGCAGAACTGATAGTTAATTGTAACGTTCATGGCCTTCTAATGACGATGGAACATTCAAATTGCGTCGAGATTCACTACATCGTCCTGCAGCCGACTTGTGTGCTAGGGGATATTGCTGCCTTGGGCACCTTATCGTCGTTCCTCTGTGAGTCTAGATTTTCGAATCCGACGCAAAACGAATAGTTAATTGTAACGTTCAAAGGTTCCTAATGACGATAGAATACTCAAATTGCGTCGAGATTCAATACGTCGTAGTCCAGCCGACTTGTCTCCAAGGGGATATTGCTGCCTCGGGCACCATATGGTCCGTCTCCTGTGAGTCTAGATTTTCGAATCCGACTCAAAACTTGTAGTTACTTGTAACGTTCAGGGACTCCTAATGACGATGCAACACACAAATTACGTCGAGATTCAAAACATCGTCCAGCCGCCGACTTGTCTCCAACGGGATATTGCTGCCTCGGGCACCATGTGGTCCGTCCAATGTGAGAGCAGATTATCGAATCCGACGCAAAAAAGATAATTCATTGTAACGTCCAGTGCCTCCTACTGACGAAGGAACACTCTAATTGCGTCAAAATTCAATACATCATCCTCCAGCCGACTTGTCTCCAAATCTCAATTGCTGCCTTTGGCATCTAATGGTCTTGCTCCTATGAGTCTAGATTTTCGAATCCGACGCAAAACGGATGGTTAATTGTAACGTTCAGGGCCTCCGAATGACGATGGAACACTCAAATTGCGTCGCGATTCAGTACATCGTCCTCCAGTCGACATGTCTCCAACGGTCAATTGCTGCCTTTGGCACCTAATGGTCTTGCTCCCGTGAGTCTAGAGTTTCGAATCCGACGCGAAACTGATAGTTAATTGTAACGTTCAGGGCCTCCTAATGACGATGGAACACTCAAATTGCGTCGAGATTCAATACATCGTCCACCCGCCGACTTGTCTCCAACGGGATATTGCTGCCTCGGGCACCATGTGGTCCGTCCCATGTGAGTGCAGATTATCGAATCCGACGCGAAAAAGATAGTTAATTGTAACGTTCAGGGCCTCCTAATGGCGAAGGAACACTCAAATTGCGTCGAAGTTCAATACATCGTCCTCCAGCCGACTTGTCTCCATGGGTCTATTGCTACCTCGCTCACCTTATGGTCGTTCTCCTGTGATTCTAGATTTTCGAATCCGACGCAAAACTGATGGTTAATTGTAACGTTCATGGCCTCCTAATGACGATGGAACACTCAAATTGCGTCGAGATTCAACAGATCGTCCTCCAGCCGACTTGTCTCCAAGTGTCTATTGCTGCCTCGGGCACCTTATGGTCGTTCTCCTGTGAGTCTAGATTTTCGGATTCGACGCATAACTGATAGTTTATTGTAACGTTCACGGCCTCCTAATGATCGGGAACACTCAAATTGCGTCGAGATTCAATACATCGTCCTCCAGCCGAATTGTCTCCAACGGGATATTGCTGCCTCGGGCACCATGTGGTCCGTCTCCTGTGAGTGCAGATTATCGAATCCGACGCAAAAAAGATAGTTAATAGTACCGTTCAGGGCCTCCTAATGACGAAGGAACACTCAAATTGCGTAGAAATTCAATACATCATCCTCCAGCCGACTTGTCTCCAAGCGTCCATTGCTGCCTCGGGCACCTTATGGTCGTTCTCCTGTGAGTCTAGATTTTCGAATTCGACGCAAAACTGATGGTTAATTGTAACGTTCATGGGCTCCTAATGACGATGGAACACTCAAATTGCGTCGAGATTCACTACATCGTCCTCCAGCCGTCTTGTCCACAAGGGAATATTGCTGCCTTGGGCACCTTATGGTCCGCCTCCTGTGAGTCTAGATTTTCGATTCCGACACATAACTGATAGTTAATTGTAACGTTCAGGGCCTCCTAATGACGATGGAACACTCAAATTGCGTCGAGATTCAATACATCGTCCTCCAGCCGACTTGTCTCCATGGGTCTACTGCTACCTCGGTCACATAATCCCCAGATATTCGAATCCGACGCAAAACGGACTGCCAATTGTAACGTTCAGAGCCCCCTACTGATGACGGAACACTCAAATTGCGTCGAGATTCAATACATCGTCCTCCAGCCGACTTGTCTCCAAGGGGATAATGCTGCCTTGGGCACCATATAGTCCTTCTCCTGTGAACCTAGAATTTCGAATCCGACGCAAAACTGATAGTTAATAGTAACGTTCAGGACCTCCTAATGACGATGGAACACTCAAATTGCGTCGAGATTCAATACATCGTCCTCCAGCCGCTTTGTCTCCAAAGGGATATTGCTGTCTCGGGCACCTTATGCTCCGTCTCCTGTGAGTCTAGATTTTCGAATCCGACGCAAAACTGATGGTTAATTGTAACGTTCAGGGCCTCCTAATGACGATGGAACACTCAAATTGCATCGCGATTCAATACATCGTCCTCCAGCCGATTTCTCTCCAAGGCTGAATTGCTGCCTTTGGCACCTAATGGTCTTGCTCCTGTGAGTCTAGATTTTCGAATCCGACGCAATACTGATGGTTAATTGTAACGTTCAGGGCCTCCTAATGACGATGGAACACTCAAATTGCGTCGAGATTCAATACATCGTCCACCCGCCGACTTGTCTCCAACGGGATATTGCTGCCTCGGGCACCATGTGGTCCGTCCCATGTGAGTGCAGATTATCGAATCCGACGCGAAAAAGATAGTTAATTGTAACGTTCAGGGCCTCCTAATGACGAAGGAACACTCAAATTGAGTCGAAGTTCAATACATCGTCCTCCAGCCGACTTGTCTCCATGGGTCTATTGCTACCTCGCTCACCTTATTGTCGTTCTGCTGTGATTCTAGATTTTCGAATCCGACGCAAAACTGATGGTTGATTGTAACGTTCATGGCCTCCTAATGACGATGGAACACTCAAATTGCGTCGAGATTCAATACATCGTCCTCCAGCCGACTTGTCTCCAAGTGTCTATTGCTGCCTCGGGCACCTTATGGTCGTTCTCCTGTGAGTCTAGATTTTCGGATCCGACGCATAACTGATAGTTTATTGTAACGTTCATGGCCTCCTAATGACGATGGAACACTCAAATTGCGTCGAGATTCAATACATCGTCCTCCAGCCGACTTGTCTACAAGATGATATTGCTGCCTCGGGCACCTTATGGTCCGCCTCCTGTTAGTATAGATTTTCGAATCCGACGCAAAACTGATAGTTAATTGTAACGTTCATGGCCTCCTAATGACGATGGAACACTCAAATTGCGTCGAGATTCAATACATCGTCCTCCAGCCGACTTCTCTCCAAGGCTCAATTGCTGCCTTTGGCACCTAATGGTCTAGCTCCTGTGAGTCTAGATTTTCGAATCCGACGCAAAACTGATGGTTAATTGTAACGTTCAGGGCCTCCGAATGACGGTGGAACACTCAAATTGCGTCGCGATTCAATACTTCGTCCTCCAGTCGACTTGTCTCCAAGGGTCAATTGCTGCCTTTGGCACCTAATGGTCTTGTTCCCGTGAGTCTAGATTTTCGAATTCGACGCATAACTGATAGTTAATTGTAACATTCAGCGCCTCCTTATGTCGATAGAACACTCAAATTGCGTCGAGATTCAATACATCGTCCTCCAGCCGACTTGTCTACAAGGGTCTATTGCAGCCTCGAGCACATATCGTCGTTCTCCAGTGAGTCTAGATTTTCGAATCCGACGCGAAACTGATAGGCAGTTGTAACGTTCAGGGCCTCCTAATGACGATGGAACACTCAAATTGCGTCGAAATTCAATACATCGTCCTCCAGCCGACTTGTGTGCTAGGGGATATTGCTGCCTCGGGCACCTTGTTGTCGTTCCTCTGTGAGTATAGATTTTCGGATCCGACGCAAAACTAATAGTTAATTGTAACGTTCAGGGCCTCCTAACGACGATAGAACACTTAAATTGCGTCGAGATTCAATACTTCGTCCTCCAGCCGACTTGTCTCCAAGGGGTTATTGCTGCCTCGATCACCATATGGTCCGTCTTCTGTGAGTCTAGATTTTCGAATTCGACGCAAGACTTGTAGTTACTTGTAACGTTCAGGGCCTCCTAATGACGATGTAACACTCAAATTACGTCGAGATTCAATACATCGTCCACCCGCCGACTTGTCTCGAACGGGATATTGCTGCCTCGGGCACCATGTGGTCCGTCTCCTGTGAGTGCAGATTATCGAATCCGACGCAAAAAAGATAGTTAATAGTAACGCTCAGGGCCTCCTAATGACGAAGGAACACGCAAATTGCGTCGAAATTCAATACATCATCCTCCAGCCGACTTGTGTGCTAGGGGATGTTGCTGCCTCGGGCACCCTATCGTCGTTCCTCTGTGAGTCTAGATTTTCGAGTCCGACGCAAAACTAATAGTTAATTGTAACGTTCAGGGCCTCCTAATGACGATAGAGTACTCAAATCGCGCCGAGATTCAATACGTCGTCCTCCAGCCGACTTGTCTCCAAGGGGGTATTGCAGCCTCGGGCACCGTATGGTCCATCTCCTGTGAGTCTAGATTTTCGAATCCGACTCAAAACTTGTAGTTACTTGTAACGTTCAGGGCCTCCTAATGACGAAGAAAAACTCAAATTGCGTCAAAATTCAATACATCGTTCTCCTGCCGACTTGTCTCCTTGGGTCTATTGCTACCTCGCTCACTATATGGTCGTTCTCCTGTGAATCTAGATTTTCGAATCCGACGCAAAACTGATGGTTAATTGTAACGTTCATGGCCTCCTAATGACGATGGAACACTCAAATTGCGTCGAGATTCAATACATCGTCCTCCAGCCGACTTGACCACAAGGGGATATTGCTGCCTCGGGGCACCTTATGGTCCGCCTAATGTGAGTCTAGATTTTCGAATCCGACGCAGAACTGATAGTTAATTGTAACGTTCATGGCCTTCTAATGACGATGGAACATTCAAATTGCGTCGAGATTCACTACATCGTCCTGCAGCCGACTTGTGTGCTAGGGGATATTGCTGCCTTGGGCACCTTATCGTCGTTCCTCTGTGAGTCTAGATTTTCGAATCCGACGCAAAACGAATAGTTAATTGTAACGTTCAAAGGTTCCTAATGACGATAGAATACTCAAATTGCGTCGAGATTCAATACGTCGTAGTCCAGCCGTCTTGTCTCCAAGGGGATATTGCTGCCTCGGGCACCATATGGTCCGTCTCCTGTGAGTCTAGATTTTCGAATCCGACTCAAAACTTGTAGTTACTTGTAACGTTCAGGGACTCCTAATGACGATGCAACACACAAATTACGTCGAGATTCAAAACATCGTCCAGCCGCCGACTTGTCTCCAACGGGATATTGCTGCCTCGGGCACCATGTGGTCCGTCCAATGTGAGAGCAGATTATCGAATCCGACGCAAAAAAGATAATTCATTGTAACGTCCAGTGCCTCCTACTGACGAAGGAACACTCTAATTGCGTCGAAATTCAATACATCGTCCTCCAGCCGACTTGTCTCCATGGGTCTATTGCTACCTCGCTCACCTTATGGTCGTTCTCCTGTGATTCTAGATTTTCGAATCCGACGCAAAACTGATGGTTAATTGTAACGTTCATGGCCTCCTAATGACGATGGAACACTCAAATTGTGTCGAGTTTCAATACATCGTCCTCCAGCCGACTTGTCTCCAAGGGTCTATTGCTGCCTCGGGCACCTTATGGTCGTTCTCCTGTGAGTCTAGATTTTCGGATTCGACGCATAACAGATAGTTTATTGTAACGTTCATGGCCTCCTAATGACGATGGAACACTCAAATTGCGTCGAGATTCAATACATCGTCCTCCAGCCGACTTGTGTGCTAGGGGATATTGCTGCCTCGGGCACCATATGGTCCGTCTCCTGTGAGTCTAGATTTTCGAATCCGACTCAAAACTTGTAGTTACTTGTAACGTTCAGGGCCTCCTAATGACGATATAACACTCAAATTACGTCGAGATTCAATACATCGTCCACCCGCCGACTTGTCTCCAACAGGATATTGCTGCCTCGGGCACCATGTGCTCCGTCTCCTGTGAGTGCAGATTATCGAATCCGTCGCAAAAAAGATAGTTTATAGTAACGTTCAGGGCCTCCTAATGACGAAGGAACACTCAAATTGCGTCGAAATTCAATACATCATCCTCCAGCCGACTTGTCTCCAAGCGTCCATTGCTGCCTCGGGCACCTTATGGTCGTTCTCCTGTGAGTCTAGATTTTCGAATTCGACGCAAAACTGATGGTTAATTGTAACGTTCATGGTCTCCTAATGACGATGGAACACTCAAATTGCGTCGAGATTCAATACATCGTCCTCCAGCCGACTTCTCTCCAAATCTCAATTGCTGCCTTTGGCATCTAATGGTCTTGCTCCTGTGAGTCTAGATTTTCGAATCCGACGCAAAACGGATGGTTAATTGTAACGTTCAGGGCCTCCGAATGACGATGGAACACTCAAATTGCGTCGCGATTCAGTACATCGTCCTCCAGTCGACATGTCTCCAACGGTCAATTGCTGCCTTTGGCACCTAATGGTCTTGCTCCCGTGAGTCTAGAGTTTCTAATCCGACGCGAAACTGATAGTTAATTGTAACGTTCAGGGCCTCCTAATGACGATGGAACACTCAAGTTGCGTCGAGATTCAATACATCGTCCACCCGCCGACTTGTCTCCAACGGGATATTGCTGCCTCGGGCACCATGTGGTCCGTCCCATGTGAGTGCAGATTATCGAATCCGACGCGAAAAAGATAGTTAATTGTAACGTTCAGGGCCTCCTAATGACGAAGGAACACTCAAATTGCGTCGAAGTTCAATACATCGTCCTCCAGCCGACTTGTCTCCATGGGTCTATTGCTACCTCGCTCACCTTATGGTCGTTCTCCTGTGATTCTAGATCTTTGAATCCGACGCAAAACTGATGGTTAATTGTAACGTTCATGGCCTCCTAATGACGATGGAACACTCAAATTGCGTCGAGATTCAACAGATCGTCCTCCTGCCGACTTGTCTCCAAGTGTCTATTGCTGCCTCGGGCACCTTATGGTCGTTCTCCTGTGAGTCTAGATTTTCGGATTCGACGCATAACTGATAGTTTATTGTAACGTTCATGGCCTCCTAATGATCGGGAACACTCAAATTGCGTCGAGATTCAATACATCGTCCTCCAGCCGAATTGTCTCCAACGGGATATTGCTGCCTCGGGCACCATGTGGTCCGTCTCCTGTGAGTGCAGATTATCGAATCCGACGCAAAAAAGATAGTTAATAGTACCGTTCAGGGCCTCCTAATGACGAAGGAACACTCAAATTGCGTAGAAATTCAATACATCATCCTCCAGCCGACTTGTCTCCAAGCGTCCATTGCTGCCTCGGGCACCTTATGGTCGTTCTCCTGTGAGTCTAGATTTTCGAATTCGACGCAAAACTGATGGTTAATTGTAACGTTCATGGGCTCCTAATGACGATGGAACACTCAAATTGCGTCGAGATTCAATACATCGTCCTCCAGCCGTCTTGTCCACAAGGGAATATTGCTGCCTCGGGGACCTTATGGTCCGCCTCCTGTGAGTCTAGATTTTCGATTCCGACACATAACTGATAGTTAATTGTAACGTTCAGGGCCTCCTAATGACGATGGAACACTCAAATTGCGTCGAGATTCAATACATCGTCCTCCAGCCGACTTGTCTCCATGGGTCTACTGCTACCTCGGTCACATAATCTTCGTTCTCCTGTGAGTCCAGATATTCGAATCCGACGCAAAACGGACTGCCAATTGTAACGTTCAGAGCCCCCTACTGATGACGGAACACTCAAATTGCGTCGAGATTCAATACATCGTCCTCCAGCCGACTTGTCTCCAAGGGGATAATGCTGCCTTGGGCACCATATAGTCCTTCTCCTGTGCACCTAGAGTTTCGAATCCGACGCAAAACTGATAGTTAATAGTAACGTTCAGGATCTCCTAATGACGATGGAACACTCAAAATGCGTCGAGATTCAATACATCGTCCTCCAGCCGCTTTGTCTCCAAAGGGATATTGCTGTCTCGGGCACCTTATGCTCCGTCTCCTGTGAGTCTAGATTTTCGAATCCGACGCAAAACTGATGGTTAATTGTAACGTTCAGGGCCTCCTAATGACGATGGAACACTCAAATTGCGTCGCGATTCAATACATCTTCCTCCAGCCGACTTCTCTCCAAGGCTGAATTGCTGCCTTTGGCACCTAATGGTCTTGCTCCTGTGAGTCTAGATTTTCGAATCCGACGCAATACTGATGGTTAATTGTAACGTTCAGGGCCTCCGAATGACGATGGAACACTCAAATTGCGTCGCGATTCAATACATCGTCCTCCAGTCGACATGTCTCCAACGGTCAATTGCTGCCTTTGGCTCCTAATGGTGTTGCTCCCGTGAGTCTAGAGTTTCGAATCCGACGCGAAACTGATAGTTAATTGTAACGTTCAGGGCCTCCTAATGACGATGGAACACTCAAATTGCGTCGAGATTCAATACATCGTCCACCCGCCGACTTGTCTCCAACGGGATATTGCTGCCTCGGGCACCATGTGGTCCGTCCCATGTGAGTGCAGATTATCGAATCCGACGCGAAAAAGATAGTTAATTGTAACGTTCAGGGCCTCCTAATGACGAAGGAACACTCAAATTGAGTCGAAGTTCAATACATCGTCCTCCAGCCGACTTGTCTCCATGGGTCTATTGCTACCTCGCTCACCTTATTGTCGTTCTGCTGTGATTCTAGATTTTCGAATCCGACGCAAAACTGATGGTTGATTGTAACGTTCATGGCCTCCTAATGACGATGGAACACTCAAATTGCGTCGAGATTCAATACATCGTCCTCCAGCCGACTTGTCTCCAAGTGTCTATTGCTGCCTCGGGCACCTTATGGTCGTTCTCCTGTGAGTCTAGATTTTCGGATCCGACGCATAACTGATAGTTTATTGTAACGTTCATGGCCTCCTAATGACGATGGAACACTCAAATTGCGTCGAGATTCAATACATCGTCCTCCAGCCGACTTGTCTACAAGACGATATTGCTGCCTCGGGCACCTTATGGTCCGCCTCCTGTTAGTCTAGATTTTCGAATCCGACGCAAAACTGATAGTTAATTGTAACGTTCAGGGCCTCCTAATGACGATGGAACACTCAAATTGCGTCGAGATTCAATACATCGTCCTCCAGCCGACTTCTCTCCAAGGCTCAATTGCTGCCTTTGGCACCTAATGGTCTAACTCCTGTGAGTCTAGATTTTCGAATCCGACGCAAAACTGATGGTTAATTGTAACGTTCAGGGCCTCCGAATGACGATGGAACATTCAAATTGCGTCGCGATTCAATACTTCGTCTTCCAGTCGACTTGTCTCCAAGGGTCAATTGCTGCCTTTGGCACCTAATGGTCTTGTTCCCGTGAGTAGATTTTCGAATTCGACGCATAACTGATAGTTAATTGTAACATTCAGCGCCTCCTTATGTCGATAGAACACTCAAATTGCGTCGAGATTCAATACATCGTCCTCCAGCCGACTTGTCTACAAGGGTCTATTGCAGCCTCGAGCACATATCGTCGTTCTCCAGTGAGTCTAGATTTTCGAATCCGACGCGAAACTGATAGGCAATTGTAACGTTCAGGGCCTCCTAATGACGATGGAACACTCAAATTGCGTCGAAATTCAATACATCGTCCTCCAGCCGACTTGTGTGCTAGGGGATATTGCTGCCTCGGGCACCTTGTTGTCGTTCCTCTGTGAGTATAGATTTTCGAATCCGACGCAAAACTAATAGTTAATTGTAACGTTCAGGGCCTCCTAACGACGATAGAACACTTAAATTGCGTCGAGATTCAATACTTCGTCCTCCAGCCGACTTGTCTCCAAGGGGATATTGCTGCCTCGATCACCATATGGTCCGTCTTCTGTGAGTCTAGATTTTCGAATTCGACGCAAGACTTGTAGTTACTTGTAACGTTCAGGGCCTCCTAATGACGATGTAACACTCAAATTACGTCGAGATTCAATACATCGTCCACCCGCCGACTTGTCTCGAACGGGATATTGCTGCCTCGGGCACCATGTGGTCCGTCTCCTGTGAGTGCAGATTATCGAATCCGACGCAAAAAAGATAGTTAATAGTAACGCTCAGGGCCTCCTAATGACGAAGGAACACGCAAATTGCGTTGAAATTCAATACATCATCCTCCAGCCGACTTGTGTGCTAGGGGATGTTGCTGCCTCGGGCACCCTATCGTCCTTCCTCTGTGAGTCTAGATTTTCGAGTCCGACGCAAAACTAATAGTTAATTGTAACGTTCAGGGCCTCCTAATGACGATAGAGTACTCAAATCGCGTCGAGATTCAATACGTCGTCCTCCAGCCGTCTTGTCTCCAAGGGGGTATTGCTGCCTCGGGCACCGTATGGTCCATCTCCTGTGAGTCTAGATTTTCGAATCCGACTCAAAACTTGTAGTTACTTGTAACGGTCAGGGCCTCCTAATGACGAAGAAAAACTCAAATTGCGTCAAAATTCAATACATCGTTCTCCTGCCGACTTGTCTCCATGGGTCTATTGCTACCTCGCTCACTATATGGTCGTGCTCCTGTGAATCTAGATTTTCGAATCCGACGCAAAACTGATGGTTAAGTGTAACGTTCATGGCCTCCTAATGACGATGGAACACTCAAATTGCGTCGAGATTCAATACATCGTCCTCCAGCCGACTTGACCACAAGGGGATATTGCTGCCTCGGGGCACCTTATGGTCCGCCTAATGTGAGTCTAGATTTTCGAATCCGACGCAGAACTGATAGTTAATTGTAACGTTCATGGCCTTCTAATGACGATGGAACACTCAAATTGCGTCGAAATTCACTACATCGTCCTCCAGCCGACTTGTGTGCTAGGGGATATTGCTGCCTTGGGCACCTTATCGTCGTTCCTCTGTGAGTCTAGATTTTCGAATCCGACGCAAAACGAATAGTTAATTGTAACGTTCAAAGGTTCCTAATGACGATAGAATACTCAAATTGCGTCGAGATTCAATACGTCGTAGTCCAGCCGACTTGTCTCCAAGGGGATATTGCTGCCTCGGGCACCATATGGTCCGTCTCCTGTGAGTCTAGATTTTCGAATCCGACTCAAAACTTGTAGTTACTTGTAACGTTCAGGGACTCCTAATGACGATGCAACACACAAATTACGTCGAGATTCAAAACATCGTCCAGCCGCCGACTTGTCTCCAACGGGATATTGCTGCCTCGGGCACCATGTGGTCCGTCCAATGTGAGAGCAGATTATCGAATCCGACGCAAAAAAGATAATTCATTGTAACGTCCAGTGCCTCCTACTGACGAAGGAACACTCTAATTGCGTCGAAATTCAATACATCGTCCTCCAGCCGACTTGTCTCCATGGGTCTATTGCTACCTCGCTCACCTTATGGTCGTTCTCCTGTGATTCTAGATTTTCGAATCCGACGCAAAACTGATGGTTAATTGTAACGTTCATGGCCTCCTAATGACGATGGAACACTCAAATTGCGTCGAGTTTCAATACATCGTCCTCCAGCCGACTTGTCTCCAAGGGTCTATTGCTGCCTCGGGCACCTTATGGTCGTTCTCCTGTGAGTCTAGATTTTCTGATCCGACGCATAACTGATAGTTTATTGTAACGTTCTGCGTCTCCTAATGACGTTAGAACACTCAAATTGCGTCGAAATTTAATACATCGTCCTCCAGCCGACTTGTCTACAAGGGGATATTGCTGCCTCGGGCACCTTATTGTCCGCCTCCTGTTAGTCTAGATTTTCGAATCCGACGCAAAACTGATAGTTAATTGTAACGTTCATGGCCTCCTAATGACGATGGAACAATCAAATTGCGTCGAGATTCAATACATCGTCCTCCAGCCGACTTGTCTCCAAGGGTCTATTGCTGCCTCGGGCACCTTATGGTCGTTCTCCTGTGAGTCTAGATTTTCGGATCCGACGCATAGCTGATAGTTAATTGTAACGTTCAGCGCCTCATAATGTCGATAGAACACTCAAATTGCGTCGAGTTTCAATACATCGTCTTCCAGCCGACTTGTCTACAAGGGTCTATTGCTGCCTCGGGCACATATTGTCGTTCTCCTGTGAGTCTACATTTTCGGATCCGACGCGAAACTTATGGTTAATTGTAACGCTCAGAGCCTCCTAATGACGATGGAACACTCAAATTGCGTCGAGATTCAATACATCGTCCTCCAGCCGACTTGTCTCCATGGGTCTATTGCTAACTCGCTCACCTTATGGTCGTTCTCCTGTGAGTCTAGAATTTCGAATCCGACGCAAAACTGATGGTTAATTGTAACGTTCAGGGCCTCCTAATGACGATAGAGTACTCAAATTGCGTCGCGATTCAATACATCGTCCTCCCGCCGACTTGTCTCCAACGGGATATTGCTCCCTCGGGCACCATGTGGTCCGTCTCCTTTGAGTCTAGATTTTCGAATCCGACGCTAAAATGATAGTTAATTGTAACGTTCAGGGCCTCTTAATGTCGAAGGAACACTCAAATTGCGTCGAGATTCAATACATCGTCCTCCAGCCGACTTGTCTCCAAGGGGAGATTGCTGCCTCGGGCACCATATAGTCCGTCTCCTGTGAGTCTAGATTTTCGAATCCGACTCAAAACTTGTAGTTACTTGTAACGTTCAGGGCCTTCTAAATGACGATGTAACACTCAAATTACGTCGAGATTCAAAACATCGTCCACCCGCCGACTTGTCTCCAACGGGATATTGCTGCCTCGGGCACCATGTGGTACGTCTCCTGTGAGTGCAGATTATCGAATCCGACGCAAAAAAGATAGTTAATTGTAACGTTCAGGGCCTCCTATTGACGAAAGAACACTCAAATTTCGTCGAAATTCAATACATCATCCTCCAACCGACTTGTGTGCTAGGGGATATTGCTGCCTCGGGTACCTTATCGTCGTTCCTCTGTGGGTCTGGGTTTTTTTTAATCCGACGCAAAACTAATATTTAATTGTAACGTTCAGGGCCTCCTAATGACGATAGAGTACTCAAATTGCGTCGAGATTCAATACGTCGTCCTCCAGCCGACTTGTCTCCAAGGGGATATTGCTGCCTCGGGCACCATATGGTCCATCTCCTGTGAGTCTAGATTTTCGAATCCGACTTAAAACTTGTAGTTACTTGAAACGATCAGGGCCTCCTAATGACGATGTAACAATCAAATTACGTCGAGATTCAGTACATCGTCCACCTGCCGACTTGTCTCCAACGAAATATTGCTGCCTCGGGCACCATGTGGTCCGTATCCTGTGAGTGCAGATTATCGAATCCGACGCAAAAAAGATAGTTAATTGTAACGTTCATGGCCTCTTAATGACGAAGAAACACTCAAATTGCGTCGGAATTCAATACATCGTCCTCCAGCCGACTTGTCTCCATGGGTCTATTGCTACCTCGCCCACCTTATGGTCGTTCTCCTGTGAGTCTGGATTTTCGAATCCGATGCAAAACTGATGGTTAATTGTAACGTTCATGGCCTCCTAATAATGATGGATCACTCAAATTGCGTCGACATTAAATACATAGTCCTCCAGCCGACTTGTCTCCATGGGTCAATAGCTACCTCGCTCACCTTATGGTCGTTCTCCTGTGAGTCTGGATTTTCGAATCCGATGCAAAACTGATGGTTACTTGTAACGTTCATGGCCTCTTAATGACGATGGAACACTCAAATTGCGTCGAGATACAATTCATCGTCCTCCAGCCAACTTGTCTACAAGGGTCTATTGCTGCCTCGGGCACATATCGTCGTTCTCCTGTGAGTCTAGATTTTCGAATCCGACGCGAAACTGATAGTTAATTGTAACGTTCAGGGCCTCCTAATGACGATGGAACACTCAAATTGCGTCGAGATTCAACACATCGTCCTCCAGCCGACTTGGCTCCAAGGGGATATTGCTGCCTCATGCACCATACTGGTCCGTCTCCTGTGAGTCTAGATTTTCGAATCCGACGCAAAAATGATAGTTAATTGTAACGTTCAAGGCCTCCTAATGACGAAGGAACACTCAAATTGCGTCGAGATTCAATACATCGTCCTCCAGCCGACTTGTCTCCAAGGGTCTATTGCTGCCTCGGGCACCTTATGGTCGTTCTCCTGTGAGTCTAGATTTTCGGATGCGACGCATAACTGATAGTTAATTGTAACGTTCAGCGCCTCCTAATGACGATAGAACACTCAAATTACGTCGAGATTAAATACATCTTCCTCCAGCCGACTTGTCTACAAGGGGATATTGCTGCCTCGGGCACCTTATGGTCCGCCTCCTGTTAGTCTAGATTTTCGAATCCGTTGCAAAACTGTTGGTTAATTGTAACGTTCATGGCCTCCTAATGACGATGGAACACTCAAATTGCACGAGATTCAATACATCGTCCTCCAGCCGACTTGTGTGCAAGGGGTTATTGCTGCCTCGGGCACCTTATTGTCGTTCCTCTGTGAGTCTAGATTTTCAAATTCGACGCAAAACTAATAGTTAATTGTAACGTTCAGGGACTCCTAATGACGAATTAACACTCAAATTGCGTCGAAATTCAATACATCGTCCTCCAGGCGACGTGTCTCCAAGGGTCTATTGCTACCTCGCTCACCTTATGGTCGCTCTCCTGTGAATCTAGATTTTCGAATCCGACGCAAAACTGATGGTTAAATAAAACATTCATGGCCTTCTAATGACGATGGAACACTCAAATTGCGTCGAGATTCAATACATCGTCCTCCAGCCGACTTGTCTCCAAGCGTGCATTGCTGCCTCGAGCACCTTATGGTCGTTCTCCTGTGAGTCTATATTTTCGATTCCGACACATAACTGATAGTTAGTTGTAACGATCAGGGCCTCCTAATGACGATGAAACACTCAAATTGCGTCGCGATTCAATACATCGTCCTCCAGCCGACTTCTCTCCAAGGCTCAATTGCTGCCCTTGGCACCTAATGGTCTTGCTCCTGTGAGTCTAGTTTTTTGAATCCGACGCAATACTGATTTTTAATTGTAACGTTCAGGGCCTCCGAATGACGATGGAACACTCAAATTGCGTCGCGATTCAATACATCGTCCTCCAGCCGAATCGTCTCCAAGGGTCAATTGCTGCCTTTGGCACCTAATGGTCTTGCTCCCGTGAGTCTAGATTTTCGAATCCGACGCGAAACTGATGGTCAATTGTAACGTTCATGGCCTCTTAATGACGATGGAACACTCAGATTGCGTCGAGATTCAATACATCGTCCTCCAGCCGACTTGTCTCCATGGGTCTATTGCTGCCTCGGGCACCTTATGGTTATTCTCCTGTGAGTCTAGATTTTCGGATCCGACGCATAACTGATAGTTAATTGTAACGTTCAGCGCCTCCTAATGACGATAGAACACTCAAATTGCGTCGAGATTCAATACATCGTCCTCCAGCCGACTTGTCTACAAGGGTCTATTGCTGCCTCTGGCACATAACGTCGTTCTCCTGTGAGTCTAGATTTTCGAATCCGACGCGAAACTGATAGTTAATTGAGACGTTCAGGGCCTCCAAATGACGATGGAACACTCAAATTGCGTCGAGATTCAATACATCGTCCTCCAGCCGACTTGTGTGCTAGGGGATATTGCTGCCTCGGGCACCTAATCGTCGTTCCTCTGTGAGTCTAGATTTTCGAATCCGATGCAAAACTAATAGTTAAGTGTAACGTTCAGGGCCTCCTAATGACGATAGAAAACACAAATAGCGTCGAGATTCGATACGTCGTCCTCCAGCCGACTTGTCTCCAAGGGGATATTGCTGCCTCGGGCACCATATGGTCCGTCTCCTGTGCGTCTAGATTTTAGAATCCGACTCAAAACTTGTAGTTACTTGTAACGTTCAGGGTCTCCTAATGACGATGTAACACTCAAACTACGTCGAGATTCAATTCATCGTCCACCCGCCGACTTGTCTCCAACGGGTTATTGCTGACCGGGCACCAAGTGGTCCGCCTCCTGTGAGTGCAGAATATCGAATCCGACGCAAAAAAGATACCTAATTGTAACGTTCAGGGCCTCCTAATGACGAAGGAGCACTCAAATTGCGTCGAAATTCAATACATCGTCCTCCAGCCGACTTGGCTCCATGGGTCTATTGCTACCTCGCTCACCTTATGGTCGTTCTCCTGTGAGTCTAGATTTTGGAATCCGACGCAAAACTGATGGTTAATTGTAACGTTCATGGCCTCCAAACGACGATGGAACACTCAAATTGCGTCGAGATTCAATACATCGTCCTCCAGCCGAATCGTCTCCAAGGGTCAATTGCTGCCTTTGGCACCTAATGGTCTTGCTCCCGTGAGTCTAGATTTTCGAATCCGACGCGAAACTGATGGTCAATTGTAACGTTCATGGCCTCTTAATGACGATGGAACACTCAAATTGCGTCGAGATTCGATACATCGTCCTCCAGCCGACTTGTCCACAAGGGGATTTTGCTGCCTCGGGCACCTTATGGTCCGCCTCCTGTGAGTCTAGATTTTCGAATCCGACGCAAAACTGATAGTTAATTGTAACGTTCAAGGTCTCCTAATGACGATGGAACACTCAAATTGCGTCGAGATTCAATACATCGTCCTCCAGCCGACTTGTCTCCAAGGGCATATTGCTGCCTCGGGCACCTTATGGTCGTTCTCCTGTGAGTCTAGATTTTCAAATCCGACGCAAAACTGATGGTCAATTGTAACGTTCATGGCCTCTTAATGACGATGGAACACTCAAATTGCGTCGAGATTCAATACATCGTCCACCCGCCGACTTGTCTCCAACGGGATATTGCTCCCTCGGGCACCATGTGGTCCGTCTCCTGTGAGTCTAGATTTTCGAATCCGACGCTAAAATGATAGTTAATTGTAACGTTCAGGGCCTCTTAATGTCGAAGGAACACTCAAATTGCGTCGAGATTCAATACATCGGCCTCCAGCCGACTTGTCTCCAAGGGGAGATTGCTGCCTCGGGCACCATATGAGCCGTCTCCTGTGAGTCTAGATTTTCGAATCCGACTCAAAACTTGTAGTTACTTGTAACGTTCAGGGCCTTCTAATGACGATGTAACACTCAAATTACGTTGAGATTCAAAACATCGTCCACCCGCCGACTTGTCTCCAACGGGATATTGCTGCCTCGGGCACCATGTGGTACGTCTCCTGTGAGTGCAGATTATCGAATCCGACGCAAAAAAGATAGTTAATTGTAACGTTCAGCTCCTCCTATTGACGAAAGAACACTCAAATACCGTCGAAATTCAATACATCATCCTACAACCGACTTGTGTGCTAGGGGATACTGCTGCCTCGGGCACCTTATCGTCGTTCCTCTGTGAGCCTGGGTTTTTTTGAATCCGACGCAAAACTAATAGTTAATTGTAACGTTCAGGGCCTCCTAATGACGATAGAGTACTCAAATTGCGTCGAGATTCAATACGTCGTCCTCCAGCCGACTTGTCTCCAATGGGATATTGCTGCCTCGGGCACCATATGGTCCATCTCCTGTGAGTCTAGATTTTCGAATCCGACTTAAAACTTGTAGTTACTTGAAACGTTCAGGGCCTCCTAATGACGATGTAACAATCAAATTACGTCGAGATTCAGTACATCGTCCACCCGCCGACTTGTCTCCAACGGGATATTGCTGCCTCGGGCACCATGTGGTCCGTATCCTGTGAGTGCAGATTATCGAATTCGACGCAAAAAAGATAGTTGATTGTAACTTTCATGGCCTCTTAATGACGAAGAAACACTCAAATTGCGTCGGAATTCAATACATCGTCCTCCAGCCGACTTGTCTCCATGGGTCTATTGCTTGCTACCTCGCTCACCTTATGGTCGTTCTCCTGTGAGTCTGGATTTTCGAATCCGATGCAAAACTGATGGTTAATTGCAACGTTAATGGCCTCCTAATAATGATGGATCACTCAAATTGCGTCGACATTAAATACATAGTCCTCCAGCCGACTTGTCTCCATGGGTCTATAGCTACCTCGTTCACCTTATGGTCGTTCTCCTGTGAGTCTGGATTTTCGAATCCGATGCAAAACTGATGGTTAATTGTAACGTTCATGGCCTCTTAATGACGATGGAACACTCAAATTGCGTCGAGATTCAATACGTCGTCCTCCAGCCAACTTGTCTCCAAGGGTCTATTGCTGCCTCGGGCACCTTATGGTCGCTCTCCTGTGAATCTAGATTTTCGAATCCGACGCAAAACTGATGGTTAAATCTAACATTCATGGCCTTCTAATGACGATGGAACACTCAAATTGCGTCGAGAGTCAATACATCGTCCTCCAGCCGACTTGTCTCCAAGGGGATATTGCTGCCTCGGGCACATATTGTCGTTCTCCTGTGAGTCTAGATTTTCGAATCCGACGCGAAAGTGGTAGTTAATTGTAACGTTCAGCGCCTCCTAATGACGATAGAACACTCAAATTGCGTCGAGATTCAATACATCGTCCTCCAGCCGACTTGTCTCCAAGCGTGCATTGCTGCCTCGAGCACCTTATGGTCTTTCTCCTGTGAGTCTATATTTTCGATTCCGACACATAACTGATAGTTAATTGTAACGATCAGGGCCTCCCAATGACGATGGAACACTCAAATTGCGTCGCGATTCGATACATCGTCCTCCAGCCGACTTCTCTCCAAGGCTCAATTGCTGCCCTTGGCACCTAATGGTCTTGCTCCTGTGAGTCTAGTTTTTCGAATCCGTCGCAAAACTGATTTTTAATTGTAACGTTCAGGGCCTCCGAATGACGATGGAACACTCAAATTGCGTCGCGATTCAATACATCGTCCTCCAGCCGACTTGTCTCCAAGGGTCAATTGCTGCCTTTGGCACCTAATGGTCTTGCTCCCGTGAGTCTAGATTTTCGAATCCGACGCGAAACTGATAGTTAATTGTAACGTTCAGGGCCTCTTAATGACGATGGAACACTCAAATTGGGTCGAGATTCAATACATCTTCCTCCAGCCGACTTGTCTCCAAGGGGATATTGCTGCCTCGGGCAGCTTCTGGTCGATCTCCTGTGAGTCTAGATTTTCGAATCTGACGCAAAACTGATGGTCAATTGTAACGTTCATGGCCTCTTAATGACGATGGAACACTCAAATTGCGTCGAGATTCAATACATCGTCCTCCAGCCGACTTGTCTCCAAGGGTCTATTGCTGCCTCGGGCACCTTATGGTTATTCTCCATTGAGTCTAGTTTTCGGATCCGTCGCATAACTGATAGTTAATTGTAACGTTCAGCGCCTCCTAATGACGATAGAACACTCAAATTGCGTCGAGATTCAGTACATCCTTCTCCAGCCGACTTGTCTACGAGGAACTATTGCTGCCTCGAGCACATATCGTCGTTCTCCTGTGAGTCTAGATTTTCGAATCCGACGCGAAACTGATAGTTAATTGTAACGTTCAGGGCCTCTTAATGACGATGGAACACTCAAATTGCGTCAAGATTCAATACATCGTCCTCCAGCCGACTTGTCTCCAACGGTTTATTGCTGACTCGGGCACCATGTGGTCCGTCTCCTGTGAGTGCAGAATATCGAATCCGACGCAAAAAAGATACCTAATTGTAACGTTCAGGGCCTCCTAATGACGAAGGAACACTCAAATTACGTCGAAATTCAATACATCGTCCTCCAGCCGACTTGTGTGCTAGGGGATATTGCTGCCTCGGGAACCTTATCGTCGTTCCTCTGTGAGTTTAGATTTTCGAATCCGGCGCATAAGTAATAGTTAATTGTAACGTTCAGGGCCTCCTAATGACGATAGAGTACTCAAATTGCGTCGAGATTCAATACGTCGTCCTCCAGCCGACTTGTCTCCAAGGGGAAATTGCTGCTTCGGGCACCATATGGTCCATCTCCTGTGAGTCTAGATTTTCGAATCCGACTCAAAACTTGTAGTTACTTGTAACGTTCAGGGCCTCCTAATGACAATGTAACACTCAAATTACGTCGAGATTCAACACATCTTCCACCCGCCGACTTGTCTCCAACGGGACATTGCTGCCTCGGGCACCATGTGGTCCGAATCCTGTGAGTGCAGATTAACGAATACGACGCAAAAAAGATAGTTAATTGTAACGCTCAGGGCCTCCTAATGACGAAGGAACACTCAAATTGCGTCGAAATTCAATACATCGTCCTCCAGCCGACTTGGCTCCATGGGTCTATTGCTTTCTCGCTCACCTTGTGGTCGTTCTCCTGTGAGTCTAGATTTTCGAATCCGACGCAAAAC
The DNA here is from genome assembly GCF_023864345.2 of Schistocerca serialis cubense. Classification (NCBI taxonomy): domain Eukaryota; kingdom Metazoa; phylum Arthropoda; class Insecta; order Orthoptera; family Acrididae; genus Schistocerca; species Schistocerca serialis. The sequence goes on along the minus strand of NC_064638.1, from coordinate 7,675,962 downwards.
TGATGGTTAATTGTAACGTTCATGGCCTCTAAACGACGATGGAACACTCAAATTGCGTCGAGATTCGATACATCGTCCTCCAGCCGACTTGTCCACAAGGGGATACTGCTGCCTCGGGCACCTTATGGTCCGCCTCCTGTGAGTCTAGATTTTCGAATCCGACGCAAAACTGATAGTTAATTGTAACGTTCATGGTCTCCTAATGACGATGGAACACTCAAATTGCGTCGAGATTCAATATATCGTCCTCCAGCCGACTTGTCTCCAAGGGCATATTGCTGCCTCGGGCACCTTATGGTCGTACTCCTGTGAGTCTAGATTTTCGAATGCGACGCAAAACTGATGGTCAATTGTAACGTTCATGGCCTCTTAATGACGATGTAACACTCAAATTACGTCGAGATTCAATACATCGTCCCCCGCCGACTTGTCTCGAACGGGATATTGCTGCCTCGGGCACCATGTGGTCCGTCTCCTGTGAGTCTAGATTTTCGAATCCGACTCAAAACTTGTAGTTACTTGTAACGTTCAGGGACTCCTAATGACGATGCAACACACAAATTACGTCGAGATTCAAAACATCGTCCACCTGCCGACTTGTCTCCAACGGGATATTGCTGCCTCGGGCACCATGTGGTCCGTCCAATGTGAGAGCAGATTATCGAATCCGACGCAAAAAGATAGTTCATTGTAACGTTCAGTGCCTCCTAATGACGAAGGAACACTCAAATTGCGTCGAGATTCAATACGTCGTCCTCCAGCCAACTTGTCTCCAAGGGTCTATTGCTGCCTCGGGCACCTTATGGTCGCTCTCCTGTGAATCTAGATTTTCGAATCCGACGCAAAACTGATGGTTAAATCTAACATTCATGGGTTTCTAATGACGATGGAACACTCAAATTGCGTCGAGAGTCAATACATCGTCCTCCAGCCGACTTGTCTCCAAGGGGATATTGCTGCCTCGGGCACATATTGTCGTTCTCCTGTGAGTCTAGATTTTCGAATCCGACGCGAAAGTGGTAGTTAATTGTAACGTTCAGCGCCTCCTAATGACGATAGAACACTCAAATTGCGTCGAGATTCAATACATCGTCCTCCAGCCGACTTGTCTCCAAGCGTGCATTGCTGCCTCGAGCACCTTATGGTCTTTCTCCTGTGAGTCTATATTTTCGATTCCGACACATAACTGATAGTTAATTGTAACGATCAGGGCCTCCCAATGACGATGGAACACTCAAATTGCGTCGCGATTCGATACATCGTCCTCCAGCCGACTTCTCTCCAAGGCTCAATTGCTGCCCTTGGCACCTAATGGTCTTGCTCCTGTGAGTCTAGTTTTTCGAATCCGTCGCAAAACTGATTTTTAATTGTAACGTTCAGGGCCTCCGAATGACGATGGAACACTCAAATTGCGTCGCGATTCAATACATCGTCCTCCAGCCGACTTGTCTCCAAGGGTCAATTGCTGTCTTTGGCACCTAATGGTCTTGCTCCCGTGAGTCTAGATTTTCGAATCCGACGCGAAACTGATAGTTAATTGTAACGTTCAGGGCCTCTTAATGACGATGGAACACTCAAATTGGGTCGAGATTCAATACATCTTCCTCCAGCCGACTTGTCTCCAAGGGGATATTGCTGCCTCGGGCACCTTCTGGTCGATCTCCTGTGAGTCTAGATTTTCGAATCTGACGCAAAACTGATGGTCAATTGTAACGTTCATGGCCTCTTAATGACGATGGAACACTCAAATTGCGTCGAGATTCAATACATCGTCCTCCAGGCGACTTGTCACCAAGGGTCTATTGCTGCCTCGGGCACCTTATGGTTATTCTCCTGTGAGTCTAGTTTTCGGATCCGTCGCATAACTGATAGTTAATTGTAACGTTCAGCGCCTCCTAATGACGATAGAACACTCAAATTGCGTCGAGATTCAATACATCCTTCTCCAGCCGTCTTGTCTACAAGGGTCTATTGCTGCCTCGAGCACATATCGTCGTTCTCCTGTGAGTCTAGATTTTCGAATCCGACGCGAAACTGATAGTTAATTGTAACGTTCAGGGCCTCTTAATGACGATGGAACACTCAAATTGCGTCAAGATTCAATACATCGTCCTCCAGCCGACTTGTCTCCAACGGTTTATTGCTGACTCGGGCACCATGTGGTCCGTCTCCTGTGAGTGCAGAATATCGAATCCGACGCAAAAAAGATACCTAATTGTAACGTTCAGGGCCTCCTAATGACGAAGGAACACTCAAATTACGTCGAAATTCAATACATCGTCCTCCAGCCGACTTGTGTGCTAGGGGATATTGCTGCCTCGGGAACCTTATCGTCGTTCCTCTGTGAGTTTAGATTTTCGAATCCGGCGCATAAGTAATAGTTAATTGTAACGTTCAGGGCCTCCTAATGACGATAGAGTACTCAAATTGCGTCGAGATTCAATACGTCGTCCTCCAGCCGACTTGTCTCCAAGGGGAAATTGCTGCTTCGGGCACCATATGGTCCATCTCCTGTGAGTCTAGATTTTCGAATCCGACTCAAAACTTGTAGTTACTTGTAACGTTCAGGGCCTCCTAATGACAATGTAACACTCAAATTACGTCGAGATTCAACACATCTTCCACCCGCCGACTTGTCTCCAACGGGACATTGCTGCCTCGGGCACCATGTGGTCCGAATCCTGTGAGTGCAGATTATCGAATACGACGCAAAAAAGATAGTTAATTGTAACGCTCAGGGCCTCCTAATGACGAAGGAACACTCAAATTGCGTCGAAATTCAATACATCGTCCTCCAGCCGACTTGGCTCCATGGGTCTATTGCTTTCTCGCTCACCTTGTGGTCGTTCTCCTGTGAGTCTAGATTTTCGAATCCGACGCAAAACTGATGGTTAATTGTAACGTTCATGGCCTCTAAACGACGATGGAACACTCAAATTGCGTCGAGATTCGATACATCGTCCTCCAGCCGACTTGTCCACAAGGGGATATTGCTGCCTCGGGCACCTTATGGTCCGCCTCCTGTGAGTCTAGATTTTCGAATCCGACGCAAAACTGATAGTTAATTGTAACGTTCATGGTCTCCTAATGACGATGGAACACTCAAATTGCGTCGAGATTCAATATATCGTCCTCCAGCCGACTTGTCTCCAGGGGCATATTGCTGCCTCGGGCACCTTATGGTCGTTCTCCTGTGAGTCTAGATTTTCGAATGCGACGCAAAACTGATGGTCAATTGTAACGTTCATGGCCTCTTAATGACGATGGAACACTCAAATTGCGTCTAGATTCAATACATCGTCCTCCAGCCTACTTGTCTCCAAGGGTCTATTGCTGCCTCGGGCACCTTATGGTTATTCTCCTGTGAGTCTAGATTTTCGGATCCGACGCATAACTGATAGTTAATTGTAATGTTCAGCGCCTCCTAATGACGATAGAACACTCAAATTGCGTCGAGATTCAATACATCGTCCTCCAGCCGACTTGTCTACAAGGCTCTATTGCTGCCTCGGGCACATATCGTCGTTCTCCTGTGAGTCTAGATTTTCGAATCCGACGCGAAACTGATAGTTAATTGAGACGTTCAGGGCCTCCTAATGACGATGGAACACTCAAATTGCGTCGAGATTCTATACATCGTCCTCCAACCGACTTGTGTGCTAGGGGATATTGCTGCCTCGGGCACCTTATCGTCGTTCCTCTGTGAGTCTAGATTTTCGAATCCGACGCAAAACTAATAGTTAATTGTAACGTTAAGGGCCTCCTAATGACGATAGAACACTCAAATTGCGTCGAGATTCGATACGTCGTCCTCCAGCCGACTTGTCTCCAAGGGGATATTGCAGCCTCGGGCACCATATGGTCCGTCTCCTGTGAGTCTAGATTTTCGAATCCGACTCAAAACTTGTAGTTACTTGTAACGTTCCGGGTCTCCTAATGACGATGTAACACTCAAATTACGTCGAGATTCAACACATCGTCCACCCGCCGACTTGTCTCCAACGGGATATTGCTGCCTCGGGCACCATGTGGTCCGTATCCTGTGAGTGCAGATTGTCGAATTCGACGCAAAAAAGATAGTTAATTGTTGCGTTCAGGGCCTCCTAATGACGAAGGAACACTCAAATTGCGTCGAGATTCAATATATCGTCCTCCAGCCGACTTGTCTCCAAGGGCATATTGCTGCCTCGGGCACCTTATGGTCGTTCTCCTGTGAGTCTAGATTTTCGAATGCGACGCAAAACTGATGGTCAATTGTAACGTTCATGGCCTCTTAATGACGATGGAACACTCAAATTGCGTCGAGATTCAATACATCGTCCTCCAGCCTACTTGTCTCCAAGGGTCAATTGCTGCCTCGGGCACCTTATGGTTATTCTCCTGTGAGTCTAGATTTTCGGATCCGACGCATAACTGATAGTTAATTGTAATGTTCAGCGCCTCCTAATGACGATAGAACACTCAAATTGCGTCGAGATTCAATACATCGTCCTCCAGCCGACTTGTCTACAAGGCTCTATTGCTGCCTCGGGCACATATCGTCGTTCTCCTGTGAGTCTAGATTTTCGAATCCGACGCGAAACTGATAGTTAATTGAGACGTTCAGGGCCTCCTAATGACGATGGAACACTCAAATTGCGTCGAGATTCAATACATCGTCCTCCAACCGACTTGTGTGCTAGGGGATATTGCTGCCTCGGGCACCTTATGGTCGTTCTCCTGTGAGTCTAGATTTTCGAATCCGACGCAAAACTGATGGTTAATTGTAACGTTCAGGGCCTCCTAATGATGATGAAACACTCAAATTGCGTCGAGATTAAATACATAATCCTCCAGCCGACTTGTCTCCATGGGTCTATTGCTACCTCGCTCACCTTATGGTCGTTCTCCTGTGAGTCTAGATTTTCGGATCCGGCGCAAAACTGATGGTTAAATGTAACATTCATGACCTCCTAATGACGATGGAACACTCAAATTGCGTCGAGATTCAATACATCGTCCTCCAGCCGACTTGTCTCCAAGGGGATATTGCTGCCTCGGGCACCTAATGGTCGTTCTCCTGTGAGTCTATATTTTCGATTCCGACACATAACTGATAGTTAATTGTAACGTTCAGGGCCTCCTAATGGCGATGGAACACTCAAATTGCGTCGCGATTCAGTACATCGCCCTCCAGCCGACTTGTCTCCAAGCGTCCATTGCTGCCTCGGGCACCCAATAGTCGTTCGCCTGTGAGTCTATATTTTCGATTTCGACACATAACTGAAAGTTAATTGTAACGTTCAGGAGCTCCTAATGACGATGGAACACTCCAATTACGTCTAGATTCAATACATCGTCCTCCAGCCAACTTCTCTCCAAGGCTCAATTGCTGCCTTTGGCACCTAATGGGCTTGCTCCTGTGAGTCTAGTTTTTTGAATCCGACGCAAAACTAATGGTTAATTGTAAGGTTCAGGGCCTCCGAATGACGATGGAACACTCAAATTGCGACGCGATTCAATACATCGTCCTCCAGCAGACTTGTCTCCAAGGGTCAATTGCTGCCTTTGGCACCTAATCGTTTTGCTCCCGTGAGTCTAGATTTTCGAATCCGACGCGAAACTGATAGTTAATTGTAACGTTCAGCGCCTCCTAATGACTACAGAACACTCAAATTGAGTCGAGATTTAATACATCGTCTTCCAGCCGACTTGTCTACAAGGGTCTATTGCTGCCTCGGGCACATATCGTCGTTCTCCTGAGAGTCTAGATTTTCGTATCCGATGCGAAACTGATAGTTAATTGTAACGTTCAAGGCCTCCTAATGACGATGGAACACTCAAATTGCGTCGAGATTCAATACATCGTCCTCCAGCCGACTTGTGTGCTAGGGGATATTGCTGCCTCGGGCACCTTATCGTCGTTCCTCTGTGAGTCTAGATTTTCGAATCCGACGCAATACTAATAGTTAATTGTAACGGTCAGGGCCTCCTAATGACGATAGAACACTCAAATTGCGTCGAGATTCAATACGTCGTCCTCCAGCCGACTTGTCTCCAAGGGGGTATTGCTGCCTCGGGCACCATATGGTCCGTCTCCTGTGAGTCTAGATTTTCGAAACCGACTCAAAACTTGTAGTTACTTGTAACGTTCAGGGTCTTCTAATGACGATGTAACACTCAAATTACGTCGAGATTCAATTCATCGTCCACCCACCGACTTTTCTCCAACGGGTTATTGCTGCCTCGGGCACCATGTGGTCCATCTCCTATGAGTGCAGATTATCGAATCCGACGCAAAAAAGATAGTTAATTGTAACGTTCAGGGCCACCTAATGTCGACGGAACACTCAAATTGCGTCGAAATTCAATACATCGTCCTCCAGCCGACTTGTGTGCTAGGGGATATTGCTGCCACGGGCACCTTATCGTCGTTCCTCTATGAGTTTAGATTTTCGAATACGACGCAAAACTAATAGTTAATTGTAACGTTCAGGGCCTCCTAATGACGATAGAGTACTCAAATTGCGTTGAGATTCAATACGTCGTCCTCCAGCCGACTTGTCTCCAAGGGGATATTGCTGCCTCGGGCACCATATGGTCCATCTCCTGTTAGTCTAGATTTTCGGATCCGACTTTAAACTTGTAGTTACTTGAAACGTTCTGGGCCTCCTAATGACAATGTAACACTCAAATTACGTCGAGATTCAATACATCGTCCACCCGCCGACTTGTCTCCAACGGGATATTGCTGCCTCGGGCACCATGTGGTCCGAATCGTGTGAGTGCAGATTATCGAATACGACGCAAAAAAAATAGTAAATTGTAACGTTCAGGGCCTCCTATTGACGAGGGAACACTCAAATTGCGTCGAGATTCAATACATCGTCCTCCAGCCGACTTGTCTCCAAGGGGATATTGCTGCCTCGGGCACCTTATGGTCGTTCTCCTGTGAGTCTAGATTTTCGAATCCGACGCAAAACTGATGGTCAATTGTAACGTTCATGGCCTCTTAATGACGATGGAACACTCAAATTGCGTCGAGATTCAGTACATCGTCCTCCAGCCGACTTGTCTCCAAGGGTCTATTGCTGCCTCGGGCACCATATGGTTATTCTCCTGTGAGTCTAGATTTTCGGATCCGACGCATAACTGATAGTTAATTGTAACGTTCAGCGCCTCCTACTGACGATAGAACACTCAAATTGCGTCGAGATTCGATACGTCGTCCTTCAGCCGACTTGTCTCCAAGGGGATATTGCTACCTCGGGCACCATATGGTCCGTCTCCTGTGAGTCTTGATTTTAGAATCCGACTGAAAACTTGTAGTTACTTGTAACGTTCAGGGTCTCCTAATGACGATGTAACACTCAAATTACGTCGAGATTCAATTCATCGTCCACCCGCCGACTTGTCTCCAACGGGTTATTGCTGACTCGGGCACCATGTGGTCCGTCTCCTGTGAGTGCAGAATTTCGAATCCGCCGCAAAAAAGATACCTAATTGTAACGTTCTGGGCCTCCTAATGACGAAGGAACACTCAAATTGCGTCGAAATTCAATACATCGTCCTCCAGCCGACTTGTGTGCTAGGGGATATTAAGCCTCGGGCACCTTATCGTCGTTCCTCTGTGAGTTTAGATTTTGGAATCCGGCGCATAACTAATAGTTAATTGTAACGTTCAGGGCCTCCTAATGACGAAGGAACACTCAAATTGCGTCGAAATTCAATACATCGTCCTCCAGCCGACTTGGCTCCATGGGTCTATTGCTACCTCGCTCACTTTATGGTCGTTCTCCTGTGAGTCTAGATTTTCGAATCCGACGCAAAACTGATGGTTAATTGTAACGTTCATGGCCTCCAAATGACGATGGAACACTCAAATTGCGTTGAGATTCGATACATCGTCCTCCAGCCGACTTGTCCACAAGGTTGCTGCCTCGGGCACCTTATGGTCCGCCTCCTGTGAGTTTAGATTTTCGAATCCGACGCAAAACTGATAGTTAATTGTATCGTTCATGGCCTCCTAATGACGATGGAACACTCAAATCGCGTCGTGATTCAATACATCATCCTCCAGCCGACTTGTCTCCAAGGGGATATTGCTGCCTCGGGCACCTTATCGTCGTTCCTCTGTGAGTCTAGATTTTCGAATCCGACGCAATACTAATAGTTAATTGTAACGTTCAGGGCCTCCTAATGACGATAGAACACTCAAACTGCGTCGAGATTCAATACGTCGTCCTCCAGCCGACTTGTCTCCAAGGGGATATTGCTGCCTCGGGCACCATATGGTCCGCCTCCTGTGAGTCTAGATTTTCGAATCCGACTCAAAACTTGTAGTTACTTGCAACGTTCAGGGTCTCCTAATGACGATGTAACACTCAAATTACGTCGAAATTCAATTCATCGTCCACCCGCCGACTTTTCTCCAACGGGTTATTGCTGCCTCGGGCACCATGTGGTCCGTCTCCTATGAGTGCAGATTATCGAATCCGACGCAAAAAAGATAGTTAATTGTAACGTTCATGGCCTCCTAATGACGATGGAACACTCAAATTGCGTCGAGATTCAATACATCGTCCTCCAGCCGACTTGTGTGCTAGTGGATATTGCTGCCTCGGGCACTTTATCGTCGTTCCTCTGTGAGTTTAGATCTTCGAATACGACGCAAAACTAATAGTTCATTGTAACGTTCAGGGCCTCCTAATAACGATAGAGTACTCAAATTTCGTCGAGATTCAATACGTCGTCCTCCAGACGACTTGTCTCCAAAGGGATATTGCTGCCTCGGGCACCATATGGTCCATCTCCTGTGAGTCTAGATTTTCGAATCCGACGCAAAACTGATAGTTAATTGTAACGTTCATGGCCTCCTAATGACGATGGAACTCTCAAATTGCGTCGAGATTCAATACATCGTCCTCCAGCCGACTTGTCTCCAAGGGGATATTGCTGCCTCGGGCACCTTATGGTCATTCTCCTGTGAGTCTAGATTTTCGAATCCGACGCAAAACTGATGGTCAATTGTAACGTTCATGGCCTCTTAATGACGATGGAACACCCAAATTGCGTCGAGATTCAATACATCGTCCTCCAGCCGACTTGTCTCCAAGGGTCTATTGCTGCCTCGGACACCTTATGGTTATTCTCCTGTGAGTCTAGATTTTCGGATCCGAAGCATAACTGATAGTTAATTGTAACGTTCAGCGCCTCCTAATGACGATAGAACACTCAAATTGCGTCGAGATTCAATACTTCGTCCTCCAGCCGACTTGTCTACAAGGGTCTATTGCTGCCTCGGGCACATATCGTCGATCTCCTGTGAGTCTTGATTTTCGAATCCGACGCGAAACTGATAGTTAATTGAGACGTTCAGGGCCTCCTAATGACGAAGGAACACTCAAATTGTGTCGAGATTCAATACATCGTCCTCCAGCCGACTTGTGTGCTAGGGGATATTGCTGCCTCGATCACCTTATCGTCTTTCCTCTGTGAGTCTAGATTTTCGAATCCGACGCAAAACTAATAGTTAATTGTAACGTTCATGGCCTCCTAATGACGATAGATCTTTCAAATTGCGTCGAGATTCGATACGTCGTCCTTCGGCCGACTTGTCTCCAAGGGGATATTGCTGCCTCGGGCACCATGTGGTCCGTCTCCTCTGAGTGCAGAATATCGAATCCGCCGCAAAAAAGATACCTAATTGTAACGTTCAGGGCCTCCTAATGACGAAGGAACACTCAAATTGCGTCGAAATTCAATACATCGTCCTCCAGCCGACTTGTGTGCTAGGGGATATAGCTGCCTCGGGCACCTTATCGTCGTTCCTCTGTGAGTTTAGATTTTGGAATCCGGCGCATAACTAATAGTTAATTGTAACGTTCAGGGCCTCCTAATGACGATAGAGTACTCAAATTGCGTCGAGATTCAATACGTCGTCCTCCAGCCGACTTGTCTCCAAAGGGATATTGCTGCCTCGGGCACCATATGGTCCATCTCCTGTGAGTCTAGATTTTCGAATCCGACTCAAAACTTGTAGTTACTTGTAACGATCAGGGCCTCCTAATGACAATGTAACACTCAAATTACGTCGAGATTCAATACATCGTCCACCCGCCGACTTGTCTCCAACGGGATATTGCTGAATCGGGCACCATGCGGTCCGTATCCTGTGAGTGCAGATTATCGAATACGACGCAAAAATGATAGTTAATTGTAACGTTCAGGGCCTCCTAATGACGAAGGAACACTCAAATTGCGTCGAAATTCAATACATCGTCCTCCAGCCGACTTGGCTCCATGGGTCTATTGCTACCTCGCTCACCTTATGGTCGTTCTCCTGTGAGTCTAGATTTTCGAATCCGACGCAAAACTGATGGTTAATTGTAACGTTCATGGCCTCCAAATGACGATGGAACACTCAAATTGCGTCGAGATTCGGTACATCGTCCTCCAGCCGACTTGTCCACAAGGTTGCTGCCTCGAGCACCTTATGGTCCGGCTACTGTGAGTCTAGATTTTCGAATCCGACGCAAAACTGATAGTTAATTGTAACGTTCATGGCCTCCAAATGACGATGGAACACTCAAATTGTGTCGAGATTCAATACATCATCCTCCAGCCGACTTGTCTCCAAGGGGATATTGCTGCCTCGGGCACCTTATGTTCGTTCTCCTGTGAGTCTAGATTTTCGAATCCGACGCAAAACTGATGGTTAATTGTAACGTTCAGGGCCTCCTAATGATGATGGAACACTCAAATTGCGTCGAGATTAAATACATAGTACTCCAACCGACTTGTCTCCATGGGTCTATTGCTACTTTGCTCACCTTATGGTCGTTCTCCTGTGAGTCTAGATTTTCGAATCCGACGCAAAACTGATGGTTAAATGTAACATTCATGACCTCCTAATGACGATGGAACACTCAAATTGCGTCGCGATTCAGTACATCGTCCTCCAGCCGACTTCTCTCCAAGGCTCAATTCCTGCCTTTGGCACCTAATTGTCTTGCTCCTGTGAGTCTAGCTTTTCGAATCCGACGCAAAACTGATGGTTAATTGTAACGTTCAGGGCCGCCTAATGACGATGGAACACTCAAATTGCGTCGCGATTCAATACATCGTCCTCCAGCCGACTTGTCTCCAAGGGGATATTGCTGCCTCGGGCACCTTATGGTCGTTCTCCTGTGAGTCTAGATTTTCGAATCCGACGCAAAACTGATGGTCAATTGTAACGTTCATGGCCTCTTAATGACGATGGAATAATCAAATTGCGTCGAGATTCAATACATCCTCCTCCAGACGACTTGTGTCCACGGGTCTATTGCTGCCTCGGGCACCTTATGGCTGTTCTCCTGTGAGTCTAGATTTTCGGATCCGACGCATAACTCATAGTTAATTGTAACGTTCAGCGCCTCCTAATGACGATAGAACACTCAAATTGCGTCGAGATTCAATACATCGTCCTCCAGCCGACTTGTCTACAAGGGTCTATTGCTGCCTCGGGCACATATCGTCGTTCTCCTGTGAGTCTAGATTTTCGTATCCGACGCGAAACTGATAGTTAATTGTAACGTTCAGGGCCTCCTAATGACGAAGGAACACTCAAATTACGTCGAAATTCAATTCATCGTCCACCCGCCGACTTTTCTCCAACGGGTTATTGCTGCCTCGGGCACCATGTGGTCCGTCTCCTATGAGTGCAGATTATCGAATCCGACGCAAAAAAGATAGTTAATTGTAACGTACATGGCCTCCTAATGACGATGGAACACTCAAATTGCGTCGAGATTCAATACATCGTCCTCCAGCCGACTTGTGTGCTAGTGGATATTGCTGCCTCGGGCACCTTATCGTCGTTCCTCTGTGAGTTTAGATTTTCGAATACGACGAAAAACTAATAGTTAATTGTAACGTTCAGGGCCTCCTAATAACGATAGAGTACTCAAATTGCGTCGAGATTCAATACGTCGTCCTCCAGCCGACTTGTCTCCAAGGGGATATTGTTGCCTCGGGCACCATATGGTCCATCTCCTGTGAGTCCAGATTTTCGAATCCGACTCTACACTTGTAGTTACTTGTAACGTTCAGGGCCTCCTAATGACAATGTAACACTCAAATTACGTCGAGAGTGAATACATCGTCCTCCCGCCGACTTGTCTCCAACGGGATATTGCTGCCTCGGGCACCATGTGGTCCGAATCCTGTGAGTGCAGATTATCGAATACGACGCAAGAAAAATAGTTAATTGTTACGTTCAGGGCCTCCTAATGACGAAGGAACACTCAAATTGCGTCGACATTCAATATATTGTCCTCCAGCCGACTTGGCTCCATGGGTCTATTGCTACCTCGCTCACCTTATGGTCGTTCTCCTGTGAGTCTAGATTTTCGAATCCGACGCAAAACTGATGGTTAATTGTAACGTTCATTGCCTCTTAATGACGATGGAACAATCAAATTGCGTCGAGATTCAATACATCCTCCTCCAGACGACTTGTCTCCAAGGGTCTATTGCTGCCTCGGGCACCTTATGGTTGTTCTCCTGTGAGTCTAGATTTTCGGATCCGACGCATAACTCATAGTTAATTGTAACGTTCAGCGCCTCCTAATGACGATAGAACACTCAAATTGCGTCGAGATTCAATACATCGTCCTCCAGCCGACTTGTCTACAAGGGTCTATTGCTGCCTCGGGCACATATCGTCGTTCTCCTGTGAGTCTAGATTTTCGTATCCGACGCGAAACTGATAGTTAATTGTAACGTTCAGGGCCTCCTAATGACGAAGGAACACTCAAATTGCGTCGAGATTCAATACATCGTCATCCAGCCGACTTGTCTCCAAGGGGATATTGCTGCCTCGGGCACCTTATGGTCGTTCTCCTGTGAGTCTAGATTTTCGAATCCGACGCAAAACTGATGGTTAATTGTAACGTTCATTGCCTCTTAATGACGATGGAACAATCAAATTGCGTCGAGATTCAATACATCCTCCTCCAGACGACTTGTCTCCAAGGGTCTATTGCTGCCTCGGGCACCTTATGGTTGTTCTCCTGTGAGTCTAGATTTTCGGATCCGACGCATAACTCATAGTTAATTGTAACGTTCAGCGCCTCCTAATGACGATAGAACACTCAAATTGCGTCGAGATTCAATACATCGTCCTCCAGCCGACTTGTCTACAAGGGTCTATTGCTGCCTCGGGCACATATCGTCGTTCTCCTGTGAGTCTAGATTTTCGAATCCGACGCAAAACTAATAGTTCATTGTAACGTTCATGGCCTCCTAATGACGATAGATCACTCAAATTGCGTCGAGATTCGATACGTCGTCCTTCGGCCGACTTGTCTCCAAGGGGATATTGCTGCCTCGGGCACCATATGGTCTGTCTCCTGTGAGTCTAGATTTTAGAATCCGACTCAAAACTTGTAGTTACTTGTAACGTTCAGGGTCTCCTAATGACGATGTAACACTCAAATTTCGTCAAGATTCAATTCATCGTCCACCCGCCGACTTGTCTCCAACGGGTTATTGCTGACTCGGGCACCATGTGGTCCGTCTCCTGTGAGTGCAGAATATCGAATCCGCTGCAAAAAAGATACCTAATTGTAACGTTCAGGGCCTCCTAATGACGAAGGAACACTCAAATTGCGTCGAAATTCAATACATCGTCCTCCAGCCGACTTGTGTGCTAGGGGATATTGCTGCCTCGGGCACCTTATCGTCGTTCCTCTGTGAGTTTAGATTTTGGAATCCGGCGCATAACTAATAGTTAATTGTAACGTTCAGGGCCTCCTAATGACGATAGAGTACTCAAATTGCGTCGAGATTCAATACGTCGTCCTCCAGCCGACTTGTCTCCAAAGGGATATTGCTGCCTCGGGCACCATATGGTCCATCTCCTGTGAGTCTAGATTTTCGAATCCGACTCAAAACTTGTAGTTACTTGTAACGTTCAGGGCCTCCTAATGACAATGTAACACTCAAATTACGTCGAGATTCAATACATCGTCCACCCGCCGACTTGTCTCCAACGGGATATTGCTGAATCGGGCACCATGCGGTCCGTATCCTGTGAGTGCAGATTATCGAATACGACGCAAAAATGATAGTTAATTGTAACGTTCAGGGCCTCCTAATGACGAAGGAACACTCAAATTGCGTCGAAATTCAATACATCGTCCTCCAGCCGACTTGGCTCCATGGTTCTGTTGCTACCTCGCTCACCTTATGGTCGTTCTCCTGTGAGTCTAGATTTTCGAATCCGAAGCAAGGTTAATTGTAACGTTCATGGCCTCCAAATGACGATGGAACACTCCAATTGCGGCGAGATTCGGTACATCGTCCTCCAGCCGACTTGTCCACAAGGTTGCTGCCTCGAGCACCTTATGGTCCGCCTCCTGTGAGTCTAGATTTTCGAATCCGACGCAAAACTGATAGTTAATTGTAACGTTCATGGCCTCCTAATGACCATGGAACACTCAAATTGCGTCGAGATTCAATACATCATCCTCCAGCCGACTTGTCTCCAAGGGGATATTGCTGCCTCGGGCACCTTATGTTCGTTCTGCTGTGAGTCTAGATTTTCGAATCCGACGCAAAACTGATGGTTAATTGTAACGTTCAGGGCCTCCTAATGATGATGGAACACTCAAATTGCGTCGAGATTAAATACATAGTCCTCCAACCGACTTGTCTCCATGGGTCTATTGCTACTTTGCTCACCTTATGGTCGTTCTCCTGTGAGTCTAGATTTTCGAATCCGACGCAAAACTGATGGTTAAATGTAACATTCATGACCTCCTAATGACGATGGAACACTCAAATTGCGTCGCGATTCAGTACATCGTCCTCCAGCCGACTTCTCTCCAAAGCTCAATTCCTGCCTTTGGCACCTAATTGTCTTGCTCCTGTGAGTCTAGCTTTTCGAATCCGACGCAAAACTGATGGTTAATTGCAACGTTCAGGGATTCCTAATGACGATGGAACACTCAAATTGCGTCGCGATTCAATACATCGTCCTCCAGCCGACTTGTCTCCAAGGGGATATTGCTGCCTCGGGCACCTTATGGTCGTTCTCCTGTGAGTCTAGATTTTCGAATCCGACGCAAAACTGTTGGTCAATTGTAAAGTTCATGGCCTCTTAATGACGATGGAACAATCAAATTGCGTCTAGATTCCATACATCCTCCTCCAGACGACTTGTCTCCAAGGGTCTATTGCTGCCTCGGGCACCTTATGGTTGTTCTGCTGTGAGTCTAGATTTTCGGATCCGACGCATAACTCATAGTTAATTGTAACGTTCAGCGCCTCCTAATGACGATAGAACACTCAAATTGCGTCGAGATTCATTAGATCGTCCTCCAGCCGACTTGTCTACAAGGGTCTATTGCTGCCTCGGGCACATATCGTCGTTCTCCTGTGAGTCTAGATTTTCGTATCCGACGCGAAACTGATAGTTAATTGTAACGTTCAGGGCCTCCTAATGACGATGGATCACTCAAATTGCGTCGAGATTCAATACATCGTCCTCCAGCCGATTTGTGTGCTAGGGGATATTGCTGCCTCGGGCACATTATCGTCGTTCCTCTGTGAGTCTAGATTTTCGACTCCGACGCAGAACTAATAGTTAATTGTAACGTTCAGGGCCTCCTATTGACGATAGATCACTCAAAATGCGTAGAGATTCAATACGTCGTTCTCCAGCCGACTTGTCTCCAAGGGGATATTGCTGCCTCGGGCACCATATGGTTCGACTCAAAACTTGTAGTTACTTGTAACGTTCATCGTCTCCTAATGACGATGTAACACTCAAATTATGTCGAGATTCAATTCATCGTCCACCCGCCGTCTTGTCTCCAACGGGTTATTGCTGCCTCGGGCACCATGTGGTCCGTCTCCTATGAGTGCAGATTATCGAATCCGACCAAAAATGATAGTTAATTGTAGCGTTCAGGGCCTCCTAATGACGAAGGAACACTCAAATTGCGTCGAAATTCTATACATCGTCCTCCAGCCGACTTGTGTGCTAGGGGATATAGCTGCCTCGGGCACCTTATCGTCGTTCCTCTGTGAGTTATATTTTCGAATCCGACGCAAAACTAATAGTTAATTGTGACCTTCAGGGCCTCCTAATGACGATAGAGTACTCAAATTGCGTCGAGATTCAATACGTCGTCCTCCAGCCGACTTGTCCCCGAGGGGATATTGCTGCCTCGGGCACCATATGGTCCAGCTCCGGTGAGTCTACATTTTCGAATCCGACTCAAAGCTTGTAGTTACTTGTAACGTTCAGGGCCTCCTAATGACGATGTAACACTCAAATTACGTCGAGATTCAATACATCGTCCACCCGCCAACTTGTCTCCAACGGGATATTGCTGCCTCGGGCACCATGTGTTCCGTATCCTGTGAGTGCAGATTATCGAATCCGACGCAAAAAAGATAGTTAATTGTAACGTTCAGGGCCTCCTAATGACGAAGGAACACTCAAATTGCGTCGAAATTCAATACATCGTCCTACAGCCGACTTGTGTACAAGGGTCTATTGCTGCCTCGGGCACATATCGTCGTTCTCCTGTGAGTCTAGATTTTCGTATCCGACGCGAAACTGATAGTTAATTGTAACGTTCAGGGCCTCCTAATGACGATGGAACACTCAAATTGCGTCGAGATTCAATACATCGTCCTCCAGCCGATTTGTGTGCTAGGGGATATTGCTGCCTCGGGCACATTATCGTCGTTCCTCTGTGAGTCTAGATTTTCGACTCCGACGCAGAACTAATAGTTAATTGTAACGTTCAGGGCCTCCGAATGACGATGGAACACTCAAATTGGGTCGCGATTCAATACATCGTCCTCCAGCCGACTTGTCTCCAAGGGTCAATTGCTGCCTTTGGCACTTAATGGTCTTGCTCTTGTGGGTCTAGATTGTCGAATCCGACGCGAAACTGATATTAATTGTAACGTTCAGGGCCTCCTAATGACGATGGAACTCTCAAATTGCGCCGAGATTCAATACATCGTCCTCCAGCCGACTTGTGTGCTAGGGGATAATGCTGCCTCGGGCACCTTATCGTCGTTGCTCTGTGAGGCTAGATTGTCCAATCCGACGCAAAACTAATAGTTAATTGTAACGTTCAGGGCCTCCTAATGACGATAATACACACAAATTGCGTCGAGATTCAATACGTCGTCGTCCAGCCGACTTGTCTCCCAGGGGTATTGCTGCCTCGGGCACCATATGGTCCATCTCCTATAGGTCTAGATTTTCGAATCTGACTCAAAACTTGTAGTTACTTGTAACGTTCAGGGCCTCCTAATGACGATGGAAAACTCAAATTGCGTCGAGATCCAATACATCGTCCTCTCGCCGACTTGTCTCCAACAGGATATTGCTGCCTCAGGTACCATGTGATCCGTCTCCTGTGAGTCTAGATTTTCGAATCCGTCGCAAAAATGAAAGTTAATTGTAACGTTCAGGGCCTCCTAATGTCGAAGGAACACTCAAACTGCGTCGAGATTCAATACATCGTCCTCCAGCCGACTTGTCTACAAGGGGATATTGCTGCTTCGGGCACCTTATGGTCCGGCTCCTGTTAGTCTAGATTTCGGATCCGAAGCGAAACTGATAGTTAATTGTAACGTTCAGGGCCTCCTAATGACGATGGAACACTCAAATTGCGTCGAGATTCAATACATCGTCCTCCAGCCGACGTGTCTACAAGGGGATATTTCTGCCTCGGGCACCTTATGGTGGTTCTCCTGTGAGTCTAGATTTTCGAATCCGACGCGAAAGTGATAGTTAATTGTAACGTTCATGGCCTCCTAATGACGATGGAACACTCAAATTGCGTCAAGATTCAATACATCTTCCTCCAGCCGACCTGTCTCCAAGGGGATATTGCTGCCTCGCGCACCTTATGGTCGTTCTCCTGTGAGTCTAGATTTTCGAATCCGACGCAAAACTAATAGTTAATTGTAACGTTCATGGCCTCCTAATGATGATGGAACACTCAAATTGCGTCGAGATAAAATACATAGTCCTCCAGCCGACTTGTCTCCATGGGTCTATTGCTACCTCGCTTACCTATTGGCCGTTCTCCTGCTAGTCTAGATTTTCAAATCCGACGCAAAACTGATGGTTAAATGTAACATTCATGACCTCCTAATGACGATGGAACACTCAAATTGCGTCGAGATTCAGTACATCGTCCTCCAGCCGACTTGTCTCCAAGGGGATATTGCAGCCTCGGGCACCTTATGGTCCGGCTCCTGTTAGTGTAGATTTCGGATCCGAAGCGAAACTGATACTTAATTGTAACGTTCAGGGCCTCCTAATGACGATGGAACACTGAAATAGCGTCGAGATTCAATACATCGTCCATCAGTCGACTTGTCTCCAAGCCTTCATTGCTGCCTCGGGCACCATATTGTCCGTTTCCTGTGAGTCTAGATTTTCGAATCCGACGCACAAATAATAGTTAATTGTAACGTTCAGGGCCCAGTAATGACGATGGAACACTCAAATTCCGTCGAGAATCAATACATCGTCCTCCAGCCGACGTGACTCCAAGGGTCTATTGCTGCTTCGTCACCATATGGTCCGACTCCTGTGAGTCTAGAATTTCGAATCCGACGCAAAACTGATAGTTAATTGTAACGTTCAGGGCCTAGTAATGACGATGGAACACTCAAATTGCGTCGAGATTCAATACATCGACCTCCAGCCGACTTGTCTCCAATGGGATATTGCTGCCTCATGCACCATATTGGTCCGTCTCCTGTGAGTAGATTTTCGAATTCGACGCAAAACTTGTAGTTAATTGTAACGTTCAGGGCCTCCTAATGACGATGGAACACTCAAATAGCGTCGAGATCCAATACATCGTCCTCCCGCCGACTTGTCTCCAACGGGATATTGCTCCCTCGGGCATTATGTGGTCCGCCTCCTTTGAGTCTAAATTTTCGAATCCGACGAAAAACTGATAGTTAATTGTAACGTTCATGGCCTCCTAATGACTATGGAACACTCAACTTGCGTCGAGATTCAATACGACGTCCTCCAGCCGACTTGTGTGCAAGGGGATATTGCTGCCTCGGGCACCTTATTGTCGTTCCTCTGTGAGTCTAGATTTTCAAATTCGACGCAAAACTAATAGTTAATTGTAACGTTCAGGGCCTCCTAATAACGAAGGAACACTCACATTGCGTCGAAGTGCAATACATCGTCCTCCAGGCGACTTGTCTCCATGGGTCTATTGCTACCTCGCTCACCTTATGGTCGTTCTTCTGTGAGTCTAGATTTTCGGATCCGACGCATAAATGATAGTTAATTGTAACGTTCAGCGCCTCTTAATGACGTTAGAACACTCAAATTGCGTCGAGATTCAATACATCGTCTTCCAGCCGAGTTCTCTACAAGCGTCTTTTGCTGCCTCGGGCACATGTCGTCGTTCTCCTGTGAGTCTAGATTTTCGAATCCGACGCGAAACTGATAGTTACTTGTAACGTTCAGGTCCTCCTAATGACGATGGAACACTCAAATTGCGTCGAGATTCGGTACATCATCCTCCAGCCGACTTGTCTCCAAGGGGATATTGCTGCCTCGGGCACCTAATGGTCGTTCTCCTGTGAGTCTAGATTTTCGAATCCGACGCAAAACTGATGGTTAATTGTAACGTTCATGGCCTCCTAATGACGATGGAACACTCAAATTGCGTCGAGATTAAATACATATTCCTTCAGCCGAAATGTCTCCATGGGTCTATTGCTACCTCGCTCACCTTATGGTCGTTCTCATTTGAGTCTAGATTTTCGAATCAGACGCAAAACTGATGGTTAATTGTAACGTTCATGGCCTCTTAATGACGATGGAACACTCAAATTGCGTCGAGATTCAATACATCGTCCTCCAGCCGACTGGTCCCCAAGGGTCTATTGCTGACTCGGGCACCTCATAGTTATTCTCCTGTGAGTCTAGATTTTCGGATCCGACGCATAACTGATAGTTAATTGTAACGTTCAGCGCCTCCTAATGACGATAGAACACTCAAATTGCGGCGAGATTCAATACATCGTCCTCCATCCGATTTGTGTGCAAGGCGATATTGCTGCCTCGGGCACCTTATTGTCGTTCCTCTGTGAGTCTAGATTTTCAAAGTCGACGCAAAAGTAATAGTTACCTGTAACGTTCAGGGCCTCCTAATGACGAAGGAACACTCAAATTGCGTCGAAATTCAATACATCGTCCTCCAGGCGACTTGTCTCCATGGGTCTATTGCTACGTCGCTCACCTTATGGTCGTTCTCCTGTGAGTCTAGATTCTCGAATCCGACGCAAAACTGATGTTTAATTGTAACATTAATGGCCTCCTAATGACGATGGAACAGTCAAATTGCGTCGAGATTCAATACATCGTTCTCCAGCTGACTTGTCTCCAAGGGGATATTGCTGCCTCGGGCACATATCGTCGTTCTCCTGTGAGTCTAGATTTTCGAATCCGCCGCGAAACTGATAGTTAATTGTAACGTTCAGCGCCTCCTAATGACGATAGAACACTCAAATTGCGTCGAGATTCAATACATCGTCCTCCAGCCGACTTGTCTCCAAGGGGATATTGCTGCCTCGGCCACATATCGTCGTTCTCCTGTGAGTCTAGATTTTCGAATCCGTCGCGAAACTGATTGTTAATTGTAACGTTCAGCGCCTCCTAATGACGATAGAACACTCAAATTGCGTCGAGATTCAATACATCGTCCTCCAGCCGACTTGTCTCCAAGCGTCCATTGCTGCCTCGGGCACCTTATGGTCGTTCTCCTGTCAGTCTATATTTTTGATTCCGACATATAACTGATAGTTAATTGTAACGTTCAGGGCCTCCTAATGACGATGGAACACTCAAATTGCGTCGCGATTCAATACATCGACCTCCAGCCGACTTCTCTCCAAGGCTCAATTGCTGCGTTTGGCACCTAATGGTCTTGCTCCTATGAGTCTACATTTTCGAATCCGACCCAAAACTGATGGTTAATTGTAACGTTCAGGGCCTCCGATTGACGATGGAACACTCAAATTGCGTCGCGATTCAATACATCGACCTCCAGCCGACTTGTCTCCAAGGGTCAATTGCTGCCTTTGGCACCTAAAGGTCTTGCTCCCGTGAGTCTATATTTTCGAATCCGACGCGAAACTGATAGTTAATTGTAACGTTCAGGGCCTCCTAATGACGATGGAACACTCAAATTGCGTCGAGATTCAATACATCGTCCTCCAGCTGACTTGTCTCCAAGGAGATATTGCTGCTTCGGGCACCTTATGGTCGTTCTCCAGTGAGTCTAGATTTTCGAATCCGACGCAAAACTGATGGTTAATTGTAAAGTTCATGGCCTCTTAATGACGATGGAACACTCAAATTGCGTCGAGATTCAATACATCGTCCTCCAGCCGACTTGTATGCTAGGGGATATTGCTGCCTCGGGCACCTTATCGTCGTTCCTCTGTGAGTCTAGATTTTCGAATCCGACTCAAAACTAATAGTTAATTGTAACGTTCAGGGCCCACCTAATGACGATAGAACACTCAAATTGCGTCGAGATTCAATACGTCGTCCTCCAGCCGGGTTGTCTCCAAGGGTATATTGCTGCCTCGGGCACCATATGGTCCGTCTCCTGTGACTCTAGATTTTCGAATCCGACTCAAAACTTGTAGTTACTTGTAACGTTCAGGGCCTCCTAATGACGTTGTAACACTAAAATTACATCGAGATTCAATACATCGTCCACCCGCCGACTTGTCTCCAACGGGATATTGCTGCCTTGGGCACCATGTGGTCCGTCTCCTGTGAGTGTAGATTATCGAATCCGACGCAAACAAGATAGTTATTTGTAACGTTTAGGCCTCCTAATGACGAAGGAACACTCAAATTGCGTCGAAATTCAATACATCGTCCTCTAGCCGACTTGTGTGCTAGGGGATATTGCTGCCTCGGGCACCTTAACGCCGTTCTCCCGTGAGTCTAGATTTTCGGATCCGACGCATAACTGATAGTTAATTGTAACGTTCAGCGCCACCTAATGGCGATAGAACACTCAAATTGCGTCGAGATTCAATACATCGTCCTCCAGCCGACTTGTCTACAAGGGGATATTGCTGCCTCGGGCACCTTATGGTCCGCCTCCTGTTAGTCTAGATTTTCGAATCCGACGCGAAACTGATAGTTAATTGTAACGTTCAGGGCATCCTAATGACGATGGAACACTCAAATTGCGTCGAGATTCAATACATCGTCCTCCATCCGACTTGTCTCCAAGGGGATATTGCTGCCTCGCGCACCATATGGTCCGTTTCCTGTAGGTCTAGAAATTCGAATCCGACGCAAAACGGACTGCTAATTGTAACGTTCAGAGCCTCCTAATGACGATGGTACGCTCAAATTGCATCAAGATTTAATACATCGTCATTCAGATGACTTGTCTTAAACAGTCTATTGCTGCCTCGGGCACCTTATTGTCGTTTTCCTCTGAGTCTAAACTTTCGAATCCGACGCAAAACTGATAGTTAATTGTAACGTTCAGGGCCTGCTAATGGCGATGGAACACTCAAATTGCGTCTCGATTAAATACATCTTCCTCCAGCCGACTTCTCTCCAAGGGTCAATTGCTGCCTTTGGCACCTAATGGTCTTGCTCCTGTGAGTCTAGATTTTCGAAGCGGACGCCAAACTGATATTTAATTGTAAAATTAAGGGCCTCCTAATGACGCTGGAACACTCAAATTGCGTCGAGATTCAATACATCGTCCTCCAGCCGACTTGTCTCCAAGGGGATATTGCTGCCCCGGGCACCATATGGTCCGTCTCCTGTGAGTCAAGATTTTCGAATCCGACGCAAAACTTGTAGTCAATTGTAAGGATCAGGGCCTCCTAATGACGATGGAACACTCAAATTGCGTCGAGATCCAATACATCGACTTCCCGCCGACTTGTCTCCAACGGGATATTGCTGCCTCGGGCACCATGTGGTCCGTCTCCTGTGAGTCTAGATATTCGAATCCGACGCAAAAGTGATAGCTAATTGAAACGTCAGGGCCTCCTAATGACAAATGAACACTCAAATTGCGTCGAGATTCTGTACGTCGTCCTCCAGACGACTTGTCTACAAGGGGATCTTGCTGCCTCGGGCAGCTTACGGTCTGATTCCTGTGGTTCTAGATTTTCGAATCCGACGCAAACCGGATAGTTAATTGTAACGTTCAGGGCCTCCTAATGACGATGGAACACTGAAATTGCGTCGGGATTCAGTACGTCGTCCTCCAGCCGACTTGTCTCCAAGGGGATATTGCTGCCTCGGGCACCATATGGTCCGTCTACTGTGAGTCTAGATTTTCGTATCCGACGCAAAACTTGTAGTTAATTGTAACGTTCAGGGCCTCCTAATGACGATGGAACACTCAAATTACGTCGAGATTCAATACATCGTCGAACCGCCGACTTGTCACCAACGGGATATTGCTGCCTCGGGCACCATGTGGTCCGTCTCCTGTGAGTCTAGATTTTCGAATCCGACGCAAACCGATAGTTTTTGTAACGATGAGGGCCTCCTAATGTCGATTGAACACTCAAATTGCGTCAAGATTCAATACATCGTCCTCCAGCAGACTTGTCTCCATGTGTCTACTGCTATCTCTTTCACCTTATAGTCGTTCTCCTGTGAGTCTAGATTTTCGAATACGACGCAAAACGGACTGCTAATTGTAACGTTCATGGCCTCCTATTGACGATGGAACACTCAAATTGCGTCGAGATTCAATACATCGTCCTCCAGCCGACTTGTCTCCAACGGGATATTGCTGCTCCGGGCACATATCGTCGTTCTCCTGTGAGTCTACATTTTCGAATCCGACGCGAAACTGATAGTTAATTGTAACGTTCAGAACCTCCTAATGACGATGGAACACTCAAATTGCGTCGAGATTCAATACAACGTCCTCCAGCCGACATCTCTCGAAGGGGATATTGCTGCCTCGGGCACCACGTGGTCCGTCTCCTGTAGGTCCAGATATTCGAATGCGACGCAAAACGGACTGCTAATTGTAACGTTCAGAGCCTCCTAATGACGATGGAACACTCATATAGAATCAAGATTCAATACATCGTCATTCAGCCGACTTGTCTCCTACGGTCTATTGCTGAGTCTACATTTTCGAATCCGACGCAAAACTAATAGTTATTGTAACGTTCAGGGCCTCCTAATGACGATGGAACACTGAAACAGCGTCGAGATTCAATACATCGTCCTTCAGTCGACTTGTCTCCAAGGGTCCATTGCTGCCTCGGGCACCATATGGTCCGTCTCCTGTGAGTCAAGAATTTCGAATCCGACACAAAACTTGTAGTTACTTGTAACGTTCAGGGCCTCCTAATGACGATGGAACACTCAAATTACGTCGAGATTCAATACATCGTCTACCCGCCGACTTGTCTCCAACGGGATATTGCTGCCTTGGGCACCTTGTATTCCGGCTCCTGTGAGTCTAGATTTTCGAATCCGACGCACAAAAGATAGTTAATTGTAACGTTCAGGGCCTAGTAATGACGATGGAACACTCAAATTGCGTCGAGATTCAATACATCGTCCTCCAGCCGACTTGACTCCAAGGGTCAATTGCTGCCTCGGTCACCATATGGTCCGACTCCTGTGAGTCTAGAATTTCGAATCCGACGCAAACCTGATAATTAATTGTAACGTTTAGGGCCTAGTAATGACGATGAAACACTCAAATTGCGTCGAGATTCAATACATCGTCCACCAGGCGACTTGTCTCCAGATGTCTATTGTACCCTCGGGCACCTTATGGTCGTTCTCCCGTGAGCGTAGATTTTCGAATTCGTTGCGAAACTGATAGTTAATTGTAACGTTCAGGGCCTCCTAATGACGATGGAACACTCAAATTGCGTCGAGATTCAATACATCGTCCTCCATCCGACTTGTCTCCAAGCTGATATTGCTGCCTCGGGCACCATATGGTCCGTCTCCTGTAGGTCTAGATATTCGAATCCGACGCCAAACGGACTGCTAATTGTAACGTTCAGAGCCTCCTAATGACGATGGTACACTCCAATTGCGTCAAGATTCAATACATCGTCATTCAGAAGACTTGTCTCCAACAGTCTATTGCTGCCTCGGGCACCTTATTGTCGTTTTCCTCTTAGTCTAAACTTTCGAATCCAACGCAAAACTGATAGTTAATTGTAACGTTCAGGGCCTCCTAATGACGATGGAACACTCAAATTGCGTCGCGATTAAATACATCGTCCTCCAGCCGACTTCTCACCAAGGGTCAATTGCTGCCTTTGGCACCTAGTGCTCTTGCTCCTGTGAGGCTAGATTTTCGAAGCGTACGCCAAACTGATATTTAATTGTAACGTTAAGGGCCTCCTAAAGACGATGGAAAACTCAAATTGCGTAGAGATTCAATACATCGTCCTCCAGACGACTTGTCTACAAGGGGATCTTGCTGTCTCGGGCACCTTATGCTCCGTCTCCTGTGAGTCTAGATTTTCGAATCCGACGCAAAACTGATGGTTAATTGTAATGTTCAGGGCCTCCTAATGACGATGGAACACTCAAATTGCGTCGCGATTCAATACATCGTCCTCCAGCCGACTTCTCTCCAAGGCTCAATTGCTGCCTTTGGCACCTAATGGCCTAGCTCCTGTGAGTCTAGATTTTCGAATCCGACGCAATACTGATGGTTAATTGTAACGTTCAGGGCCTCCGAATGGCGATGGAACACTCAAATTGCGTCCTGATTCAATACATCGTCCTCCAGTCGACATGTCTCCAACGGTCCATTGCTGCCTTTGGCACCTAATGGTCTTGCTCCCGTGAGTCTAGAGTTTCGAATCCGACGCGAAACTGATAGTTAATTGTAATGTTCAGGGCCTCCTAATGACGATGGAACACTCAAATTGCGTCGAGATTCAATACATCGTCCTCCAGCCGACTTGTCTCCAAAGGGTTATTGCTGCCTCGTACACCTTATGGTCGTTTTCCTGTGAGTCTAGATTTTCGAATCCGACGCAAAACTGATGGTTATTTGTAACGTTCATGGCCTCCTAATGACGATGGAACACTCAAATTCCGTCGAGATTCAATACATCGTCCACCCGCCGACTTGTCTCCAACGGGATATTGCTGCCTCGGGCACCATGTGGTCCGTCCCATGTGAGTGCAGATTATCGAATCCGACGCGAAAAAGACAGTTAATTGTAACGTTCAGGGCTTCCTAATGACGAAGGAACACTCAAATTGCGTCGAAGTTCAATACATCGTCCTCCAGCCGACTTGTCTCCATGGGTCTATTGCTACCTCGCTCACCTTATGGTCGTTCTCCTGTGATTCTAGATTTTCGAATCCGACGCAAAACTGATGGTTAATTGTAACGTTCATGGCCTCCTAATGACGATGGAACACTCAAATTGCGTCGAGATTTAATACATCGTCCTCCAGCTGACTTGTCTCCAAGTGTCTATTGCTGCCTCGGGCACCTTATGGTCGTTCTCCTGTGAGTCTAGATTTTCGAATCCGACGCAAAATGATAGTGAATTGTAACGTTTAGGGCCTCCTAATGACGATGGAACACTCAAATTGCGTCGCGATTCAATCCTTCGCCCTCCAGTCGACTTGCCTCCAAGGGTCAATTGCTGCCTTTGGCACCTAATGGTCTTGCTCCCGTGAGTCTAGATTTTCGAATTCGACGCATAACTGATAGTTAATTGTAACGTGCAGCGCCTCCTTATGACGATAGAACACTCAAATTGCGTCGAGATTCAATACATCGTCCTCCAGCCGACTTGTCTACAAGGGTCTATTGCTGCCTCGGGCACATATCTTCGTTCTCCTGTGAGACTTGATTTTCGAATCCGACGCGAAACTGATAGGCAATTGTAACGTTCAGGGCCTCCTAATGACGATGGAACACTCAAATTGCGTCGAAATTCAATACATCGTCCTCCAGCCGACTTGTGTGCTAGGGGATATTGCTGCCTCGGGCACCTTATTGTCGTTCCTCTGTGAGTATAGATTTTCGAATCCGACGCAAAACTAATAGTTAATTGAAACGTTCAGGGCCTCCTAACGACGATAGAACACTCAAAATTCGTCGAGATTCAATACGGCGTCCTCCAGCCGACTTGTCTCCAACAGGATATTGCTGCCTCGGGCACCATATGGTCCGTCTTCTGTGAGTCTAGATTCTCGAATCCGACGCAAGACTTGTAGTTACTTGTAACGCGCAGGGCTTCCTAATGACGATGTAACACTCAAATTACGTCGAGATTCAATACATCGTCCCCCGCCGACTTGTCTCGAACGGAATATTGCTGCCTCGGGCACCATGTGGTCCGTCTCCTGTGAGTCTAGATTTTCGAATCCGACTCAAAACTTGTAGTTACTTGTAACGTTCAGGGACTCCTAATGACGATGCAACACACAAATTACGTCGAGATTCAAAACATCGTCCACCTGCCGACTTGTCTCCAACGGGATATTGCTGCCTCGGGCACCATGTGGTCCGTCCAATGTGAGAGCAGATTATCGAATCCGACGCAAAAAGATAGTTCATTGTAACGTTCAGTGCCTCCTAATGACGAAGGAACACTCAAATTGCGTCGAAATTCAATACATCGTCCTCCAGCCGACTTGTCTCCATGGGTCTATTGCTACCTCGCTCACCTTATGGTCCTTCTCCTGTGATTCTAGATTTTCGAATCCGACGCAAAACTGATGGTCAATTGTAACGTTCATGGCCTCCTAATGACGATGGAACACTCAAATTGCGTCGAGTTTCAATACATCGTCCTCCAGCCGACTAGTCTCCAAGGGTCTATTGCTGCCTCGGGCACCTAATGGTCGTTCTCCTGTGAGTCTAGATTTTCTGATCCGACGCATAACTGATAGTTTATTGTAACGTTCTGCGCCTCCTAATGACGTTAGAACACTCAAATTGCGTCGAAATTTAATACATCGTCCTCCAGCCAACTTGTCTACAAGGGGATATTGCTGCCTCGGGCACCTTATTGTCCGCCTCCTGTTAGTCTAGATTTTCGATTCCGACGCAAAACTGATAGTTAATTGTGACGTTCATGGCCTCCTAATGACGATGAAACACTCAAATTGCGTCGAGATTCAATACATCGTCCTACAGCCGACTTGTCTCCTAGGGTCTATTGCTGCCTCGGGCACCTTATGGTCGTTCTCCTGTGAGTCTAGATTTTCGGATCCGACGCATAGCTGATAGTTAATTTTAACGTTCAACGCCTCCTAATGACGATAGAACACTCAAATTGCGTCGAGTTTCAATACATCGTCTTCCAGCCGACTTGTCTACAAGGGTCTATTGCTGCCTCGGGCACATATTATCGTTCTCCTGTGAGTCTACATTTTCGAATCCGACGCGAAACTGATGGTTAATTGTAACGCTCAGAGCCTCCTAATGACGATGGAACACTCAAATTGCGTCGAGATTCAATACATCGTCCTCCAGCCGACTTGTCTCCAAGGGCATATAGCTGCCTCATGCACCATATTGGACCGTCTCCTGTGAGTAGATTTTCGAATGCGACGCAAAACTTGTAGTTAATTGTAACGTTCAGGGCCTCCTAATGACGATAGAGTACTCAAATTGCGTCGAGATTCAATACATCGTCCTCCCGCCGACTTGTCTCCAACGGGATATTGCTCCCTCGGGCACCATGTGGTCCGTCTCCTGTGAGTCTAGATTTTCGAATCCGACGCAAAAATGATAGTTAATTGTAACGTTCAGGGCCTCCTAATGACGATGGAACACTCAAATTGCGTCGAGATTCAATACATCGTCCTCCAGCCGACTTGTCTCCATGGGTCTATTGCTACCTCGCTCACCTTATGGTCGTTCTCCTGTGAGTCTAGATTTTCGAATCCGACGCAAAACTGATGGTTAATTGTAACGTTCAGGGCCTCCTAATGACGATAGAGTACTCAAATTGCGGCGAGATTCAATACATCGTCCTCCCGCCGACTTGTCTCCAACGGGATATTGCTCCCTAGCGCACCATGTGGTCCGTCTCCTGTGAGTCTAGATTTTCGAATCCGACGCTAAAATGATAGTTAATTGTAACGTTCAGGGCCTCCTAATGTCAAAGGAACACTCAAATTGCGTCGAGATTCAATACATCGTCCTCCAGTCGACTTGTCTCCAAGGGGAGATTGCTGCCTCGGGCACCATATGGTCCGTCTCCTGTGAGTCTAGATTTTCGAATCCGACTCAAAACTTGTAGTTACTTGTAACGTTCAGGGCCTTCTAATGACGATGTAACACTCAAATTACGTCGAGATTCAATACATCGTCCACCCGCCGACTTGTCTCCAACGGGATATTGCTGCCCCGGGCACCATGTGGTACGTCTCCTGTGAGTGCAGATTATCGAATCCGACGCAAAAAAGATAGTTAATTGTAACGTTCAGGGCCTCCTATTGACGAAGGAACACTCAAATTTCGTCGAAATTCAATACATCATCCTCCAACCGACTTGTGTGCTCGGGGATATTGCTGCCTCGGGCACCTTATCGTCGTTCCTCTGTGAGTCTAGGTTTTTTTGAATCCGACGCAAAACTAATAGTTAATTGTAACTTTCAGGGGCTCCTAATGACGATAGAGTACACAAACTGCGTCGAGATTCAATACGTCGTCCTCCAGCCGACTTGTCTCCAAGGGGTTATTGCTGCCTCGGGCACCATATGGTCCATCTCCTGTGAGTCTAGATTTTCGAATCCTACTCAAAACTTGAAGTTACTTGAAACGTTCAGGGCCTCCTAATGACGATGTAAAAATCAAATTACGTCGAGATTGAATACATCGTCCACCCGCCGACTTGTCTCCAACGGGATATTGCTGCCTCGGGCACCATTTGGTCCGTATCCTGCGAGTGCAGATTATCGAATCCGACGCAAAAAAGATAGTTAATTGTAACGTTCAGGGCCTCCTAATGACGAAGAAACACTCAAATTGCGTCGGAATTCAATACATCGTCCTCCAACCGACTTGTCTCCATGGGTCTATTGCTACCTCGCTCACCTTATGGTCGTTCTCCTGTGAGTCAAGATTTTCGAATCCGACGCAAAAATGATGGTTAATTGAAACGTTCATGGCCTCCTAATGACGATGGAACACTCACATTGCGTCGAGATTCAATACATCGTCCTCCAGCCGACTTGTCTCCAAGGGGATATTGCTGCCTCATGCACCATATTGGTCCGTCTCCTGTGAGTAGATTTTCGAATGCGACGCAAAACTTGTAGTTAATTGTAACGTTCAGGGCCTCCTAATGACGATGGAACACTCAAATTGCGTCGAGATACAATACATCGTCCTCCCGCCGACTTGTCTCCAACGGGATATTGCTCCCTCGGGCACCATGTGGTCCGTCTCCTATGAGTCTAGATTTTCGAATCCGACGCAAAAATGATAGTTAATTGTAACGTTCGAGGCCTCCTAATGTCGAAGGAACACTCAAATTGCGTCGAGATTCAATACATCGTCCTCCACCCGACTTGTCTCCAAGGGTCTATTGCTGCCTCGGGCACCTTAAGGTCGTTCTCCTGTGAGTCTAGATTTTCGGATGCGACGCATAACTGATAGTTAATTGTAACGTTCAGCGACTCCTAATGACGATAGAACACTCTAATTGCGTCGAGATTAAAAACATCGTCCTCGAGCCGACTTGTCTACAAGGGGATATTGCTGCCTCGGGCACCTTATGATCCGCCTCCTGTTAGTCTAGATTTTCGAATCCGTTGCAAAACTGATAGTTAATTGTAACGTTCATGGCCTTCTAATAAAGATGGAACACTCAAATTGCACGAGATTCAATACATCGTCCTCCAGCCGACTTGTGTGCAAGGGGATATTGCTGCCACGGGCACCTTATTGTCGTTCCTCTGTGAGTCTAGATTTTCAAATTCGACGCAAAACTAATAGTTAATTGTAACGTTCAGGGACTCCTAATGACGAAGGAACACTGAAATTGCGTCGAAATTCAATACATCGTGCTCCAGGCGACTTGTCTCCAAGGGTCTAGTGCTACCTCGCTCACCTTATGGTCGTTCTCCTGTGAATCTAGATTTTCCAATCCGACGCTAAACTGATGGTTAAATGTAACATTCATGGCCTTCTAATGACGATGGAACACTCATATTGCGTCGAGATTCAATACATCGTCCTCCAGCCGACTTGTCTCCAAGGGGATATTGCTGCCTCGGGCACATATCGTCGTTCTCCTATGAGTCTAGATTTTCGAATCCGACGCGAAAGTGGTAGTTAATTGCAACGTTCAGCGCCTCCTAATGACGATAGAACACTCAAATTGCGTCGAGATCAATACATCGTCCTCCAGCCGTGTTGTCTCCAAGCGTGCATTGCTGCCTCGGGCACCTTATGGTCGTTCTCCTGTGAGTCTATATTTTCGATTCCGACACATAACTGATAGTTAATTGTAACGATCAGGGCCTCCTAATGACGATGGAACACTCAAATTGCGTCGCGATTCAATACATCCTCCTCCAGCCGACTTCTCTCCAAGGCTCAATTGCTGCCCTTGGCACCTAATGGTCTTGCTCCTGTGAGTCTAGTTTTTCGTATCCGACGCAAAACTAATAGTTAATTGTAACGTTCAGGGCCTCCTAATGACGATAGAACACTCAAATTGCGTCGAGATTCAATACATCGTCCTCCAGCCGACTTGTCTCCAAGGGGATATTGCTGCCTCGGGGACCTTATGGTCGTTCTCCTGTGAGTCTAGATTTTCGAATCCGACGCAAAACTGATCGTCAATTGTAACGTTCATGGCCTCTTAATGACGATGGAACACTCAAATTGCGACGAGAGTCAATACATCGTCCTCCAGCCTACTTCTCTCCAAGGGTCTATTGCTGCCTCGGGCACATATCGTCGTTCTCCTGTGAGTCTAGATTTTCGAATCCGACGCGAAACTGATAGTTAATTGAGACGTTCAGGGCCTCCTAATGACGATGGAAAACTCAAATTGCGTCGAGATTCAATACATCGTACTCCAGCCGACTTGTGTGCTAGGGGATATTGCTGCCTCGGGCACCTTATCGTCGTCCCTCTGTGAGTCTAGATTTTCGAATCCGACGCAAAACTAATAGTTAATTGTAACTTTCAGGTCCTCCAAATGACGATAGAACACTCAAATTGCGTCGAGATTCGATACGTCGTCCTCCAGCCGACTTGTCTCCAAGGGGTTATTGCTGCCTCGGGCACCTAATGGTCGTTCTCCTGTGAGTCTATATTTTCGATTGCGACACATAACTGATAGTTAATTGTAACGTTCAGGGCCGCCTAATGACGATAGAACACTCAAATTGCGTCGCGATTCAGTACATCTCCCATTAGCCGACTTGTCTCCAAGCGTCCATTGCTGCCTTGGGCACCTAATGGTCGTTCTCCTGTGAGTCTATATTTTCGATTCCGACACATAACTGACAGTTAATTGTGACGTTCAGGGCCTCCTAATGACGATGGAACACTCAAATTGCGTCGCGATTCAATACATCGTCCTCCAGCCGACTTCTCTCCAAGGCCCAATAGCTGCCTTTGGCACCTAATGGTCTTGCTCCTGTGAGTCTAGTTTTTCGAATCCGATGCAAAACTGATGGTTAATTGTAACGTTCAGGGCCTCCGAATGACGATGGAACACTCAAATTGCGTCGCGATTCAATACATCGTCCTCCAGCCGACTTGTCTCCAAGGGTCAATTGCTGCCTTTGGCACCTAATGGTCTTGCTCCCGTGAGTCTAGATTTTCGAATTCGACGCGAAACTGATAGTTAATTGTAACGTTCAGGGCCTCCTAATGACGATGGAACACTCAAATTGCGTCGAGATTCAATACATCGTCCTCCAGCCGACTTGTCTCCAAGGGGATATTGCTGCCTCGGGCACCTTATGGTCGTTCTCCTGTGAGTCTAGATTTTCGAATCCGACGCAAAACTGATGGTCAATTGTAACGTTTATGGCCTCTTAATGTCGATGGAACACTCAAATTGCGTCGAGATTCGATACGTCGTCCTCCAGCCGACTTGTCTACAAGGGTCTATTGCTGCCTCGGGCACATATCGTCGTTCTCCTGTGAGTCTAGATTTTCGAATCCGACGCGAATCTGATAGTTAATTGAGACGCTCAGGGCCTCCTAATGACGATGGAACACTCAAATTGCGTCGAGATTCAATACATCGTCCTCCAGCGACTTGTGTGCTAGGGGGTAATGCTGCCTTGGGCACCTTATCGTCGTTCCTCTGTGAGTCTAGATTTTCGAATCCGACGCAAAACTAATAGTTAATTGTAACGTTCAGGGACTCCTAATGACGAAGGAACACTGAAATTGCGTCGAAATTCAATACATCGTGCTCCAGGCGACTTGTCTCCAAGGGTCTAGTGCTACCTCGCTCACCTTATGGTCGTTCTCCTGTGAATCTAGATTTTCCAATCCGACGCTAAACTGATGGTTAAATGTAACATTCATGGCCTTCTAATGACGATGGAACACTCATATTGCGTCGAGATTCAATACATCGTCCTCCAGCCGACTTGTCTTCAAGGGGATATTGCTGCCTCGGGCACATATCGTCGTTCTCCTATGAGTCTAGATTTTCGAATCCGACGCGAAAGTGGTAGTTAATTGCAACGTTCAGCGCCTCCTAATGACGATAGAACACTCAAATTGCGTCGAGATTCAATACATCGTCCTCCAGCCGACTTGTCTCCAAGCGTGCATTGCTGCCTCGGGCACCTTATGGTCGTTCTCCTGTGAGTCTATATTTTCGATTCCGACACATAACTGATAGTTAATTGTAACGATCAGGGCCTCCTAATGACGATGGAACACTCAAATTGCGTCGCGATTCAATACATCCTCCTCCAGCCGACTTCTCTCCAAGGCTCAATTGCTGCCCTTGGCACCTAATGGTCTTGCTCCTGTGAGTCTAGTTTTTCGAATCCGACGCAAAACTAATAGTTAATTGTAACGTTCAGGGCCTCCTAATGACGATAGAACACTCAAATTGCGTCGAGATTCGATACGTCGTCCTCCAGCCGACTTGTCTCCAAGGGGATATTGCTGCCTCGGGCACCATATGGTCCGTCTCCTGTGAGTCTAGATTTTCGAATCCGACTCAAAACTTGTAGTTACTTGTAACGTTCAGGGTCTCCTAATGACGATGTAACACTCAAATTACGTCGAGATTCAATTCATCGTCCACCCGCCGACTTGTCTCCAACGGGTTAATGCTGACTCGGGCACCATGTGGTCCGTCTCCTGTGAGTGCAGAATATCGAATCCGACGCAAAAAAGATACCTAATTGTAACGTTCAGGGCCTCCTAATGACGAAGGAACACTCAAATTGCGTCAAAATTCAATACATCGTCCTCCAGCCGACTTGGCTAAATGGGTCTATTGCTACCTCGCTCACCTTATGGTCGTTCTCCTGTGAGTCTAGATTTTCGAATCCGACGCAAAACTGATCGTCAATTGTAACGTTCATGGCCTCTTAATGACGATGGAACACTCAAATTGCGACGAGAGTCAATACATCGTCCTCCAGCCTACTTCTCTCCAAGGGTCTATTGCTGCCTCGGGCACCTTATGGTTATTCTCCTGTGAGTTTAGATTTTCGGATCCGACACATAACTGATAGTTAATTGTAACGTTCAGCGCCTCCTAATGACGATAGAACACTCAAATTACGTCGAGTTTCAATACATCGTCCTCCAGCCGACTTGTCTACAAGGGTGTATTGCTGCCTCGGGCACATATCGTCGTTCTCCTGTGAGTCTAGATTTTCGAATCCGACGCGAAACTGATAGTTAATTGAGACGTTCAGGGCCTCCTAATGACGATGGAAAACTCAAATTGCGTCGAGATTGAATACATCGTACTCCAGCCGACTTGTGTGCTAGGGGATATTGCTGCCTCGGGCACCTTATCGTCGTCCCTCTGTGAGTCTAGATTTTCGAATCCGACGCAAAACTAATAGTTAATTGTAACTTTCAGGTCCTCCAAATGACGATAGAACACTCAAATTGCGTCGAGATTCGATACGTCGTCCTCCAGCCGACTTGTCTCCAAGGGGATATTGCTGCCTCGGGCACCTAATGGTCGTTCTCCTGTGAGTCTATATTTTCGATTCCGACACATAACTGATAGTTAATTGTAACGTTCAGGGCCACCTAATGACGATGGAACACTCAAATTGCGTCGCGATTCAGTACATCTCCCATTAGCCGACTTGTCTCCAAGCGTCCATTGCTGCCTTGGGCACCTAATGGTCGTTCTCCTGTGAGTCTATATTTTCGATTCCGACACATAACTGACAGTTAATTGTGACATTCAGGGCCTCCTAATGACGATGGAACACTCAAATTGCGTCGCGATTCAATACATCGTCCTCCAGCCGACTTCTCTCCAAGGCCCAATAGCTGCCTTTGGCACCTAATGGTCTTGCTCCTGTGAGTCTAGTTTTTCGAATCCGATGCAAAACTGATGGTTAATTGTAACGTTCAGGGCCTCCGAATGACGATGGAACACTCAAATTGCGTCGCGATTCAATACATCGTCCTCCAGCCGACTTGTCTCCAAGGGTCAATTGCTGCCTTTGGCACCTAATGGTCTTGCTCCCGTGAATCTAGATTTTCGAATCCGACGCGAAACTGATAGTTAATTGTAACGTTCAGGGCCTCCTAATGACGATGGAACACTCAAATTGCGTCGAGATTCGATACGTCGTCCTCCAGCCGACTTGTCTACAAGGGTCAATAGCTGCCTCGGGCACCTTATGGTCGTTCTCCTGTGAGTCTAGATTTTCGAATCCGACGCAAAACTGATGGTCAATTGTAACGTTTATGGCCTCTTAATGACGATGGAACACTCAAATTGCGTCGAGATTCGATACGTCGTCCTCCAGCCGACTTGTCTACAAGGGTCTATTGCTGCCTCGGGCACATATCGTCTTTCTCCTGTGAGTCTAGATTTTCGAATCCGACGCGAATCTGATAGTTAATTGAGACGCTCAGGGCCTCCTAATGACGATGGAACACTCAAATTGCGTCGAGATTCAATACATCGTCCTCCAGCGACTTGTGTGCTAGGGGGTAATGCTGCCTCGGGCACCTTATCGTCGTTCCTCTGTGAGTCTAGATTTTCGAATCCGACGCAAAACTAATAGTTAATTGTAACTTTCAGGGCCTCCTAATGACGATAGAACACTCAAATTGCGTCGAGATTCGATACGTCGTCCTCCAGCCGACTTGTCTCCAAGGGGATATTGCTGCCTCGGGCACCATATGTTCCGTCTCCTGTGAGTCTAGATTTTCGAATCCGACTCAAAACTTGTAGTTACTTGTAACGTTCAGGATCTCCTAATAACGATGTAACACTCAAATTACGTCGAGATTCAATTCATCGTCCACCCGCCGACTTGTCTCCAACGGGTTATTGCTGACTCGGGAACCATGTGGTCCGTCTCCTGTCAGTGCAGAATATCGAATCCGACGCAAAAAAGATACCTAATTGTAACGTTCAGGGCCTCGTAATGACGAAGGAACACTCAAATTGCGTCGGAATTCAATACATCGTCATCCAGCCGACATGTGTGCTAGGGGATATTGCTGCCTCGGGCACCTTATCGTCGTTCCTCTGTGAGTTTTGATTTTCGAATCCGGCGCATAACTAATAGTTAATTGTAACGTTCAGGGCCTCCTAATGACGATAGAGTACTCAAATTGCGTCGAGATTCAATACGTCGTCCTCCAGCCGACTTGTCTCCAAGGGGATATTGCTGCCTCGGGCACCATATGGTCCATCTCCTGTGAGTCTAGATTTTCGAATCCGACTCAAATTTTGTAGTTACTTGTAACGTTCAGGGCCTCCTAATGACAATGTAACACTCAAATGACGTCGAGATTCAATACATCGTCCACCCGCCGACTTGTCTCCAACGGGATATTGCTGCCTCAGGCACCATGTGGTCCGTATCCTGTGAGTGCAGATTATCGAATACGACGCAAAAAAGATAGTTAATGTAACGTTCAGGGCACCTAATGACGAAGGAACACTCAAATTGCGTCGAAATTCAATACATCGTCCTCCAGCCGACTTGGCTCCATGGGTCTATTGCTACCTCGCTCACCTTATGGTCGTTCTCCTGTGGGTCTAGATTTTCGAATCCGACGCAAAACTGATGGTTAATTGTAACTTTCATGGCCTCCAAATGACGATGGAACACTCAAATTGCGTCGAGATTCGATACATCGTCCTGCAGGCGACTTGTCCACAAGGGGATATTGCTGCCTCGGGCACCTTATGGTCCGCCTCCTGTGAGTCTAGATTTTCGAATCCGACGCAAAACTGATAGTTAATTGTAACGTTCATGGCCTCCTAATGACGATGGAACACTCAAATTGCGTCGAGATTCAATACATCGTCCTCCAGCCGACTTGTCTCCAAGGGTCTATTGCTGCCTCGGGCACCTTATGGTCGTTCTCCTGTGGGTCTAGATTTTCGGATCCGACGCATAGCTGATAGTTAATTGTAACGTTCAGCGTCTCCTAATTACGATAGAACACTCAAATTGCGTCGAGATTCAATACATCGTCTTCCAGTGGACTTGTCTATAAGGGTCTATTGCTGCCTCGGGCACCTTATGGTCGTTCTCCTGTGAGTCCAGATTTTCGAATCCGACGCAAAACTGATGGTTAATTGTAACGTTCAGGGCCTCCTAATGATGATGGAACACTCAAATTGCGTCGAGATTAAATACATAATCCTCCAGCCGACTTGTCTCCATGGGTCTATTGCTACCTCGCTCACCTTATGGTCGTTCTCCTGTGAGTCTATATTTTCGATTCCGACACATAACTGACAGTTAATTGTAACGTTCAGGGCCTCCTAATGACGATGGAACACTCAAATTGCGTCGCGATTCAATACACCGTCCTCTAGCCGACTTCTCTCCAAGGCTCAATTGCTGCCTTTGGCACCTAATGGTCTTGCTCCTGTGAGTCTAGTTTTTCAAATCCGACGCAAAACTGATGGTTAATTGTAACGTTCAGGGCCTCCGAATGACGATGGAACACTCAAATTGCGTCGCGATCCAATACATCGTTCTCCAGCCGACTTGTCTCCAAGGGTCAATTGCTGCCTTTGGCACCTAATCGTCTTGCTCCCGTGAGTCTAGATTTTCGAATCCGAGGCGAAACTGATAGTTAATTGTATCGTTAAGGGCCTCCTAATGACGATGGAACACTCAAATTGCGTCGAGATTCAATACATCGTCCTCCAGCCGACTTGTCTCCAAGGGGATATTGCTGCCTCGGGCACCTTATGGTCGTTCTCCTGTGAATCTAGATTTTCGGATCCGACGCATAACTGATAGTTAATTGTAACATTCAGCGCCTCCTAATGACAATAGAACACTCAAATTGCGTTGAGATTCAATACATCGTCTTCCAGCCGACTTGTCTACAAGGGTCTATTGCTGCCTCGGGCACATATCGTCGTTCTCCTGAGAGTCGAGATTTTCGTATCCGATGCGAAACTGATAGTTAATTGTAACGTTCAGGGCCTCCTAATTACGATGGAACACTCAAATTGCGTCGAGATTCAATACATCGTCCTCCAGCCGACTTGTGTGCCAGGGGATATTGCTGCCTCGGGCACCTTATCGTCGTTCCTCTGTGAGTCTAGATTTTCGAATCCGACGCAATACTAATAGTTAATTGTAACGTTCAGGGCCTCATAATGACGATGGAACACTCAAATTGCGTCGAGATTCAAGACATCGTCCTCCAGCCGACTTGACTCCAAGGGGATATTGCTGCCTCGGGCACCTTATGGTCGTTCTCCTGTGAGTCTAGATTTTCGAATCCGACGCAAAACTGATGGTCAATTGTAACGTTCATGGCCTCTTAATACCGATGGAACAATCAAATTGCGTCGAGATTCGATACATCGTCCTCCAGCCGACTTGTCTACAAGGGTCTATTGCTGCCTCGGGCACATATCGTCGTTCTCCTGTGAGTCTAGATTTTCGAATCCGACGCGAAACTGTTAGTTAATTGAGACGCTCAGGGCCTCCTAATGACGATGGAACACTCAAATTGCGTCGAGATTCAATACATCGTCCTCCAGCGACTTGTGTGCTAGGGGATAATGCTGCCTCGGGCACCTTATCGTCGTTCCTCTGTGAGTCTAGATTTTCGAATCCGACGCAAAACTAATAGTTAATTGTAACTTTCAGGGCCTCCTAATGACGATAGAACACTCAAATTGCGTTAAGATTCGATACGTCGTCCTCCAGCCGACTTGTCTCCAAGGGGATATTGTTGCCTCGGGCACCATATGGACCGTCTCCTGTGAGTCTAGATTTTCGAATCCGACTCAAAACTTGTAGTTACTTGTAACGTTCAGGATCTCCTAATGACGATGTAACACTCAAATTACGTCGAGATTCAATTCATTGTCCACCCGCCGACTTGTCTCCAACGGGTTATTTCTGACTCGGGAACCATGTGGTCCGTCTCCTGTCACTGCAGAATATCGAATCCGACGCAAAAAAGATACCTAATTGTAACGTTCAGGGCCTCCTAATGACGAAGGAACACTCAAATTGCGTCGGAATTCAATACATCGACCGTCAGCCGACTTGTGTGCTAGGGGATATTGCTGCCTCGGCCACCTTATCGTCGTTCCTCTGTGAGTTTAGATTTTCGAATCCGGCGCATAACTAATAGTTAATTGTAACGTTCAGGGCCTACTAATGACGATAGAGTACTCAAATTGCGTCGAGATTCAATACGTCGTCCTCCAGCCGACTTGTCTCCAAGGGGATATTGCTGCCTCGGGCACCATATGGTCCATCTCCTGTGGGTCTAGATTTTCGAATCCGACTCAAATCTTGTAGTTACTTGTAACGTTCAGGGCCTCCTAATGACAATGTAACACTCAAATTACGTCGAGATTCAATACATCGTCCACCCGCCGACTTGTCTCCAACGGGATATTGCTGCCTCGGGCACCTTTTGGTCGTTCTCCTGTGAGTCTAGATTTTCGAATCCGACGCAAAACTGATGGTTAATTGTAACGTTCAGGGCCTCCTAATGATGATGGAACACTCAAATTGCGTCGAGATTAAATACATAGTCCTCCAACCGACTTGTCTCCATGGGTCTATTGCTACTTTGCTCACCTTATGGTCGTTCTCCTGTGAGTCTAGATTTTCGAATCCGACGCAATACTGATGGTTAAATGTAACATTCATGACCTCCTAATGACGATGGAACACTCAAATTGCGTCGAGATTCAATACATCGTCCTCCAGCCGACTTGCCTCCAAGGGGATATTGCTGCCTCGGGCACCTAATGGTCGTTCTGCTGTGAGTCTATATTTTCGATTCCGACACATAACTGATAGTTAATTATAACGTTCAGGGCCTCCTAATGACGATGGAACACTCAAATTGCGTCGCGATTTAGTACATCGTCCTCCAGCCGACTTGTCTCCATGCGTCCATTGCTGCCTCGGGCACCTAATGGTCGTTCTCCTGTGAGTCTATATTTTCGATACCGACACATAACTGACAGCTAATTGAAACGTTCAGGGCCTCCTAATGACGATGGAACACTCAAATTGCGTCGCGATTCAATACATCGTCCTCCAGCCGGCTTCTCTCCAAGGCTAAATTGCTGCCTTTGCCACCTAATGGTCTTGCTCCTGTGAGTCTAGTTTTTCTAATCCGATGCAAAACTGATGGTTAATTGTAACGTTCAGGGCCTCCGAATGACGATGGAAGACTCAAATTGCGTCGCGATTCAATACATCGTCCTCCAGCCGACTTGTCTCCAAGTGTCAATTGCTGCCTTTGGCACCTAATGGTCTTGCTCCCGTGAGTCTAGATTTTCGAATCCGATGCGAAACTGATAGTTAATTGTAACGTTCAGGGCCTCCTCATGACGATGGAACACTCAAATTGCGTCGAGATTCAATACATCGTCCTCCAGCCGACTTGTCTCCAAGGGGATATTGCTGCCTCGGGCACCTTATGGTCGTTCTCCTGTGAGTCTAGATTTTCGAATCCGACGCAAAACTCATGGTCAATTGTAACGTTCATGGCCTTTTAATGACGATGGAACACTCAAATTGCGTCGAGATTCAATACATCGTCCTCCAGCCGACTTGTCTCCAAGGGTCAATTGCTGAATCGGGCACCTTATGGTTGTTCTCTTGTGAATCTAGATTTTCGGATCCGACGCATAACTGATAGTTAATTGTAACGTTCAGCGCCTCCTAATGACTATAGAACACTCAAATTGCCTCGAGATTCAATACATCGTCTTCCAGCCGACTTGTCTACAAGGGTCTATTGCTGCCTCGGGCACATATCGTCGTTCTCCTGAGAGTCCAGATTTTCGTATCCGACGCGAAACTGATAGTTAAATGTAACGTTCAGGGCCTCCTAATGACGATGGAACACTCAAATTGCGTCGAGATTCAATACATCGTCCTCCAGCCGACTTGTGTGCTAGGGGATATTGCTGCCTCGGGCACCTTATCGTCGTTCCTCTGTGAGTCCTGATTTTCAAATCCGACGCAATACTAATAGTTAATTGTAACGTTCAGGGCCTCCTAATGACGATAGAACACTCAAATTGCGTCGAGATTCAATACGTCGTCCTCCAGCCGACTTGTCTCCAAGGGGATATTGCTGCCTCGAGCACCATATGGTCCGTGTCCTGTGAGTCTAGATTTTCGAATCCGACTCAAAACTTGTAGTTACTTGTAACGTTCAGGGTCTCCTAATCACGATGTAACACTCAAATTACGTCGAAATTCATTTAATCGTCCACCCGCCGACTTTTCTCCAACGGGTTATTGCTGCCTCGGGCACCATGTGGTCCGTCTCCTATGAGTGCAGATTATGGAATCCGACGCGAAAAAGGTAGTTAATTGTAACGTTCAGGGCCTCCTAATGACGAAGGAGCACTCAGATTGCGTCGAAATTCAATACATCGTCCTAAAGCCGACTTGTGTGCTAGGGGATATTGCTGCCTCGGGCACCTTATCGTTTAGATTTTCGAATACGACGCAAAACTAATAGTTAATTGTAACGTTCAGGGCCTCCTAATGACGATAGAGTACTCAAATTGCGTCGAGATTCAATACGTCGTCCTCCAGCCGACTTGTCTCCAAGGGGATATTGCTGCCTCGGGCACCATGTGGTCCATCTCCTGTGAGTCTAGATTTTCGAATCCGACTCTAAACTTGTAGTTACTTGTAACGTTCAGGGCCTCCTAATGACGATGTAACACTCAAATTACGTCGAGATTCAATTCATCGTCCACCCGCCCACTTGTCTCCAACGGGATATTGCTGCCTCGGGCACCATGTGGTCCGTATCCAGTGAGTGCAGATTATCGAATCCGACGCAAAAAAGATAGTTAATTGTAACGTTCAGGGCCTCCTAATGACGATGGAACACTCAAATTGCGTCGAGATTCAATACATCGTCCTCCAGCCGACTTGTCTCCATGGGTCTATTGCTACCTCGCCCACTTTATGGTCGTTCTACTGTAAGTCTAGATTTTCGAATCCGACGCAAAACTGAAGGTTAATTGTTAAGTTCAGGGCCTCCTAATGACGATGGAACACTTAAATTGCGTCGCGATTCAATACATCGTCCTCCAGTCGACTTCTCTCCATGGCTCAATTCCTGCCTTTGGCACGTAACGGTCTTGCTCCTGTGAGTCTAGTTTTTCGAATCCGACGCAAAACTGATGGTTAATTGTAACGTTCAGGGCCTCCGAATGACGATGGAACACTCAAATTGCGTCGCTATTCAATACATCGTCCTCCAGCCGACTTGTCTCCAAGGGTCAATAGCTGCCTTTGGCACCTAATGGTCTTGCTCCCGTGAGTCTAGATTTTCGAATCCGACGCGAAACTGATAGTTAATTGTAACGTTCAGGGCCTCCTAATGACGATAGAGTACTCTAATTGCGTCGAGATTCAATACGTCGTCCTCCAGGCGAC
The DNA here is from genome assembly GCF_023864345.2 of Schistocerca serialis cubense. Taxonomy (NCBI): domain Eukaryota; kingdom Metazoa; phylum Arthropoda; class Insecta; order Orthoptera; family Acrididae; genus Schistocerca; species Schistocerca serialis. Next base: position 7,632,842 of record NC_064638.1, on the reverse strand, counting down.
TTGTCTCCAAGGGGATATTGCTGCCTCTTTCACCATATGGTCCATCTCCTGTGAGTCTAGATTTTCGAATCCGACTCTAAACTTGTAGTTACTTGTAACGTTCAGGGCCTCCTAATGACGATGTAACACTCAAATTTCGTCGCGATTCAATACATCGTCCACCCGCCCACTTGTCTCCAACGGGATATTGCTGCCTCGGGCACCATGTGGTCCGTATCCTGTGAGTGCAGATTATCGAATCCGACGCAAAAAAGATAGTTAATTTTAACGTTCAGGGCCTCCTAATGACGAAGGAACACTCAAATTGCGTCGAAATTCAATACATCGTCCTCCAGCCGACTTGTCTCCATGGGTCTATTGCTACCTCGCCCACCTTATGGTCGTTCTCCTGTGAGTCTAAATTCACGAAACCGACGCAAAACTGATGGTTAATTGTAACGTTCAGGGCCTCCTAATGACGATGGAACAGTCATATTGCGTCGCGATTCAATACATCGTCCTGCAGCCGACTTCTCTCCAAGGCTCAAATCCTGCCTTTGGCACCTAATGGTCTTGCTCCTGTGAGTCTAGTTTTTCGAATCCGACGCAAAACTGATGGTTAATTGTAACGTTCAGGGCCTCCGAATGACGATGGAACACTCAAATTGCGTCGCGATTCAATACATCGTCCTCCAGCCGACTTGTCTCCAAAAGTCAAATGCTGCCTTTGGCACCTAATGGTCTTGCTCCCGTGAGTCTAGATTTTCGAATCCGATGCGAAACTGATAGTTAATTGTAACGTTCAGGGCCTCCTAATGACGATGGAACACTCAAATTGCGTCGAGATTCAATACATCGTCCTCCAGCCGACTTGTCTCCAAGGGGATATTGCTGCCTCGGGCACCTTATGGTCGTTCTCCTGTGAGTCTAGATTTTCGAATCCGACGCAAAACTCATATTCAATTGTAACGTTCATGGCCTTTTAATGACGATGGAACACTCAAATTGCGTCGAGATTCAATACATCGTCCTCCAGCCGACTTGTCTCCAAGGGTCAATTGCTGAATCGGGCACCTTATGGTTGTTCTCTTGTGAGTCTAGATTTTCGGATCCGACGCATAACTGATAGTTAATTGTAACGTTCAGCGCCTCCTAATGACTATAGAAACCCTCAAATTGCGTCGAGATTCAATACATCGTCTTCCAGCCGACTTGTCTACAAGGGTCTATTGCTGCCTCGGGCACATATCGTCGTTCTCCTGAGAGTCTAGATTTTCGTATCCGACGCAAAACTGATGGTCAATTGTAACGTTCATGGCCTCCTAATGACGATGGAACACACAAATTGCGTCGAGATTCAATACATCCTCCTCCAGACGACTTGTCTCCAAGGGTCTATTGCTGCCTCGGGCACCTTATGGTTGTTCTCCTGTGAGTCTAGATTTTCGGATCCGACGCATAACTCATAGTTAATTGTAACTTTCAGCGCCTCCTAATGACGATAGAACACTCAAATTGCGTCGAGATTCAATACATCGTCCTCCAGCCGACTTGTCTACAAGGGTCTATTGCTGCCTCGGGCACATATCGTCGTTCTCCTGTGAGTCTAGATTTTCGTATCCGACGCGAAACTGATAGTTAATTGTAACGTTCAGGGCCTCCTAATGACGATGGAACACTCAAATTGCGTCGAGATTCAATACATCGTCCTCCAGTTGATTTGTGTGCTAGTTGATATTGCTGCCTCGGGCACCATATGGTTCGACTCAAAACTTGTAGTTACTTGTAACGTTCAGGGTCTCCTAATGACGATGTAACACTCAAATTACGTCGAGATTCAATACATCGTCCACCCGCCAACTTGTCTCCAACGGCATATTGCTGCCTCGGGCACCATGTGGTCCGTATCCTGTGAGTGCAGATTATCGAATCCGACGCAAAAAAGATAGTTAATTGTAACATTCAGGGCCTCCGAATGACGATGGAACACTCAAATTGGGTCGCGATTCAATACATCGTCCTCCAGCCGACTTGTCTCCAAGGGTCAATTGCTGCCTTTGGCACCTAATGGTCTTGCCCCCGTGAGTCTAGATTGTCGAATCCGACGCGAAACTGATATTAATTGTAACGTTCAGGGCTTCCTAATGACGATGGAACACTCAAATTGCGTCGAGATTCGTTACATCGACCTTCAGCCGACCTGTCTCCAAGGGTCTATTGCTGCCTCGGGCTCCTTATGGTCTTTCTCCTATGAGTCTAGATTTTCGAATCCGACGCAAAACTGATAGTTAATTGTAACAATCATGGCCTCCTAATGACGATGGAACTCTCAAATTGCGTCGAGATTCAATTCATCGGCCTCCAGCCGACTTGTCTCCAAGGGGATAATGCTGCCTCGGGCACCACAGTGTCGGTCTCCTGTGAGTCTAGATTTTCGAATCCGACGCGAAACTGATAGTTAATTGTAACGTTCAGGGACTCCTAATAACGATGGAACACTCAAATTGCATCGAGATTCCATACATCCTCCATCAGCCGACTTGTCTCCAAAGGTCTATTGCTCCCTCGGGCACCTTATGGTCGTCCTCCTGTGAGTCTAGATTTTTGAATCCGACGCAAAACTGATAGTTAATTGTAACGTTCAGGGCCTCCTAATGACAATGGAACACTCAAATTGCGTCGATATTCAATACATCGTACTCCAGCCGACTTGCCTCCAAGGGTCTATTGCGGCCACGGGCACCTTATGGTTATTTATTTTATTTATTTATTTATTGTTCCGTGGGACCACATTTAGGAGAGGTCTCCATGGTCATGGAACGAGTCAATACATGAAATTATAACACGATTGTAGAAACACATAAAATGAAACAAGTCGTTAGTTTAAATAAAGAAAATCAAGAATGTAACACTGGAATTTGCTTAATTTTTTATCTCTTCCAGGAGCTCCTCGACAGAATAGAAGGAGTGAGCCATGAGGAAACTCTTCAGTTTAGACTTAAAAGTGTTTGGGCTACTGCTAAGATTTTTGAGTTCTTGTGGTAGCTCATTGAAAATGGATGCAGCAGAATACTGCACTCCTTTCTGCACAAGAGTCAAGGAAGTGCATTCCACATGCAGATTTGATTTCTGCCTAGTATTAACTGAGTGAAAGCTGCTAACTCTTGGGAATAAGCTAATATTGCTAACAATAAACGACATTAAAGAAAATACATACTGTGAGGGCAATGTCAAAATTCCCAGACTATTGAATAGGGGTCGACAAGAGGTTTTCGAACTTACACCATACATAGCTCGAACAGCCCGTTTTTGAGCCAAAAATACCCTTTTTGAATCAGAAGAATGGTCGTTCTCCTGTAAGTCTAGATTGTCGAATCCGACGCAAAACTGATAGTTAATTGTAACGTCAGGGCCTCCTAATGACGATGGAACTCTCAAATTGCGTCGACATTCAATACATCGTCCTCCAGCCGACTTGTCTCCAAGGCGATATTTCTGCCTCGGGCACCTTATGGTCCTTCCCCTGTGAGTCTAGATTTTCGAATCCGACGCAAAACTGCTAGTTAATTGTAACGTTCTGGGCCTTCTAATGACGTTGGAACAATCAAATTGCGTCGCGATTCAATACATCGTCCTCCAGCCGATTTGTATCCAAGAGTGTATTGCTGCCCCGGGCACCATATGGTCCGTCTCCTATGCGTCTAGATTTTCGAATCCGACGCGAAACTGATACATAGGGCCTCCATATGACGATGGAACACTCATATTGCGTCGAGATTCAGTACATCGTCCATCAGCCGACTTGTCTCCAAGGGTCTATTGCTGCCTCGGGCACCTTCTGGCCGTTCTCCTGTGAGTCTAGATTTTCGAATCCGACGCAAAACTGATAGTTAATTGTAACAATGAGGGCCTCCTAATGACGATGGAACTCTCAAATTGCGTCGAGATTCAATACTTCGGCCTCCAGCCGACTTGTCTCCAAGGGGATAATGCTGCCTCGGGCAGCACATGGTCCGGCCCCTGTGAGTCTAGAATTTCGAATCCGACGCGAAAATGATACATAATTGTAACGTTCAGGGCCTCCTAATAACGATGGAACACTCAAATTGCGTCGAGATTCAATACGTCGTCCATCAGCCGACTAGTCTCCAAAGGTCTATTGCTGCCTCGGGCACCTTAAGGTCGTCCTCCTGTGAGTCTAGATTTTTGAATCCGACGCAAAACTGATAGTTAATTGTAACGTTCAGGGCCTCCTAATGACACTGGAACACTCAAATTGCGTCGACATTCAATACATCGTACTCCAGCCGACTTCTCTCCAAGGGTCTATTGCTGCCTCGGGCACCTTATGGTCGTTCTCCTGTAAGTCAAGATTGTCGAATCCGACGCAAAACTGATAGTTAATTGTAACAATGAGGGCCTCCTAATGACGATGGAACTCTCAAATTGCGTCGAGATTCAATACTGCGGCCCCCAGCCGACTTGTCTCCAAGGGGATATTGCTTCCTCGGGCACCTTATGGTCCGACTCCTGTGAGTCTAGATTGTCGAATCCGACGCCCAAGTGATAGTTATCTGTATCAATTAGAGCCTCCTAATGACGATGGAACTCTCAAATAGCGTCGAGATTCAATACATCGTCCTCCAGCCGACTAGTCTCCAAGGGGGTATTGCTGCCTCGGGCAACATATGGTCCGTCTCCTGTGCGTCTAGATTTTCGAATCCGATGCGAAACTGATAGATAATTGTAACGTTCAGGGCCTCCTAATGACGATGGAACACTCAAATTGCGTCGAGATTCAGTACATCGTCCATCAGCCGACTTTTCTCCAAGAGTCTATTGCTGTCTCGTGCACCTTATGGTCGTTCTCCTGTGACTCTAGATTTTCGAATCCGATGCAAAACTGATAGTTAATTGTAATGTTCAGGGCCTCCTATTGACGATAGAACAATCGAATTGCGTCGAGATTCGTTACATCGACCTTCAGCCGACCTGTCTCCAAGGGTCTATTGCTGCCTCGAGCACCTTATGATCGTTCTCCTGTGAGTCTAGATTTTCGAATCCGACGCCAAACTGGTAGTTAATTGTAACAATCAGGGCCTCCTAATGACGATGGAACTCTCAAAATGCGTCGAGATTCAATACATCGTCCTCCAGCCGACTAGACTCTAAGGGGATATTGCTGCCTCGGGCACAGTATTGGCCGTCTCCTGTGACTCTAGATTTTTGAATCCGTCGCAAAACTGATAGTTAATTGTAACGTTGAGGGCCTCCTAAAGACGATGGAACACTCAAATTGCGTCGATATTCAATACATCGTCCTCCAGCCGATTTGTCTCCAAGGGGGTATTGCTGCCTCGGGCACCATATGGTCCGTCTCCTGTACGTCTAGATTTTCGAATCCGACGCGAAACTGATAGATAATTGTAACCTTCAGGGCCTCCTAATGACGATGGAGCACTCATATTGCGTCGAGATTCAGTACATCGTCATTCACCCGACTTGTCTCCAAGGGTCTATTGCTGCCTCGGGCACCGTATGGTCCGACTCCTGCGATTGTAGATTTTTGAATCCGGCACTAAACTGATAGTTAATTGTAAAGTTAAGGGCCTCCTAATGGCGATGGAACAATCAAATTACGTCGAGATTCAATACATTGTACTCCAGCCGAATTGAATAAAAGGGGGTATTGCTGCCTCGGGCACCAAATGGTCCGTATCCTGTGAATCTAGATTTTCGAATCCGACGCAAAACTGATAGTTAATTGTAACGTTCAGGGCCTCCTAATGACGATGGAACACTCAAATTGCGTCGATATTCAATACATCGTCCTCCAGCCGACTTGCCTCCAAGGGTCTATTGCTGCCTCAGGCAACTTATGGTCGTTCTCCTGTAAGTCTAGATTGTCAAATCCGAATCAAAACTGATAGTTAATTGTATCGTCAGGACCTCCTAATGACGATGGAACACTCAAATTGCGTCGAGATTCAATACAACGTCCTCCAGTCTACTTCTCTCCAAGGGGATATTGCTGCCTCGGGCACCTTATGGTCCGTCTCCTGTGAGTCTAGATTTTCGAATCCGACGCGAAACTGACAGTTAATTGTAACGCTCAGGGCCTCTTAATGACGATGGAACACTCAAATTGCGTCGAGATTCAATACATCGTCCTCCAGCCGATTTGTTTCCAAGGGGGTATTACTGCCTCGGGCACCATATGGTCCGTCTCCTGTGCGTCTAGATTTTCGAATCCGACGCGAAACTGATAGTTAATTGTAACGTTCAGGGCCTCCTAATGACGATGGAACACTCAAATTGCGTCGAGATTCAATACATCGTCCTCCATCCGACCTGTCTCCAAGGGTCTATTGCTGCCTCGGGCACCTTATGGTCGTTCTCCTGTAAGTCTAGATTGTCGAATCCGACGCAAAACTGATAGTTAATTGTAACGTCAGGGCCTCCTAATGACGATGGAACACTCAAATTGCGTCGAGATTTAATACATCGTCCTCCAGCCTACTTTTCTCCAAGGGGATCTTGCTTCCTTGGGGAACTTATGGTGCATCTCCTGTGAGTCTACATTTTCGAATCCGACGCGAAACTGATAGTTAATTGTAACGTTCAGGGCCTCCTAATGACGATGGAACACTCAAATTGCGTCCAGATTCAATACATCGTCCTCCAGCCGATTTGTCTCCAAGGGGGTATTGCTGCCTCGGGCAACATATGGTCCGTCTCCTGTGCGTCTAGATTTTCGAATCCGATGCGAAACTGATGGTTAATTGTAACGTTCAGGGCCTCCTAATGACGATGGAACACTCATAATGCGTCGAGGTTCAGTACATCGTCCTTCAGCCGACTTGTCTCCAAGGGTCTATTGCTGCCTCGGGCACCTTATGGTCGCTCTCCTGTGAGTCTAGATTTTCGAATCCGACGCAAAACTGAAAGTTAATTGTAATAATCAGGGCCTCGTAGTGACGATGGAACTCTCAAATTGCGACGAGATTCAATACATCGTCCTCCAGCCGCCTTGTCTCCAAGGGGATAATGCTACCTCGGGCACCATAGGGTCCGTCTCCTGTGAGTCTAGATTTTCGAATCCGACGCGAAACTGATAGTTAATTGTAACGTTCAGGGCCTCCTAATGACGATGGAACACTCAAATTGCGTCGAGATTCAGTACATCGTCCTTCAGCCGACTTGTCTCCAAGAGTCTATTGGTGTCTCGTGCACCTAATGGTCGTTCTCCTGTGACTCTAGATTTTCGAATCCGATGCAAAACTGATAGTTAATTGTAATGTTCAGGGCCTCCTATTGACGATGGAACAATCGAATTGCGTCGAGATTCGTCACATCGACCTTCAGCCGACCTGTCTCTAAGGGTCTATTGCTGCCTCGGGCACCTTATGGTCGTTCTCCTGTTAGTCTAGATTTTCGAATCCGACGCCAAACTGGTAGTTAATTGTAACAATCAGGGCCTCCTAATGACGATGGAACTCTCAAATTGCGTCTAGATTCAATACATCGTCCTCCAGCCGACTAGACTCTAAGGGGATATTGCTGCCTCGGGCACAGTATTGTCCGTCTCCTGTGACTCTAGATTTTTTAATCCGACGCAAAACTGATACTTAATTGTAACGTTCAGGGCCTCCTAAAGACGATGGAACACTCAAATTGCGTCGATATTCAATACATCGTCCTCCAGCCGATTTGTCTCCAAGGTGGTATTGCTGCCTCGGGCACCATATGGTCCGTCTCCTGTACGTCTAGATTTTCGAATCCGACGCGAAACTGATAGATAATTGTAACTTTCAGGGCCTCCTAATAACGATGGAGCAATCATATTGCGTCGAGATTCAGTACATCGTCATTCACCCGACTTGTCTCCAAGGGTCTATTGCTGCCTCGGGCACCGTATGGTCCGACTCCTGCGAGTGTAGATTTTTGAATCCGGCACTAAACTGATAGTTAACTGTAAAGTTCAGGGCCTCCTAATGGCGATGGAACAATCAAATTACGTCGAGATTCAATACATTGTCCTCCAGCCGAATTGTATAAAAGGGGGTATTTCTGCCTCGGGCACCAAATGGTCCGTCTCCTGTGAATCTAGATTTTCGAATCCGACGCAAAACTGATAGTTAATTGTAGCGTTCAGGGCCTCCTAATGACGATGGAACACTCAAATTGCGTCGATATTCAATACATCGTCCTCCAGCCGACTTGTCTCCAAGGGTCTATTGCTGCCTCTGGCACCTTATGGTCGTTCTCCTGGAAGTCTAGATTGTCAAATCCGAATCAAAACTGATAGTTAATTGTATCGTCAGGACCTCCTAATGACGATGGAACACTCAAATTGCGTCGAGATTCAATACAACGTCCTCCAGTCTACTTGTCTCCAAGGGGATATTGCTGCCTCGGGCACCTTATGGTCCGTCTCCTGTGAGTCTAGATTTTCGAATCCGACGCGAAACTGACAGTTAATTGTAACGCTCAGGGCCTCTTAATGACGATGGAACACTCAAATTGCGTCGAGATTCAATACATCGTCCTCCAGCCGATTTGTCTCCAAGGGGGTATTGCTGCCTCGGGCACCATATGTTCCGTCTCCTGTGCGTCTAGATTTTCAAATCCGACGCGAAACGGATAGTTAATTGTAACGTTCAGGGCCTCCTAATGACGATGGAACACTCAAATTGCGTCGAGATTCAATACATCGTCCTCCAGCCGATTTGTCTCCAAGGGTCCATTGCGGCCTCGGGCACCTTATGGTCGTTCTCCTGTGAGTCTAGATTTTCGAATCCGACGCAAAACTGATAGTTAATTGTTACGTTCAGGGCCTCCTAATGACGATGGAACACTCAAATTGCGTCGAGATTCGTTACATCGACCTTCAGCCGACCTGTCTCCAAGGGTCTATTGCTGCCTCGGGCACCTTATGGTCGTTCTCCTGTAAGTCTAGATTGTCGAATCCGAAGCAAAACTGATAGTTAATTGTAACGTCAGGGCCTCCTAATGACGATGGAACACTCAAATTGCGTCGAGATTTAATACATCGTCCTCCAGCCTACTTTTCTCCAAAGGGATATTGCTTCCTCGGGCACCTTACGGTGCGTCTCCTGTGAGTCTAAATTTTCGAATCCGACGCGAAACTGATAGTTAATTGTAACGTTCAGGGCCTCCTAATGATGATGGAACACTCAAATTGTGTCGAAATTCAATACATCGTCCCCCAGCCGATTTGTCTCCAAGGGGGTATTGCTGCCTTGCGCAACATATGGTCCGTCTCCTGTGCGTCTAGATTTTCGAATCCGATTCGTAACTGATAGATAATTGTAACGTTCAGGGCCTCCTAATGACGATGGAACACTCATAATGCGTCGAGGTTCAGTACATCGTCCTTCAGCCGACTTGTCTCCAAGGGTCCATTGCTGCCTCGGGCACCTTATGGTCTTTCTCCTGTGAGTCTAGATTTTCGAATCCGACGCAAAACTGATAGTTAATTGTAATAATCAGGGGTTCGTAATGACGATGGAACTCTCAAATTGCGACGAGATTCAATACATCGTCCTCCAGCCGACTTGTCTCCAAGGGGATAATGCTCCCTCGGGCACCATAGAGTCCGTCTCCTGTGAGTCTAGATTTTCGGATCCGACGCGAAACTGATAGTTAATTGTAACGTTCAGGGCCTCCTAATGATGATGGAACACTGAAATTGTGTCGAAATTCAATACATTGTCCTCCAGCCGATTTGTCTCGAAGGGGGTTTTGCTGCCTCGGGCACCTTATGGTCGTTCTCCTGTGAGTCTAGATTTTCGAAACCGACGCGAAACTGATAGTTAATTGTAACGTTCAGGGCCTCCTAATGACGATGGAACACTCAAATAGCGTCGAGATTCAATACATCGTCCTCCAGCCGACTAGTCTCCAAGGGAGTATTGCTGCCTCGGGCAACATATGGTCCGTCTCCTGTGCGTCTAGATTTTCGAATCCGATGAGAAACTCATAGATAATTGTAACGTTCAGGGCCTATTAATGACGATGGAACACTCAAATTGCGTCGAGATTCAGTACATCGACCTTCAGCCGACATGTCTCCAGAAGTCTATTGCTGTCTCGTGCACCTTATGGTCGATCTCCTGTGAGTCTAGATTTTCGAATCCAACGCAAAACTGATAGTTAATTGTAATGTTCAGGGCCTCCTATTGACGATCTAAGAATCGAATTGCGTCGAGATTCGTTACATCGACCTTCAGCCGACCTGTCTCCAAGGGTCTTTTGCTGCCTCGGGCACCTTATGGTCGTTCTCCTGTGAGTCTAGATTTTCGAATCCGACGCAAAACTGATAGTTAATTGGAACAATCAGGGCCTCTTAGTGACGATGGAACTCTCAAGTTGCGTCGAGATTCAATACATCGTCCTCCAGCAGACTAGTCTCCAAGGGGATATTGCTGCCTCGTGCACAGTATTGCCCGTCTCCTCTGACTCTAGATTTTTGAATCCGACGCAAAACTGATACTTAATTGTAACGTTCAGGGCCTCCTAAAGACGATGGAACACTCAAATTGTGTCGAAATTCAATACATCGTCCCCCAGCCGATTTGTCTCCAAGGGGGTATTGCTGCCTCGGGCAACATATGGTCCGTCTCCTGTACGTCTAGATTTTCGAATCCGACGCGAAACTGATAGATAATTGTAACCTTCAGGGCCTCCTAATGACGATGGAGCACTCATATTGCGTCGAGATTCAGTACATCGTCATTCAGCCCACTTGTCTCCAAGGGTCTATTGCTGCCTCGGGCACCGTATGGTCCGACTCCTGCGAGTGTAGATTGTTGAATCCGGCGCAAAACTGATAGTTAATTGTAAAGTTCAGGGCCTCCTAATGGCGATGGAACACTCAAATTGCGTCGAGATTCAATACATCGTCCTCCAGCCGAATTGTGTAAAAGGGGGTATTGCTGCCTCGGGCACCAAATGGTCCGTCTCCTGTGAGTCTAGATTTTCGAATCCGACGCAAAACTGATAGTTAATTGAAACGTTCAGGGCCTCCTAATGACGATGGAACACTCAAATTGCGTCGATATTCAATACATCGTCCTCCAGCCGACTTGCCTCCAAGGGTCTATTGCTGCCTCAGGCACCTTATGGTCGTTCTCCTGTAAGTCTACATTGTCGAATCCGAAGCAAAACTGATAGTTAATTGTATCGTCAGGACCTCCTAATGACGATGGAACACTCAAATTGCGTCGAGATTCAATACAACGTCCTCCAGTCTACTTGTCTCCAAGGGGATATTGCTGCCTCGGGCACCTTATGGTCCGACTCCAGTGAGTCTAGATTTTCAAATCCGACGCGAAACTAACTGTTAATTGTAACGCTCAGGGCCTCTTAATGACGATGGAACACTCAAACTGCGTCGAGATTCAATACATCGTCCTCCAGCCGATTTGTCTCCAAGGGGGTATTGCTTCCTCGGGCACCATATGGTCCGTCTCCTGTGCGTCTAGATTTTCGTATCCGACGCGAAACTAATAGTTAATTGTAACGTTCAGGGCCTCCTAATGACGATGGAACACTCAAATTGCGTCGAGATTCGATACATCGTCCTCCAGCCGATTTGTCTCCAAGGGTCTATTGCTGCCTCGGGCACCTTATGGTCGTTCTCCTGTGAGTCTAGATTTTCGAATCCGACGCAAAACTGATAGTTAATTGTAACGTTCAGGGCCTCCTAATGACGATGGAACACTCAAATTGCGTCGAGATTCGTTACATCGACCTTCAGCCGACCTGTCTCCAAGGGTCTATTGCTGCCTCGGGCACCTTATGGTCGTTCTCCTGTAAGTCTAGATTGTCGAATCCGACGCAAAACTGATAGTTAATTGTAACGTCAGGGCCTCCTAATGACGAAGGAACACTCAAATTGCGTCGAGATTTAATACATCGTCCCCCAGCCTACTTTTCTCCAAGGGGATGTTGCTTCCTCGGGCACCTTATGGTGCGTCTCCTGTGAGTCTAGGTTTTCGAATCCGACGCGAAACTGATAGTTAATTGTAACGTTCAGGGCCTCCTATTGACGTTGGAACTCTCAAATTGCGTCGAGATTCAATGCATCGTCCTCCAGCCTACTTGTCTCCAAGGGGATATTGCTGTCTCGTGCACCTTATGGTCGTTCTCCTGTGAGTCTAGATTTTCGATTCCGACGCAAAACTGATATTTAATTGTAACGTTATGGGCCTCCTAATGACGATGGAACACTCTGAGTCGAGATTCAATACATCGTCCTCCAGCCGATTTGTTTCCAAGGGGGTATTGCTGCTTTGGGCAACATATGGTCCGTCTCCTGTGCGTCTAGATTTTCGAATCCGATGCGAAACTTATAGATAATTGCAACGTTCAGGGCCTCCTAATGACGATGGAACACTCAACTTGCGTCGAGATTCACTACATCGTTCTTCAGCCAACTTGTTACCAAGAGTCTATTGCTGTCTCGTGCACCTTATGGTCGTTCAACTGTGAGTCTAGATTTTCGATTCCGACGCAAAACTGATAGTTAATTGTAATGTTCAGGGCCTCCTATTGACGATGGAACAATCGAATTGCGTGGAGATTCGTTACATCGACCTTCAGCCGACCTGTCTCCAAGGGTCACTTGCTGCCTCGGGCACCTTATGGTCGTTCTCCTGTGAATCTAGATTTTCGAATCCGACGCAAAACTGATAGTTAATTGTAACAATCAGGGCCTCCTAATGACGATGAAACTCTCAAATTGCATCGAGATGCAATACATCGTCCTCCAGCCGACTAGTCTCCAAGGGGATATTGCTGCCCCGGGCACCGTATTGTCCGTCTCCTGTGACCTTAGATTTTTGAATCCGACGCAAAACTGATAGTTAATTGTAACGTTCAGGGCCCCCTAAAGACGATGGAACACCCAAATTGCGTTGATATTCAATACATCGTCCTCCAGCCGATTTGTCTCCAAGGGGGTATTGCTGCCTCGGCACCTAATGGTCTGTCTCCTGTACGTCTAGATTTTCGAATCCGACGCGAAACTGATAGATAATTGTAACCTTCAGGGCCTCCTAATGACGATGGAGCACTCATATTGCGTCGAGATTCAGTACATCGTCATTCAGCCGACTAGTGTATTGCTGCCTCGGGCACCGTATGGTCCGACTATTGCCAGTGTAGAATTTTGAATCCGGCGGAAAACTGATAGTTAATTGTAAAGTTCAGGGCCTCCTAATTACGATGGAACACTCAAATTGCGTCGAGATTCAATACATGGTCCTCCAGCCGAATTGTATCCAAGGGGGTATTGTTGCCTCGGGCACCAAGTGGTCCGTCTCCTGTGAGTCTAGATTTTCGAATCCGATGCGAAACTGACAGTTGATTGTAACGCTCAGGGCCTCTTATTGACGATGGAACACTCAAATTGCGTCGAGATTCAATACATCGTCCTCCAGCCGATTTGTGTCCAAGGGGGTATTGCTGCCTCGGGCACCATATGGTCCGTCTCCTGTGCGTCTTGATTTTCGAATCCGACGCGAAACTGATAGTTAATTGTAACGTTCACGACCTCCTAATGACGATGGAACACTCAAATTGGGTCGAGATTCAATACATCGTCCTCCAGCCGATTTGTCACCAAGGGACTATTGCTGCCTCGGGCACCTTATGGTCGTTCTTCTGTGAGTCTAGATTTTCGAATCCGACGCAAAACTGATAGTTAATTGTAACGTTCAGGGCCTCCTAATGACGATGGAACACTCAAATTGCGTCGAGATTCGTTACATCGACCTTCAGCCGACCTGTCTCCAAGGGTCTATTGCTGCCTCGGGCACCTTATGGTCGTTCTCCTGTAAGTCTAGATTGTCGAATCCGACGCAAAACTGATAGTTAATTGTAAAGTTCAGGGCCTCCTAGTGACAATGGGCGACTCAAATTGCGTCGATATTCAATACATCGTACTCAAACCGACTTGTCTCCAAGGGTCTATTGCTGCCTCGGGCACCTTATGGTCGTTCTCCTGTAAGCCTAGATTGTCGAATCCGACGCAAAACTGATAGTTAATTGTAACGTCAGGGCCTCCTAATGACGATGGAACACTCAAATTGCGTCGAGATTTAATACATCGTCCTCCAGCCTACTTGTCTCCAAGGGGATATTGCTTCCTCGGGCACCTTATGGTCCGTCTCCTGTGAGTCTAGATTTTCGAATCCGACGTGAAACTGATAATTAATTGTAACGTTCAGGGCCTCCTAATGACGTTGGAACACTCATATTGCGTCGAAATTCAGTAGATCGTCCTTTAGCCGACTTGTCTCCAAGGGTCTATTGCTGCCTCGGGCACCTTATGGTCGTTCTGCTGTGAGTGTAGTTTTTCGAATGCGACGCAAAACTGATAGTTAATTTTAAAGTTCAGGGCCTCCTAATGACAATGGAACACTCAAATTGCGTCGATATTCAATACATCGTACTCTAACCGACTTGTCTCCAAGGGTCTATTGCTGCCTCGGGCACCTTATGGTCGTTCTCCTGTGAGTCTAGATTTTCGAATCCGACTCAAAACTGATAGTTAATTGTAACGTTCAGGGCCTCCTAATTACGATGGAGCACTCAAATTGCGTCGAGATTCTATACATCGACCTCCAGCCGATTTGTATCCAAGGGGGTATTGCTGCCTCGGGCACCATATGGTCCGTTTCCTGTGCGTCTAGATTTTCCAATCCGACGCGAAACTGATAGACAATTGTAACGATCCGGGCCTCCTAATGACGATGGAACACTCATATTGCGTCTAGATTCAGTATTTCATCCTTCAGCCGACTTGTCTCCAAGGGTCTATTGCTGTCTCGGGCGCCTTATGGTCGTTCTCCTGTGAGTCTGGATTTTCGGATCCGACGCAAAACTTATAGTTAATTGTAACGCTCAGGGCCTACAATTGACGATGGAACAATCGAATTGCGTCGAGATTCGTTACATCGACCTTCAGCCGACCTGTCTCCAAGGGTCTATTGCTGCCTCGGGCACCTTATGGTCGTTCTCCTGTGAGTCTAGATTTTCGAATCCGACGCAAAACTGATAGTTAATTGTAACAATCAGAGCCTCCTAATGACGATGGAACTCTCAAATTGCGACGACATTCATTACATCGTCCTCCAGCCGACTAGTCTCCAAGGGGATATTGCTGCCTCGGGCACCGTATTGACCGTCTCCTGTGTCTCTATTGCTGCCTCGGGCACCTTATGGTCGTTCTCCTGTGAGTCTAGATTTTCGAATCCGACGCAAAACTGATAGTTTTTTGTAACAATCAGAGCCTCCAAATGACGATGGAACTCTCAAATTGCGTCGACATTCAATACATCGTCCTCCAGCCGACTAGTTTCCAAGGGGGTATTGCTGCCTCGGGCACCGTATTGCCCGTCTCCTGTGACTCTAGATTTTCGAATCCGACGCAAAACTGATAGTTAATTGTAACGTTCAGGGCTTCCTAAAGTCGATGGAACACTCAAATTGCGTCGATATTCAATACATCGTCCTCCAGCTGACTTGCCTCCAAGGGTATATTGCTGCCTCGGGCACCTTATGGTCGATCTCCTGTAAGTCTAGATTGTCGAATCCGACGCAAAAGTGATAGTTAATTGCAACTGCAGGGCCTCCTAATGACGATGGAACACTCAAATTGCGTCGAGATTCAGTACATCGTCCTCCAGCCTTCTTGTCTCCAAGGGGATATTACTGCCTCGGCCACCTTATGGTCCGTCTCCTGTGATTCTAGATTTTCGAATCGGACGCGAAACTGATAGTTAATTGTAACGTTCAGGGCCTCCTAATGACGATGGAACACTCAAATTGCGTCGAGATTCAATACATTGTCCTCCAGCCGATTTGTCTCCAATGGGGTATTGCTGCCTCGGGAACCATATGGTCCGTCTCTTGTACGTCTAGATTTTCGAATCCGACGCGAAACTGATAGATAATTGTATCCTTCAGGGCCTCCTAATGACGATGGAGCACACATATCGCGTCGAGATTCAGTACATCGTCATTCAGCCGACTTGTCTCCAAGGGTCTAATGCTGCCTCGGGCACCTTATGATCGTTCTCCTGTGAGTCTATATTTTCGAATCCGACGCATAACTGATAGTTAATTGTAACAGTCAGGGCCTCCTAATGACGATGGAACTCTCAAATTGCGTCGAGATTCAATACATCGTCCTCCAGCCGACCTGTCTCCAAGGGGGTAATGCAGCCGCTGGCACCTTAGGGTCCGTCTCCTGTGAGTCTGGATTTTCGAATCCGACGCGAAACTGATAGTTAATTGTAACATCAGGGCCTCCTAATGACGATGGAACACTCTAATTGCGTCGAGATTCAATACATCGTCCTCCAGCCTACTTGTCTCCAAGGGGATATTGCTTCCTCGAGCACCTTATGGTCCTTCCCCTGTGAGTCTAGATTTTCGAATCCGACGCGATACTGATAGTTAATTGTAACGTTCAGGCCCACCTAATGACGATGGAACACTCAAATTGCGTCGAGATTCGTTACATCGACCTTCAGCCGACCTGTCTCCAAGGGTCTATTGCTGCCTCGGGCACCTTATGGTCGTTCTCCTGTAAGTCTAGATTGTCGAATCCGACGCAAAACTGATAGTTAATTGTAAAGTTCAGGGTCTCCTAATGACAATGGAACACTCAAATTGCGTCGATATTCAATACATCGTACTCCAACCGACTTGTCTCCAAGGGTCTATTGCTGCCTCGGGCACCTTATGGTCGTTCTCCTGTAAGTCTAGATTGTCGAATCCGACGCAAAACTGATAGTTAATTGTAACGTCAGGGCCTCCTAATGACGATGGAACTCTCAAATTGCAACGAGATTCAATCCATCGTCCTCCAGCCGACTTGTCTCCAAGGGGATAATTCTCCCTCGGGCACCATATGGTCCGTCTCCTGTGAGTCTAGATTTTCGAATCCGACGCGAAACTGATAGTTAATTGTAACGTTCAGGGCCTCCTAATAAAGATGGAACACTCAAATTGCGTCGAGATTCAATACATCGTACTCTAACCGACTTGTCTCCAAGGGTCTATTGCTGCCTCGGGCACCTTTTGGTCGTACTCCTGTAAGTCTAGATTGTCGAATCCGACGCAAAACTGGTAGTTAATTGTAACGTCAGGGCCTCCTAATGACGATGGAACACTCTAATTGCGTCGAGATTCAATACATCGTCCTCCAGCCTACTTGTCTCCAAGGGGATATTGCTTCCTCGAGCACCTTATGGTCTTTCCCCCGTGAGTCTAGATTTTCGAATCCGATGCGAAACTGATAGTTAATTGTAACGTTCAGGATCACCTAATGACGATGGAACACTCAAATTGCGTCTAGATTCAGTACATCGTCCTTCAGCCGACTTGTCTCCAAGGGTCTATTGCTGTCTCGGACACCTTATGGTCGTTCTCCTGTGAGTCTAGATTTTCGTATCCGACGCAAAACTGATAGTTAATTGAAACGCTCAGGGCCTACAATTGACGTTGGAACAATCGAATTGCCTCGAGATTCGTTACATCGAACTTCAGCCGACCTGTCTCCAAGGGTCTATTGCTGCCTCGGGCACCTTATGGTCGTTCTCCTGTGAGTCTAGATTTTCGAATCCGACGCAAAACTGATAGTTAATTGTAACAATCAGAGCCTCCTAATGACGATGGAACTCTCAAATTGCAACGACATTCAATACATCGTCCTCCAGCCGACTAGTCTCCAAGGGGATATTGCTGCATCGGGCACCGTATTGTCCGTCTCCTGTGACTCTATTGCTGCCTCGGGCACCTTATGGTCGTTCTCCTGTGAGTCTAGATTTTCGAATCCGACGCAAAACTGATAGTTAATTGAAACTTTCAGGGCCTCCTAATGACGATGGAACACTCAAATTGCGTCGATATTCAATACATCGTCCTCCAGCCGACTTGCCTCCAAGAGTTTATTGCTGCCTCAGGCACCTTATGGTCGTTCTCCAGTAAGTCTAGATTGTCGAATCCGAACCAAAACTGATAGTTAATTGTATCGTCAGGACCTCCTAATGACGATGGAACACTCAAATTGCGTCGAGATTCAATACAACGTCCTCCAGTCTACTTGTCTCCAAGGGGATATTGCTGCCTCGGGCACCTTATGGTCCGTCTCCTGTGAGTCTAGATTTTCAATTCCGACGCGAAACTGACTGTTAATTGTAACGCTCAGGGCCTCTTAATGACGATGGAACACTCAATTTGCGTCGAGATTCAATACATCGTCCTCCAGCCGATTTGTCTCCAAGGGGGTATTGCTGCCTCGGGCACCATATGGTCCGTCTCCTGTGCGTCTAGATTTTCGAATCCGACGCGAAACTAATAGTTAATTGTAACGTTCAGGGCCTCCTAATGACGATGGAACACTCAAATTGCGTCGAGATTCAATACATCGTCCTCCAGCCGATTTGTCTCCAAGGGGGTATTGCTGCTTTGGGCAACATATGGTCCGTCTCCTGTGCGTCTAGATTTTGGAATCCGATGCGAAACTGATAGATAATTGCACGTTCAGGGCCTCCTAATGACGATGGAACACCCAAATAGCGTCGAGATTCAGTACATCGTCCTTCAGCCGACTTGTCTCCAAGAGTCTATTGCTGTCTCGTGCACCTTATGGTCGTTCTCCTGTGAGTCTAGATTTTCGATTCCGACGCAAAACTGGTAGTTAATTGTAATGTTCAGGGCCTCCTATTGACGATGGAACAATCGAATTGCGTGGAGATTCGTTACATCGACCTTTAGCCGACCAGTCTCCGAGGGTCACTTGCTGCCTCGGGCACCTAATGGTCGTTCTCCTGTGAATCTAGATTTTCGAATCCGACGCAAAACTGATAGTTAATTGTAACAATCAGGGCCTCCTAATGACGATGGAACTCTCAAATTGCGTCGAGATTCAATACATCGTCCTCCAGCCGACTAGTCTCCAAGGGGATATTGCTGCCTCGGGCACCGTATTGTCCGTCTCCTGTGACTTTAGATTTTCGAATCCGACGCAAAACTGATAGTTAATTGTAACGTTCAGGGCCCCCTAAAGACGATGGAACACTCAAATTGCGTTGATATTCAATACATCGTCCTCCAGCCGATTTGTCTCCAAGGGGGTATTGCTGCCTCGGCACCTAATGGTCCGTCTCCTGTACGTCTAGATTTTCGAATCCGACGCGAAACTGATAGATAATTGTAACCTTCAGGGCCTCCTAATGACGATGGAGCACTCATATTGCGTCGAGATTCAGTACATCGTCATTCACCCGACTTGTCTCATAGGGTGTATTGCTGCCTCGTGCACCGTATGGTCCGACTATTGCGAGTGTAGAATTTTGAATCCGGCGCAAAACTGATAGTTAATTGTAAAGTTCAGGGCCTCCTAATGACGATGGAACACACAAATTGCGTCGAGATTCAATACATCGTCCTCCAGCCGAATTGTATCCAAGGGGGTATTGCTGCCTCGGGCACCAAATGGTCCGTCTCCTGTGAGTCTAGATTTTCGAATCCGATACGAAACTGACAGTTAATTGTAACGCTCAGGGCCTCTTATTGACGATGGAACACTCAAATTGCGTCGAGATTCAATACATTGTCCTCCAGCCGATTTGTGTCCAAGGGGGTATTGCTGCCTCGGGCACCATATGGTCCGTCTCCTGTGCGTCTAGATTTTCGAACCCGACGCGAAACTGATAGTAAATTGTAACGTTCAGGGCCTCCTAATGACGATGGAACACTCAAATTGGGTTGAGATTCAATACATCGTCCTCCAGCCGATTTGTCACCAAGGGACTGTTGCTGCCTCGGGCACCTTATGGTCGTTCTCCTGTGAGTCTAGGTTTTCGAATCCGACGCAAAACGGATAGTTAATTGTAACGTTCAGGGCCTCCTAATAACGATGGAACACTCAAATTGCGTCGTGATTCGTTACATCGACCTTCAGGCGACCTGTCTCCAAGGGTCTATTGCTGCCTCGGGCACCTTATGGTCGTCCTCCTGTGAGTCTAGATTATCGATTCCGACGCAAAACTGATAGTTAATTGTAACCATCAGGGCCTCGTAATGACGATGGAACTCTCAAATTGCGACGAGATTCAATACATCGTCCTCCAGCCGACTTGTCTCCAAGGGGATAATTCTCCCTCGGGCACCATAGGGTCCGTCTCCTGTGAGTCTAGATTTTCGAATCCGACGCGAAACTGAAAGTTAATTGTAACGTTCAGGGCCTCCTAATAAAGATGGAACACTCAAATTGCGTCGAGATTCAATACATCGTACTCTAACCGACTTGTCTCCAAGGGTCTATTGCTGCTCAGGCACCTTATGGTCGTTCTCCTGTAAGTCTAGATTGTCGAATCCGACGCAAAACTGATAGTTCATTGTAACGTCAGGGCCTCCTAATGACGATGGAACACTCTAATTGCGTCGAGATTCAATACATCGTCCTCCAGCCTACTTGTCTCCAAGGGGATATTGCTTCCTCGAGCACCTTATGGTCCTTCCCCTGTGAGTCTAGATTTTCGAATCCGACGCGAAACTGATAGTTAATTGTAACGTTCAGGCGCACCTAATGACGATGGAACACTCAAATTGCGTCGAGATTCGTTACATCGACCTTCAGCCGACCTGTCTCCAAGGGTCTATTGCTGCCTCGGGCACCTTATGGTCGTTCTCCTGTAAGTCTAGATTGTCGAATCCGACGCAAAACTGATAGTTAATTGTAAAGTTCAGGGCCTCCTAGTGACAATGGACGACTCAAATTGCGTCGATATTCAATACATCGTACTCAAACCGACTTGTCTCCAAGGGTCTATTGCTGCCTCGGGCACCTTATGGTCGTTCTCCTGTAAGTCTAGATTGTCGAATCCGACGCAAAACTGATAGTTAATTGTAACGTCAGGGCCTCCTAATGACGATGGAACACTCAAATTGCGTCGAGATTTAATACATCGTCCTCCAGCCTACTTTTCTCCAAGGGGATATTGCATCCTCGGGCACCTTATGGTGCGTCTCCTGTGAGTCGAGATTTTCGAATCCGACGCGAAACTGACAGTTAATTGTAACGCTCAGGGCCTCTTAATGACGATGGAACACTCAAATTGCGTCCAGATTCAATACATCGTCCTCCAGCCGATTTGTCTCCAAAGTGGTATTGCTGCCTCGGGCACCATATGGTCCGTCTCCTTTGCGTCTAGATTTTCGAATCCGACGCGAAACTGATAGTTAATTGTAACGTTCAGGGTCTCCTAATGACGATGGAACACCCAAATTGCGTCGAGATTCAATACATCGTCCTCCAGCCGATTTGTCTCCAAGGGGGTATTGCTGATTCGGGCAACATATGGTCCGTCTCCTGTGCGTGTAGATTTTCGAATCCGATGCGAAACTGATAGATAATTGTAACGATCAGGGCCTTCAAATGACGATGGAACACTCATAATGCGTCGAGGTTCAGTACGTCGTCATTCAGCCGACTTGCCTCCAAGGGTCTAGTGCTGCCTCGGGCACCTTATGGTCGTCCTCCTGTGAGTCTAGATTATCGATTCCGACGCAAAACTGATAGTTAATTGTAACCATCAGGGCCTCGTAATGACGATGGAACTCTCAAATTGCGACGAGATTCAATACATCGTCCTCCAGCCGACTTGTCTCCAAGGGGATAATTCTCCCTCGGGCACCATAGGGTCCGTCTCCTGTGAGTCTAGATTTTCGAATCCGACGCGAAACTGAAAGTTAATTGTAACGTTCAGGGCCTCCTAATAAAGATGGAACACTCAAATTGCGTCGAGATTCAATACATCGTACTCTAACCGACTTGTCTCCAAGGGTCTATTGCTGCCTCGGGCACCTTATGGTCGTTCTCCTGTAAGTCTAGATTGCCGAATCCGACGCAAAACTGATAGTTCATTGTAACGTCAGGGCCTCCTAATGACGATGGAACACTCTAATTGCGTCGAGATTCAATACATCGTCCTCCAGCCTACTTGTCTCCAAGGGGATATTGCTTCCTCGAGCACCTTATGGTCCTTCCCCTGTGAGTCTAGATTTTCGAATCCGACGCGAAACTGATAGTTAATTGTAACGTTCAGGCGCACCTAATGACGATGGAACACTCAAATTGCGTCGAGATTCGTTACATCGACCTTCAGCCGACCTGTCTCCAAGGGTCCATTGCTGCCTCGGGCACCTTATGGTCGTTCTCCTGTAACTCTAGATTGTCGAATCCGACGCAAAACTGATAGTTAATTGTAAAGTTCAGGGCCTCCTAGTGACAATGGACGACTCAAATTGCGTCGATATTCAATACATCGTACTCAAACCGACTTGTCTCCAAGGGTCTATTGATGCCTCGGGCACCTTATGGTCGTTCTCCGGTAAGTCTAGATTGTCGAATCCGACGCAAAACTGATAGTTAATTGTAACGTCAGGGCCTCCTAATGACGATGGAACACTCAAATTGCGTCGAGATTTAATACATCGTCCTCCAGCCTACTTTTCTCCAAGGGGATATTGCATCCTCGGGCACCTTATGGTGCGTCTCCTGTGAGTCGAGATTTTCGAATCCGACGCGAAACTGACAGTTAATTGTAACGCTCAGGGCCTCTTAATGACGATGGAACACTCAAATTGCGTCCAGATTCAATACATCGTCCTCCAGCCGATTTGTCTCCAAAGTGGTATTGCTGCCTCGGGCACCATATGGTCCGTCTCCTTTGCGTCTAGATTTTCGAATCCGACGCGAAACTGATAGTTAATTGTAACGTTCAGGGTCTCCTAATGACGATGGAACACTCAAATTGCGTCGAGATTCAATACATCGTCCTCCAGCCCATTTGTCTCCAAGGGGGTATTGCTGATTCGGGCAACATATGGTCCGTCTCCTGTGCGTGTAGATTTTCGAATCCGATGCGAAACTGATAGATAATTGTAACGATCAGGGCCTTCAAATGACGATGGAACACTCATAATGCGTCGAGGTTCAGTACGTCGTCATTCAGCCGACTTGCCTCCAAGGGTCTAGAGCTGCCTCGGGCACCTTATGGTCGTCCTCCTGTGAGTCTAGATTATCGATTCCGACGCAAAACTGATAGTTAATTGTAACCATCAGGGCCTCGTAATGACGATGGAACTCTCAAATTGCGACGAGATTCAATACATCGTCCTCCAGCCGACTTGTCTCCAAGGGGATAATTCTCCCTCGGGCACCATAGGGTCCGTCTCCTGTGAGTCTAGATTTTCGAATCCGACGCGAAACTGAAAGTTAATTGTAACGTTCAGGGCCTCCTAATAAAGATGGAACACTCAAATTGCGTCGAGATTCAATACATCGTACTCTACCCGACTTGTCTCCAAGGGTCTATTGCTGCTCAGGCACCTTATGGTCGTTCTCCTGTAAGTCTAGATTGTCGAATCCGACGCAAAACTGATAGTTCATTGTAACGTCAGGGCCTCCTAATGACGACGGAACACTCTAATTGCGTCGAGATTCAATACATCGTCCTCCAGCCTACTTGTCTCAAAGGGGATATTTCTTCCTCGAGCACCTTATGGTCCTTCCCCTGTGAGTCTAGATTTTCGAATCCGACGCGAAACTGATAGTTAATTGTAACGTTCAGGCGCACCTAATGACGATGGAACACTCAAATTGCGTCGAGATTCGTTACATCGACCTTCAGCCGACCTGTCTCCAAGGGTCTATTGCTGCCTCGGGCACCTTATGGTCGTTCTCCTGTAAGTCTAGATTGTCGAATCCGACGCAAAACTGATAGTTAATTGTAAAGTTCAGGGCCTCCTAGTGACAATGGACGACTCAAATTGCGTCGATATTCAATACATCGTACTCAAACCGACTTGTCTCCAAGGGTCTATTGCTGCCTCGGGCACCTTATGGTCGTTTTCCTGTAAGTCTAGATTGTCGAATCCGACGCAAAACTGATAGTTAATTGTAACGTCAGGGCCTCCTAATGACGATGGAACACTCTAATTGCGTCGAGATTTAATACATCGTCCTCCAGCCTACTTGTCTCCAAGGGGATATTGCTTCCTCGGGCACCTTATGGTCCGTCTCCTGTGAGTCTAGATTTTCGAATCCGACGCGAAACTGATAATTAATTGTAACGTTCAGGGCCTCCTAATGACGTTGGAACACTCATATTGCGTCGAAATTCAGTAGATCGTCCTTCAGCCGACTTGTCTCCAAGGGTCTATTGCTGCCTCGGGCACCTTATGGTCGTTCTGCTGTGAGTGTAGTTTTTTGAATGCGACGCAAAACTGATAGTTAATTTTAAAGTTCAGGGCCTCCTAATGACAATGGAACACTCAAATTGCGTCGATATTCAATACATCGTACTCTAACCGACTTGTCTCCAAGGGTCTATTGCTGCCTCGGGCACCTTATGGTCGTTCTCCTGTGAGTCTAGATTTTCGAATCCGTCTCAAAACTGATAGTTAATAGTAACGTTCAGGGCCTCCTAATTACGATGGAGCACTCTAATTGCGTCGAGATTCAATTCATCGACCTCCAGCCGATTTGTATCCAAGGGGGTATTGCTGCCTCGGGCACCATATTGTCCGTCTCCTGTGCGTCTAGATTTTCCAATCCGACGCTAAACTGATAGACAATTGTAACGATCCGGGCCTCCTAATGACGATGGAACACTCATATTGCGTCTAGATTCAGTACTTCGTTCTTCAGCCGACTTGTCTCCAAGGGTCTATTGCTGTCTCGGGCGCCTTATGGTCGTTCTCCTGTGAGTCTAGATTTTCGGATCCGACGCAAAACTTATAGTTAATTGTAACGCTCAGGGCCTACAATTGACGATGGAACAATCGAATTGCGTCGAGATTCGTTACATCGACCTTCAGCCGACCTGTCTCCAAGGGTCTATTGCTGCCTCGGGCACCTTATGGTCGTTCTCCTGTGAGTCTAGATTTTCGAATCCGACGCAAAACTGATAGTTAATTGTAACAATCAGAGCCTCCTAATGACGATGGAACTCTCAAATTGCGACGACATTCATTACATCGTCCTCCAGCCGACTAGTCTCCAAGGGGATATTGCTGCCTCGGGCACCGTATTGTCCGTCTCCTGTGACTCTAGATTTTCGAATCCGACGCAAAACTGATAGTTAATTGTAACGTTCAGGGCTTCCTAAAGTCGATGGAACACTCAAATTGCGTCGACATTCAATACATCGTCCTCCAGCTGACTTGCCTCCAAGGGTATATTGCTGCCTCGGGCACCTTATGGTCGTTCTCCTGTAAGTCTAGATTGTCGAATCCGACGCAAAAGTGATAGTTAATTGTAACTTCAGGGCCTCCTAATGACGATGGAACACTCAAATTGCGTCGAGATTCAATACATCGTCCTCCAGCCTTCTTGTCTCCAAGGGGATATTACTGCTTCGGCCACCTTATTGTCTGTCTCCTGTGATTCTAGATTTTCGTATCGGACGCGAAACTGATAGTTAATTGTAACGTTCAGGGCCCCCTAATGACGATGGAACGCTCAAATTGCGTCGAGATTCAATACATTGTCCTCCAGCCGATTTGTCTCCAATGGGGAATTGCTGCCTCGGGAACCATATGGTCCGTCTCTTGTACGTCTAGATTTTCGAATCCGACGCGAAACTGATAGATAATTGTATCCTTCTGGGCCTCCTAATGACGATGGAGCACACATATTGCGTCGAGATTCAGTACATCGTCATTCAGCCGACTTGTCTCCAAGGGTCTAATGCTGCCTCGGGCACCTTATGGTCGTTCTCCTGTGAGTCTATATTTTCGAATCCGACGCGAAACTGGTAGTTAATTGTAACATCAGGGCCTCGTAATGACGATGGAACACTCTAATTGCGTCGAGATTCAATACATCGTCCTCCAGCCTACTTGTCTCCAAGGGGATATTGCTTCCTCGAGCACCTTATGGTCCTTCCCCTGTGAGTCTAGATTTTCGAATCCGACGCGATACTGATAGTTAATTGTAACGTTCAGGCCCACCTAATGACGATGGAACACTCAAATTGCGTCGAGATTCGTTACATCGACCTTCAGCCGACCTGTCTCCAAGGGTCTATTGCTGCCTCGGGCACCTTATGGTCGTTCTCCTGTAAGTCTAGATTGTCGAATCCGACGCAAAACTGATAGTTAATTGTAAAGTTCAGGGTCTCCTAATGACAATGGAACACTCAAATTGCGTCGATATTCAATACATCGTACTCCAACCGACTTGTCTCCAAGGCTCTATTGCTGCCTCGGGCACCTTATGGTCGTTCTCCTGTAAGTCTAGATTGTCGAATCCGACGCAAAACTGATAGTTAATTGTAACGTCAGGGCCTCCTACTGACGATGCAACACTCGAATTGCGTCGAGATTCAATACATCGTCCTCCAGCCTACTTGTCTCCAAGGGGATATTGCTTCCTCGAGCACCTTATAGTCCTTCCCCTGTGAGTCTAGATTTTCGAATCTGACGCGAAACTGATAGTTAATTGTAACGTTCAGGCCCACCTAATGACGATGGAACACTCAAATTGCGTCGAGATTCGTTACATCGACCTTCAGCCGACCTGTCTCCAAGAGTCTATTGCTGCCTCGGGCACCTTATGGTCGTTCTCCTGTAAGTCTAGATTGTCGAATCCGACGCAAAACTGATAGTTAATTGTAAAGTTCAGGGCCTAATAATGACAATGGTACACTCAAATTGCGTCGATATTCAATACATCGTACTCCAACCGACTTGTCTCCAAGGGTCTATTGCTGCCTCGGGCACCTTATGGTCGTTCTCCTGTAAGTCTAGATTGTCGAATCCGACGCAAAACTGATAGTTAATTATAACGTCAGGGCCTCCTAATGACGATGGAACTCTCAAATTGCGACGAGATTCAATCCATCGTCCTCCAGCCGACTTGTCTCCAAGGGGATAATTCTCCCTCGGGCACCATATGGTCCGTCTCCTGTGAGTCTAGATTTTCGAATCCGACGCGAAACTGATAGTTAATTGTAACGTCAGGGCCTCCTAATAAAGATGGAACACTCAAATTGCGTCGAGATTCAATACATCGTACTCTAACCGACTTGTCTCCAAGGGTCTATTGCTGCCTCGGGCACCTTATGGTCGTTCTCCTGTAAGTCTAGATTGTCGAATCCGACGCAAAACTGATAGTTAATTGTAACGTCAGGGCCTCCTAATGACGATGGAACACTCTAATTGCGTCGAGATTCAATACATCGTCCTCCAGCCTACTTGTCTCCAAGGGGATATTGCTTCCTCGAGCACCTTATGGTCCTTCCCCTGTGAGTCTAGATTTTCGAATCCGATGCGAAACTGATAGTTAATTGTAACGTTCAGGATCACCTAATGACAATGGAACACTCAAATTGCGTCTAGATTCAGTACATCGTCATTCAGCTGACTTGTCTCCAAGGGTCTATTGCTGTCTCGGACACCTTATGGTCGTTCTCCTGTGAGTCTAGATTTTCGTATCCGACGCAAAACTGATAGTTAATTGTAACGCTCAGGGCCTACAATTGACGATGGAACAATCGAATTGCGTCGAGATTCGTTACATCGAACTTCAGCCGACCTGTCTCCAAGGGTCTATAGCTGCCTCGGGCACCTTATGGTCGTTCTCCTGTGAGTCTAGATTTTCGAATCCGACGCAAAACTGATAGTTAATTGAAACGTTCAGGGCCTCCTAATGACGATGGAACACTCAAATTGCGTCGATATTCAATACATCGTCCTCCAGCCGACTTGCCTCCAAGAGTTTATTGCTGCCTCAGGCACCTTATGGTCGTTCTCCAGTAAGTCTAGATTGTCGAATCCGAACCAAAACTGATAGTTAATTGTATCGTCAGGACCTCCTAATGACGATGGAACACTCAAATTGCGTCGAGATTCAATACAACGTCCTCCAGTCTACTTGTCTCCAAGGGGATATTGCTGCCTCGGGCACCTTATGGTCCGTCTCCTGTGAGTCTAGATTTTCAAATCCGACGCGAAACTGACTGTTAATTGTAACGCTCAGGGCCTCTTAATGCCGATGGAACACTCAAATTGCGTCGAGATTCAATACATCGTCCTCCAGCCGAATTGTCTCCAAGGGGGTATTGCTGCCTCGGGCACCATATGGTCCGTCTCCTGTGCGTCTAGATTTTCGAATCCGACGCGAAACTAATAGTTAATTGTAACGTTCAGGGCCTCCTAATGACGATGGAACACTCAAATTGCGTCGAGATTCAATACATCGTCCTCCAGTCGATTTGTCTCCAAGGGGGTATTGCTGCTTTGGGCAACATATGGTCCGTCTCCTGTGCGTCGAGATTTTCGAATCCGATGCGAAACTGATAGATAATTGCACGTTCAGGGCCTCCTAATGACGATGGAACACTCAAATTGCGTCGAGATTCAGTACATCGTCCTTCAGCCGACTTGTCTCCAAGAGTCTATTGCTATCTCGTGCACCTTATGGTCGTTCTCCTGTGAGTCTAGATTTTCGATTCCGACGCAAAACTGGTAGTTAATTGTAATGTTCAGGGCCTCCTACTGACGATGGAACAATCGAATTGCGTGGAGATTCGTTACATCGACCTTCAGCCGACCAGTCTCCGAGGGTCACTTGCTGCCTCGGGCACCTAATGGTCGTTCTCCTGTGAATCTAGATTTTCGAATCCGACGCAAAACTGATAGTTAATTGTAACAATCAGGGCCTCCTAATGACGATGGAACTCTCAAATTGCGTCGAGATTCAATACATCGTCCTCCAGCCTACTAGTCACCAAGGGGATATTGCTGCCTCGGGCACCGTATTGTCCGTCTCCTGTGACTTTAGATTTTTGAATCCGACGCAAAACTGATAGTTAATTGTAACGTTCAGGGCCCCCTAAAGACGATGGAACACTCAAATTGCGTTGATATTCAATACATCGTCCTCCAGCCGATTTGTCTCCAAGGGGGTATTGCTGCCTCGGCACCTAATGGTCCGTCTCCTGTACGTCTAGAATTTCGAATCCGACGCGAAACTGATAGATAATTGTAACCTTCAGGGCCTCCTAATGACGATGGAGCACTCATATTGCGTCGAGATTCAGTACATCGTCATTTAGCCGACTTGTCTCATAGGGTGTATTGCTGCCTCGGGCACCGTGTGGTCCGACTATTGCGAGTGTAGAATTTTGACTCCGGCGCAAAACTGATAGTTAATTGTAAAGTTCAGGGCCTCCTAATGACGATGGAACACACAAATTGCGTCAAGATTCAATACATCGTCCTCCAGCCGAATTGTATCCAAGGGGGTATTGCTGCCTCGGGCACCAAATGGTCCGTCTCCTGTGAGTCTAGATTTTCGAATCCGATGCGAAACTGACACTTAATTGTAACGCTCAGGGCCTCTTATTGACGATGGAACACTCAAATTGTGTCGAGATTCAATACATTGTCCTCCAGCTGATTTGCGTCCAAGGGGGTATTGCTGCCTCGGGCAGCATATGGTCCGTCTCCTGTGCGTCTAGATTTTCGAATCCGACGCGAAACTGACAGTAAATTGTAACGTTCAGGGCCTCCTAATGACGATGGAACACTCAAATTGTGTCGAGATTCAATACATCGTCCTCCAGCCGATTTGTCACCAAGGGACTATTGCTGCCTCGGGCTCCTTATGGTCGTTCTCCTGTGAGTCTAGATTTTCGAATCCGACGCAAAACGGATAGTTAATTGTAACGTTCAGGGCCTCCTAATAACGATGGAACACTCAAATTGCGTCGTGATTCGTTACATCGACCTTCAGGCGACCTGTCTCCAAGGGTCTATTGCTGCCTCGGGCACCTTATGGTCATTCTCCTGTAAGTCTAGATTTTCGAATCCGATGCGAAACTGATAGATAATTGTAACGTCAGGGCCTCCTAATGACGAACGAACATTCAAATTGCGTCGAGATTTAATACATCGTCCTCCAGCCTACTTTTCTCCAAGGGGATATTGCTTCCTCGGGCACCTTATGGTGCGTCTCCTGTGAGTCTAGATTTTCGAATCCGACGCTAAACTGATAGTTAATTGTAACGTCCAGGGCCTCCTATTGACGTTGGAACTCTCAAATTGCGTCGAGATTCAATACATCGTCATCCAGCCGATTTGTCTCCAAGGGGGTATTGCTGCTTTGGGCAACATATGGTCCGTCTCCTGTGCGTCTAGATTTTCGAATCCGATGCGAAACTGATAGATAATTGCAACGTTCAGGGCCTCCTAATGACGATGGAACACTCAAATTGCGTCGAGATTCAGTACATCGTCCTTCAGCCGACTTGTCTCCAAGGGTCTATTGCTGTCTCGTGCACCTTATGGACGTTCTCCTGTGAGTCTAGATTTTCGATTCCGACGCAAAACTGATAGTTAATTGTAATGTTCAGGGCCTCCTATTGACGATGGAACAATCGAATTGCGTGGAGATTCGTTACATCGACCTTCAGCCGACCTGTCTCCAAGGGTCACTTGCTGCCTCGGGCACCTTATGGTCGTTCTCCTGTGAATCTAGATTTTCGAATCCGACGCAAAACTGATAGTTAATTTTAACAATCAGGGCCTCCTAATGACGATGGAACTCTGAAATTGCGTCGAGATTCAATACATCGTCCTCCAGCCGACTAGTGTCCAAGGGGATATTGCTGCCTCGGGCACCGTATTGTCCGTCTCCTGTGACTTTAGATTTTTGAATCCGACGCAAAACTGATAGTTAATTGTAACGTTCAGGGCCCCCTAAAGACGATGGAACACTCAAATTGCGTTGATATTCAATACATCGCCCTCCAGCCGATTTGTCTCCAAGGGGGTATTGCTGCCTCGGCACCTAATGGTCCGTCTCCTGTACGTCTAGATTTTCGAATCCGACGCGAAACTGATAGATAATTGTAACCTTCAGGGCCTCCTAATGACGATGGAGCACTCACATTGCGTCGAGATTCAGTACATCGTCATTCAGCCGACTTGTCTCATGGGGTGTATTGCTGCCTCGGGCACCGTATGGTCCGACTATTGCGAGTGTAGAATTTTGAATCCGGCGCAAAACTGATAGTTAATTGTAAAGTTCAGGGCCTCCTAATGACGATGGAACACACAAATTGCGTCGAGATTCAATACATCGTCCTCCAGCCGAATTGTATCCAAGGGGGTTTTGCTGCCTCGGGCACCAAATGGTCCGTCTCCTGTGAGTCTAGATTTTCGAATCCGACGCGAAACTGATAGTTAATTGCAACGTTCAGGGCCTCCTAATGACGATGGAACACTCAAATTGGGTCGAGATTCAATACATCGTGCTCCAGCCGATATGTCACCAAGGGACTATTGCTGCCTCGGGCACCTTATGGTCGTTCTCCTGTGAGTCTAGATTTTCGAATCCGACGCAAAACGGATAGTTAATTGTAACGTTCAGTGCCTCCTAATGACGATGGAACACTCAAATTGCGTCGTGATTCGTTACATCGACCTTCAGGCGACCTGTATCCAAGGGTCTATTGCTGCCTCGGGCACCTTATGGTCATTCTCCTGTAAGTCTAGATTGTCGAATCCAACGCAAAACTGATAGTTAATTGTAACGTCAGGGCCTCCTAATGACGATGGAACACTCAAATTGCGTCGAGATTTAATACATCGTCCTCCAGCCTACTTTTCTCCAAGGGGATATTGCATCCTCGGGCACCTTATGGTGCGTCTCCTGTGAGTCGAGATTTTCGAATCCGACGCGAAACTGACAGTTAATTGTAACGCTCAGGGCCTCTTAATGACGATGGAACACTCAAATTGCGTCCAGATTCAATACATCGTCCTCCAGCCGATTTGTCTCCAAAGTGATATTGCTGCCTCGGGCACCATATGGTCCGTCTCCTGTGCGTCTAGATTTTCGAATCTGACGCGAAACTGATAGTTAATTGTAACGTTCAGGGCCTCCTAATGACGATGGAACACTCATAATGCGTCGAGGTTCAGTACATCGTCCTTCAGCCGACTTGTCTCCAAGAGTCTATTGCTGTCTCGTGCACCTTATGGACGTTCTCCTGTGAGTCTAGATTTTCGATTCCGACGCAAAACTGATAGTTAATTGTAATGTTCAGGGCCTCCTATTGACGATGGAACAATCGAATTGCGTGGAGATTCGTTACATCGACCTTCAGCCGACCTGTCTCCAAGGGTCACTTGCTGCCTCGGGCACCTTATGGTCGTTCTCCTGTGAATCTAGATTTTCGAATCCGACGCAAAACTGATAGTTAATTTTAACAATCAGGGCCTCCTAATGACGATGGAACTCTGAAATTGCGTCGAGATTCAATACATCGTCCTCCAGCCGACTAGTGTCCAAGGGGATATTGCTGCCTCGGGCACCGTATTGTCCGTCTCCTGTGACTTTAGATTTTTGAATCCGACGCAAAACTGATAGTTAATTGTAACGTTCAGGGCCCCCTAAAGACGATGGAACACTCAAATTGCGTTGATATTCAATACATCGCCCTCCAGCCGATTTGTCTCCAAGGGGGTATTGCTGCCTCGGCACCTAATGGTCCGTCTCCTGTACGTCTAGATTTTCGAATCCGACGCGAAACTGATAGATAATTGTAACCTTCAGGGCCTCCTAATGACGATGGAGCACTCATATTGCGTCGAGATTCAGTACATCGTCATTCAGTCGACTTGTCTCCAAGGGTCTAGTGCTGCCTCGGGCACCTTATGGTCGTTCTCCTGTGAGTCTAGATTATCGATTCCGACGCAAAACTGATATTTAATTGTAACAATCAGGGCCTCGTAATGACGATGGAACTCTCAAATTGCGACGAGATTCAATACATCGTCCTCCAGCCGACTTGTCTCCAAGGGGATAATTCTCCCTCGGGCACCATAGGGTCCGTCTCCTGTGAGTCTAGATTTTCGAATCCGACGCGAAACTGATACTTAATTGTAACGTTCAGGGCCTCCTAATAAAGATGGAACACTCAAATTGCGTCGAGATTCAATACATCGTACTCTAACCGACTTGTCTCCAAGGGTCTATTGCTGCCTCGGGCACCTTATGGTCGTTCTCCTGTAAGTCTAGATTGTCGAATCCGACGCAAAACTAATAGTTCATTGTAACGTCAGGGCCTCCTAATGACGGTGGAACACTCTAATTGCGTCGAGATTCAATACATCGTCCTCCAGCCTACTTGTCTCCAAGGGGATATTGCTTCCTCGAGCACCTTACGGTCCTTCCCCTGTTATAAAATAAATAAAATAAAATAAAATAAAATAAAATATTAATTATTTTTATCTGTCTGATTGGCTCTTCTATGAGTCGTCAGGTTTGATTATTCGGTATCAGACGCTTGACAATGGCTTTTTCGTAAATGTAATGTTATTCGTAGTTGACCGTGAAATAAGACTCAAATAATCGGACTTCGTATTTACATCGTTTCCAAAGACTGCTGCGGTAGGTGCGGACTCAAATCTAAATCTCAATATTAGAATAATTTGCCAGCCATGTCAATACGTCGTACAGAGGTGACTGTCTACTAAACATAAAAATTACACAGTTAGTTAAATCAGATATATTCAATGAATAAGCCTACAGTTCATAATCCTACTTACTTTTATAAATATAAATTCTTTACAGAATCGAGTGCCTAGTATGGTTGCAACTCGCAGTAATTTTCTATATCATGAAATATGGCGGTGTGCCAGACAATAAACTAGAATACGTGCTTCTCGCACCACTTCAACCAGGGCTCCTTCTTTCTTAAACAAACATACGACTAACGAAAATGTACTTTTGTTTTATCAGCGACACAGCGCTGCAGTTGTGTGCCATAGGCTTTATTTATTTGTCACTGATTATTTATTTAATTAATATCTCGCGTTTCCGAGGAAACTCACGCTCGGCATGCAAATGTGCCTTTATATTGCCCCCTGAATTGCGAGGCGAAAGGACACACCTGCAGGCGAGCAATTCACCTAAAGGCACAAGAAAATCTAAGTTATCTACAACTATTTACATGACTTACATTATACTGTATATTATACACAAAATTTGAATGACGCGCGTGCGCCGAAAAAGTTCTTATGTTGGCAAAACAGAGTGCGCGCATGCGCAGAAGCGTCTGTGTAACTACGGCACTGCCGTTATTTCGTAAATTTAGATCACGCGGCACAGTATTGCAGTTCATATTGTTCGTGTGCGCGCGCATTTCTTAGTCGTTGCACAAAGAAAATATTCCACCAAGATTACATATGAAGACTACATTCTATGACAGGTAACTTAGTTTTAAAATTACAATATTTGTTATAATACAATACAACTTTAGATTGTTGAATGTTCTTAGTTACATAGCATTGCAATGAAATGCTTCAAAGAAAAATGTCCGTATTTTTCAGGTGCGTTGACCTATACACATGGTGTCGTTATCACAGTTCATATTCATCTGCTGCACAATAATTTTTTACAGGTTAGTATCGTCGTGGTAAAGTTTTTTTGATCACAGTAACATCGTTGTATAACAACGTGATTGATACATAAGCATGTCCATTTCCTATTTCCATTATAGTCGTTGTGATGCAGTTCGTTGTGACAAAAAGCATTGTTTATTACAGATCAGACGTGACCCGTCGAGTAATTAGTCCATATGCAGTTCGTTTTCGATATTCCGTGGAAGCTTGGTTGCAGAACCTCGGACGGCACATAGCTGGCGTCGATCCTTGGACAGTCCAGGTAAGCGTGTCCGTCACATTTCGAGAACATTTCATTCCCTGAAGTTCCAACCAAAATTCTTCCACCCGTCGTGTTGTTTTCTGGACAGGCACTTTGTGTCCATTTAATCCAGTTAACATCTTGAAGTTGGGTACTGTAGTAATGTCGCTAGACGATGCACGAATTATGCACTTCACATATTCAGTTTTTTTTTTTTTAAATA
Organism: Schistocerca serialis cubense; assembly: GCF_023864345.2. Classification (NCBI taxonomy): domain Eukaryota; kingdom Metazoa; phylum Arthropoda; class Insecta; order Orthoptera; family Acrididae; genus Schistocerca; species Schistocerca serialis. Next base: position 7,597,878 of record NC_064638.1, on the reverse strand, counting down.
TAGCTCACCTAAATGTTCGTGGTTACTCATCGAAGAAATCGTTCATCGCGTTAACAAAGGTACGATGCATCATGAATGTCATTAACAGTTTCTTTCACATAGGTTTCTGCGTAGTTGCAGACTTAGTAATGTACGTTAATGTCCGTGAATAGTGGTTCACTACGCAATTTTTTTTTTTTTTTAAAAAAAGTTTTTCACATTTTGGCACTCGTTATCGTTCAAATTTTCACACAGTAACAGTTACATTATACATCAGTTTAAAAAAAAACATAAGTAATAATACATACACACGTCACATATTTTCTTAGCATAAACATAATACAGTTGCACATAAACATGTTTACATCATCATTACATAGCTATAGGTTATTACATTGTGTCATATTTGATTACATGAATTGCAGATATTTACATCCTCTTTAGCGGTTTTGCTGGGATATTATCGATGTTTTTTGTGATGTCATCTGAAATTAAGATAGGTTAGACACAACATTCATTACATCAGTAGGCAAGACCAGGCGTTTTCACTACTCAATAAATATTCAAAATAGTAAGAGAGAGAAAATGTTCGATTCCTCGCGTTTTGTGCGTGTGTGTAGTGTGTCTGTGTGGCCTTGACTACTGGTAGATGCTTTTCTTGCTGAGAGATGTGCGTCTCATCTATTTCTCGAAGTAAAAGATCGCTTCACAGATGACGTCTGTCGGTTCGTCAGGTGTCATAGCAAGTCAGTGGTACCTACAGTCACAAATGTTCCGTGAAAAATTTATATATCATTCACTGCTACGTAATCATAAATTTTACTTTAATATTCAGTCTTCTCGGTGGAACCGCGGCGTTGAAAGAAAAGTTCTTCTGTCTTCAACTGCGACTCTGGAACGCTGAAATGAAAATTTCTATACTACTTATTATCTGTGTTGTAGCAACAGAGTTTTTCGAGTTGCTTAGCAATATTTTGATGGGTATGACTTTTACATTATTCAGCATGAAATGCTCTAAGATCTCGGTGTGCGTATAGCCCAATAATTTTGTTAGTTCTACGATGTTGTAACAGATACGCACCAGGGTGCGGTATGTTAACAATTATATAAGGTCCTTCATATAGCAGACGCCACTTAGCGTTGCGTCGTTTGAGTGCAACAGATTTATGATGAGTACGAAGTAGTACAAGCATTCCTACCTCGAATTTTTGTTTTCTTTTTATTATGTTTCTGTGATGTTTGTTTCGTATCTGTGCGTGATGTGTCAGCGTAGTCAATACTTCTTTTATTTTCTGTTCAGGTGTGATTTCCTTGTCTGACAACTTAGGTAATGGTTCTATCCACTGATCGTTCTGTTTGCAATTGAACATGATCTCGTTAGGTGTGTAATTTGTATCGTAAATATTTACGTTATTGTGTACGTCTTCGAAAAGACTTAGGTAGGACACCCAATTAGTATGTTTTGATGAAATATAGGTCCTCATGAATCGATTTAATTCTCGGAAAAGTCTCTCAGTCGCGTTACATTGTGGACTAAACCTCGAAATAAATATACTTTTAATGTTATTGTCCTTCAAGAAATTTCTCCATTTGTACCCAGAGTAGTATGCTGCATTATCTGACAGAATTGCTTTAGGTTTTCCCACGTGCGTCAGGTAATCACTTGAGAATCTTCGTATTATAGCATTTGCAGTGGCGGATTTTAAAGCATAAAGTTTTACGTGTTTAGAAAATATATCGTAAAAAGCTAAGATATATTTGACGCCTCCAGAGCTTGCTGGATGCGGTCCACTAATGTCAGTACACAGAATTTCCAGGGGTCTACCAGGTAAAATAGAATGTAAATCTGTTTTTGTGGATAAATTCTGAGGTTTTGATTTTTGACATATGACACATGTTTTTAGTTCCCTGTAAATTTTTCTTCTCATATTGCTAAAATAACAGTATGTACTGAGCTTTGCCAAACACTTTTTCGTCCCATAATGACCCCAAACTAAGTGTGTGTGCCAAATTAGATTACGTTCAGACTCTTTGGGAATGCATACACACCAGTTAGTAGCATTTGGATGTCGGCGGTAAAATAACACATCATTGTGTAACTTGTAATACTGAGTCAAAGGATGGTTGTGTTTTTCTACCAGTAATGTTATTATCTTATACCAGTGAGGATCAGATTTTTGTAATTCAGCCATGTTTCTGCACATATCAATATAATATTGGTGATACTGCTTGTCTTGCATTAAGAGAATCCTGTAGTCATTTATATTTTCTAAGTCACTGTTGGTATCATTCATACCTTGTGGAAGTCTAGACAAAGTGTCTGCAATGGTGTTGTCCTTACCTCTTATGTACTTAATTTCAAAAGAGTAGTTCTGAAGTGTAACTGCCCATCGTGATAGTCTAGGATGTACAAGTTTACAAGTTAACAAAAATGTCAGGGCCTGGTGATCGGTGTAAATTACCGTATGTTTTCCAAATAAATAATAATTGAATTTCTTGAATGCCCATACTATGGAAAGTGTTTCTAACTCAGTAGTGGAGTATGTACGCTCACATTCAGTTAGAGTGCGACTCGCAAACCCAATAATTCTTATCTGTTCCTCCTCTTTATTCTTTACAACTTGAAATAAGCAACAGCCCAAGCCAGTACGTGAAGCGTCACAAGTCATACAAAAATCTAAATTGAAATCTGGATGGCTCAAAATGTTAGCATTCACTAAAGCATGTTTAATTGTATTAAAGTCATTCTGGCACTGTTCCGACCAGATCCAAACTTGATTCCTTCTGAGTAGATTTAGCAGATGTTTACTGTTCAAAAGTGGTTGTGGCAAAAAACGTCTGAAAAATGAACATAGCCCAAGGAATGATTTTAACTGCTTTTTAGTTCGAGGGCTAGGAAAGTTTCTGATAGCATCTAATTTACTGGGATCCGGACGTATGCCCTGTGAATTAATGATATGTCCTAAATACTTTATCTCACTGCAACCAAATTTTGATTTTCTTAGGTTGGCTGTGACTCCAGCTTGTGCAAATTTTTCTAAAATTCTTTGAAGTGTGTCAACGTGTTCATTCCAGGATTGTGTAGCTATCAGTATATCATCTATATAGTGTGTGACTGTCTCAACTAAATCGTCGCCAAGCACGGTATCCAGGGCTGTAATGAATACCCCAGAGCTGACATTCAGTCCGAAGGGTAGAACACAAAACTGATAGGTTCGCCCCCCGAACATAAATGCAGTATATTTCCGAGAATCAGGAGTGATACCCACCTGCCAAAACGAATTAGCGAGATCTATTGTGGAAAAATATTTTGCATCTAGAAATTTCTGTAATTGCTCTTCTAAATTTTCAGGTTTTGTGTGAACCGGTAAAATTATTTCATTAATAGCTCGTGCGTCTAACACTAACCTAATGCCTCCATTTGATTTTTTGACAACAAGTAGAGGACTACAATAAGGTGAGGTGGATGGTTCAATGACCTTCCAGTCTAACATTTGTTTTAATTCTTGCCACACAGCAGGTCGTTGAGATAACGGTACGTTATATGTCTTATGGTAGAAGATCTTGTGAGGCTTAACTTCAATCTTGTACACATACGTGTTGATAACACCTAATCGTTTGGTAAAAACTTGTAAATATTTGGATAACACTTCCTGTAGTTTTATACGTTCATGTACACTGAGAGCTGTAGCTTCACTTATCTTATGATCAAGCAATGTTTTCAAGTCCATTAGCTCTCTGTCAGATGAGTGTGTTTGCATGTCTTGAATGTCTTTGTCAAGTACTAACTGTACCTTGTACCCTGTACAGTGTTTGTCATGCTTTAGAGTTCTCCTGTCCAAATCAATAATAATTACACTGCCTTTATCATTTAAAATACATTTACCTTTGGAGAAGTCTATAATGCAGTCCTTCTCGCTCATAATATCTATTCCTAATATGCAATTTGTCACAAGGTTTTGTACAACCAGGAATGGCCATTGTACGGTTCCATTACCTATTTTAACGTTTACAAAAACTTGCTTCGTAACCCTACATGACTTATTACCTAGTGCAGTAGTTATTTTACAGTTTTGGGCAGGAAACTCAGGCACAGGTTCCAATTCACACATCTTTTTATAAAAATTAAAAGATAAAACGCTCACAGCTGCACCTGTATCTAGGATAATAGTAGTTGGAATCCCACCTACTACACCAGTAGTGGATGCTAAAACAATTTCATTTGTGTTTAAACGACATTGTGTACTGTCTTGTAAATGTTCATCTGATATATTGTTATTGTGGTTGTATCTTATAAATAAAACAGGTAGTTTTTGTTTAGAATTACTCGGCATATCATTATTCTGTTGTTCAAGTGTGGTGTCAAATAACTGATTAACATTGAAGCCGCCCCCCAAGGATTCTTCAGCCACGACCTGGGGCAAAGTAGTGACTGTTTCTAGTTTGTTGGATTATCATTTGTACTAGGTACTGACACAGATTGAGGTTGTGCATCAGGTGTCATTTCTATTATATTCACATTCGGATATTGCCTATTATGATCTCCAAACTTTTGCGGTTGTTGTTGCTGTTGCGCATTATAACTTACCTGTCGGTCGTAAGGTATGCTCCAATTTTGACCTGGTGGCTGCTGTGGTAAAGCAGAGTTTGAATGAAAGTACTGATCGTTACGAGTCCAACCTTGATGCTGTCTTGGCTCGTAGTTATTATTATTTCTATTTCTGTTTGTGTTTTTGTTATTACCTTTGTATCCGTTGTTACCGTTGCAGTTATTACCGCGGTGCCTTTTGTATGGATTGCCGCATGAAATGTTATTACTGTTGTAACTATTGTTCGTATTGGAATACGCGTGTTGATTTTGATTTCCGTACTGAGACGGCATGTGAGTTTGCTGTTTTTGTTGTACCGCGTATCCAACTGTGGGCGCGCCAGAATTGTGTTGGCAAGCCTGCATGTTTTGCATACCACTAGTGTAAACATTGTGGCTGCTGTTTTGCCGCGCGAAGCGCTGATCTTCAAGTAACATGTCAACCGAATCTAAAGCTGTTAAAAAATAATCTGAATCGTCATCCGGGATATGTAGAAGTTTTTCCTTAATGTTGAAAGGCAATTTGGCCTTCAACGCTCGGAGTATATCACGTGTTGCGACTGGTTCGTCTAAAAAATGTCCCATGTTCAAGTGTTTTTCAAAATATCTGCGTAAGTTACCATTTTTACTGTTAAAAGTTTCAGGTTCTAAAATTTGTCTCCTGAGTCGCTCCTGGACGGATTGCGACCAGAATTTGTTCAGAAAGGCACGCTCAAACTCACTGTACGTGGTACATACGTCAGCTTGACTGTATGCCCAGACAGCTGCATCGCCTTGGATGTAACCGACAATATATGAAATCTTTTTCCGGTCACTCCAAGTGCGTGGAAATGCGTTACTAAAAGATTTAAGAAAAATCACCGGATGAATGGTTCGTTTCTCTGGGATAAAAGCCTGAAATTGCCTGTGTTTTATTAAGCTTTCTTCTTCCTTTGCATTATGATATGGATTTGTTCCACTGTAATTACTGCAATGCTCAGCTGGCGAGTAATTACGATAATGTTGCTGTGGTTTACCATGATAATAGCTTGTGTTTGTGGTTGCACGTCGTGGTATGTGTTGTAGTCGTGGTGTGTTTTGTTCTTGTGTGTTTGTGGTGTGCGGTATGTGTGCGTCATACTCGAATGTATATTGGTTTCTGAACTGTACATTTTGACTGATATTTTCGTTACATTCAGACTGTGGTTGATCGGTGAATTGTCTCATGGGTGCAGTGACGGATTGTACTGCGTCACTAATCAGCTGTTTGTTATTAGTGATGTATTCCGCTACGGAGTCGTGCACAATTGTTGGTAAATTTTCACGTATGCATCTATCAAAATGTTTGTCTTTGTTCTCTACCCAATCATGAAATTCTTTATTAATATTTTGAAAATGAGCTGTGGCATCAGATTGTAAGATGTCAGTCAGGTGTTGTTCAACATCGTCAAATTTATTCTGCACGTCAGTAATTCGTTTTTCAAGGTTGTCGTGTACTGAAGGATATGTTTGAATTTGTTCAGTAAGAGCTTCACACGTGACATTAAGGGTTTTTAATTGTTTCTGTAAAAGTGCTACGTCATTTGTAGTCTTTTCTTGTCTCGTATTAAGCTTGGAAAATTTCGTACTGAGTTCAGTCATCTGTTCGGTCAGTGTGGCGTCTATAAGTTCCACACGTTTACACAAAGTGTCATTACATGCCTTGATTGCTATGAGATCAGATTTAATTTCGTCATTTTGTGTCTTTAACTGTTCATTTTGTGTCTTTAAGGTTGCCATGTTTTCCGCGTTCTGCATCCTTAAGGTTGCCATATTTTCTGCGTTTTGTTTCATTAGCATTTGTAACATGTTGGCAATGTTTACTGTTTGCAAGGTCTCTGCCCCCGCCGCGTCACCAGACGTGACGTCATGCATTAACATGGGCTCTGACTGAGACTTTGAAATTTTTGTGGTGGACGGCCTATTGTCAAAATTTCCGTTGACACTTGCGTCAATATTTGATGTATCGTCACTACCGGTTGCTGTCGTAAAGTCATTTTCTAACATTTGTCTCTCGTCCGAGTCGGATTGCGTCTGAATAGTACGTCTTTGCTGTTCCATTTTTGCGTATTGTTTTCTAGTTATTACCATGCCACACGTGCTATATATTTCAAGAAATTAATGTTTGACACTGGTTTTAAAATAAAATGCAGTTGAGCATGAATCGGTCGTAGCAACAATGGCTGTCTGTTAATTTAAAAATATAAACTGAATTTGAGATTATTGGTAATGGCTGCTGGCCATGTTACATGATATCGTACAGAAGTCGGCCATATTGTACACTCGTGTATTGGTATTGTTGCATACGTTATTGTTTAAGGAAAAATACTGAGAATGGAATTTATCACTGAAACTGTTATGCGGAAAAGAAACACTACAGAATTTTACTGAAAAGCTAATACACTGAATTATACGTCTGGTCAAGCCTGCTAATGCAAAGATGCTGCGTCTTACCTTATTTTGCTGGAAGCTTCTTTGCGTCTTCCCGCAAAATTTTATAATTGGCAAATATCTTCTGATTTTTTTTTATTTCTCATATAGTCAAGTCCAGGACCAGAAGGTTGATTTTTCACATGAAACAAAGAGAACAATGTAACAAATGACAAAATAACAAGTCCGACACGCAGTCGCCAATATAAAATAAATAAAATAAAATAAAATATTAATTATTTTTATCTGTCTGATTGGCTCTCCTATGAGTCGTCAGGTTTGATTATTCGGTATCAGACGCTTGACAATGGCTTTTTCGTAAATGTAATGTTATTCGTAGTTGACCGTGAAATAAGACTCAAATAATCGGACTTCGTATTTACATCGTTTCCAAAGACTGCTGCGGTAGGTGCGGACTCAAATCTAAATCTCAATATTAGAATAATTTGCCAGCCATGTCAATACGTCGTACAGAGGTGACTGTCTACTAAACATAAAAATTACACATTTAGTTAAATCAGATATATTCAATGAATAAGCCTACAGTTCATAATCCTACTTACTTTTATAAATATAAATTCTTTACAGAATCGAGTGCCTAGTATGGTTGCAACTCGCAGTAATTTTCTATATCATGAAATATGGCGGTGTGCCAGACAATAAACTAGAATACGTGCTTCTCGCACCACTTCAACCAGGGCTCCTTCTTTCTTAAACAAACATACGACTAACGAAAATGTACTTTTGTTTTATCAGCGACACAGCGCTGCAGTTGTGTGCCATGGGCTTTATTTATTTGTCACTGATTATTTATTTAATTAATATCTCGCGTTTCCGAGGAAACTCACGCTCGGCATGCAAATGTGCCTTTATACTGTGAGTCTAGATTTTCGAATCAGACGCGAAACTGATAGTTAATTGTAACGTTCAGGCCCACCTAATGACGATGGAACACTCAAATTGCGTCGAGATTCGTTACATCGACCTTCAGCCGACCTGTCTCCAAGGGTCTATTGCTGCCTCGGGCACCTTATGGTCGTTCTCCTGTGAGTCTAGATTTTCGAATCCGACGCAAAACTGATAGTTAATTGTAACAATCAGAGCCTCCTAATGACGATGGAACTCTCAAATTGCGACGATATTCAATACATCGTCCTCCAGCCGACTAGTCTCCAAGGGGATATTGCTGCCTCGGGCACCGTATTGTCCGTCCCCTGTGACTCTATTGCTGCCTCGGGCACCTTATGGTCGTTCTCCTGTGAGTCTAGATTTTCGAATCCGACGCCAAACTGATAGTTTTTTGTAACAATCAGAGCCTCCTAATGACGATGGAACTCTCAAATTGCGTCGACATTCAATACATCGTCTTCCAGCCGACTAGTTTCCAAGGGGATATTGCTGCCTCGGGCACCGTATTGCCCGTCTCCTGTGACTCTAGATTTTTGAATCCGACGAAAACTGATAGTTAATTGTAACGTTTAGGGCTTCCTAATGACGATGGAACACTCAAATTGCGTCGAGATTCAATACATCGTCCTCCAGCCGACCTGTCTCCAAGGGGGTAATGCTGCCGCTGGCACCTTAGGGTCCGTCTCCTGTGAGTCTAGATTTTCAAATCCGACGCGAAACTGATAGTTAAAAGTAACGTTCAGGGCCTCCTAATGACGATGGAACACTCAAATTGCGTCGAGATTCAATACATCGTCCTCCAGCCGACTAGTCTCCAAAGGCATATTGCTGCCTCGGGCACCGTATGGTCCGACTCCTGCGAGTGTAGATTTTTGAATCCGGCGCAAAACTGATAGTTAATTGTAAAGTTCAGGGCCTCCTAATGACGATGGAACACTCAAATTGCGTCGAGATTCAATACATCGTCCTCCAGCCGAATTGTATCCAAGGGGGTATTGCTGCCTCGGGCACCAAATGGTCGGTCTCCTGTGAGTCGAGATTTTCGAATCCGACGCGAAACTGATAGTTAATTGTAACGTTCAGGGCCTCCTAATGACGATGGAACAATCAAATTGCGGTGATATTCAATACATCGTCCTCCAGCCGACTTGTCTCCAAGGGTCTATTGCTGCCTCAGGCACCTTATGGTCGTTCTCCTGTAAGTCTAGATTGTCGAATCCGAAGCCAAACTGATAGTTAATTGTAACGTCAGGACCTCCTAATGACGATGGAACACTCAACTTGCGTCGAGATTCAATGCAACGTCCTCCAGCCTACTTGTCTCCGAGGAGATATTGCTGCCTCGGCCACCTTATGGTCCGTCTCCTGTGAGTCTAGATTTTCAAATCCGACGCGAAACTGATAGTTAATTGTAACGTTCAGGGCCACTTAATGCCGATGGAACTCTCAAATTGCGTCGAGCTTCAATACATCGTCCTCCAGCCGATTTGACTCCAAGGGTGTATTGCTGCCTCGGGCACCATATGGTCCGTCTCCTGTGCGTCTAGATTTTCGAAACCGACGCGAAACTGATAGTTAATTGTAACGTTCAGGGCCTCCTAATGACGATGGAACACTCAAATTGCGTCGAGATTCAATACATCGTCCTCCAGCCGATTTGTCTCCAAGGGTCTATTACTGCCTCGGGCACCTTATGGTCGTTCTCCTGTGAGTCTAAATTTTCGAACCCTACAAAAACTGATGGTTAATTGTAACGTTCAGGGCCTCCTAATGACGATGGAACACTCTAATTGCATCGAGATTCAATACATCGTCCTCCAGCCGATTAGTATCCAAGCGGGTATTGCTCTCTCGGGCACCATATGGTCCGTTTCCTGTGAGTCTAGATTTTCGAATCCGACGCGAAACTGATAGTTAATTGGAAAGTTCAGGGTCTCCTAATGACGATGGAACACTTAAATTGCGTCGAGATTCAATACATCGTCCTTCAGCCGACTTGTCTCCAAGGGTCTGTTGCTGCCTCAGGCACCTTAAGGTCGTTATCCTGTGAGTCTAGATTTTCGAATCCGACGCAAATCTGATAGTTAATTGCAACAATCAGGGACTCCTAATGACGATGGAACTCTCAAATTGCGTCGAGATTCAATACAGTGTCCTCCAGCTATCTTGTCTCCAAATGGATAATGCTGCCTCGGGCATCATAGGGTCCGTCTCATGTGAGTCTGGATTTTCGAATCCGCCGCGAAACTGATAGTTAATTGTAACGTTCAGGGCCTCCTAATGACGAAGGAAACACTTATATTGCGTCGAGATTCAATACAACGTCCTTCAGCTGACTTGTCTACAAGGGTCTATTGCTGCCTCGGGCACCTCATGGTCCTTCTCCTGTGAGTCGAGATTTTCGAATCCGACGCAAAACTGATAATTAATTGAAACGTTAAGGGCCTCCTAATGACGATGGAACGCACAAATTGCCTCGATATTCAATACATCGTCCTCCAACCTACTTGCCTCCAAGGGTCTATTGCTGCCTCGGGCACCATATCGTCGTTCTCCTGTAAGACTAGATTGTCGAATCCGACGCAAAACTGATAGTTAATTGTAACGTTCAGGGCCTCCTAATGACGATGGAACACTCAAATTGCGTCGAGATTCAATACATCGGCCACCAGCAGACTTGTCTCCATGGGTCTATTGCTGCCTCCGGCACCTTATGATCGTTCTCCTGTGAGTCTAGATTTTCGAATCCGACGGATAACTGATAGTTAATTGTAACGTATAGCGCCTCCTAATGACGATGGAACACTCAAATTGTGTCGAGATTCAATACATCGTCCTCCAGCCGACTTGTCTACAACGGGATATTGCTGCCTCGGGCACTACATAGTCCTTCCCTGTGAGTCTAGATTTTTGAATCAGACGCGAAACTGATAGTTAATTGTAACGTTCAGGGCCTCCTAATGACGATGGAACACTCAAATTGCGTCGGCATTCGTTACATCGACCTTCAGTCGACCTGTCTCCAAGGGTCTATTGCTGCCTCGGGCGCCTTATGGTCGTTCTCCTGTGAGTCTAGATTTTCGAATCCGACGCAAAACTGATAGTTAATTGTAACAATCAGGGCCCCCTAATGACGATGGAACTCTCAAATTGCGTCGAGATTGTATTGAATGTCCTCCAGCCGACTTGTCTACAACGGGATATTGCTGCCTCGGGCACTATATTGTCCTTCCCTGTGAGTCTAGATTTTCGAATCAGACGCGAAACTGATAGTTAATTGTAACGTTCAGGGCCTCGTAATGACGATGGAACACTCAAATTGCGTCGAGATTCAATACATCACATTCAGCCGACTTGGCTACAAGTAAATATTGCTGCCTCGGGAACCATATGGTCCGTCTCCTGTGAGTCTCAATTTTCGAATCCGACGCGAAACTGAATGTTAATTGTAACGTTCAGGGCCACCTAATGACGATGGAACACTCGAATTGCGTCGAGATTCAATACATCGTCCTCCAGCCGACTTGTCTCCAAGGGTCTATTGGTGCCTCGGGCAATTTATGGTCGTTCTCCCGTAAGTCTAGATTGTCGAATCCGACGCAAAACTGATAGATACTTGTAACGTTCAGGGCCTCCTAATGAAGATGGAACACTAAAATTGCGTCGAGATTCAATACATCGGCCACCTGCCGACTTGTTTCATAGGGTTTATTGCTGCCTGTGGCTACTTCTCCTGTGAGTCTAGATTTTCGAATCCGACGCAAAACTGATAGTAAATTGTAAAGTGCAGGGCATCCTAATGACGATGGAACACTCAAATTGCGTCGAGATTCAATATATCGTCCTCCAGCCGACTTGTCTCCATGGGGATATTGCTGCCTCGGGCACCTTATGGTCCTTCTCCTGTGAGTCTATATTTTCGAATCCGACGCAAGACTGATAATTAATTGTAACGTTCAGGGCCTCCTAATGACGATGGAACACTCAAATTGTATCGATATTCAATACATCGTCCTCCAGCCGACTTGTCTCCAAGGGTCTATTGCTGCCTCGGGCACCATATGCTTGTTCTCCTGTAAGTCTAGATTGTCGAATCCGACGCAAAACTGATAGTTAATTGTAACGTCAGGGCCTCCTAATGACGACGGAACACTCAAATTGCGTCGACATTCGTTACATCGACCTTCAGCCGACCTGTCTCCACGGGTCTATTGCTGCCTCGGGAACCTTATGGTCGTTCTCCTGTGAGTCTAGATTTTCGAATCCGACGCAAAACTGATAGTTAATTGTAACAATCAGGGCCTCCTAATGACGATGGAACACTCAAATTGCGTCGAGATTCAATACATCGTCCACCGGCCCACTTATCTCCAAGGGGATAATGCTGCCTCGTGCATCATAGGGTCCGTCTCCTATGAGACTAGATTTTCCAATCCGACGCGAAACTGATTGTTAATTGTAACGTTCAGGGCCTCCTAATGACGATGGAACGCTCAAATTTTGTCGAGATTCAATACATCGTCCTCCAGCCGGCTTGTCTACAACGGGATATTGCTGCCTCGGGCACTATATTGTCCTTCCCTGTGAGTGTAGATTTTTGAATCAGACGCGAAACTCATAGTTAATTGTAACTTTCAGGGCCTCCTAATGACGATGGAACACTCAAATTGTGTCGAGATTCAATACATCTTCCTTCAGCCAACTTGTTTCATAGGGTCTATTGCTGACTGTGACACCTTCTCCTGTGAGTCTAGATTTTCGAATCCGACGCAAAACTGATAGTTAATTGTTACGTTCAGGGCCTCCTAATGACAATGGAACACTCAAATTGCGTCGAGATTCAATACATCGTCCTCCAGCCGACTTGTCTCTAAGGGTCTATTGCTGCCTCGGGCACCTTATGGTCGTTCTCCTGTGAGTCTAGATTTTCGAATCCGACGCGAACTGATAATTAATTGTAACGTTCAGGGCCTCCTAATGACGATGGAACACTCAAATTGCATCGATATTCAATACATCGTCCTCCAGCCGATTTGTCTCCAAGGGTCTATTGCTGCCCCGGGCACCTTATGGTCGTTCTCCTGTAAGTCTAGATTGTCGAATCGGACGCAAAACTGATAGTTAATTGTAACGTCAGGGCCTCCTAATGACGATGGAACACTCAAATTGCGTCGATATTCAATACATCGTCCTCCGGCCCACTTGTATCCAAGGGGATAATGCTGCCTCGTGCATCATAGGGTCCGTCTCCTATGAGTCTAGATTTTCGAATCCGACGCGAAACTGATTGTTAATTGTAACGTTCAGGGCCTCCGAATGACAATGGAACACTCAAATTGCGTCGAGAATCAATCCATCGGCCCCAGCAGACTTGTCACCAAGGGTCTATTGCTGCCTCGGGCACCTTATGGTCGTTCTCCTGTGAGTCTAGATTTTCAAATCCGACGCAAATCAGATAGTTAATTGTAACGTTCAGGGCCCCCGAATGACGATGGAACACTCAAATTGCGTCGAGATTCAATACATCATCCTTCAGCCGACTTGTCTCCAAGTGTTCTTGGTGCCTCGGGCACTTTATGGTCGTTCCCCTGTGAGTCTAGATTATCGAATCCGACGCAAAACTGATAGTTAATTGTAACGATCAGGGCCTCCTAATGACGATGGAACACTCAATTTGCGTCGCGATGCAATGCATCGTCCTCCAGCCGACTTGTCTCCAAGGGGATATTGCTCCCTCGGACACCATATGGTCCGTCTTCTGTGAATCTAGATTTTCGAATCCGACGCATATCTGATAGTTAATTGTAACGTTCAGGGCCTCCTAATGACGATGGAACACATAAAATGCGACGAGATTCAATACATCGTCCTTCAGCCCACTTGTCTCCAAGGGTCTATTGCTGCCTCGGGCACCATGAGGTCCTTCTACTGTGAGTCTAGATTTTCGAATCCGACGCAAAACTGATAATTAAATGTAACGTTCAGGGCCTCCTAATGACGATGCAACGCTCAAATTGCGTCGATATTCGATACATCGTCCTCCAGCCTACTTGTCTTCAAGGGTTTATTGCTGCCTCCGGCACCTTATCGTAGTTCTCCTGTAAGACTAGATTGTCGAATCCGACGCAAAACTGATAGTTAATTGTAACGTTTAGGGCCTCCTAATGACGATGGAACACTCAAATTGCGTCGAGATTCAATACATCGGCCACCAGCAGACTTGTCTCCCAGGGTCTATTGCTGCCTCGGGCACCTTATGGTCGTTCTCCTGTGAGTCTAGATTTTCGAATCCGACGGATAACTGATAGTTAATTGTAACGTTTAGCGCCTCATAATGACGATGGAACACTCAAATTGTGTGGAGATTCAATACATCGTCCTCCAGCCGACTTGTCTACAACGGGATATTGCTGCCTCGGGCACTATATTGTCCTGCCCTGTGAGTGTAGATCTTTGATTCAGACGCGAAACTGATAGTTAATTGTAACGTTCAGGGCCTCCTAATGACGATGGAACACTCAAATTGCGTCGAGATTCAATACATCGTCCTTCAGCCCACTTGTCTCCAAGGGTCTATTGCTGCCTCGGGCACCATATGGTCCTTCTCCTGTGAGTCTAGATTTTCGAATCCAACGCAAAACTGATAATTAATTGTAACGTTCAGGACCTGCTAATGACGATGCAACGCTCAAATTGCGTCGATATTCAATACATGGTCCTCCAGCCAACTTGTCTCCAAGGGGCTATTGCTGCCTCCGGCACCTTATCGTAGTTATCCTGTAAGACTAGGTTGTCGAAACCGACGCAAAACTGATAGTTAATTGTAACGTTCATTGCCTCCTAATGACGATGGAACACTCAAATTGCGTCGAGATTCAATACATCGTCATTCAGCCGACTTGCCTCCAAGGGTCCATTGCTGCCTCGGGCACCTTATGGTCGTTCTCCTGCGAGTCTAGATTTTCGAATCCGACGGATAACTGATAGTTAATTGTAACTTTTAGCGCCTCCTAATGGCGATAAACACTCAAATTGTGTCGAGATTCAACACATCGTCCTCCAGCCGACTTGTCTACAACGGGATATTGCTGCCTCGGGCACTATATTGTCCTTCTCTGTGAGTCTAGACTTTCGAATCAGACGCGAAACTGATAGTTAATTGTAACGTTCAGGGCCTCCTAATGACGATGGAACACTCAAATTGCGTCGAGATTCAATACATCGTCATTCAGCCGACTTGCCTCCAAGGGTCCATTGCTGCCTCGGGCACCTTATGGTCGTTCTCCTGTGAGTCTAGATTATCGAATCCGACGCAAAACTGATAGTAAATTGTAACGTTCAGGGCATCCTAACGACAATGGAACACTCAAATTGCGTCGAGATTCAATACAACGTCCTCCAGACGACTTGTCTCCATGGGGATATTGCTGCCTCGGGCACCTTATGGTCGTTATCCTGTGAGTTTAGATTTTCGAATGCGACGCATATCTGATAGTTAATTGTAACGTTCAGGGCCTCCTAATGACGATGGAACACTCAAATTGCGTCGAGATTCAATACATCGTTCTCCAGCCGACTTGTCTCCAAGGGGATATTGCTGCCTCGGACACCATAAGGTCCGTCTCCTGTGAGTCTAGAATTTCGAATCCGACGCGAGACTGATAGTTAATTGTAATGTTCAGGGCCTCCTAATGACGATGGAACATTCAAATTGCGTCCACATTCAATACATCGCCCTTCAGCCGACTTGTCTCTATGGGGATATTGCTGCCGCGGGCACCTTATGGTCGTTCTCCTGTGAGTTTAGATTTTCGAATCAGACGCATAACTGATAGTGAATTGTAACGTTTAGCTCCTCCTAATGACGATGGAACACTCAAATTGTGTCGAGATTCAATACAACGTCCTCCAGCCGACTTGTCTCCAAGGGTCTATTGGTGCCTCGAGCACTTTATGGTCGTTCTCCTGTGAGTCTAAATTATCGAATCCGACGCGAAACTGATAGTTAATTGTAACGTTCAGGGCCTCCTAATGACGAGGGAACTCTCAAATTGCGTCGAGATTCAATAGAACGGCCACCAGCCGACTTGTTTCATAGGGACTATTGCTGCCTGTGGCACCTCCTCCTGTGAGTCTAGATTTTCGAATCCGACGCGAAACTGATAGTTAATTGTAACGTTCAGGGCCTTCTAATGACGATGGAACACTCAAATTGCGTCGAGATTCTATACATCGTCCTCCAGCCGATTTGTCTCCAAGGGGGTATTGCTGCCTCGGGCACCATATGGTCCGTCTCCTGTGAGTCTAGATTTTCGAATCCGACGCGAAACTGATAGATAATTGTAACGATCCGGGGATCCTAATGACGATCGAACACTCATATTGCGTCGAGATTCAGTACATCGTCCTTCAGCCAACTTGTCTCTAAGGGTCTATTGCTGCCCCGGGCACCTTATGGTCGTTCTCCTGTGAGTCTAGATTTTCGAATCCGACGCAGAACTGATAGTAAATTGTAACGTTCAGGGACTCCTAATGACGATGGAACACTCAAATTGCGTCGACATACGTTTCATCGACCTTCAGCCGACCTGTCTCCATGGGTCTATTACTGCCTCGGGCACCTTATGGTCGTTCTCCTGTGAGTCTAGATTTTCGACTCCGACGCAAAACTGATAGTTAATTGTAACAATCAGGGCCTCCTAATGACGATGGAACTCTCAAATTGCGTCGAGATTCAATACATCGTCCTCTAGCCGACTTGTCTCCAAGGGGATAATGCTGCCTCGGGCATCATAGGGTCCGTCTCCTCTGAGTCTAGATTTTAGAATCCGACGCGAAACTGATATTTAATTGTAACGTCCAGGGCCTCCTATTGACGATGGAACATAAAAATTGCGTCGAGATTCAGTACATCGTCCTCCAGCCGACTTGTCTACAACGGGATATTGCTGCCTCGGGCACTAAATTGCCCTTCCCCGTGAGTCTAGATTTTCGAATCAGACGCGAAACTGATAGTTAATTGTAACGTTCAGGGCCTCCTAATGACGATGGAACACTCAAATTGCGTCGAGATTCAATACATCGTCATTCAGCCGATTTGCCTCCAAGGATCCATTGCTGCGTCGGGCACCTTATGGTCGTTCTCCTGTGAGTCTAGATTTCCGAATCCTAAGCAAAACTGATGGTTAATTGGAACGTTGAGGGTCTCCTAATGACGAACATTCAAATTGCGTCGAGATTCATTACATCATCCTCCAGCCGACTTGTCTCCAAGGGTACATTCCTGCCTCGGGCACCTTATGGTCGTTCTCCTGTGAGTCCAGATTTTCAAATCCGACGCATAACTGATAGTGAATTGTAACGTTTAGCTCCTCCTAATGACGATGGAACACTCAAATTGTGTCGAGATTCAATACAACGTCCTCTAGCGAATTGTCTACAATGGGATATTGCTGCCTCGGGCACTATGTTGACCTTCCCTGTGAGTGTAGATATTTGAATCAGACTCGAAACTGATATATAATTGAAACATTCAGGGCCTCCTAATGACGGTAGATCACTCGAATTGCGCCGAGATTCAATTCATCGTCCTCCTGCCGACTTGTCTCCATGGGTCTATTGGTGCCTCGAGCACTTTATGGTCGTTCTCCTGTGAGTCTAGAATTTCGAATCCGACGCGAAACTGATAGTTAATTGTAACGTTCAGGGCCAACGAATGACGATGGAACACTCTAATTGCGTCGAGATTCAATACATCGTCCTCCAGATGACTTGTCTCCAAGGGCATATTGCTTATACGGGCACCATATGGACCGTCTCCTGTGAGTTTAGATTTTCGAATTCGACGCAAAACTAATAATTAATTGTAACGTTCAGGGTCTCCTAATGACGAACAGTCAAATCGCGTCGAGATTCAATACAACATCCTCCAGCCGACTTGTCTCCAAGTGTTCTTGCTGCCTCGGGCACCTTATGGTCGTTCTCCTGTGAGTCTAGATTATCGAATCCGACGCAAAACTGATAGTTAATTGTAACGATCAGGGCCTCCTAACGACGATGGAACACTCAATTTGCGTCGAGATTCAATACATGGTCCTCCAGCCGACTTGTCACCAAGGGGATATTGCTGCCTCGGACTCCATACGGTCCGTCTCCTGTGAGTCTAGATTTTCGAATCCGACGCGAAACTGATAGTTAATTGTAGCGTCCAGGGCCTCCTAATGACGATGGAACACTCAAATTTCGTCGAGATTCAAAACATCGTTTTCCAGCCTACTTGTCTCCAAGGGGATATTGCTGCCTCGGGCACCTTATGGTCCGTCTGCTGTGAGTCTATATTTTCGAATACGACGCGAAACTGATAGTTAATTGTAACGTTCAGGGTCTCCTAATGACGATGGAACACTCAAATTGCGTCCACATTCGTTACATCGACCTTCAGCCGAACTGTCTCCATGGGTCTATTACTGCCTCGGGCACCTTATGGTCGTTCTCCTGTGAGTCTAGATTTTCGTATCCGACGCGGAACTGATAGTTAATTGCAACGTTCAGGGTCTCTTAGTGACGAACGTTCAAATTGCGTCGAGATTCAATACATCATCCTATAGCCGACTTGCCTCCAAGTGTTCTTGCTGCCTCGGGCACCTAATGGTGGTTCTCCTGTGAGTCTAGATTATCGACTCCGACGCAAAACTGATAGTTAATTGTAACGATCCGGGCCTCCTAATGACGATGGAACACTCATATTGCGTCGAGATTCAGTACAACGTCCTTCAGCGGACTTGTCTCCAAGGGTCTATTGCTGCCTCGGGCACCTTATGGTCGTTCTCCTGTGAGTCTAGATAATCGAATCGGACGCAAAACTGATAGTTAATTGTAATGTTCAGAGCCTCCTAATGACGATGGAACATTCAAATTGCGTCGAGATTCAATACATCGTCCTCCAGCCGACTAGTCTCCAAGTGTATATTGCTGCCTCGGGCACCATATGGTCCGTCTCCTGTGCGTCTAGATTTTCGAATCCGACGCGAAACTGATAGATAATTGTAACGATCCGGGCCTCCTAATGGCGACCGAACACTCATATTGCGTCGAGATTCAGTACAACGTCCTTCAGCGGACGTGTCTCCAAGGGCCTATTTCTGCCTCGGGCACCTTATGGTCGTTCTCCTGTGAGTCTAGATTTTGGAAACCTACGCAAAACTGATGGTTAATTGTAACGTTCAGGGCCTTCTAATGACGATGGTACACTCAAATTGCGTCGAGATTCAATACATCGTCCTCCAGCCGACTTGTCTCCATGGGGATATTGCTGCCTCGGGCACCTTATTTTCGTTCTCCTGTGAGTTTAGATTTTCGAATCCGACGCATAACTGATAGTTAATTGTAACGTTCAGGGCCTCCTAATGACGATGGAACACTCAAATTGCGTCGACATTCAATACCTCGGCCACCAGCCGACTTGTCTCCAAGGGTCTATTGCTGCCTCGGGCACCTTATGGTCGTTCTCCTGTGAGTCTAGATTTTCGAATCATACGCATAACTGATAGTTTATTGTAACGTTTAGCGCCTCCTAATGACGATGGAACACTCAAATTGAGTCGAGATTCAATACATCGTCCTCCAGCCGACTTGTCTACAACGGGATATTGCTGCCTCGGGCACTATATTGTCCTTCCCTGTGAGTGTAGATTTTTGAATCAGACGCGTAACTGATAGTTAATTGTAACGCTCAGGGCCTCCTAATGACGATGGAACACTCAAATTGCGTCGAGATTCAATACATCTTCCTTCAGCCGACTTGTCTCCAAGGGTCTATTGCTGCCTCGGGCACCTTATGGTCGTTCTCCTGTGAGTCTAGATTTTCGAATCCAACGCAAAACTGATGGTTAATTGTAACGTTCAGTGCCTCCTAATGACGATGGAACACTCAAATTGAGTCGAGATTCAATACATCGTCCTCCAGCCGACTTGTCTCCAAGGGGATATTGCCGCCTCGGACACCATATGGTCCGTCTCCTGTGAGTCAAGATTTTCGAATCCGACGCGAAACTGATAGTTAATACTAACTTCCAGGGCCTCCTAATGACGATGGAACCTTCAAATTGCGTCGAGATTCAGTACATCGTCCTTCAGCCGACTTGTCTCCAAGGGTCTATTGCTGATTAGGGCACCTTATGGTCGTTCTCCTGTGAGTCTAGATTATCGAATTCGACGCAAAACTGATAGTAAATTGTAACGTGCAGGGCATCCTAATGACGATGGAACACTCAAATTGCGTCGAGATTCAATACATCGTCCTCCAGCCGACTTGTCTGCAAGTGGATATTGCTGCCTCGGGAACAATATTGTCCGTCTCCTGTGAGTCTAGATTTTCGAATCCGACGCGAGACTGACAGTTAATTGTAACGTTCAGGGCCTCCTAATGAAGATGGAACATTCAAATTGCGTCGAGATTCAATACATCGTCCATCAGCCGACTTGTCTCCAAAGTTCTATTGCTGCCTCGGGCACCTTATGGTCGTGCTCCTTTGAGTCTAGGTTTTCGAATCCGACGCAAAACTGATAGTTAATTGTAACGTTCAGGGCCTCCTAATGACGATGGAACACTCAAATTGCGTCGAGATTCAATACATCGTCCTCCAGCCGACTTGTCTACAACGGGATATTGCTGCCTCGGGCACTATATTGTCCTTCCCTGTGAGTGTAGATTTTTGAATCAGACTCGAAACTGGTAGTTAATTGTAACGTTCATGGCCTCCTAATGACGATGGAACACTCAAATTGCGCCGAGATTCAATACATCTTCTTTCAGCCGACTTGTGTCCAAGGGTCTATTGCTGCCTCGGACACCTTATGGTCGTTCTCCTGTGAGTCTAGATTTTCGAATCCATCGCAAAACTGATGGTTAATTGTAACGTTCAGGGCCTCCTAATGACGATGGAACACTCAAATTGCGTCGAGATTCAATACATCGTCCTCCAGCCGACTTGTCTCCAGTAGGATATTGCTGCCTCGGGCATCATATGGTCTGTCTCCTGTGAGTCTACATTTTCGAATCCGACGCGAAACTGATAGTTAATTGAAACATTCAGGGCCTCCTAATGACGATGGAACACTCGAATTGCGTCGAGATTCAGTACATTGTCCTCCAGCCGACTTGTCTCCAAGGGTCTATTGGTGCCTCGGGCACCTTATGGTCGTTCTCCTGTGAGTCTATATTATCGAATTCGACACAAAACTGATAGTTAATTGTAACGATCAGGGCCTCCTATAGACGATGGAACACTCAATTTGCTTCGAGATTCAATACATCGTCCTCCAGCCGACTTGTCTCCAAGGGGATTTTGCTGCCTCGGACACCATATGGTCCGTCTCCTGTGAGTCAAGATTTTCGAATCCGACGTAAAACTGATAGTTAATTGTAACGTTCAGGGCTTCCTAATGACGATGGAACACTCAAAATGTTTTGAGATTCAATAGATCGTCCTCCAGCCGACTTGTCTACAACGGGATATTGCTGCCTCGGGCACTATATTGTCCTTCCCTGTGAATGTAGATTTTTGAATCAGACTCGAAACTGGTAGTTAATTGTAACGTTCAGGGCCTCTTAATGACGATGGAACACTCAAATTGCGCCGAGATTAAATACATCTTCCTTTAGCCGACTTGTCTCCAAAGGTCTACTGCTGCCTCGGACACCTTTTGGTCGTTCTCCTGTGAGTCCAGATTTTCGAAACCTACGCAAAACTGATGGTTAATTGTAACGTTCAGGGCCTCCTAATGACGATGGAACACTCAAATTGCGTCGAGATTCGATACATCGTCCTCCAGCCGACTTGTCTCCAGTAGGATATTGCTGCCTCGGGCACCATATGGTCCGTCTCCTGTGAGTCTACATTTTCGAATCCGACGCGAAACTGATAGTTAATTGAAACATTCAGGGCCTCCTAATGACGATGGAACACTCGAATTGCGTCGAGATTCAGTACATCGTCCTCCAGCCGACTTGTCTCCAAGGGTCTATTGGTGCCTCGGGCACCTTATGGTCGTTCTCCTGTGAGTCTATATTATCGAATCCGACACAAAACTGATAGTTAATTGTAACTATCAGGGCCTCCTAATGACGATGGAATACTCAATTTGCTTCGAGATTCAATACATCGTCCTCCAGCCGACTTGTCTCCAAGGGGATTTTGCTGCCTCGGACACCATATGGTCCGTCTCCTGTGAGTCAACATTTTCGAATCCGACGCAAAACTGATAGTTAATTGTAACGTTCAGGGCCTCCTAATGACGATGGAACACTCAAATTGTTGTGAGATTCAATAGATCGTCCTCCAGCCGACTTGTCTACAACGGGATATTGCTGCCTCGGGCACTACATTGTCCTTCCCTGTGAGTGTAGATTTTTGAATCAGACTCGAAACTGGTAGTTAATTGTAACGTTCAGGGCCTCCTAATGACGATGGAACACTCGAATGGCGTCGAGATTCAGTACATCGTCCTCCAGCCGACTTGTCTCCAAGGGTCTATTGGTGCCTCGGGCACCTTATGGTCGTTCTCCTGTGAGTCTATATTATCGAATCCGACACAAAACTGATAGTTAATTGTAACGATCAGGGCCTCCTAATTACGATGGAATACTCAATTTGCTTCGAGATTCAATACATCGTCCTCCAGCCGACTTGTCTCCAAGGGGATTTTGCTGCCTCGGACACCATATGGTCCGTCTCCTGTGAGTCAAGATTTTCGAATCCGACGCAAAACTGATAGTTAATTGTAACGTTCAGGGCCTCCTAATGACGATGGAACACTCAAATTGCGTCGAGATTCAATACATCGTCCTCCAGCCGACTTGCCTCCATGGGGATATTGCTGCCTCGGGCACCTTATGGTCGTTCTCCTGTGAGATTAGATTTTCGAATCCGACGCATAACTGATAGTTAATTGTAACGTTCAGGGCCTCCTAATGACGATGGAACACTCAAATTGCGTCGAGATTCAATACATCGTCCTCCAGCCGACTTGCCTCCATGGGGATATTGCTGCCTCGGGCACCTTATGGTCGTTCTCCTGTGAGATTAGATTTTCGAATCCGACGCATAACTGATAGTTAATTGAAACATTCAGGGCCTCCTAATGACGATGGAACACTCGAATTGCGTCGAGATTCAGTACATCGACCTCCAGCCGACTTGTCTCCAAGGGTCTATTGGTGCCTCGGGTACCTTATGGCCGTTCTCCTGTGAGTCTATATTATCGAATCCGACACAAAACTGATAGTTAATTGTAACTAACAGGGCCTCCTAATGACGATGGAATACTCAATTTGCTTCGAGATTCAATACATCGTCCTCCAGCCGACTTGTCTCCAAGGGGATTTTGCTGCCTCGGACACCATATGGTCCGTCTCCTGTGAGTCAACATTTTCGAATCCGACGCAAAACTAATAGTTAATTGTAACGTTCAGGGCCTCCTAATGACGATGGAACACTCAAATTGTTGTGAGATTCAATAGATCGTCCTCCAGCCGACTTGTCTACAACGGGATATTGCAGCTTCGGGCACTACATTGTCCTTCCCTGTGAGTGTAGATTTTTGAATCAGACTCGAAACTGGTAGTTAATTGTAACGTTCAGGGCCTCCTAATGAGGATGGAAAACTCAAATTGCGCCGAGATTAAATACATCTTCCTTCAGCCGACTTGTCTCCAAGGGTCTATTGCTGCCTCGGACACCTTATGGTCGTTCTCCTGTGAGTCTAGATTTTCGAATCCTACGCAAAACTGATGGTTAATTGTAACGTTCAGGGCCTCCTAATGACGATGGAACACTCAAATTTAGTCGAGATTCAATACATCGTCCTCCAGCCGACTTGGCTCCAGTAGGATATTGCTGCCTCGGGCACCATATGGTCCGTCTCCTGTGAGTCTACATTTTCGAATCCGACGCGAAACTGATAGTTAATTGAAACATTCAGGGCCTCCTAATGACGATGGAACACTCGAATTGCGTCGAGATTCAGTACATCGTCCTCCAGCCGACTTGTCTCCAAGGGTCTATTGGTGCCTCGGTCACCTTATGGTCGTTCTCCTGTGAGTCTATATTATCGAATCCGACACAAAACTGATAGTTAATTGTAACGATCAGGGCCTCCTAATGACGATGGAATACTCAATTTGCTTCGAGATTCAATACATCGTCCTCCAGCCGACTTGTCTCCAAGGGGATTTTGCTGCCTCGGACACCATATGGTCCGTCTCCTGTGAGTCAAGATTTTCGAATCCGACGCAAAACTGATAGTTAATTGTAACGTTCAGGGCCTCCTAATGACGATGGAACACTCAAATTGCGTCGAGATTCAATACATCGTCCTCCAGCCGACTTGCCTCCATGGGGATATTGCTGCCTCGGGCACCTTATGGTCGTTCTCCTGTGAGTTTATATTTTCGAATCCGACGCATAACTGATAGTTAATGGTAACGTTTAGCGCCTCCTAATGACGATGGAACACTCAAATTGTGTTGAGATTCAATAGATCGTCCTCCAGCCGACTTGTCTACAACGGGATATTGCTGCCTCGGGCACTATATTGTCCTTCCCTGTAAGTGTTGATTTTTGAATCAGACGCGAAACTGATAGTTAATTGTAACGTTCACGGCCTCCTAATGGCGATGGAACACTCATATTGCGTCGAGATTCAATACATCGTCATTCAGCCGACTTGTCTCCAAGGGTCTATTGCTGCCTCAGGCACCTTATGGTCGTTCTCCTGTGAGTCTAGATTATCGAATCCGAAGCAAAACTGATGGTTAATTGTAATGTTCACGGTGTCCTAATGACGGTGGAACACTCAAATTGCGTCGAGATTCAATACATCGTACCTCAGCCGACTTGTCTCCAAGGGGATATTGCTGCCTTGGGCACCATATCGTCCGTCTCCTGTGAGTCTAGATTTTCGAATCCGACGCGAAACTGATCGTTAATTGAAACATTCAGGGCCTCCTAATGACGATGGAACACTCGAATTGCGTCGAGATGTCAATACATCGTCCTCCAGCCGACCTGTCTCCAAGGGTCTATTGGTGCCTCGGGCACTTTATGGTCGTTCTCCTGTAGGTCTAGATTGTCGAATCCGACGCAAAACTGATAGATACTTGTAACGTTCACGGCCTGCTAATGACAATGGAACACTCAAATTGCTTCGAGATTCAATACATCGTCCTCCAGCCGACTTGTCTCCATGGGGATATTGCTGCCTCGGGCACATTATTGTCGTTCTCCTGTGAGTCTAGATTTTCGAATGCGACGCGAAACTGATAGTTAATTGTAACGTTCAGGGCCTCCTAATGACGATGGAACACTCAAATTGCGTTGAGATTCAATACATCGGCCACCAGCCGACTTGTTTCATTGGGGCAATTGCTGCCTGTGGCACCTTCTCCTGTGAGTCTAGATTTTTGAATCCGACGCAAAACTGAGAGTTAATTGTAACGTTCATGGCCTCCTAATGACGATGGATCACTCAAATTGCGGCGAGATTCAATACATCGTCATTCAGCCGACTTGTCTCCAAGGGTCTATTGCTGCCTCGGGCACCTTATGTTCGTTCTCCTGTGAGTCTAGATTTTCAAATCCGACGCAAATAGTTAATTGTAACGTTCAGGGCCCCCGAATGACGATGGAACACTCAAATTGCGTCGAGAATCAATACATCGTCCTCCAGCCGACTTGTTTCCAAGAACATATTGCTTCCACGGGCAACATATGGAACGTCTCCTGTGAGTCTAGATTTTCGAATCCGACGCGAATCTGATAGTTAATTGTAACGTTCAGGGTCTCCTAATGACGAACATTCAAATTGCGTCGAGATTCAATACATCATCCTCCAGCCGATTGGTCTCCAAGTGTTTTTGCTGCCTCGGTCACCTTATGGTCGTTCTCGTGTGAGTCTAGATTTTCGAATCCGACCCAAAACTGATAGTTAATTGTAACGATCAGGGCCTCCTAATGACGATGGAACACTCAATTTGCGTCGAGATTCAATTCATCGTCCTTCAGCCGACTTGTCTCCAAAAGGATATTGCTGCCTCGGGAACCAAATGGGCCGTCTCCTGTGAGTCTAGATTTTCGAATCCGACGCGAGACTGATAGTTAATTGTAACGTTCAGGGCATCCTAATGACGAAGGAACACTCAAATTGCGTCGAGATTCAATACATCGTCCTTCAGCCGACATGTCTCCAAGGGTGTATTGCTGCCTCGGGCACCTTATAGTCCTTCTCCTTTTAGATTTTCGAATCCGACGCAAACCTGATAGTTAATTGTAACGTTCAGGGCCTCCTAATGACGATGGAACACTCAAATTGCGTCGTGATTCAATACATCGGCCGCCAACCGACTTGATCATAGGGTCTATTGCTGCCTGTGGCACCTTCTCATGTCAGTCTAGATTTTCGAATCCGACGCAAAACTGATAGTTAATTGTAACGTTCTGGGCATCCTAATGACGATGGAACACTCAAATTGCGTCGAGATTCAATACATCGTCATCCAGCCGACTTGTCTCCAAGGGTCTATTGCTGCCTCGGGCACCTTATGGACGTTCTCCTGTGAGTCTAGATTTTCGAGTCCTACGCAAATCTGATGGTTAATTGTAATGTTTACGGCCTCCTAATGACGGTGGAACATTAAAATTGCGTCGAGATTCAATACATCGTACCTCAGCCGACTTGTCTCCAAGGGGATATTGCTGCCTTGTGCACCATATGGTCCGTCTCCTGTGAGTCTAGATTTTCGAATCCGACGCGAAACTGACAGTTAATCGAGACATTCAGGGCCTCCTAATGACGATGGAACACTCGAATTGCGTCGAGATTCAATACATCGTCCTCCAGCCGACATGTCTCCAAGCGTCTATTGGTGCCTCGGGCACTTTATGGTCGTTCACCTGTAAATCTAGATTGTCGAATCCGACGCAAAACTGACAGATACTTGTAACGTTCAGGGCCTGCTAATGACAATGGAACACTCAAATGGCGTCGAGATTCAATACATCGTCCTCCAGCCGACTTGTCTACATGGGGATATTGCTGCCTCGGGCACATTATTGTCGTTCTCCTGTGAGTCTAGATTTTCGAATCCGACGCGAAACTGATAGTTAATTGTAACGTTCAGGGCCTCCTAATGACGATGGAACACTCAAATTGCGTTGAGATTCAATACATCGGCCACCTGCCGACTTGTTTCATAGGGTCAATTGCTGCCTGTGGCACCTTCTCCTGTGAGTCTAGATTTTGGAATCCGATGCAAAACTGAGAGTTAATTGTAACGTTCATGGCCTCCTAATGACGATGGAACACTCAAGCTGCGGCGAGATTCAATACATCGTCATTCAGCCGACTTGTCTCCAAGGGGATATTGTTGCCTCGGGCACCATATGGTCCGTCTCCTGTGAGTCTAGATTCTCGAATCCGACGCCAAACTGACAGTTAATTGTAACGTTCATGGTCTCTTAATGACGAACATTCAAATTGCGTCGAGATTCAATACATCATTCTCCAGCCGACGTGTCTCCAAGTGTTCTTGCTGCCTCGTGCACCTTATGGTCGTTCTCCTGTGAGTCTAGATTATCGAATCCGACGCAAAACTGAAAGTTAATTGTAACGATCAGGGCCTCCTAATGACGAAGGAACACTCAATTTGCGTCGAGATTCAATACATCGTCCTCCAGCCGACTTGTCTCCAAGGGGATATTGCTGCCTCGGACACCATATGGTCCGTCTCCTGTGAGTCTAGATTTCCGAATCCGACGCGAAACTGATAGTTAATTGTAACGTCCAGGGCCTCCTAATAACGATGGAACATTCAAATTGCGTCGAGATTCAGTACATCGTCCTTCAGCCGACTTGTCTCCAGGGGTCTATTGCTGCCTCAGGCACCTTATGGTCGTTCTACTGTGAGTCTAGATTTTCAAATCCGACGCAAATCTGTTAGTCAATTGTAACGTTCAGGGCCCCCGAATGACGATAGGACACTCGTATTGCGTCGAGATTCAATACATCGTCATTCAGCCGACTTGTCTCCAAGGGTCTATTGCTGCCTCGGGCACCTTATGGACGGTCTCCTGTGAGTTTAGATTTTCGAATCCTACGCAAAACAGATGGTTACTAGTAATGTTCACGGCCTCCTAAAGACGGTGGAACACTCAAATTGCGTCGAGATTCAATACATCGTCCCTCAGCCGACTTGTCTCCATGGGGATATTGCTGCCTTGAGCACCATATGGTCCGTCTCCTGTGAGTCTAGATTTTCGAATTCGACGCGAAACTGATAGTTAATTGTAACATTCAGGGCCTCTTAATGTCTATGGAACACTCGAATTGCTAAGAGATACAATACATCGGCCTCCTGCCGACTTGTCTCCATAGGGATATTGCTGCCTCGGGCACCTTATTTTCGTTCTCCGATGAGTTTAGATTTTCGAATCCGACGCATAACTGATAGTTAATTGTAACCTTCAGGGCCTCCTAATGACGAAGGAACACTCAAATTGCGTCGAGATTCAATACATCATTCTTTAGCCGACTTGTCTCCATGGGGATAATGCTGCCTTGGGCACCATGTGGTACGTCTCCTGTAAATCTAGATTTTCGAATCCGACGCGAAACTGAAAGTTAATTGAAACATTCAGGGCCTCCTAATGACGATGGAACACTCGAATTGGGTCGATATTTAATACATCGTCCTCCAGCCGACTTCTCTCCAAGGGTCTATTGGTGCCTCGGGCACTTTATGGTCGTTCTCCTGTAATTCTAGATTGTCGAATCCGACGCAAAACAGAAAGATGCTTGTAACGTTCAGGGCCTGCTAATGACAATGGAACACTCAAATTGCGTCGAGATTCAATACATCGTCCTCCAGCCGACTTGTCTCCATGGGGATATTGCTGCCTCGGGTACCTTATTGTCGTTCTCCTGTGAGTCTAGATTTTCGAATCCGACGCGAAGCTGATGGTTAATTGTAACGTTCAGGGCCTCCTAATGACGATGGAACACTCAAATTGCGTCGAGATGCAACACATCGGCCACCAGCCGACTTCTTTCATAGGGTCTATTGCTGCCTGTGGCACCTTCTCCTGTGAGTCTAGATTTTTGAATCCGACGCAAAACTGAGAGTTAATTGCAACGTTCATGGCCTCCTAATGACGATGGAACACTCAAATTGCGTCGAGCTTCAATACACCGTCCTCCAGCCGACTTGTCTCCAAGGACATATTGCTTCCACGGGTACCATATGGACCGTCTCCTGTGAGACAAGATTTTCGAATCCGACGCGAAAGTGATAGTTAATTATAACGTTCAGGGTCTCCTAATGACGATCATTCAAATTGCGTCGAGATTCAATACATCATCCTCCAGCCAACTTGTCTCCAAGTGTTTTTGCTGCCTCGGGCACCTTGTGGTCGTTCTCCTGTGAGTCTAGATTATCGAATCCGACGCAAAACTGATTGTTAATTGTAACGATCAGGGCCTCATTATGACGATGGAACACTCAATTTGCGTCGAGATTCAATACATCGACCTTCAGCCGACTTGTCTCCAAGTGGATATTGCTGCCTCGGGAACCATATGACCATTCTCCTGTGAGCCTAAATTTTCGAATCCGACGCGAGACTGATAGTTAAATGTAACGATCAGCGCCTCCTAATGACGATGGAACACTCAAATTGCTTCGAGATTCAATACATCGTCCTTCAGCCGACTTGTCTCCATGGGTTTATAGCTGCCTCGGGCACCTTATGGTCCGTCTCCTGTGAGTCTAGATTTTCGAATCCGACGCGAGACTGATAGTTAATTGTAACGTTCAGGGTCTCCTAATGACGATGGAACACTCTAAATGCGTCGAGATTCAATACTTCGTCCTTCAGCCGACTTGTCTCCAAGGGTCTATTGCTGCCTCGGGCACTTTATGATTGTTCTCCTGTAAGTCTAGATTGTCGAATTCGACACAAAACTAATAGATACTTGTAACGTTCAGGGCCTCCTAATGACGATGGAACACTCAAATTTCGTCGAGATTCAGTACATCGGCCTCCTGCCGACTTGTCTCCATGGGGATATTGCTGCCTCGGGCACCATATGGTCGTTCTCCGGTGAGTTTAGATTTTTCGAATCCGACACATAACTGATAGTTAATTGTAACGTTCAGTTCCTCCTAATGACGATGGAACACTCAAATTGCGTCGAGATTCAATACATCGTCCTCCAGCCGACTTCTCTCCAAGGGTCTATTGCTGCCTCGGGCACCTTACGGTCGTTCTCCTTTGAGTCTAGATTTTCGAATCCGCCGAAAAACTGATAGTTAATTGTGACGTTCAGGGCCTCCTAATGACGATGGAACACTCAAAATGCGTCGAGATTCATACATCGTCCTTCAGCCGACGTGTCTCCATGGGGATATTGCTGACTCGGGCACCATATTGTCCGTCTCCTGTGAATCTAGATTTTCGAATGCGACGGGAAACTGATAGTTAATTGAAACATTCAGGGCCTCCTAATGACGATGGAACACTCGAATTGCGTCGAGATTCAATACATCGTCCTTTAGCCGACTTGTCTCCAAGGGTCTATTGGTGCCTCAGGCACTTTATGGTCGTTCTCCTGTAAGTCTAGATTGTCGAATCCGACGCAAAACTGATAGATACTTGCAACGTTCAGGGCCTGCTAATGACGATGGAACACTCAAATTGCGTCGAGATTCAATACATCGTCCTCCTGCCGACTTGTCTCCAAGTAGATATTGCTGCCTCGGGCACCATATGGCCCGTCTCCTGTGAGTCTAGATTTTCGAATCCGACGCGAAACGTAACGTCCAAAGCCTCCTAATGACGATGGAACACTCAAATTGCGTCGAGATTCAAAACATCGTCCTTCAGCCGACTTGTCTCCAAGGGTCTATTGCTGTCTCGGGCACCTTATGATCGATCTCCTGTGAGTCCAGATTTTCGAATCCTACGCAAAACTGATGGTTAATTGTAACGTTCAGGGCCTCCTAATGACGATGGAACACTCAAATTGCGTCGAGATTCAATACATCGTCTTTCAGCCGACTTGTCTCCAAGGGTCTATCGCTGCCTCGGGAACCATATGGTCGTTCTCCTTTGAGTCTATATTTTCGAATCCGACGCAAAACTAATAGTTACTTGTAACGTTCAGGGCCTCCTAATGACGATGGAACACTCAAATTGCGTCGAGATTGAATACATCGGCCACCAGCCGACTTGTTTCATAGGGTCTATTGCTGCCTGAGGCACCTTCTCATGTCAGTCTAGATTGTCGAATCCGACGCAAAAGTGATAG
This sequence comes from Schistocerca serialis cubense, assembly GCF_023864345.2. NCBI lineage: Eukaryota > Metazoa > Arthropoda > Insecta > Orthoptera > Acrididae > Schistocerca > Schistocerca serialis. The sequence continues at coordinate 7,566,593 of NC_064638.1, read as the reverse complement.
TTAATTGTAACGTGCATGGCATCCTAAAGACGATGGAACACTCAAATTGCGTCGAGATTCAATACAGCGTCTTTCAGCCGACTTGTCTCCAAGTGGATATTGTTGCCTCGGAAACCATATGGTCCGTCACCTGTGAGTCTAGATTTTCGAATCCGACGCGAGACTGATAGTTAATTGTAACGTTCAGGGCCCCCTAATGACGATGGAACACTCAAATTGCGTCCAGATTCAATACATCGTCCTTCAGAAGACTTGTCTCCAAGGGTCTATTGCTGCCGCGGGCACCTTATGGTCGTTCTCCTTTGAATCTAGATTTTCGAATCCGACGCAAAACTGATAGTTAATCGTAACGTTCAGGGCCTCCTAATGACGATGGCACACTCAATTTGCGTCGAGATTGAATACATCGGCCACCAGCCGACTTGTTTCATAGGGTCTATTGCTGCCTGTGGCACCTTCTCATGTCAGTCTAGAATTTCGAATCCGACGCAAAACTGATAGTTAATTGTAACGTTCAGTTCCTCCTAATGACGATGGAACATTCAAATTGCGTCGAGATTACATACATCGTACTCCAGCCGACTTGTCTCCTAGTGGATATTGCTGCCTCGGGAACCATATGGTCCGTCTCTTGTGAGTCTAGATTTTCGAATCCGACGCGAGACTGATAGTTAATTGTAACGTTCAGGGCCTCCTAATGACGATGGAACACTCAAATTGCGTCGAGATTCAATACATCGTCCTTCAGCCGACTTGTCTCCAAGTGCATATTGTTGCCTCGGGAACCATATGGTCCGTCTCCTGTGAGTCTAGATTTTCGAATCCGACGAGAGACTGATAGTTCATTGTAACGTTCAGGGCCCCCTAATGACAATGGAACACTCAAATTGCGTCTAGATTCAATACATCGTCCTTCAGAAGACTTGCCTCCAAGGGTCTATTGCTGCCGCGGGCACCTTATGGTCGTTCTCCTTTGAATCTAGATTTTCGAATCCGACGCAAAACTGATAGTTAATTATAACGTTCAGGGCCTCCTAATGACGATGGAACACTCAAATTGCGTCGAGATTGAATACATCGGCCACCAGCCGACTTGTTTCATAGGGTCTATTGCTGCCTGTGGCACCTTCTCATGTCAGTCTAGATTTTCGAATCCGACGCAAAAGTGATAGTTAATTGTAACGTGCATGGCATCCTAATGACGATGGAACACTCAAATTGCGTCGAGATTCAATACATCGTCCTCCAGCCGACTTGTCTCCTAGTGGATATTGCTGCCTCGGGAACCATATGGTCCGTCTCCTGTGAGTCTAGATTTAAGAATCCGACGCGAGACTGATAGTTAATTGTAACGTTCAGGGCCTCCTAATGACGATGGAACACTCAAATTGCGTCGAGATTCAATACATCGTCCTCCAGCCGACTTGTCTCCAAGGGTCTATTGCTGCCTCGGGCACTTTATGATTGTTCTCCTGTAAGTCTAGATTGTCGAATCCGACGCAAAACTGATAGATACTTGTAACGTTCAGGGCCTCCTAATGACGATGGAACACTCAAATTTCGTCGAGATTCAGTACATCGGCCTCCTGCCGACTTGTCTCCATGGGGATATTGCTGCCTCGGGCACCATATGGTCGTTCTCCGGTGAGTTTAGATTTTTCGAATCCGACACATAACTGATAGTTAATAGTAACGTTTAGTTCCTCCTAATGACGAAGGAACACTCAAATCGCGTCGAGATTCAATACATCGTATTCCAGCCGACTTGTCTCCAAGGGGATATTGCTCCCACGGGCACCATATGGTCCGTCTCCTGTGAGTCTAGATTTTCGAATCCGACGCGAAACTGATAGTTAATTGTAACGTTCAGGGCCCCCTAATGACGATGGAACACTCAAATTGCGTCCAGATTCAATACATCGTCCTTCAGAAGACTTGTCTCCAAGGGTCTATTGCTGCCGCGGGCACCTTATGGTCGTTCTCCTTTGAATCTAGATTTTCGAATCCGACGCAAAACTGATAGTTAATCGTAACGTTCAGGGCCTCCTAATGACGATGGCACACTCAATTTGCGTCGAGATTGAATACATCGGCCACCAGCCGACTTGTTTCATAGGGTCTATTGCTGCCTGTGGCACCTTCTCATGTCAGTCTAGATTTTCGAATCCGACGCAAAACTGATAGTTAATTGTAACGTGCAGGGCATCCTAATGAGGATGGTGCACTCAAATAGCGTCGAGATTCAATACATCGTCCTCCAGACGACTTGTCTCCTAGTGGATATTGCTGCTTCGGGAACCATATGGTCCGTCTCCTGTGAGTCTAGATTTTCGAATCCGACGGGAGACTGATAGTTAATTGTAACGTTCAGGGCCTCCTAATGACGATGGAACACTCAAATTGCGTCGAGATTCGCTACATCGTCCTCCAGCCGATTTGTCTCGAAGGGTCTATTGCTGAATCGGGTGCTTTATGGTCGTTCTCCTGTAAGTCTAGATTTTCCGAATCCTACGCAAAACTGATGGTTAATTGTAACGTTCAGGGCCTCCTAATGACGATGGAACACTCAAATTGCAGCGAGATTCAATACATCGGCCACCAGCCGACTTGTCTCCAAGTGGATATTGCTGCCTCGGGAACCATATGGTCCGTCTCCTGTGAGTCTAGATTTTCGAATCCGACGCGAAACAGATAGCTAATTGTAACATTCAGGGCCTCCTAATGACTATGGAACACTCGAATTGCGTCGAGATTCAATACATCGTCCTCCAACCGACTTGTCTCCAAGGGTCTAATGCTGCCTCGGGCACTTTATGGTCGTTCTCCTGTAAATCTAGATTGTCGAATCCGACGCAAAACTGATAGATACTTGTAACGTTCAGGGCCTCCTAATGACGATGGAACACTCAAATTTCGTCGAGATTCGATACATCGGCCTCCTGCCACCTTGTCTCCATGGGGATATTTCTGCCTCGGACACCATGTGGTCCGTCTCCTGTGAGTCTAGATTTTCGAATCCGACGCGAAACTGATAGTTAATTGTAACGTCCAGGGCCTCCTAATAATGATGGAATACTCTAATTGCGTCGAGATTCAATACATCTTCCTTCAGACGACTTGTATCCAAGGGTCTATTGCTGCCTCGGGCACCATATGGTAGTTCTCCTGTGAGTGTAGATTTTAAATTCCTACGCAAAACTGATGGTTAATTGTAACGTTCAGGGCCTCGTAATGACGATGGAACACTCAAATTGCGTCGAGATTCAATACATCTTCCTCCAGCCGACTTGTCTCCAAGTTAATATAGCTGCCTCGGTAACCATATGGTCCGTCTCCTGTGAGTCTAGATTTTCGAATCCGACGCGAGACTGATAGTTAATTGTAACGTTCAGGGCTTCCTAATGACAATGGAACACTCTAATTGCGTCGAGATTCAATACATCGTCCTTCATCCGACTTGGCTGCAAGTGGATATTGCTGCCTCGGGAACCATATGGTCCGTATCCTGTGAGTCTAGATTTTCGATTCCGACGCGAGACTGATAGGTAATAGTAACGTTCAGGGCCTCCTATTGACGATGGAACACTCAAATTGCGTCGAGATTCAATACATCGGCCACCAGCCGACTTGTTTCATAGGGTCTATTGCTGCCTGAGGCACCTTCTCATGTCAGTCTAGATTTCCGAATCCGACGCAAAACTGATAGTTAATTGTAGCGTTCAGCTACTCTTAATGACGATATAACAATCAAATTGCTTCGAGATATAATGCATCGCCCTTCAGTCGTCTTGTCTCCAAAGGTCTATTGCTGCCTAGTGCACCTTATGGTCCGTCTCCTGTGAGTCCAGATTTTCGAATCCGACGCAAAACTGATACTTAATTGCAACGTTCAATGCCTCTTAATGACGATGGAATACTCAAATTGCGTCGAGTTTCAATACATCGTCCTCCAGCCGACTTGCTCCAAGGGGATATTGCTGCCTCGGGCACCTTATGGTCGCCCTCCTGTAAGTCTAGATTGTCGAATCCGACTTAAAACTGATAGTTAATTGTAACGTTCAGGCCTACTAATGACGATGAAACACTCAAATTGCGTCGAGATTCAATACATCGCCCTTCAGCCGACTTGTCTCCAAAGGTCTATTGCTTTCTCAGGCACCTTATGGTTGTTCTCCAGTGTAGATTTTCGAATCCGACGCATAACTGATAGTTAATTTTAACGTTTAGCGCCTCCTGATGAGGATGGAACACTCAAATTGTGTCGAGATTCAATACATCGACCTCCAGCCGACTTGTCTACAAGGGGATATTGCTGCCTCGGGCTCTATATTGTCCTTCTGTGTGAGTCTAGATTTTCGAATCAGACGCGAAACTGATAGTTAATTGTAACGTTCAGGGCTTCCTAATGACGATGGAACACTCAAATTGCGTTGAGATTCAATACATCGTCCTTCAGCCGACTTGTCTCCAAGGGTCTATTGCTATCTCAGGCACCTTATGGTCGTTCTCCTGTGAGTCTAGATTTTCAAATTCGACGCAAATCTGATAGTTAATTGTAACTTTCAGGGCCCCCGAATGACGATGGAACACTCAAATTGCGTCGAGATTCAATACATCGTCCTCCAGCCGATTTGTCTCCAAGGTCATATTGCTCCCACGGGCAGCATATGGTCCGTCTCCTGTGAGTCTAGATTTTCGAATCCGACGCGCAACTGATAGTTAATCGTAACGTTCAGGGCCTCCTAATGACGAACATTCAAATTGCGTCGAGATTCAATACATCGTCCTCCAGCCAACTTGTCTCCAAGGATTTTTGCTGCCTCGGGCACCTTATGGTCGTTCTCCTGTGAGTCTAGATTTTTCGAATCCGACGCAAAACTGATAGTTAATTGTAACGTTCAGGGCCTCCTAATTACGATGGAACACTAAAATATCGTCGATATTTAATACATCGTCTTTAAGCCGACTTGTCTCCAAAGGTCTATTGCTGCCTCGGGCACCTTATGGTCGTTCTCCTTTGAGTCTGGATTTTCGAATCCAACGCAAAACTGATTGTAACGTTCAGGGCCTCCTAATGATGATGGAACACTCTAATTCCGTCGAGATTCAATACATCGGCCTCCAGCCGACTTGTCTCCAAGGGGATATTGCTTCCTCGGGCACCATATGGTCCGTCTCCTGTGAGTCTAAATTTGGGTATCCGACCCGAAACTGATATTTAATTGTAACGTTCAGGGTCTCCTAATGATGATGAAGCACTCAAATTGTGCCGAGATTCAATACATTAACCTCCAGCCGACTCGCCTCCAAGGGGATATTGCTGCCTCGGTTACCTTATGGTCCGTGTCATGTGAGTCTAGATTTTCGAATCTGATGCAAAACTGATGGTTAATTGTAACGATCAGGGTCTCCTAATGATGTTGGAACAGTCAAATTGTGTCGAGATTCAATACATCGTCCTTCAGCTGACTTGTCTCCATAGGACTATTGCTGCCTCGTGCAGCTTATTGTCGTCTTCCTGTGAGAATAGATTTTCGAATCCGACGCAAAACAGATAGTTATTTGTAACGTTCAGGGCCTCCTAATGACGATGGAACACACTAATTCCGTCGAGATTCAATACATCGTCCTCCAGCCGACTTGTCTCCAAGGGGATATTGCTGCCTCGGTCACCTTATGGTCGTTCTCCTGTAAATCTAGATTGTCGAATCCGAAGCAAAACTGATAGTTAATTGTAACGTTCAGGGCCTCCTAATGACAATGGAACACTCAAATTGAGTCGAGCTTCAATACATCGTCCTCCAGCCGACTTCTCCCCAAGGGGATATTGTTGCCTCGGGCACCATATGGTCCGTCTCCTGTGAGTCTAGATTTTCGAATCAGACGCGAAACAGATAGTTAATTGCAACATTCAGAGCCTCCTAATGACTATGGAACACTCGAATTGCGTCGAGATTCAATACATCGTCCTCCAGCCGACTTGTCTCCAAGGGTCTATTGCTGCCTCGGGCACTTTATGGTCGTTCACCTGTAAGTCTAGATTGTCGAATCCGACGCAAAACTGATAGTTAATTGTAACGTCCAGGCCTCCTAATAATGATGGAACACTCAAATTGCGTCGAGATTCAATACATCTTCCTTCAGCCGACTTGTCTCCAAGGATCTATTGCTGCCTCGGGCATCTTATAGTCGTCCTCCTGTGAGTCTAGATTTTCCGAATCCTACGCAAAACTGATGGTTAATTGTAACGTTCAGGGCCTCCTAATGACGATGGAACACTCAAATTGCGTCGAGATTCAATACATCGGCCACCAGCCGACTTGTTTCATAGGGTCTATTGCTGCCTGTGGCACCTTCTCATGTCAGTCTACATTTTCGAATCCGACGCAAAACTGATAGTTAATTGTAACGTGCAGGGCATCCTAATGACGATGGATCACTCAAATTGCGTCGAGATTTAATACATCGTCCTCCAGCCGACTTGTCTCCAAGTGGATATTGCTGCCTCGGGAACCATATGGTCCGTCTCCTGTGAGTCTAGATTTTCGAATCCGACGCGAAACAGATAGTTAATTGTAACATTCAGGGCCTCCTGATGACGATGGAACACTCAAATTTCGTCGAGATTCAATACATCGGCCTCCTGCCACCTTGTCTCCATGGGGATATTTCTGCCTCGGACACCATATGGTCCGTCTCCTGTGAGTCTAGATTTTCGAATCCGACGCGAAACTGATAGTTATTTGTAACGTCCAGGGCCTCCTAATAATGATGGAATACTCTAATTGCGTCGAGATTCAATACATCTTCCTTCAGCCGACTTGTATCCAAGGGTCTATTGCTGCCTCGGGCACCATATGGTCGTCCTCCTGTGAGTGTAGATTTTAAAATCCTACGCAAAACTGATGGTTAATTGTAACGTTCAGGGCCTCGTAATGACGATGGAACACTCAAATTGCGTGGAGATTCAATACATCTTCCTCCAGCCGACTTGTCTTCAAGTTAATATAGCTGCCTCGGTAACCATATGGTCCGTCTCCTGTGAGTCTAGATTTTCGAATCCGACGCGAGACTGATAGTTAATTGTAACGTTCAGGGCTTCCTAATGACAATGGAACACTCTAATTGCGTCGAGATTCATTACATCGTCCTTCATCCGACTTGCCTGCAAGTGGATATTGCTGCCTCGGGAACCATATGGTCCGTATCCTGTGAGTCTAGATTTTCGATTCCGACGCGAGACTGATAGGTAATAGTAACGTTCAGGGCCTCCTAATGACGATGGAACACTCAAATTGCGTCGAGATTCAATACATCGGCCACCAGCCGACTTGTTTCATAGGGTCTATTGCTGCCTGTGGCACCTTCTCATGTCAGTCTAGATTTTCGAATCCGACGCAAAACTGATAGTTAATTGTAGCGTTTAGCTACTCTTAATGACGATATAACACTCAAATTGCTTCGAGATATAATGCATCGCCCTTCAGTCGTCTTGTCTCCAAAGGTCTATTGCTGCCTCGGGCACCTTATGGTCCGTCTCCTGTGAGTCCAGATTTTCGAATCCGACGCAAAACTGATACTTAATTGCAACGTTCAATGCCTCTTAATGACGATGGAATACTCAAATTGCGTCGAGTTTCAATACATCGTCCTCCAGCCGACTTGTCTACAAGGGGATATTGCTGCCTCGGGCACTATATTGTCCTTCTCTGTGAGTCTAGATTTTCGAATCAGACGCGAAATTGATAGTTAATTGTAACGTTCAGGGCTTCCTAATGACGATGGAACACTCAAATTGCGTCGAGATTCAATACATCGTCCTTCAGCCGACTTGTCTCCAAGGGTCTATTGCTATCTCGGGCACCTTATGGTCGTTCTCCTGTGAGTCTAGATTTTCAAATTCGACGCAAATCTGATAGTTAATTGTAACTTTCAGGGCCCCCGAATGACGATGGAACACTCAAATTGCGTCGAGATTCAATACATCGTCCTCCAGCCGACTTGTCTCCAAGGTCATATTGCTCCCACGGGCAGCATATGGTCCGTCTCCTGTGAGTCTAGATTTTCGAATCCGACGCGCAACTGATAGTTAATCGTAACGTTCAGGGCCTCCTAATGACTAACATTCAAATTGCGTCGAGATTCAATACATCGTCCTCCAGCCAACTTGTCTCCAAGGATTTTTGCTGCCTCGGGCACCTTATGGTCGTTCTCCTGTGAGTCTAGATTTTCGTATCCGACGCAAAACTGATAGTTAATTGTAACGTTCAGGGCCTCCTAATTACGATGGAACACTCAATTATCGTCGATATTTAATACATCCTCCTTCAGCCGACTTGTCTCCAAAGGTCTATTGCTGCCTCGGGCACCTTATGGTCGTTCTCCTTTGAGTCTGGATTTTCGAATCCAACGCAAAACTGATTGTAACGTTCAGGGCCTCCTAATGACGATGGAACACTCTAATTCCGTCGAGATTCAATACATCGTCCTCCAGCCGACTTCTCTCCAAGGGGATATTGTTGCCTCGGGCACCATATGTTCCGTCTTCTGTGAGTCTAGATTTTCGAATCAGACGCGAAACAGATAGTTAATTGCAACATTCAGAGCCTCCTAATGACTATGGAACACTCGAATTGCGTCGAGATTCAATACATCGTCCTCCAGCCGACTTGTCTCCAAGGGTCTATTGCTGCCTCGGGCACTTTATGGTCGTTCTCCTGTAAGTCTAGATTGTCGAATCCGACGCAAAACTGATAGCTACTTGTAACGTTCAGGGCCTCCTAATGACGATGGAACACTCAAATTTCGTCGAGATTCAATACATCGTCCTCCAGCCGACTTGTCTCCAAGGGGATATTGCTGCCTCGGTCACCATATGGTCGTTCTCCTGTAAATGTAGATTGTCGAATCCGACGCAAAACTGATAGTTAATTGTAACGTCCAGGGCCTCCTAATAATGATGGAACACTCAAATTGCGTCGAGATTCAATACATCTTCCTTCAGGGGACTTTTATCCAAGGGTCTATTGCTGCCTCGGGCACCTTATGGTCGTTCTCCTGTGAGTCTAGATTTTCGAATCCTACGCAAAACTGATGGTTAATTGTAACGTTCAGGGCCTCCTAATGACGATGGAACACTCAAATTGCGTCGAGATTCAATACATCGCCCTTCAGCCGACTTGTCTCCAAACGTCTATTGCTTTCTCAGGCACCTTATGGTTGTTCTCCTGTGAGTCTAGATTATCGAATCCGACGCATAACTGATAGTTAATTGTAACGTTTAGCGCCTCCTGATGACGATGGAACACTCAAATTGTGTCGGGATTCAATACATCGTCCTCCAGCCGACTTGTCTACAATTGGATATTGCAGCCTCGGGCACTATATTGTCCTTCCCTGTGATTCTAGATTTTCGAATCAGACGCGAAACTGATAGTTAATTGTAACGTGCAGGGCTTCCTAATGACGATGGAACACTCAAATTGCGTCGAGATTCAATACAACGTCCTTCAGCCGACTTGTCTCCAAGGGTCTATTGCTGCCTCGGGCACCTTATGGTCGTTCTCCTGTGAGTCTAGATTTTCAAATCCAACCCAAATCTGATAGTTAATTGTAACGTTCAGGGCCCCCGAATGACGATGGAACACTCAAATTGCGTCGAGATTCGATACATCGGCCACCAGCCGACTTGTTTCATAGGGTCTATTGCTGCCTTTGGCACCTTCCCCTGTGAGTCTAGATTTTCGAAACCCGACGCAAAACTGATAGTTAATTGTAACGTGCAGGGCATCCTAATGACGATGGAATACTCAAATTGCGTCGAGATTCAATACATCGTCCTCCAGCCGACTTGTCTCCAAGGGGATATTGCTGCCTCGGTCACCTTATGGTCGATCTCCTGTGAATCTAGATTGTCGAATCCGACGCAAAACTGATAGTTAATTGTGACGTTCAGGGCTTCCTAATGACGATGGAATACTCAAATTGTGTCGTGATTCAATACATCGCCCTTCAGCCGACTTTTCTCCAAAGGTCTATTGGTGCCTGTGGCACCTAATGGACTTTCTCCTGTGAGTCTAGATTTTCGAATCCGACGCAAAACTGATAGTTAATTGTAACGTTCAGGTCCTTCTAATGACGATGGAACACTCAAATTACGTCGAGATTCAATACATCGGCCACCAGCTGACTTTCCTCCAAGGGTCTATTGCTGCCTCGGGCACCTTATGGTCGTTCCCCTGTGAGTCTAGATTTTCGAATCCGACGCATAACTGATAGTTAATTGTAACGTTCAGGGCCTCCTAATTACGATGGAACACTAAAATATCGTCGATATTTAATACATCGTCTTTAAGCCGACTTGTCTCCAAAGGTCTATTGCTGCCTCGGGCACCTTATGGTCGTTCTCCTTTGAGTCTGGATTTTCGAATCCAACGCAAAACTGATTGTAACGTTCAGGGCCTCCTAATGATGATGGAACACTCTAATTCCGTCGAGATTCAATACATCGGGCTCCAGCCGACTTGTCTCCAAGGGGATATTGCTTCCTCGGGCACCATATGGTCCGTCTCCTGTGAGTCTAAATTTGGGTATCCGACCCGAAACTGATATTTAATTGTAACGTTCAGGGTCTCCTAATGATGATGAAGCACTCAAATTGCGCCGAGATTCAATACATTAACCTCCAGCCGACTCGCCTCCAAGGGGATATTGCTGCCTCGGTTACCTTATGGTCCGTGTCATGTGAGTCTAGATTTTCGAATCTGATGCAAAACTGATGGTTAATTGTAACGATCAGGGTCTCCTAATGATGTTGGAACAGTCAAATTGTGTCGAGATTCAATACATCGTCCTTCAGCTGACTTGTCTCCATAGGACTATTGCTGCCTCGTGCAGCTTATTGTCGTCTTCCTGTGAGAATAGATTTTCGAATCCGACGCAAACAGATAGTTATTTGTAACGTTCAGGGCCTCCTAATGACGATGGAACACACTAATTCCGTCGAGATTCAATACATCGTCCTCCAGCCGACTTGTCTCCAAGGGGATATTGCTGCCTCGGTCACCTTATGGTCGTTCTCCTGTAAATCTAGATTGTCGAATCCGACGCAAAACTGATAGTTAATTGTAACGTTCAGGGCCTCCTAATGACAATGGAACACTCAAATTGAGTCGAGCTTCAATACATCGTCCTCCAGCCGACTTCTCTCCAAGGGGATATTGTTGCCTCGGGCACCATATGGTCCGTCTCCTGTGAGTCTAGATTTTCGAATCAGACGCGAAACAGATAGTTAATTGCAACATTCAGAGCCTCCTAATGACTATGGAACACTCGAATTGCGTCGAGATTCAATACATCGTCCTCCAGCCGACTTGTCTCCAAGGGTCTATTGCTGCCTCGGGCACTTTATGGTCGTTCACCTGTAAGTCTAGATTGTCGAATCCGACGCAATACTGATAGCTACTTGTAACGTTCAGGGCCTCCTAATGACGATGGAACACTCAAATTTCGTCGAGATTCAATACATCGTCCTCCAGCCGACTTGTCTCCAAGGGGATATTGCTGCCTCGGTCACCTTATGGTCGTTCTCCTGTAAATCTAGATTGTCGAATCCGACGCAAATCTGATAGTTAATTGTAACGTCCAGGCCTCCTAATAATGATGGAACACTCAAATTGCGTCGAGATTCAATACATCTTCCTTCAGCCGACTTGTCTCCAAGGATCTATTGCTGCCTCGGGCATCTTATAGTCGTCCTCCTGTGAGTCTAGATTTTCCGAATCCTACGCAAAACTGATGGTTAATTGTAACGTTCAGGGCCTCCTAATGACGATGGAACACTCAAATTGCGTCGAGATTCAATACATCGGCCACCAGCCGACTTGTTTCATAGGGTCTATTGCTGCCTGTGGCACCTTCTCATGTCAGTCTACATTTTCGAATCCGACGCAAAACTGATAGTTAATTGTAACGTGCAGGGCATCCTAATGACGATGGATCACTCAAATTGCGTCGAGATTTAATACATCGTCCTCCAGCCGACTTGTCTCCAAGTGGATATTGCTGCCTCGGGAACCATATGGTCCGTCTCCTGTGAGTCTAGATTTTCGAATCCGACGCGAAACAGATAGTTAATTGTAACATTCAGGGCCTCCTAATGACTATGGAACACTCGAATTGCGTCGAGATTCAATACATCGTCCTCCAACCGACTTGTCTCCATGGGTCTACAGCTGCCTCGGGCACTTTATGGTCGTTCTCCTGTAAATCTAGATTGTCGAATCCGACGCAAAACTGATAGATACTTGTAACGTTCAGGGCCTCCTAATGACGATGGAACACTCAAATTTCGTCGAGATTCAATACATCGGCCTCCTGCCACCTTGTCTCCTTGGGGATATTTCTGCCTCGGACACCATATGGTCCGTCTCCTGTGAGTCTAGATTTTCGAATCCGACGCGAAACTGATAGTTATTTGTAACGTCCAGGGCCTCCTAATAATGATGGAATACTCTAATTGCGTCGAGATTCAATACATCTTCCTTCAGCCGACTTGTATCCAAGGGTCTATTGCTGCCTCGGGCACCATATGGTCGTCCTCCTGTGAGTGTAGATTTTAAAATCCTACGCAAAACTGATGGTTAATTGTAACGTTCAGGGCCTCGTAATGACGATGGAACACTCAAATTGCGTGGAGATTCAATACATCTTCCTCCAGCCGACTTGTCTTCAAGTTAATATAGCTGCCTCGGTAACCATATGGTCCGTCTCCTGTGAGTCTAGATTTTCGAATCCGACGCGAGACTGATAGTTAATTGTAACGTTCAGGGCTTCCTAATGACAATGGAACACTCTAATTGCGTCGAGATTCAATACATCGTCCTTCATCCGACTTGCCTGCAAGTGGATATTGCTGCCTCGGGAACCATATGGTCCGTATCCTGTGAGTCTAGATTTTCGATTCCGACGCGAGACTGATAGGTAATAGTAACGTTCAGGGCCTCCTAATGACGATGGAACACTCAAATTGCGTCGAGATTCAATACTTGTTTCATAGGGTCTATTGCTGCCTGAGGCACCTTCTCATGTCAGTCTAGATTTCCGAATCCGACGCAAAACTGATAGTTAATTGTAGCGTTCAGCTACTCTTAATGACGATATAACAATCAAATTGCTTCGAGATATAATGCATCGCCCTTCAGTCGTCTTGTCTCCAAAGGTCTATTGCTGCCTCGTGCACCTTATGGTCCGTCTCCTGTGAGTCCAGATTTTCGAATCCGACGCAAAACTGATACTTAATTGCAACGTTCAATGCCTCTTAATGACGATGGAATACTCAAATTGCGTCGAGTTTCAATACATCGTCCTCCAGCCGACTTGCTCCAAGGGGATATTGCTGCCTCGGGCACCTTATGGTCGCCCTCCTGTAAGTCTAGATTGTCGAATCCGACTTAAAACTGATAGTTAATTGTAACGTTCAGGCCTACTAATGACGATGAAACACTCAAATTGGGTCGAGATTCAATACATCGCCCTTCAGCCGACTTGTCTCCAAAGGTCTATTGCTTTCTCAGGCACCTTATGGTTGTTCTCCAGTGTAGATTTTCGAATCCGACGCATAACTGATAGTTAATTTTAACGTTTAGCGCCTCCTGATGAGGATGGAACACTCAAATTGTGTCGAGATTCAATACATCGACCTCCAGCCGACTTGTCTACAAGGGGATATTGCTGCCTCGGGCTCTATATTGTCCTTCTCTGTGAGTCTAGATTTTCGAATCAGACGCGAAACTGATAGTTAATTGTAACGTTCAGGGCTTCCTAATGACGATGGAACACTCAAATTGCGTTGAGATTCAATACATCGTCCTTCAGCCGACTTGTCTCCAAGGGTCTATTGCTATCTCAGGCACCTTATGGTCGTTCTCCTGTGAGTCTAGATTTTCAAATTCGACGCAAATCTGATAGTTAATTGTAACTTTCAGGGCCCCCGAATGACGATGGAACACTCAAATTGCGTCGAGATTCAATACATCGTCCTCCAGCCGACTTGTCTCCAAGGTCATATTGCTCCCACGGGCAGCATATGGTCCGTCTCCTGTGAGTCTAGATTTTCGAATCCGACGCGCAACTGATAGTCAATCGTAACGTTCAGGGCCTCCTAATGACGAACATTCAAATTGCGTCGAGATTCAATACATCGTCCTCCAGCCAACTTGTCTCCAAGGATTTTTGCTGCCTCGGGCACCTTATGGTCGTTCTCCTGTGAGTCTAGATTTTTCGAATCCGACGCAAAACTGATAGTTAATTGTAACGTTCAGGGCCTCCTAATTACGATGGAACACTAAAATATCGTCGATATTTAATACATCGTCTTTAAGCCGACTTGTCTCCAAAGGTCTATTGCTGCCTCGGGCACCTTATGGTCGTTCTCCTTTGAGTCTGGATTTTCGAATCCAACGCAAAACTGATTGTAACGTTCAGGGCCTCCTAATGATGATGGAACACTCTAATTCCGTCGAGATTCAATACATCGGCCTCCAGCCGACTTGTCTCCAAGGGGATATTGCTTCCTCGGGCACCATATGGTCCGTCTCCTGTGAGTCTAAATTTGGGTATCCGACCCGAAATTGATATTTAATTGTAACGTTCAGGGTCTCCTAATGATGATGAAGCACTCAAATTGCGCCGAGATTCAATACATTAACCTCCAGCCGACTCGCCTCCAAGGGGATATTGCTGCCTCGGTTACCTTATGGTCCGTGTCATGTGAGTCTAGATTTTCGAATCTGATGCAAAACTGATGGTTAATTGTAACGATCAGGGTCTCCTAATGATGTTGGAACAGTCAAATTGTGTCGAGATTCAATACATCGTCCTTCAGCTGACTTGTCTCCATAGGACTATTGCTGCCTCGTGCAGCTTATTGTCGTCAGTCTACATTTTCGAATCCGACGCAAAACTGATAGTTAATTGTAACGTGCAGGGCATCCTAATGACGATGGATCACTCAAATTGCGTCGAGATTTAATACATCGTCCTCCAGCCGACTTGTCTCCAAGTGGATATTGCTGCCTCGGGAACCATATGGTCCGTCTCCTGTGAGTCTAGATTTTCGAATCCGACGCGAAACAGATAGTTAATTGTAACATTCAGGGCCTCCTGATGACGATGGAACACTCAAATTTCGTCGAGATTCAATACATCGGCCTCCTGCCACCTTGTCTCCATGGGGATATTTCTGCCTCGGACACCATATGGTCCGTCTCCTGTGAGTCTAGATTTTCGAATCCGACGCGAAACTGATAGTTATTTGTAACGTCCAGGGCCTCCTAATAATGATGGAATACTCTAATTGCGTCGAGATTCAATACATCTTCCTTCAGCCGACTTGTATCCAAGGGTCTATTGCTGCCTCGGGCACCATATGGTCGTCCTCCTGTGAGTGTAGATTTTAAAATCCTACGCAAAACTGATGGTTAATTGTAACGTTCAGGGCCTCGTAATGACGATGGAACACTCAAATTGCGTGGAGATTCAATACATCTTCCTCCAGCCGACTTGTCTTCAAGTTAATATAGCTGCCTCGGTAACCATATGGTCCGTCTCCTGTGAGTCTAGATTTTCGAATCCGACGCGAGACTGATAGTTAATTGTAACGTTCAGGGCTTCCTAATGACAATGGAACACTCTAATTGCGTCGAGATTCAATACATCGTCCTTCATCCGACTTGCCTGCAAGTGGATATTGCTGCCTCGGGAACCATATGGTCCGTATCCTGTGAGTCTAGATTTTCGATTCCGACGCGAGACTGATAGGTAATAGTAACGTTCAGGGCCTCCTAATGACGATGGAACACTCAAATTGCGTCGAGATTCAATACATCGGCCACCAGCCGACTTGTTTCATAGGGTCTATTGCTGCCTGTGGCACCTTCTCATGTCAGTCTAGATTTTCGAATCCGACGCAAAACTGATAGTTAATTGTAGCGTTTAGCTACTCTTAATGACGATATAACACTCAAATTGCTTCGAGATATAATGCATCGCCCTTCAGTCGTCTTGTCTCCAAAGGTCTATTGCTGCCTCGGGCACCTTATGGTCCGTCTCCTGTGAGTCCAGATTTTCGAATCCGACGCAAAACTGATACTTAATTGCAACGTTCAATGCCTCTTAATGACGATGGAATACTCAAATTGCGTCGAGTTTCAATACATCGTCCTCCAGCCGACTTGTCTACAAGGGGATATTGCTGCCTCGGGCACTATATTGTCCTTCTCTGTGAGTCTAGATTTTCGAATCAGACGCGAAATTGATAGTTAATTGTAACGTTCAGGGCTTCCTAATGACGATGGAACACTCAAATTGCGTCGAGATTCAATACATCGTCCTTCAGCCGACTTGTCTCCAAGGGTCTATTGCTATCTCGGGCACCTTATGGTCGTTCTCCTGTGAGTCTAGATTTTCAAATTCGACGCAAATCTGATAGTTAATTGTAACTTTCAGGGCCCCCGAATGACGATGGAACACTCAAATTGCGTCGAGATTCAATACATCGTCCTCCAGCCGACTTGTCTCCAAGGTCATATTGCTCCCACGGGCAGCATATGGTCCGTCTCCTGTGAGTCTAGATTTTCGAATCCGACGCGCAACTGATAGTTAATCGTAACGTTCAGGGCCTCCTAATGACTAACATTCAAGTTGCGTCGAGATTCAATACATCGTCCTCCAGCCAACTTGTCTCCAAGGATTTTTGCTGCCTCGGGCACCTTATGGTCGTTCTCCTGTGAGTCTAGATTTTCGTATCCGACGCAAAACTGATAGTTAATTGTAACGTTCAGGGCCTCCTAATTACGATGGAACACTCAATTATCGTCGATATTTAATACATCCTCCTTCAGCCGACTTGTCTCCAAAGGTCTATTGCTGCCTCGGGCACCTTATGGTCGTTCTCCTTTGAGTCTGGATTTTCGAATCCAACGCAAAACTGATTGTAACGTTCAGGGCCTCCTAATGACGATGGAACACTCTAATTCCGTCGAGATTCAATACATCGTCCTCCAGCCGACTTCTCTCCAAGGGGATATTGTTGCCTCGGGCACCATATGTTCCGTCTTCTGTGAGTCTAGATTTTCGAATCAGACGCGAAACAGATAGTTAATTGCAACATTCAGAGCCTCCTAATGACTATGGAACACTCGAATTGCGTCGAGATTCAATACATCGTCCTCCAGCCGACTTGTCTCCAAGGGTCTATTGCTGCCTCGGGCACTTTATGGTCGTTCTCCTGTAAGTCTAGATTGTCGAATCCGACGCAAAACTGATAGCTACTTGTAACGTTCAGGGCCTCCTAATGACGATGGAACACTCAAATTTCGTCGAGATTCAATACATCGTCCTCCAGCCGACTTGTCTCCAAGGGGATATTGCTGCCTCGGTCACCATATGGTCGTTCTCCTGTAAATGTAGATTGTCGAATCCGACGCAAAACTGATAGTTAATTGTAACGTCCAGGGCCTCCTAATAATGATGGAACACTCAAATTGCGTCGAGATTCAATACATCTTCCTTCAGGGGACTTTTATCCAAGGGTCTATTGCTGCCTCGGGCACCTTATGGTCGTTCTCCTGTGAGTCTAGATTTTCGAATCCTACGCAAAACTGATGGTTAATTGTAACGTTCAGGGCCTCCTAATGACGATGGAACACTCAAATTGCGTCGAGATTCAATACATCGCCCTTCAGCCGACTTGTCTCCAAACGTCTATTGCTTTCTCAGGCACCTTATGGTTGTTCTCCTGTGAGTCTAGATTATCGAATCCGACGCATAACTGATAGTTAATTGTAACGTTTAGCGCCTCCTGATGACGATGGAACACTCAAATTGTGTCGGGATTCAATACATCGTCCTCCAGCCGACTTGTCTACAATTGGATATTGCAGCCTCGGGCACTATATTGTCCTTCCCTGTGATTCTAGATTTTCGAATCAGACGCGAAACTGATAGTTAATTGTAACGTGCAGGGCTTCCTAATGACGATGGAACACTCAAATTGCGTCGAGATTCAATACAACGTCCTTCAGCCGACTTGTCTCCAAGGGTCTATTGCTGCCTCGGGCACCTTATGGTCGTTCTCCTGTGAGTTTGGTTTTTCAAATCCAACGCAAATCTGATAGTTAATTGTAACGTTCAGGGCCCCCGAATGACGATGGAACACTCAAATTGCGTCGAGATTCGATACATCGGCCACCAGCCGACTTGTTTCATAGGGTCTATTGCTGCCTTTGGCACCTTCTCCTGTGAGTCTAGATTTTCGAAACCCGACGCAAAACTGATAGTTAATTGTAACGTGCAGGGCATCCTAATGACGATGGAATACTCAAATTGCGTCGAGATTCAATACATCGTCCTCCAGCCGACTTGTCTCCAAGGGGATATTGCTGCCTCGGTCACCTTATGGTCGATCTCCTGTGAATCTAGATTGTCGAATCCGACGCAAAACTGATAGTTAATTGTGACGTTCAGGACTTCCTAATGACGATGGAATACTCAAATTGTGTCGTGATTCAATACATCGCCCTTCAGCCGACTTTTCTCCAAAGGTCTATTGGTGCCTGTGGCACCTAATGGACTTTCTCCTGTGAGTCTAGATTTTCGAATCCGACGCAAAACTGATAGTTAATTGTAATGTTCAGGTCCTTCTAATGACGATGGAACACTCAAATTACGTCGAGATTCAATACATCGGCCACCAGCTGACTTTCCTCCAAGGGTCTATTGCTGCCTCGGGCACCTTATGGTCGTTCCCCTGTGAGTCTAGATTTTCGAATCCGACGCATAACTGATAGTTAATTGTAACGTTCAGGGCCTCCTAATTACGATGGAACACTAAAATATCGTCGATATTTAATACATCGTCTTTAAGCCGACTTGTCTCCAAAGGTCTATTGCTGCCTCGGGCACCTTATGGTCGTTCTCCTTTGAGTCTGGATTTTCGAATCCAACGCAAAACTGATTGTAACGTTCAGGGCCTCCTAATGATGATGGAACACTCTAATTCCGTCGAGATTCAATACATCGGCCTCCAGCCGACTTGTCTCCAAGGGGATATTGCTTCCTCGGGCACCATATGGTCCGTCTCCTGTGAGTCTAAATTTGGGTATCCGACCCGAAACTGATATTTAATTGTAACGTTCAGGGTCTCCTAATGATGATGAAGCACTCAAATTGCGCCGAGATTCAATACATTAACCTCCAGCCGACTCGCCTCCAAGGGGATATTGCTGCCTCGGTTACCTTATGGTCCGTGTCATGTGAGTCTAGATTTTCGAATCTGATGCAAAACTGATGGTTAATTGTAACGATCAGGGTCTCCTAATGATGTTGGAACAGTCAAATTGTGTCGAGATTCAATACATCGTCCTTCAGCTGACTTGTCTCCATAGGACTATTGCTGCCTCGTGCAGCTTATTGTCGTCTTCCTGTGAGAATAGATTTTCGAATCCGACGCAAAACAGATAGTTATTTGTAACGTTCAGGGCCTCCTAATGACGATGGAACACACTAATTCCGTCGAGATTCAATACATCGTCCTGCAGCCGACTTGTCTCCAAGGGGATATTGCTGCCTCGGTCACCTTATGGTCGTTCTCCTGTAAATCTAGATTGTCGAATCCGACGCAAAACTGATAGTTAATTGTAACGTTCAGGGCCTCCTAATGACAATGGAACACTCAAATTGAGTCGAGCTTCAATACATCGTCCTCCAGCCGACTTCTCTCCAAGGGGATATTGTTGCCTCGGGCACCATATGGTCCGTCTCCTGTGAGTCTAGATTTTCGAATCAGACGCGAAACAGATAGTTAATTGCAACATTCAGAGCCTCCTAATGACTATGGAACACTCGAATTGCGTCGAGATTCAATACATCGTCCTCCAGCCGACTTGTCTCCAAGGGTCTATTGCTGCCTCGGGCACTTTATGGTCGTTCACCTGTAAGTCTAGATTGTCGAATCCGACGCAATACTGATAGCTACTTGTAACGTTCAGGGCCTCCTAATGACGATGGAACACTCAAATTTCGTCGAGATTCAATACATCGTCCTCCAGCCGACTTGTCTCCAAGGGGATATTGCTGCCTCGGTCACCTTATGGTCGTTCTCCTGTAAATCTAGATTGTCGAATCCGACGCAAATCTGATAGTTAATTGTAACGTCCAGGCCTCCTAATAATGATGGAACACTCAAATTGCGTCGAGATTCAATACATCTTCCTTCAGCCGACTTGTCTCCAAGGATCTATTGCTGCCTCGGGCATCTTATAGTCGTCCTCCTGTGAGTCTAGATTTTCCGAATCCTACGCAAAACTGATGGTTAATTGTAACGTTCAGGGCCTCCTAATGACGATGGAACACTCAAATTGCGTCGAGATTCAATACATCGGCCACCAGCCGACTTGTTTCATAGGGTCTATTGCTGCCTGTGGCACCTTCTCATGTCAGTCTACATTTTCGAATCCGACGCAAAACTGATAGTTAATTGTAACGTGCAGGGCATCCTAATGACGATGGATCACTCAAATTGCGTCGAGATTTAATACATCGTCCTCCAGCCGACTTGTCTCCAAGTGGATATTGCTGCCTCGGGAACCATATGGTCCGTCTCCTGTGAGTCTAGATTTTCGAATCCGACGCGAAACAGATAGTTAATTGTAACATTCAGGGCCTCCTAATGACTATGGAACACTCGAATTGCGTCGAGATTCAATACATCGTCCTCCAACCGACTTGTCTCCATGGGTCTACAGCTGCCTCGGGCACTTTATGGTCGTTCTCCTGTAAATCTAGATTGTCGAATCCGACGCAAAACTGATAGATACTTGTAACGTTCAGGGCCTCCTAATGACGATGGAACACTCAAATTTCGTCGAGATTCAATACATCGGCCTCCTGCCACCTTGTCTCCATGGGGATATTTCTGCCTCGGACACCATATGGTCCGTCTCCTGTGAGTCTAGATTTTCGAATCCGACGCGAAACTGATAGTTATTTGTAACGTCCAGGGCCTCCTAATAATGATGGAATACTCTAATTGCGTCGAGATTCAATACATCTTCCTTCAGCCGACTTGTATCCAAGGGTCTATTGCTGCCTCGGGCACCATATGGTCGTCCTCCTGTGAGTGTAGATTTTAAAATCCTACGCAAAACTGATGGTTAATTGTAACGTTCAGGGCCTCGTAATGACGATGGAACACTCAAATTGCGTGGAGATTCAATACATCTTCCTCCAGCCGACTTGTCTTCAAGTTAATATAGCTGCCTCGGTAACCATATGGTCCGTCTCCTGTGAGTCTAGATTTTCGAATCCGACGCGAGACTGATAGTTAATTGTAACGTTCAGGGCTTCCTAATGACAATGGAACACTCTAATTGCGTCGAGATTCAATACATCGTCCTTCATCCGACTTGCCTGCAAGTGGATATTGCTGCCTCGGGAACCATATGGTCCGTATCCTGTGAGTCTAGATTTTCGATTCCGACGCGAGACTGATAGGTAATAGTAACGTTCAGGGCCACCTAATGACGATGGAACACTCAAATTGCGTCGAGATTCAATACATCGGCCACCAGCCGACTTGTTTCATAGGGTCTATTGCTGCCTGTGGCACCTTCTCATGTCAGTCTAGATTTTCGAATCCGACGCAAAACTGATAGTTAATTGTAGCGTTTAGCTACTCTTAATGACGATATAACACTCAAATTGCTTCGAGATATAATGCATCGCCCTTCAGTCGTCTTGTCTCCAAAGGTCTATTGCTGCCTCGGGCACCTTATGGTCCGTCTCCTGTGAGTCCAGATTTTCGAATCCGACGCAAAACTGATACTTAATTGCAACGTTCAATGCCTCTTAATGACGATGGAATACTCAAATTGCGTCGAGTTTCAATACATCGTCCTCCAGCCGACTTGTCTACAAGGGGATATTGCTGCCTCGGGCACTATATTGTCCTTCTCTGTGAGTCTAGATTTTCGAATCAGACGCGAAATTGATAGTTAATTGTAACGTTCAGGGCTTCCTAATGACGATGGAACACTCAAATTGCGTCGAGATTCAATACATCGTCCTTCAGCCGACTTGTCTCCAAGGGTCTATTGCTATCTCGGGCACCTTATGGTCGTTCTCCTGTGAGTCTAGATTTTCAAATTCGACGCAAATCTGATAGTTAATTGTAACTTTCAGGGCCCCCGAATGACGATGGAACACTCAAATTGCGTCGAGATTCAATACATCGTCCTCCAGCCGACTTGTCTCCAAGGTCATATTGCTCCCACGGGCAGCATATGGTCCGTCTCCTGTGAGTCTAGATTTTCGAATCCGACGCGCAACTGATAGTTAATCGTAACGTTCAGGGCCTCCTAATGACTAACATTCAAATTGCGTCGAGATTCAATACATCGTCCTCCAGCCAACTTGTCTCCAAGGATTTTTGCTGCCTCGGGCACCTTATGGTCGTTCTCCTGTGAGTCTAGATTTTCGTATCCGACGCAAAACTGATAGTTAATTGTAACGTTCAGGGCCTCCTAATTACGATGGAACACTCAATTATCGTCGATATTTAGTACATCCTCCTTCAGCCGACTTGTCTCCAAAGGTCTATTGCTGCCTCGGGCACCTTATGGTCGTTCTCCTTTGAGTCTGGATTTTCGAATCCAACGCAAAACTGATTGTAACGTTCAGGGCCTCCTAATGACGATGGAACACTCTAATTCCGTCGAGATTCAATACATCGTCCTCCAGCCGACTTGTCTCCAAGGGGATATTGCTGCCTCGGTCACCTTATGGTCGATCTCCTGTGAATCTAGATTGTCGAATCCGACGCAAAACTGATAGTTAATTGTGACGTTCAGGGCTTCCTAATGACGATGGAATACTCAAATTGTGTCGTGATTCAATACATCGCCCTTCAGCCGACTTTTCTCCAAAGGTCTATTGGTGCCTGTGGCACCTAATGGACTTTCTCCTGTGAGTCTAGATTTTCGAATCCGACGCAAAACTGATAGTTAATTGTAACGTTCAGGTCCTTCTAATGACGATGGAACACTCAAATTACGTCGAGATTCAATACATCGGCCACCAGCTGACTTTCCTCCAAGGGTCTATTGCTGCCTCGGGCACCTTATGGTCGTTCCCCTGTGAGTCTAGATTTTCGAATCCGACGCATAACTGATAGTTAATTGTAACGTTCAGGGCTACTATTGACGATGATACACTCAAATTGCTTCGAGATTCAATACATCGCCCTTCAGCCGACTTGTCTCCAAAGGTCTATTGCTTTCTCAGGCACTTTATGGTTGTTCTCCTGTGAGTCTAGATTTTTGAATCCGACGCATAACTGCTAGTTAATTTTAACGTTTCGCGCCTCCTGTTGACGATGGGACACTCAAATTACGTCGAGATTCAATACATCGTCCTCCAGCCGACTTGTCTACAAATGGATATTGCTGCCTCGGGCACTATATTGTCCTTCCCTGTGAGTCTAGATTGTCGAATGAGACGCGAAACTGATAGTTAATTGTAACGTTCAGGGCATCCTAATGACGATGGAACACTCAAATTGCGTCGAGATTCAATACATCGTCCTTCAGCCGACTTGTCTCCAAAGGTCTATTGCTGCCTCGGGCACCTTATGGAGGTTCTCCTTTGAGTCTGGATTTTCGAATCCGACGCAAAACTGATTGTAACGTTCAGGGCCTCCTAATGACGATGGAACACACAAATTCCGTCGAGATTCAATACATCGGTCTCCAGCCGACTTGTCTCCAAGGGGATATTGCTGCCTCGGGCACCATATGGTCCGTTTCCAGTGTGTCTAGATATTCAAATACGACGCGAAACTGATAGTTAAATGTAACATTCAGGGCCTCCTAATGACGATGGAACACTCGAATTAGGTCGAGATTCAATACATCGTCCTCCAGGCGACTTGTGTCCAAGGGTATATTGGTGCCTCGGGCACTTTTTGGTCGTTCTCCTGTAAGTCGATATTGTCGAATCCGACGCATAACTGATAGTTAATTGTAACGTTCAGGGCTACTATTGACGATGATACACTCAAATTGCTTCGAGATTCAATACATCGCCCTTCAGCCGACTTGTCTCCAAAGGTCTATTGCTTTCTCAGGCACTTTATGGTTGTTCTCCTGTGAGTCTAGATTTTTGAATCCGACGCATAACTGATAGTTAATTTTAACGTTTCGCGCCTCCTGTTGACGATGGGACACTCAAATTACGTCGAGATTCAATACATCGTCCTCCAGCCGACTTGTCTACAAATGGATATTGCTGCCTCTGGCACTATATTGTCCTTCCCTGTGAGTCTAGATTGTCGAATGAGACGCGAAACTGATAGTTAATTGTAACGTTCAGGGCATCCTAATGACGATGGAACACTCAAATTGCGTCGAGATTCAATACATCGTCCTTCAGCCGACTTGTCTCCAAAGGTCTATTGCTGCCTCGGGCACCTTATGGAGGTTCTCCTTTGAGTCTGGATTTTCGAATCCGACGCAAAACTGATTGTAACGTTCAGGGCCTCCTAATGACGATGGAACACACAAATTCCGTCGAGATTCAATACATCGGTCTCCAGCCGACTTGTCTCCAAGGGGATATTGCTGCCTCGGGCACCATATGGTCCGTTTCCAGTGTGTCTAGATATTCAAATACGACGCGAAACTGATAGTTAAATGTAACATTCAGGGCCTCCTAATGACGATGGAACACTCGAATTAGGTCGAGATTCAATACATCGTCCTCCAGGCGACTTGTGTCCAAGGGTATATTGGTGCCTCGGGCACTTTTTGGTCGTTCTCCTGTAAGTCGATATTGTCGAATCCGACGCAAAACTGATAGTTAATTGTAACGTTCAGGGCCTCCTAATGATGATGGAACACTCAAATTGCGTCGAGATTCAATACATCGCCCTTCAGCTGACTTGTCTCCAAAGGTCTATTGGTGCCTGTGGCACCTAATGGAATTTCTCTTGTGAGTCTAGATTTTCGAATCCGACGCAAAACAGATAGTTAATTGCAACGTTCAGGGTCTCCTAATGATGATGGAACACTCAAATTGCGTCGAGATTTAATACATTAACCTCCAGCCGACTCGTCTCCAAGGGGATATTGCTGTCTCGGGCACCTTATGGTCCGTGTCATGTGAGTCTAGATTTTCGAATCTGACGCAAAACTGATGGTTAATTCTAACGATCAGGGTCTCCTAATGATGATGGAACACTTAAATTGTTTCGATATTCAATGCATCGCCCTTCAGCCGACTTGTCTCCATAGGTCTATTGCTGCCTCGTGCAGCTTATGGTCGTCTTCCTGTGAGAATAGATTTTCGAATCCAACGCAAAACAGATAGTTAATTGTAACGTTCAGGGCCTCCTAATGACGATGGAACACTCAAATTGCGTCGAGATTCAATACATAGTCCTCCAGCCGACTTGTCTCCAAAGGTCTATTGCTGCCTTGGGCACCTTATGGTCGTTCTCCTTTGAGTCTGGATTTTCGAATCCAACGCAAAACTGATTGTAACGTTCAGGGCCTCCTAATGACGATGGAACACTCAAATTCCGTCGAGATTCAATACATCGGCCTACAGCCGACTTGTCTCCAAGGGGATATTGCTGCCTCGGGCACCATATGGTCCGTCTCCTGTGGGTCTAGATTTTCGAATCAGACACGAAACTGATAGTTAAATGTAACATTCAGGGCCTCCTAATGACGATGG
This sequence comes from Schistocerca serialis cubense, assembly GCF_023864345.2. Taxonomy (NCBI): domain Eukaryota; kingdom Metazoa; phylum Arthropoda; class Insecta; order Orthoptera; family Acrididae; genus Schistocerca; species Schistocerca serialis. The sequence goes on along the minus strand of NC_064638.1, from coordinate 7,540,802 downwards.
AACACTCGAATTGCGTCGAGATTCAATACATCGTCCTCCAGGCGACTTGTGTCCAAGGGTATATTAGTGCCTCGGGCACTTTATGGTCGTTCTCCTGTAAGTCTAGATTGTCGAATCCGACGCAAAACTGACAGCTAATTGTAACGTTCAGGGCCTCCTAATGACGATGGAACACTCAAATTACGTCGAGATTCAATACATCGCCCTTCAGCCGACTTGTCTCCAAAGGTCTATTGGTGCCTGTGGCACCTAATGGACTTTCTCTTGTGAGTCTAGATTTTCGAATCCGACGCAAAACAGATAGTTAATTGCAACGTTCAGGGTCTCCTAATGATGATGGAACACTCAAATTGCGTCGAGATTCAATACATTAACCTCCAGCCGACTCGCCTCCAAGGGGATATTGCTGCCTCGGGCACCTTATGGTCCGTGTCATGTGAGTCTAGATTTTCGAATCTGACGCAAAACTGATGGTTAATTGTAACGATCAGGGTCTCCTAATGATGATGGAACACTCAAATTGTGGCGAGATTCAATACATCGTCCTTCAGCCGACTTGTCTCCATAGGTCCATTGCTGCCTCGTGCAGCTTATGGTCGTCTTCCTGTGAGAATAGATTTTCGAATCCGACGCAAAACAGATAGTTAATTGTAACGTTCAGGGCCTCCTAATGACGATGGAACACTCAAATTGCGTCGAGATTCATTACATCGTCCTCCAGCCGATTTGTCTCCAAGGGTATATTGCTGCTTCGGGCACCGTATGTTCCGTCTCCTGTGAGTCTAGATTTTCGTATCCGACGCGAAACTGATATTTAATTGTAACGTTCAGGGCCACCTAATGACGATGGAACGGTTACATTGCGTCTAGATTCAGTACATCGGCCTTCAGCCGACTTGTCTCCAAGGGTCTATTGCTGCCTCGTGCACCTTATGGTCGTTCTCCTGTGAGTCTAGATTTTCGAATTATGACGCAAAACTGATAGTTAATTGTAACGTTCAGGGCTTCCTAATGACGATGGAACACTCAAATTGCGTTGAGATTCAATACATCGTCCTTCAGCCGACTTGTCTCCAAGGGTCTATTGCTGCCTCGGGCACCTTATGGTCGTTCTCCTTTGAGTCTAGATTTTCGAATCCGTCGCAAAACTGGTAGTTTATTGTAACGTGCAGGGCCTCCTAATGACGATGGAACACTCAAATTGCGTCGAGATTCAATACATCGTCCTCAAGCTGACTTGTCTCCAAGGGGAAATTGCTGCCTCGGGCATCATATGGTCCGTCTCCTGTGAGTCTAGATTTTCGAATCCGACGCGAAACTGATAGTTAAATGTAACATTCAGGGCCTCCTAATGACGATGGAACACTCGAATTGTGTCGAGATTCAATACAACGTCCTCCAGCCGACACGTGTCCAAGGGTATATTGGTGCCTCGGGCACTTTATAGTCGTTCTCCTGTAAGTCTAGATTGTCGAATCCGACGCAAAACTGATAGATACTTGTAACGTTCAGGGCCTCCTAATAACGATGGAACACTCAAATTGCGTCGAGATACAATACATCGGCCACCAGCCGACTTGTTTCATAGGGTCTATTGCTGCCTGTGGCACCTTCTCCTGTGAGTCTAGATTTTCGAATCCGACGCAAAACTGATAGTTAATTGTAACGTGCAGGGCATCCTAATAACGATGGAACACTCAAATTGCGTCGAGATTCAATACATCGTCCTCCAGCCGACTTGTCTCCAAGGGGATATTGCTGCCTCGGTCACCTTATGGTCGTTCTCCTGTGAATCTAGATAGTCGAATCCGACGCAAAACTGATAGTTAATTGTAGAGTTCAGGGCCTCCTAATTACGATGGAACACTCAAATTGCGTCGAGATTCAATACATCGTCCTTCAGCCGACTTGTCTCCAAAGGTCTATTGCTGCCTCGGGCACCTTATGGAGGTTCTCCTTTGAGTCTGGATTTTCGATTCCGACGCAAAACTGATTGTAACGTTCAGGGCCTCCTAATGACGATGGAACACTCAAATTGCGTCGAGATTCAATACATCGCCCTTCAGCCGACTTGTCTCCAAAGGTCTATTGGTGCCTGTGGCACCTAATGGACTTTCTCTTGTGCGTCTAGATTTTCGAATCCGACGCAAAACAGATAGTTAATTGCAACGTTCAGGGTCTCCTAATGATGATGGAACACTCAAATTGTTTCGAGATTCAATGCATCGTCCTTCAGCCGACTTGTCTCCATAGGTCTATTGCTGCCTCGTGCAGCTTATGGTCGTCTTCCTGTGAGAATAGATTTTCGAATCCAACGCAAAACAGATAGTTATTGTAACGTTCAGGGCCTCCTAATGACGATGGAACACTCAAATTGCGTCGAGATTCAATACATCGTCCTCCAGCCGATTTGTCTCCAAGGGTATATTGCTGTTTCGGGCACCGTATGTTCCGTCTCCTGTGAGTCTAGATTTTCGTATCCGACGCGAAACTGATATTTAATTGTAACGTTCAGGGCCACCTAATGACGATGGAACACTTAAATTGCGTCTAGATTCAGTGCATCGTCCTTCAGCCGACTTGTCTACAAGGGTCTATTGCTGCCTCGGGCACCTTATGGTCGTTCTCCTGTAAATCTAGATTGTCGAATCCGACGCAAAACTGATAGTTAATTGTAACGTTCAGGGCCTCCTAATGACGATGGAACACTAAAATTGCGTCGTGATTTAATACATCGCCCTTAAGCCGACTTTTCTCCAAAGGTCTATAGGTGCCTGTGGCACCTAAAGGGCTTTCTCCTATGAGTCTAGATTTTCGAATCCGACGCAAAACTGATAGTTAATTGTAACGTTCAGGGCTTCCTAATGACGATGGAACACTCTAATTGCGTCGAGATTCAATACATCGTCCTTCAGCCGACTTGTCTCCAAGGGTCTATTGCTGCCTCGGGCACCTTATGGTCGTTCTCCTATGAGACTAGATTTTCAAATCCGACGCAAATCTGATAGTTAAATGTAACGTTCAGGGCCCCCGAATGACGATGGAACACTCAAATTGCGTCGAGATTCAATACATCGTCCTTCAGCCGACTTGTCTCCAAGGGTCTATTGCTGCCTCGGGCACCCTATGGTCGTTCTCCTTTGAGTCTAGATTTTCGAATCCGTCGCAAAACTGATATTTAATTGTAACGTTCAGGGCCTCCTCATAACGATGGAACACTTAAATTGCGTCGAGATTCAATACATCGTCCTCCAGCCGACTTGTCACCAAGGGGATATTGCTGCATCGGGCATCAAATGGTCCGTCTCCTGTGAGTCTAGATTGTCGAATCCGACGCAAAACTGGTAGACACTTGTAACGTTCAGGGCCTCCTAATAACGATGGAACACTCAAATTGCGTCGAGATTCAATACATCGGCCACCAGCCGACTTGTTTCATAGGGTCTATTGCTGCCTGTGGTACCTTCTCCTGTGAGTCTCGATTTTCGAACCCGACGCAAAACTGATAGTTAATTGTAACGTGCAGGGCATCCTAATGACGATGGAACACTCAAATTGCGTCGAGATTCAATATTTCGTCCTCCAGCGACTAGTCTCCAAGGGGATATTGCTGCCTCGGTCACCTTATGGTCGTTCTCCTGTAAATCTAGATTGTCGAATCTGACGCAAAACTGATAGTTAATTAAACGTTCAGGGCCTCCTAATGACGATGGAACATTCAAATTGTGTTGTGATTCAATACATCGCCCTTCAGCCGACTTCTATCCAAAGGTCTATTGGTGCCTGCGGCACCTAATGGACTTTGTCCTGTGAGTCTAGATTTTCGAATCCGACGCAAAACGGATAGTTAATTGTAACGTTCAGGTCCTCCGAATGACGATGGAACACTCAAATTGCTTCAATACACCGTCCTTCAGCCGACATGTCTCCAAGGGTCTATTGCTGCCTCGGGCACCTTATGGTCGCTCTTCGTGAGTCTAGATTTTCAAATCCGACGCAAATCTGATAGTTAATTGCTACTTTCAATGCCCCCGAGTGACGATGGAACACTCAAATTGCGTCGAGATTCAATACATCGTCATCCAGCCGACTTGTCTCCAAGGGTCTATTGCTGCCTCGGGGACCATTTGGTCGTTCTGCTGTAAGTCTAGATTGTCGAATCCGACGCTAAAAAGATAGTTACTTGTAACGTTCAGGGCCTCCTAATGACGATGCAACACTCAAATTGCATCGAGATTCAATAAATCGTCCTCCAGCCGACTTGTCTCCAAGGGGATATTGCTGCCTCGGGCATCATATGGTCCGTCTCCTGTGAGTCTAGATTTTCGAATCCGACGCGAAACTGATAGTTCAAATGGCTCTGAGCACTATGGGACTTAACAGCTATGGTCATCAGTCCCCTAGAACTTAGAACTACGTAAACCTAACTAACCTAAGGACAGCACACAACACCCAGCCACCACGAGGCAGTGAAAATCCCTGACCGCGCCGGGAATCGAACCCGGGAACCCGGGTGTGGGAAGCGAGAACGCTACCGCACGACCACGAGATGCGGGCAAAACTGATAGTTAAATGTAACATTCAGGGCCTCCAAATGACGATGGAACACTCGAATTGGGTCGAGATTCAATACATCGTCCTCCAGGCGACTTGTGTCCAAGGGTATATTAGTGCCTCGGGCACTTTATGGTCGTTCTCCTGTAAGTGTAGATTGTAGAATCCGACGCAAATCTGGTAGATACTTGTAACGTTCATGGCCTCCTAATAACGATGGAACACTCAAATTGCGTCGAGATTCAATACATCGGCCACCAGCTGACTTTTCTCCAAGGGTCTATTGCTGCCTCGGGCACCTTATGGACGTTCTCCTTTGAGTCTGGATTTTCGAATCCAACGCAAAACTGATTGTAACCTTCAGGGCCTCCTAATGACGATGGAACACACAAATTCCGTCGAGATTCAATACATCGGCCTCCAGCCGACTTGTCCCCAAGGGGATATTGCTGCCTCGGGCACCATATGGTCCGTCTCCAGTGTGTCTAGATTTTCAAATCCGACGCGAAACTGATAGTTAAATGTCACATTCAGGGCCTCCTAATGACGATGGAACACTCGAATTGCGTCGAGATTCAATACATCGTCCTCCAGGCGACTTGTGTCCAAGGGTATATTGGTGCCTCGGGCACTTTTTGGTCGTTCTCCTGTAAGTCTATATTGTCGAATCCGACGCAAAACTGATAGTTAATTGTAACTTTCAGGGCCTCCTAATGACGATGGAACACTCAAATTGCGTCGAGATTCAATACATCGGCCTTCAGCTGACTTGTCTCCAAATGTCTATTGGTGCCTGTGGCACGTAATGGGCTTTCCCTTGTGAGTCTAGATTTTCGAATCCGACGCAAAACAGATAGTTAATTGCAACGTTCAGGGTCTCCTAATGATGATGGAACACTCAAATTGCGTCGAGATTTAATACATTAACCTCCATCCGACTTGTCTCCAAGGGGATATTGCTGTCTCGGGCACCTTATGGTCCATGTCATGGGAGTCTAGATTTTCGAATCTGACGCAAAACTGATGGTTAATTCTAACGATCAGGGTCTCCTAATGATGATGGAACACTCAAATTGTTTCGAGATTCAATGGATCGTCCTTCAGCCGATTTGTCTCCATAGGTCTATTGCTGCCTCGTGCAGCTTATGGTCGTCTTCCTGTGAGAATAGATTTTCGAATCCGACGCAAAACAGATAGTTAATTGTAACGTTCAGGGCCTCCTAATGACGATGGAACACTCAAATTGCGTGGAGATTCAATACATCGTCCTCCAGCCGATTTGTCTCCAAGGGTATATTGCTGCTTCGGGCACCATATGTTCCGTCTCCTGTGAGTCTAGATTTTCGTATCCGACGCGAAACTGATATTTAATTGTAACGTTCAGGGCCACCTAATGACGATGGAACACTTAAATTGCCTCTAGATTCAGTACATCGTCCTTCAGCCGACTTGTCTCCAAGGGTCTATTGCTGCCTCGGGCACCTTATGGCCGTTCTCCTATGAGTCTAGATTTTCAAATCCGACGCAAATCTGATAGTTAATTGTAACGTTCAGGGCCCCCGAATGACGATGGAACACTCAAATTGCGTCGAGATTCAATACATCGTCCTCCAGCCGACTTCCCTCCAAGGGCATATTCCTCCCACGGGCAGCATATGGTCCGTCTCCTGTGAGTCTAGATTTTCGAATCCGAAGCGAAACAGATAGTTAAATGTAACATTCAGGGCCTCCTAATGACGATGGAACACTCTAATTGCGTCGAGATTCAATACATCGTCCTCCAGGCGACTTGTGTCCAAGGGTATATTGGCGCCTCGGGCACTTTATGGTCGTTCTCCTGTATGTCTATATTGTCGAATCCGACGCAAAACTGATAGTTAATTGTAACGTTCAGGGCCTCCTAATGACGATGGAACACTCAAATTGCGTCGAGATTCAATACATCGCCCTTCAGCCGACGTGTCTATAAAGGTCTACTGGTGCCTGTGGCACCTAATGGACTTTCTCATGTGAGTCTAGATTTTCGAATCCGACGCAAAACAGATAGTTAATTGTAACGTTCAGGGCCTCCTAATGACGATGGAACACTCAAATTGCGTGGAGATTCAATACATCGTCCTCCAGCCGATTTGTCTCCAAGGGTATATTGCTGCTTCGGGCACCGTATGTTCCGTCTCCTGTGAGTCTAGATTTTCGTATCCGACGCGAAACTGATATTTAATTGTAACGTTCAGGGCCTCCTAATGGCGATGGAACAATTAAATTGCGTCTAGATTCATTACATCGTCCTTCAGCCGACTTGACTCCAAGGGTCTATTGCTGCCTCGGGCACCTTATGGTCGTTCCCCTGTGAGTCTAGATTTTCGAATTATGACGCAAAACTGGTAGTTCATTGTAACGTTCAGGGCTTCCTAATGACGATGGAACACTCAAATTGCGTCGAGATTCAATACATCGTCCTTCAGCCGACTTGTCTCCAAGGGTCTATTGCTGTCTCTTGCACCTTATGGTCGTCCTCCTTTGAGTCTAGATTTTCGAATCCGTCGCAAAACTGATAGTTAATTGTAACGTTCAGGGCCTCCTAATAACGATGGAACACTCAAATTGCGTCGAGATTCAATACATCGTCCTCCAGCCGACTTGTCTCCAAGGGGATATTGCTGCATCGGGCATCATATGGTCCGTCTCCTGTGTGTCTAGATCTTCGAATCCGACGCGAAACTGGTCGTTAAATGTAACATTCAGGGCCTCCTAATGACGATGGAACACTCGAATTGGGTCGAGATTCAATACATCGTCCTCCAGCCGACTTGTGTCCAAGGGTATATTGGTGCCTCGGGCACTTCATGGTCGTTCTCCTGTAAGTCTAGATTTTCGAATCCGACGCAAAACTGATAGATACTTGTAACGTTCAGGGCCTCCTAATAACGATGGAACACTCAAATTGCGTCGAGATTCAATACATCGGCCACCAGCTGACTCTTCTCTAAGGGTCTATTGCTGCCTGTGGCACCTTCTCCTGTAAATCTAGATTGTCGAATCCGACGCGAAACTGATAGTTAATTGTAACGTTCACGGCTCCCTAATGACGATGGAACACACAAATTGTGTCGAGATTCAATACATCGTTCTTCAGCCGACTTGTCTCCAAGGGTCTATTGCTGCCTCGGGCACCTTATGGTCGTTCTCCTGTGAGTGTAGTTTTTCAAATCCAACGCAAATCTGATAATTAATTGTTACGTTCAGGGCCCCCGAGTGACGATGGAACACTCAAATTGCGTTGAGATTCAATACATCGTCATCCAGCCGACTTGTCTCCAAGGGTCTATTGCTGCCTCGGGGACCATTTGGTCGTTCTCCTGTAAGTCTAGATTGTCGAATCCGACGCTAAACTGATAGTTACTTGTAACGTTCAGGGCCTCCTAACGACGATGGAACACACAAATTGTGTCGAGATTCAATACATCGTTCTTCAGCCGACTTGTCTCCAAGGGTCTATTGCTGCCTCGGGCACCTTATGGTCGTTCTCCTATGAGTCTAGAATTTCGAATCGTACGCAAAACTGATAGTTATAATTGTAACGTTCAGGGCCTTATAATGACGATGGAACACTCAAATTGCGTCGAGATACAATACATCGTCCTCCAGCCGACTTGTCTCCAAGTGGATATTGCTGCCTCGGGCACTTAATAGTCGTTCTCCTGTAAGTCTAGATTGTCGATCCGACGCAAAACTGATAGTCACTTGCAACGTTCAGGGCCTCCTAATGACGATGGAACACTCAAATTGCGTCTTGATTCAATACATCGGCCACCAGCCGAGTTGTTTCATAGTTTCTATTGCTGCCTGTGGCACTTTCTCCTGTGGGTCCAGATTTTCGAATCCGACGCAAAACTGATAGTTAATTGTAAGGTTCAGGGCCTCCTAATGACGATGGAACACCCAGATTGTGTCGAGATTCAATACATCGTCCTCCAGCCGACTTGTCTCCAAGGGGATATTGCTGCCTCGGGCACCATATAGTCCTTCTCCCGTGAGTCTGGATTTTCGAATCCGACGCGAAACTGATAGTTAATTGTAACGTCCAGGCCCTCCTAATGGCGATGGAACACCCAAATTGCGTCGAGATTCAATACATCGTCTTTCAGGCGACTTGTCTCCAAGGGTCTATTGCTGCCTCGGGCACCTTATGGTTGTTCTCCTGTGAATCTAGATTTTCGAATCCTACGCAAAACTGATGGTTAATTGTAACGTTCAGGGCCTCCTAATGACGATGGAACACTCAAATTGCGACCAGATTCAATACTTCGTCCATCAGCCGACTTGTCTCCAAGGGTCTATTTCTGCCTCGGGCACCTTTTGGTCGTTCTCCTGTAAGTCTAGATTTTCAAATCCGACGCAAAAGTTGTAGTTAATTGTAACCTTCAGGGCCTCCTAATGACGATGGAACACTCAAATTGCATCGAGATTCAATACATCGTCCTCCAGCCGACTTGCCTCCAAGTGGATATTGCTGCCTCGGGAACCAAATGGTCCAGCTCCTGTCGGTCTAGATTTTAGAATCCGATGCGAGACTGATAGTTAATTGTAACGTTCAGGGCTTCTTAATGACGATGGAACACTCAAATTGCGTCGACATTCAATACATCGTAATTCAGCCGACTTGTCTCCAAGGGTCTATTGCTGCCACGGGCACCTTATGGTCGTTCTCCTGTGAGTCTAGATTTTCGAATCCGACGCAAAACTGATAGTTACTTGTAGTGTTCAGGGCATCCTAACGACGATGGAACACTCAAATGGCGTCGGGATTCAATACATGTCCTCCAGCCGACTTGTCTCCAAGGGGATATTGCTGCCTCGGCACCTTATGGTCCGTCTCCTATGGGTCTCGATTTTCGAATCCGACGCGAAACCGATAGTTAATTGTAACGTTCAGGGCCACCAAATGACGATGGAACACTCAAATTGCGTCGAGATTCGTTACATCGACCTTCAGCCGACTTATCTCCAAGGGGATATTGCTGCCTCGGCACCTTATGGTCCGTCTCCTATGGGTCTCGATTTTTGAATCAGACGCGAAACTGATAGTTAATTGTATCGTTCAGGGCCTCCTAATGACGATGGAACACTTAAATTGCGTCGAGATTCAATACATCGTCCTTCAGCCGACCTGTCTCCAAGGGTCTATTGCTGCCTCGGGCACCTAATGGTCGTTCTCCTGTAAGTCTAGATTGTAGAATACGACGCAAAACTCATAGATACTTGTAACGTTCAGGGCTCCTAATAAAGATGGAACACTCAAATTGCATCGAGATTCAATATATCGTCCTCCAGCCGACTTGTCTCCAAGGGAATATTGCTGCCTCGGTCACCTTATGGTCGTTCTCCTGTAAGTCTAGGTTGTCGAATCCAACGCAAAACTGATAGTTAATTGTAACGTTCATGGCGTCCTAATGACGATGGAACACTCAAATTGTGTCGAGATTCAATACATCGCAGTTCAGCCGACTTGTCACCAAAGGTCTAATGGTGCCTGTGGCACCTAATGGACTTCCTCCTGTGAGTCTAGATTTTCGAGTCCGACGCAAAACTGATAGTTAATTGTAACGTTCAGGTCCCCCTAAGGTCTATCGCTGCCTGTGGCACCTTCTCCTGTGAGTTTAGCTTTTCGAATCCGACGCAAAACTGTTAGTTACTTGTAGCGTTCAGGGCATCCTAACGACGATGGAACACTCAAATGGCGTCGGGATTCTATACATCGTCCTCCAGCCGACTTGTCTCCAAGGGGATATTGCTGCTTCGGCACCTTATGGTCCGTCTCCAATGAGTCTAGATTGTCGAATCCGACGCGAAACTGATAGTTAATTGTAACGTTTAGGGCCTCCTAATGACGATGGAACACTCAAATTGCGTCGATATTAAATACATCGTCCTCCAGCCGATTTGTCTCCAACGGGGTATTGCTCCCTCGGGCACCATATGGTCCGTCTCCTGTGCGTCTAGATTTTCGAATCCGACTTGAATCTGATAGTTAATTGTAAAGTTGAGGGCCTCCTAATGACGATGGAACACTCATATTGCGTCGAGATTCAGTACATCGTCCTTCAGCTGACTTGTCTCCAAGGGTCTATTGTTGCCTCGATTACCTAATGGACGTTCTCCTGTGAGTCTAGATTTCCGAATCCGACGCAAAACTGATAGTTAATTGTAACGTTCAGGGCCTCCTAATGACGATGGAACACTCAAATTGCGTCGAGATTCGTTACATCGACCTTCAGCCGACCTGTCTCCAAGGGGATATTACTGCCTCGGGCACAATATGGTCCGTCTCCTGTGAGTCTAGATATTCGAATCCGACGCGAAACTGATAGTTAATTGTAACATTCAGGGCCTCCTAATGACGATGGAACACTCAAAACGTGTCGAGATTCAATACATCGTCCTCCAGCAGACTTGTCTCCAAGGGGATAATGCTGCCTCGGGCATCATATGGTCCGTCTCCTGTGAGTCTAGATTTTCGAATCCGACGCGAAACTAATAGTTAAATGCAACATTCAGGGCCTCCTAATGACGATGGAACACTCGAATTGCGTCGAGATTCGAAACATCGTCCTCCAGCCGACTTGTGTCCAAGGGTATATTGGTGCGTCGGGCACTTTATGGACGTTCTCCTGTAAGTCTAGATTGTCTAATCCGACGCAAAACTGATAGATACTTGTAACGTTCAGGGCCCCCGAATGACGATGGAGCACTCAAATTGCGTCGAGATTCATTACATCGTCCTCCAGCCGACTTGTCTCCAAGGGCATGTTGCTCCACGGGCTCCATATGGTCCGTCTCCTGTGAGTCTAGATTTTCGAATCCGACGCGAAACTGGTAGTTAATTGTAACGTTCAGGGTCTCCAATTGACGAACATTCAAATTGCGTCGAGATTCAATACATCGTCCTCCAGCCGACTTGTCTTTGAGGGTTTTTGCTGCGTCGGTCACCTTATGGTCGACCTCCTGTGAGTCTAGATTTTCGAATCCGACGCAAAACTGAGAGTTAATTGTAACGTTCAGGGCCTCCTAATGACGATGGAACACTCAAATTGCGTCGAGATTCAATACATCGTACTCCAACCGACTTGTCTCCAAAGGGATATTGCTGCCTCGGGCACCATATGGACCGTCTCCTGTGAGTCTAAATTTTCGAATCCGACGCAAAACTGATAGTTAATTGTAACATTCACTGCCTCCTAATGACGATGGACCACTCAAACTCCGTCGAAATTCAATACATCGTCATCCTGCCGATTTGTATCCAAGGGTCTATTGCTGCCTCGGGGACCATTTGGTCGTTCTCCTGAAAGTCTAGATTGTCGAATCCGACGCTAAACTGATAGTTACTTGTAACGTTCAGGGCCTCCTAATGACGATGTAACACTCAAATTGCGTCGAGATTCAACACATCGTCCTCCTGCCGATTTGTCTCCATGGGTCTATTGGTGCTTCGGGCACTTTATGTTCGTTCTCCTGTATGTCTAGATTGTCGAATCCGACGCAAAACTGATAGATACCTGTAACGTACAGAGCCTCCTAATGACGATGGAACACTCAAATTGCGTCGAGATTAAATACATCGTCCTCCAGCCGATTTGTCTCCAACGGGGTATTGCTCCCTCGGGCACAATATGGTCCTTCTCCTGTAAGTCTAGATTTTCGAATCCAACGCGAAACTGATAGTTAATTGTAACGTTCAGGGCCTCCTAATAACGATGGATCACTCAAATTGCTTCGAGTTTCAATACATCGTCCTTCAGCCGACTTGTCTCCAGAGGACTATTGCTGCCTCGGGCACCTTATGGTCGTTCTCCTGTGAGTCTAGATTTTCGAATCCGACGCAAAAGTGATTGTTAATTGTATCGTTCAGGGCCTCCTAATGACGATAGAACACTCAAATTGCGTCGAGAATCAATACATCGTCCTCCAGCCGACTTGTCTACAAGGGGATATTGCTGCCTCGGGCACTATATGGTCCTTCTCTGTGAGTCTAGATTTTCGAAACAGACGCGAAACTGATAGTTAATTGTAACGTTTAGGGCCTCCTAATAACAAAGGAACACTCAAATTGCGTTGAGATTCATTACATCGTCCTCCAGCCAATTTGTCTCCAACGGGGTATTGTTCCCCCGGGCACCATATGGTCCGTCTCCTGTCCGTCTAGATTTTCGAATCCGACGCGAAACTGATAGTTAATTATAACGTTGAGGGACTCCTATTGACGATGGAACACTCAAATTGCGTCGAAATTCGATACATCGGCCACCAGCCGACTTGTTTCATAGGGTCTATTGCTGCCTGTGGCAACTTCTCCTGTAAGTATAGATTTTCGAATCCGACAAAAAACTGATAGTTAATTGTAACCTGCAGGGCAACCTAATGCCGATGGAACACTCAAATTGCGTCCAGATACTATACATCGTCCTGCTGCCGACTTGTTTCAAAGGGGATATTGCTGCCTCGGTCACTTTATGGTCGTTCTCCTGTAAGTCTAGATTGTCGAATCCGACGCAAAACTGATAGTTAATTGTAACGTTCAGGGGCTCCTAATGACGATGGAACACTCAAATTGTGTCGAAATTCAATACATCGCCCTTCAGCCGATTTGTCTCCAAAGGTCTAATGTTGAATGTGGCAGCTAATGGACTTTCTCCTGTGAGTCTAGATTTTCGAATCCGACGCAAAACTGATAGTTAATTGTAACGTTCAGGTCCTCCTAATGACGATGGAACACTCAAATTACGTCGAGATTCAATACATTGGCCTCCAGCTGACTTTTCTCCCAGGGTCTATTGCTTCCAAGGGCTCCATATGGTCCGTCTCCTGTGAGTATAGATTTTCGAATCCGACGCGAAACTGATAGTTCATCTTCTCCTAAAGACGAACATTCAAATTACGTCGAGATTCAATACAACGTCCTCCAGCCGACTTGTCTTTAAGGGTTTTTGCTGCGTCGGGCACCTTATGGTCGTTCTCCTGTGAGTCTAGATTTTCGAATCCGACGCAAAACTGATAGTTAATTGTAACGTTCAGGGCCTCCTAATGACGATGGAACACTCAAATTGCGTCGAGCTTCAATACATCGTTCTGCACCCGACTTGTCTCCAAGTGGATATTGCTGCCTCGGGCACTTAATGGTCGTTCTCCTGTAAGTCTAGATTGTCGAATCCAACGCAAAACTGATAGTTACTTGTAACGGTCAGGGCATCCTAATGACGATGGAACACTCAAATCGTGTCGAGATTCAATATATCGTCCTCCAGCCGACTTGTCTACAAGAGGATATTGCCGCCTCGGGCACCTAATGGTCGTTATCCTGTGAGTCTAGATTTTCGAATCCGACGCAAAACTGATAGTTAATTGTAACATTCAGGGCCTCCTAATGACGATGGAACACTCAAATTTCGTCGAGATTCAATACATCGTCCTCCAGCCGACTTGTCTCCATGGGGATATTGCTGCCTCGGGCACCATAGGGTCCGTCTCCTGTGAGTTTAGATTTTCGAATCCGACGCGAAACAGATAGTTAATTGTAAAGTTCAGGGCCTCCTAATGACGATGGAACACTCAAATCGTGTCGAGATTCAATACATCGTCCTCCAGCAGACTTGTCTCCAAGGGGATATTGCTGCCTCGGGCATCATATGGTCCGTCTCCTGTGAGTCTAGATTTTCGAATCCGACGCGAAACTAATAGTTAAATGTAACATTCAGGGCCTCCTAATGACGATGGAACACTCGAATTGCGTCGAGATTCAAAACATCGTCCTCCAGCCGACTTGTGTCCAAGGGTATATTGGTGCGTCGGGCACTTTATGGACGTTTTCCTGTAAGTCTAGATTGTCGAATCCGACGCAAAACTGATAGATACTTGTAACGTTCAGGGCCCCCGAATGACGATGGAGCACTCAAATTGCGTCGAGATTCATTACATCGTCCTCCAGCCGACTTGTCTCCAAGGGCATGTTGCTCCACGGGCTCCATATGGTCCGTCTCCTGTGAGTCTAGATTTTCGAATCCGACGCGAAACTGATAGTTAATTGTAACGTTCAGGGTCTCCTATTGACGAACATTCAAATTGCGTCGAGATTCAATACATCGTCCTCCAGCCGGCTTGTCTTTGAGGGTTTTTGCTGCGTCGGTCACCTTATGGTCGACCTCCTGTGAGTCTAGATTTTCGAATCCGACGCAAAACTGAGAGTTAATTGTAACGTTCAGGGCCTCCTAATGACGATGGAACACTCAAATTGCGTCGAGATTCAATACATCGTACTCCAACCGACTTGTCTCCAAAGGGATATTGCTGCCTCGGGCACCATATGGACCGTCTCCTGTGAGTCTAAATTTTCGAATCCGACGCAAAACTGATAGTTAATTGTAACATTCACTGCCTCCTAATGACGATGGACCACTCAAACTGCGTCGAAATTCAATACATCGTCATCCTGCCGATTTGTATCCAAGGGTCTATTGCTGCCTCGGGGACCATTTGGTCGTTCTCCTGAAAGTCTAGATTGTCGAATCCGACGCTAAACTGATAGTTACTTGTAACGTTCAGGGCCTCCTAATGACGATGTAACACTCAAATTGCGTCGAGGTTCAACACATCGTCCTCCTGCCGATTTGTCTCCATGGGTCTATTGGTGCTTCGGGCACTTTATGTTCGTTCTCCTGTATGTCTAGATTGTCGAATCCGACGCAAAACTGATAGATACCTGTAAAGTACAGAGCCTCCTAATGACGATGGAACACTCAAATTGCGTCGAGATTAAATACATCGTCCTCCAGCCGATTTGTCTCCAACGGGGTATTGCTCCCTCGGGCACAATATGGTCCTTCTCCTGTAAGTCTAGATTTTCGAATCCAACGCGAAACTGATAGTTAATTGTAACGTTCAGGGCCTCCTAATAACGATGGATCACTCAAATTGCTTCGAGTTTCAATACATCGTCCTTCAGCCGACTTGTCTCCAGAGGACTATTGCTGCCTCGGGCACCTTATGGTCGTTCTCCTGTGAGTCTAGATTTTCGAATCCGACGCAAAAGTGATTGTTAATTGTATCGTTCAGGGCCTCCTAATGACGATAGAACACTCAAATTGCGTCGAGAATCAATACATCGTCCTCCAGCCGACTTGTCTGCAAGGGGATATTGCTGCCTCGGGCACTATATGGTCCTTCTCTGTGAGTCTAGATTTTCGAAACAGACGCGAAACTGATAGTTAATTGTAACGTTTAGGGCCTCCTAATAACAAAGGAACACTCAAATTGCGTTGAGATTCAATACATCGTCCTCCAGCCAATTTGTCTCCAACGGGGTATTGTTCCCCCGGGCACCATATGGTCCGTCTCCTGTCCGTCTAGATTTTCGAATCCGACGCGAAACTGATAGTTAATTGTAACGTTGAGGGACTCCTATTGACGATGGAACACTCAAATTGCGTCGAAATTCGATACATCGGCCACCAGCCGACTTGTTTCATAGGATCTATTGCTGCCTGTGGCAACTTCTCCTGTAAGTATAGATTTTCGAATCCGACAAAAAACTGACAGTTAATTGTAACCTGCAGGGCAACCTAATGCCGATGGAACACTCAAATTGCGTCCAGATACTATACATCGTCCTGCTGCCGACTTGTTTCTAATGGGATATTGCTGCCTCGGTCACTTTATGGTCGTTCTCCTGTAAGTCTAGATTGTCGAATCCGACGCAAAACTGATAGTCAATTGTAACGTTCAGGGCCTCCTAATGACGATGGAACACTCAAATTGTGTCGAAATTCAATACATCGCCCTTCAGCCGATTTGTCTCCAAAGGTCTAATGTTGAATGTGGCAGCTAATGGACTTTCTCCTGTGAGTCTAGATTTTCGAATCCGACGCAAAACTGATAGTTAATTGTAACGTTCAGGTCCTCCTAATGACGATGGAACACTCAAATTACGTCGAGATTCAATACATTGGCCTCCAGCTGACTTTTCTCCCAGGGTCTATTGCTTCCAAGGGCTCCATATGGTCCGTCTCCTGTGAGTATAGATTTTCGAATCCGACGCGAAACTGATAGTTCAGCGTCTCCTAAAGACGAACATTCAAATTACGTCGAGATTCAATACAACGTCCTCCAGCCGACTTGTCTTTAAGGGTTTTTGCTGCGTCGGGCACCTTATGGTCGTTCTCCTGTGAGTCTAGATTTTCGAATCCGACGCAAAACTGATAGTTAATTGTAACGTTCAGGGCCTCCTAATGACGATGGAACACTCAAATTGCGTCGAGCTTCAATACATCGTTCTGCACCCGACTTGTCTCCAAGTGGATATTGCTGCCTCGGGCACTTAATGGTCGTTCTCCTGTAAGTCTAGATTGTCGAATCCAACGCAAAACTGATAGTTACTTGTAACGGTCAGGGCATCCTAACGACGATGGAACACTCAAATCGTGTCGAGATTCAATATATCGTCCTCCAGCCGACTTGTCTACAAGAGGATATTGCCGCCTCGGGCACCTAATGGTCGTTATCCTGTGAGTCTAGATTTTCGAATCCGACGCAAAACTGATAGTTAATTGTAACATTCAGGGCCTCCTAATGACGATGGAACACTCAAATTTCGTCGAGATTCAATACATCGTCCTCCAGCCGACTTGTCTCCATGGGGATATTGCTGCCTCGGGCACCATAGGGTCCGTCACCTGTGAGTTTAGATTTTCGAATCCGACGCGAAACAGATAGTTAATTGTAACGTTCAGGGCCTCCTAATGACGATGGAACACTCAAATCGTGTCGAGATTCAATACATCGTCCTCCAGCCGACTTGTCTCCAATGGCATATTGCTTCCATGGGCTCCATATGGTCCGTCTCCTGTGAGTCTAGATTTTCGAATCCGACGCGAAACTGATAGTTAATTGTAACGTTCAGGGTCTCCTAATGACGAACATTCAAATTGCGTCGAGATTCAATACATCGTCCTCCAGCCGACTTGTCTTTAAGGGTTTTTGCTGCGTCGGGCACCTTATGGTCGTTCTCCTGTGAGTCTAGATTTTCGAATCAGACGCAAAACTGATAGTTAATTTTAACGTTCAGGGCCTCCTAATGACGATGGAACACTCAAATTGCGTCGAGATTCAATCCATCGTCCTCCAACCGACTTGTCTCCAAAGGGATATTGCTGCTTCGGGCACCATATGGTCCGTCTCCTGTGAGTCTAGATTTTTGAATCCGACGCAAAACTGATACCTAATTGTAACATTCAGGGCCTCCTAATAACGATGGAACACTCAAATTGCGTCGAGATCCAATACATCGTCATGCAGCCGACTTGTATCCAAGGGTCTACTGCTGCCTTGGGGACCATTTGGTCGTTCTCCTGTCAGTGTAGATTGTCGAATCCGACGCTAAACTGATAGTTACTTGTAACTTTCAGGGCCTCTTAATGACGATGGAACACTCAAATTGCGTCGAGATTCACAACATCATCCACCAGCCGACATGTTTCCAAGGGTCTATCTCTGCCATTGGCACCTTCTCCTGTGAGTCTAGCTTTTCGAATCCGACGCAAAACTGATAGTTACTTGTAACGTTCAGGGCATCCGAATGACGATGAAACACTCAAATTGCGTCGGGATTCAATACATCGTCCTCCAACCGACTTGTCTCCAAGGGGATAATGCTGCCTCGGCAACTTATGGTCCGTCTCCTATGAGTCTAGATTTTCGAATCCGACACGAAATTGATAGTTAATTGTAACGTTTAGGGCATCATAATGACGATGGAACACTCAAATTGCGTCGAGATTCAGTACATCGTCCTTCAGCAGACTTGTCTCCAAGGGTCAATTGCTGCCTCGGGCACCTGATGGTCGATCACCTGTGAGCCTAGATTTTCGTATCCGACGCAAAACTGATAGTTAATTGTAACGTGCAGGGCATCCTATTGACGATGGAACACTCAAATTGCGTCGAGATTCAATACATCGTCCTCCAGCCGACTTGAGTCCAAGGGTGCCTCGGCACTTTATGGTCGTTCTCCTGTAAGTCTAGATTGTCGTATCCGACCCAAAACTGATAGATACTTGTAACGTTCAGGGCCACCTAATAACGATGGAACACTCATATTGCGTCGTGATTCAATACATCGGCCACCAGCCGACTTGTTTCATAGGGTCTATTGCTGCCAGTGGCAGCCTCTCCTGTGAGTCTAGATTTTCGAATCCGACGCAAAACTGACGGTTAATTGTAACGTGCAGGGCATGCTTTTGACGATGGAACACTCAAATTGCGTCGAGATTCAATACATCGCCCTTCAGCCAACTTGTCTCCAAAGGTCTAATGGTGCCTGTGGCACCTAATGGACTTTCTCCTGTGAGTCTAGATTTTCGAATCCGACGCGAAACTGATAGTTAATTGTAACGTTCAGGTCCTCCTAATGACGATGGAACACTCAAATTACGTCGAGATCCAATACATTGCCACCAGCTGACTTTTATCCCAGGGTCTATTGCTGCCTCGGGCACCCTATGTTCGATCTCCTGTGAGTCTAGATTTTCGAATACGACGCGTAACTGTTAGTTAATTGTAACGTTCAGCGCCTCCTAATGACGATGGAACACTCAAATTGTGTCGAGATTCAATACATCGTCCCCTATCCGACTTCTCTACTAGGGGATATTGCTGCCTCGGGCACTATATTGTCCTTAACTGTGAGTCTAGATTTTCGAATCAGACGCGAAACTGATAGTTAATTGTAACGTTCACGGCTTCCTAATGACGATGGAACACTCAAATTGCGTCTAGATTCAATACATCGTCCTTCAGCCGACTTGTCGCCAAGGGTCAATTGCTGCCACGGGCGCCTTGTGGTCGTTCTCCTGTGAGTCTAGATTTTCAAATCCGACGCAAATCTGATAGTTAATTGTAACGTTCAGGGCCCCCGAATGACGATGGAACACTCAAATTGCGTCGAGATTCAATACATCGTCCTCCAGCCGACTTGTCTCCAAGGGCATATTGCTTCCACGGGCTCCATATGGTCCGTCTCCTGTGAGTCTAGATTTTCGAATCCGACGCGAAACTGATAGTTAATTGTAACGTTCAGCGTCTCCTAATGACGATGGAACACTCAAATTGCGTCGAGATTCAGTACATCGTCCTTCAGCCGACTTGTCTCCAAGGGCCTATTGCTGCCTCGGGCACCTGATGGTCGTTCACCCGTGAGCCTAGATTTTCGAATCCGACGCAAAACTGATAGTTAATTGTAACGTTCAGGGCCGCCTAATGACGATGGAACATTGACATTGCGTCGAGATTCAATACATCGTCCTCTAGGCGACTTGTCTCCAAGGGGAAATTGCTGCCTCGGGCACCATAGTGTCCGTCTCCTGTGAGTCTAGATTTTCGAATCCGACGCGAAACTGATAGTTAATTGTAACGTTCGGGGCCTCTTAATGACGATGGAACACTCAAATCGTGTCGAGATTCAATACATCGTCCTCCAGCCGACTTGTCTAAAAGCGGATATTGCTGCCTCGGGCACTATATGGTCCTACCCTGTGAGTCTAGATTTTAGAATCAGACGCCAAACTGATAGTTAATTGTAACGTTCAGGGCCTCCTAATGACGATGGAACACTCAAATTGCGCCGAGATTCAATACATCGTCATCCAACCGACTTGTCTCCAAGGGTCTATTGCTGCCTCGGGCACCTTATAGTCGATTTCCTGTAAGTCTAGTACTTCGAATCCGACGCAAAACAGAATGTTAATTGTAGCGTGCAGGGCATCCTTTTGACGATGGAACACTCAAATTGCGCCGAGATTCAATACATCATCCTCCAGCCGACTTGAGTCCAAGGGTATATTGGTGCCTCGGCACTTTATGGTCGTTCTCCTGTAAGTCTTGATTGTCGAATCCGACGCAAAACTGATAGATACTTGCAACGGTCAGGGCCTCCGAATAACGATGGAACACTCAAATTGCGTCATGATTCAATACATCGGCCACCAGCCGACTTCTTTCATAGGGTCTATTGCTGCCTGTGGCACCTTCTCCTGTGAATCTAGATTTTCGAATCCGACGCAAAACTGATAGTTAATTGTAACGTTCAGCGCCTCCTAATGACGATGGATCACTCAAATTGTGTCGAGATTCAATACATCGTCCTCTAGCCGACTTGTCTACTAGGGGATATTGCTGCCTCGGGCACTATATTGTCCTTCCCTGTGAGTCTAGATTTTGGAATCAGACGCGAAACTGATAGTTAATAGTAACGTTCAGGGTCTCCTAATGACGATGGAACACTCAAATTGCGTCGAGATTCAGTACATCGTCCTTCAGCCGACTTGTCTCCAAGGGTCTATTGCTGCCTCGGGCACCTGATGGTCGTTCACCTGTGAGCCTAGATTTTCGAATCCGACGCAAAACTGATAGTTAATTGTAACGTTCAGGGCCTCCTAATGACGATGGAACATTGACATTGCGTCGAGATTCAGTACATCGTCCTCTAGCCGACTTGTCTCCAAGGGGAAATTGCTGCCTCGTGCACCATAGGGTCCGTCTCCTGCGAGTCTAGATTTTCGAATCCGACGCGAAACTGATAGTTAATTGTAACGTTCGGGGCCTCTTAATGACGATGGAACACTCAAATCGTGTCGAGATTCAATACATCGTCCTCCAGCCGACTTGTCTACAAGCGGATATTGCTGCCTCGGGCACTATATGGTCCTTCCTTGTGAGTCTAGATTTTAGAATCAGACGCCAAACTGATAGTTAATTGCAACGTGCAGGGCATCCTTTTGACGATGGAACACTCAAATTGCGTCGAGATCCAATACATCGTCATGCAGCCGACTTGTATGCAAGGGTCTATTCCTGCCTTGGGGACCATTTGGTCGTTCTCCTGTCAGTCTAGATTGTCGAATCCGACGCTAAACTGATAGTCACTTGTAACTTTCAGGGCCTCTTAATGACGATGGAACACTCGAATTGCGTCGAGATTCAATACATCGGCCACCAGCCGACTTGTTTCATAGGGTCTATTGCTGCCAAAGGCAGCCTCTCCTGTGAGTCTAGATTTTCGAATCCGACGCAAAACTGATGGTTAATTGTAACGTGCAGGGCATGCTTTTGACGATGGAACACTCATATTGCGTCGAGATTCAATAAATCGTCCTCCAGCCGACTTGTCTCCAACGGGATATTGCTGCCTCGGCACCTTATGGTCCGTCTCCCATGAGTCTAGATTTTCGAATCCGACGCGAAGCTGATAGTTAATTGTAACGTTTAGGGTCTCCTAATGACGATGGAACACTAAAATTGCGTCTAGATTCAATACATCTTCCTCCAGCCGAATTGTCCCGTCTCCTGCCCGTCTAGATTTTCGAATCCGACGAGAAACTGATAGTTAATTATAACGTAGTTAATTGTAACGTTGAGGGCCTCCTAATGACAATGGAACACTCATATTGCGTCGAGATTCTGCACATCGTCCTTCAGCCGACTTGTCTGCAAGGGTCTATTGCTGCCTCGGGCACCTGATGGTCGTTCACCTGTGAGCCTAGATTTTCGAATCCGACGCAAAACTGATAGTTAATTGTAACGTTCAGGGCCTCCTAATGGCGATGGAACATCGACATTGCGTCGAGATTCAATACATCGTCCTCTAGCCGACTTGTCTCCAAGGGGAAATTGCTGCCTCGGGCACCATAGGGTCCGTCTCCTGTGAGTCTAGATTTTCGAATCCGACGCGAAACTTATAGTTAATTGTTACGTTCGGGGCCTCTTAATGACGATGGAACACTCAAATCGTGTCGAGATTCAATACATCGTCCTCCAGCCGACTTGTCTACAAGCGGATATTGCTGCCTCGGGCACTTTATGGTCCTTCCCTGTGAGTCTAGATTTTAGAATCCGACGCCAAACTGATAGTTAATTTTAACGTTCAGGGCCTCCTAATGACGATGGAACACTCAAATTGCGCCGAGATTCAATACATCGTCATCCAACCGACTTGTCACCAAGGGTCTATTGCTGCCTCGGGCACCTTATGGTCGATCTCCTGTAAGTCTAGTATTTCGAATCCGACACAAAACTGATAGTTAATTGTAACGTGCAGGGCATCCTTTTGACGATGGAACAGTCAAATTGCGTCGAGATTCAATACATCGTCCTCCAGCCGACTTGAGTCCAAGGGTACCTCGGCACTTTATGGTCGTTCTCCTGTAAGTGTAGATTGTCGTATCCGACCCAAAACTGATAGATACTTGTAACGTTCAGGGCCACCTAATAACGATGGAACACTCAAATTGCGTCGTGATTCAATACATCGGCAACCAGCCGACTTGTTTCATAGGGTCTATTGCTGCCAGTGGCAGCCTCTCCTGTGAGTCTAGATTTTCGAATCCGACGCAAAACTGATGGTTAATTGTAACGTGCAGGGCATGCTTTTGACGATGGAACACTCAAATTGCGTCGAGATTCAATACATCGCCCTTCAGCCAACTTGTCTCCAAAGGTCTAATGGTGCCTGTGGCACCTAATGGACTTTCTCCTGTGAGTCTAGATTTTCGAATCCGACGCGAAACTGATAGTTAATTGTAACGTTCAGGTCCTCCTAATGACGATGGAACACTCAAATTACGTCGAGATTCATTACATTGCCACCAGCTGACTTTTATCCCAGGGTCTATTGCTGCCTCGGGCACCCTATGTTCGTTCTCCTGTGAGTCTAGATTTTCGAATACGACGCGTAACTGTAAGTTAATTGTAACGTTCAGCGCCTCCTAATGACGATGGAACACTCAAATTGTGTCGAGATTCAATACATCGTCCTCTATCCGACTTGTCTACTAGGAGATATTGCTGCCTCGGGCACTATATTGTCCTTAACTGTGAGTCTAGAATTTCGAATCAGACGCGAAACTGATAGTTAATAGTAACGTTCACGGCTTCCTAATGACGATGGAACACTCAGATTGCGTCTAGATTCAATACATCGTCCTTCAGCCGATTTGTCGCCAAGGGTCAATTGCTGCCTCGGGCACCTTATGGTCGTTCTCCTGTGAGTCTAGATTTTCAAATCCGACGCAGATCTGATAGTTAATTGTAACGTTCAGGGCCCCCGAATGACGATGGAACACTCAAATTGCGTCGAGATTCAATACATCGTCCTCCAGCCGACTTGTCTCCAAGGGCATATTGCTTCCACGGGCTCCATATGGTCCGTCTCCTGTGAGTCTAGATTTTCGAATCCGACGCGAAACTGATAGTTAATTGTAACGTTCAGGGTCTCCTAATGACGATGGAACACTCAAATTGCGTCGAGATTCAGTACATCGTCCTTCAGCCGACTTGTCTCCAAGGGCCTATTGCTGCCTCGGGCACCTGATGGTCGTTCACCCGTGAGCCTAGATTTTCGAATCCGACGCAAAACTGATAGTTAATTGTAACGTTCAGGGCCTCCTAATGACGATGGAACATTGACATTGCGTCGAGATTCAATACATCGTCCTCTAGGCGACTTGTCTCCAAGGGGAAATTGCTGCCTCGGGCACCATAGTGTCCGTCTCCTGTGAGTCTAGATTTTCGAATCCGACGCGAAACTGATAGTTAATTGTAACGTTCGGGGCCTCTTAATGACGACGGAACACTCAAATCGTGTCGAGATTCAATACATCGTCCTCCAGCCGACTTGTCTAAAAGCGGATATTGCTGCCTCGGGCACTATATGGTCCTACCCTGTGAGTCTAGATTTTAGAATCAGACGCCAAACTGATAGTTAATTGTAACGTTCAGGGCCTCCTAATGACGATGGAACACTCAAATTGCGCCGAGATTCAATACATCGTCATCCAACCGACTTGTCCCCAAGGGTCTATTGCTGCCTCGGGCACCTTATGGTCGATTTCCTGTAAGTCTAGTATTTCGAATCCGACGCAAAACAGAATGTTAATTGTAACGTGCAGGGCATCCTTTTGACGATGGAACACTCAAATTCCGCCGAGATTCAATACATCGTCCTCCAGCCGACTTGAGTCCAAGGGTATATTGGTGCCTCGGCACTTTATGGTCGTTCTCCTGTAAGTCTAGATTGTCGAATCCGACGCAAAACTGATAGATACTTGCAACGGTCAGGGCCTCCGAATAACGATGGAACACTCAAATTGCGTCGTGATTCAATACATCGGCCACCAGCCGACTTGTTTCATAGGGTCTATTGCTGCCTGTGGCACCTTCTCCTGTGAGTCTAGATTTTCGAATCCGACGCACAACTGATAGTTAATTGTAACGTTCAGGTCCTCCTAATGACGATGGAACACTCAAATTACGTCGAGATTCAATACATTGCCACCAGCTGACTTTTATCCCAGGGTCTATTGCTGCCTCGGGCACCCTATGTTCGTTCTCCTGTGAGTCTAGATTTTCGAATACGACGCGTAACTGTTAGTTAATTGTAACGTTCAGCGCCTCCTAATGACGATGGAACACTCAAATTGTGTCGAGATTCAATACATCGTCCTCTATCCGACTTGTCTACTAGGGGATATTGCTGCCTCGGGCACTATATTGTCCTTAACTGTGAGTCTAGATTTTCGAATCAGACGCGAAACTGATAGTTAATTGTAACGTTCACGGCTTCCTAATGACGATGGAACACTCAATTGCGTCTAGATTCAATACATCGTCCTTCAGCCGACTTGTCGCCAAGGGTCAATTGCTGCCTCGGGCACCTTATGGTCGTTCTCCTGTGAGTCTAGATTTTCAAATCCGACGCAAATCTGATAGTTAATTGTTACGTTCAGGGCCCCCGAATGTCGATGGAACACTCAAATTGCATCGAGATTCAATACATCGTCCTCCAGCCGACTTGTCTCCAAGGGCATATTGCTTCCACGGGCTCCATATGGTCCGTCTCCTGTGAGTCTAGATTTTCGAATCCGACGCGAAACTGATAGTTAATTGTAACGTTCAGGGTCTCCTAATGACGATGGAACACTCAAATTGCGTCGGGATTCAGTACATCGTCCTTCAGCCGACTTTTCTCCAAGGGCCTATTGCTGCCTCGGGCACCTGATGGTCGTTCACCCGTGAGCCTAGATTTTCGAATCCGACGCAAAACTGATAGTTAATTGTAACGTTCAGGGCCTCCTAATAACGATGGAACATTGACATTGCGTCGAGATTCAATACATCGTCCTCTGGGCGACTTGTCTCCAAGGGGAAATTGCTGCCTCGGGCACCATAGTGTCCGTCTCCTGTGAGCCTAGATTTTCGAATCCGACGCAAAACTGATAGTTAATTGTAACGTTCGGGGCCTCTTAATGACGATGGAACACTCAAATCGTGTCGAGATTCAATACATCGTCCTCCAGCCGACTTGTCTAAAAGCGGATATTGCTACCTCGGGCACTATATGGTCCTACCCTGTGAGTCTAGATTTTAGAATCAGACCCCAAACTGATAGTTAATTGTAACGTTCAGGGCCTCCTAATGACGATGGAACACTCAAATTGCGCCGAGATTCAATACATCGTCATCCAACCGACTTGTCTCCAAGGGTCTATTGCTGCCTCGGGCACCTTATGGTCGATTTCCTGTAAGTCTAGTATTTCGAATCCGACGCAAAACAGAATGTTAATTGTAACGTGCAGGGCATCCTTTTGACGATGGAACACTCAAATTGCGCCGAGATTCAATACATCGACCTCCAGCCGACTTGAGTCCAAGGGTATATTGGTGCCTCGGCACTTTATGGTCGCTCTCCTGTAAGTCTAGATTGTCGAATCCGACGCAAAACTGATAGATATTTGCAACGGTCAGGGCCTCCGAATAACGATGGAACACTCAAATTGCGTCGTGATTCAATACATCGGCCACCAGCCGACTTGTTTCATAGGGTCTATTGCTGCCTGTGGCACCTTCTCCTGTGAGTCTAGATTTTCGAATCCGACGCACAACTGATAGTTAATTGTAACGTTTAGCGCCTCCTAATGACGATGGAACACTCAAATTGTGTCGAGATTCAATACATCGTCCTCTAGCCGACTTGTCTACTAGGGGATATTGCTGCCTCGGGCACTATATTGTCCTTCCCTGTGAGTCTAGATTTTGGAATCAGACGCGAAACTGATAGTTAATTGTAACGTTCAGGGCCCCCGAATGACGATGGAACACCCAAATTGCGTCGAGATTCAATACATCGACCTCCAGCCGACTTGTCTCCAAGGGCATATTGCTTCCACGGGCTCCATATGGTCCGTCTCCTGTGAGTCTAGATTTTCGAATCCGACGCGAAACTGATAGTTAATTGTAACGTTCAGGGTCTCCTAATGACGATGGAACACTCAAATTGCGTCGAGATTCAGTACATCGTCCTTCAGCCGACTTGTCTCCAAGGGCCTATTGCTGCCTCGGGCACCTGATGGTCGTTCACCCGTGAGCCTAGATTTTCGAATCCGACGCAAAACTGATAGTTAATTGTAACGTTCAGGGCCTCCTAATAACGATGGAACATTGACATTGCGTCGAGATTCAATACATCGTCCTCTAGGCGACTTGTCTCCAAGGGGAAATTGCTGCCTCGGGCACAATAGTGTCCGTCTCCTGTGAGTCTAGATTTTCGAATCCGACGCGAAACTGATAGTTAATTGTAACGTTCGGGGCCTCTTAAAGACGATGGAACACTCAAATCGTGTCGAGATTCAATACATCGTCCTCCAGCCGACTTGTCTAAAAGCGGATATTGCTGCCTCGGGCACTATATGGTCCTACCCTGTGAGTCTAGATTTTAGAATCAGACGCCAAACTGATAGTTAATTGTAACGTTCAGGGCCTCCTAATGACGATGGAACACTCAAATTGCGCCGAGATTCAATACATCGTCATCCAACCGACTTGTCTCCAAGGGTCTATTGCTGCCTCGGGCACCTTATGGTCGATCTCCTGTAAGTCTAGTATTTCGAATCCGACGCAAAACAGATTGTTAATTGTAACGTGCAGCGCATCCTTTTGACGATGGAACACTCAAATTGCGCCGAGATTCAATACATCGTCCTCCAGCCGACTTGAGTCCAAGGGTATATTGGTGCCTCGGCACTTTATGGTCGTTCTCCTGTAAGTCTAGATTGTCGAATCCGACGCAAAACTGATAGTTACTTGCAACGGTCAGGGCCTCCGAATAACGATGGAACACTCAAATTGCGTCGTGATTCAATACATCGGCCACCAGCCGACTTGTTTCATAGGGTCTATTGCTGCCTGTGGCACCTTCTCCTGTGAGTCTAGATTTTCGAATCCGACGCAAAACTGATAGTTAATTGTAACGTTCAGCGCCTCCTAATGACGATGGAACACTCAAATTGTGTCGAGATTCAATACATCGTCCTCTAGCCGACTTGTCTACTAGGGGATATTGCTGCCTCGGGCACTTTATTGTCCTTCCCTGTGAGTCTAGATTTTGGAATCAGACGCGAAACTGATAGTTAATTGTAACGTTCAGGGCCTCCTAATGACGATGGAACACTCAAATTACGTCGAGATTCAATACATTGCCACCAGCTGACTTTTATCCCAGGGTCTATTGCTGCCTCGGGCACCCTATGTTCGTTCTCCTGTGAGTCTAGATTTTCGAATACGACGCGTAACTGTTAGTTAATTGTAACGTTCAGCGCCTCCTAATGACGATGGAACACTCAATTGCGTCTAGATTCAATACGATGTCCT